>NC_139142.1:24794066-26259066 GCF_964270905.1 Leucopleurus acutus | reverse complement strand
CACATATATACATTCTTTTCTTATATTCTTTTCCATTATGGTTTATCCCAGGAAAGTGAATATAGTTCTTTGTGCTATACAGTAGGACCTTGTTGTTTATCCATTCTCTAGTAATAGTTTACATCTACTAACCCCAAACTCCCAGTCCATCCTTCTCCCTCCCCCGCTCCTCCTTGGCAACCACAAGTATGGTCTCTATGTCAGTGAGTCTGTTTCTGTTTTATAGATAAGTTCATTTGTGCCATATTTTAGATTCCACATATAAGTGATTCATATGGTATTTGTCCTTCTCTTTCTGACTTACTTAGTATAATAATCTCTAGTTGCATCCATGTTGCTGCAAATAGCATTATTTCATTCTTTTTTGTGGCTGAGTACTCCACTGTATATATGTACCACATCTTCTTTATTCATCTGTCAATGGACACTTAGGTTGTTTCCATGTCTCGGCTATTATAAATAGTGCTGCTAGGAACATAGGGGTGCATGTAACTTTTTGAATTATAGTTTTGTCTGGGTATATGCCCAGGAGTGGGATTGCTGGATCATATAGCAACTCTAGTTTTAGTTTTTTGAGGAACCTCCATACTGTTTTCCACAGTGGCTGCACCAACTTATATTCCCACCAAGAGTGTAGGAGGGTTCCCTTTTCTCCACACCCTCTCCAGCATTTGTTATTTGTAGACTTTTTGATGATGGCCATTCTGACCTGTGTGAGGTGATACCTCATTATAGTTTTGATTTGCATTTCTCTAATAATTAGCGATGTGGAGCATCTTTTTTTTTTTTTTTACATCTTTATTGGAGTTGGAGCATCTTTTCATGTGTCTGTTGGCCATCTGTATGTCTTCTTTGAAGAAATGTCTATTTAGGTCTTCCCTGCAGAAGACCTTTTAATAGGTGTTTTCAAAGGTATCATAATAATGCCCATGGACTTTAGGAAGAAAGCTAGACTTGATAGTTCAAAGTTCAATGGAGGCAGATGACAGCTTAGCATAAAGAGGAACTTTCTGTGACTAATGGATGGATACTCCAAATTGGAATAGGATATGGTGATGGAGGCATCGAGTCCCCACCATTGGAGTCATCCCTCCTGAAGCTGGATGTTGTAGAGAAGACTCAGACATCGGGACGTTTGAGGGCCTATCTTTAAAGTTCTTAAGTTGAGCAGATGGAAATGAACATGAGGCCCCACCAGAGGGGAGCATCAAAGCCCATCCCATACCCCTCCCCCGATCCTGAGGTGAGGGTTTCTGCAAGTTCCTATGTAAGAATAAAAGGAGGAGGCTTGGTGGGCCTCGGAAGGCCCATGGCTTGTGCTGGACAAGCCAACTCCTGCACACGCGTGGACCCTGCACACACGTAGACCCTGCACACGTATGGACCCTGCACATACGCGGGCCCTGCACACGTGTACTGAGCTGACCCTCCTCCCCATACCATGCAGCCCCAAATGGGTCCCCTGAGGGCTGACCCGACCATGCCCCAGAGCTCACCAGTTTCCTGAGAAGTGTGGGTCCCCTGGTGAGGTCCAGGCAGAGGAAGCATGAGGCACACTTTCTAGCCCCGTATGTGCCTCTGTGTCTTCATTTCTAAAACGGAGAGACAAATACCTACCTTAGAGTCTTGATGTGAGACTCATGGAGATCTCGGAAAGCCTAGAACCGGAAACTGAGGCTGGGGGACTTTCAGCCCTCCAGGTCACCCAGCCCTGGACACTACTCAGGGCTCCTGAACCCAGCCGAGCTCCCCGGCCAGAGCACCAGGCTGTTTCCCACCCCTCAGAGAACAGCCCATGCTCCGGGCCCACAGGTTGCCGTGTGGCTCCTCGGTTCCCACGTGGCCTTGCGCCCGCTTTGCCCACTTGGGGTTCTGAAGCAGGGCCTGATGGCAGCCGGCTGGGCGGCCGAGCTCTCTTCCAGGCATCCATCACTAGAGGTCACTCTTCATCTGTGTGTATAGACTGGAGGGCAGAAATGAGGCTGCTGAGTGAGTGCTGGGACCCCAGGCATCTCCTGGGAGGGTTCATCCAGGCCTACCTGGCTAGCAGTGAGAGTACCAGCCCTTCCCAACGTCTGGGCCTGAGAGGGCGTCAGCTGTTGCCCTCCTGCGAGCCAGGCCAGCCGAGTGCCTGAGCTTAGGTGCGCTGGGAGGGCCTGTGTGATCCCAGGGCAGCCTAGCCGGCCTGAGGTTCTGCTTACCACTTCTGGTTCCCCCTGTGGCAGCTGCATGCGGGGGAACGAGTCTGAGGGGAGAAATCACACAGCAGGAAGCCCGGATTTCCACCTACTAGTCCCTAAGCCTTACTCATTGTGACCTGTATTGGAGCTCACTTTTCTCCCAGGGGTGGCCTCGCTGAGCACTTTCTCTTCTCCAGAAACATTGGCCGCCCCTGTGCCTGCTAAGCCCTTTCCTGCCACAGGGCCTTTGCACTTCCCTCATTCTGAATGCACTGCCCCAGATCTTCATATTGCACTTTAGTCTGAGATCAAATGCCACCTCCTTAGAGAGAGATTCTCTGACCTCCTAGTCTAAAATAGCCGCCTCCCAGCTTCACCCGGTTACTCTTTATCTCACCATCCTGATTACCTGCTCCGTGGCACGTACTACAACTGTAATTACCTCCTTAGTGAGCTGGTTATTGTCTATCTCCCCCACATACCCCCGACCATTGCACCTGCTCCATAAATATTTGTCGGAGGAATGAACTGAAGGGTCTTAGAAAGCAGACTGTTATTATTGTCCTATTTTATAGATAAGGAAGTTAGTGAGAATAAGAGATTTATCACGACCACATAGATCGGAAATCATTGAGCCAGGAACTCCATCCCGGGTCTTTGAACTTGAAAACTCTCTCTCCCCGCCCCCAGCCCCCATCAACCTCTGAAGTTTCAAGACCTGAGGCCAGATGCCTCATGAGTGTACCCTGGTGGAGGGTCAGCAGACCCAGGCTCACGCCTCTCCACCCCACCCTTGGCTATCTGGGCTAGGAGCGGGGTGAAAAGTAGAGACAGAAAAGGGAAAATGAGGTCTTGGGTTGAAGGTCATGGTGTGGCTCAGTGACAGCACACGCCTGTCTCAGGAGATCTGGGGACCCCTGAGCCCCCATGTTGTATTTTTTTTTCAGGAGAAGAAAAAACATGTACGAGGGGCACAAACCGCTTTTAAGATGAAAAGTGCAGAAGTGACCACATTTCGGTGCTTGTGTTTACGCGAGTCGCTTCGCTGCATTGGCTGTGGTAAAGTGCCCCAGCTAGTTCATCCTAAAGCAGCCCCACTCGCCCCACACCTGGAGCAGCTGTCCAGCTCAGCACAGCCTGAGGATGGGCTTCAGGGCCTTTGAGGGCCCCTGCAGTTGTGTAAGCACATTGTCCTGTTTTCACTGGCCCCTTCTAGCCACGGTTTCACAGCTAGGCAGTAAAAGTAAAAGTTCAACTTAGACTAATTTTTTCATCTCCTTAATTTCCCAAAGATTGGACATGTCTTCCCCACCCCCAGCCTCCTGCCCTAACATCCCACAGCAACCCTACTTAGTCTCATCAGATTCACCACTCATTTGCTTCACCTGTGTTCCCCACTACCCTTGAAATTGAATCCTGGCACGTGTTTTGCCTGCCAGGCTTGGAGAAGTGGGCCGAAATGCTAATGGAGGGACTGCTGGAGGTTGGGGGCTGATGGAGTGTCCCTTTTCCTGGTAGATGGAAGAGAGAGAAAGTTGGTTAGCTCTGGGGCTGCCAGTAGCATCATAGGGGTGGGAGAGCGGAGTTGGAACCATGTAGACCTAACGTGAGACTTCCAAGGGCACAGGACCCAGCCCACTGCGGGGAGGCCCAACCCAAACCAATAAACATGAAGTTCATGGAACCAACCTGTCCTGGCTCTGCCTTGGCCTGAGCCTGATTGGAAGGGCCCTGGACTAGGAACCCAAACACCTGGGCGCTAACTTCAGTCCTTCCCTTTAACTAACTGTAGCCTTGGGCTGCGCACTTAGCTGCTCTGAAAGCTAAGCGAAATAATATAATAAAACATAACATAACAAGTGATATGCATTTATAAATAATTCTGCTGCAGCAAGAATCATTAATGCAGTAACGCATGTGATTAAGCTCGGGAGATGATAAAGTGCTGTAGAAATGGATGGTGGGCCCAGGCCTTCACCTCGCATTATCCATCTTCTGCTGTGCCTACTGCAGCCAGTGGGTCAGGTGTCACCAGGCAGGGGCTCGGCTTTTGGCCTTAGTGCTTTCCAGGCATTCCAGCTGTTCACCCATATCCCACTCCTCTCTCTCTCCTGGCACGTGGGACGATTCTCTTTCTCCACCCGCATGGGCAGGGTCCTGTGATTAGTTCTGGCCAATGGGTTGTGGGCAGAAGTGCTACGTGTTGCTTTGAGACTGGAGCGTTTGTCTGCTAATGTGAGACCCTCCAGCTCTGCTCGTCACTGGCATGGCAATCATAGAAATCTGGTCTAGATGGAGCTCTGTCAGCTGGGTCTCTGAGTAACGTCAATGAACAGAGCCTCCGGCCAATCCGCTTTGGGCATGTAGATGCAAGAAATGAATTATTGTTGTGAGGCTTTGGGGGTTGTTTGTTATGACAGTGCAGTGCAGCCTAACCTAACTGATATGAGGTTCCGTCAGCAAAGTTTCTCAGCTTTGGGGTTCGGGTACCTACTGCCTCAGAATCACATGGAACACTCTGTTAAAAATGCAGTTTCTCGGGCTCCACCTTAGACACACTGAGTCAGGATGCCCAGGAGTGAGGCCCCAGGATCTGCAGTTCTAACCACAGTGACTTCACCTTCAGAGGCAGCAAGTGTATAACCCAGGCCTTGGGAGCGGTAGAGGAGGCCTCTGCTCCCTCCACCCCTCACCTGCTTCCTCTGGATCTGAAGCAGGCCTGCTCCCTGGTGGGTGCCTGAGAGGTCCCTGCCCTCAGCTTCCTGCCTCCTCTCTCCTCCCACGTGGCAATGCAGCAAATCCCCTGGGCCAGGCGCTGGGGGAAGGGCTCACAGAGTTGCCGCAAAGTGAGAGCGGTAGCAAGCCTTCGTGATGGATTGAAGGAGACGAGACCATTCCCGGCTGATGGCTGACGTGAGGAGGCAGTGACAGGCGGCAATGTTTGTGCTCTGAACCTGCAATCTCAGCTAATGGGAGAGATTGAGGAGTTTGGAATGAGACGCGTCATGGGACACAGCCCCATGGGCCAAGATGCTTCTTGACGAGGTAGCACGTCTTCGTGGCTTCCTGAGGAGGGAGTGGGGGCCACATTCCTGCCCCAGCCCCTGGGCAGGTGGGAGAACGGCTCTAGGTCGCTGAGAGCTGGGCTAACCCGGCAGGTCCTAGGCTGCCCCTTTGGCTGCCCGTGGGAGTCAGGAGGGCCAAGCTGGAGCTACAGGAGGGGCAGGTAAGAGGGCTTCCTTGTTGCACCCTGAGCAGTGCCCCACCCCCCAGCGCCTCCCACAAGGGGCTGAGGGAGGAGGGGGCCAAGGCAGAGGCCAGAGCAGCCCTCCAGTAACTCCCCCAGCCCCAAGGGAGCTTCAGGTGTCCTTCTGGGCGGGCAGCCTGGTTAAAAAGTAAGAGTCAGGGCTTCCCTGGTGGCGCAGTGGTTGAGAGTCCGCCTGCCGATGCAGGGGACACGGGTTCGTGTCCCGGTACGGGAAGATCCCACATGCCGCGGAGCGGCTGGGCCCGTGAGCCATGGCTGCTGAGCCTGTGCATCCGGAGCCTGTGCTCCGCAACGCGAGAGGCCACAACAGTGAGAGGCCCGCGTACCGCAAAAAAAAAAAAAAAAAAAAGTAAGAGTCAAAAGCTCAGAATCAGCTCATAAACCTCCCAGCACTTCTTCTTGGGTTTAAAGCCACATTGCCCTAGGCTCAAATTCCAACCATTTTCTACCCGTGACCGTGAACAATGAAATTCACCTCCCTGGGCCTCAGTTTCCTCGTCTGTAAAATCTGAACGGGGGGGGGGGGGGGGGGCGGACAAAAACCACTTTGTGGGAATGTTGTACTAAGGACTGAATACAGCAAGGTGTAAAGTAGTGGCTGCGAATCACCCGAGGATCTTATTAAAATGTAGATTCTGACTCAGCAAGGCTAGGGTAGGGCCTGAGAGCCTGCATCTGCAATAAGCTCCCAGGTGATGCGGATGGATCGCAGTTTTACTCACAAGGATGTAGATGATCAGGGCAGGTGCCTGGTTCATAGTGAGCGCTCCAACAATGGTGACTTTGGTTATTATTGTCATCACTGCCAAAGCAAAACAGTTGAGACCGTCCCTTTCCCTGCCACAGCCCTCGTCCTCCTTCACAACTTCCTGTTCCATTTAAGATTTCCCTTGAGGACACCTGGACACAACTTTTGGAGGGGTCCGAAGTGGGGTTTATTGCAAGCCTCAGCTCCAGGGCCAACCATGGGTGGCCCAGTGGCCAGCCTGTCCATTAGGCATCTTCAGAGGCAGCCACTGCCCCCTCACCCAGAGTTAGATGCGCCTAGTCATTGGCGCCCTCAACTGTGCTAGCTGGGACAGCAGTGGATGTTGCCCAGCCTTCCTCACTGCAGCCATCAGAGCTGCCTGAAGGTAGGACAGAAGTCACTAGCATCCCTATCCTGCATCCCCAAAAAAGACACTTGCTCTCCTCTTTCCTCATGGGAGGGAAACCTAGGGCTTCTGGGTTCCTCTAGGAGTAGTAGAAGCAGCGTGACTCAGTGGTTAAAAGTTGGGGACCTTGGGCAACTTGTTTAATTACTCGGCCTCAGTTTCGCCACCTGTAAAATGGGCTCACACTACCACCATAGCTTTGGTGTGAGCGTGAAATGAAACGATGGATGTAAAACCCTTTTCACAAGGCATGTCATTTTATGATCATTAGTGTCTCCATAATTCTGGACCATGCCTTCTCATCACCTACCACCAAAAGCTGGCCCTGGAACCGCCCGAGCTGTGACAGGAACCGTGGTTTTGAACTGGCTCTCTCTAAATTGGTGGTTCCCATGCTTTGGAGCCAAGTTACATGCAGTGGAAACATGAAACCAGAGGAACCATAGAAGGACACCAGCTGTTATAGCTGTGACTCAGGTGAGGAGGGCAAGCCATGGGCAGGGGAGGAAGAGAGAAAAGGGGAAGAGAAGGGGGAAGAGGCAGATGCAGGGCCACCCTCAGCTGAAGGCTGATCTGTTCATCATCTGGGGGAGTCTGGGGAGGCTCAGGATGTGTGGTGGATGAGGCTGCAGGGTGTGTGTTGGTGGCAGGAGGGCCAGAGACAGATGCTGAAGGCTTGACACCCAGATACACTACAACCCTCTCTGGGGACACTCGCTGCAGGCCTAACTGTTCCAAACCCTTCATTCCATTTGTATCGATACTTGTAGGGAAATACACATCTTAACTATTTTAACCATTTTCTTTCCTTTTTGTTTATTGAGGTATAATTAACATGCAGCATTATATTAGTTTAAGGTGTACAACATAATGATTTAATATTTGTATGTATGTATTGTGAAATGATCACTACCGATCAAGTCTAGTTAACATCCATACTATTCATAGTATCAGAATTTTTTTCTTGTGGTGAGAACTGTTAAGATTTACTCTCTTTGCAACTTGCGAATATGTAATACAGTACTATTACTATAGTCACTATGCTGTACATTACGTCCCCATGACTTATTTATTTTATAACTGGAAGTTTGAGCGTTTTGACTCCCTTCACCCATTTCGTGCTTCCCTCACCTCTGACAACCATCAATCTGTTCTCTGTATCTATGAGTTTGGTTTATTTTTTTGTCTTTTAGATTCCACATATAAGTGAGAGTATATGGTCTTTCTCTGTTTGACTTATTTTACTTAGCATAATGTCCTCAAGGTCCATCCTTGTTGTTGCAGATATTAAGATTTCATTTTTTATGGCTGAATAATATTCCACTGTGTGTGTATGTATGTGTGTGTGTATATATCTATCTATCTCACATTTTCTTTATCCATTCATCTGTTGGCGGACACTTAGGTTGTTTTCATATCTTGGATATTGTAAATAATGATTTTTTCCTTGATCATTAGCGATGTTGAACGTTCTTCCATGTATATGTTGGCCATCAGTATGTCTTCTCTGGAAAAATGTCTATATAGATGCTCTGCCCATTTTTTAAATCAGATTTATTTTTGTTTGTTTTTTGGGTTTTTTTTTGCCCTGTTGTATAAGTTGTTTATATATTTTGGATATGAATTCCTTATCAGATACATGATTTGCAAATATTTTCTCTAATTCAGTAGGTTGCCTTTTCGTTTTGTTGATGGTTTCCTTTGCTGTGCAGAAGCTTTTTAGTTTGATGTAGTCCCGTTTGTTTATTTTTGCTTTTGTTATCTTTGCTCTTGGTGTCAAATCCAAAAAAATCATTGCCAAGACAAATGACAAGGAGATTACTGCCTGTTTTTTCTTTTAGGAGTTTTATGGTCTCTATACTTTCATTCAAGTTTTTAATCTATTTTGAGTTAATTTTTGTGTATGGTGTAAGAGAGTGGTCACTTTCATTCTTTTGCATGTGGCTGTCCAATTTTCTCAACACCATTTATTGAATAGCTTGTTCTTTCCCCATTGTATATTCTTGACTCCTTTGTCATAACTTAATTGAAATATATGTCTGGGTTTATTTCTGGGATCTCTGTCTGTTCCATTAATCTATATGTCTGTTTTTATGCCAATATCATACTGTTTTGATTACTAAAGCTTTCTAATATAGTTTCAAATCAGAGAGCCTGCTGCCTCCAGCTTTCTCAAGATAGCTTTGGCTATTCAGGATCTTTAGTGATTCCATACAAATTTTAGGATTATTTGTTCTATTTAAGTGAAAATGCCATTGGAATTTTTATAGGGATTGCATTGAATCTGTAGATTGCTTTAGGTAGCATAGGCATTTTAACAGTATTAATTATTTTAATCCATGAGCACAAAAATATTTTTCCATTACTTGTGTCTTCTTCAATTTCTTTCATCAGTGTCTAATAGTTTCCAGTGTACAGGTCTTTCACTTCCTCGGTTATGTTTATTCCTAGGTATTTTATTCTTTTTGATGCAATAGTAAATGTGGTGGTTTCTTAATCTATTTTTCTGATAGTTCATTATTAATATATACAAACACAACAGATTTCTGAATATTAATTTTGTGTCCTGCAACTTTTCTGAATTCATTTTTTTAGGTCTAATAGTTTTTTGGAAGGTTTTCTACATATAACATCACGTCAACTGCAAATATTGATGGTTTTACTTCCTCCTTTCCAATTTGGATGCTTTTTATTTATTTTTCTTGCATAATTGCTCTGGCTAGGAATTCCAATACTATGTTGAGTAAAAGTGGCAAGAGTGGGCATCCTTGTCTTGTTCCTGATCGTAGAGGAAAAGCTTTCAGCTTTTCACCATTGAGTATGCTGTTATCTGTGGGCTTGTCATATATAACCTTTATAATGATGAGGTATGTTCCCTCTGTACCCACTTTGTTGAGAGTTTTTATCACAATTTGATGTTGAATATTGTCAAATGGTTTTCTGTATCTATTGAGATAATCATATGATTTTGTTAATGTGGTATATAACATCAACTGATTTGAGGATGCTGGACCATCCTTGTATTCCTGGAATAAATCCCATTTGGTCATGGTGTATGATCCTTTTACTATATTGTTGAATTTGGTTTGCTAATATTTTATTGAGAATTTTTCCATCTTTATTCATCAGGGATATTGGCCTGTAATTTTCTTTTCTTGTGGTGTCCTTTTCCGGTTTCAGTGTCAGGGTAATTCTGGCCTCATGAAATGAGTTGGGAAGTATCCCCTCCTGTTCTCTTTTGGAAGAGTTTGACAAGGATTGGTATTAGTTCTTCTCTGAATGTTTTATGGAATTCACCATGAAACCGCCTGGCCCTGAAATTTGTTTTTTGGGAGGATTTTGATTACTGAGTCAATCTCCTTACTAGTAGTTGGTTTATTCAGATTTCCTATTTCTTGATTCAGTCTTGGAAGGTTTTGTGTTTCTAAGAATTTATCCATTTCTTCTAGGTTATCCAATTTTTTGGCATATAATTGTTTGTAGTAGTCTCATGATATATTTCTGTGGTGGCAGTTGTAATATCTCCTCTTTCATTTCTGATTTTATTTACTTGTGTCCTCTCTCTTTGTTTCTGGGTAAGTCTAGCTAAGGGTTTGTCAATCTTATTTAACTTTTCAAAGAAACAGCTCTTGGTTTCATTGATCTTTTATTTTGTCTCTTTAGTCTTTATTTATTTCTGCTCTGATCTTTGTTATTTCCTTGCCTCTACTAACTTTGGACTTCATTTGTTCTTCTTTTTCTAGTTCCTTGAGGTATAAAGTTAGGTTGTTTATTTGAGATTTTTCTTGTTTCTTGAGGTAAGCATTTATTTCTATGGACCTCCGTCTTAGAACTGCTTTTGCTGCATCCCATAAGTTTTGGTATGTTGTATTTCCATTTTTTCATTTGCCTCAAAACGTATTTTTTAATTTCTTTTTTGATTTCTTCATTGACCCATTAGATGTTCAGAACATGTTTAATCTCCACATATTGGTGAATTTTCTAGTTTTCTTCTTGTAATTGATTTCTAGTTTCATAACATTGTGGTCAGAAAAGATGCTTGATGTGATATCAATCTTCTTAAATTTGTTAAGACTTTTTGGTGGCCTAATATGAACTATCCTGGAGAATGTTCCATGTATACTTGAGAAGAATAGGTATTCTGTTGCTTTTGGGTAGAGTATTCTGTATATATCTATTAAGGCCATCTGATTTAATGTCATTGGGGCTGATGCTTCCTTATTGATTTTCCGTCTGGACAATCTATCCATTGATGTAAGTGGGTATTAAAGTCCCCTACTATTATTGTATTGCTGTCTATTTCTCCCTTTAGGTCTGCTAATATTTGCTTTCTATATTTAGGTACTCCTAAATATAAATATATAAACATAATATAAAAATATATAACCATTTTAAGTGTATGATTTAGTAGTGTTAAGTACATTCACATTGTTCTACAACCAATCTCCAGAACCCTTTTTATCTCCCTGAACTGAAACTCTGAAAATCTGACTACTCTAGGTACATTGTATGAGTAAAATCATGCAGCATTTGTCTTTTTGTGACTGGTTTATTTCACTTAGCCTAATGTTCCCAAGGTTCATCCATGTTATATATTTTGTGTTTTTAAGTCCAGCTTTACTAGTTGTTCTCGGAAGCTGGGTTGGCCAGATACAAGCTAGTTGTCCAAAGCTAGAAGCAGTGCAGCCCCATGGCCGTGAGGCATGGGGCCAGCTCCCCCACTGCAGCCACCATCACCTGTAGGAGGCTAGTGTGAGAGACTCCCTCCCACTCAGTACCTCATTTGTGAGGAGTAGCTCCAAGAACACCAGGCTGGTGAACTCAGATGGTTTAGTGTGGGCTCATGAGGTCAAGTCCATGCATTTGCTGTCTCCAAGGACAGTGTTGTACACTGATGGGGAACATGAGTTCTGGGGTCAGGCAACCTGGGTGTGAATCCTGGTACTGTTACTTACTATCTACTTGTTCGTTTATAAAGGGGAGATGATGACAGGGTTGATGTGGGGATTCGATGAGATGGCCTCTCTAAAGTGCATAGCCAGGCCTGGCACAGAGGAAAGGCTTGGCGGGAAGCTTGAAATGACTGATTTGACCAGCAGTCCATGGGTTAGGTTAAAACCTCCTCTCCATGGCTTCTGATACTGTCCAGCTTGGACTGAGATAAGGAAAATGTAGTTGATCCCAGGCTAGTTTCGTGATTTTCAATTTTTGTGTATTTGTAAAGAATAGAACACTTTGGGCAAATCCTTTTGTGTAGCCCCAATACTAGGGTGGAAAAGGAGGGTTGCTCCAACTGGGGAGTAGAAATTCTGGCCCTCCCTGTGCCGGCACAGGCACAGCCACCTACACACATGTACACACACACACATACACACACACACACACACACACACACACACTCTCTCTCTGTCTCTCTGTCTCTCTCTTTCTCTCTCAGCTTCCCCACTGCCTCCTCCAATGGAACTCCTGTAAAGCCCTGGGAAGGATGGAGCTGGAAATCACTACTTTGTGGGAAGGTCCCTCCTTGTGGAGAGTCCTGGAGGGGTCTCTAGGTCCCTGTGAACAAGGAAATACTGGGCTCAGTGGGGGGCAGGACAGGACCTCTGCCTGATAGGGCCTCAACCTAGTCATGGGCAGACTGGGCTGCCACGGGCTTAACTGGGGCCACAAGGAAGCAATGCTGTGGGTCCCTGGGTCCCTTTGTCTCACCTTCTCTTGGGTCCTCACAAAACACCTTTCCCTCACTTCTCAAGGGGAAATGTAGCTTAAAGACAAGGTCTCTGATAGTAGGTCTCATCTGCATGAGCTGACAGTGAGTTTGTTTCTGGCACTGCATGTCTCTAACACTGGCTGAGCCAGAGAAAGGGGTGTGTCAGATGTGAGTAGTGAATGTGTGTGTGTCTGTGCATGTGTGTGCCCGTGTATGTCCATCCACATGTTTATGTGTCTCTGTGTGTCTGTGCATGTGTATGCATGCGTGACTGTGTGTGCCCGTGTATGTGTGTCCATCTACATGTTTATGCGTCTGTGTGTGCATATGCGTGTATATATCCGTGCCTGAGTGTGTGTTCACGTGTGTGTCTGGGCATGTGTGCATGAATTCTCAGAAAGGTCCTCAGGCTCATCATGTTCCCCTGGAGAACTTCTGATTACTTCACTAATTCACTCACTCATCCAGTCATGCATTCCTTTAACAAACTAAGTAACGAGTCTTAAAATGGTGAATTATAATTCTGTTAAATACCGTGGTGCCATGAGAGCATATGCCCATGATTCTGTGCTGTCATAGTCCCTGAGGTCTCTGTAGGTCTCTCTGATCCAAACACTGCCAAGTAGGTTACCACCTGGTTCCTGGCACCCCTTGCAGCTCTGTGGGTTCTCTCTGAGCTTTATTTATGTGTAGAACCCTATTTATCCTGCATACCTGTGGTTTTGGGCCATCCCTGAGAGCATGGCAGTTCCTCTTCCTGCTTTTTGCTACATTAGGTACATGGATCCCATCAGAGGGTTCCCGTTTCAACTCCAGCTGTACGCATGTGACCTGGATAGGTGTGTATACCCCCTTGGATGTGGGAAGGGGTACTCTTGGGTGTGAGGTCTGGGGGAGACTGAGCTCCTTCTGTGTGGCGTATCCCTGAGTGTGTGAATGTAACTCTGAGCTGAGCCTGGGCCCGGACCCATTCCCAGCCTGCCCCCAGAAGCCCCCACTGCGTTGTCCTGCCAGTAATTACAGCAGATAAACTGCTCCAGTTGAGGGCTGCTGTCCCCGGCTAGCTGCCAGCCGTGCGGCCCCAGGCTGCGCTGTGGGAGTCCATTCATTTTAATAAGAGGTACACCCTGTGTTATTAAGAAGAGTGTTTATTACTGTCGCCATGCACTGACAGCAGCTTCCATCATCGTTAAAGAGCAGATGGGGGGAGGGTAGGGGGGCTGTGCACTGCAGCTCTTCCGAGGCACTGGCCCAGCTGGTGAGGCTAGGGAGGGAGGATCCCTCTCTCTCCTCTCTTGCCCCAGCACAGCATGGCAGCCCCTTTTCTAGAAAGAATGAAGCCATTCAGCTGAGTCTGACCCTGCTTGGGGTATGGGTCGGGGCTGGCGGAGGGAGGATGGAGGGAATGCTGCTCACTCCAGGTGCTGCCCTAGAGAGGAAAGGGGAACCTGGGTTTGGGTTTCTCTCTAGGGCCAGGCAGGGCGACCCGTTGGCCCACCTGCCAGACTCCTGGCTTTGCCGGGAACGCCCCACCCAGAGCTTTTTTCAGTCATTGAGTAAATGAAGCCTCGCCGACTCCCTTACCCTTCCTGTCATCTGTCAGGATGTTTGGATGTGGACAAGTGTGGGGCACAATAATGAGAAGTGTGATGAAACAGAAGGAACAGAGGTTCCCGAACTTTCTCGGTTCATGGCACTCTTACTGTCTCAATATTTTTTCACAACACCCTTTGGTCAAAGGAAATACCTAAAACTTCTGTTTCTTAAGTAGTTAGGTCTAAACAACTTAAATATTTGTGTTTTCACAACTGATTAGCCATTTGAAAAAAACAACAGTACGTGTAAATGTAAATTTAAAAGGTTTTATTTCATTGTTAACTGCAATTACATCCAATGGGACGTGTGTGCCTCTTGGACACTGCACGTCTTCTCAGACTTTGTAATAAGATGGACCACCACCACCCCCCTCATTCGCTTCTGCTTTGATTATTATCACAGCAACCACTGAAAATACAGCTTCTCAAAGATATGCTACCATTGCAAAGAACGTAGAGTGATCTAATGTTGAAACGGTGAACTACTTCCGCCTGGTAATTCACACGGTGTCTGACAGATGTCAAGCATTTCCTCAACACTGGCAGATGTTGAGTGTTTGTTCGGAAAGTTGAAAACATCCTACTGTGCCCCTGTGCATGTGCTTCAGTGCCCAGGAGCACCTTGGTCCACAGTTTGGAAACCAGGGTGGTAGAAGACCTGGGTTCAAGTCCCAATTTGTTTGTTTGCTTGTTTACATATCTATTTATTTAGCAAACAGTTTCATAGTACTGACTCTGTACCAGGCCCTGTTCTAAGGACTTTGTAAGTATTAAGTCATTTAATCATCCTAACAACCTTATGGGATAGATAGTACTCTGTGATGGTTCATTTTATATATCAGCTTGGTGAGGCTGTAGTGCCCAGTTGTTTGGTTAAGCACCAGTGTAGATGTTGCTGTGAAGGTATTTTTTTAGATACGATCAACATTTAAATCAGGAGACCTTGAGTAAAGCAGATTACCCTCTATAATGTGGGTGGGCCCCCATCTAATCAGTTGAAGGCTTTAAGACTGAGGGTTCTTGAAGAAGAAATTTTCAGGACAGCCACGTAGAAATCCTTCCTGAGTCTCCAGCCTGCTGCCCTTAAGAGTTGGAATTCAAGAATGCAATATCAACTCTTACCTGAATTTCTATGCTGCTGGCCTGCCCTACAGATTTCAGACTTGCCAGCTGTCACAATTACATGACCCTTAAAATCTCTCTCTCTCTCTCTCTGAGAGAGAGCCTAGCTTTCACTAAAACATATCATTATCCTCATGTATGGATAAAGACACTGTTCAGCTACTAACTAGTTACTAACTGGCAATGTGGCCTTGGACAAATCTTTTTCTCTTTGGGCCTCTGTTTTATCATAGCCAAGTGAGGGAGTTGGACAAGATGAATTGAAGGTTAATTCTAGTGCTAACATCTGGGCTGGGGGCGTGAGTGGACAAATAGGACTACCATCTTGCCAAGGATGTTGTGGTAGACCTTGTTTGTTGGCTACCCAGCAGCCTTTCCTAACCCACTTATCCCTTGCCACCACTCACTGTACAACATAGATACTCTTGTTCCTAGCCTCACTTGTAGACAGGGGTAGCCATGTGACTAATGATGTACAAGGGAGAAGTACACTGGGGACTCGTAGAAAATATATTTTGTTACCCCATAGGAAAAGGAAGAGAATTCACTGGTGCTGACCTTTCCACTTTCTTTGTGCCTCTTAGAAGGCCGTGACGTCTAGAGCTGCAGCAGCAATCTTGTAACTATGAGGCACATACCAACAGATAAGGATGGCAGAACAGAAACAAAAAGAAGCTGGGTTCTTAATACATGGTTAAGCTGCTAAACCAATGCCAAGACCTGCCACCTCCGGACGTCTTGGTATGCAGGCTATACCAATCCTTATGGTTAAGCCATGGTGACTGTGAGTTCTGTTACTTGCAGGTCATAGCATCTTTAACTGATACAAGTGCCTTCTTTATTGCTTAGCTTGGTTCAGAGAGTGATCAAGGGAAGGGTCCTGACTTTGGGAACTGTTGTTTTGGGCCTCAAGGAAACTGAATTTACTGTTTTTCATTGAGTATAACTTTGACTCCAGGAACAGAGACACTAATACCATGTTGTCCCAAATTTCCAATAGGCGGCCCCACATATTCTTGATCAGAAAGATTGATAGTCGCCAGTTTTAGAAGAGGGTGCTTATCGAGTGATGGATTTGAAGCTCATTGAAAGGAATGTGGATCACAAGGGACCAGCATTGTTCACACCAGCCAAAGCTCACTTTCTGTGTTTTATAATATTGATGAGGGGAAAGCCAGAGATATCCATTCTTGTATGTCAAGGCATTTGATAAAACCGATCACAAGAGACTTGGGCCTGGTACAGAAAATGGGGGTTGAATGATAGCACAGTTCTAGTTCATCTCTCTTGATTAATAAAGTCCCAGCTGTCTGTTTAGCGGACACTTTCGTATTACTTACCACGTGCTAGGCCCTGTTCTAAGAGCTTTACAAATATTAGCTCATTTAATCATCATGACAATCTTATGAGATCGGTGCTATTATTATTCTCACTAAAGAGATCTGATCATTGAATTGATGTCAGACTGGATGGAGTCTCTAGTGGCAGGCCACAGGGCTCTTCTCTTAATCCTGTCCTGTTAAGCCTTTTTTGAAATCAAGGACTTGGATAGAAAACACATGGACACAGTTTAGGACTGCCAGAGCTAACGGATGTTAGATGATTCCAGTGGGCTGCAATGATGGGACTGGAATTATTAAGCTTGGTTGAATAGGACTACACTTTTGTATTTTAAAAAAAACCCATTGTACTAACACAGAGGTGGATATTGGTGGCTAAGTGGCAGTACATGTGACAGGAGACTGGGGCATGTCAGTTGCCTGCAGGCTCAGGGGACTAGAACTTCAGTGTGGTCACATAATAGCAAATGGGACACTTCGTGTGTGATGAAAGTAGGGTGTCCAGGAGTTGGGTGGGGTGGACCTGGGACCTACTTTTCACAGTTGACACCACATATGGGAGATTAGGTTCTACTCTTTGAACTATACCCTTCAAAGAAAAGAAACACACACAATGCAGACAGAGAGAGTGACCAGGATGGGATAGACCTTGAAACCATGACTACTACAGTGAGCAGAGGTGGTTTGGCCCAATCTCCATCCTGCCTGTTCTGGAAAGTGCTCCATGACTTTCCCTAGGGGACGCACCCCACCTCACTGGCCATGTCATATAGGTGAGGCCAACCCCTGGAGGTGGCTTTATGACTCAGGCTTGACCATTCAGAGATGTGCATCTTTCTGGACACAGAGACTGGTTCAGGGGTGGACATGTGACCCAAGCTCAGCCAAAGACAGTCCTACCCATGACATTTTCTGGAATTATTGGGAAAGAGGAAGTCTTATTCTGTCACATTTGATGAGCTGGTGGGATTTAGGCTGAGTGTGTCAAGGGCTGCTGCATCAGGAGCTCCTGCCTGAGACCGATGTCAGTGCAGAGGAAGGCAGAGACAAGAAATGGGGACATGCTTCTCAAAACATTGTTTGAACCCTTGGGTCCCATAGTGGCTAACCCTGGATCTTGCCAGTTTCACATGTCAATAAATTCCCTTCGGGGTCAGATTTTGTCCCGTGTCATTCTGACTGACACAGCAACTGAGCCTGTTGAGCCTGACAGAGGTCTCCAAATTCTTCAAGGGGACGAGCTTCTTCTACGTGGATCCTGACAGGAGCAGAAGAGCCAATAGTGGTGGTAAGAAGACCTCACAGGTTTGGGCTCCAGGAAGATGAGGAAGAATTTTCTAAGGGCAAGTGCTGCCTGAGGATGGAATAAACCATCCCCCTGAGGTGGTGAGTTCCTTGGCCACAGAAGGTGCCAGCAGGGGACCATCTATGTTGGGGTTATCATGAAGGCTCTTTTTGTGAACGGCAGAGGATTGGACCAAATAGCTCTTGAACTCTGAGATATGATGATTCAACTATAAATGTGTATGATTGGGTGTGGTGGAGGCAACAATTCAGTAGAATTATGGTCTGGTGGAAAGAGACATCTGCAACCAGATGGGTCCTCCCTCCTCCCAGAGGAGGACGCTGGGTCCTCCTCTCTCTTTCGCTGATCAGTTGAGTGGCCCAAAGCAAGCCAGTTACCCCTCTTACTCATGTTCTCTATCTGTCCAAATGGGTATGGTGCTATCTGCTGTCTGAGGCTCAGGTGCAGTAAAAGCTGTAAAGGCTTTGAGGAAGTTAATGCACTGTCCGGATAGATGTGGGAGGTGAGATGGAAAGGGGCCACAAGCAGGATGGAGGGTCTGAGTGGGACCACCTGGATCCAGGCCTGGGCTGCAGGGGCTTCCTTGGGGGTCATGCTCCCTATGGGGAAGAGGCAGGTGACATAAATGACCAGAACTGGGATGGAGTGAGATGGCAGGTGCCTGTGGAGTGTGGACTGAAGTGAGCCTACCCTGTCTGAAGAATTGCAAATTCTAATTTGATAAAATAACTACAGACCAAATAAAAGACATCCGTGGGCCGTGTTTGGCTTATGGGCCCCAGTTTGCAGCCCTGCAGCTAAATGAACAGGTAAAGAAGGACTTGGGAGGCAGCTAGTCTTATGAATGAGCGTGTTTCAGAATTACCAACTCATCCGCACTACAGCGTCCACCCATGGAAGGGGGACATTCCTGCCCGGCTCAGGGTTCCAGGCCATCAGATGCCCATTCCTTCTCAGATGCTTTAGTGGGGACAGATCCCCTCATGCTAATTAGTGAAGCTTGGAAAGGCCCTGATGATTCCTGCATACAACCTGTGAAGTCATCCCCTCGATGTTCTCTGTTCAGGGGACTTCTCACCAGGTAGGGGGCACCACTCCAGGCTCTCTCTAGAAACTGGGGAGAGCTCTAGGCCTAGTGATGCTCCTGCCCTGTCCCCTGCCTGGAAGAAGCTCCTGACCAAGTTGCTCAAGGAGCCCCACCCAAGGAGGGGCTGGGCCAGGGGTTGCTCGGCTTGAGGCTGGTTCTCCTTCCTCCCCTCTGCTCAGGGATGCAATAAGCCAGCCTAGGAGCCAGCTGCCCTTGCCTGTCCTGCCTTCTCTGGGGACTTCGGGGTAGACGTGACATTGGGGCTCGTGTAGAGGCTGCTGGCTTTGGCAAGGTTGACTGGGACCCACATGTCAGCCTGGGCCACATTCTTATCACCGTAACTCTGTGCCGAATAACAAGACCACGGGAATCTGCTAGCGCACTCCATTACTCTCTTTTATTCACCCTGGAGATTTATGTGGCCTATCTCCCTTCCCTTTGTCCACCTGCGAGGCCCTATAAGTCATGTCCCCGGGCTGACAGGTCACAGGGTCTGTGCTGCTGCTCTGTCAGAGTGAGTGATGCTGGGGGGTGATTAAAAAAGAGGAAGGGTGAAAGGTCAGCAGCAGACGGCATGATGGGAGTTGGGGATGTAATTATCACTCCCGTGACATACTGCTGGGATGTTCTCCCCTTTCTTGTAGTAGACATACACACTTGGGTGCAGCTCAGAGAGGGAGAGGGTGTGATGCTAAGAGATGCCGGGAGGGCCTGCTGGAAGGGGCCGTGTGTAGCAGGCCTCACAGGTGCGCTTAGAGCACTGGGGGTGGAGGAGCATCAGTGGGTCCCCCAGACAGCAGCCCCCTCCCTGCAGTGAGGTAGTTCCCCAAGTCCGCAGCGCAAAGCCTGGGGCAGAAGAAGCAGTACTTGCCATTGTGATTGTGATTGCTGTTAGCTCTGAAGGACATGATTAAGGAAAGGCACCTGCAGAGCAAGCGAAGAAGGTAACTGAAAAGAAAACTCCCCCAGATGGCCTGGACTGAGGGGGTCTCTAATTTTCTGGACAGCTTGGCAGTTCCCCCTGGCATATAGTCAGTCGGGGGCACAAAGGAACACGGGTGACCAGGAGATGTCAAGCCCCCACCTGCTCAGGAACCTCTCCCCGACCCCCTTGCTGCAGCGTCTGGAAGTTTCACCAAGGGAGCTGCTCCGGAAGACCACTGCGGCCTGGGAGGTGGGAGGGCCAGGCCCAGGACTGGCCGGGGCTTATTCGCACGCTGCCTGCGGGGTGAGCACAGGTCAGTAGGGCCAGTCAGTCCTGATGGTGAGTTTTAGTGGGAGTTGGAAAGGGTTATTCTGGAGGGTGGGTTTGGGAGGGTCCTGGGGAGACCAGGCCTTACCCATAGACTGGGTACTGGGCGGAGGCTGTGGAAGGCTTCAGAGACAACCCTCAGCAGAACAGCGGCGTCACCCAGGCTCGGCCACTCCCTAAATGCAGGACAGTCACAGCTTCCAGATGGTGCCTTGCTGGGTGGGGTGCTGTGCCTCTCTGATTCACACTCTGGTGTGCTTCCCTCTCCCACTGAACCTGAGCCGGCCCATGACTTGTGGCCAAAAGGAGGTTGTCCAAGTTCTAGGCCCAGGACCGAAGAGGCCTTATGGCTTCCACTTTCATCTGCTGGAGTTCTGAGCCACAGTGGAAAAAATTCTGGGTCATCCTGTTCGAAAAATCACACGCAGGGAAAGGCCTAGAGGATGAAAGGCCAGGAGGAGAAGAAGTTGCAGTGTCTAGCCATACCCACTGAGGGGCCAGGCATGAGAGGGAGGCCGTTTTGTACATCTCAGCCCAAATTGCAGCCACGGACCAAGCCCAGGCTGGGATGCCCTGGGCAAGGCTGGGGTATTCTCTGACATGGTGGCCTCTTCCTCAATTCCTCTGGGGTTTTTCCTCCACTTTTCACAGCTACTCCAAGAAGTGGAATCTGCCTCTTTTCCTTTTGCAACATTGACATATAGCGCAGTGGTTAAGTGGTGCTGGAAACCTGGGCTCAGATCCTAGCTCTGCCTGTAATAGCAGAACTATGTGACCTTGGACAAATTTCTCAACCTCTCTTTGCCCTTAAAACAGGATTAACAATCGCGTTGCCTCATTAAAACTGATGCGAGACCCAAATGAGTCAATATATATAAAGAACATAGACTCTGGCATGTATTTTTAATTATCTAATGAACTCTAATAGAGCATTATGGGCAGGCACATTAAGAACTTTACAAATATTAACTCATTTAATTCTTCCTACAACCTTGTAAGGTGGGTACCATTATTTTTCCTATTTAACAGATGGGAGACCCAAGTCCCAGAAAGGCTAAATGACTCACTCAGGATCACACAGCTAGCATGTGGCAGGGCCAGGATTCAAACCCAGGTATGTCTGCCTCCCAGATATGAATTTAACATCTACATAGGGGTGTGCTTAGTAAATGTCAGCTATTATAATTTTACTCAGTTTCCCTGAGTAAAATACTCTGGGGGTTCCTCTATCTCTGTCTCTACTTTTCTTCCACAGAAATTATACTAGGGACCCCTTTGGTATAAGTAATCACATGAAGAGAGAAAGAAAAATTAAAGCAGGTACCATTTCCCACCCTTCAAATAGGTAAATATTTAAAAGTGTAGTAATATCAAGTATTATCAAGAATGTGGGGAAATGGGTATTTTCGTATACTGCTGGTGGGAGGGTAAATTGTAAAGCCTCTTTGAAAGGATTGTTTGGAAGAGACAATTAAAACCATGCATTCTGGGCTTCCCTAGTGGCGCAGTGGTTGGGGGTCCGCCTGCCAATGCAGGGGACGCGGGTTCGTGCCCTGGTCCGGGAGGATCCCACATGCCGCGGAGCGGCTGGGCCCGTGAGCCATGGCCGCTGGTCCTGCGCGTCCGGAGCCTGTGCTCCACAACGGGAGAGGCCACAGCGGTGAGGGGCCTGCGTACCGCAGGGAAAAAAAACATGCATTGCTTACGATCCACAATGCCACTTCTTGGTGTCTATTTTAGAGAAACATGTGCATAAGGTGACATGGGCATGATGTCCAGTGCTGCACTATGGTAGTGACAAACCAGGAACAACCTAAGTGTCCATCAACAGGGGATCTCTACACAAAGAACAGAACCACATCCTGCCCTGCCCACTATGGAGCACCAGGCGGTGGTGAAAATACTGTGGTAGTTCTGTAGGCCCTCACATGAAAGGCTTTCTAATATTTCATGTTTGTTCACTCATTCATCCAATTAACAAACATTTACTGAGCACCTACTATGTGCCGGGCACTCTTCTAGGTCCTGGGGGCACAGCTGTGAACAGGACAGAGAAAAATCCCTGAGCTTCAGCCATAAAAAGAAACGAAACTGAGTTATTTGTAGTGAGGTGGATGGACATAGAGTCTGTCATACAGAGTGGAGTAAGTCAGAAAGAGAAAAACAAATACTGTATACTAACACATATATATGGAATCTAAAAAAAAGAAAAGGTTCTGAAGAACCTAGAGGCAGGACAGGAATAAAGACACAGATGTAGAGAATGGACATGAGGACACAGGGAGGGGTAAGGGTAAGCTGGGATGAAGTGAGAGAGTGGCATGGACATATATACACTACCAAACGTAAAATAGATAGCTAGTGGGAAGCAGCTGCATAGCACAGGGAGATCAGCTCGGTGCTTTGTGACCACCTAGAGGGGTGGGATAGGGAGAGTGGGAGGGAGACGCAAGAGGGAGGAGATATGGGGATATATGTATACGTACAGCTGATTCACTTTGTTATAAAGCAGAAACTAACACACCATTGTAAAGCAATTATACTGCAATAAAGATGTTAAAAAAATTTTTTTAAAAGCAAGTTGTAGAACAACACATAGAAAGCTATTTCTGTAAAAATAAAGCCACACCACAGAACAATGACACATCTTTTCCATGGGTATTCATATATGTATGTAAGTACATTAAAAAAGTACTGAAAGTTTACATACCAAACTGCTAATGGCAATGACCTCTGGAAGATCAAGAAGAGACCAAGACTTAAATTTGGTCAAACATTATCAATAATATATTTTTTTAGAATGATAATTTATTTTTGTATTACTTGTATAATTAAATTTTAATACGGAAGTGGGAAAAAATCTATCAAGGAGTGTGGCTTTCTATGGTGTAGACCTCGAACTTAGACAAACCTGCTATCTTAGTTTGTTCAGGCTGCAATAACAAAATACCACAGACTGGGTGGCTTAAACAACAGACATTTATTTCTCATTGTTCTGGAAGCTGGGAAGTGCAAGTTCAAGGTGCCAACTAATTCAGTTCCTGATGAGGACCCGATTCCTGGCTTGTACAGAGATACGTTCTTGCTGTGTCCTCACAAGGAAGAGAGAGGGAGAGCGCTCTGTTTTATCTTCCTCTTCTTATAAGGACACTAATCCCATCATGGGGGTCCCACGTTCATGACCTCATCTAAACTAATTCTCCCCCAAGGGCCCCACCTCCAAATACATGGGGGGTTACAACTTCAACATATGAATTTTGGAGGGGCACAAACAATTCATTCTATAACACCTGAGTTAGAATCCCAGTCATTTACCGTGTGGCTTTGGCAAATTATTATTCTCTCAAACTCTGTCTACTCAGCTGTAAAAATGGAGCTCACACCCTTCACTTCACTGGAATGTGGTGAGCTTTGAAACACCCGTATGAGAAATGTAAGACCTATACATGTGAATCCCATTTTCCTGGTGACTTGAACCCTGTTCCCTGCTTCCCTTCTGGACCCAGCACACACATACTCCTGACAGCTTCCCTCACTCATGCACACCACTTCCTGCCGTTGAGCCTCTGCATCAAGGTTTGTGAATGGGGGAAAACACAATGTGTGTGCCAACGTCCCCAAGCCAAAGCCATCAGGAATGTAACTAGTTGAGCAAAGTTGGATCACTGACTTGCTGCAACAAGGCCGAATGCACACCGTGGGGCACCATGGGCTGTCTGGATAAGGGGGTGTTAGAAATGAATTATTATAGGATTGGGACTCATGGCAGGTGATATGAGGGAGGGTTCAAGGAAGTGGGGCTTTGCTCTGGGTTGGATGCTGACAGGAAGTTGGGCTAATTGTATGACTGGGCATCTTCATGATCTTATCTAGAAGAAGACAAGACTAGATCTAGGCTAAAGCTGTAATTGATTGAGAAGCAGCAGTCATCCTATTGGCCAGCTGAGGGGGTGGTTGGTCATTTTGTGCTTTGGATAATGTCCTTGCTTTTGTCTGTGTTCAGACGTGATCTTGAAGTGGTCTTGTTTTCACCCTGATTCATGATGGTCATGGAGTGGCTTTGTCTGATGTTGGTGTTCTGTGAAATTGTTTACAATCACCAGGAAAGCACCACGGTCTAGCTGTGAGTGCCAGCCCAGCTCTTTGATGTCAGAAGCTGCTCTCCTCCTTTCCTATGTGAACAACTTTGCGGTCAGTCAAAGTATTTATAGGGTCCTGGATCAATGAAAAGAAAGGAACTTTCTTTTAATTCTGGCTTGGGCTGGAGGAAGAGGATAACATAGCCAAGCTTCCCTCTCTTTCTTGTTCCTCCACCTTCGCCCAGGAGAACTCTGAAGTACCGCCCACCCCACCCCCAGGCAGTCCCCAAGGTGATACCCAGAGATCAGGAATTTGTACTCCCGGCAGCTGCCAAGGCAAACAGGCCTGAAGTTAGCATGGGAGCGGAGGGCGGTGGGGAGGTAAGGAACACTCTCTGTTGAGAAGGTGGGACCCCTTCTCCCAGCCCAGTGTGGCGCTCAGTGAAGGTGGGAGAGAATGAAGAAAGTTCTGTGGGGACAGACAGTGGTCAGGGAATCAATGCATGCTAGTGCTACAGAGACTGGAGCCAAAAGGAAAGCACAGGCTAGTTTTAGCTTCAGAACTCTTTCTTCAAATGAAATCCTACACAGAAACCCAGTATATTACCCAGATAAGACTGAAGTTGAATCAGAGGAGTTGGGGTCTGGAGGCCCACCAACTCCTGTTCCTGGAGCCCCTTCATCAGTGTCCCTAAAGCATCTCTGGGGATCCCTTAGAACTCTGAGGATTGCAGGGTTAAAAAGCCTCATCTCACTCAACATTCCACTTTCTAGACGCCTAGAGAGGGGCAGTGACTCCTCCAAGGGATGCCCTCTCTTATCAACAGTCCTGATGCTTCTGGGTCCTTCATGGCCTGAGGGACTTTGCTCAAATTTCATCCAGCTCTTCTTCCAACAAGATTTTTACTGTCCAGACTTTCCCTTTGGGGGATGTTGGTCAAAGGGTAAAAAGTTGCAGTTATATAGGTTTATTCAGTCTAGAGATCTAAGGTATAGGCATGGTAACTATACTTAATAATACTTTGTTGAAAACTGGAAATATGGTAAAAGGATAGATTTCAGGTGCACTCATCAATTAGCTTGACTGTAGTAATCATTTATATATATGTGTGTGTGTGTATAAAATCATGTTGTACACCTTAAGTATATGCAATTTTTATTTTTAAATTTGTAAATTCTAAACTTATATATTACCCCTTGATGGTGAGGGGACATGATGGACCCTTCTGGGGTGCTGGAACTGTTCTATATCTTCATCTGAGTATATGAGTATATTGCACAATATACAGAGTGGTGCTGGATCCAGCTCAAATTGGCTCACACAGCATCTCTTCCCAACCTTGCATTCAGTGATGTCATGTTAGTGACTTGACATTGGCCATGGTCTGAGTATTTACACTACAGTGATGGGCAAAGTTACAATCAGGGTTTTTTTTCCCTTGAAGAGCCAGTTAAACGTTTGCTAGCACAGCGCTGGTTGTGTACATATATAAATATACAATGAGATGTACACCAAAATTTGTGCACTTCACTGCATGTGTGTTATACCTCAAAAAAATATCTGGGGTCTCCAGACTCCTAGTTCCATAGTTGCAACCTGAAATGGTCTTACTGATTGTCTTCTACCGCTACGTTCCATGAGGAATTTGTAGGATGCTAATGCAGGTTGGGCTATTCCAAGGGTGCGCCTATCCACGACCTGCCTTGGTTGATACTGCTGAGGCCCCCATGGGAGTGCCCGCCACTGGTGCCTCAGCAGCCTAGAACTGCAAGGCTGGCATAACTGCTTATCCCCACTACTCTGCCGTATTGGAATATTCGCCTTCTTCAGTCCTCTTCGACACCCTGTAGATAGAATTAACTGCTGTTTCCTCTCTGGCTCTTTGCCTGTCTCTCTACAGAGCACTTCACTTAGCCCTGTTATACAGAGATTGGGGGTCATGCCTGTTTCCCCTGCAAGGTTAGAGGTTAATAAAGACCATGTCTCCCTCATCTCTGCATGGATAAGACTGTGGGGTTTACAACCACCAGGCCTTAACAGGGGCCTGTTGAATGAGTGAAATGGGCTTCAAGAGAAGAGGGAGAAGGTTTGGAGGAAGAATAAACTTCCCCACTGACAAAGTCACACATTGCTGAAACAGCGGTGACCCTTCAGAAACTGGAAAGGCCAGAGTGGTTTGGGACGTGAACCTGCTCAGTGGTGGGGGTGCTGACCAAGTAGCCTTTTGAGATCTTTGCCACTCTTGGAGCTCCCACTATTCAAGGCAGAGGAGACGGCTGTGAGAATGTGCAGAAAGTCAGAGGTCCTCCGCCATGCTGGCTGCCCTGGGCTGTGTGCTTCCTGCAACCTGACACAGAGACACTCCCCTCCCTCCCCACAAAAACCTTCTAGACCCCTCTGGGTCCTCCAGACCTGAGGAATTTCACTCACATCTAACCCTTTCAGCAAGAGTTTACATATTCAAACCTCTCCCTAACTGGGGGTGGGGGTGGGGTGTAGAGGGTGGGCAGGGGGCAGCAGGAGCATATGAGGGAGGGGGCTCAGGTGCTGGAAGTGTTCTATAGCCTGGTCTGGCCGATGGCCACAGGGCTGGTTTTATATATAGGTAAGTCACTGTGCCCTACACCTAAGAATTGTGCGTTGTGTGTGTGTTATGCCTCAAAGAAAAGTAAAAGAAACACAACCAAAACGCTCCCCCTGTTGAGGAAGTCACTAGCCCAGTGAGTACCCTTCCGTCCCTGCAGGGGACCCTGGGCCAGGTGCCAGCAGGGACTGAGGACACCCAGAGGCTGGCGTAGCCAGGAAAGAGAGAAGGCGAGGAGGTGGCAGAGCCTCTCAAGCTTCCCAGGGGAGACAAGGGCACTTGGGCTGTTCGCGGTCAGGCCTGGGGAAGGCGTTGGGCTTGGAGGAAACCCTTGGGAAGACGGAGGGCGGAAAGGGGTCGGGCGGGAGCCGCGGACCGCGCCAGCCCGCGGGGAGATGCGGGGGCGCGGCAGGAGCCAGTGTGCCGACCCCCGCGTCTCCCGGAGGAGGGCCGGGCGGGCTGGGGAGGAGGGGAGGGGGAAGACGGCATGACTGCGTCTGATCTACAGTGACGAGTACCAATGTTAACTGTCACCTCTCATCTCCAAACTAAATCACACCTGGAATTGGAGGCGCCGAGGAGCTGATAGAGTCAGCCTCACGGAGGCGACAAGTCAATCAGCGCGGAGATTCGCGGGGAGACACCGGTTCCTCGAGGCCGGGCGCCTTCATTCATTCTGGGATTTACACTTGTCAGGCTGCCGCCTGGGGGTGGGCAGGAGGAGGGGTGGGCAGCAGACTGGGCTCACTTCAGCTCCACTTACTTAAAATGGGAGGACTGGCGACTTTGGCGGCTTCTCCCCCAAAGAGAAGGGGGTGGGTGGTGCTCTGCAGGCTGGGTCCACTTGCTCTTGCTGCCCCTCTACTTCATCCTGTGGGTCATTCCCGGGGGTCAGTGGACTTCAGGCTAAAGGAGTGGGAAGAAGCCCAACAGTGGGAAGATGAGGACAGATGGGCCATCTCAGAGCCAGGGGTATTGCTGCCCAAGCGACTCTGTCATGCTGGGAGCACATGAGGGCGAAAAGAATTCTGTCCTGGGCACCAGGCTGTGTGTTTGGGAGGGAGCCATGGGGCCTTGTGGGGGATGAAGGATAGATTTAAGCTGCCTACTTTGGGACAATTCTATTGTCGTCCAACGAAATGGAAAAGGTCTTTATTTCTCCTTTCACTCATTCCTTTACTCATTTAATAAATGGTACTCAGTCAGGCTCTGTGTGAAGTGCTGGGAATTCAACAACACAGAGCCCCCCATCCTGCGAGAAAGGGGAAAGTTAAACTGCTAAGGACTTCTCGGGTTGCCATTTCCGTCTTAGTGAATGAACCTATAGTCCCCCTCCATCACTGACCGCACCGTCATAATCCTCAGCGCAGTCATTTATAAAGTGCTTTTCACATATAAACATAACTATGCCAAGTGCTGTACCAAGGAGAATGCCTGGAGATATAAATTCCAGATGGAGAGAAGAACACTGGGTCTCCACTACTGTTTAAACATCTATTTTATTTCTGTCACTATGAAAATAATATAACTTCATTACAGAGCATGTGGAGAAATAGAGAGGGGGAAAAAATCACCTAAAGACAAAGCTAGCATTTTGATATGCTTCCTTCTAGTCTTTTAAAAAAAATTATTTTATATCGGAGTATAGTTGATCTATAATGTTGTGTTAGTTTCAGGTGTACAGCAAAGCGATTCAGTTGTATATATACATGTATCTGTTCTTTTTCAGATTCTTTTCCACTAAAGGTTATTACAGAGTATTGCGTAGAGTTCCTTGTGCTCTACAGTAGGTCCTTGTTGATGATCTATTTTATATATCGTAGTGTGTGCTTCCTTCTAGTCTTTTTTCTTGTATCTCTTTAACTTTTTTTTTTTCTCAAAAGCACCTACTCCAGGGCATGTCCTATGTCATGCGGAGTTAGGTGGAAGTTAGGTTGGAAGCTTTATTTTCTCCCCTGACTCCCATTCAGAGAGGTGCCTGAGGACAAGGCTTCATTCTGCTTGGTGCCCGGGCACAGAAATGGTGATACAGGCATTTGGCAGGCTGATCTCTTAATCCAGATTGGTGTAGTCATTTGAAACTGAAAGCAGCTCCTTTTTATGTCTCCTGCTTCTCAGCATTAACTTCTCTTTGATGTAATTTTTACTTCCGCTGCTCTCTCCCTTCATGGGTTAGATTAGTGTGAAATTGGCCTGGCTCCTCCAGAGACTGCAGTGTTAAGCTTCAAATACTTGGTCCTTATTGGAAATCCTTAACCCACATCAGGGGGAGAAAAGTGGCAGCATTACTTGGGAGTGTGTGAGTGGGAGGATTGGGTGTTAGGGCAAGAGGGAGAGGCGTGCATGTTGGCAAGGGGAGGATGGGGAAGTTGAGACTCTGCTCCATTTATTGACTGCTGAAGATCTGCTCACCTTAATCTTGGGGCAAGGGAGGAGGAATAGATCTTAGGTAACTTGAAAATGCAGTGCTGGGGGCAGAAAGCCTGTTTAAGTAAGTCGAACCTCTGGCTGGAACTGTCCAAAGGCCTTGGTGCTGAAAAGAAGAGGGAAAGTTGATAATGTCTGGGAAGATAACAGGGTAATGTTACATAACCCTTTCTAGACCCCTGGGGTTATGCCTGCTCCTATAGGTGTTTCTTCTGGCTCAGATGTGACCTTGAAGCACATACAAGATGCAGTTACCAACATTCTGTGAGGACTGGCAGGACTGGGTCCCTTTACCAGTTCTGCCCTGCTTGCTTGCCCATTTCCCATGTGGCAGAGAAGAATGGCAACTTGTAATTGGGCCAGACTGCTAGAGGGAGGTACTCAACTGCAAGGAGATTCACCAGAACACCTGACCCAAGGGAGGGTTTCCCCCCACTTTTAAGACAGAACTAGGGGGGAAGGAGGGTCCTGCTGTGACTTGGACCCATCCAGACTGAAGAGATACTCCAGGCTTTAGATCACACCCCCAACTTATCTCCCTTAACAACAACCTCAGACCCTCTGTCCGCAGATTCGGATTGCCGCCTGAGGCTATCACTGGAGGACAGAAGCTGCCAAAGGTGATTCTGACGGCCAAGCTGGCCCGCGCTGCCCATAGAGGAAGCAATCACCACACATCAGGGTGTTCTGGGGAAACTTCAGACTCGCCATTCAAAGGCAGTTTAGCTCCAGAGAGTTCAAGTTTGTTATCAGCCAACATATACTTTCCCCCTGCAATCCCCATCCGGCTTTCTCTGCCAGATGACCTTGACCTTTACTTGTCCTCCAGCTTCTGTCTGTTTTCTTCCTACAATGCCTCATCCCCAAGCCTCAGCCCACTATGTCTGTGACCTTTCTTTTCCTTAGCCTGTTCTCTGTTCCTTCCCCTCACTCCTAGTGGGTCCTTCCAGCCACGTTTCCACCGGCCTGGGCCCCGGGCTTTACCCCCCACCTTCCCCCAGTCTGGCGCACTTTCCCCACTCAGTGCCTCTACCTGGTCCCTGCGCAGCTGGAAGGGCCTTGGCCCTCGTTGGTTTAGCCTTGTGGCTCCTTGTGCATGGGCCCTCCTCTCCCCTTCTTGAGTCCGCAAATCACTCCTTCCAGTGTCAGCCGGCAAATTGGTTTATCCTCCCCCCAACCCGGCTTTCATTACCTTGCCGAAATGAAGCGATATCTCCTCTGCGGAGGCTTCCCGTCCGTGCCGCCGCTGGCATAATAAATGAAGACAAAGTGCCGGCGGCATAGACCATCTCTCCCACCGCACCACCAGCCGCTGCCAGCTTCATTATTCGCTTAAGTTGCCGGAGAGAATTACTTAACCCTGACCCGTGTATTAGGGGCCTGTATTAATGCTGCGACAGGCGCCTCTTACGGCAGAGAACAATTTATTAGTGCCGAAACAGGCTGCTTTTCTCTGTCATTTTTCCAATCTGAGCTTTGAACACACATCATTAAACTTGTCTGACTCTCTCCCCTTCTCCATCATTCCTTTTTCATTTTTTTTTTTTAAACAGAAAGCACCGTAGAGAATGGAGATTGTTCTGAAAATCTCCAAGTGCCTCTCCCTCTCTCTGTTCTCTCTTTTCTTTTCTTCTTTTCTTCTTTCCAGTTCTTTCTTTGGCCTCTTTTTGGTCTTGGGCTCTTTGCTGGTGGCTCTCCTACTTTTGGTCGGAATCTGATGGAAGGGAGCATTTGGTTCCTGGAAGAGAATCCAAATGTCCTTTGGACGTGTGGGGTTGGGGACAGAACCACCACAGCTGCTTATCCCTTGAGCCCGCATCGACTTTCTCTCCCTGGGATTCCTTTGCCAGAGGCAGCCTCTGCCTCTCTTTGTGCCTCAGCTGGGAGCATCTTACTTTGAAAACAGGTATTGGGATTGATTCTGGGAGCTAAAGGACCTGAATGTGAGGACGGACTGGGCAGGGTTCCTATTTGTCATGGGGACTTTATCATGTCCACATTTGGAAGAGATGGTTGGGAGGGGGTTGGAAGCACCTAGAGATGGCCATACAGTGTCTGAAGGACGCTGAGCCCCAGTGCAGTGGCTGGCCACCACCTGGGAAGTTGGCCATTGGGCTGTGCTGCCACAGGGCTGCATACAACGTTCTCCCTGACCAAGGCAGACAGAGTGTCAGTTTCTGGGTGTTCTCATCTCTGGCTCTCCATGTGGCTTTGTCTCAGTAACTGAGCACAACGTACAGCTTCCATGTCTTCCCTGGCTCCTGGTCTTGGCTCTTCTAGCCTCACACATGCCCTTATCTTTAACACCACTGCTGCCCGGAGCCACATGGAGCCGTCGCTGTTTGTGGTGCTTGCCACTTCTCCCTGGTGACCATCTCCTGCCGTGTATTGGGGACACACCTGGCCACTGTCTTAATTTGTGTTCCCGTGAAAGCAGAGCTTGAACAGACTTGGGCATAGATAGTTTGAGAGATGACATCAGGACGCAGGAGTGAGGGGTGGAGAAAGTGAGGGTGATAAAGAGGAAAAGACAATAAAAGCATGAATCAATGAGGGAGCTGTTTGCTGGCAGTGGGGCTTGACTCCACCAGGCCCTCTGAGCCAGGTACACAATGCCTTCCAGAATTGTGCTTCTGGAAAGCCTGGGGTATTTGTTCACAGGGCCCTGTGTCCCATTGGCTAAGGGTTGCCCCCAAGGGTATAAACTCTCCTGTACTTCTTTTTTTTTTTAATTTTTTGAAGTTGATTTACAATATTGTGCTAATTTCTGCTGTACAGCAAAGTGACTCAGTTATACACATATATACATTTAAACTCTCCCATACTTCTCCACCATGCTTGTGCGTGGGTGATAGGTACTGCTGAGCACCTTCTTCTTGGAGAAATCCCTAGGGCAGAAAACTGGAGAGAAATGTGAGGCTCCTTCTTGAGATGGGTTTGGTTGGGACGGGCTCACAGGGACCTGACCAGCACAGCTATCGCTGAAATCAGAGGTGGGCCAGGAGGAGGGAGGTGGCATGAATAACACCTACTCCTGCCACTATCCCACATGCCCACCTCCTCTCAACAGCCCCTCCCTCTCAATCCCCAACCCCCAGGACCTCCAGTAGTACACAAATGCTATCACAGGCCAGGCAGGGGTGCAAACAAGTGAGGCAGGATGGGGACAATAAACAGGAACTGGTGGGAACTGGCAAATCAGAGAGTAGAGACAATCTTGTAAAGACAATAACATAATTTTAAAATAGCGTAAGTTTGTGCTATTAGACAAACTTGTAAGGGGGCTAGAAAATTTCACCTGTAGACTATCAGTTTAGCATCAGGATGGATGAAGTCTTTGGAGAAGGTATGACTTTTGCAAAGTTTTCACTCACTGTTTAGCATTTTTCCCAACTTTAGCTGTTGGCTTTGGGAACTGTTTGGAAGTGAGTAGTGGGGAGAGGGGTGGAGGGGGCAGAAGAAGGAAGGCCCATCTAAAGGCCAGTGGCTTTCCCCCCAGCCCAGTCCTTCCCAAATTCCCTCGGCCTCCAGATCCCTGCAACCTTCCCTCACACTTAGCTCAATAGCTCTTGAAAGTTCTCTAATCACCTCTCTGCTTCCTGCATTAATGAGCCTCTCATCTCACTGATGGCAATCAGAATATTTGCTTATGAAAGAGACACGGTTAATAACACGACTGCTCCCCTCCACCTTCTTCCTTCCTCTCCTTCCCCCTCCCCTTCCCTCGCCCTCCACACAATTCTCTCAATTAACGATAGGCAGAAATTAATTTTTCCCCTCGATTGAAACAATTGCAGGGAAGCGGATTGCCAGCGTGGCTTCAGATAGGGACTGCTCCCAGCAGAGTGGAGAGAAAGGAGGGGAGATGGAGGAGATATGCACGGCCCTATCTGCAGGCACAGGACAGAGTAATACAAATGTTATCCTTAGAAATGTACTTAAAGAGGATATGTTTATAATTCGGAGGGGATTTTCAGGGCCTCTCCTGCCCTCCCTCCCTCTCTGGGGCACTCCACTCCACGCACTTCGGAATAGCAGAACCCAGAGTTTGTTGGGAATTTTACTCCTGCTGCCTCCGTGAGTGGAATGGGCCTGGGGTGAGAAGGGAGATCAGGTTAGCTGGGGGCATGGTCATGGTCCAGGGGCCCAGGGCTTAGGCCATTACCTATAGTGCTGGCTTAGTGGCCAAACGCCAAACACCAACCAGGTGTTAAATCTGGCTGTTGCGTGGGCTTTCCAGGTGAAGGCCTTGCTCATTTGCCACCTTTACCATCCCTTCTGCGCCTGCCTGGACTTTTGGTTTGGGCCTCCCTCTCAGTCCATCCCTCCATCCAGGCAGAGAGGCAGGGGCCTCCGTGGAAGCCAAGATCATATCCTAGCAAGGTGGTTTTAAGAACACGGACTCTGGAGCCAGACAGCCTAGGTTTGAATCCCAGCTCTGCTGCTTAACAGCTCTGTGATCATAGGCAAGTTACTTAACCTCTCTGTGCCTTGGTTTCCTCATCTGTAAAATGCGGATCACATCTACCTCATAGGGTTGTATAGGGATTAAATGACTGAATGTCATTTAATAACATTTTAATTTAATGTAATTTACTTAGAATAGTACCTGGGAGGTAGCAGGTGCTATTTATATGTTTGGGAAAGAAGTAAAAAAACACACAAAAAGAAAAACAAACCTATATTCTAGTGGCAGTCAGGAATTTGTTGATCTATTCATTCAACAAACATTTACTGCATACTGATCCTATGGAGGATATAGACATTTTAAAGATTGGTGGCTTCTATACTCTGGTTGTGAACAACCATAACAGCACGGGCAGAATTCAGCACATAAAGGTGGTGTGCAGACTGCTATGGGATTTCAGAAGGAGAAGGGAGGGAAATTGGGGCAGGACAGGGCAATCAGGGTTGGCTTCACAGAGGAGGTGGCATCCAAGCTGACCTTTGAAGAGTAAAAGTTGAATTTCCTATAGGTTGGGAAAGGTTGCTGCTGGGCAGAGGGGGCCAGAAGAATGAGAGTATCAAGTTGTACGGCCAACTGGTCAGGTGGGAAAGTTGGGACATTGGGTGGGGGAGAGGGGATTAGAGCAGAGTATAGTCCCTTCTGTCATCTCCGCCCTTCCGTGTTCACTCAACCCAGCCCCACCTGTCCCAACTCTCCCGCTTCTCTCAACATCCAAGAAAGATTAACTTCTCTCAGTGCGAGAAAGTTATCATTAGCAGAGAATTAAAAGAGTGATTAATCATGCACCCCTCCCCCCACCCCACAGCCCTTATCTGGTGGCGGTGAGCAGGACAATGCGGCGGGTGGGGAGGGGAAGAGAAGGCGAGGGAGAAATGGAAAACAATAAATACCAAGTGCAAGAAAAAAGGGAGCGCAGCGCTGTTCCCACTTGTTAGATTGAAGGCGCCTCTCCAGAGGGGGGAAGGATCCAAATTGCTAATTAGCGCCTCTGAAAAGGCCTCGCTCCGCTATGTGCGCCGCTGAAAGGCCGCCGTTAATGAAGCTGCGGCGAGCCCGCTTCCCTTTGACTGGCCTTCATCCCTCCTCCGAGCCCCGGGCCCCCTGAACAATGAGGCGGGGAGCAGCGGCTCCCCCAGGCCTCGCCGGGCCGGCCTGGGCGGCGCGCGCGGGGAGCGGCGGGGCGCCAGCGAAATGTGGAGGGGGAGATAAGGCCGAGCGGAGGGAAGAGGCTCACTCCCAGGGGCCCAGGGAAAATTTGCAGTTATTATGAAGGAGATGAGACAGATTAAAAGCCCTTGTGTTCGCCGCTCTGCCCCTTTATTTAGTGGTTTCATCTAGGAGATGAAAGAAGTTGGAAATGACTTTCTCTGCTTTGCGCTACAAGAAGCTTCATGGCACATTTCTTGACTTTATTCCTTCTTTTGTTTCTCTCTTCCTTGCCTTTAATCCCTGAAAGACTTCACTGTGTGGCCATAGGCACTGGAGGCCAGGAAACAGGGACCGGTAGGGTCCAAACCCTACTGAGCACTGGTAGCCAGACCTTGGAGAGCCCTGGCTTCTGGCTGATCTCTGGGGGCAGTGGCTGAGCTAGGGAGGGATGAGCTTGCCATCTGTCCCTGGAAGGCCCCAGGAGGAGGCTGGATGACCCATTATCCAAATGGGGAGAGGGGTAGAGGCTCCACAATGCCCTGGGCCTGTTCCCAGAGGGCAGTACAACATTGTGCACAGGGACTCCACAGCCAAATTACCTGGGTAGAAACACAGATTCCACCACACATGAGCTGAGACCTTGGGCAAATTATTGAACTTCTCTGTACCTGTTTGCTATCTGTTAAATGGGGACAATGATAATAATACTGATATCTACTTCATAGGGTAGGATAGACTGATTGCATTACTGGCCCGGTTTTTCATGCCTCCCTGTACGTATACCCTTTGTTAGTGCCTTTTCATGCTGACTCTGGGCTTCGCCACATTGCTAGCTTTAGCCAGTGGCTCAGTTAATTACAAGCTTGATTCGAGCAGAGTCATCGCTGCATTTTTCCATCTTAGAATGTGTACTTCTGTGTGTACCTCTCAGAACACTACCACAGTCATGAGAGTATACCAGGGCTAGACTCTGGTCATGATAACATGACTGTGCCAGCCTGCTGGAGGCACGTGGAAGATAGCCAACTTGTCCCAGAAAAAGATATACTAGAGCAGCTAGCTCCTTGCTGACTACGGGTACATGAGCAAGCCTAGAGATCTGCCAATCCTAGCCCAGATGGGCAATGCTATCCAGTCAGCCTATGGACTTGTGAGAAATAAATAAGTGGATGTTGTTTTAACAACTAAATGTTGGGGTGGCTTGTTATGCAGCATTATTCTGAAGTAGATAACTGATACACAAATCGGTGCTTAGAAGTTTGATGCTGCCAAAAACAAAAAATAAATCACAACCCAAGCCTAAGATACAAACGTTGGCTTTGGGATTGGAAAGCAAGTAGGAAGTAGAGGCTGGAAAAGATGATAAAGATATTGCTATAGCAGGTTGGAAAAAAGGTAGCCCATATTATGTATGCTTAAACAATCAGTAAAACTGTTGTCTGAGGTAATCTGGACAGTAGAAAAAGTACTTAATCAACTTATAAATTTGAGTAATTTTCAGGTAGAGTCCTGAAAGGATCAGCTGGCTCTTACTAGCTGAATACTATAAGGTACTATGAGAAAGAGGTGGACTAAAAAAGGAAACTAGTTTGTCAACAGAATTTAGAGGGAATATAAAGGGGCCAGAACTTCCTGGACTGAAAAATAATCTCTAGTCTCCCAAGCCAGTAAAATATTCTCAGTGTAATACAGGGCCTGGGACTTCTGCTTCTGGCATTAATGGAGTAATAGGGACTGTATTTACTCTCCCACCTTAAATAATTAAAGGAATACAAAATTTTCCAGTATCCAACAAGGTAAAATTAGAAATATCTGAAAACAATAAAAAAATTTACCAGGCACAAAGAAGCAACCATAATGTAAAGAAAAACCAATCAATAAAAACAGACTCAGAATTACACAGATGACAGAACTATTAGATGAGGGTATTAAACAGCTTCTATAACTACATTTCATGTTTAACAAGGTAGAGAAAAACATGAGCGTATTAAAGAAAGTCATGGAAATTTTTTAAAGCCCCAAATCTAACTTCTATAAATATACAGTGTCTGAGATAAAAAATATATTGGGTGGGATTCACAGTAGATTAGACAATACACAAGAAAAGATGATGACTCTTAAGACATAGTAATATAAACTATCCAAAATAAAACAGAAAAAAAAACACAAAACAAACCAGAAGACAGCAGCAACAAAAAAAGAAAGAACAAAAGAACAACTTAAGGCAATCTAAAATATGTGTAATTTGAGTCCCAGAAGTAGAGAGGAAGTGAGAGGAGAAAAATAATATTTGAAAAAATAATAGCCAAAAACTTTCCAAATTGAATGAAAATTATAAACCCACAGAACCAAAAAGCTCAATGAATCCCAAGGACAAGAAACATGATAAAAATGACACTAAGACACATCATAGTCAAATTGCTTAAAACTAGTGATAAAGAGAAAGTCTTAACAGCAACAACAGTATAAAGGCATGGCCTATATAAAGAAAAAAATAAAAAGATAAGAGTGACAGGAGACTTTATCTCAGAAGTAATGTGAGCCAGAAGACAATGGAGCAAAATCTTTAAAAAGTACTAAAAGAAATGCACCGTCAACCTAAGATTCTATACCCAGCAAAATATCTTTCAAAAATGAAGATAATATAAAGAATTTTTTTCAGACAAACCTGAAGGAATCATCAACAACATACCAGAACTACAAGAAATGTTAAAGAAAATAATTTAGGCAGAAGCAAAATTATACCACATAAAAATCTGGATCTACACAAAGGAATGAAAAGCACCAAAAGTGGTATTTGTGAAATCATAATTTTTTTTTCTGATTAAAAAAAAAATCTCTTTAAATGATAATTGTCTGCTTAAGTCAAACAAAAAGAATGTATTGTGGGATTTCTGCCATATTTAGAAGTAAAATGTGGGACAACAATATCACAAAGGGTAGGAGAGAGGAAATGGAGGGATATTGTTGTAAGCTTTTTTTTTTTTTTTTTTTTTTTTTGTGGTACACGGGCCTCCCACTCCTGTGGCCTCTCCCGTTGCGAAGCACAGGCTCCGGAAGCGCAGGCTCAGTGGCCGTGGCTCACGGGCCCAGCTGCTCTGCAGCATGTGGGATCTTCCTGAACTGGGGCACGAACCCACGTCCCCTGCATCGGCAGGCGGACTCTCAACCACTGCGCCACCAGGGAAGCCCTGTTGTAAGCTTTTTATGCTAGGTATAAGTGTTACAGCATTACTTGAAGTCAGACTAAGATAAGTTAAAGATGTATACTATAAAGTCTAAAGCAAACACTAAAAATATAAAACAGAAATATAACTAATAAGCTAACTAAGGACATAAAATGAAATAAAAAACACTCAATCAAAAGAAGGAAGAAAAAGTGGGAAAAAGAACAAAGAATAGATGGGACAAATAGAAAATATATAGCATGATGATAGATTTAAACCTAATTGTTATGGGCTGATTATATCCCCCCAAATTCATATGTTGATGTATTAACTCCCAGTACCTCAGAAAGTGACCATATTTGGTAATAGGATCTTTAAAGAAGTGATTAAGTTAAAATGAGATTGTTAGTGTGCGCCCTAATCCAATATGACTGGTGTCCTTATAAGAAGTGGAATTTGGGACACAGACACACACATAGCGAAGATAGTGTGAAGATACAGAGGGAAGACAGCCAACTACAAGCCAAGGAGAGAGGGCACAGAAGAAACCAAACCTGCTGACACCTTGATCTTAGACTTCAAGTCTCCAGAATTGTGAGAAAATACATTTCTGCTGTTCAAGCCACCCAGTCTGTTATGACAGCCCTGGCAAACTAATACACTAACCATATCAATAATCATATTAAATATAAATATTCTAAATAACCCTTGTCTCCACCATACCACCCCAGCCCAGCCAGACCATATTGTCCTTTTTTTTTTTTTTTTTTTTTTTTGGTGGTACGCGGGCCTCTCACTGTCGTGGCCTCTCCCGTTGCGGAGCACAGGCTCCGGACGCGCAGGCTCAGCGGCCATGGCTCACGGGCCCAGCCGCTCCGCGGCATGTGGGATCCTCCCGGACCGGGGCACGAACCCATGTCCCCTGCATCGGCAGGCGGACTCTCAACCACCGCGCCACCAGGGAAGCCCCCATATTGTCCTTTTAATCAGTACATCTCTGGATGAAGAGGAGCCACATTTAAGGAGCTGCATTTGGTCCTAATGTAGATCACAACCTCTTAGACTCCTAGCCCAGTGCCGTGGTTGGATGAGACTTTTGGGTGTCCTGGGATGGGGTGTGAATATTTTGCATGTGGGAGGGACATGAATAATTGTGACCCTCAGGAGGACTGTGATAAGATGATGCCATTAATGACTCCAATTTTTCATGTGTCCTCCAAAAAGATACGTTCAAGTCCTAACCTCCAGCTAACTTATTTAAAAATAGAATCTTTGCAGATGTGATCAAGTTAAGATGAAGCCATACTGGATCTGGGTGGGCCCTAGTCCAATAGCTAGTGTCCTCACAAGAAGAGAAGAGACATAGTGACAGCCACCCACTGAGCGAAGACTGCCTTGTGAGGATGAGATTGGAGTGATGCATCTACAAGCCAAGGAATGCCAAGAACCACACGAGAAGGTAGGAGACAAGGAAGGACACTTCCCTAGAGTCTTTGGGAGGGACCCTACTCACACTTTGATTTTGGACGTCTAGCCTTCAGAACTGGAAGAGAATGAATTTCTGCTTCAAGCCACCCAGTTTTGGGTACTTTGTTATAGCAGCACTAGGAAACTAACATACCACCTCATGACCCCTGCCCTAACTGTTCCCTCTGCCTGGAATGTTCATCCCTGAGATGGTTGGATGGCGTACTCCCTGCTTCCTTTGAGGTGTCTGCGCAGATGAGCCCTTGTCAGAGGCACCTATCACAGATAGCAGCAAGGCCCCAAGTCCAGCAATCCCTTTCCCCTCATCCTGCTTTGTTATTCTCATAACACCTCCACCACCTTACAGTTCATATATGGATCTGTCTATTGTTTGTCTTCCTCCCCCAGGAAGGGAAGAATACTGAAGGCAGGGACTTTGGTCTCTTTTGTTCACAGATGTACCTTCAGTATGTAGGGTTTGGTACGCACTCACTAAATATATCCTGACTGGCCGAATGAATGTCAGTGCAGGCAGCACCTGCCAAATGCCTCCCAAAAGGGGAGGAGAGAGTGTAGTGCAAAGAGTAGCCTTTGCAATCGGATGCCTCGTTCTGACCAGTTATTTCACACGCCAGCTGTGTGACTCCAGATAACTTCTCTAAGGTTCAGTTTCCTCTTCTGTGTAAGTTAGGACAAAGCGCTTTCATTAAATGGTTATTATGAGGATTAATTGAGTGATTTTATTAATATATAATAGAGGTACAAATCTCTGTATAATCAGCATAGGTCTAACAGTTAATGTATATCATGGTTGTGTGTACATATTGCTATGTGTCATGCAGTGTGCTAAGCACTGCTATTCAGTTTAGGGGCATATAATTCAGTGGTTAAGGACATGGCTCTGCCTGGTTACATGCTTACCAGTGTGTGGCCCTGGGCAAGCTACTTAACCTCTCTGTGACTTAGTTTTCTCATCTGTAAAATGGAAATAAGAATAGTACTGTAAGGATTATTAGGTTTATCCATGTTAATATTTAGAATGGTGTCTGGCACCTACTGAGGACTCAATAGATATTAACTACTATTATATTATCATCTAACTTGATCTTCTATGCATTTCTGAGGCAGTTTCTGGCACACTGGTGCCCCATAAACACTAATTTCCCTTTCTGGCCCCTTCATAATTCAGTTCGAGCTGCCTTTACAGCACATTTCCCCATATGCTCTCCAACGAGCTGCAGCTTAAACAGTCTTGGCCCAGCCCTCTGAACACTCCGGTTTCTTGCTTATTGTTACCTCCAATGCCTTCCATGTCAAAGTAAGCTCATCTATGCTTGGTTACTTCAGCCCCTCATTACCTGTCCAGACAGGCCCTACATCTTGTGTGAGCCCCTTTCGAACAGAACTCCAAGGATTTGTATTGTCTAAACTCTCAATGGCTGAACAACTTTCATGCATGTCAGGGCAGAAGGTTGGGTGCACATTGCACTGTCACTTCTGTGAAGGGAATGCAAGAGAGACATGAGTAGAGGAGCTGCACATTTTGCCAGCCTTAAGTGGTAGAGCAGCTTTTGGTCCCAATGGTGGGCAACAAGATGGTCGTGGATACAGAGCGTGGCCTGAATGGTGGGCAGGTAAAAAGCTAGGATGCTCTTGGCTGCAAGCAACCCAAAGTTGCTTAAAATACATGGACATTTGGTATGTCACATAACAGAACACATAAGTTCTGGAATAGATCCTTCAGGGTTGGTTGTTACCTGAGGTCCAGGTTCTTTTCCTCTCTCTGCCCTTTTATCCTCAGTTTTGGCTTCATCCTTGGGATGTTAGCAAGAAGGTTGTAACAATTCTAGATGTCATATCTAGACATAACAATTTCCAGAAAAGGAAGAGACATGATGTCTTCCTACGATTCTCTCTAGAGTAGAAACTTGTCTCAGAAGGCATCCCCAACAATTTTCCCTTCATGTCTCCTTGCTCGTAGTTGGGTGGTGATACGCCTGCTCCTGAAACAATCTGCATGGGGAATGGGATTCAACAACCCTTGAGATGGGGGTGTGGTCAGCATTTTCCGAGCACATGGATTAGTGGGGAGCTGTGGGCTAACTTATGTCTCCACGCAAGTTCATAAGTTGAAGCCCTGAGCCCAGGACCTCAGAATGTGACTGTATTTGGAGGTAGGGCCTTTAGAAGTGATTAAGTTAAAATAAGGCTGTTAGCGTAGGGTCCTAATCCAATCTGACTGGTGTCCTTATAATAAGAAATTGGGACATGCAGAGAGCCATTAGGGGTATGAAGAAGCAGCAAGAGCGTTGCCACCTGCAAGCTAAGGAGAGAAGCCTCAGAAGAAACCAATACTGCTGGCACCTTGATCTTGGACTTCCAGCCTCCAGAACTGTGAGAAAATAAATGTCTGTTGTTTAAGCCACTCAGTCTGAGGTATTTTGTTATGGCAGCCCTAGTAGACTAATATAAGGGGGAAGGCTCCATTAAAAAAAGGAAGGGGGTTGTCTGGTAGGCAGCCAGTAGCATTCACTGCAGTAGTAGTGAGAGGAAAGGAAGGGGTAGGAATAGGTGAACACAGCTCAGAGATAGTGTGTACAAGCTTTGGAGTCAGGCAGAGCTGGATTTTGGTCCTGACTCTGTCCTTTACTGGTTGTGTGAATTTAGGCAAGTTTATTAGCCTCTCAAAGCTTCAGTTTTGTCATCTATAAAATGAGGATCATATAACACTGTGATAGGCAGAATAATGGCCCCCTGGAATCTGTGAATATGTTATCTTACATAGCAAAAGGGACTCTGCAGGTATGATTGAAGTTAAGGACCTTGAGATGGGATGATTATCCTGGATTATCCATGTGGGTGCACATGGGTTCCTAAAAACAGAGAACCTTTCCCAGTTGTGGTCAGAGAATGATGTGATGGCAGAAGGAGGATAAGAGAGATTCGCCATTGCTGGCTTTGAAGATGGAAGAAGGGGCCACGAGCTGAGGAATGTGGGGGGCCTCTTGAAGCTAGAAAAAGGAAAGAAATGGACTCTCCCCTAGAGGCTTCAGAAAGGAACAAGCCATACTGGCACCTTGATTTTAGCCTAGTGAGATCCATGTGGGACGTCTGACCTACAGAACTGTAAGATAGTAAATTTGTGTTGTTTTAAGTCACTAAATATGTGATAATTTGGTATTGAATCAACAGGAAACTAATACGTACACCAATGTCAAAAAGGTTCTGGAGAAGATGAGATGAAATAATGAATTTAAAGTCTTTAGCATGATGCCTGGCCCATAGTAAGCCTTCAATAAATGTTACCTCAACGACCCCCCCCCCCCAGTTCTATAGAGTTGAGGCGGGTACGTGAGAGAGTACGAGAGCTGTGGCAGAGGTGGAGTTTGGCAAACTTCTGCCATCTGCCACCTGCAAAAGAAAAGGCATCAGGTGTCTGGGGCCAGGGAGGAGGGCAAGTTTCAGGGAGTCACTCATTTTTTCAGGTAAATGCAGACACTTCCTGCCCTCCTTGGTGGACACTGCTTCTATTAGGAACATCTCTTCAGTGACTATTGGAAAAATTTCTGGAAAGATTCCAGAATGTCTTGGATCAGTTTAAAGAGAAGCTCTGAGCAAGGAAAAGAATTGTGGAGGGACACGAAGGCAAAAAGAAAGACAACGTCCCTGTTCTTACGATATTTATATTCTAGTGGGAGGTGACAGAATATAAATAAGTACACACCAAATAAACAAGGTAATGTTGGATTATGATATAGGCCATAAAGGAAATAAAGAAGGTGATAAGATAGAAAATGGCTAGGGGAGTAGGATTTCTTCAGATGGTGTTACAAAAGCCCTCTTTATGGAAGTGACATTTTAGCCAAGACTTCAAAGATGAGGAGATTCCTTGACCCTCACCTGCAAATCCCTATAGACAGGTATTCTTGGTTGCAGGAAAGCATATGCCAAGGCCCTGGGGTGGGAGTGGGGAGGCAGGGAGGGACAGCTTAGTGGGTTCGTACTAGGAGCATGGGGCAGGGACCAGATCCCAGGCTGTGCAGACCATGATGAGGACTTTCAGCTTATTATAACCGCAGGGAATCTCATGAATCAGCAGAGGTACTTTTTTTTTGGTGGGAAGGACAAAGGAGGGAGACGCTTACTGTGTGCAGATCCTTTTCAGCTGGTGATTTGCTCATTCAACTTACAGTTCCACCCTGATGGTCAATTGAGGGAAACTTGTTGACGAGACTGTCTTCCTCTTCTTGGTAATTATTAATGTTTTTGGAGTGCTTACTTTGTGTCGGGCTCTGTATGAAATGCTTTGCATCCATTATTTCATTTAACCTCCACCCAGGAGATGAGTGCGTTCTGTCACTGTCTCATTGTACAGATGAGGAAGTTCAGCCGTCAGCGCCGGACACAGCTAGGCACATACGGAGCTTCGCCCTTGGCTTCTCTCCCGCCTCCATGTTACCTGCTCCAAGTCTGCTCACAACTCGCATCATCCGCTATCATCAGTGCCTGCTTCAATCAGCAAGTGCGATGGCCTTTCCTGAGAACTATTCCTCCCCAATTTTCCTTTCGGTCCTCTTTTTCTTAAATGTCACCCTTCTCTGGCTTCTGTACACTGGTTCTCTTCCAGTGCTCTCTGTCCTTTGAGCTTGCCACCTTGTTCTCCACAGGCTTCTTCTCTTGCACCCTTTTTCCTAGAATGGCCCTGCCCACAGATCCCACCATCACTAGCTTTCATTTACATTTTCTCTTAAGATTGAGACAAGCACTTCTAATTTCCTGTTCCAGCATAGTAAACAAATAACTGTTTTTTCAACTGACAATAGTTTCTGAGCACCTAGCACGTGCAAAGAACTGTGCTAGGAATTGGTGAGAATACAATGGCTAGGACGGGGTCTCTGGGGCAATGGAGTGTAGGCTTCATTTTTGTTCACATAGCTATGTCTCCAGAGCTTAGTTAGTGTAGGGCCACACATGTCGTAGGTAGTCAGTAGATATTTGTTATATGAGTAGTTTAGCTGGGAAGGCAAACTTGCACATAAATGGCTCAGATTCAAGGCTGAATGAAGAAGATGATGTAATAAAGATACCAGCAAGTGCTGAGAGAGCCCAACAGAGTAGACAAGCAAGGGGAAGTCTTCATGGAGGTGACATTGGCATTGAGCCTTTATTTTTTAAATTAATTTATTTTTAAACATCTTTATTGGAGTATAATTGCTTTACAACGGTGTGTTAGTTTCTGCTGTGTAACACAGTGAATCAGCTATACGTATACATATATCCCCATATCTCCTCCCAGCATTGAGCCTTTAAATCCCCTCAAGTCCCAGGGGTGTTCAAGAAAGAGCAAGTGGTCTGGTGTGCCAAGCATGATACAGGAAGTAGTGGAAGACGGATGACGTGAAATGGTGCTTCAGGAATCTCACTCTGGTGCCAGTGTAGAGAATGACTTTTGGGGGAGAGACTGGAAGTGGCAAGACCAGTAAGGAGGCTGCTGTACCATCCAGAAGAGTGGTTGCCTACCCAGATGTGGCTAGTGGCAGACAGAAAGCAAAGGAGGGAGGGTGGATGCAAGAATACTATCGAAATAGAATCCTCAAAGCTTGGCATTTAATTAGATGAAGAGGTATGAAGGAAAAAGCAGGAACTAATGGCTAATTCACCTGGGTAACTGCATGATGGTGCTGACATTTCCCAAACTGGGAATAGTGGAGGAGGGGCAAATATGATAGAGACTATGGGAGAAACTAAGATTTCTTTTGACATCTTAAATTAGAGATGCTGGTCCAGAAAATAAGTGGAAATATATAGCATAAATCTGAAAACAAAAGCTGGATTTCAAGAAATTTGGGAGCTTTCAGTGCTGATGGAGGCAACTGACACCATGGGAGTGGATATGATTTGTGGGAGAGAACTTCACTTAAGCAGAAAAGAGGGCTGATGGCTGTGGACACCTCTTGAACATTTCCATCTTTTTGTCCTGTGGGAGTCGCAAATTCAGCATGTCCAAAGTGAACCTTTTTCTCTCGTCGTCTCTCGCTGTGCAAATGGCACCAACCACTCTGTTAGTCACTCTGGCTCAAAACCTCAGTCTTTGCCTCCTCCCTTAATTCTTTACACAATGTTTCACCTACAGAAAATTCTGAAAATCCACAAAAGCAACAGGTAGCAGAGACAGTCCCTTATAATGGAACTATTTTGGATGATAGGTAGTGTATCATTCGGGTCATATTCCTGTGCAAGCATAGATTTAGTTTCCTTTATGTATGAATAGAGTCATAAGCTACATTTTTAGACTAACCTTTTTATTAAGATACAACCATCATACAGAAATGTACACAAGAAATTGATGACTTTTCATGTCATTAAATATTCTTCCACAGTCAATTTCAAAAGGCTGCAAGGTATTCCATCCCATAGACGTAATTTGATAACTAACCCCCGTTGTAGGATGTCTGGCGTTTTTCTAGTCTTCTCACTCCTTCCTCCACGATGCTACAAAGATGAATTTACCTGTATTTAACATTTCTGTGCCCATTTCCAATTTTTTCTTTAGATAAAATTCATAGAGGCAGAATTTCTGGGTCAAAAGGTATGTGCATATTTAAAAATAAACTTTTTATTTCAGAATAGTTTTAGGTTTCCAGAAAAATCCGAAAGTACTACAGATAGTCCCCACATACCCCGTATTCAGTTTCTTCTGTTCTTAACATCTCACATTAGTAGAGCACATTTGTCACAATTAATGAACCAGTGTACAGACATTATTATCAACATTAACTGAAGTACATAATTTATCCAGATTTCTTTAGTTTTTACCTAACGTCCTTTCTCTATTCCAGTATCTCATCAGGATACCATATTACATTTAGTTGTCATGTCTCCATAGGCTCCTTCCTCTTGGCTGTGACAGTTTCTCAGACTTTCCTTGTCTTTGAAAATCTTGACAATTTTGAGGAATACTGGTCAGACATTTTGCAGAATGCCCCTCACTTGGGGGTTGTCCACTTTTTCCCTTTTGATTAGACTGGGGTTATGAGTTTTAGAAGGAAAGTACCATAGAGATAAAATGCCATTCTCATCATATCATATCTAGTCCACATACTGTCAACATGATTTATCACCGTTGATGTTAACCTTGATCACCCGGCTGAGGTAGTGCTAGTTTCTCCACTGGAAATGTTACTCCACTGTAGTTGTTTCTCCACTCTAAAAGTTACTCACTTCCCCCCACTTTCCATATTGTACTCTTTGGAAGGAAGTCACTGCACAGTCCACATTTAGAATCAGGAGTTATGCCTCAGGGTGGAGTATCTATAAAAATTGTTTGGAATTCTGCACCAGAGACTTAGCTCTTCTTTCCCATTTATAAATTTATTTGTATCAGTAATTGATTTATACCAGTTTGACTATGGATATTACTTTTACACTTCAAGTTATAATCCAACACTACTTTGTTTTGTTACTCAAGCATGTGTATCTTTAATAGTCTGAGCAACTCACTCGTGCTCCCCCCCCAAAGGTTGTACAATTCGCATGGTTAAGAATGAGGACCCATTTCCCCAATTTCACACACCGTGTATAAAGTAGGTCAGCGATCAAGGGCAAGGCCGACGCCCCTCCCTAGCGCCCAATTTCCTGACGCCTCCAAGGCAGATGAGGCCTGCATGGGTAGGCCCTTCACCAAGATGGGCACCTCAGCCCCACGGGAACCCCCGCTCCAGTCAGCCCCTAAACACCGCCCCTCCTTACCCCCTTGCTTTTCTTCCGGGTTCTCGCGGCCCCGCCCCCAGGGGGCGGAAGTGGGAGCGGCCGCGAGCAGGAAGCGCTGGGCCGGGGCGGGCCCTCTCGCGCAGCCTGTCCCTCCCATTCCACCACCGCCCCACCCCACCGCCTCAGACCGGAAATGAGGTCACAGAGGGAAGCCCCGGCGGGGAGACTCGGCCCCAAAAGCCGCGGCCGTCGGAGGTGACTGCGGCAGCGGGTGAGGGGGACGGGGAGTGAGGGGGTCGGGGCCCAGGGGGCCCGCGCCAGCGGGGATCGGCGCTCCGGGCCGCGGCGGAGCGGCCACGGGCGCCATGGGGCCCCGGAGGCTGGCGGGAGGGGAGAGGGTGGCGGGGCCTTGTTTTTTCAGGGCCCATCTCCCCGATCCGGGGGATGAGGGTCGGGCCATTTCCAGGGCGACAGTCACCTTCTCTCTTCTCTAGTGTCTGGCTCTTTTGAGCTGGCGACAGCGTGAGGGCTTGGTGTCCCGAGTCGTGGTCGTCCTAGTCCTCGGGGGCGGGCCCGGGCGTGGGGGAGTCCTTCGAAACACGCTTTTTCTCACGGATGTGGCCACGTTGCGACCCTTGAGCACTGAGGGAGTTTAGTCGCCAGGACTTGCGTTTTGGCAGTTTCTGCCCTGGAAGGGCTGACCCCCTGCCCCTGGTCACCCAAATTGAGAAGTTGCCTCCTGCCTCCCCCAGCCCCTCCCCCAACCCGGTCCCCCCACCCCACCCGACCGTGCGCCTGCCTGCCTCTCTTTTTACTTCTGCTAGTTTCTCGTTCCTTCCGTTGCGTGCCTCGGACAGCCTTTGTCTCCCCGAGTGCTTGCCTGGCCCCGGGACCCTCTCGGACTGTGCCTCCAGGGAGGGTGGGAGTTCCAGGGTTCTTCTGTCACCTCCTGTTCGAATTGCAGCCTTTGAGCCTGGCATTCGACTGCACAGCCAACTGCAAGTTGTTTGGTAACTTCGTTTCACGTTAAAGTTTGTACAGTTCTGCTTGAGCTTTTAAAGCAGTAGTTCTTTATTAGGGAAATAGATTTAGATAAGTGCGTCCCCACTTATCTATTTTGGTTTTAGAGACAGTTGTTTCCCAAACCCCAGCCATGGTGTTTTAAACTACTTATTGCTTAAATGAGTGTGGCTTTTGACACTTCGAGTTTTGTTTGGTTGGTAGTTTGGGACTAGGTGTCCCCGTTGCTCCTCCTGCCTTTAAATTGCTTGGCATAAGGATAGCATGAAAATAGATTTTAGAAAGTCCTTTGCAAAATGTAAACTGTGTGAAGGGAACTATGGTCTGAGAGTGGTGCCACAGAGTTTTAAGCTCTAATTATGGTCTTGAAATACGTTGGACTTAACAAGGGCTAGGGAAAAGGTGCTAATTTAAAATGGTTTTTTTTTTTGTTTTTTTTTTGCCGTACGCGGGCCTCTCACTGTTGTGGCCTCTCCCGCTGTGGAGCACAGGCTCCGGACGCGCAGGCTCAGCGGCCATGGCTCATGGGCCCAGCCGCTCGGCGGCATGTGGGATCCTCCCGGACCGGGGCACGAACCCGTGTCCCCTGCATCGGCAGGCGGACTCTCAACCACTGCGCCACCAGGGAAGCCCTAAAACGTATTTAATTAGATGTACGAAGTATATTAAACGTTTCACTTTAAAAAGGCCTTTTGAAAATCGCTCCTCCTGCGCTCAGCCTCTGGAAGGTTTGCCTATGAAGTGATCCCTGAAGTATGATGGTTTGACAAGAATGAGTTGAAAAACAGGAAATTTTGGAAAGCTGTTAGCTAGAAATCTTAGAGACTCCTCTTATCCTTGTCATTTCAACCTCAGTTATAATGTGTTTTTGTGTGACTGTCTGGCACTAAAGCGCAAAACTTGGATAACAATTTATTTTCTGAAGGATGGCAAGAAGACTTAAAAGTTGCTAATTATTCACAAATATATGACATACTCTTTAAGGCTCTTTACCTGGTAGCTTCTGGGTGGTAGTTGGGACCAGAATGGGTGCAAACTTGGTCTTTTTTTTCCATGCAGAGTACAAACCTGCGTCACTACAGATTCTTGGAACACTAAAACTGCAAGCAGCCTTCCGTAAAGTGTGTCACTAAGTTGTCTTTCTCTTCCTGCCACACACATTCTTATTAGTGACCCCAGACCATAGAACGGTCTTTTCATCCATGGTTTTGAAGTTGAGTGTTTTTCTGCTCCTGTTTGGACAGATGAGACCTTCTCTAATCTTTTTAGATCTGATCATCAGGTAATTTAGTTTAGCAAGTTTAATTGGGGGAAAAGGGGAATGACTGATTTATTCCCCTGAGTTTGCTTGTTTTTACTAATAACCCAGTTGTCATCTGGTGAGTATTTTGAGTTTTTGTGCTTTAAGAACATGCTGACTTCAGGCATTTAACAAGGGCCACATACCTATTCTTAATGGCTTAAGGGAGTATGGATGGTAGGAATAGAGTCTAAGGGTAGCCAGGTGAAAGGTGACTTTATTTTCTGTAGACAGGGTGGACTCTGCAGTGCCATGATCTGTTTGAAAAATTATTCAAAAACAACAGATCCTATTCAGTCTTTCTTCTTCTTTTTTCTCTTTTTTGAACCTCCTTTTGGCAGATGTGGCCTCATGGATGAGCTGGTACATGACTTAGCCTCAGCCTTGGAGCAGACATCTGAGCAGAATAAGCTTGGTGAGCTGTGGGAGGAGATGGCGCTGAGCCCTCGGCAGCAGAGGCGGCAGCTTCGCAAACGGAGAGGCCGGAAGCGCCGTTCAGACTTCACTCACCTGGCAGAGCATACCTGCTGCTACAGTGAGGCCTCTGAGTCAAGTCTGGATGAGGCCATCAAGGACTGTCGAGAAATGGCCCCAGTCACCAATTTTAGTGACTCTGATGACACTATGGTAGCCAAACGGCACCCAGCTCTTAACGCCATTGTTAAGAGTAAGCAACATTCTTGGCATGAATCTGACTCCTTTACTGAAAATGCACCTTGTCGACCGCTGAGGCGCCGACGGAAGGTGAAGCGCGTAACATCAGAGGTGGCTGCCAGCCTTCAGCAGAAGCTCAAGGTGTCAGATTGGAGCTATGAGAGAGGCTGCAGGTTCAAGTCTGCTAAGAAGCAGCGTCTGTCCCGCTGGAAGGAGAATACTCCCTGGACCTCATCAGGTCACGGGTTGTGCGAAGCAGCAGAAAATAGGACTTTCCTAAGCAAAACGGGAAGGAAAGAAAGGATGGAGTGTGAAGCAGATGAACAAAAACAGGGCTCTGATGAGAATATGTCAGAATGGTGAGATCTCCCTTACTAAGTCATAGATTTTCCTGGTTAACTTTACCTAAAGCACAAATCCACAGTCTTGATGAGTTCAACTTTCTTTCAAACCAGCCTTTGTAATACTGACTTTGTAGCTCTGCTTTAACCAGTCAGGTTGTGTGTAGCTTCTTAAAGTACACTCATGATCCTGTTTCCCTACATCAAGAAGGCTATATTTTATAGAAACACATTTGTTTCTAAAAATCATCTAAAACGTGTACCTCTTATTTTAAAAAACATTTTGCTGCTCTTTGTGCCACGTAGTTCATACACAGATACTGTTCTTTAGAACCAGGGCCTCAGTAGAGGCTGGTGTGTATATGTATGTATGAGAAAGAGAAAACGCGGGTGCCAGGCATATGGAGTTTGTAAATGTTCTTGGTAAGCTGCCTTTACCCATTAAGAATCATGGCTTGAGATGTTTCTGGACTATAATTCTGTTCTCTGCTACTTACAGTTTGACTGTATTGAGTTTAACATTCAAGTTGTCTGAACACATGGTAGGCTTTGAAAATAACAGGGCTAAATCCCATCAGTCTTACACCAAATGTCATCGAGCCAGAAAAATCTGTCTTGAATGGGTGCATGTTTAAAACGTCAGTATAGTTTTTGGTGACTTTTAATTTTTTACATCTCAAATAGATAGTCCTAGGGACACTGATACTCCCCAGCTTGATACTTTAATATTATTATTAATATTAATGTGTGATATCTGTTTCTCAGTGTGGATGCTGTTGGTGTTTTGGATGGGGCAGTTCTTTGTGGTGAGGGATGTCCCATGCCTTGTAGGATAGTTGCCATCCCTACATTGTTCCCATCACCCTTCACAGTATCAAAACAAATGCCTCCATGGGTGCTCCCTAAGTGGGTTGAGTAGTGCCAATTGAGAACCAGTGTATTCTATTATTGTTAATATTAGTTAGCATTTATTAAGCACTAACTGTGTGCCAGGCACTGTACTATTGTGTAGAACATATATTCTTTAATGTTCATAACTCCCCTGTCTGGTAGGTACCACTATTTGTATTTTATAGAAGAGGAAATAGAGGTTATGAGTGTGGAGATAATTTGCCCAAGGTCACCTAGTAGCAAAACTGGGAATCAAACCTGATTCCAAAGCTCATAGTTAACCACTATGTTTTGCTATGCTTTGAGCTTGCCTTTGCCATGGCACGATTTCTGTCTCATCTGAACTTTTACAACTGCAGAACAGATGACCTTTCTTAGGACTTGGCTTCTTCTGACGTTTGTCTGAAAAACAAAGGCATAAATCTTACAGACTTGGAGGTGAGGTTTTGTCAGTAACAGGAAGAGCTGTTCAGGTTTGTATGCCTGTACTTATCATGGGTGGTTTTAATCAAGTTTTTAAAATTTTTCTTAACTAACTTTATATTTGCCAGGCTGTGCAACTAGGTAGGCTTATAATTTGGCTTTCCTGATTTTCCTCTAATGTATATTCTAAGGCCTATTTACCCAATTTATATGTATAATTTTGGATTATAAAGCTTTTTTCCTTATCATGCTATTTTTAATCAAACAAGAAATGCCTAGTTAACTTGTATCCTTCACACTGTTGAAACCCTCAATTGAGGTGTTCAAGTTTGTTTCAACGTCAAGCTTACATACCAAATAGTAATCATCGTACTGTTAAGAATGTTTTGGGATGATATTTTTGGATGTATGTATTCCCCAGAATTTCTTGCTAAGCTATGACTTAATTGTGTGTGTGAGTGACTGTTAACTCTGTCTTCTCTAAGATCACAGCCCAAGTGTGGTTCCAAATGCAGAGCCTGTAACCTTGCAGTGAGGCACTTCAGTCTTTCTAGGTCCTTCTTACCCCAGATACATCTGTTGCACATTATAGTCAGGTTGTGATAATATACATCTAGAGCTTGGAGAAATTGACGTAGGCAGCAATTTACTCTTTCAAAAATCTGCTTGGATGTGCCAGTTTGTTTGCATACAGATCAAAGTGTAGAACTTTATATCAGAGGTATTGAGGGTTGTCAGAGTATATGATCCAACTTGTGAAATTATTAAGATGAAGTTGATCATTAAGCTTTACTTAGCCTAGTCAATAGATAGAGTTCTTTTAAAAAGCATAGTTGGGCTTCCCTGGTGGCGCAGTGGTTGAGAGTCCGCCTGCTGATGCAGGGGACACGGGTTCGTGCCCTGGTCCGGGAAGATCCCACATGCCACGGAGCGGCTGGGCCCGTGAGCCATGGCCGCTGAGCCTGCGCGTCCGGAGCCTGTGCTCCGCAACGCGAGTGGCCACAACAGTGAGAGGCCCGCGTACCGGGGAAAAAGAAAAAAAAAAAAGCATATGTTAGGTGTTTTAGGTTTGAAAATCTGTGTCTCAATCAGAGAGCTTTATTTCTACTTTCCTTAAATTTATTCTGCTAACTAAACATAGAGTAATTTTAAGCTTAACCGATAATTCTTTTCGCTTTTCTGTTTCTGTTCTTCCTTCCATTCTATACCAATCAATCCCTCAGGCGTTCTGAGGAACTGAAAGTGGTTATGATGTAATAGTTTTTTAAAGCCTTCAAAAAGCTCAGTTATTATTTTAATATTTTTCTTTGCATGTGTGTTCTATTCTAAAATGGATCAACTCTTTTGTAAGATTACTTTCTACTGATCTTTATTCAAATTGTCTATATAGCAGCTATTAATTAGGTGAGTTATAGCCTAATTTTGCTTTATTCTTCACTAATACATCATTCATTTGTTCCCCTTGAATATAATTTAGCTTCTTTTCTTTCATAAGTGAATTGGTTTGGTGATGGCCTGAAGTCACAGTCAGGAGCCTTCCTAAGGTGATGTATTAGAAGCCGATCTCACAGGAAAGAAAATATTCCCTTCTGTTGGAAGCCGAGTGACAGAGATAGAGTGCTAAACCTTCCCCCTCCTTCTCTAGCCCAAGCTGACCTTCTGCGCCCCTTGGTGCCTCTTGTTTTCTTATTTTTATAGAAAATCAATATCCTTTCTGACACAAACAATAGCTCAGAAGCAAGAATAAATGGTAGAAAGCTGAGATCTCTGTCCATCACCTCTCACTTTAAATCCCCCAAACTCTTTAATTATGAGGGTGCTTTGCTCCAGGTGTTTGCAACAGTAAAATTGCTAAATGAGGACCATTTTAACCAAAGATTGGGTGATCAATAACACTTTATAGCAGTAGCTTGTTGGATCAATAGCGTTCATTATTTCATGGTTAAGGTAAGTAGCCTCCTTTGCAAGTGGAGGTCATTAATCAGGGGTTACTGGAGCTGTGGAAAAGACTCTGTGTGGTAGGTTGAGGATGTTCTGTTTTCTATTCTGTAAATAGGGATGCTGACCAAGAGGATATTTACCATTGTTGAAGATTGTACCATTGCATTTGAGAGTACTGAGTAGCTAGCATAGAGTGCTTCTGTAGATTTATTCAAAGCTCTGCTACTATATCCTTAGGAACAACTGAGGAAAAAAAAACAACTTGGGAGATAGATTTGATACTATTGTATTTGAAGATCTGTCTCTTGAAAGAAATGTTAGGATTATTCTGTGACTCCAGAGGAAGGAACTAGGACTCATAGGTAAAAAGTACAGTGTGTGAAGTGTTGCCTCAGTATAAAATATAACATTCTAAAAATTAGGACTCTATAAAAATGAACTGAGTTGTTTTACCAGGTGATGAGTTCTGTGTCACGGGAGGGATTCAAGCCTGGGCTTGGTGACCACTTACTGAGTTGTAGAGTTGGAGAGTTTGAACTGAATGACTTCTAAGGTCCCTTGCAACACTGAGATTCTGTAATTCTTTTCAGTCACAACCTCCTTCCCATCATTGTAATTTCATATTTTAAAAAGCATCTGATAAGCAGCCTCAACTGCCCCTAAAATATTTATGAAGACATAAAACATTGCAAACTCACATCACCAGAGATCAGGACTTACAGCTGGCTTACTGCCAAGATTTTCTCAAAGTCCGAGGCTGATAGAACTGCGCTAGAGAGTGCAGTTGGAAGCCCACAGCAGTGCTGAACCTGCCCTGAAGGTTGGTAGTGAGGCCCTGCATTCTTTCTCTATAGTCTGCCCTTGGTTCAGAAAGGCAGGGTCCGGTTCAGTCAGAAAATTGGGCAGCTACAGTTTGAGCCAGAGTGTTGTTCCACCCTTTACTTGCAATCAGTTATTTTTCAGTTTCTCTTGGGAGGCTGTAACTCCCAGAATATACTTGGATAGGGAATCGTAGTGTTTTCTGTGTGTGTATTTGTTTTGAGGGATAGGAGGCAGTCATAGCATATTGAGTTCTGGGAAATACAGTCTCCAAGAGTAGTTTACTGTTGGCATGGACAGAGAAGGAAAAAACACTCTTAGTAGTAGTGCATCCTGGAAACTGGAGTGTTTTATATAACTTCATTTATTGTAGACTCCTGGAATGGGCCCAGAATCAGGCAGTGAGGGTCAGAAGAAGATCCTTTCTCAGTCCCACATAGCTACATGAGACAAAAGCCTACCAGTGACACTGGGGATTAGGCTAGGGGCTCTGCACATCCTCTTGGCCAGTTGTAGATGTGACAAGAGCTTGTTACCTGTATCCAAGGAAGTAGAGGATGGAACCACGGGTAATTTACATACCCTTTCTGTTGGCAAATACCAAATTTTAGGTAAACCGGTTCTCAACAAGAGGCTTTTGGACAAGTTATGCAGAATGAGGGAAAGGGAACATCATCCTGAATGTTCAGTGGAAGAACACATCTTTGAAAATGACTGCCAGTGGAAACCAGAAGAACATTTTAGAAAATCTTCATTAGGATGCAAGGAGATATAATCACTTTGAAACAGGAGTAGTAAGTCATAAGGACAGAAAGATAGCTATTTGAAGCCCAGTAGTATGGGAGGAAAAAGTGTAGGGAAATTTGAAATGTAATTGTAATGTTAAAATGAAGGACAATTCTTTCTGCAGAAAATTGAGTTGATGATGTGGAAAACTTTGGAAGCCCTCCCAAAATGCACAGAGAGGAGATAAAAATGAGAGAGAAGGTGATAGATCTGGAGCACAGGGATAGAGGCCCAGTCTGCAAGTATGTAAATACTCCCAAGGAAGAAACCAAAGCATAGCGATAGAAGAGTGATTTTAAAAATATAACTGAAGGGAAAACATGTTCCTGTGTTGAAAAAATTAAGTATACAGATTAAAAGGGAAAACTAATGAAAAGAGACCTCTACCTAGACATATCCTGGCAGTATTTTTGCATTGTGCATTGGTGGTGGGAGGGGAGCAGTTATAAAGAAAAATCTTTAAAGGGATGAAAATAAGGTTGATGTTGATCCCTACAGTACTAAATGTGAGGGGCTATCGACTTGCCTGTAGAATTTTGATGGCAAAAGTCTCCCACCTTCCCACCGTGAATTTATATATCGCTAAGATAGATTTCATATGGAAAGGCACTAGAAAGACATTTTCAGATATCAAGTCTCAAAATATATGCTCTTTAAAAATTTACTCTGGGCTTCCTGTTCGGATGGACGCTCCGGCAGTAACAATGATCGGGGACATCCTGCTGTTCGGGACGCTGTTGATGAACGCCGGGGCGGTGCTCAACTTTAAGCTGTGAGTAGGCCGCGTTGGACCGTGGCTCCATCCGGGGGACCCGTAGCCCCGCCTTCGCGAGCGTGAGCACGGCCTACGCCGCCGGCCCCGCCCCCAGGTCCTAGCCCCAAGTTCCGCCTCCAACCGGGTCCATCCTTTTGTGACTCTCCGCGCCGTCGACATTTGAACTCCGGACTCTCAGTTCCCCCGGGATCCCTCTGCTCGCACCCATGAGAGCCTCAGACCCATCCCCCGAGAATCTCTTAGCCCTAATCTGTACCCGCAGCCCCGCACCTGGCTGCCTCGAACCACTCTCTCCACCCCGTCGGTGGCTGCAGGCATGGCTGTGATTGGCTGGGCAAGGGGTGGCCCAGGGAACATCGCTGAACCGCGCAAAAGAGGTCACACAGCAAACCAACGGAAAAAGAAGGACACGCAAGGCTTTGGGGAGGAGTCGAGGGAGCCCAGCACAGGTGACAACATCCGGGAGTTCTTGCTGAGCCTCAGATATTTTCGAATCTTCATCGCCCTATGGAATGTCTTCATGATGTTCTGCATGATCGTGCTCTTTGGCTCCTGAGCTCCAGGTACAGAACCGGAAACACACCTTCTCAGAGTGTCTCTTCCTCCATTCCTGACGACTTCAAGAATGTTTCTGACCAGAAGACCGGTGACCTTCCCAGAAAGTCCAAGCTTGTGGTGGGTGGAAAAAATGTTCACCAAGATGAACAGTTTCCCAGCCACGTCACTGTTTTCTTTTCAAAGATATTTTCACTTTGATCTCTGCCTTGAAATGCTGTCTACTTAAAAGAGTTTGAAGCGTGTTTATGTGAGGGGCTGTGGTATCTAGATTGTTTAATCAGATCAGAATCCCTCTTCTACCAAACTTTCACCCATCTGGGTATTTATTGGTTTATTTTTAATAACCATCCTTTTTCGGTTCAAATTATACAGATTTTTAAAAATCTTTTGTATCCAGGGATCTGAAGCAGAAAGGTTGGCTTTTAAGTTTGATGCAGCCTCTTATTGGACTGCATTTGTGAGGAATGAACAAGTTCATTGTTGCTGGGTCTGTGTCCAAATTCCTTCCCCATCCCAATGGGCTCTGCTTGGCCACTCCATGCTGCTGAGGTTGTCCCCAGGACTTGAAGGGTGAAGTGTTATGGGTTCCTGTGGAAGAGAGGTGCAGAGCAGTTGGCAGGGCGGATGGCGGTTTTATGAGAAACTTTGCCTTGACTTGAAGCCCTCTATTAAAGTAACTTTTGGGACCATTAATTGTATAGTTTTTAGAATGAGAGTGATTTATGTGGTGATATTGGGACCCAGTTCTGAAAGCTTGGGTTTTGGGGTCTGCTTTTCAAGTGGATGATTTCAAGGTTGAAAAACAAGCCTCATTGGAGGAAATACAGCATTTTGCATAGAAGCTTCTTTGAAAGGGATTCCTGGTTTAATCGCCAACATGACCACTTGGGTGGTCAGTGCCTGGATCCTACAGGTGTTTGATTTGTTTGTTGTGGTTTTTGAAATCCTAACTTGCAGGTAACCTGGTAGGAGGAAAGAATAAATATGCAGGCTCTTAGAACTAAAGAGCATTGAAAATAAAGCTCATTTCTAAAAAGGACCTTTTGTTTATACATTTTTTAACCAAGAAGTCCTTTGTAAATTTTTTTTATTTTTGATACTTTCATCAGGTTTTTTTTTTAATTATTGAATATAGTTGATGTAAAATGTTGTATTAATTTCTACTGTAGAAGTTAACTGTCAAAAAAAAAAATTTACTCTGAAAAGATATTTCATCTAACTGAGGATGAAACTGTTAGTTCTAAGAAAAGGTGAGTCTTAAAAGGATGGGTGGACTTCTCTAAGGCACAGCCCGCGGCTCAGTAGCAGAGTCCTGACAAAAATCATTATCTCTGCAAAGTATACCTGATTGCAGTGGCCACGCTAATGAACCTGTGAAACTAGAGAGGTTGCTGCCTTCTTTTGTGGTGCCATCTGAATGAAGCTGAAAAACAAACTCCTTCGTTATGCATTCTCATAACTTACTGTGAGAGTAATTTTGCGGTTGGTGTGAGATATTTCTCTGAAAAACCTGTCCCTCAGTCCTCTTTACTTTCAGAATCAGAAGTCTGATTACATATAGTTACAAGTGTACCACCTCAGTCCAGAAAAAAGAAGGAAAAAGAATTGAGTAGAAATGTTTTGGGTGATAGGTCTAGGAGTGACCTTTCCGTTTTTTGTAAATTCTAAGACAATTAAAAATTTTTGTTAAGTGTATTACTATTTAATAAAAAAATTAAAATGAAAACCCCTTAGTTTTTAGCATGATAAAGTAAGACATTAACTCTATCCTGCTTGTTTCTTTTAAAATTAGATGTAAAAGACACCTCATATTTAATAATCTTAAATGGATGAGAAACCCAGGTGGTAAAGTTAGTGATACCAACTTTTGAATATAAATGGTAAACTAATTCTATACCTCCTTACTGAAAGTGTGACAAGTATAAACTACTTTGATTCAGTTCTAAGTTTACAGTCTTATGTGGTTAGGAATATGAAAGAATTAGCAAGCTCTCGGGTCAGAGGACAAGCTGTGTTTTCCCCTTCTCAGCTGTGGGAATTCAGAGATTTAACTTATAGAAGTTAGAAACTTCTTGTTAGGGCTAGAAAGGAGGGAATTATTTTCAAAAAAGCATTCATAAAGATGCTGTATTATCTGTTGCTGAAGAAAAAGTTGCCCTAAAACTTAGTAGCTTTATAAAACATTTATAGCCTTACAGTTCCTGAAGTCAGGAATCTGGGAACAGTTTAGCTATGTGATTCTGGTCCAGAGTCTCTCATACTTTTGCAATCAAACTGTTGGTCGGGGCTGCAGTTGTCTCAAGGCTTGGGTGGGGCTGAGGAGTCCACTTCCAAGCTCACTCACAGGGCTGTTGGCAGATCTCATTTTCTTATTGGCTGCAGGATCAAGAGAGTCTCAGTTCCTTTCCACGTGGGCCCCTCTACAGGGCTGTTAGCATTCTTAAGATATGGTAGTTAGCTTCCCCTAGAGCAAACTGTCTGAGAGAGGGAGAGAGCGAGCTCTCACTCAAGTACCCAAGGTAGAACCCTAGTGTTTTATAACCTAGTCTCAGAAGTGACATACCTTTAGTTACATCTGCCTGTGCTACTGGTTACACAGCCCAGCCAGGGTGTGAAATACCAGGAGGCTGGGATCACTGGGAGTCATCTGGGAGTCTGGTTACCACAGGTGACCACTGGTCTTCTGAAAATTTTTCCTAACTTAGTGTGGAGCTAAATTCAGGAATAGTATTCTCAAACTAATTATTTCCTCAGAACATACTGAGAGAGTGTTTTTACTGTGATTTCAAAGGAAGGGCATTCAGGAACTATAAAGGCAAGCAAGGTATAGATCCCTGAGAATGTATTTTCAGTAAGTATACTGAAGATGAATGTTTACTTTTTAAATTTAAGATATGGCATTAAGGGAGAGAGCTTCTTTCTGAAGTGAGTTTGTAATCCACTTTCTTGATGTTCAGCACATATGATACATTTTTAGCTGATGAGCTCCTGAAGGCTGGCCCTATCCAGCAGAAGTACACAGGCTCCTCTCCTCCTCTGAAGTGGTTTCCCTTAACCATGATGTCCCACCCCCTTCATCCCTCCACTTTGTTCATCACTCTAGATGAAGGTTCTCACCTTTTGGGCCAGATAATTCTCTGCTGTGAGGCCGATCCTGCGCATTGTAAGATGTTTAGCAGCAACCCTGTCCTCCACTCGCAAGATGCCAATAGAATACCAGTTGCCTCTTCCCCCCTCCAAGTCCTGACAAACAAAAACTTTTCCAGATATTGCCAAATGACCCCGAGGGCTGGGGTGGGGCAGGAAGGTAGGAGGAGGGGGACAAAATTGCCTCCAGTTGAGAACCACTGCTCTAGATGTTTCTGGTATTGAGATTGGGTTTTTACCTCATTGACTCTGCTTTTACCAACAAGTATGAGTTTCAAATTAGAGAACTCAGTAAGACCAAAACATTGATCTCTTCTATAGAATAAAAATACTGTGATTTTAAAATGGAGAGTTTTGGGCTTCCCTGGTGGCGCAGTGGTTGAGAGTCCGCCTGCCGATGAAGGGGACACGGGTTCGTGCCCCGGTCCGGGAAGATCCCACATGCCGCGGAGCGGCCGGGCCCGTGAGCCATGGCCGCTGAGCCTGCGCGTCCGGAGCCTGTGCTCCACAACGGGAGAGGCCACAACAGTGAGAGGCCCGCGTACTGAAAAAAAAAAAAAAAAAAGAGTTTTTGCTAATTTGAAAACAGTACCTTTAATTGCTCTGAAAAGGGCAGACAGTTCGTTTTCAGAACTTGTAAATAAGAGCAGTTCAGATGAAAGCATTTAAAACTTTATATCAGTTTACAATGTTTAGCTAACTCTTTGCCCTGGAATTAATTATTTAAATGGACAAGAGGTATCAATCGTGTTTTATTAGGTTTGATTCCTAAGATAATCTACCCCTCTGAAAATGAATGTGATACCCAGTCATCTGGTCTACCCAGAGTGCCCTGAATTACAAAGATGCTCAGGTGAGGTTAGATGGATGCATGTGTGACTAAACAAAAACAAAGCAAAATGTTAATTGCAATGTCTAGGTGATGGAGTGTGAGTGGTAACTTTCAACTTTTCTGTATGCTTGAAAGTCTTCATAATAAAATGTTGGGAGGGGCTTCCCTGGTGGCGCAGTGGTTGAGAGTCCGCCTGCCGATGCAGGGGACAGGGGTTCGTGCCTCGGTCCGGGAGGATCCCACATGCCGCGGAGCAGCTGGGCCCGTGAGCCATGGCCGCTGAGCCTGCGCGTCCGGAGCCTGTGCTCTGCAAAGGGAGAGGCCACAACAGTGAGAGGCCCACGTACAGCAAAAAAAAAAAAAAAAAAAAAAATGTTGGGAGAGGAAAGCCGCTGGAACTGCTGGTTAGGTTGACTTTCTTCTTTACATTTACGTTATTTCAGTTGGATGTGGTTCAGTTGCTTCTAACAATGTTATAATAATTAGATAATACAATTAATTGGTAGTCCAAAATCTAGGCATTAATTTTGTTTGTCTTATTTTAAATGATGGCTCTGCTGCTGAATTGTGGAAACATTTTTTAATTGAAAACTATATAGAGAAGTGCGATGTGTTATTATTATTTTTACTCACATATGAATATTTTTGAGACGTTTTCTGGCTTCTAAAATGGGGTGACTTTCTCAGTATTATAAGGTTAAATTCTAGGCTTGCCCCACCCCTTATTTGGAGAATTTTCTTCGTTGGAAAGCATTCTTCTTTCTATGTTTTCACACTCTTCTCCCATAGTCTAAGTTTTTTTATAAAATGCATGCAGTTAAATTGTGGTTGACATGCTTCTTTGTTAGTTTTAGTGCCGGTTATAGCAGGGACTGGAATATAGTAAAACTTAATAAATGCTTACTAAGTGAATGAGTGAAAATATAGGGGAAATAGTAGGGGAAATCCTTCCTCCTCCTTCTCCTGTTAGAGACTTTTTATTGCCCCAAAGTAGAATTGAGTTTTTTCTTTTTTTTTTTTTTTGCTGTACGCGGGCCTCTCACTGCTGTGGCCTCTCCCGTTGCGGAGCACAGGCTCCGGATGCGCAGGCTCAGCGGCCATGGCTCACGGGCCCAGCTGCTCCGCGGCATGTGGGATCCTCCCGGACCGGGGCATGAACCCGTGTCCCCTGCATCGGCAGGCAGACTCTCAACCGCTGCGCCACCAGGCAAGCCCCTAGAATTAAGTATTTTTGAATGACATATAAATTATTTGTAGGGTTAATACATTTCTACTCAAAAATATTTTAGAAATATTCTATGAAGACTTCTTTTTTTTTTTTTTTTTTTTGCGGTACGCGGGCCTCTCACTGTTGTGGCCTCTCCCGTTGCGGAACACAGGCTCCGGACGCGCAGGCTCAGCCGCCATGGCTCACGGGCCCAGCCGCTCCGTGGCATGTGGGATCTTCCCAGACCGGGGCACGAACCCGTGTCCCCTTCATCGGCAGGCGGACTCTCAACCACTGCGCCACCAGGGAAGCCCTATGAAGACTTTTATATGCAAACTATTTATAGATTAGAATCATGTGAGAACAGGGAGTATAGAACAGTTCCCAAGGCAAAGACAGGAGGCATTGATGCCTCTAGGAGTTGCTGTCATTTTACGAAAAGACAGGATTTCATTACCTACTATCTTTGTGGGCTTTGTCTATCTTTGTGGGCTTTTACTTTTTCTGAAGATTAATAAAGGTTGAGTTTCTGTATTCCTGACTAAGTTTCAGAGGACCATAGTGGAATGGACAGTAAGGATAGGATCACATTTCTTTTTCCTTATAAAAATGAGTAACAGAGCTTTTTTTCCTTGCCTAATAAAAATGCTCATAGCAAAAAAGTTATAAACAAATTTGACGGTTTTGGCATAGGAAAAATGTGTAGTAGCCTGACATCTTTTAACTTTTTGACCTTGTGATCTACAAGGGTACTAAAAGAAAATATTTTTTATTGAAAGATAGCTTATTTTTAACAGAGTATTAAACATTATGTTTAATTAGCTATATTAACATTTTATAGTTGACTAAATCACTATTAAAATCCTATGAATCTGATTTTTTTTAAAAAATCATAATCTCTGAGTCAGAAGTGAATGAAAGCTACAGGACTGGATAGCTTTGGCCTGTAAATTGTAAGGGGAAATATTTACTTCTGCTTCATAGCTAGCACTACATATTTGCATGGTGTTTATGTGCAAATATGCCATGAAGTTCCCATTTTTTTCCTCAGAAAATTATGCTAACAGTTTCTTACATATAATTAGATTTCCACAATGCAAGTTCTTCTGAGGGAATAAGATGCTATCAGATGAAATAGTCATTTCCAGATATTGATGGAATAATGATACTTTTATGTAATAAGTGTTCTTTAAGGCATAAATTATTTTCTCAGTGAAGAAAATATGTATCTCCCTTGAACACAGTCTTAAAATCCTGGTGATATTTCTGTGACATCATTGCCATTACTCTAATTAACTTTATAGAAAACTTACAAGTTTAGTCCAATCTCTTTAAAGAACAGTGAGTCTCTTTAAATACTGTTGACAGAAGTAGAAAATGTACAGGGACAGGAAGGTTTTAGGTTACCAATACCTTTCTCGATCCAGCAGGTTTCTTTGCGCTTACCCCCTTTATTTAGAGTAAATATGAGGAGAGAATGGAATCCATGCAAAAAAGGATCAGAGAAGCACTGTATCTTGTAGTGCTTACAGGTGGCTGGAAATGAATGAGGAGAAGAATCCATAGACTTCGTAATAAAGCAATGGTTTTAATTTCTTACTTGGAAATATTCAAATAGAGGAAATATTCAAATAAATATTCAATAGACATTGCAGAGTAGACCTTGTAATACACTTAGAGCAGAGATCAGCAAATTTCCTCTGTAAAAAGCCAGATAGTAAATATTTTGGGGCTTTGTGGGTGAGTCGTTCTCTGTTGCAACTCCTCAACTCTGCAGTTGTAGTGTGAAAGAAGCCAGAATTGACAGGTCAATGAATGAGCCTGGCTGTGTTCCAGTAAATCTTTATTTATGGTTACTGAAATTTGAATTTCGTGTCATATCCATATGTCACAAAGTATTCCTCTTTTGATCACCACCACCCCCACCCCCTGTGATTTAAAACTATAAAAGCTATTCTTAGCTCACAGGCTATACAAAAATGGTTGACGGGCGGCTGTTTGCTGACCCCTACATCTCAGTTACTGATATGCTAACCAAGAAAGCATGTAACAGTGGTGGAGTAGAATGTCTGTCTTATGGCCTGATGTGCTTTTTAAGCCCTCCTTAATATCAAGAGGAACTAAAAAATATAAAATATGCTTTACCTTCGAGGCAAGATGAGAGAAATAAAGTAGTTGATATGAGAGAATGTGTATTAAGACTCAATGGAGTTAGAGTTAGACCACTACTATTCTTAGGAATTTGCTAAAAACATAAAAACAACACCATAAAGTTCAGCAGGCACAGTTCCTTGGATTCAGAAGTAGGAAGAATACAGTACCCAGTGAGGATGTCTTCCGGATTTAACTGCAGAGCTCTTTGAAGATTCTAAATCCATCAGAATCCAGCGGTATAATTTTGTGAGACATTTCTTATATTGACATCTGAGAATGTTCCCACTTATAAGTATAGAGGAAAATAAAATGAAAGAACCTTTAAAGAAACCAGGTATGTTTTATTGGCTCTTGCTGAGACAAATTTCTTGGATCTGTTACCCAGAGACAAGCTTAAGTGAGGAAACATTGCTACTTAATTTAACCAGCATTTTTAGGATTTAGTATTGGCAAGATATTTGGAAATGTTGCAAAATACAAAATATTTTCAGATATTTGATCCAGAAATGTAGACTGGGATTTTGCCAAGCCTGTTCTTTATGCAGCATGGTGAGAATGCTTCTTCCGTCTTCTAGAGCACGTGAACAAAATTGACTAGCTTAGAAGGAAACATCCCAATCAAGGAAATCGCTAATATTGTAAAGAACAGAGAAATTTTTCTTGAACCAGATAAATCAAATTTGATGATTAGGTGGGAGAAATGCAGCATCAGAAGAGGCAGAATCAATTGTTGGAAGTAGCTCAAAATGAAGCTGACTTGGACAGAATTCTATGGGGCAAAAGTTTTATTTCCGTTTATTTTTTTCCATGCATATAAACAAGATGGATTGATGGATGGATAGATGGAGAGACGTGTGATAAAGGAAATAGAGCACTGTGCTAATTGCAGAATTTACGTGGGGGGTATATGATGGTTTACTCTACAATTTTTTAAAAAATATTTATTTATTTATTTGGCTGTGCCACATCTTAGTTGTGGCACGTGGGATCTTTGTTGCCGAGTGTGCGATCTTTAGTTGCAGCATGTGAAATCTAGTTCCCTGACCAGGGATCGAACCCGGGCCCCCTGCATTGGGAGCACAAGAGGCTTAACTACTGGATCACCAGGGAAGTCCCTAAAAGTTTTATTTCAGTGAGTTCAAATGGAGTTTGTTTTTTAATTTTAAAGCTCCTTTTTTGAAGATGAATTTTGCTGTATCCATTTGCTATCAAGAGAGACATTAATTTTAGAAAATACAACTTTTGTCATACTGATTTTCTTTTTTTCCTGTTCATGGATTTTTGTTTGCTGCTTTATAAATGGGAAAACTTGAAAGATGCTGGATGTCTTAAAGTTGCATGGCTTCATTTGAAACCAATAGTAGACAATATTTTAAAATAAAATTGGTTGGTAAATTTGTGTTGTTTGATATACCAAAGCAGGTTGACATTACTTCTGTGAGCCTTAATAAATAACTTTCTAATGCTAAACTAACAAAGTGACTTGAGATCTTTTAAAAGTACTTTAGGGGCTTCTCTGGTGGCGCAGTGGTTGAGAGTCCACCTGCCGATGCAGGGGACACGGGTTCGTGCCCCAGTCCGGGAAGATCCCACATGCCGCGGAACCTGCGCACCTGGAGCCTGTGCTCCGCAACGAGAGAGGCCACAACAGTGAGAGGCTCGCGTACCGCAAAAAAAAAAAAAAAAAAGTACCTTAAAATATAAGTAAAAGTTTTACAGTTCTCCTCTTCTTACATTTCTTTCATTTTGGGGGAAAATAAACTTACCTCTGTGACTTAACTATGAAATTTACATTTCTGATTGGCTAATGAGCTAGAGTGAAATTAGGGAAACTTGGAATCTTTCAATATGAAAACCAGAAGACATAATGGACAGTGCTTTGTTTTTGACTGGAGCTGATGCATTCTCTTGTGTTTTACTCTTTTTTCAGTGAAACCAGCAGTGTGTGTAGCAGCAGTGACACAGGGCTCTTTACCAACGATGAAGGACGGCAAGGTAATCTTGATTCCAGCTTTGGGACATTGGTTCAGTGTTTCTGGGAAGATTCTAGTGGTTCTAGGAGTGCCTCACAGGGAATATGATGGTTGTCTATGAAAGTGGTTTTCAAACTTTAGGGCATAAAAGCCACATGGGGGAACTGTTAAAACTGCAAGTTGCTGAGCTCCTGGAAATCAAACTGGTCTAGAGTTGGCCCCTGGAATCTGCATTTTCCACAAGCACCTGTGGTGATTTTTGTGCAGGTAGTTCAGACTTTGAGAATCATTGATCCAGGGGGTTATAGTGTCAAAGATGGAACTTTGGGAAGTTGCTTTTTATTAAAACCAAAAAATAACCTTATGTATTACTGGATGTTAAGACATTCTTATTTTCACATATGGAGGATTTATTTTTTTAACCTTATTTATAAGTGCCCATAGTGTTCTAGGTGAATATATTATAGAAATTCTTTCTGAAGTTTAGTAGAGAGCACTGTGAATAAGGCTGGTGTATGTTAATTATCAGTTTTTTATTTTTACTATTTAAACAGTAATTTGATCCTGTCCTGTACACTTGCTTAGTGCCACAGTAAGTGTGTACTAATAAGAATTTCTTAGAGCTTCTTTGGACTGTAGTTTTCTTAATCTAAATAAGGGGTTTGTAGATCTTCTGAAATCCAGTGATTTTTCTCCAAGGGTTAAGTGATTGAAGGACAGAGACATGGCTACATGTCTAGGTTGATCCAGATAGGCTCCTTAGTAACTGAAGGGATCCTGGGACAGTGAGACTTAGGTTCCAAGTCCTAATTTTGGAAAGAGACGGTGGGGAGGTGTCTCACCCATGCCTCAGAGTTGTGGGCATAGATGGAGTTCTTGAGCTTCCTACTATAATGGAGGCTGTTGTGAGTACATTTCTGTTCCTTTCTGATTCCGAGGGAGCTAGATGTCATTAGAAGCTGTGTGTATATACTCCCCGGTGGGCTCTAGCTAGGGTCTTGATTCTCTTATCTCGTACCAGGAAAGTCTGGTTGTCTTTCCATGGATGAACTGGAGCATACTTTCAGAATTACTTTTTCTTTGCTTTTACTACAGTATCCTAATGCATCTCTTAAAGTTTATGATGTGTATACAGGGGTGTAAGAAAGTGTGAACCTATTACAACCAATTAAGTTTTGGGCCTTTGGAAAGCCTTCCACTGATAAGGAATCCTTGGTATATTATGGAAGGTTGTAGAATGTTTTATAGCCCCAGCTTTCCTCTTTGTCTCTGCCTCAACTTCACACATTTTGGTGATATTTAGATACTTAGAGTTCTCAGCACAAAGCTATGTTACTTCCTGCTTCTATGTCTTTGTTTATGTTGGTCTCTGTGCCTGAAATCTCATCTTCACCTTTCCTTGAATGGCTGGTCATCCTCCAAGACAGTTCTCATTTTGCTCCTCTGGGGCATATTTATGGACTACATCTGTGAGTTTTCTTGCTCTCAGTTTCTTGTTGGGTTTGGCCAATAGGAGGCAACAGCAGAAGTATGGAGGGAGGAAGGTGAAAGAGATTGGGTGTATTAGTCAAGTTTTTATTATGCTAATACTGCTTAACAACCCCCAGATTTCAGTGGTTTACTACATTTATTTCTTGCTATGGGGCTGTGGGATGGCTGTGGGTCAGCTGATCTTGCCTGGGCTCAGCCTGTCTCCAGGCTTCAAGTTAGGTTTGTATCTACTCATTGTTTTCTTATTCTGGGACCTAGGCTAAAGGAGCAATGGCTCTGTGTGGCATGGACTTCTTATGGCAGAGGACATAAATGCCAAGTGACCAAACCAGACCATGCATGAATATTGAAAGCTTTTGCTTGAATCACATCTGCTAGTGCTTTACTACCTAAAGCAAATCAGATGACTGAGCTCCATGTCTGTGTCCGTGGAATGAGGAAGTGTGCTCTGCCTCAAGGGGAAGGCTCTGGAATCCCAGGGCAAAGGAAAAGGGTGTGGATGTATCATTCTATTATAGTGAGGTAATAAAGAGTTGGAAACAGTAATGCAGTGTTGGATTAGAGCTGTCCCTGACTCCCTTTCTGTTGGACTGCTGGTTGGTAGGGGTTGTGTTCTCCTGCTGAAGGCTACCTCTCCTCTTTGGGCCCTTCTCCTATAACCACAGTTCTCTCTCTGTGCTCTGGTAACCATTCTATCCCCTTGCTTCTTCAGATCTAGGAATGGTAAAGACTCCCTGCTCTGCTGGCTCCGAATGCTTCAACATCCCTTTGGCTTCTCTTAGTACTGTCTATACCTTTGTAAATAATCACTAAAGTCTCAAATACCCCATTCAAATGTACATGTTTCCTAAAGGGATTCTGACTGATACACTTAGTGTAGGCGTCATCTCCTAGAACCCTCGACTCTTCTTTCCCTGTACTTACTGCTTTCTTATCACTTACCATATTACACTGTTGTTTATAGATGCATGTCTTTTCCATTGAAGCTTTTCAAAGGCAGGAGTTTTTTTAAATTTTCTACCACAATAAGTAACACATTGCCTGGCATATAGTAAACTCTTAATAAATAATTATTGGGGAACCCAGATAAGGGGAAAATTCTCCTTTTTCTCCCTCAAACAGAAGTGTACATAGAACCTCAAATTATAAAACAACTAAACTTATTTTGGTTAAAGCAAGATCCTAGAGGAGCAGGAGGTCTGGAGCCTGATCCACTCAGCCTCTTCCTTATTCTCTGGCAGCACTCTTTTGAGGAGCTCCTGCATTAGGCATCCTAGTGAACCCAGGTTGAAGACTACTGGTCTAGATGAGATCTCACGAGGTTCCTTCCAGTTCAGTGAGTCCCTTTCTGTATTCTCAAAAATCTTGAGTGAATGCTTGAGAACCAAAAAAAAGAAAATTCCTGTATAGTCTGACATTTGTCATCAGAAAATATGATCTAGCTAAATAATACTATTTTAATAAATGGCCTGAGGAATGCTTATGAATAGGAAGGAATTAATATATTGACTTGCAGTGAAACTAATCATGGTTAATTCTGATGTCTGTCTTTAATTCATCCTTGTACCTGGTTTGGTGAGATGCTTTTAGAGTAGTGGTTCTCAAAGTATGGTCTCCAGACCAGTTTAGCATCACTAGGGAACTTGTTAGAAATGAACATTTTTGGTCCTGTGTAGGCCAGAATCAGAAACTTTGCGGGTAGGGCCCAACAGTCTGTGTTCCAGCAACCCTTCCCAGTCCTTTTGACGCACACTAAAGGTTGAGAACCACTGTTTTAGAAAAACAGCCTGTTGATGTGTGTTTTTATAAGGGAACACTTGGAGCAACTTCTTTAGTGGCTTCTTTCCCCTTTTAGAGATCTCTGCAGTGATTTAAGACTTATCATTCTCCTGGGTGTTAGTGGTCCATGAAACTGATACTTCATGAGATTAGCATGGCCTGAGCAGCTTCCTTGAGATCCAGTACCCATTAGAAAATGAATGCAATATGAACTCTTTAGATGTTCTAGTAATAATTTCCTTCATCCTTGCTGTTTTGAAAGGGGTGTGGGGTAGCACACATAAAGTTACCCATCTTACTCTTTGTGGGCAAGAATAAGCTCTTTGGGAAATTGAGATGCTATCATTGTAGCCAGTAGAAAGAAGTTTGAACCAAGAGTCTGGGCTATATGGGTCTAGTCTTGACTTTGTCAATAATCAAAAGTATGGCCTTGGGCAAATAGTATAACTTCTTGACAAGCCTTGGGGCTTATATTGTCTTTGTGGTTAGTTTTTTCCTGGTAGCTCAAATTGCTACTGTCAAGATGATTTTGTGTCCCATTAATGAGACATCAAGGAAGAAACAAGGTATGGATACACATTCTTCATTCACCTATTATGAGAAATACAAATATCGCAAGAAATTCTTCAGGAATAGCTAGTTTTGAATTGAGAAACATTTGTGGGCTTTGAACCTCCAGGTTCATTTTTACCACTTAGAATGGTACATGGGAGGCAGTTTATTTTTGTGTTGAAGGCTTTGGAGTTAGTCAGGTTTGGGGTTGAAACCATGGCTTCATCATTTACTAACTTGACCTTGACTTCTCTGGGCTTTAGTTGCCTAATTGATAAGTTGGAGTTAGTGTAAGGTTTGGAAGAGACAACAAATTTACAGATTTTTAGCATAGATTCTGGTAGGTGGTAAGGACTTAGTAAATGGTAGCTTTATTAGTTTTTACTATCAAAAGCAGTCCAGTGTACCACAGTATGACATTTATGTGGAACTAGTTTGATGTCCCAGTTTTCATCAAAATATGGATCAAGAAGAAGTATCAAAACAATTTTTTTGTATTTTGGCTTTATTTAAAAAGTATAATCAAACCTATAGCACTGAGAAGTCATCTTCCTATTTGGTTTTTCATAGAGCATGTTAAAATTCCAGCTTATGATAGGATCTCTTTACTTTAGGGGATGACGAGCAGAGTGATTGGTTCTATGAAGGAGAATGTGTCCCAGGATTCACTGTCCCTAATCTTCTGCCCAAGTGGGCTCCTGACCATTGCTCTGAAGTAGAGAGAATGGATTCTGGGCTGGATAAACTTTCAGATTCCACGTTCCTTTTACCTTCTCGGCCAGCTCAAAGAGGTGAGTTCTGAGGAGACCAAAATACACTTCACACTTACATGATTCTTTCTGGGGAGAGTCTCCCCATGGCAAGCATACTCATGCCTGTAAGCATGCATTACCTATCTGAATTTTAGAACTAGTCCAGGGATTTTTCTAGAAGATTCAAGGGTGAGTCTCAAAGCTTGAGGTTCTCTCCATTCTTACCTAAATCAATCCATGGAGACTCTTGGGATATATATTAGCAGGGTGTTCCTTCAGCTTGCTATTGCCATTTGTGCCAGATTTAAGAAACCTAGCAGCCTGTCACTGCTGCTTATCCTGCTGTGAAACTGATGGGCCACTGAGTGCTCAGTGGAAGCCTGAAGTAGTGGATCTTGGAAGAGAACAGATTTCAGTAACAACACTCACGTACAAGGTATAATGACATTTTAAAAATGGATGATTTAAAAATATTTTTAAAAATATTTTAATAATTCTATTATTGTGGACTGTAACGCAAATACGTATCCTTTCCCTTTGCTTTCCATCAATTATGATGTAGCAAAGTGAAATGGAAAGAGCCTAGGACGGGGAAGGAAATGTGGTAATACTCTGTGGTAATACTGTCTGGTACTGTCTCCCTAGCTCTGTGACTGTGGCAGAGTCACTTCATTTCCTAGGGACATCAGGGTCATCACTTAGGATATCGTGACATGGAACAAAACTGTTTCAGAGGTTTCCTTTAGCTCTATAAATTTATGATGTGAGGATTCCCAGTAATCAATAATCAACCAGTTAGTCAGTTACCAAGTATATGTTGAGCATCTATTGGTGATCAGAATTACAATAGAACTGTAAATTCCTATTCTGTAGCATTTCGTTGTGATAAATTTGGGTGATTGAAAGTCCTTCTGAAAGCAGTTGGTTCTTGGTAATGATGCTTGGCTGAGGCACGTTGTTTGCTACCTTAAAACTTTCATAAACATTTCAGTGACCATTTCTAAAAGTTCTTTATGGACCACTTAAAGTATATGCAAATAAGCAAGAATAGGAAGAAGAAACTTCTATAATCCCACACCCAGAGTCATTGATAACATCTTGGTGTGGATTCTTCCAGTTGTCTCTTCTATGTGTAGAACATATACAGCAATTAGAAAAATGGGATTATACTATACATGCTATTTTTAGAATTTTTTAAGATAATAGCTAACATTTAATTTGCAATTAGAAATTGTTGATAATACCTTATATTTGTGTAGTGTTTTCAGTTTATAAAGTACATTCCATGTGCTATTTCATTGAGTCTTCAAAACAGTCCTGTAAAAGAGGACTGAGCCAGTGATTATTCTTTTTTTATAGATGAGGATGCCTAGGTCAGAGGTAAATGACATGCCTAAGATCATACTACTGGTGACAAAGACATGGGAATAGTAAATCATTGGCAAATAGCCTAGTGATACTAGTTTAAGGGTCATTTTAGTAAGATCTTGGGGAGGAAGGTTTTTGGTGTACTAGAAGCATATCATTGCTAATGAATCTTCTGCATTCAGTTACTGAGGTCTTTCTTCTTTTTTATTTAGGGTACCATGCTCGCTTTAATCGTCTGCCTGGAGCTGCAGCTCGATGCCTCAGAAAGGGGCGAAGAAGGCTTGTTGGGAAGGTGATAGCTGTCATTGTTTTCTAGGCTCACTGGGAAGATAATATTCCCTATAAGATTTGTGTACATTGTTGATAATCAAAGGTGCTGCAGAACTCCCTGGGGTTAATTAAGCCAGGTGTATTTTGCAAGCTCACAAGAGTGAACATTATATAGGGCATGAATGGATGCACACATAAAAGATGAAGCTTGATTCATACAGAAGTTCTGACAAAGCGAACACTGTCATGACAGTGTCTGCTGTCTGTAAATCTACAGGCCTGATCTCTGTCTCTTCTACTGTTTTGATTAATCTTATATTATTATTATATAAGTTGAAATGCTTTTGGCTTCTTTATGACTCCTTGAATTCATGAATGCTTCTTTTGTTCTAACTTTGGTCTTTTATTCTAGAATTCATTTAAAAAGAAAACTGGGGGAAAAAACCTGTTATCAAATTTCAAAAGCCCCTCCTTGGCCATGAGGGAGGGATATCTACCATTTACTCAGTTCTGCCTTTGCCAGGGACTGTGCTAGGCACTCAGTTCACTTAATCCTCCCAAAAATCTTGTAAAAAATGTGATATTCTCTTTAGAGGATGAGGAAAATGGGTTCAAAGATGTTAAAGAATGTCTGATGTTACCCAGATAGAAGTGGCAAAATATAGGAAATTGAACCCAGGTCTACTTCTTTTTTATCTTTTTCAATTTAAATTTAATTAATTATTTTATTTATTTTTTACTCTGGCTTTGAGATTGAAAATAGGTTAAGGCTGGGGTTCATACCCAGTCAGAGAGGATTGTGGTGGACAAAGAATAAGGACAGGAGAGGCATTCTAGATCATTAATGTGTGTGTTCACTCAGTAAGCATCTAGAGTGCCTATGTGTGTCAGGCTCTATGCCCAGCCAGGTATACAGTGGTCAGACCCACAGTCTGCCTGCCCTCAGGAAGCTACTGTTTCATAGATTAATCAGGGAACTGTTTTCTGCAGAAGAAATGAGGCTGTTTATTTTCAGATGAATTCATATTCTTTTTATCTTTCAATTCAACTTCAACTCTCTAATTAGAAAGACATTTGCTTATTGGAAGAATGATACCTCTTCTTTTGGATTACTCATTTTATAGGTGATAAAATGCTGCATTTGCTATTCTGAGAGCTTATTCTTATGAGGACAGCTAGCAGGGTAGGAATACATGAGGGAGGCAGGAGATTGGGAGTGGGGAGCAGAGCGCTGGTTTGACTTTTTCTCTTTATTGGTTAGGCTTGACAGATGATGATCTCCCTACCACCTACCTTACTTTGTTTCAGCTCCTATAAAATAAGAGCCTTCCGCTTCTATGGAGGTAAATCATTTCATCCTGGAGGCTCCCTTTAGCTTGCATGGAAGGAAAGTAGGGCCTATTGGATGTGTCTTTAATGATTTCAAATGAATAGGATAATATTTACTTGTTTAATTCATCTTCATCACCTTAAAGGGATATTTGTCATTTCTACCAGAGGTCACTGTTCTGCCCCCCTTCTTCTCCCTCCCCCATCTCTCTTCTCTTTTTCTAAATTGTAATCATAAATAATGAGTTTCATTCACAGCTCCCTGCCAGCGAGCTGCTAATTACGCAAAGTACTGCTTGTAATTTACACAGTAATAAACTGTAAATTTAAACATTATGGCACTTTAAGTTAATAATTTTTCTGCTGTAACAAATAGCTCATTTTTCACCCATCTTTTCCTTTGGCCCCATTACCGTGGCTTTGTCTGTGACCAGGAGGCATAGGTGTAAGGAGTGAAGAATATGAAGAATACAGTATGTGAAGCCTTTTCATTTAGCTCCAATCCCACCTGAAATCTGACCTCAAAATAATTTTTCTATAGCCAGTTCTGCTAAAATGTGTACCCTAATATTTAGGCTAATCCACACACATAGACAAATGCAGATAATAATGTTTGCTCAGAAACAAATGTGTTTGAGTACCAGGCTTGACATTTTTGACATTCACGTCTATGACTTACGCTCTCGCATCTTAACACTTGCTCATATGCGTGTAACTCTTGCTCCTGTACTGTTGGTACGCATCCCAAGGTTCTGTGATAGATGTTCACTGTAAGTGTACTCACATTAAATGTAGGGTGAGTGCCTTCTGCCATTTTCCAGTTTTTTGGATATGATTAGTTTCTGAATTGCTTGTGGTGTTCTGGATATGATTTCATATTACAATCTTGAGAACCAGAAATTTAAGAAGCAATTTATACAGACTTCTATTTTTACTTTAGGACATGTTTAACAGGCAAAATGCAGGGTGACGATTTTTGTAAGTTACAAAAGTCCTTTGACATGTATACATTTAGTTAGTAGATACTTAGGTGTTACCAGTGAGGACTCAGTAAATATACCATTATGAAGGCTCTTGAGGCTAAAACCATATGACTCTAGGGATATTGGTGTGCTGGCCTGTTAAAAATTGGCTGCTGGGCTTCCCTGGTGGCGCAGTGGTTGAGAGTCCACCTGCCGATGCAGGGGACACGAGTTCGTGCCCCAGTCCGGGAAGATCCCACATGCCACGGAGCGGCTGGGCCCGTGAGCCATGGCCGCTGAGCCTGCGCGTCCGGAGCCTGTGCTCCGCAACGGGAGAGGCCACAACAGTGAGAGGCCCGAGTACCAAAAAAAAAAAAAAAAAAATTGGCTGCTGTTGGATTTTTTTTAAAGTGTTTCTTTTTTTTTTTTTAAATTTTATTTATTTATTTATTTATGGCTGTGTTGGGTCTTCATTTCTGTGCGAGGGCTTTCTCTAGTTGCGGCAAGCAGGGGCCACTCTTCATCGCAGTGCGTGGGCCTCTCTTGTTGTGGAGCACAGGCTCCAGACTCGCAGGCTTGGTAATTGTGGCTCACGGGGCTAGTTGCTCCACGGCATGTGGGATCTTCCCAGACCAGGGCTCGAACCCGTGTCCCCTGCATTGGCAGGCAGACTCTCAACCACTGCGCCACCAGGGAAGCCCCAAGTGTTTCTATTTTGATACACTTTAATAACTCTAAGAGGTATTACTCACTATATTAAAATACTGTATATAGTAAAAAAAAAAGTTTATAATGACTTTTTTTGGATCACTAGAGAAAAATAAGTTTATAATAACATACAGTACTTTAACAGTAGAGTCCCACAAAAAGGCGCTGTTGGATTTTAAGATTGACAATCTGACTTGTGCTTTGGGGTTGCTGGTATAATTATGGGAAAACATGAGCTTGATGACAGATCATACTTACATATTTGTTTCTGTGGTTAGATGACACTGTTATCTTCTTTGCCTTTTCAGGAGTCCAGCATGAGTAATTTGGGTACTGAGAGGATAGGCCACCTCATTAGTGACCCTCGGCAGAAAGAGTAAGTACTTATGTATTTACTGGCTATCTTAGCCTTTTCCTTGAAGGAGGCAGCAGGGGAACGTTTTATGAAAGAACCTAAAAATTCGATTGTAGAGCTGAAAAAGAAGGTTTTAAAGATGGGTACTTTATAACAGTTAAAATGGCTAACACCCTAAACTCACGAGAGTGATTTTTTTTCCTTTCTAGACTAGTTTTTATTTCTTTGCTATTTATGTCTATAGGTGCTGCATTATAAAAGTAGCCTCCAATAAGGATATTATATTTTAAATTCATTTTTCTGTCTCTTAAAAATTTTTTTGTTCAAAATGGCTGATTGCCTCTGTATTCTCCTATATGGTCTTCCCATTTTTAGACCTCTAGACAGAGAGATATCTTTTTGTTCTAACTACTGTGATAAGTGCCACTGGAAAGCCTATGTGTAGCTATAGGAAAATCATTCCACCCTTTCTTGTGACAGCCTTGTCCCCTAACATGATTGGCTCTTTGGTGTCTCCACTACATGTCATGGTCAGTATCCAGTTATACTCCTATACCCATCCAGCCTGGTTGAAGTTTTAATCTATAAAATAGGCAAGATATGGTTTATGCCTTTGTTGAATTGGGGATCCTGTTCTTATTGCACAGCTGAGAGTGCATGGGTGTCACACCACCATCTTGAGTTTTTTTAAAAGTGTCTAGTCTTCTACATTCCATTAAAAGGCTTTTTACTTTGAAGAGTTATTTTCTGCAAAAAAGTTCATACACATTTAACATCTCTCTCCTTTTCTCTTCCAACTCCATTTTTTTCCTCATTTCTTTGTCTTCATTAACCCAACATCTTTTTATCTTCTCTCTAATAATGTTCCTACCACTTCTTTTATTGTTTTCTTTGCTCTTATTCTCTCCCTCTCTTTAGTTTCTGGTTACCATCAGCTGGGAAAAGAGAACGAAATCAGGTGAGATTGCTTTTCTTTGTCATCTTTATTTTATCATTTGATTTCCTTTTCTTTAGAAAGAATAAAGCGTTGGCTTCTGATTTTCCTCACATTTCTGCTTGTGCACATGAGGTAAGGTTCTTGTTCCTTATGTTATTCTGATTTTCTTGGAGGACTGTTTTCCAAGAATATCTAGTATTCACTGATAAGAACTGTAGCTAATTCCCCTTTTTAGTTTCAACTTGTGACCTTCAGTTTATTACTTATAACACATATTTCATAGGAATGCAGTTGTCATTCTGGTTTCGAACTTTGCAGTAAGAAATCAGAAGGCATCAGCATCCTGTGCTGAGAAGTACAGTGTTGAATCCTAAACATATGAAGCAGAAGAAGGTAGAGCTACTTTGGGTAAAGTGGGATCGAGGCCTAGAGCCTCTTACTCTTTTACCCTAGCTACCCCTGAGGGGGCCCTTGGCATGTCTAATCCTTTATAGGGGTCATAATTTTAAAATTACTGGGCTTCCCTGGTGGCGCAGTGGTTGAGAGTCCGCCTGCCGATGCAGGGGACATGGGTTCGTGCCCCAGTCCGGGAAGATCCCACATGCCGCGGAGCGGCTGGGCCCGTGAGCCATGGCCGCTGAGCCTGCGCTCTGCAACGGGAGCAGAGGCCACAACAGGGAGAGGCCCGCGTACCGCAAAAAAAAAAAAAAAAAAAAAAAAAATTACTGACAATGACTCTCAATATGTTCCTTTAACGTTTGAGGCTTTTGAGTTTTGCTGGGAGAGAGGTTGCTTTACCTTGATGATTAGTTGTAAAATAGGTGAAGACTGATAGGTAAAAATTCTCAGGCTTTCTATCGCTCCATCGTTTTTTTGTTTTGTTTTGTTTTGTTTGACTGCTTATTAGCTTGTTAAGTTGATAAACATTTTAGACTTGGAACTTTCATCTTGAAGTTACTGTTTCAAAATGAACTAGAACAGTGGTACACCTAACTGGTGTGTATTTATTATATGATTTTAGATGGCTTGTGGATACAGAATTTTTACTTTAAGTTCCAATAATTTACTTTAGAAACGTGATCATTCTATCAAACTTGTTATTTCATAGAAATATAGTAAGGACAAGGGTGAGTAAAGATAATTGATATGAAGAAAAATATTAAATAAGAAGTAGAGCAGGTGGTGGGCAGATAAAGAGAAAGTCATTAAGGTGGGATGTGAGAGATTGCAGTTTGGGGAACACTAAGCTAGGGTATTAATTGTGTTTGCATCAGAGGATCTAAAGGCAAAGAGACCTGTGATGATCACCTAGTCCAGATCTGTTATTTACAAATGAGATGTGTTATTTACAAATGAGGTTTAAGCTATTTGCCCAAAGTCATACAACATTGAGACTGGAACCTCTATGACAGAACAGTTGCTTAGTTTGTATACTTTTTAAGTCCCTTTGAAATTACCATTTCAGTGTTCTTCTAGTGTTGATATATATTTACTTCTCAAATTTTGGGGAAGGAGTACTTATTGTGGAAAAAATCCAAAGAAAGGTAGTCAACATAAAGTGAGGTACTTTTATTACAGTCTCCTAGTTGATCCTTACAGCCCCCTTTTGAGGTGAATAGGTGTTTTACAGATGAGAAACTGAAATTACTTGTTAAACCGAAAGTAATATTTTATGTAGCCCTCACAATAATCCCATAAAATACGTAAGACAGATAGTGATACGTCTATTTTACAGATGAGGATAGTAAAGGTCAAAGAGATTTTGTGGTTTTTTAATATATGGCAACTCAGTTGTAGGCTGGAACTAAACGTTGGGTATTCTAATTCTTAATCTAGTTCTGTTTCCACTACACTGCTGCTGGTATGTGCTAACCAGTTATTCACTGGAAACATCTGCCAGGATAAGGAAATGAAAAGGTAATTTCATGCTAGTATTCTTGGGAACAAGGGCTGATAATCAGTAGGCATGAGTTCCCTTTATGTTAGTTAGAAAGTACTATCTTTTGCCATTTAAGTAATTATTGTGTATCAGAAGTTTTTGAAAAATTGTTGCTTACCAAGGAATAGTCTGTTTTTTGAGGCGTGCTAGATCAGTTATGCTACATTCTTGGGTACACTGTTGAATATGCACAACTTTATTGAATGGTGTCTGTGTATGGCAAGAGAGTTGAACAGTGAAAGGGCAAAAGTAAGCAAGTAGCAGGTAGCCCTTTAGGATCAGGTCTGTTTCATATAAGCCATACTGAAATAATCTCATTTATTCCTGCAGTTTAATCCTCTTTCTCCCCTTTACTCCCTGGATGTTCTTGCTGATGCTTCTCACCGAAGATGTTCACCAGCACACTGCTCTGCCAGGTAATTGTCTTCGAGTGACTTCTTTTCTAGATGATACTATTTCCTTTTTATAACACTTTGCAAATTAGAGTATGTTAGTGTATACTATCCAATTTGATCTTTTCAACAACCTTTTGAGGTCAGTAGTTGTTTTATAGGTGCAGAAACTGAGGCAGAGTGTTGAAGTTCTTTCCTTTGGTCACATGGCTAGGATGTGATTTAAATCTCAACTTTGACCTAAGTTCTGGCTCCTATTCTGTATTCCTTCTCCTAGAAGCCCCTTCCTCAAAGAACATTATTAATAGTCCTTGCCATGACCTGCAAAACCCTGCATGATCTGACTCCTGCCTTCATGTCCAGCCTCCTTTCATAGACTTTGTCCTCCTCGTGGGGAAGAGATCCAGCTGCGCCAGGGAGCTCCATTTTGTTCTTCAAAAATTGCAGCCCTTTCCTGCCGCTGAACCTTCACACGTGTTCCCTTTGCCTGGACTGCCATCTTAGAGCTCTTCCCATGATTGGCTCCTTCTCACCTCAGCTCAGGCCACCTCCTCAGGGAGGACCTCTCAGACCGCCCTGTCTAAAGGGGCCACCTGTGCCACTCACCATTCATTATCTCTTTCCTTTAGAGCTTTAGTCACAGTCTGAAATGACTTTGTTTATTGTTTTTTTTTTTCTTCCTACTTCCCCCCCGGTTTCTCATTAGAATATAAGCTTCTAGGTTCTGGGACCTTGTCTTGTTCCCTGATATGTCCCCAGTACCTAATACAGTGTCTGGCACTTACTGAGCATTCAGTATATATTTGTCAGAAAGAATCCTGCACCTGCATAGCAGAATGAAACCAGTGCCTCTGAATATAAATTCTCTTAAGTTGGGTGACATGCAGAGTAAATATGGTTTCAGTGATGGCATGCCCTAGCAGGTTTTTGTGCACAAGGAGCAACTAATAGGCTGAACCATAGAAATTTTATTACTTCTAGTGGCACAAAGAATTTTTTTCCAAGGTTCTGATGATTTTTTTTTTCTGTTCTTCTTCCTAACACATTCTTAAGTGGATATGTTCATAGATTTGGGGTGCAGGCTGCACAAAGAAATTATTCTTTCATGGATACAGTTAGAACTTTTGCTGTGGGCTGTAATAATAAACTCTGCACTATAACCTACTGCCTAGCCTTCTACTGGAAAAGTAGTATTTCAATAGGGAAAGTCATTTGAAAAGAGAGACTATCACACATGGTGTTAACTAGAACTTGGAGGATTAGGGGATATTAATAAATTGCTGTAAGGCCTTTTCTTTAGTTGCATGCTGTTTAGTCATCATTCATTCATCATTTGCTGACTCCCTACTGTGTGCCAGGCACTTTGTTTAGGTACTGCCCCTATCTATCCTCATGAGCTTCTATCCTCATGGGAAGGTCAGGTGTGGAAATGGAGAACTACGATTTGTAGTGACAAGTGCCTAAAGGTGTGCACCAGAGTGATAGCAGCACAGAGGAGCAGCTCCTCACTCAGGCTCAGGGAGCTTTTCTTAGAGGTGGTGGTGCTCAGGCTGTCTTGGAAGAAGAGATTTCAATCCATACGAAAGCAGTCCTCCAGCTATTTGTCTTTTTTTTTTAACGTCTTTATTGGAGTATAATTGCTTTACAATGTTGTGTTAGTTTCTGCTGTATAACACAGTGAATCAGCTATACGTATACATATATCCCCATATCTCCTCCCTCTTGCGTCTCCCTCCCACCCTCCCTATCCCACCCCTACAGGTGGTCACAAAGCACCGAGCTGATCTCCCTGTGCTATGCGGCTGCTTCCCACTAGCTAGCTATTTTACATTTGGTAGTGTATATAAGTCCATGCCACTCTCTCACTTCATCCCAGCTTACCCTTCCCCTTCCCTGTGTCCTCATGTCCATTCTCTACATCTGCATCTTTATTCCTGTCCTGCCCCTAGGTTCTTCAGAACCTTTTTTTTTCTTTTTTTTAGATTCCATATATATGTGTTAGCATACGGTATTTGTTTTTCTCTTTCTGACTTAGAGTCTGCAGACTCTAGGTCCATCCACCTCACTACAAATAACTCAATTTCGTTTCTTTTTATGGCTGAGTAATATTCCACTGTATATATGTGCCACATCTTCTTTATCCATTCATCTGTCGATGGACACTTAGGTTGCTTCCATGTCCTGGCTATTGTAGATAGTGCTGCAGTGAACATTGTGTTACAAGCCCCTTTTTGGTTTTGTTTTGTTTGTTTTTTTAATAAATTTTTAAATTTTATTTTTATTTTTGGCTGCGTTGGCCCTTCATTGCTGCATGCAGGCTTTCTCTAGTTGGGCTCAGTAGTTGTGGCTTGCGGGCTTAGTTGCTCCACGGCACATGGGATCTTCCAGGACCAAGGCTCAAACCTGTGTCCTCTGCATTAGCAGGTGGATTTTTAACCACTGCGCCACCAGGGAAGCCCCATCTTTTTGAATTACGGTTTTCTCAGCCTATATGCCCAGTAGTGGGATTGCTGGGTCATACGGTAGTTCTGTTTTTAGTTCTTTAAGGAACCTCCATACTGTTCTCCATTGTGGCTGTATCAATTTACATTCCCACCAACACAGCTGTTTGTCTTAATACCAAATAAAATCATGGCTGTGTGTGGTCTTTGGAAGGACTGTATAAGTAACACCATGTCATGTCAGATGCTGAAAGTGTATTATTTGCCTTTCTCCCTTTACCTTTGCTGCCTAGAACTGTGCTGTGCTGAGATTGGTATCCATGCTTTTATCAGGTTTCCTATTGCCTTTAAGGCCTTATCCTGGTTGGAGTGGGTGTGAGCTTCTTGTTTCTTTGTGTATCTCATTACCCACATCATTATCTTCGTTCTTTTACCAGCAGTGCTGGTGGCTGGACTTGGAAACATAAGGAAGCCTAGGCTGTGTTTCTGGTGCACTCAGCTCTAGGGAAATATTGCTTATTGCTTCAGACCATTGCTGAAAGCAAGATGAGAGAATGTGGGCAATTATAGCTCATCCTTGTCCTGCCTGACATCATTCCTGGGCCAGTGGATACAAAGTAGGTTGCAAACATGAAGGTTCTTTGGGGTAGAGGGAAGAAATTTAAAAAATTTTTAAATGTATTTTAAATAAATACAGTTACTTATTATCATCCTTAAAATTTTTTTTTTGCTTTCAGTTGTACATATATTAGTCTAGCAGCACATATTTTTGTTTTATGTGTGTGTATTACATATATAAGGAGGGTTTGTTCAGATTTTTTCCTGGTGAGGGTGCACAATCAATGGTTTGGCAACCCCTGATCTGTGGGAAATGGTCAGCACAAGTGACCTATGCAGGTTTTAGGAAATGTGGATGATGGTCTCACTTAGCCCTCGGGGCTCCCTGTTTTCCCTAATAGCAGGGTCCCTGCCCGCTAAGTAGTCAGTAGAGAAGGAGCAGTCTAGCTCCAGTGTGGCTGACTGATGAGATCAGATTCACAAGTGGATGGTGGGCTTTGTAAAGAGTGGACTGTTTAACAAAGCCTGGCACCTAGGAAGGAATGTTAAAGAGTGCTGGTGGTAGGGAAGAGGCAGGTGAATGACCGTATGAAAAACTGTTTCGAATGGAAATTTTATCTTTTTCTTATTCTATTTTATTTGTAGTAGGAAAAGATTTCTTTCAAAGCATCTGGGCAGCATTGGGAACTTCATACCCATTATTAGAACGATTTGTGTGTGTGTGTGTGCACGCCTGTGTGTGTGTGTGTGTGTGTGGTGACTATGTTATCATTAGGGGTATAATTTTATTTTGCGAAGAGAGAAGTGTTTCCTGTTTTATCACAGCTTTCCCCGAGGAGGGCTGGTGTATTAATTTGCTGTATTGCCTCCTGGCTGTTCCCAGGCTGTTTTTCCTCTTCATCATGGAATTTTTAATGGCCCCACTGCCTCTTGGGAAGCATGTGAGGAAGAGTTCCTTGGGGAGTGCTTCCCTTTTTTCACGTGCCTATAATTACTCTCCTGTAAGAGCACAAAGAGTTTGATAATCATGCCTGAACGGTGAAGATTTCCTCCTTTCGGGTTACTGAGCTGAGGCTGCCTGCTGCCTGGACATGGCCAGTTCCACTCCCCCAAACCCTCAGCTGTGTGAGAGGGAGTGCTCCTCAACAACCTCCTTCCTCACTGCTGGAGCCTTAACACAGCTCTGGTTCTCTGAGTGAGGCCTGGGGACCGCTGGGGGGCGATGAGTGACCTCAAGGTACTCTCTTGTTTAGAATTTCATTGCTATAAACAAAGAAATAACAGGACCTTGATTTTAAGAGAACATTTGATTGATGTGTCATTTTAATACAGCCCACATGGCAAGTGCAATGAGAGCGAGTCTTTGTACCACCTAATCGATTTGTGGGGCTAAGCGGTTTTCAGAAGTGCCACTCTAGAAATAAGTAAGTTTGGTGGTTTTCATCCCTGGCTGTACTCTTGAATCACCTGAGAAGCTTTAAAAAATATATCCATGCTGGGCCACCAGGTCCCAAGATTCTGATTTAATCGGCCTGGGATGAGGCCCAGGCATTAGCAGTATTTTGAAGCTCCCAGGTATCTCTAATATACAGCCAGCGTTGGGAACTATCACCCTAAATGCATGTGGTTTTATGACTGGTGCTTTGTAATTTGCTTAGCAGGAAATCCCATTTCATAATTGGTATGAGCTCTGTGCTTTGCTGTTCTGAGCACAGTTCTATACGGGAGGTAGAACCCTGGGCTTCATGTAGCTTTGGAGAACTGCTGCAGGTGAGGAAGAGAGTGCTAGGGTCTAGCGCAGTGCCCAGCACATAGTGATTAACAAATGGGCAGAGTTGGTGGGTGGGTGTGTGGGTAGTGGGCAGGGTACCCAGATGAAATTCGTAAACCAGCTGTTTTGGTTTGGTTGTTTTGGTTGCTGGTATTGGGCTGTTGCTATTAAAGTAGTAAGACTTGGTTCCGGTATTAAGGATTGCTGCTGCTCCAACAGCAGATGGTGTGATTGGTGTTCTGGTAGAGGCGGTGGTATTGCTGTCAAGGACACAGTCATGGAATGGTAATAAGGAACTAGTGCTGTAGGCAGCTTTTCCCAAAATGAGACATTTATTGATTGTGAAGGATAGCTTTTTTTTTTCTTTTTTAACCATTGTTGTCTTAGAAAACCATAACTGGAACTTATCAATTGCTACATCTCTTTGTGTGATACACAAGTTACCAGTTGTAGTTTTTGAGTATCTTGCGGCAGTTTTGAGTTTTCTCCAACTTTCCTGACCTTTCCTCTATTTTGCGTGGTGACTTGGTAATGTATCACCATTTCCATTTATTCCTTCTTAATCTCATATTAGTGTGAGGCAGACTCAGGTAAGAATCTTGGCTTTACCTGGGTGAAAGACTTAACCTCCCCATACCTCAATTTCCTCACCTTGAAAATGAAAATATTAATATTTGGGGGGCTAGTGGGGCTCAAAATGAAATAATATATTTGAATATTTAGCATACTGGTAGCTAAAATTATTATTTTTGTTATATAGTTACCACCCTACACTGTTCTTAGGATAATTGCAGTTTTACAAACCTTGAGTTGGCTTCCAGAGTTGTTTGCTAATGAGAAGTAGTACAGCTTCCTGAGGTGCTTAAAATGACCTCAGGTGGACTATAAGAGGAGTCATTTGGACAGTGCTGGGTGAAAAAGAGAGACCTTCCTGCCCGATAGAGAGTTGAAATGTGATAGGCTGCACTCATTGTAATTCATTTTATCTGTTCACAAACGTTGTGATCTGCATATCAGAGTTGTGTGCCCAGCTGGCTGTGCCACTTGACAAGGAGTTTCAAAGAGCAAAAAGAAGACTCAATTCATACTGTTTATTTTGACCTTTGGAGCCATAGTAAACAGCCTCAGGTTTTACCTCAGGGCTTGGGGGAAAGAACCTTTTATTAGTCCGCTATCTGTTGGGATGCTGTGATGCACAGCAGCTCTTGCTCACCTCTTTAGTGCCTTGGTTTTGGTCATGTGTTAGAAAATGTTTCTGCTCTAATGTTGTCCATAAGGCTGCCCAATCCTACTGGAATTCCCATTATATAGTACACAGTTCTGGAATCTTTTGTCCGCTGCTGGACAGTCTTGTTTATAGCAGCTCTCAGCCAGCTGGCATCTTACTGCCAGAGTGGAATGATGAAAGCATTTTCTCTCTCTCTGTTTTGCTATTGTAATATACCCATCCTTCCAACTGATGTGAAGCTATTCTGCTCCTGTGGGTGACATGAAACAGCTTCATGATATGCTAACCTTGGCCCAGCCAAGGGAAGTAGATTACGGAGAATTTTCAGGTGCTAGTGAGCAGTTTGTCGTAGACTGCTGAGGGTTAGTTAGGTTTGAGTGAAAACACTAGTGGGATTGCTAGGATCTCTTCCTATTAGATAAAGCTCCTTTGTGTCCTCTAATTGTGAGGTTGTTTTCTCTCTCTGGCTGCTTCTAGTGTCAGAAGGCCTGGATCCTCTCATACGTGCAAGTCTGTGAAAATACATTTCCCCTACTGGGTGTTTAATAAATGTCAGTTAACCCTGAAGGTAAAAATCATATGCGAGGAAGGGATTTCTACATCCTTAGATTTAATCCTCTTTTACCACAATTTACCTTCACACTTCCCTTGTTCCTTGATTACAGCTCAGTGTCTTGTATCTGTTAGTTCTTTATGCATCGGCCTCCCTCACTATGTTGTCAGCTCCTGGTGGACGGGCCCTTGGCTCAGTCATCTTGTATATAACCTCTCCACATCCAGCATAGTGTAGGCTTCCATAAATTTTTGTTAAAAATAATTGAGGTGGGGCTTCCCTGGTGGCACAGTGGTTGGGAGTCCGCCTGCCGATGCAGGGGACACGGGTTCGTGCCCCGGTCCGGGAAGATCCCACATGCCGCAGAGCGGCTAGGCCCGTGAGCCATGGCCGCTGAGCCTGCGCGTCCGGAGCCTGTGCTCAGCAACGGGAGGGGCCACAACAGTGAGAGGCCCGTGTACCACAAAAAAAAAAAAAAAAAAAAAAAAAAAATTGAGGTGAATAGATTAGTAATTAAGGAGAATAATTGGAATATATGATGTATATGACCTATGGTCCTTAGAAATATCAGTAATTTTTTCCTGATGTTACTTATTTGTGTGTGCTTAGGGAAAAGTACAGCAAATAAATACCTTTTCCCAATAAATTTTATTTTTATTTCATACCAAAAACTGAACTTTTCAATGAGTTTTTGAAATGAGTGATTTTTGAAGGTGAACCATTCCTTAAATTCGCTTGCCATCGGCAGATGAAGATTGTTTTCTTTCCTTAGGAGTGACTCTAAACATCCTTGTTCTAAATCTAAAGCAGTCACTTCAGTTATTTTTTTGCCAACATTGGTTCTATTAAACATGCATGTATTTCTCAAAGTAAGTTTTTTTTTTGTTTTTGTTTTTCCCTAAAAGTACATTCCTGCCCCAGGGACATAGTGATCTGCCTAGTTTCCTAAGTAACACTGCAGTTTTAACAACTCACCTGATCTTTTCAGTTACCTGCAGTAAAAAATGAAATAGATTTGTTTTGTTTATGTGTGGATATACAGAATACTCTTTCAATTAATTGTTAATCTTCAGCATTCACCTTCACATTTATGAAGTGAATTTACTGATTTTTCCTGAAGTAAGAATTTTTAAAGAGTGTATTTATTATTTTTAATGTTCATTCCACTTCCACCTCCCTAAGTTCTTTTCGGGAAGTGCTGCTGAATGTGATGCTTTTAGGGGGAGTACTGACCTGGCATTCATGCTGTGAAAGAAGTAGTGCCCAAAGAGTACTGAGGCCCAGATCAGATGAAACAGAAAAAGAGTGAGCTTCGCTGTCTGTCTTTTCTCTGGGTTCATTGCTTGCATACTGGGGAACAATACTTTTACCTACATTTATATTCATTTAGTCATTCTGTTATTCTTTAAGTTAAATATTTAGATTTGTTTTATGGACTAGCTTGGCTTTGGGAATTTGGTCTATTTTTTTTAGCTCAGTAATTTTCACAGTAGGTAGAAGCTTATGAGAATTACCTGAGGAAGAATTTCAAAATAAACATTACAGATTCTTCTCCCATCCCAGCATGGTGGGAGATGTGTATTTTGTGAAAGTTCCTTACATGATTCTGATAACCATATGCCACTTCAACTGAGAAGGAAGTTTTAACTTGGTAGAGATTTTAGCTTAACTAATACTTAGCCTTTTTTGCCCCTGCATAATTAAAAGGTCCTGTCCCTCCTCACACAGTACATGGTTCAACACAAAAGCAACTGTGTACTGCTCTTAAAAAGAGTTTTAAAAAATCTAGTTAAATCTTCTGCCGTTCAACCTATAAGGATGGGGGTTTGTGTGTTGGTGAGAAGGGGAAGCTCACACTCTTCTCCTGTCCTTTGTGATGCCTCGCCTGTGTGTTGTCCCTTTTCAGTTTCTGTCTTGTGAGACAGCAACACAGAGTAAAAGAACACAATTTTCTTTTTGTTCTTCAGAATACAAAAAAGTAGTTTAATAACGAAAATAATGTAGTAGTTTATAATAACCAAAATATAAAAGGTCTACAAAAAAGTAACATGATACATTCGTGCCCCGGTCCGGGAAAATCCCACACGCCTCGGAGCGGCTGGGCCCGTGAGCCATGGCGGCTGGGCCTGCACTTCTGGAGCCTGTGCTCCGCAACGGGAGAGGCCACAACAGTGAGAGGCCCACGTATCGCAAAAAAACAAAACAAACAAACAAACAAAAAAAACCCAGTTTATTTTGGGCTTCCCTGGTGGTGCAGTGGTTGAGAGTCTGCCTGCCGATGCAGGGGACACAGGTTCGTGCCCCGGTCCGGGAGGATCCCACATGCCGCAGAGCGGCTGGGCCCGTGAGCCATGGCCGCTGAGCCTGTGCGTCCGGAGCCTGTACTCCACAACGGGAGAGGCCACAGGAGTGAGAGGCCCACGTACCGTGAAAAAAAAAGTAACATGATACAAAAATAAAACAACACGAATTAAAGAAATAACACATTAAACAGAAAGGGAGCCAAGTGGTTAAATACTTCTAAGTGAAAATGGGGGTGGGGATAGTTCAGTCTATTTTTCTTTCCCTTCCTTAATGCTTTATGTCTACAATTTATAGATATGGAATTTTGGGGGATAAACAAAATTGGAACTGCCTCTTGAATAGGAAGCTGAGCTGCAGCAGTTGCCTGCCGCCACGCACAGGTCCCCAAAGAACACAAGGGGCCCTTCCAGCCCACACAGAGTGCTCTCCACTCCTGTGCAGGCCTCTCCTAACGTTCTTAATGTGCTGCACAGCACGGCAGGTTCATCTCCTGTCTCCTTTAACCCTCCTGCTCCGAGCACCCAGCTTCCTCTTGACTTTCCCCTGGCTCGTTCTGAGTTCTCGTCCTTCTTTGTCCTCTAAGGCAGCGGTTCCCAACCTTTTTGGCACCAGTTTCATGGAAGACAGTGTTTCCACAGACAGGGTGGGGGGATGGAGGATGGTTCAGGCAGTAATGTGAGCGATGGGGAGCGGCAGATGAAGCTTCACTCGCTTGCCCGCCACTCACCTCCTGCTGTGCAGCCCGGTTCCTAACAGGCTGCGGACTGGTAGCTGTCCGTGGCCCAGGGGTTGGGGACCCCTGCTCTAAGGTTTTTCCCAAGTAAGGAAAATTAGATTTCCCCAAGCTGTAAACTCTACCATTACTAGGGTTCACTTGGACCTGTCCTACTGTAACAGTTCGGCTGTGTCTCATCCTCCTTCCCCATATCTTTACTAGGAAGGCACACAGAGAAGATATACCTTCTGTACTCAGCCCTAAGTTGTGAAGTTATTCTACTTCTTTTGAAATAGCTCTCCAACCTGGAAATGATCTTAAGAGAAATGTTTTAAGAGGGAAGGAGCACTAAGCTGAATTTTAGGAATGAGCATGACTTCTCTTTATCTCTGCCTCAGTTTCTCTCTTATGCAGATTCTGTAACTAGGAAAGCTGTGCAGCTGGAAATGGGACTAGGCTACAAGCCCATTAGGGAAGAGACTGTCTGTTTTGTTCACCACCGAACCCACCCAGTGCTCAGTAAAAACTCAGTAAACGATGAAAGGAGCAAGAAAAACCCCTCCTGAGTAGAAAGGCAATAGTCCACACAGAAATATATACTTTTACAACAAAATAAGGTTATTGACTTAATAAACTGTGTTACCTGGTTTCAGAAAGCCTTCAGTTCTTTCCTAAGTTATAACCAGAGGAATTTACAAAATTTGAAGGCGTAACAATTAGGAGTGGGAATGGGGTGGTAGAAGTAGATCGTTTGCTGCAGAGAAGTTACAGGCTGAAGGCTTAGCAGTCGGGGTGGGGGGTCGTTTAACGTAGGGACAGTTAACCCTGAAGCCCTCAACATCACCGAGCAGGGACGAGTGGGGATCCAAGAAGCAAGGCCTAGAGGGGCTGGTAGTGCAAGGGCCACCTAAACCTTTGAGTCCACAGCAGCCTTCTAAGGACATTGCAGAATATAGTGCAGTGAATGACTATGTGCAGAATAGTAGGTAAGTAATACTTATTTTCATTTTACTGAAATAGATAAGCATTTAAAAACTACCATATTTCCATTTAAAGCGGTTAAAAATGTAAACATTTTGGTACATAAATGGCTTCATCTTTTTACTCCAAAATGTGTCATTCCTGGAAAATGTGAGATAAATGTTACTTACTAGGTCCATAAAGGAGTGATAATATGTGCCTTCAACCGTCTTACTGGCATACATCAAACATGCAGAGCTGTGAAATGATGGATGGTGTGTAAATAAAAGGCAGTATTTATTTCATTTAGCTCAAGTTGATACTTTGAGAATTACTATCTTAAAACCCTTTTGAGTGCTTTTCTTCTGCTTGTTATTTTGCATCTGTCAAAACTTAGCATTTTATAAACATTGATTGACCTTGAAGAGCAATATTTTTTTATATATAAATTTATTTATTTTATTTTATTTATTTACTTTTGGCTGCGTTAGGTCTTCGTTGCTGCGCAGGCTTTTCTCTGGTTGCGGCGAGCCAGGGCTACTCTTTGTTGCGGTGCGCAGGCTTCTCATTGCGGTGGCTTCTCTTGTTGTGGAGCACAGGGTCTAGGCACGCGGGCTTCAGTAGTTGTGGCATGTGGGCTCAGTAGTTGTGGCTCACGGGCTCTAGAACACAGGCTTAGTAGTTGTGGTGCACAGGCTTAGCTGCTCCACAGCATGTGGGATCTTCCCAGACCAGGGCTCAAACCCGTGTCCCCTGCATTGGCAGGCAGACTCTCAACCACTGCACCACCAGGGAAGCCCAAAGAGCAATATTTTTTAATTAAACTTTTTATTGAAGGATAATACACATACAGAGAAGTGTACAAAGAAATATACACCTGATGAATTTTCATGAAGCCATATCCAAGTAACCTAGCATCTAGATCCAGAAACAGAACATTAGCAGAAAGAATCCCAAAAGTTCCCTGTGCCTTTTCTAGTCACTGTCCCTCTTCCCCCACTACCCACAGCTCAAGGGTAACCACTGTCTTGTCTAATAACATAGTTTAGTTTGAAGAAATGGTGTTAACATTTAATCTGAAAAGTTTTGGAGAGTCCTTTAGTGAGCTTAAGGTAAAGAAGAAAGGAGCATGGCTGTAAACTGTTACCCTTTGTTTGACTTGTTTCTCTTTCTGAAGGTCTTTAGGAGAAGCATGATTGAATTAGAGCAAAGAGCTTGGATAGTTTATACTCAAGTACCTTGTTTGTGGAAAAGATGGAAGTTCTATTCTGTACATTTTTCTGTTTTGAGGAGAAACAAAATTTGTAGTGTCACTTTCTTTTCTGCCTGTGTCTTTGGCTTCAAAGGGAATTATCACCTCTGCATTTAGACCTGTCTACCTTTGATGTTCTGTCCTCCGTTTCTAATTATTAAATCAGCATGCTGATTTAGACTTATTCCCAGGACTCTGTAGGATATGAAAAATGGATTATTTCCCTATTTTACATGTTTATACTTACATTTCACTTTGGGGTTTCAGAATTAACTATTCATGGAGTACCTAACTTACAGTTAACTCTTTTGCCGTATAGATGTAAATGATCAATATAAGGTGATTTGGTGGAATTTTCCAAACCACAGGCTTTATATTGTAAATATCTACCTGTTGTAGTGTTCTTTGCATTCTAAAAGTTTTCTTATGATTTCAGTCAAATTCTTTTGTTTTCTTATTTATAAATTGAATTGACTCCTAAGCATTTGCTCTTTAAAGAGTGTGTGTGTGTCTGTGTGTGTGTGTGTGTGAGAGAGAGAGAGAGAGAGAGAACCCACGTGCATACACAGGCCCATATGCTTTTTTAAAATTTATTTTTTTTATTTATTTATTTTTGGCTGCGTTGGGTCTTCGTTGCTGTGCTCAGGCTTTTGTCTGGTTGCGGCGAGTGGGGTCTACTCTTCGTTGTGGTGCATGAGCTTCTCATTGGTGGTGGCCTGTCTTGTTGTGGAGCATGGGCTCTAGGCGTGCAGGCTTCAGTAGCTGTGGGGCACGTGGGCTTAGTTGCTCCGCGGCATGTGGGATCTTCCAGGACCAGGGCTCGAAGCTGTGTCGCCTGCATTGGCAGGCGGATTCCTAACCACTGCACCACCAGGGAAGCCCTCCATATGCTTTTAAACTGTGGAAGTTGCCAGATTGGGGACCTCTGAATAGGAAAATTTGTCCATTCAACAGTAGTCTTGTTGCCTTGCCAACTAGGTTCTTTTAGATTTGACTGAGGTTTCAGTTTTAAGACTATTAAGCCATGAGATTGAATCCCCAACTAGGACTACGAATTAGGAGTTCATCTGATATAATTTTATTAGAGTCCTTTTTATATGTTTTGTACTCTGGCTATGTTTTTAAAATTGTGGTAAAATATCATAACATAAAATTTACCATTTTAGGGAATTCCCTGGCAGTCCAGTGGTTAGGACTTGACACTTTCACTGCTGTGGGCCCGGGTTCAATCCTGGTGGGCAACTAAGATCCTGTAAGCTGTGCGACATGGCCAAAAAAAAAATTTTTTTACCATTTTAACCACCTATAAGTGTACAGTTGAGTATTTTGTTTTTAGAACTTGTAGTCATTCGTATCAGTTTTATTCAACAGATATTTAGTGGGGATCAGCTATATGCCTTGTGCGGAAGTTGGTAGGTCACTGGAAAATTATGAAAGAAATGTAAATATAGTCCCTGTTCTCAAGGAGATTAGCCTCATTAGGGAAAAAAGATATGTATACACCGGTTAAATAATGATTCATGGTAGATAAGGCCTAAGATGTTCAAGGAAAGCTTTCTATAAACGTGAGGCTCAGCTTGGTCCTTAGTCAGGGGTAGGATCTATCTAGGTTGAGAGGAAGGAGGAAGTAGGGAACTAAAATAGCATACCAGCGTCCTAGCTATGGCAATCAGAGAAGAAAAAGAAATGAAAGAAATCCAAATTGGAAAAGAAGAAGTAAAACCGTCACTGTTTGCAGATGACATGATACTATACATAGAAAATTCTAAAGATGCTACCAGAAAACTACTAGAGCTCATCAGTGAATTCTGTAAAGTTGCAGGATACAAAATTAATACACAGGAATTTCTTTGATTTCTGTACACTAACAACAAAAGATCAGAAAGAGAAATTAAGGAAACAATCCCTTTTACCATTGCATCAAAAAGAATATAATACCAGGAGTAAACCTACCTAAAGAGGCAGAAGACCTGTATGCCGAAAACTATAAGACACTGATGAAAGAAATCGAAGATGAGACACACAGATGGAAAAATATATTCTTGGATTGGAAGAATCAGTATTGTCAAAATGACTGTACTACCCAAGGCAATCTGCAGATTCAGTGCAATCCCCATCAAATTACCAATGGCATTTTTCACAGAACTAGAACAAAACATATTAAAATTTGTATGGAGACACAAAAGACCCGGAATAGCCAAAGCAATCTTGAGAAAGAAAAACAGAGATGGAGGAATCAGGCTTCCTGACTTCAGACTATGCTACAAAGCTACAGTCATCAAAACAGTATTGGTACTGGCACAAAAACAGAAATACAGATCAATGGAACAGGATAGAAAGTCCAGAGATAAATCCATGCATCTGTGGTCAATTAATCTACGACAAAAGGAGGCAAGAATGTACAATGGAGAAAAGACAGTCTCTTCCATAAGTGGAGCTGGGAACACTGGACAGCTACTTGTAAAAGAATGAAATTAGAATATTCTCTTAACACCATACACAAAAATAAACTCAAAGTGGATTAAAGACCTAAATGTAAGACCAGATACTATAAAATTCTTAGAGGAAAACATAGGTAGAACACTCTTTGACATAAATCACAGCAATATCTTTTTGGATCCACCTCCTAGAGTAATGAAAATAAAAACAAAAATAAACAAATGGGACCTGATTAAACTTAAAAGCTTTTGCACAGCAAAGGAAACCATAAACAAAACAAAAAGACAACCCACAGAATGGGAGAAAATATTTGCAAATGAATCAACTGACAAGGGATCAATCTCCAAAATATACAAACAGCTCATGCAGCTCAATGGCAAAAAAAATAAACAACCCAGTCAAAAAGTGGGCAGAAGATCTAAAAAGACATTTCTCCAAAGAAGACATACAGATGGCCACAATGCACATGAAAAGATGCTCAACATCACTAATCATTAGAGAAATGCAAATCAAAACTACAGTGAGGTACCACCTCATGCCAGTCAGAATGGCCATCATTAAAAAGTCTACAAATAAGAAATGCTGGAGAGGATGTGGAGAAAAGGGAACCCTCCTACATTGTTGGTGGGAATGTAAGTTAGTGCATCCACTGTAGAAAACAGTGTGGAGGTTCCTCAGAAAACTAAAAATAGAATTATCATATGATCCAGCAGTCCACTCCTGAGCATATATCCAGAGAAAATGAGTCTGTCACACAGAGTGAAGTAAGTCAGAAAGAGAAAAACAAATACCATATGCTAACACATATATATGGAATCTAGGGGAAATAAAAGGTTTCTGAAGAACCTAGGGGTAGGACAGGAATAAAGACGCAGACATAGAGAATGGACTTGAGGACACGGGGAGGGGGAAGGGTAAGCTGGGACAAAGTGAGAGAGTGGCATGGACATATATACACTACCAAGTGTAAAGTGGATAGCTGGTGGGAAGCAACCACATAGCACAGGGAGATCAGCTCGGTGCTTTGTGACCACCTAGAGGGTGGGATAGGGAGGGTGGGAGGGAGATACAAGAGGGAGGAGATATGGGGATATATGTATATATATAACTGATTCACTTTGTTATAAAGCAGAAACTAACACACCATTGTGGAGCAATTATACTCCAATAAAGATGTTAAAAAAAAAGATACATGCACCCCGATGTTCATTGCAGCACTATTTACAATAGCCAAGGTATAGAAGCAACCTAAATGTCCATTGACAGAAGAATGGATAAAGAAGATGTGGTACGTATATACAGTGGTATATTACTCAGCCATAAAAAGGAATGAAATAATGCCGTTTACAGCAACATGGATGGACCTAGAGATTATCATACTAAGTGAAGTAAGTCAGAGAAAGACAAATACCATACGATATCACTTTTGTGTGGAATCTAAAAAGCTATACAAATGAACTTACTTACAAAACACAAACACGTAGAAAGCAAAGTTATGGTTACTGAATGGGAAAGGTTGTGGGAGGGATAAATTAGGAGTTTGGGATTAACATGTATACACTATTATATATAAAATAGATAATCAACAGGGACCTACTGTATGGCACAGGGAACTCTACTCAGTATTCTGTAATAACCTGTATAGGAAAAGAATCTGAAAAAGAATGGATATATGTATATGTTTAACTGAATCACTTTGCTGTACACGTGAAACTAACACAATATTGTAAATCAACTATACTCCAATATAAAAATTAAAAAAAATAGCTTACCAGCTATTTCATTGTTAAGTCCATTGCCTTTCAGAGAATCTTTTGCTTTTCTAGCTTTGAAGCTCTCACTCTTTTTTTTTCTTCTGGCCGCGACGTGTGGCATGTGAGATCTTAGTTCCCTGACCAGGGATCAAACGCACACCCCCTGCAGTGGAAGCGCAGAGTCTTAACCACTGGACTGCCAGGGAAGTCCCCCCCCCCTTTTTTTTTAAATAAGCTGAATATTCAGTTGAGGGAACATATTTTTGCCACATAATGTTTTTAAAAATCACAGAAACTAAACTTACTTATTATGTAATATAGACTATTAAAAATCCAGATTTATAGTGATAGAAGGGTTAAACTTCCTATTAAAATTCTGTGCAAATATCTGTGTTCATGTAATGTTAAACTTTTCAATATATTACCAGTTGGGAATAGGTATTTCATTAGTGAGTTTAGAACAATTTCGGTTATAGTTTTTATGAAAAATAATTGTACAAAAAAGAGCATGTAATGAAATACATACTTATTGAAATTAATCATGAATTCAGATAAGAAGTTTACGGTGGGTATATATAGTATATAAAGAATAAGTTATGATTAATTCTGAATAAACTTGTACTGACACTTGATGGCAAAGGATGGTGCCCATTTTGTTAGTCTATGTCTATAATGGGTCAGGGGTTTCATCTGGGCTGAACATATTCTCTTACAATAAGAATTACGAAGTTAAAACAGTATTTTTTCTTTCTCATATCTGCAGACAGGCAAACATACACCTAGGACCGCCATGTTCACGTGACATCAAGAGGAAACGGAAACCTGTGGCTACAGCATCTCTGTCCAGCCCAAGTGCCAGTAATTATATATGTAGTTATCCTTTATTGACCACCTACTGTGTGTCAGGCACTAAATTATATGTTTTATATACCTTTTCATCTCTGACCCTGAAGTCTGTGCTTTTCCACTGTGTCTTACAGCTTTCTTGAGTTTGAATCCCTATATTCCACTATCAACAGTCTTTAGTCATCTGTACTTTTGCTCTAGCACAGACAGGAAATTAGGTGTGTGGTAATGAAAATCCTGGTAGGGTGGCAGTTTAGTCAATAGCGAAGGAGCCATATGGATTTATTTACTTTCATGTTTGGTATACAGCACAATACATTATCACTGTTTTAATGTCTAGTAGAGTGCTAATATTCTACCATTCAAGAAATTTCTAGTTAAGTTTTCACGTTAAAACTTAAGGTTTTCTAGGCAAAACTGGTTCATAGAAACCAAAATAATGGTTATCTTCAGTGGGAGGTAGTGACCAGAGGAGGACATAAAAAAGTCTTCTGGGATGCTGGAAATACTTTATATCAAGAACTAGGTGGGGATTACATGAGTGTGTATACATGTAAAGATTCACTGAGCTGCACATCTACATACATACAGGTATGTTATCCTTAAATGAAAAAAGGGGAATAATTACGTATTTATATCAACAAGAATACTGGATGTCTATAGATATTTTTCTTTGAAGTTAAGAGAAGATAATTAAATGTAATTATTAATCATAGGAAATAATACTTCGTGTATTTCAATACATTTTGGGGTGAATTGCTCTGGTTAAAAAGGGCATATCTACTTGTAGGACCTATCAGAAATACCTACGGTTATTTTCTTGATGATGGTGAATTCACTCTGAGGGAATTGAGCATATCATAAATTATTTTATTTTCTTCAGAAAATACTATATGTTATATAGATCAGAGTAATTGATGCCTGAGTAAAGAGTAGACCTCAGACAGATAGGAACTCGTATTTCTCTAACTTTACTTAGTAAGTTTCAGCATACTCTGAAATTGACCTGTTTGAGCTTCTGTTTGGAATGGTTGCTTGACAGTGGTTCATACTGAACATTCTTAACCATGGGTCTGATGATTGTAGTAAGTTTTTCTTAGGGATTTTCACATGGCTGTGCTCTGAGCTGAACATTTTACATGAATTATTTCACTTAACCTTTGCAACAACTTTATAAGGCAGATGCTGTTTTTATTCCCAGTTTACACATGGGAAAATTAAGGCTTAGAGAGGTTAAATCACTCACTGAGGTTATATGGTTAATAAATTGTAGAGCCAAGATCAGACCAATTTCCCTATGACTCTTGAGCTGCCCTCTTAAACACTGCAGGTGTTTGGTCTTGTATACGACAGAATTGGTTCCAAACCATGACTCCATGTCAAAACCCAGATCCTCATCCAGTCTGTGGAATTGGAAGCAATAAAACACAGTCTTTATCTTTTTGTTCTTTTTTTCCCCCTTAATATCTAGCTCTATTTTTAGCTTTTAGTTGTTTATAAGAGAAGAGCTGTTGAGAAGTTTATAATCCTTATTCCATATTCAAATCAGGAAATGTACTGGGAGGTATTAAACAAGACTTGAGCATTCAGCATTTCCCCTACTGAGCCCAACTCCTCTCACTTGTTGACTCAGACCTGCTTCACTGAACATTTTTTTTGTTTTCTATCCACAACCTGAGTGCCCCATGGAGGTGAAGGACATAGCCCAAGCCCACGCCATCAGTCAGTAGAACAAATGGGCTTGCTCTGCCTAACGTCGGGCCATCTCGGATTCCACCTCTTTTATAGAAATGAGTGATGAAGAGAGGTGCGTTCCTCTTTGCCGCTGTATTAATACACATCAGGGGCCAGCTCCTGCCATTAAATCATGCTCCTGCATACATCTGTTATCGGACTCCTCACCAGTGTGATGAACAAGACTGCAGATAGAGGCTTCCTTGTGTCATTCTTTATAGGATTTTCCTAAAAGAATAAATAGCTCAGATCTCTGCCAACACTCTCTCCTGTCACTGTGATGAATTCAGCTTCTTTCTTAAACATGCAGCCACAAATCTTTTCCCTTTTCCCCTCCCCCACTAGTGGAAAGTTTTAAGTTGACTGCATTTAAAGATATTAATAAGGCTAGAAAGGTGAAGAGCAAAAGGGAATAGCATGCCTTCCTGTCTTTTTGTACTAATATTAACAAAGGCCAGGGAAAAGGACCTTTTCATAGGGTCATTAGGTAGATCCATCTTGAAAGTGTAGCACCTCTATTTTCTTCATTTTATCTCCACTCCCCTTCCCTCTGTGGCTTTATAACATGCAGGTGCCTGGTGTACAGATCCACCCCTGGATCCTAGTGAGTAACTGTGTTAACCTGCTTTTCAGGTCGATACACCAGAACAGGGAATGCCCACCAATGTCTCCCTCATGCTGAAGTGTACCAGCTGTCATATATTTTCTTAAAGATTGTAACTGGAAGAGAAAAAAGGGTTATTTTCTCTAAAATTTGAGAGACTTAAGTAGTTATAAGAAACATAAGGAACTCAGATGAAAACATGACTTCTTTTCCTTGAGATGATTTTCTTCATTAGAATGGCAAATCAGAGCTTTGGGTGGGCAAATCCCGTTCCTTCATAAAGTAAACACATGGGGCTTCCCTGGTGGCGCAGTGGTTGAGAGTCTGCCTGCCGATGTGGGGGACGCAGGTTCGTGCCCCGGTCCGAGAGGATCCCACATGCCGCGGGGCGGCTGGGCCCGTGAGCCATGGCCGCTGAGCCTGCGCGTCCGGAGCCTGTGCTCTGCGGCGGGAGGGGCCGCAGCAGTGAGAGGCCCGCATACCGCAAAAAAATTTAAAAAATTAAAAAAAAAAAAAAGTAAACACATGGCTGTAGGTGAAGGAGAATTGGGATAATAAGATATTCTGTTAAGAGCCCTGACTTTTTTTTTTTTTTTTTTTGGCGGGATCTTACTTCCCTGACCAGGGATTGAATCCGTGCCCTCTGCAGTGGAGGCGCGGAGTCCTAACCACTGGACCGGCAGGGAGTTCCCACGAGCCCTGACTGTTTTGGCCATCCAAGAGCCATTTCTGACCTTCTTCACCCTGGGATAAGATATGTGTCCTTAGAAGGGTACCCAACAGTTAACCTGTTCATTAGTTACATAAGATTTCAAATACCAGGCCAGCAATGCTAGCGATGCATTCACAAGGGCAGGAATTTTTACCTGTCTTGCTCACTGCTGTACCCCACAGCATCTAAAAAATGATGCTCCACACATAGAACAGTCTCTAGATATTTGTTGTATGAATAAATGAATAGAATCTTAAAGATGAAACAGTTATTCTCAATATTATTCTAATCCTGTGATTGGATTCAGTAGTAGTTCCATTTCAGGTTGGCCCTTGTCTCAGGAGTCATAGGGCAGATTCTTATTGCCTACTGTGCCTTTTAATTAAGTTTAAATGTTTTCTGAAGTTAAAAATGTTTTTTAAAATAAATATTGAATGGCCACAAAAGAACATTTATAGAAAATTTATAAGATATAAAGAAAACCAGTACAGCAACTATCCATATACCCACCATCCACTTTAAGAAAAGGAACATCACCTTTAAATTTTTCTTCCCACTCTCCTCAGAGGTAACCGTTATCCTGATGTATAGTTTTGGTTAATCATTTGTCATTCTTTGTTTTTTTCAACTAGTTTTGACAGACATATGTATCTCTAAGCAGTATATTGTCTAGTTTTGCATGTTTTTGAACCTTGTGTAATGGAATGTTGTATTTTATAAGTTACAAGTTTCACCCATTTATGTTCTTGAGATTCATTCAGGTCTTATCCTACCAGAATCCATTCATTTTCTTACTGCCATATGTATGGTATTCCATTTTATCAGTTGACAGATATAATACAATTAACTGTTCTTGATGAACATTTCAGTCATATTCTTATGCTGTTTTACGCTATTGTGAAAAGTACTGCACCATTCTTCAGGTGAACATATGCAAAAGTTTCTCTTGGCCATTTCACAGTTCTTAGGATAGCTATATCAAAAAAAAAGAAAAAAAGTTGTTGTTTGAAGGATGTGGAGAAATTGGAAACCTTGTGCATTGCTGGTGGGAATGTAAAATAATGCAGCCACTGTGGAAAAAGATACGGTAGTTCCTCAAAAATTTAAACATAAAACTGCCATGTGATCCATGGTAGTTCTGCTTCTGGATATATACCCAAAAGAATTGAAAGCAAAGATTCAAATAGATATTTGTACACCCATGTTCATAGCAGCATTATTGACAGTAGCCAAAAAGTAGAAACAACCCAAATGTTCATCACTGGATGAATGGATAAATAAAATGTGGTATATACATTCAGTAGGTTATTACTCAGTCTGAAAGCCTTCATTATAAGAATGAAATTATGAATGTTACAACATGGATGAAGGCAACATGTTAAGTGAAATAAGCCAAACACAAAAGGATGAATACTGTATGATTCCACTTATAAGAGGTACCTAAAACAATCCAATTTGTAGAAACAGAAACTAGAATGCTGGTTGCCGGGGGCTGCAGGAGGAAGAGAATGTGGAGTTATTGTTTAATGGGTAGACAGATTCCATTTGGGATGATGAGAAAGTTCTGGACATGGATGGTGGTAATGGTTGTGCAACAATGTGAATATACTAAATGCTACTGAACAGTATGCTTAGAAATTATTAGAATGGTACATTTTATATATATTTTACCATAATAAAAAATATGTAGCAAAACAAAGTTTTTCTAGGACAGAGTTTTTTTGTTTTGGTTTGGTTTTTTTAACATCTTTATTGGAGTATAATTGCTTTACAGTGGTGTGTTAGTTTCTGCTGTATCACAAAGTGAATCAGCTAGCTATACGTATACATATATCCATATATCCCCTCCCTCTTGCATCTCCTTCCAGCCCTCCCTATCCCACCCCTCTAGGTGGTCATAAAGCACCGAGCTGATCTCCCTGTGCTATGCAGCTGCTTCCCACTAGCTATCTATTTTACTTTTGGTGGTGTATATGTGTCCGTGCCACTCTCTCACTTCGTCCCAGCTTCCCCTTCCCCTTCCCCATGTCTTCAAGTCCATTCTCTACGTCTGCATCTTTATTCCTGTCCTGCCCCTAGATTCTTCAGAACCTTTTTTTTTTTTTAGATTCCATATATATGTGTTAGCATACGGTATTTGTTTTTCTCTTTCTGACTTAGAGTCTGCAGACTCTAGGTCCATCCACCTCACTACAAATAACTCAATTTCGTTTCTTTTTATGGCTGAGTAATATTCCACTGTATATATGTGCCACATCTTCTTTATCCATTCATCTGTCAATGGACACTTAGGTTGCTTCCATGTCCTGGCTATTGTAAATAGTGCTGCAATGAACATTGTGGTACATGACTCTTTTTTTTTTTTTTTTTTTTTTTTTGCGGTACGCGGGCCTCTCACTGTTGTGGCCTCTCCCGTTGCGGAGCACAGGCTCCGGACGCGCAGGCTCAGCGACCATGGCTCACAGGCCCAGCCGCTCCGCGGCACGTGGGATCCTCCCGGACCAGGGCACAAACCCGCGTCCCCTGCATCGGCAGGCGGACTCTCAACCACTGTGCCACCAGGGAGGCCCCATGACTCCTTTTGAATTATGGTTTTCTCCGGGTATATGCCCAATAGTGGGATTGCTGTGTCGTATGGTAGTTCTATTTTTAGTTTTTTAAGGAACCTCCATACTGTTCTCCATATTGGCTGTATCAATTTACATTCCGACCAACAGTGAAAGAGGGTTCCCTTTTCTTGACACCTTCTCCAACATTTATTATTTGAAGACTTTTTGATGATGGCCATTCTGACTGGTGTGAGATGATACCTCATTGTAGTTTTGATTTACATTTCTCTAATGATTAGTGATCTTGAGCATCCTTTCATGTGTTTGTTGGCAATCTGTATATCTTCTTTGGAGAAATGTCTATTTTGGTCTACTGCCCATTTTTGGATTGTTTGGTTTTTTTGATATAAAGCTGCATGAGCTGCTTGTATATTTAGGAGATTAATCCTTTGTCAGTTGCTTCATTTGCAAATATCTTCTCCCATTCTGAGGGTTGTCTTTTTGTCTTCTTTATGGTTTCCTTGGCTGTGCAAAGATTTTTAAGTTGCATTAGGTCCCATTTGTTTATTTTTTATTTTATTTCCATTATTGTAGGAGGTGGGTCAAGAAGGATCTTGCTGTGATTTATGTCATAGCGTTCTGCCTATGTTTTCCTCTAAGAGTTTGATAGTTTCTGGCCTTACATTTAGGTCTTTAATCCATTTTGAGTTTACTTTTGTGTATGGTGTTAGGAAGTGTTCTAATTTCATTCTTCTACATGTAGCCGTCCAGTTTTCCCAACACCACTTATTGAAGAGGCTGTCTTTTCTCCCTTGTATATTCTTGCCTCCTTTGTCAAAGATAAGGTTACCCTATGTGTGTGGGTTTATCTCTGGGCTTTCTATCCTGTCCCATTGATCTATATTTCTGTTTTTGTGCCAGTACCATACTGTCTTGATTACTGTAGCTTTGTAATATAGTCTCCAGTCAGGGAGCCTCATTCCTCCAGCTCCGTTTTTCATTCTCAAGATTGTTTTGGCTATTAGGGGTCTTTTGTCTTTCCATACAAACTGTAAAAACTCTTGTTCTAGTTCTGTGAAAAATGCCATTGGTAATTTGATAGGAATTGCATTGAATCTGTAGATTGCTTTGGGTCGTGTTGTCATTTTCACAGTGTTGATTCTTCCAATCCAAGAACATGATATATCTCACCATCTGTTTGTATCATCTTTAATTTCTTTCATCAGTGTCTTACAGTTATCTGCATACAGGTCTATTGCCTCCTTAGGTAGGTTTATTCCTAGGTATTTTATTCTTTTTGTTGCAGTGGTAAATGGGAGTGTTTCCTTAATTTCTTTTTCAGATTTTTCATAATTAGTGTATAGGAATGCAAGAGATTTCTGTGCATTAATTTTGTATCCTGCTACTTTACCAAATTCATTGATTAGCTCTAGTAGTTTTCTGGTAGTATCTTTAGGATTCTCTATGTGTAGTATCATGTCATCTGCAAACAGTGACAGTTTTACTTTTTCTTTTCCGATTTGGATTCCTTTTATTTCTTTTTCTTCTCTGATTGCTAGGGCTAAAACTTCCAAAACTATGTTGAATAAGAGTGGTGAGAGTGGGCAACCTTGTCTTGTTCCTGATCTTAGTGGAAATGCTTTCAGTTTTTCACCATTAAAAACGATGTTGGCTGTGGGTTTGTCATATATGCCCTTTATTATGTTGAGGTAAGTTCCCTCTATGCCTACTTTCTGCAGGGTTTTTATCATAAATTGGTGTTGAATTTTGTCAAAAGCTTTTTCTGCATCTATTGAGATGATCATATAGTTTTTATCCTTCAGCTTGTTAATATGGTTTATCACATTGATTGATTTGCGTATATTGAAGAATCCTTGCATTCCTGGGATAAACACCACTTGATCACGGTGTATGATCCTTTTAATGTGTTGTTGGATTCTATTTGCTAGTATTTTGTTGAGGATTTTTACATCTATGTTCATCAGTGTTAGCGGCCTGTAGTTTTCTTTTTTTGTGACATCTTTGTCTGGTTTTGGTCTCAGGGTGATGGTGGCCTCGTAGAATGAGTTTGGGAGTGTTCCTCCCTCTGCTATATTTTGGAAGAGTTTGAGAAGGATAGGTGTTAGCTATTCTCTAAATGTTTGATAGAATTCGCCTGTGAAGCCATCTGCTCCTGGGACTTTTTTTGTTGGAAGATTTTTAATCACAGTTTCAATTTCAGTGCTTGTGATTGGTCTGTTTATATTTTCTATTTCTTCCTGGTTCAGTCTTGGAAAGTTGTGCTTTTCTAAGAATTTGTCCATTTCTTCCAGGTTGTCCATTTTTTTGTCATAGAGTTGCTTGCAGTAATCTCTCATGAACCTTTGTATTTCTGCCATGTCAGTTGGTACTTCTCCTTTTTTATTTCTAATTCTGTTGATTTGAGTCTTTTCCCTTTTTTTCTTGATGAATCTGGCTAATGGTTTATCAATTTTATCTTCTTAAAGAACCAGCTTTTAGTTTTATTGATCTTTGCTCTCATTTCCTTCATTTCTTTTTCATTTATTTCTGAACTGATCTTTATGATTTCTTTCCTTCTGCTAACTTTGGGGTTTTTTTGTTCTTCTTTCTCTAATTGCTATAGGTGTAAGGTTAGGTTGTTTATTTGAGATGTTTCTTGTTTCTTGATGTAGGATTGTATTGCTATAAACTTCTCTCTTAGAACTGCTTTTGCTGCATCCCATAGGTTTTGGGTTGTCGTGTTTTCATTGTCATTTGTTTCTAAGTTTTTTTGATTTCCTCTTTGATTTCTTTAGTCATCTCTTGGTTATTTAGTAGCGTATTGTTTAGCTTCCTTGTGTTTGCATTTTTAAAATTTTTTTCCTGTAATTGATATCTAGTCTCATAGCTTTGTGGTCGGAAAAGATACTTGATACGATTTCAATTTTCTTAAATTTACCAAGGCTTTATTTGTGACCCAAGATATGATCTATCCTGGAGAATGTTCCATGAGCACTTGAGAAGAAAGTGTATTCTGTTTTTGGATGGAATGTCCTATAAATATCAATTAAGTCCATCTTGTTTAATGTGTCATTTAAAGCTTGTGTTTAATTATTTATTTTCATTTTGGATGATCTGCCCATTCGTGAAAGTGGGGTGTTAAAGTCCCCTACTGTGATTGTGTTACTGTTGCTTTCCCCTTTTATGGCTGTTAGCATTTGCCTTATGTATTGAGGTGCTCCTATGTTGGGTGCGTAAATATTTACAATTTTTATATCTTCTTCTTGGATTGATTCCTTGATCATTATGTAGTGTTCTTCTTTGTCTCTTGTAATAGTCTTTATTTTAAACTCTAGTTTGTCTGATATGAGAATTGCTACTCTAGCTTTCTTTTTTTTGTTTGTTTTTTTGGTTTTTGTTTTGTTTTGTTTTTTTTGCGGTACACAGGCCTCCCACTGTTGTGGCTTCTCCTGCTGTGGAGCACAGGCTCTGGACACATAGGCTCAGCGGCCATGGCTCACGGGCCCAGCCGCTCCGCGGCATGTGGGATCTTCTCAGACCGGGGCACGAACCTGTGTCCCCTGCATCGACAGGCGGACTCTCAGCCCCTGCGCCATCAGGGAAGCCCCCTAGCTTTCTTTTGATTTCCATTTGCATGGAATATCTTTTTCCATCCTTTCATTTTCAGTCTGTATGTGTCCCTAGGTCTGAAGTGGGTTTCTTGTAGACAGCGTATATATGGGTCTTGTTTTTGTATCCATTCAGCAAGTCTTTGTCTTTTAGTTGGAACATTTAATCCATTTACATTTAAAGTAATTATCAATATGTATGTTCCTGTTACCATTTTCTGAATTGTTTTGGGTTTGTTATTGTAGGTCTTTCCATTCTCTTGTGTTTCCTGCCTAGAGAAGTTCCTTTAGCATTTGTTGTAGAGCTGGTTTGGTGGTGCTGAATTCTTAGCTTCTGCGTGTCTGTAAAGGTTTTAATTTCTCCATCGAATCTGAATGAGATCCTTTCTGGGTAGAGTAATCTTGGTTGTAGGTTTTTCCCTTTCATCACTTTAAATATGTCCTACCACACCCTTCTGCCTTGTAGAGTTTCTGCTGAACGATAAGCTGTTAACCTTATGGGGATTCCCTTGTATGTTATTTGTTGCTTTTCCCTTGCTGCTTTTAATATTTTTTCTTTGTATTTAATTTTTGATAGTTTGATTTATATGTGTCTTGGCATGTTTCTCCTTCGATTTATCCTGTATGGGACTCTCTGCACTTCCTGGACTTGATTGACTATTTCCTTTCCCATATTAGAGGAGTTTTCAACTATAATCTTTTCAAGTATTTTCTCAGTCCCTTTCTTTTTCTCTTCTTCTGGGACCCCCTATAATTCAAATGTTGGTGCATTTAATGTTGTCCCAGAGGTCTCTGAGACTGTCCTCAATTCTTTTCATTCTTTTTTCTTTATTCTCCTCTGCGGTAGTTATTTCCACTATTTTATCTTCCAGGTCACTTATCCGTTCTTTGGCCTCAGTTATTCTGCTATTGATTTCTTCTAGAGAATTTTTAATTTCATTTATTGTGTTGTTTATCATTGTTTGTTTGCTCTTTAGTTCTTCTAGGTTCTTGTTAAACATTTCTTTTATTTTCTCCATTCTGTTTCCCAGATTTTCTATCATCTTTACTGTCATTACTCTGAATTGTTTTTCAGGTAGACTGCCTATTTCCTCTTCATTTGTTTGGTCTGGTGGGTTTTTACCTTGCTTCTTCATCTGCTGTGTATTTTTCTGTCTTCTTATTTTGCTTAACTTACTGTGTTTTTTGGGTCTCCTCTTCACAGGCTGCAGGTTTGTATTTTCCATTGTTTTTGGTGTCTGCCCTCAGTGGGTAATGTTGGCTCCGTGGGATGTGTAGGCTTCCTGTTGGAGGGGACTGGTGCCTGTGTTCTGATGGATGAGGCTGGATCTTGTCTTTCTGGTGGGCAGGACCATGTCTGGTCGTGTGTTTTGAGGTGTTTGTGACCTTATTATGATTTTAGGCAGCCTCTCTGCTAATGGGTGGGGTTGTGTTCCTGTCTTGCTAGTTGTTTGGCATGGGGTATCCAGCACTGGAGCTTGCTGGTCGTTGAGTGGAGCTGGTTCTTAGAGTTGAGACGGAGATCTCTGGGAGAGCTCTCGCCGATTGATATTACAAGGGGCCGGGAAGTCTCTGGTGGACCGTTGTCCTGAACTCAGCTCTCCCACCTCAGAGGCTCAGGCCTGACACCCGGCTGGAGCACCAAGACCCAGTTCTTGGAGAAGGGTCCCTTGCAATTTCTAAGGAGCAGGGTTTCTTTGTAACTGCTGTGTCCATGAGATCACAAAGAAAGTTCTCATTTTCTGAAGGAAATGTATCCAGAGAAGCAGATTGCACGATTTCCATAGTCTAATTCCTCTTCTTTGGATAGGACTCCTCAAAAAGGTAACAAGCCAAGAATCTAGGACAGTTTTTTCACCATGGTTGATGAGCATCTAGTAATGGTAGTTATAGTTTTATGAAATTTATTTTCACTTAAATAGGAGTGAATGAGCACATGTGTGTGAGAAATAGAGAGAGAGAGATTTGGGTGGTGATGTCAGATGTATTTCTTGCTGCTATGGTTGAGTTTCCAAAATGTTTGAAAGCCACTACCCTCTAAAAACTCTTGTATATGTGCCATGGAGTTAATAGCTTTCAAGGTGTTTTTTTTTTTTCTTTCTGAAATTTATGTTTGAATGTTGGGTGTACCTGTAAATCTGAAATAAACCCTTGGGTGCACTATGATATAATCTAATCTTTTTCATTAAGAAAAAAAAAAGTATTGGTCATGACCCACTACATTGATTTTGTGACACATAATTTGAAAATTACTTTTCTAGGTTATATTCCTGGGAATGGAATTATTGTAACAGGATAAAAGCGAAACTTTTTAAGATTTTGCTCTATTTTAGTGTCTATATTTGTTTTCAACAGTGGGGGTATGATGGTGGTTTGTACTGCTCTGCTCAGGGGGCATTTGGAGATGTGAGGACAGTGTTTCGTTGTCACAATGACTGGGGAATGCTTTTGGCATTCAGGGACAGGGTCCAGAATGGTAAGTGTCCTAAAAAAAATAGGACAGCCCTGCACAAGCAATGATTATCCTGTCCAGAATGTCTTAATGTGCTTGTCGAAAAACCATGGGCTTGGTGTGTGATTTTTCTACCATTTGCCTTATTATTCAGTATTTATTGGTGACACCGTCGTATTGGAGGCATAGGATGTTGTAGAAAGAGCAGAGGGCTTGGAGTCCAGTATATGAGTTTGAGTCTTGCTACTTAACCAGCCCGGTTGTGTCCCTGAACAAATTATCCGCTTTCTCTATGCCTCAGTTTTCTGATCCAGGAAATGGAGATGACGATACCTACTTCTAAGAGTTTGCATTAAGAAATAAGATTATAAGTATACGTTGTTTACACAGTACAGTGCCTGGCACATAAATGCTTAATAAGTGATTATTACTACATTATGAATTTGTACTACTGAATTTATTCATTTGTTCAGTTAAACCCATTTTCTGAGGTGGAGAAATACAATACTTATCTTACTTAAATCTTGCCTTTATTTTTTGGTTTAAAAAAAAAAAGAAACTTTATGTGGCCACTTGGTTTAATAGGACATAAAGTATAAGAATTAAGAAAGTTTTGTGTTGACATCTCTCTCATTCTAATTTGTCTCCTTTTGACTTTTTTCCTCTTTACTTTTATTGTAACACCCTTACCAGTTCACATGGATGCAGTGGAGCCAACCATACCAGCATCACAGGCCCCCGAATCTCCGAACTCTGAGTGGTTGGTCAGGACCTCTGCTGCAGAGAAAACCACTGACTCAACTGCAGCTACATTTTTTAAAATGCCACAAGAAAAGAGCCCTGGATACGGCTAGACAGCAGAATTTCACCCACCAAGAGCCGACTAGATGTTGCTGAAACAAATATTAGACTTTGTATTATATTGTCTTGCATATCTTAATTGACGTTCCCAGTCCTTTCGCCACCAGGACTGACTCCTCTTCAAAGAAGTGGACTCTTTCTCTTAGAAAATCATATTGTGAAAATCTTTTTTTTTTTAATTGTAAAATATTAGGACAGCAATTTTTTTAAAGAAGGTCATCCTATGCTATATTTGTTACATTGCTATTGCTGTCCCAACAGTTACCTACAGCTCTGTTTACAGAGCTGTTGCTGTTTTGCAGGTATGTCTTTTTTCTTGAAGAACTAGTAACTGCTTTTGCATATTTTTTGTGTAGAGCTTTTAATACCATTTGAGGAAGTTCCAAATTTGCAGCCAGTTCCAGACAAAGTTAAACACAGATTTAAGATCTGTGTGTGGAATTGTTTGCAGGAGATAAGGCTTGCCTTTGAGCCTGGTCTTGATTCAAGCAGAGTGCCAATAAGATAAAGCCACCAAGTACTCAATTTGGAGCCTCAGAAAAGACTACCAGCAGCATGGGCCTTGGAAGCTTACTCCAGTTTTCTAGATGTCCTGTTGGAATCGCCAGCAGCTGTGTTGTACTTTGCCTCATCTCCAAAGTCTGTGTTCTACTGAAAGAGGACCTATATATATATACATACAGATCGGTGTCATGAAGAAGGTGCTTTAGGTGTACAGCAAACTTAAAAACAGTGGATTGTGTCTTAATACTTCATGTTGCGGTGTAAGCCTTTATGTACTAAACAAGACTTTTATTGTTAGTATTATAGGTCAATAACCTGTAGCAGAAATTCATACTCTATTATAATAATGGCTTTTTGAGGCCATACTTTGGGGAGGAAAAATGTCTTTTTGACATGCCTTTATACTTGGTATGTTTATGACGGCTCAGCTGCATGAAGAGTTATATATACAGCCATGCCTCAAGTTGGATGCTCCTTTGTCAAAATGAGGAATAAGTGACTGCCTAGAGCTTCTGAAGAAAAGCCACTCTTTCTAAAAAAGTATTATCAAGATTGTCTGTCGTTGAGGGACCTGGTTGGCAGAAGGGCCCTTTTTTGTACAAATTGAATGCTTTTACTCTGAGATACACAGAAGCCATTCTCAAGTGTCCGCCTCTCTTGTGACATTCTAGAGGAACTCCCACCCCTGCACCTGCTAGGACAGAGCCTCCTTTCTTTCCCTGAAGCACAGTTGTCCTTTCTCACACACAATTTAATGGTGGGCCGCTCTGTCGTATTCCTTTAAAAATTGTTGTCCTTATCAGTGGTAGCGCCAGAATGTCCTTGTCAGTGGTGTGGGTGTGAATCTGGTGGGAAAGGGGTACTGGAAGCTAAGTTTACATAGTACTTAATGTAAGACTGAGAACATGGCAGTTGTCCACAACAAGGAATATGGTGGAGGGAGGGGCGGGTGGAGATTACGGCATGAGGAGTAGTGCTAAAGCCAGCCCAGCATCCCTGGGAGCCACCCAGATTCTTGTGCAGTCGCCAGTGTACTTCCCTTCCTATGGCTGCACCCGTAGCAGAATAGAAAACATAATGTCTGTTGAATATAAAGTGGTTCTACTCAGTTGTTTTAGTGATGAAGGTATCTTTTTGTTGTAATATGTGCATTCTTACCTAGTCCCAGTAGTGTCCTGAGGCACACATTTCTAACATAATTTGTTGGATTTAAGGGTGAAATTCATGAACATAATAATTTTATTTTCTTTGCACTAAGCTCCATGGCTCATTCAGAGATCAGTCCTGTGATCATCGCCTGTTAAGACCTCTGTAGTTCGGGTAGCATCTTTTTCTTCATGACATGTAGCCTAATAATTCTCCTTTCTACCTGCGATTAAAAATCACTTATATGGGCTTCCCTGGTGGCGCAGTTGTTGAGAGTCCGCCTGCCGATGCAGGGGAAGCGGGTTCGTGCCCCGGTCCGGGAGGATCCCACGTGCCGCGGAGCAGCTGGGCCCGTGAGCCATGGCCGCTGAGCCTGCGCGTCCGGAGCCTGTGCTCCGCAACGGGAGAGGCCACAGCAGTGAGAGGCCCGCGTACCGCAAAAAAAAAAAAAAAAAAAAAATCACTTATATGTACAACTTTATTTACCTTTTAAACATCTATGATGTAAAGGTAGGTGATTGCTACCATTTTATAGAGTCAAGAACAGTCTTAGTGACTTGCCCCAAATCTCATAATCAAGTCAAGACTAAAATCCCAGACTTACAGACTTTCTTGGCCCTGGGTTATAATCTTTGGGTTGTCATTGATAGACCTGAGTCACTCTGAGACTCATATTTTTGAAACAGTATGCCAGATAAACAGAATGTTTATCATCTTTCTTGATCAAGCTTTCCTACATATTTTGAATACTTTCAATGGGGAGCAACCCAAAATGCCATATCTGTAATAATTAGGAGAGAAAATTAATTGCCTAAGAGAATAGCCATTAAGCACACAAATATTCTTCCAATACAGGGTTGTAAATTGTGCTCCTTATTTTAAGCTGCTGCATGAGCATGCTTACAGAATTATTCACCGACTTATTCTGCTTGTTTTTTATATGAGTCAATTCCAGAGGAATACTCTTAGAATCAAGTGTATTTTGAATCTTAAATTTTAAATTTCCTTTTTATATGGCAAAGTGTATAATGTCATAAATTAAGACAAATCTGTTACCTTTCAACAAAAGGTATAATTTCAAAATCGGGTTTTGAAATCTGTTGAAAAAAAATTATAGCTTGGCTTCTTTTGAGGATAATCATTGAGCTCACTTGTGTTTGATCTGCTCAAAAGTAATAACCGAAGCAGAGTTCCACAGTTCTTCCTAATTTCAGGATTCTGATTTATCCCAGCTTGCTGTCCAGTCTACTTGTCTAAATCCTAATCTTGGGTATTTTTCACAATGGGCGAAAACATTATGTACTTGCATGAGCATCATTCATAAAGGATAGTTTTGCTTATGGGTTTAAGGGAATTTGAGATTATTTTTCAGGTGCAGTATTTTAAAGGGAACAACTTCATTTGCATCAAAACTTGTGTTGCTTTTTGGTAAGAACTGTTCAGAAGAGTTAATTAATAGCTGTTTACATGGTGCCAAGTTTGGAGGGGCAGAGTATGATCTTTATTGAGTGGTGTGTTCTCGATAAATAGGCCTCATTTAGCCTTGAATTCTTTAGAAATCAAATGCAATTGGAAATTTCAGGTGACAAAGTTTTGCTGGGCTATAGAAACAGGCTGCAAATGAGGCCATTTTGGCAGCAAAATGACCAAAAGCTGAAATAAAGCTTCTTAATCTGTGATGCTTATGGCATCCTTTGCTAAGTAAAGCTCAATACCTAGGAGAGGTAATTTAAACTACTTGTGAATCCCAAATAGGTGAATCTGACATATCTCTACTTTGGAACCAGAAATGCAGTCTAGATCACAGCATAGCAAGTTCTGATGCTAAAAGTACAGGAACAGAGTTATCATAGCAGTGAGTCATTTAGAGATGAACGAGTCTCAGAGTGTCACGTGAGGAAGGAGCTAGGTGGCACTGTCATTGCTGGTGTGATGGGTTCTCCACTTGGGCTCCAGGAAAAGGCTCCTGGGGATGCCTGATTCATTTCAAGCCTTTGCTTTATTTTGGCTTCACTACCATGATTCTGAGCCACAAGCTTTTGTATTTCCTGGGGATTAAGCTGTGTAAAAATACAGCATTAGCCGTATTCAGCATTCTGTATATTTGGTGAACCTTATCTGAGCTGGGATGAGAACAGAGTGGCTTTCTCTAGCAGCAGTGGATACAGTCTAGTTGGGGGCATAGCTTATAGGCTGTATCATGGTTCATGGGATGGTGGGAGGGGTGGCAGAAGCGGTTTGCTCTTGCTGTCAGCTGCTTCCTTTGCTAATGTTTCAGCTGCCCATTTTACTTGTCAGTATTTCCTTATCTCCCTCTCCAGTTGTGACAGTTAGTGTAGTTACTGATAGTGACAGCAATCAGGTTGGGTTCCTACCCTATGAGAAAACTGGCACAGAGGAAAAAAGGTGAGGAAATTGGTGGGTTCTGCTATTAGCACTAAACACAAGTGGCCCACACATGCTTTCATTAAGATCACGAAACAGATGAACATCAAGATCACGAAACAGATGAACATCAAATGCCTGGAAATAGCAACATGGAAAAGAAACAAAGGAAATTGAGTGATCTTGCCGAAGAGTGTGGATTAGAAGGTTTTTAACAAGCCCAGCAAAACAAACTTATGGCCAAAAGAAGTTGTTTTCCTGCCACTGCCCTGCACTGCACTTGGTAAAATTGTCAAATGTGGGGGAAAAAATTTTTTCCAAGCACAGTATTGAAGAATGGGGCAGATCCTGAAGATGTTCACCAAGGAAAGGAATCTTGGCAAGGTTCAGACTGGGAAGGCAAGGGGCAGAGAAGGAGATGCTTAGAGCAGGGCTGCTAGGGCCCCGAGATCAACAGCATGCATACATTCTCCCCCACCTCCAGATCTGCTGAATCAGAAACTCTGAGGGTGAGGCCCAGGGGTCTCTTACCAGCCCTCCAGGGGACTTGATGTTTAAGAACGATGCACAATGATGTTTAAGAACCGCAGGCTTTGCCACAGTTAAAAAGAAGTGTTTTAATATACTGGTGTCCCCCCCAAGCTCTGAGGTGCTCTTATACTTTCCTCCATAAGTATGGAGATGTTTTGTATATGGTTCTTTGCAGAAACTGTTAAATGTCTTTATTTCCCATACTTTTTCCCTCAAGTTCCTGAAAGATCTCCTGGAAATATTGAGAAAGGATGATGTGGAGAAAAATGCCATTGAGGCCATTTTTAGATGGATAGAAACAACCTTTTAAAAGTGGATTAAAGTATAACAATGGATTTTTAGTCTGTGAGTGATCATTGATTTTCATAACCGACAGTAAAACATTTGTGTAAGATACTGCCATCCATGATTTTATGATACCTGTTCATTACATCTTAGTTTCATGGGAAAATGTCATATATTTTCATAATGATGAAGTCTTTAAGTATGGCTCACAAAAATGAAAAAAATAATTGGAAGAAAAAAACACCCTGAGTACATAGCTATTGTGTAATAAATACCTGTTGAATTATTGGTAATCTTTTGCTGGGAATTAATCTCAGTACTTCAGAGCATGTAAAAATCAATTTTCAGTGATCCCACTTAATCACACCTTACTGTCTTTGTTTTACATTTTCAGCTAGTGATTCCGCAGGGGTTGGGAACCAGTAGTAACAGCATGTTATATTTTTTCATCGTCTGACTTACGATTCAGTGTTTCAGAAGACAGTACTCTAATCTTAAAGCTTTGAAGTGGTGGTATGGTCATTTTTTCTTTAGATTTTATTTGTGTGAATTGGCCTAGGCCCTACTTTATTACTAAAGCCTATGAACCAAATTTCTCTTTCTGGGAATATGTGTGGCTACGGAGGAGTTCTCTAGTATCATTTCCTCAGATGCTCATGTTTCGTGCCTGGATTTTTATTTATAAAGGTGACTGATGACGCGGAAAGGTCAGTGCCATTGAAAGAAAAGTCTAATGTTACAGTTCCCCTAGAAACAGGAGGCACGGTTTGCCATGCAGGGCCACAGGACAAACACCAAGTTTGGGTCAGGAGGCAGAAGACGGGAACAAGTGATAGGTTTAGGCCAGAGCCATGATCAGGATTTTCTTGGGAAAGGCAAAGCAGGGCAGGGAGAACAGTTTAGGCATGGCTAGTGAATAATTCCAGGGCCTTAGGGCTCCAGTGTGGGCTCCAGTTGCCTGGTGCCTGGCCCTGGGATGACTGTGTCCTGGGGTGTGCAGGCCAGATGGAGGAGGTGTGGCTGCATCAGACGTGGTTAGTTTGCACATCAAAAGCATGCTGCAGGCTGAGTCCTTTGCCGTCTCTAAGAACCGGCCAGCCCTGAGACGGGTCATCTTTCCCCATCCAGAAAGTTTTTTTAAGATGTCAAAACATCATAATATATTGGAAATATAAAACATGATTAATACACATGTGTAGACTGTTTAGCTCTCCTTTCAATTTTTGTAGTCTTTTAAAGCACCACATAATTTTTCTTTTCCGTCTTGAAAACCATTTAAAAGTACCTCTGGCCAAAAATGTTAGCGTTACTAGATATTATCAAGGTGTGGGAATATAAAAAATTTTAAGATGTAAATTATGAAAGTAATGTTTTCTTTCGCTAGAAGTGAGTTCTGACCCTTGCAGATCCCTCATTCAAATGTTTAACTGAAAAAGGGAAGAAAATATCAGAGAACTTATAAGTAGCCTTGGTGACTGACTTAAATCAACCCGTTTCACTACATATAGATTCTACACCTTGCTCCTCCCAGTGGGCCATATATTTCTCCATGAAAATCTGCTACCCCAAAATCATGGTGACAATTTGAATTGCTCTAAATATTTATCTCGCTCAACCTCCCACCTATTGTCAGCAGCTATTGCAAACTGGCCATTTTAAACCCTTTCAGTCCCCACCTTCTCTCAACCCCGGCAGCTAATCTCACCTCTCCCCTAACAGATAATAGAGCATTAGATGGGGAAACTCCGCTTACACACCTTCACATACACCCTTCCTCACCTCTTTGTCTTGAAAATTCCTGTCCTCCCCCTAACAAATCCCTTCTCTTACACTCAAGGTCCCCTCCCTTGATCAGATGCCTTGCTCAATACAGCTTCTCACTCCTGACACATATGGCTTTGCATTTAAACACACAGACTCCCTCTTCAAACAAAAATGCCTTTCCTCCACCCTTTGAACCCCTTGACTAGCACTAAATACTGTTCTTTCCTATACTTTGTCTTTTAATTCTCAGTTCACTGAAGCAGTAGTTTTTAACCCTGGCTGCACACTAGGATCATCTGGGGAGAGTTTTAAAAACCCTAATTCCCTTGACTGAACCACAAGCCAATTACAGGAGAATGGGGTAGTGGGACAATCTTTTTAAAGCAAAGACATTCAGCCAACGTGCAGCCGAGGCTGAGAGCCGATATGCTAAAACCTGGCCGCTACGCTCGCCGCCATTAAGATTGTCCTTGCTCGGTTCACCAGTGACTTCTGGTTGCCAAAATTTAGTCCTTAGGTTGATTTTTATGTCTTGATACCATATAACTGCTTCCTTTCTGGAATTCTGACTCTTCTGACCCTGCTCTCCTGCTCTTTCTCCTGCTTTCTCAGCCTCTCAGGCAGAGTGGTCAGTAGGTCAGTCCAATGCAGACTGAATGTCTGCCTCTGCCCTCCCTTCCATTACTTCATCAATACCATGTGCTAGTGAGTTCCTTTGCCATGCCGCCTTAATGTGCTGGCTTAAAGCACAGATGGGAGTGAAGCACTTCCATTCATTGATAATTACCGTAAACTAGGAAAGCCAACTCAAGGTGTCTGCTCCTTTCCTCACTTCTCTTTGCTCCTCCTTCAAGCCCACTGAAGTAGGAAGAATTGCTAACCACACTAGTCAGTTTCTATGATGGATAGCCCCTATTTACTAGTGGGTGGAATTGTTCTTCAGGAAGAGTCAGGCTGAACTGTGGTCCCTTTTCTGCTTTCTCCTTTCCAGGGTCTTGGGCTGGTAAGGAGGCCTGGGCCCACTTCTACATATAAGAAGGCGACCCGCCATGTAGTACTTCAGTTTTTTTACTTGCTGCTGTTGGTAAGATTTTAGTTTGAGTTTAGGGGAGAGACAGACCCATTTCCTCACCTCTATTTGACCTTGGGTGCCATGTCGGAGCTTACTTTATCAGAAAACTTCGTTGGAGTCTCAGGCATTCTCCCCACTAATAATAAAGTGGAACTTGATTTTCCACATCACTGCATGCTGCCTTTGGAACTCTATGTAGGGGCTCCACCCTCACCATAAGGGACTGTGTGTTTCTGGCTTCTTTACATCACTAGTTTCTGATTTAAAATCTGGGATAGGTGGATCTGATTGTCAGGTGCCTATGTCCTAACTGCAGGAAGTGAGAATGAGGTTATCTGGAAAGTTTAGCTTCTACTGGGGAGAGATGAACTCCTTAAACACAGTATGTTTTAATGTCTGGGAGAGCTAGTCCCCTCATAATTTCTCTTTTTCAGTGTTTTTCTGGCTATTCTTACATGTTTGTTTTTCTATATAAACTTTAGTGTCAACTGGCGTAACTCCATTTTAAAAAAGTGTGTTGATATTTTTATTGAGATCGTATTACATTTATTAACTAACTTAGAGAAAAATGGCATCTTTACAGTGTTGAGTCATCCTATCCAAGAACAGGGGATGTATTTCTACTGTTCAAGTCTATTTTTGTGCCTTTTAAAGACTGTTTTAAAATTTTCTTTGTATAGGTTTGTGTTTCTTGTTAAGTTTATCCCTAAGTATTTAATCTTTGTTGCTAGTAAATGGGGTTTTCTCTGCCATTATGTCTTCTACTTTGTTATTGTTCTTATATGTGAAGGCTGTTGATTTTTATATGCTAATTTTTTATCCTGATAACTTACTGAATACTTTTACTTTTGGGTTTAGTTTTATCATTGATCATTGAGGGTCAAAAAACATCTTTCTAAATGCACAAAGCAGTGGAAAGAAATGAAAGAATCTGTAGAGGTCAAAAAGGGATGTGAAAGCTCGAAACTTGGGAGGCAAGTAAGATGAAAGCCAGCTTTCACCCTGAAGGTATCTGCTGAGAGCTGGTCTCCTTGAGTCTCTGTCACGATGACTGTGATGCTGCGTGCAGGAGGTAAAGCAGGGTCTGCTCAAGGCAGGGAGATCTGAGGTCTCCCACAGAGCGAGGACCCTCAAAGTGCTACACTTACAGTGTAAGGGTAGATACTAAATAAACCCACCAAGCAGAAATAACAGCAAGGGAACATGCCTTTCTTGACCTTGGCCCTGGATGGAGGAAAAGCTTTTATTTTAACCTAAAAATTTTTAACAAGTTGCCCCTTATAGAGGTTTATGGCCCAAATTTATACTACTCGTGTGGTCCAAAATACTGCAAGTGGGAATTTAATTTACAATGGACCCAGGTAGGTGGTAACCCCAGATGACTGGCAGAAGCAAACACATTCTCTCTGGAGGAATGAAACTTCAATCTAGGTATCAAAGAATTCCCACAGATAAAGTCACAAAGAATATGGGTAGCTCACAGTTAAAAACCACAAACCAAAGAAGGAAATGAGTACCATGAGTGCAAGTCATCAGAAACAACATACAGGAGAATCAGACTCACAAATAACTTAGATATTGTACTTATTAGCACAGAATATAAACATGTTACACATGTTTTAAATATATTTCAAGAAGTCAAAGAGAGGCTTCAAAACACCAGGCAACAAAAGCATATACTTTTGAAAGGGGTTGATGAGAGTTAACATGTCCTACCGCCCTTTAATTTTTCAAGAGGAGAGTAAAGAGTCTTATTTGTTAGGGACTTTAGGTAAGTAGATCTGTTAAAATATTTGGAGTAACTTTTAAAAGAATAAATATAAAGAATATAGCATTTAAACTAATAATGGATAAAATGAATGATAAGAAAATAAATTAGAAAGTTAAGAAAAATAAAAAGTATACAATAAGATGGTAAAAGGATTCAAATATAGTAGTAAAGTGTAAATGAATTACTCCAGTTGAAAGATAAAGCCTATAATACTGGATTTTTAAAATCCAGCTATATGCTCTTTATAAGAGACATATCTAAAACTTTAAAGAAAGATTGAAAAGGATGGAAAAAATATACGAGGCACATATCAGAGGAAGTAAGGATAATCTCTACAAAATAATAAACATTGGTTCAATTACTGATAAATGGTCCAATTTGTCAGGGGGATATACTAATTCTCAACTAATCTTAATAATATAGCCTCAATATACATAAGCAGAACTAAGTTTAAAATATACTCTTTCAGTAATTGATATAACAAGTGGACAGAAATGGTTATGAATATAGCATATTTAAATAACAAATACGCTTAGTGTAATGGACATGAATGGAATCACACCCAAGAATATGAAGAATTACACATTATTTTCAAGCACAGATTGAACATTTATAAAAATTGACTCTTAGGCCATAAAGCAAACCTTAGTAAATTCCAAAGATTAGAGTCACATAGATCACACTCTAATCACAACGAAAGTAAATTTAAAAGACAATAGCCAAAAGGGGGGGAGGTGTGATTTTCTAATGCATTTAGAAATTTAATAACATATCTAAACCAATGAATCAATGAAAAAATCCTAATGGGTATTAGAAAATACTTATAACTGGGCTTCCCTGGTGGCGTAGTGGTTGAGAGTCTGCCTGCCGATGCAGGGGACACAGGTTCGTGCCCCGGTCCGGGAAGATCCCACATGCCGCGGAGCGGCTGGGCCCGTGAGCCATGGCCGCTGAGCCTGTGCGTCCGGAGCCTGTGCTCCGCAGCGGGAGAGGCCACAACAGTGAGAGGCCCGCGTACTGCAAAAAAAAAAAAGAAGAAAATACTTATAACTAATTATATAAAAATCCTATGCATTAACACTCTTCAGATACAGCTAAAGGGATAGAGGAAAATTTATGGTCTGAAATGTTTTGAGTTAGAGAAGAAGAAAGGACTGAAAATTTATGGGGTAAGCATTCTACATTTACACTTACTAGAAGAACATTATTCTTCTAGAAAAGAATAATAGAGAAGTCAAAAGTAATAAAAGTTGTGAGATCAGAACTTAATGCTATAGAAAATGAACATGTAATTGAGAGATCAACAAAGCCAGAAATTAAGACAAATAATATAAGCAAATCTCTAATATCATTAATTAAGAAAAACTAGGGAAGGCACAAAAATATTAGGAATCAAAGGGGTATATAATTAGAGATTCAGAGATTTAAAAGTTAATAAGGTAGTGCTATGAACAACTTTAGCCAATAAATTTGAAAGCTTAGACAAAATGGACAGATATCTAGAAAGATATGATTTACCAAAACTCAGCTGGGAGAAATAGAAAGCTTGGTTAGTCCTGTAACATTAGACAAATCTAGTCAATACTTTAAAAGCTGAGACTGTATGTTCTTTGTAGAAAGATTTTGTGTGATCCACTGAAAATGCTGGAAATGTCTAGCTCTTTCTGGAGCTAGGTATGTTAATTATAAAGTTCATTTGGAAGAACAAATGTGCAAGACTAACCCAAGAAAACCCTTAAAAAAGAGCATTTGGGAAGGGAGGGTATTAAAACATAAAGTCTCAAAAACTGAAAATGAGGTATAGACACATGCATAGACCAGTGGAACACAATAGAAAATTCAGAAATAGACCCAAATGCATATGAAAATTCAAGGTACAATAAAGGTGGTTAGTTCAAAAACAGATACATAAATCAGTGGAACAGAATAGACAACCCAAAAATAAACCCACATAACTAAGGTCGTTTAATCTACCACAAAGGAGGCAGAGATATACAATGGAGGAAAGACAGTTTCTTCAATAAGTGGCGCTGGGAAACTAGATAGCTACATGTAAAACAATAAGATTAGAACATTTCCTCACACCATACAAAAATAAACTCAAGGTAGATTAAAGACTGAAATGTAAGACCTGAAGCCATAAAACTCCTAGAAGAGAAAATGAGCAGAACACTCTTTGACATAAATCGTACCAATATTTTTTTGGATGTGTCCCCTAAGGCAAAATAAATAAAAGCAAAAATAAACAAGTGGGACATAATTAAATTTAGAAGCTTTTGCACAGCAAAGGAAACCCATCAGAAATATGAAAAGACAACCTACTGAGTGGGAGAAAATATTTGCAAATGAGATGACCGATAGAGTTAATATCCAAAATATGTAAAACACCTCTACAACTCACCATAAAAAACTGAAAACACTAATTTGAAAAGATACATGCACCCCAAAGTTCATAGCAGCATTATTTACAATAGCCAAGATGTGGAAGCAACACAAGGATCCATCAATGGACGGACCCATTGTGTTGAATGGATGAAGATGAATCCATTCAGATGAAATGGATTCAGATGAATGGATAAAGAAAATGTAGCATAAATCTATATCTATAGCTCTCTATATATACACAATGGAGTGTTACTCAGCCATGAGAAGGAATGAAATTCTGCCATTTGCAAAAATGTGGATGGACCTAGAGAGTATTATGCTTAGTGAAATAAGTTAGAGACAAATATTGTATGTTATCACTTAGATGTGGCATCTGAAAAAATTAATAAATGTATATAACAAAATAAACAGACTCACAGATACAGAAAACAAACTAGTGGATACCAGTGGGGAGAGGGAAGTGGGAAGGGGCACAATAGGGGTAGGGGATTAAGAGATACAAATTACTATGTATAAAATAGATAAGCAACAAGGATATATTGTACAGCACAGGGAAGTATAGCCCTTATTTTATAATAACTTTAAATGGAATATAATCTATAAAAATATTATCACTGTGCTGTACACCTGAAATATAATATTTTAAACAACTATACTTCAATAAAAAATAAAATAAAAGGTGGTGCCTTAAGTCAGTGGGGGGAAAAGATGGACTATAAAAGTGAATAGTATTGGGATAACTGGATAGCCATACGGAAAATGAAAATTGATCTGTTCCTCACACTATGTGCCAGGATAATTTTCAAATTGATCAGAGATTTAATTGTACAATATTAAACCATACAACTACTAGAAAAAATAAGATGAATTCCTCAGTAGACTGGCTGGTCTAAATCTGTGAGTCTATTTTTGGGCTACTGAGAGCTAAGTAAGAATGTTTTTTTCAATTTTGAAGGGTTTAATAAACAAGGAGAAGGAGGAAAAAGACAGGATCATATCTGGTTATAAACCCTAAAATATTTTAAATAGTTTTTTAAAGGTTGTCAACCCCTGCTGTGTAACATGGGAGTGAGGAAACTTTCCTAACAGTATTGGTTAATTATTGCATAATGATGCCACATGTCTTTCAGTCTCCTTGGATCAGTAGGAAAATATTCACCCATTTGGTGGAAGGAATTGTAATTCACATGGTAAAGCATGGGGATACAGAGAAGGGTGAAGAATTGGGGCCAATAATGTAATCCTCCAGACTAAGTATGACTTAAAAATCCAGATACAGCAGAGATATATTTGGCTATGCTAAAAACCCAAAAAACAAACAAAAAAATTCCTTTTGCATCTCAAACATACCAAAGTAAAGTAGAATACAAGTGATAACTGGGAAAACATTTTCAATTTATATCACAGATTAAGGGCTAATATGTCTAGTTTATAAAGAGCTTTTAAAAACTGAGTCAGTCTTATAGAAAAATAGAGAAATGATAGGAGCAGTTCACAGAAAAAAATGCAAATGCCCCTTAAACATGAAAAGATGCTCAACTTTCCACAGTTGTTTGATTTTTACAACAACCTGGTGAGGTGGATATTCTTATCATCCCTATTTTACAGACAAGAAAGCGGAGTCAAAAAGAGATAAAGTGTCCTGCCTGAACTCAACTAATAAGTAATGGTGCTAGGATTTGAATCCAGTCAGGCGGGCTCTGGCTAAGAGTAGTTCACCATGACTAAGTGATGCTTATTTCAGGAACACAGGATCATTTAATATTAAGACTAACTGGGTGTTTCCTTAATATGATAAAATATGTTTATCTCAGTCCAAATTCTGCTTAATTGAGAATTAGAGAAGCAATTTCCTTAAAATCAGAAACAAATCAAACAAACAGGAAAACACCTTCATTACCTTGAAGTAGGTAAATATTTCTTATGCAAAATAAAAAGTACTACCCAGAAAAATAAAGACCGATGCATTAGTTTATATTAAAATTAAAATTTTCTATTCAAAAACCTCATTAAGAGTAAAAAAGTCAGCCACAGGGTAGGCGATTATACTTGCAATACAAACATCTGACAAGACTTGCATCCAGAATCTATTTTAGAAATGGCTACAAATCAATTAAAACAGATAATCTAATACTAGGCAAATGACTCGTACAAAACATCACAAAAGAAGATATCCAAATGGCCAATAAGTGTATGACAGAGGGTTAAACATCATTAGTCATTCATGAAATGTAAATCAAAACCACAAAGACATACACACGCAACAGACTGGCTAAAGTTAAAGAGACTAACAACACTGAGTACTGGTACGGATGTGGAGCAACAGACACTCCCCTAAACTGCTGGTAAGGGTGTATATACAGCCGCCTTGGATAGTTATTTGACAATATCCACTAAAGCTAAACATATGCAAACCTGGCCACCCGGAAGTACCATTCTTAGGTATATACAAAATAGAAATGTGTACATATGTGCACCAAAACACACGCACATAGCAGCCCTATACAGCATAGGCAAAACTGAAAATGACACAAAAGTCCATCAACAGAATGAATCCATATATTGTGATATAGTCATACGGTGGAATACTACATAGAAACAAGGATTAACAAACTACACGCAGCAACATGAATGAAGCTCGAAAACGTAATGTTGAACAAAGCAGCCAGGTACATGAGGACGTGTTGTATGATTCCATTTACATAAGGTTAAGAACAAGCAAAACCGAACTTTGCTGTTAGAAATCTTTCCTGTAGGTGTGAGTATAACTGAAGGAGACAGAAGGCCTCTGGAAGTTTCAGCAGTGTTCTTGCCTTTGTTTAGAGGGTGTGATCTCTTTGTGAAGATTCACTGAGCCGTAGACTTACAATTGTGCATTTTTCTGGAAGTATGCTGTAGTCAATAAAAACAACACAAAATAAAACAAAAAACAATGTTTGTGAGCAGGGGTATTTTTGAGTGTAGGGTCACGTCTGAGAGCCATGGCAGGGCATGTGTAGACCCCACTTTCCCTTGAAGCTCAGGACCTGGGCAGGAAGTACTACCCAGAGGCCCTCCCTCCTAGACTGCCTTGAGGGGTCCTCCCACCCTGCCATCTGGGGATTCTTGAGAGGCCCTGGCATTTCCTTTCAGAATAGGTCATGGGGCCATATATAATTCTCCATGTTTTGTTTTGTTTTGTTTTGTTTTGCAGTACGCGGGCCTCTCACTGTTGTGGCCTCTCCCATTGCGGAGCACAGGCTCCGGACGCGCAGGCTCAGCGGCCATGGCTCACGGGCCCAGCCGCTCCATGGCATGTGGGATCTTCCTGGACCAGGGCATGAACCCGTGTCCCCTGCATCGGCAGGCGGACTCTCAACCACTGCGCCACCAGGGAAGCCGCCTCCATGTTGTTTTAAAAAGATCTTCCACAGCGAAGGCCATGCTGGGACTCAGTCCCCAGTCTTCTGGCCATCATCTCTTCTGATTAGGATAGTCGCTGTCCCTGTAGGATATCCCTGGTGTGGGACTAAGCAGCTGCCCACAGATGTCTTTACCACCGTCCCCCTCCAGCTTCAAAGGGCCTGAGTACCTGCCTGGTCGGTGTGGAGTAGAGGAAAGAGCCCAGGCAACAGGGAAGTGAGACTGATAGAGCCCCAGAGCCCAGGGGAGAAGGACTCAGGCAGAAGTGACGGTGACCAGCCAATGGGGGTAGAACCCAAGGCATGAAGCTGAACTCCTGTAGGGAGTGAATCCAGGGATGTGAGGAGACGCTGCCTCAAGACCATTCTAGGAGGTGCGTGATCCACAGCCTCTCTGGTGTGGATCGCTTGCAAGTCATTTGTGAATTGAGTAACATAAAATGAATCATGTTCCTGCTAGGACACATGCTTTTATTCTAAGAGACTTAGAAGTAGCTCATCTTTGTAACACAGATATAATCCTCTACATGTAGAAAGGCATTGGGAAAAGTACTGTATGTAACTAGTGGAATTGGTATCCACATTGTGTAGGTATGTAAAACATGAGTTCCTCAATTCTACCTACAAGCAGAAAACAGCCTCCTAGTCCTGGACACTCCGGTCATCACCGCAGGGACCCTACACAGAGTCTGAGAGTTGGAAAGCTCATTGGAGGTCACCTGGTCCAGCCTCCCCCAGCCAGAGGGCTTGGTCCAAGATTCCTGGCCCTGGGAAATAAAGTAAGTGGAGTAAAAATGTCTATTCACATCTCCTGGGGCAATTCCTACATGAAAGGGAAAAATAGCAGTAGATAATCCTGGAGCTTTCCAGAAGCAACACTGCCTTATAGGTCTATGTGGCTGCAACACTGAGGAGGTTAAATGCTAATAGAAAGCCCTGTCTGGAACCAGAAGGCGAGTACAAGTGCTAGGTATCAGGATATTACTGGTTTGCATTACCACTTAAAAAGATAATAAAGTAGTATTGCTTTCTCTTCCCCCTGGACCCCACAGGAACAAAAATTCCCCTCTGTTAAATCCAAGATTCTCAAGCATTTTGTTTCAAATGTTGAGTTCCTTTTGGGGAGGCAGGAACATAAACACCTTTGGTGTTTGATTTGTGTGTGTGTGTGTGTGTGTGTGTGTGTGTACACAAAGAAAGGTTGCTTCTTCCCTCTCACCTCCCCACATTACAAGTCTCTGCCTCTTTCTCTGAACTTGTAAGTTTCAGCATTGTGCCAGGGGGCATATGCAGTTTCTAGGTTGTCAGTTTTCCAAGGTCATCTTTTGAGATTAGCTGACTGCTGGATGCATCTGTAACAAGTCAGAGAAGGGTTTCTTCGACTTAGTTGGCTTTTCCCCTCTGATCTGAACCTGCTGAGGAAGTTTCCGTGTATCCTGTAGCCTGTTTAGTGAGTGTAAATTCCTAAAAGAAAGTGAAAGCAGAGTTTAATAATTCCTGGTGCCCCGTTCCTTATCTCCTCTCCCCCGCCTCCCTGTCCTTTGGTGAGTGTGAAAGGACATGACAGTGTCTGGAGGAGTTGGTGGAGAGAAACAGTGGCCTGTGGGTTGGGACTCAGAGAAAGAGGTTATCCTAGGATGAAATGCAAACCATATCACATTGATTTTCCCTTTGGGGGGCCCGGATATCACATCCTTCCATTTCCCTCTAGTCCCTGCCCGCCATCAACAGGGAAGCATTAACAGGGAATAATCAATGGCGCTCTGTCCTGAAAATAAAAGGCTTGTCATGTCTCTCCATTTGGTGGAATGGATGTGGGACCACGGGTAATGTGGCCAGCTCCCATCTGTCTCCTGTCACAGGCACTGACTCAGACATGCTTTCCATCCAGAGGGCTGCAGCTCGCAGCCAGGTGATTGCAAACTCTGTGTGGGCATCAAGAAAAAACATGACTTCAATTTCTTTGAACTCTTGTGTCAGGAGCTTGGCTAACTATCAAACATGGCAGCTAAGGAGTGACTTTACTGAACTTTAATTTCTGGGTTACATAATGGATTGATGTTCCCTAATATGATAGATGTTGTTCTTGCAGTCAAAACAAGGCTGTGTATTCACCGTTTCATGATAGAATCACAGAAATTCAGAATTGACAGGGACTTAAATCTACGTTCCAGCCCTATTCCCCATCTGATGTATGAATTTGCTATAAATTTCCTGATAAACCCAATGGTTGCCTGAACACTACTGCCTCCCAGCGTTGCCCATCCATTGTCAGAAAGCTCAGCTCTTGGAAAGTATTTTCTCACACTAACCAAAATCTGTTTTGTGGTGCTTGTGGACAGCACTCAAAGTTTCCTCTCCAGATGCCCCTCCGCTTTCACTTAGATCCAGTTCCCACTTGGTTCCCAACCTCTTCTGATTCTTTCCCACCAGTAATCCTGTTAAGTTCCTTTAGATCTAACCCTTATATCTGGTTATTCATCAAAGACTCTGGCTTGGAAGCATGCCAGTAGTCTTTCTCCTTTCAGACTCCTTGGGTAGCCTTCCTGCTCCCACCTAATCCCCCACCATCGGCCCAGAGATAAGTGGGAAGCATCCCCTTCCATTTTCTATACTTGGGGTCACTTAGCTGGCTTTGGAAGACATCCTTTGGACTTGTGTTAAGATAGCTCTAAACTCAACTCTCTTTGCATTTTTAATGCATGCTACAAAGCCACTTCTCTATCTTATACCTGTATGGCTTGATTTTACTTGGACCTACATGAAGAACAATACCACTATTACTATTACATTTTATCTTGTTAGATTGGTTTGTTGCTCCACCTTTTTAAGATCTTTAAAATTGGAATCAGATTCTGCCATTGCAAGCATGCACCTTCATTCTCAGCTTTGGTTAATCTGAAATATGATAAGCATACCTTTTCTGTCTTGGTCTACAACACTGGCAAAAATGAGAGGATGGGGTCCAGGACAGGGTCCTTGAATAACCTTTTAAAACCTCTCTTTAATTAGTATCTCTGAGGCAATCTCATTGGGTGTGGTAGTTGCTAATCCTGCTAATTAAACTAGCACCTATGCTGTATTTTTTTTTTTTTTTTTTTTTTTTGGCGGTTACGTGGGCCTCTCACTGTCGTGGCCTCTCCCGTTGCGGAACACAGGCTCCGGACGCGCAGGCTCAGCGGCCATGGCTCATGGGCCCAGCCGCTCCGCGGCATGTGGGATCCTCCCAGACCGGGGCACGAACCCGTGTCCCCTGCATCGGCAGGTGGACTCTCAACCACTGCACCACCAGGGAAGCCCTATGCTGTATTTTTAAATTTAATTTTTTAATTGAAGTATAGTTGATTCACAATGTTGTGGTAATTACTGCTGTACAGCAAAGTGACTCAGTTATACACACACACACACACACACACACACATATATACATTCTTTTTTAAAAAATATTCTTTTCCATTATGGTTTATCATAGGATATTGAATATAGTTCTCTGTGCTCTACAGTAGGACCTTGGAACCCCTCTTTCCCCCAACCCCCTCCCCTTTGGCAACCACCAGTCTGTTCTCTATGTCTGTGATTCTGTTTGTTTCGTTTGTGTCATACTTTAGATTCCACACGTAAGTGACATCATATGGTATTTGTCTTTCTCTTTCTCACTTACTTCACTCAGTATGATAATCTTAGTTGCACATGCTATATTCTTAATGATGATGATTACTTATTGAGCCTTACTATGTGCCAGACTTGTTTCATTTAATCTGCATAATAACCTACTGAGGTAGGTACTGTCATTATTCCCATTAAACAGATGAGGCACAAAGAGGTTAGTCAGCTTGCCTGAGACCACAGAGCAGAGCCAAGATTTGAACCCAAGTGTTCTGACTGAGTCCATACTGTTAACCACTCTTTTAATAAATTTATTTATTTATTTATTTTGCCTGCGTTGGGTCTTCGTTGCTGTGCGTGGGCTTTCTCTAGTTGCAGTGAGCGGGGGCTACTCTTCGTTGCAGTGTGCGGGTTTCCTGCTGCGGTGGCTTCTCTTGTTGCGGAGCACAGGCTCTAGGCACGTGGGCTCAGTAGTTGTGCCTCTCGGGCTCTAGAGCACAGGCTCAGTAGTTGTGGTGCACGGGCTTAGTTGCTCTGTGGCATGTGGGATCTTCCCAGACCAGGGCTCGAACCCGTGTCCCCTGCATTGGCAGGCAGATTCTTTACCACTGTGCCAGCAGGGAAGTCCCTGTTACCCACTCTTATACTGATATCTCATCCACTGCACTGTGAAATTCCTTGTCATGTGTCTGTGTATTCTGGAACATTCAGCAGCTGCATGCTCATGCAAGCCAGTGTGAGAGCTGGATAAAGCCACCATGAGCATGAGTGTCCCACCCTGGGGACCTGTTCCAGCTTGCCTTCCACCAGCCCCTTTCAATATTTCTTGCTCACTGGCTCCTCTGATTTCACTGAGATTGGGTTTGATGGGGTTGGAAGCATAGAGATAAGATCTATTTGCCTTCCCAAGTTGGGAACCAACTGAGAGATAGACCCAGTTGTCAGAGAGATGGAGACCAAGATGTCAACTCTCTAACAGAATGGAGTGCAGGGACAGAGCCCACCCCACCAAATTACTACATAACAGGGTGGTGACTCCCAGTGGGCAGGCAGGCTTTAAGAGAGCCCAGAAGGGGCTGGTGGACACGCTCTGTTCCTTCTCAAAATGCACCAGAGAAGTTTTTGCTCCTCCCGTCCTGTTAATAATATTAAGCCTTTTATGGTGCCTTTCCATTTATGAATCACTTTGCTATGCATTCTCTCATTCAATCCTACCTAAACTCTTTTATAGGTGGAGGTATAAAGTATAGTTCTTTTATACTTTCCTCGCTGAAGTACTTCCACATGTTAACATAGACCCTGGAAACAGATTACCCCAGGGGTCCAAACATAGTTCATTCACCGTATTTCCAGCAACAGCTCTGATCTCCTTAGGGGGATCTGTCCTCCTCTCACTTCATGACGTTTAGATGAAATCTCTCCTTCCCTTCCCTAAGCTCAAGGGATGGGCATACTACTAAATAGAAGTTTGGTACAGTGAGTCCCACTGCTAACCATCTTAAGTGAGTGAAGCAAGGACAGCCTCCCATCCCCCAGAGACAACACCGGATCCATGCGTGCCAGTGGGAGTGCCCTGACAAGAGAGTTCTGCGCGTACTTGCCCTGCCTCTCCACCTTCCTACCAATTCTGCGAGTTCTCCACTACTTTCCCAGGGAAGCCCACTGTTCCCCTTAAATGTATGAGGGAGTCTATTGCTTATAGCAATATAACTAAGAAAAATAAAGTGCAGGCTTTGATTGTTACCAGGGTCTGACGCCGCTTTCCCTGATTCAGCTTCTGGCCCCATTAACACAACTTTCCAGGTTTCCTGGGCGATGGCTCTGACATGCGTCCACATCCATTAAGGGACAGCCCAGCCTTGTGCCTGAAGGGAGGGGATCAGGAAATCTTTCGCTGAATTACAGATATACCATATCCAAGAGCCTACTAATCATGGCAAAGATAGAAATGATGTCAATCTGATGTTACGCATGTGCATTTATAAACGAAGCCACACAGCATCCCTCAGTTCACCATTTTGTATTTTAAGTGCTTGGAGTTTATTTAGAATTTGATGCTCTTGTTTGGGTGTCAGTGATAATCCCCTTTATTTGCAAAATAAACTATCAGTGGGACCCTTGGCAGATCTGTTTGAACCTCAGCATCCTCATCTGTAAAATGGATGCCATCCCACTTATGATTCCAAGCTTCTGTATGTGGCTTTATCATTTACCATTTATTCTCTCATTTGATCCAACTACACTTGTTTGTTGCAAAGGACCAACAATAATTCGTCTGAAAATACTGAGTGAAATGTAATGCATTATATCTAGGCGGCAGTTTGTTATAAAAGCTCCAACCTTCATCTTCTAGAATCTTCTATTCTCCCGGTTGCTTCCAAGATCCTTGACAATAATTTAGCAATCCCATTTGCAAGAGTTATCAGCACCCAGGAGGGTAATTCATCAAAGTAAGCGACTTTAATTCATTAGAGTAGCTAGAAAACAGGTGAGTCTCTTCACTCAGGGCTTTAATTCTTTCTTATCAAACATTTGTGTTACCCATTTCATGGTAAAAGATTTTATTTGACAGAAAAGATGGAAGCAAATTAGGGGGTGTAGAAGTTCTGCTTTCTTTCTGATAAAAATCACTACCATTCCTAAACAGTGCCCATGGCATCTTTTTCTTTGACTTGCCCTAAACTTAACTTTAAAAAGCAGAAGCCATTTTTGATGCCCTTGACTCGTTTCACAAGTCTCCACTCATTGTTGGCTTCAGCCTTCTGACTCTTTAGCCAAAAGCCATCTGCTTATTAACTTTTTTTCCACATTCTGCTCTGCCAAGATTATGAAGAACAGAAGCGCATGAAGATAGAAGCGTTATTGGGGAAAGTGTTTTGAGCACTGTGTCAGTTCAAGATCCTGTTGCCCCACTCAAGGACTGAAGCCTCTGCTGTTGGTGTTAATCTGGAAGTGATCCTAAGGGTTCACCAGGCCACAGCCCCCATTATAGACACACATCACCCTGTCATCACAAACTTCTCTTCTATAGCACTCTGCCCATCACTGTTCTCAGAGTTATGTAGGTCCCTGGTTTCGTGTTTCTTCTTCTTCTTTTTTTTTTTTTTTTTTGCGGTACGCGGGCCTCTCACTGGCTCACGGGCTTAGTTGCTCCGCGGCATGTGGGATCTTCCTGGACCGGAGCACGAACCCGTGTTCCCTGCATCTGCAGGCAGACTCCCAACCACTGCGCCACCAGGGAAGCCCCATCGTGTTTCTTCTTTCTACCGTTTATATTTGAGCTTGTCAGAGCTCCTCCTGCAGCTACTTAGATTTTCTTACAGTCCATTTCCCTTTCTTTCCTTTTGGTGACATTTTTCGTTACATAGTCAGGTTTGAGCTTTTGAGAGTTTCCCAGTCATGAACTACCTTTCTCATGCTATGGAATCATTGCTAATATGGCTAAAATTTAGAGACTAAACACACACACATTTCTAATTATCAAAGTAAGTTATACTTATTGGCATACTGTGGACCATTTGAAAAGTTTAGAGAAGTAGAAAAAAAATCACAATCTTACCACCCCAGAACAGCTACCCATTGGCATTTTGGTATAATTCATGTACACATTATTCTACCTGTATTTCAAAATCTACATGTGTATAGTAAAAATACTGTACATCAAAAGTTTTGGACATGTTACATTCGCCCCCCCTTATCAATATGAGTTCTTGATAAGTGCTATATTTAATGCCTGCATAATATTGCATACATGAAACATAGGTCTTCTATTATTGAACACTGAAGTCATTCCCAGGAATTTTTCTTTTATAAATAATCCCATGTGAGGTTGGAGGAGGGGCGCAATCCACAAGACTATCCTAATTTCTGACACCAACCGCAAAGTTAGGAAACAGTTTACATGAACACCCTCACTTGTGACACCATTGTAAGTTTAGGGGTTCCCAAGACCACCTTGAGTTTCTGTAATTCACTAGAAGGACTCACAGAACTCACTGGGAGCTATTACACTCGTGGTCATGGTTTATTACAGCTCAAGAATACAGATTAAAACCAGCCAAGGGAAGAGCTTCCAGCAGTCCTCTTCCCATGGAGTCACAGACAGGGTTACTTTTCTGGCAACAATGTGTGACAACAGACACCAGCACTGCCAACCAGGGAAGCTCACATGAGCCTTGATGTCTAGAGATTACAGATATGCCGTATCCAAGGGCTCCCTGGGTGACTGCCCCTTTAGTCTCCAGCCCATCCAGACACAGAGTGGATACCAATGGCCCAAAGCCCGCATCATAAATCATAGTGTTAGACTCTGTTCAGTGGCCAAGGCCCACAGGTAAACAAAGACACTCTTATCAGGTGGGACATTCTAAGGGCCTAGAGATCACCCCCAATAGCTGAGGGCCAAGGCTGGACTGCTCTTTGGTATACATCTTGTAATGACTATCTTTGTGCATAAGTTTTGTCCATTTTGAGGGCTATTTCTTTAGGGTAGATTCCTGGAAATGGAATAATTGGATCAAAGGATAAGACTTGATACATATTATCAAAATGACTCTGGAAGAGTGAACCAATTTATACTCCACTCCTCTCCATCCCCACCCAGGAACACACCAGAGTATCTGTTTTATCACACCCTCACTTGCAGTGGCTATCGTCACTTAAAAATATTTCTGGCAATCAGATAGACACAAAGTGGTATCACGTGGTTTTTGCTTATCTAAGATTACTACTAAGGGTATATACTCATGTTCATTTTTTTTTTTTGAAACTTTTACAGCTGGTTTATTTTTAATTTCCTTGAAAGAACTTGTGAAATGTGGTTTGCCTCATAATGCTTCTCAATACTGTAGTTTTCATTTAAATTATAATTTTATGTTTAAAAACTGAATTATATGATAAGTGATAGAAGATAAACTGTCTTTAATAATATTTCTTTTTTTTTTTCTTTTTTTTTTTTTTACATCTTTATTGGAGTATAATTGCTTTACAATGGTGTGTTAGTTTCTGCTTTATAACAAAGTGAATCAGTTATACATATACATATGTTCCCATATCTCTTCCCTCTTGCGTCTCCCTCCCTCCCACCCTCCCTATCCCACCCCTCCAGGCTGTCACAAAGCACCAAGGTGATCTCGCTGTGCTATGCGGCTGCTTCCCACTAGCTATCTACCTTACGTTTGGTAGTGTATATATGTCCATGCCTCTCTCTCGCTTTGTCACAGCTTACCCTTCCCCCTCCCCATATCCTCAAGTCCATTCTCTAGTAGGTCTGCATCTTTATTCCTGTCTTACCCCTAGGTTCTTCATGCCATTTTTTTTTCTTAAATTCCAAATATATGTGTTAGCATATGGTATTTGTCTTTCTCTTTCTCACTTACTTCACTCTGTATGACAGACTCTAGGTCTATCCACCTCATTACAAATAGCTCAATTTCATTTCTTTTTATGGCTGAGTAATATTCCATTGTATATATGTGCCACATCTTCTTTATCCATTCATCCGATGATGGACCCTTAGGTTGTTTCCATCTCTGGGCTATCGTAAATAGAGCTGCAATGAACATTTTGGTACATGACTCTTTTTGAATTATGGTTTTCTCAGAGTATATGCCCAGTAGTGGGATTGTAGGGTCATATGGTAGTTCTATTTGTAGTTTTTTAAGGAACCTCCATACTGTTCTCCACAGTGGCTGTATCAATTTACATTCCCACCAACAGTGCAAGAGGGTTCCCTTTGCTCCACACCCTCTCCAGCATTTATTGTTTCTAGATTTTTTGATGATGGCCATTCTGACCGTTGTGAGGTGATACCTCATTGTAGTTTTGATTTGCATTTCTCTAATGATTAATGATGTTGAGCATTCTTTCATGTGTTTGTTGGCAGTCTGTATATCTTCTTTGGAGAAATGTGTATTTAGTTCTTCTGCCCATTTTTGGAATGGGTTGTTTGTTTTTTTGTTATTGAGCTGCATGAGCTGCTTACAAATTTTGGAGATTAATCCCTTGTCAGTTGCTTCATTTGCAAATACTTTCTCCCATTCTGAGGGTTGTCTTTTGGTCTTGTTTATGGTTTCCTTTGCTGTGCAAAAGTTTTGAAGTTTCATTAGGTCCCATTTGTTTATTTTTGTTTTTATTTCCATTTCTCTAGGAGGTGGGTCAAAAAGGATCTTGCTGTGATTTATGTCATAGAGTGTTCTGCCTATGTTTTCCTCTAAGAGTTTGATAGTTTCTGGCCTTACATTTAGGTCTTTAATCCATTTGGAGCTTATTTTTGTGTATGGTGTTAGGGAGTTTTCTAATCTCATACTTTTACATGTACCTGTCCAGTTTTTCCAGCACCACTTATTTAAGAGGCTGTCCTTTCTCCACTGTACATTCCTGCCTCCTTTATCAAAGATAAGGTGACAATATGTGTGTGGGTTTATCTCTGGGCTTTCTATCCTGTTCCATTGATCTTTCTGTTTTTGTGCCAGTACCATACTGTCTTGATTACTGTAGCTTTGTAGTATAGTCTGAAGTCAGGGAGCCTGATTCCTCCAGCTCCATTTTTCTTTCTCAAGATTGCTTTGGCTATTCGGGGTCTTTTGTGTTTCCATACAAATTGTGAAATTTTTTGTTCTAGTTCTGTGAAAAATGCCAGTGGTAGTTTGATAGGGATTGCATTGAATCTGTAGATTGCTTTGGGTAGTAGAGTCATTTTCACAATGTTGATTCTTCCAATCCAAGAACATGGTATATCTCTCCATCTCTTTGTATCATCTTTAATTTCTTTCATCAGTGTCTTATAATTTTCTGCATACAGGTCTTTTGTCTCTGTAGGTAGGTTTATTCCTAGATATTTTATTCGTTTTGTTGCAGTGGTAAATGGGAGTGTTTTCTTGACTTCACTTTCAGATTTCTCATCATTAGTGTATAGGAATGCCAGAGATTTCTGTGCATTAATTTTGTATCCTGTTACTTTACCAAATTCATTGATTAGCTCTAGTAGTTTTCTGGTAGCATCTTTAGGATTCTCTATGTATAGTATCATGTCATCTGCAAACAGTGACAGCTTTACTTCTTCTTTTCTGATTTGGATTCCTTTTATTTCCTTTTCTTCTCTGATTGCTGCAGCTAAAACTTCCAAAACTATGTTGAATAAGAGTGGTGAGAGTGGGCAACCTTGTCTTGTTCCTGATCTTAGTGGAAATGCTTTCAGTTTTTCACCATTGAGGATGATGTTGGCTGTGGGTTTGTCATATATGGCCTTTATTATGTTGAGGAAAGTTCCCTCTATGCCTACTTTCTGCAGGGTTTTTATCATAAATGGGTGTTGAATTTTGTCAAAAGCTTTCTCTGCATCTATTGAGACGCTCATATGGTTTTTCTCCTTCAATTTGTTAATATGGTGTATCACGTTGATTGATTTGCGTATATTGAAGAATCCTTGCATTCCTGGAATAAACCCCACTTGATCATGGTGTATGATCCATTTAATGTGCTGTTGGATTCTGTTTGCTAGTATTTTGTTGAGGATTTTTGCATCTATGTTCATCAGTGATATTGGCCTGTAGTTTTCTTTCTTTGTGACATCCTTGTCTGGTTTTGGTATCAGGGTGATGGTGGCCTCGTAGAATGAGTTTGGGAGTGTTCCTCCCTCTGCTGTATTTTGGAAGAGTTTGAGAAGGATAGGTGTTAGCTATTCTCTAAATGTTTGATAGAATTCGCCTGTGAAGACATCTGGTCCTGGGCTTTTGTTTGTTGGAAGATTTTTAATCGTAGTTTCAATTTCAGTGCTTTTGATTGGTCTGTTCATCTTTTCTATTTCTTCCTGATTCAGTCTTGGCAGGTTGTGCATTTCTAAGAATTTGTCCATTTCTTCCAGGTTGTCCATTTTATTGACATAGAGTTGCTTGTAGTAATCTCTCATGATCTTTTGTATTTCTGCAGTGTCAGTTGTTACTTCTCCTTTTTCATTTCTAATTCTATTGATTTGAGTCTTCTCCCTTTTTTTCTTGATGAATCTGGCTAATGGTTTATCAATTTTGTTTATCTTCTCAAAGAACCAGCTTTTAGTTTTATTGATATTTGCTATTGTTTCCTTCATTTCTTTTTCATTTATTTCTGATCTGATTTTTATCATTTCTTTCCTTCTGCTAACTTTGGGGATTTTTGTTCTTCTTTCTCTAATTGTTTTATGTGCAAGGTTAGGTTGTTTATTCGAGATGTTTCCTGTTTCTTAAGGTAGGATTGTATTGCTATAAACTTCCCTCTTAGAACTGCTTTTGCTGCATCCCATAGGTTTTGGGTCATCGTGTCTCCATTGTCATTTGTTTCTAGGTATTTTTTGATTTCCTCTTTGATTTCTTCAGTGATCACTTCATTCTTAAGTAGTGTATTGTTTAGCCTCCATGTGTTTGTATATTTTACAGATCTTTTCCTGTAATTGATATCTAGTCTCATAGCGTTGCGGTTGGAAAAGATACTTGATACGATTTCAATTTTCTTAAATTTACCAAGGCTTGATTTGTGACCCAAGATATGCTCTACCCTGGAGAATGTTCCATGAACACTTGAGAAAAATGTGTATTCTGTTGTTTTTGGATGGAATGTCCTATAAATATCAATTAAGTCCATCTTGTTTAATGTATCATTTAAAGCTTGTGTTTCCTTATTTATTTTCATTTTGGATGATCTGTCCATTGGTGAAAGTGGGGTGTTAAAGTCCCCTACTATTAATGTGTTACTGTCAATTTCCCCTTTTATGGCTGTTAGTATTTGCCTTATGTATTGAGGTGCTCCTATGTTGGGTGCATAAATATTTACAATTGTTATATCTTCTTCTTGGATCGATCCCTTGATCATTATGTAGTGTCCTTCTTTGTCTCTTCTAATAGTCTTTATTTTAAAGTCTATTTTGTCTGATATGAGAATTGCTACTCCAGCTTTCTTTTGGTTTCCATTTGCATGAAATATCTTTTTCCATCCCCTTACTTTCAGTCTGTATGTGTCTCTAGGTCTGAAGTGGGTCTCTTGTAGACAGCAAATATATGGGTCTTGTTTTTGTATCCATTCAGCCAATCTGTGTCTTTTGGGGGGAGCACTTAGTCCCTTTACATTTAAGGTAATTATCGATATATATGTTCCTATTCCCATTTTCTTAATTGTTTTGGGTTCGTTATTGTAGGTCTTTTCCTTCTCTTGTGTTCCTTGCCTAGAGAAGTTCCTTTAGCAGTTGTTGTAAAGCTGGTTTGGTGGTGCTGAACTCTCTCAGCTTTTGCTTGTCCGTAAAGGTTTTAATTTCTCCATCAAATCTGAATGAGATCCTTGCTGGGTAGAGTAATCTTGGTTGCAGGTTTTTCTCCTTCATCACTTTAAATATGTCCTGCCAGTCCCTTCTGGCTTGCAGACTTTCTGCTGAAAGATCAGCTGTTAACCTTATGGGGATTCCCCTGTGTGTTATTTGTTGTTTTTCCCTTGCTGCTTTTAATATGTTTTCTTTGTATTTAATTTTTGACAGTTTGATTAATATGTGTCTTGGCATATTTCTCCTTGGATTTATCCTGTATGGGACTCTCTGTGCTTCCTGGACTTGATTAACTATTTCCTTTCCCATATTAGGGAAGTTTTCAACTATAATCTCTTCAAATATTTTCTCAGTCCCTTTCTTTTTCTCTTCTTCTTCTGGAACACCTATAAGTTGAATGTTGGTGCATTTAATGTTGTCCTAGAGGTCTCTGAGACTGTCCTCAGTTCTTTTCATTCTTTTTTCTTTATTTTGCTCTGCAGTAGTTATTTCCACTATTTTATCTTCCAGGTCACTTATCCGTTCTTCTGCCTCAGTTATTCTGCTATTGATCCCATCTAGAGTATTTTTAATTTCATTTATTGTGTTGTTCATCATTGTTTGTTTCATCTTTAGTTCTTCTAGGTCCTTGTTAAATGTTTCTTGCATTTTGTCTATTCTAGTTCCAAGATTTTGGATCATCTTTACTATCATTATTCTGAATTCTTTTTCAGGTTGACTGCCTATTTCCTCTTCATTTGTTAGGTCTGGTGGGTTTTTATCTTGCTCCTTCATCTGCTGTGTGTTTTTCTGTCTTTTCATTTTGCTTATCTTACTGTGTTTGGGGTCTCCTTTTTGCAGGCTGCACATTCGTAGTTCCCTTTGTTTTTGATGTCTGTCCCCAGTGGCTAAGGTTGGTTCAGTGGGTTGTGTAGGCTTCCTGGTGGAGGTGACTAGTTCCTGTGTTCTGGTGGATGAGGCTGGATCTTGTCTTTCTGGTGGGCAGGTCCACGTCTGGTGGTGTATTTTGGGGTGTCTGTGGCCTTATTATGATTATAGGCAGCCTCTCTGCTAATGGGTGGGGTTGTGTTCATGTCTTGCTAGTTGTTTGGCACAGGATGTCCAGCACTATAGCTTGCTGGTCGTTGAGTGAAGCTGGGTGCTGGTGTTGAGATGGAGATCTCTGGGAGATTTTCGCCATTTGATATTATGTGGAGCTGGGAGGTCTCTTGTGGACCAGTGTGCTGAAGTTGGTTCTCCCACCTCAGAGGCACAGCACTGACTCCTGGCTGCAGCACCAAAAGCATTTCATCCACACGGCTCAGAATTAAAGGGAGAAAAAGTAGAAAGAATTAGTAGACGTAGAAAGAAAGAAAGAAAGAAAGGAAGAAAGAAAGGAGGGAGGGAGGGAGGAAGGAAGGAAGGAGGGAAGGAAGGAAGGAAAAAAGATAAGGTAAAATAAAATAAAGTAAGATAAAATATAATAAAGTTATTAAAACAAAAAATAATTATTAAGAGAAAAAAAGTTTTAAAAAAAACAAAAAAAACAACAACCAAAAAAAACGGACGGATAGAACCCTAGGACAAATGGTGGAAGCAAAGCTATACAGACAAAATCTCACACAGAAGCATACACATACACACTCACAAAAAGAGGAAAAGGGGAAAAAATCATAAATCTTGCTCTCAAGTCCACCTCCTCAATTTGGGATGATTCGTTGTCTCTTCATGTATTCCACAGCTGCAGGGTACATCAAGTTGATTGTGGAGCTTTAATCCGCTGCTTCTGAGGCTGCTGGGAGAGATTTCCCTTTCTCTTCTTTGTTCTCACAGCTCCCGGGGTTCAGCTTTGGATCTGGCCCCGCCTTTGCCTGTAGGTCGCCGGAGGGCACCTGTTCTTCGCTCAGACAAGACGGGGTTAAAGGAGCCGCTGATTCGGGGGCTCTGGCTCACTCAGGCCGGGGGGGCGGGGCACGGAGTGCGGGGCGGGCCTGCGGCGGCAGAGGCCGGCGTGACGTTGCACCAGCCTGAGGCGCGCCGTGCGTTCTTCCGGGGGAGTTGTCCCTGGATCCCGGGAACCTGGCACTGGCGGGCTGCACAGGCTCCCTGGAAGCGGGGTGTGGATAGTGACCTGTGCTCGCACACAGGCCCCTTGGTGGCGGCAGCAGCAGCCTTAGCGTCTCATGCCCGTCTCTGGGGTCCGCGCTGATGGCCGCGGCTCGTGCCCCGTCTCTGGAGCTCCTTTAAGCAGCGCTGTTAATCCCCTCCTCGCGCACCAGGAAACAAAGAGGGAAGAAAAGTCTCTTGCCTCTTCGGCAGGTCCAGACTTTTCCCCGGACTCCCTCCCGGCTAGCCGTGGTGCACGAACCCCCTGCAGGCTGTGCTCACGCCGCCAACCCCAGTCCTCTCCCGGCGCTCCGACCGAAGCCCGAGCCTCAGCTCCAGGCCCGCCCGCCCCGGCGGGGGAGCAGACAAGCCTCTCGGCCTGGTGAGTGCCGGTCGGCCCTGACTGTGCGGGAATCTCTCCGCTTTGCCCTCCGCACCCCTGTTGCTGCGCTCTCCTCCGCGGCTCCAAAGCTTCCCCCCTCCGCCACCCGCAGTCTCCGCCCGCGAAGGGGCTTCTAGCGTGTGGAGACCTTTCCTCCTTCACAGCTCGCTCCCACTGGTGCGGGTCCCGTCCTTGTTCTTTTGTCTCTGTTGTTTCTTTTTTCTTTTGCCCTTCCAAGGTACGTGGGGGGTTCCTTGCCTTTTGGGAGGTCTGAGGTCTTCTGCCAGCGTTCAGTAGGTGTCCTGTAGGAGTTGTTCCACGTGTAGACGTATTTCTGGTGTATCTGTGGGGAGGAAGGTGATCTCCGCGTCTTACTCTTCCGCCATCTTCCCGGAAGCCCTCCTCATGTTCATTTTTAAAGCTTTTATTATACAGGATTTTGAGCACACACAAATGTTGACAGAACAGCTTAATGAATTCCCATGCGCCCATCATCCCAGCACAACCATCAGCCTCTGGGTCTTCTACCTCATTCAGAGCTCTACCTTCTCACTCTCATCGTTTTTTAAAGAAAACCTCTTAGCCGTATCATTTTATCTTTCATATTTCAGTATGAATTTCTAGGACTCGACTAAAAGTCCACAAATACAATTACTATACTTCAAAAATTAATAATTTCTTAATGTCTTCAAATATCCAGTTGATATTCAAATTTCCAATTGTTTCATAATTATCAGGGTTTTTTTTAAAAAACATTAGAAACACCAGGATCCAAATGAAGTCCAGATACTGAGATTTGTAGATACATTTTTTAATCTAACATATGTTCTTTAATTTATGAATGCTCTCTCTTACCCTCCTCCCTCTCTGCCTCCCCCGTAGAGATGACTTTGTTCTTCCTCCTCTCCTTCACCACCTCCCTCTAAGACATGACTTGTTCACGGCTGTATTCCTGGTGTCTACACCTTTGGGTAACCCCCTCCTCTTGACTGACTTCCTTCTAACAATTAGAATATGGCAAAGGCAATGGGATGTCACACCCATGACTATGTTATGTAAGACTCCTTTCTCTCTCCCTCCGTCTCCCTCTGCCCCTGCCACTCCTTCCCTGTTGCTGCCTTTGGAGAAGCAACCTGCATGAAGCAGCTCAGGTGGCAAGCGACTGTGGGCAGTCTCTAGGAGCTGAGGGTAGATTCCAGCAAGAAACTAAAACCCTCTCTCTGGCACCTACAAGGAAATGATACCTGCTAACAATCTGAAGGAGCTTGGAAGCAGGTCTCTTAGTTGAGCCTCTGGTGAGAGCACAGCCACAGCTGACACCTGAATTGCAGCTGCGTGAGACCCTTCAGCAGGAAACTCAGCTAAGCTGTGTGCAGGCTTCACTCTGGCATCAGATTCCAGCAAGAAACTAAAACCCTCACTCTGGCATCAGGTGGGAGAAATAAAGGCAGGAGCACATTTACTCTATAGATCGTAAATGTGTCTTTAAAGATGCTAACTTTGTGGTAGTTAAGTGGCATAGAAAATGAATACAGAGGGTGTTTGCTAAGCCTATGCATAATACAGAAGGCTAGTTAAGAACTGGTCAGACACTCTGCTTTTAGCTGAATGAGTCTTCCAGCCATTGACCAGGTGGTTGAACATCACCACCACTGCCATGGCCTTTGAGGTGGTTCGTGACCCACATTGGCACTGATTGAGCTGGCCAGGTCCTCCTTCTAGCCAGGCCGACTGTACTATACTCCAACAACTTTGCCTCCCTGCCCTACCCCACCACCGCCATCCTTCCCCCATGATCGCTTCTCAGCCCGCTTACGGTGACCTTAGGGTGAGCTTCTGGAGGCTAAGCACCCTCATGAGAGCTCTCCAAGGGTTTACGCCTTCCCAGTATGCCCGGTGCTTGCTCTAATGTGGACAGCACTGAGCGTATGGTCCTTGGGTGTCTGCCCTGCACTTTCTTCACCCTGTGAATATCTCTGCCTTTGATATAATTTACCTTCTCTCTACACAGCTTCCCCAGTCTGATTTCTGGATGACTGTGAATTGCTCCCAACAAAAAGCTTTTGAGTGGGACATAAACATGCAGCCCTGAGCTGACCCTGTGTGCTCATGGTGCACGCAGGCCACCCTGGGAAGCTCCCTCGCCTTCCACCTGCAGGGGCAGCTCTCCTCTTTGTCTCCACGGCCCAGCCCAGGGCTTCACAAACCCTCTGTTCTTAGTGCTCTCTCTGCCACCTCCCAGATTCCATTCAGCCTGGTGTTTAAAAAAAGCGTTGTCAGAATATGCCATTCAATCTGGTTTCATTTTTTCCTGTAAAATGAGGAAGTCAGGACTACCAGTAAGACCGCAGATGAATAATGAAAGAATCCCTCCCAGCTGTTCAGGGATATATATTTTTCCTGCAGTGGAGCGAGACGGATTCCCATCACAGCTCAGGGACTTGTTCCATGAAGCCTCTCATCTGTCACGCTCCTGGGGGAAGGGGAAGGTGGAGAGGTGTCATTATGGATGTAACTGGGCTCAGAAGGGACTGGTCAAGGTTGACGCTGCAGTTCTGATGGAGCGGTTGATGGAAATTTTCCTGGGGGCCGCTGCTGGCTGGTGGAGTGGGCAGCTCCAGACGGCCCCCACTGCCCTGTTCTGGGGCTGACTCCTGAATCCTTTCCAGTCAGCCTGCCTTGAAGCTAAAATAAGTCCCTCCAAGGTAGCTACCCAGGGAAAATACCCTTGACCTGTTCCAAACTAGATAGGAAATCAAAACAACATTCTTTCAGTTTTGCAATAAGCCTGAACCAGATCCCCTTAATTGTCTCTGCTTTCCTGTCCTGAAGCCAGCCTGTCTCCCTGGGAACTCTGTGCAGAGTGGAGTCAGGTGGTCTGTATCTGTAGCTGGTTCCTTATACCCAAAGGGAGAAATGCTTGTGATCTGGGGGGCCAGCATCAGGTGTGCCAGTCTTGTGTGAATGCTGACTTAGCCTTAAGACTAAGGAAGACAGAAATAGGTCCATTTCATAAGATGGAGAAGCCAGACCTCGATTTCCTCTCCTTATCCCCCTTTCTTAACCCTAGAAAACAACTTGCACAGAGCTTTTCCGCTGCTAACAGCTGTTCTTCCCTCCCTTCGCTCCTGCTTTTTCAAAGGCTGACCTCGAGTGCAGTGCCTGCGGCCACCGCTGCCAAAAGGGATCAGGGAAGGTCCTGTTGTGCCGATGGCTGTCACCCAGCCACTCCTCCTAGGTTTTCAGTTTGCTTGGGAAAAGACTCCCTCTGCCTTTTGAATTCTTATTGCCAGTCTTGTTCCTAAAAGGATTTGAGATGTCTGACAAAAATACAAATAGTACAGCAAAGTAGAAGGTAAGGGAGGAGCATCAGGTGGGAGAAATAAAGGCAGGGAAAATAAAGCAGCCATGCAAGTCTCTTATACCAGAGGCTGATTGATGTGCACTTGCTAATTTGATTCTGGGTTTTCTGGAAGAAGGAAACATAATCAACGATTCCCTCCTCAGTGTCTATGAGATAAAAGCAAACTAGTTGTTTGGGGGAAAGTTCTGAAGTACCAGACACATCTCTGGTGGGATGTTTGTTCTTTCAAAGAGGTGAACAATGCCCTCAATAATGCTGAGTGTCATGGAGCAATTATTGAAAATGTTTAACTTTAAGGCTGTCTGAAGATCACCAGTGTTTGAATTCTGTGACTGTCTTAAGAATTGATGTCTTATGGAATCAAGTTTAAAATAATGATTTTCTTTCCTCCTCTCTCTCCTTTTCTTCTTTCTCTTCCTCCCCCACACCTCTTTATTCTTCTTGAAAGACTAGACATTTCCTACTTTCTGGGATCAAGGAACCTGGGCTCTGATGCTAACTCTAAGTGGTTATCTGTATCACTGTGCCACGTGTCATGATCTGGTGTGTTTCTGCCATTGTGTGCTCCTGCACAAGAGTGAATGCAAGTGTCTAGTCCGCTTCTTTACCAAGTTATTGTTAAATTACATGCAGTGAGTTGGGGGTAGAATTTTTCCAGAGCTTGAGCATGTATCAGAATCTCCTAAAAGGCTTGTTAGATCACAGATTGCTGGGCCCCATCTCCAGAGTTTGACTCAGGAGGTCTGGGTGGGTCTGAGAATTTGCGTTTTTACCAGGTGGTGCTGTTACTGTTTGTCTAAGGATCATGCTTTGAGAACCACTATTGTAGAATAACTTCCTTGCCCCTAAACCATCCTAGGTTGGACAGTCAGTTCATGTACATCTGGGAGTTCCCATCTCATTTTTTCATCTTCAAAATGAAAAAGTCAAAACTAGCCCAAAATAGCCTCTGTCTTTTGGCTTTGTTCTTGACCCAAACTAGGACCTCGGCTGGGCAAGTTTAAGAGTAGCTCCTGCTGAAGTCACAGAGAAGCAAATTTAGACTTCATGCGCATGCATGCTCTCTACAGACTAGTACTGGGCTTTTCCACAGTTCTCATTTGGGCAAAACACCGTGTGGTGCCGCTCAGATCCTGAGAATGTTCTGAAAATGAGATAAACATTATCCACATGTGTGGAAAATATGTCAATAGAGGTGGCAGTCTAAAAGATTTAACTTGCTGAGTTAAGATCCAGGCTCTTGGGCTTCCCTGGTGGCACAGTGGTTGAGAGTCCGCCTGCCGATGCAGGGGACACGGGTTCATGCCCCAGTCTGGGAAGATCCCACATGCCGCGGAGTGGCTGGGCCCGTGAGCCATGGCCGCTGAGCCTGCACATCCGGAACCTGTGCTCCCCAACGGGAGAGGCCACATTAGTGAGAGGCCCGCGTACCGCAAAAAAAAAAAAAAACTGCAATGAGGCACCACCTCATACTGGTCAGAATGGCCAGCATTAAAAAGTCTACAAATAATAAATGTTGGAGAAGGTGTGGAGAAAAGGGAACCCTCCTACACTGTTGGTGAGAATTGGTGCAGCCTCTGTGTAAATCATCATGGAGGTCCCTTAAAAAACTAAAAATAGAGCTACCATATGATCCAGCAATCCCACTCCCGGGCATATATCTGGAGAAAACCATAATTCAAAAAGATACATGTACCCCAATGTTCATTGCAGCACTATTTACAATAGCCAAGACATGGAAGCAACCTAAATGTCCATCGACAGATGAATGGATAAAGATGTGGTATATATACAATGGAATACTACTCAGCCATAAAAAAGAATGAAATAATGCCATTTGCAGCAACATGGATGCAACTGGAGTTTATCATACTAAGTGAAGTTTAGTCAAAAAGAGAACGATAAATACCATATATCACTTATATATGGAATCTAAAATATGACACAAATGAACTTATTTATGAAACAGAAAACAGACTCACAGACATAGAAAACAAACTTATGGTTACCAAAGGGGAAAGGGGGTGGGAGGGATAAATTAGGAGTCTGGGATTAGCAGATACAAACTGCTGTATATAAAATAACAGGGTTCTACAGGGTATAGCACAGTGAACTATATTCAATATCCTGCAATAAACCATCATGACAAATGTGAAAAAGAATATATAACTGAATCACTTTGCTGTATACCCGAAACTAATACAATGTTGTAAATCAACTATACTTCAATTAAAAGAAAAGTTTGTTGTTTTGAGGCACTAAGTTTGGGGATAATTTGTTACATAGTAATAGAGAATACACAACAAGACAAACATTTACACCACTGCTGCAGAGACTCTGATCCTGTCACGTTCCTTCTGAGACACTTTCAGTGACTCTTCATTACCTCAGATTAGGTGCTCACTCTTCAGTTAGGTGACCAAGACCCTCCTACGTCATCTCCCATAACTTCCCTAAACAGTCTCAGTTGGACTATTGGCTTTGCTCTGAACACTCTTCACACTTTCACGCCTTTGCCCACCAGCCTGAAAATATTCCCTAGATCTCATTTCCATCTTTAAACTATCCTTGCATCCTCAAATAGAGAATGTAATAGAACAAAACTAAGTTGGTTTTTTGAAAACAAAATTGAAAAACCTTTAATCTAACTAAGAAAAAAAGAAGACTCAATCCATAATGAAAGAGGAGACATTACAATAGATGCCTCAGAAATAAAGAGTACAAGGGACTATTATGAACAATTATATGCTAACAAATTGGCTAACTTAGAAGAAATGGATAAATTCCTAGAAACATAAACTGAATCAAGAAGAAATAGAAAGCCTGAACACACCAACAAAGAAGGAGATTGTAGAAATCAAAAAACTCTCAAAAAACCCAGGACCAGATAGCTTCATGGCTGAATTCTACCAAACATTCAAAGAATTAATACCAATCCCTCTTAAACTCTTAAACAAGGGATAGTTTAAGAGTTAGTTTAAGAGATAGTTTAAGAGAGTTTAAGAGATAGTTTAAGACTCTTAAACTCTTAAACAAGGGATGGTAGAAGGAATACTTCCAAACTCATTTTATGAGGCAAACATCACTCTGATACCAAAGCCAGACAGACACCACAAGAACTACAGACCAATATCTGATGAACATAGATGCAAAAAGCCTCAGTAAAATACTAGCAAACTAAATTCAACACCACATCAAAAAGATTATACACCATGACAAAGTGGGATTTATTCCTGGGATGTAAGTTTGGTTTAATGTATGCAAATTAAACAATATGATACACTATATAAACAGACTGAAAGAAAAACCACATGGTCATCTCAATAGATTAAGAACCATTTAACAAAGTTCATGATAAAAACTGTCAACAAAATAGATACAGAAGGAAATTTCCTCAACACAAAAAAAGGCCATTTATGAACAGCTAAATGCATAATCAATGGGGAAAACTGAAAGCTTTTCCTGTAAGGTCCAGTATAAAGCAGGGATGCCCACTCTTGCCACTTCTAAGCAACATCAGACTGGAAGTACTAGCAAGAGGAATCAGACTAGAAAAATAAAGTGCATCTAAATCAGGCAGTGAAATTACCTGTCTGCAGATGACATGATCCTTTATATAGAAAACCCTAAGGATCCCATTAAACTGTTAGGATAAATGAATTCAGGAAAATTATAGGATATAAAAAAGTACAGAAATCAGTTGTGTTTCTTTACACCAACAATGATCTCTCCCAGAAGGGGAAAAAAAATCCCATTTACAACTGCATCAAAAAGAATACTTAGGAATAAAGTTAACTGAGGGGAATAATCTGTACACTGAAAATTAGAAAACATTGAAAGAAATCGAAGGTACAAATAAATGAAAATATATCCCAGGTTTAAGGATTGGAAGAATATTTTTAAAATGTCCATACTACCCATGTCCATACACATTCAATGCAATGCCTATCAAAATTCCAATAGCATTTGTCAAAGAAGTAGGAAAAAACAATTCTAAAATTTGTATGGAACCACAAAGACCCCAAATAGCCAAAAGCAATCTTGAGAAGGTTAGATTAGCATCATACTTCCTGATTTCAAATTATATTACAAAGATATAGTAATCAAAACAATATGGGGGCTTCCCTGGTGGCGCAGTGGTTGAGAGTACGCCTGCTGATGCAGGGGACACGGGTTCGTGCCCCAGTCCGGGAAGATCCCACATGTCGCAGAGCGGCTGGGCCCGTGAGCCATGGCCGCTGAGCCTGCGCGTCCGGAGCCTGTGCTCCGCGACGGGAGAGGCCACAACTGTGAGAGGCCCGCATACCCCCCCCCCAAAAAAAACCAATATGGTACTGCCTCTTGAAATGAATTTAACAGTACTGACCTATTATCAGCATTCAGACCATTTGATGAGATGGAACAGTCTAACAATTTCATCTTCTGGACAGTGAAACTTAAAGAGGTTTCAAAGATGGGACTGTAGGGGAACAAAGTTTGCCACCCCAAAATATCTTTGACATGTGGATTATTTTGAGCTTAAAAAAATAATAATCAAGCCCCCAAAAGACTCAGAAACTTTGACTTTCCCTGTAAGTGCCTAAAGAATTTAGATAGCTCTATTCCTATAATAGAGCCTCTATCACCAGAGATATCTGCAATAAATACGGGCTAGGTGTGGTGGGGAAACTCATAGCTAAGGGTCCACTCTGTCCTATTGCTTCGGCATGGCCCAGCAAATGTTTACCAAACACTTGCTTTTCCATCTCCAGGTGAATTGTCTTCCTCCACTTTGAAGTCCCAAATCACTACCCCCAACATCCTCTTTTGTCTTTAGCTGAAGAGGATATTTAAAAGGTGAGGTTTTAGGCCATTTTGGTGAGTTACTCAGTTTTTCTGGGTTTCTCCCATGTATACATGTTAGTAAAAGTTTGATTTTCTCTGTTAATCTGTCTCATGTCAATTCTTAGACCAGCCAGAAGAACCTAGAAGGGTAGAGGAAAATTTCTTCCTCCCCAACAATGGTAGATCATTCCGGTTCCAGTCATTGTGTCTTTCTAGTGTATTACATCTTTTATAGGATCATACACAACATTTGTAATCTTATTCCTAAGTATTTTATCATTTCTGTTGATATTTCCCCCTCTTTATATCTTTCTACATAGTCTCATTTGCATTGATGAAAGGTACTGATTTCTAAAGAAATACATACCCATCACTGTACCAAAACCAAAACACAGTATGGGACTGCATAAAATCAGATACGTAGATCAATGGAACAGAATTGAGAGTCCAGAAATAAACCCAAACATATACAAAGGATTTTTGACAAGGGCACCAAGAATACAGAATGGTGAAAGGATAATGTCTTCAATAAATGGTACTGGGAAAACTGGATATTTACATGCAAGAGAATGAAATCAGACTCATCTTGCATCATAAACAGATCAACTTAAAATGGATTAAAGACCTGAAACCGTGAAACTCCTAGAAGAAAACATAGGGGAAAAGCTTCTTGACATTGCCTTGGTGATGATTTGTTGAATATGACATCAAAAGCTCAGGCAACAAAAGCAAATATAAACAAGTGAGACTGCATCAAACTAAAAAACATCTGCACAGCAAACAATCAACACAATGAAAAAGCAACCTATGTATTGGGAGAAAATATTTGCAAACCATGTATCTAATAAGGAGTTAATATACAAAAAAATACAAGGAACTCATACAACAATAGCAAAAAACCCTAACCCAATTTAAAAAACTGTCAAAGGACTTGTTGGGCTGCACCCATGGGCCTGCAAGCCTTGTAGTTGCCCAGGCTTGAGACCAAAGAAAGAACCCAGAGACAGCGACAGAGGCATCAACGATTTATTGGACAGGGAATCTTACACGTCCGAGGCAAAAGGTCCTGGAGTGACACCTCACCCCAATGGGTTAACGCGGCGTAGGCACTGGGACCATTGCTCCTGGGATATTCAGTTATAGTTCGTAGGGCTCGAGTTAGCTTCCTGGTCCTTGTGTTGAGAGAGCGGTTTCCCGTCTCAGCTGTTGTTTAAGTAGCCTGTTCATCCTTCCAATTAGCCGGGCAGCAGCGGGGTTGTAGGGCAGGTGGAAATGCCAGCGTATGTCATTTTTATCGGCCCACTCCTGAACTTCATGGCCGGTAAAGTGGATCCCTGGGTCACTGTCCAATGTCCGTGGGGGTCCTGTACATCACGCACAGCTGTTCTAGACCCTGAATGGTGATGTTGGGCGCTGCTCGAGGCCTCGGGTAGGCCTCTTGTAAGGTCTCCCACCTGCTGTAACGCTGTGTAGATGCATGTGGCTGCTGGTCCATCCCACTATATGGTTGCTCTGCCCGCTTCCGTAGCTGGGATCAGGAGCCCAAGGACACTCTCACTAGTTTGCCGTTGCCACGGGCCCCAAGCAAACCCTTCCAGGTAACTGGCCACGTCCAAGTCACAAGTCTGTCCCTGAGTTAATACCCCTAAAACCTGTGTCTGTAACTGTTTAGGGGTGGAGGATCAGACAACACCCAAGTATCTGATAGATAATCCAGGTCCTTGCGTTTTTTCCTGTATTCACCAGGGATCCCCGTGCGGTCAGAGGAACCACAAGCACGGGGCTGTTACTTTTAAACTGGTAAGAGATTCCAAGGTTAACAGGATATCATCAATCTAATGGAAGAGAAAGACATCTCCCATGGCAGTCGGCTGCCACGGGGCCCCTCAGGCTAGTGGACGGCCACCTCGGGATCACCCCTGCAATTTTCCATTCCCCATCCTTATTTCCTGACATCTTGGCGCTCACAGGAGTTTTCTCAGCCTCCTGGCTGGCTCTTCAACTGTTGGGCTGCACCCGAGGGCCTGCAAGCCTTGTAACTGCCCAGTCTGGAGACTGAAGAAAGAGCCCGGAGACAGGAACATGAGACATTAACGGTTTATTGGACAGGGGATCTTACTGGTCCACAGCAAAAGGTCCTGGAGTGACACCCCACTGTGAACGGCAGCTGACAAGCAGACCATGGCAGCCATCTTTGCTACTTGGTGGGGAAAGAGGCTACCATTTATAGGGGGAATTGACATCACGTTGGCTCATCAGTTACCAGGGAAACCAGCAGCTGGGGCCCATCCCTCACAACCCCTCAGGTTAACGACCATCACAAGGTCAGATGTTTCTCTTTAATAAACTAGCCGGTGGAGCCGTTCTGGCCTAAGGATTAGAACTATCACTAGCTCGGGCAGGGGGCAAGTGCGTTTATGTAGGTAGGGTATAGGTGAAGCAAGGACTGGTCCAGCAGGGGATGTACAAAGAGCAAGAGAACAGCCATCTTGAGTGGCCTGACCATACAGGATCTTAATAGACATTTTTACGAAGAAGACTTACAAATGGCCAACAGGTATATGAAAAATGCTCAACATCACTAATCATCAGGGAAATGCAAATCAAAACCACAATGAACTATCACCTCACACCTGTAAGGATGGCTATTATCAAAAAGACAAAAGATAAGTGTTGGTGAGGATGTGAAGAAAATGGAGTCCTTGTACATTCTTGATAGGAATATAAATTGGTACAGTCATTATGGCAAACAGTATGGAGGTTCCTCAAAAAAATTAAAAATAGAACTGCCGGATGATCCAGCAATCCCTCTTCTGAGTATATACCAAAAGGAACTGAAATCAGTACCTTAAAAAGATATGTGCACTCCCATGTTCATTGCAGCATTATTCATAGTAGCCAAGACATGGAAACAACTTAGTGTCTATCAACAGATGAGTGGATAAAGAAATGTATACATATCCATTTGCTACATCATGGGTGAAACTTGAGGACATTTTGCTAATTTAAGTAAGCCAGAGACAGAAAGAAAAATACTGCATGATCTCACATATATGGAATCTTAAAAAGTTGAATACGTAGAAGCAGAGAGTAGAAACATCGTTACCAGGGGTGGGAAGGTAGGGGAAACAGGGGAGATGGTTAAAGGGTACGAAGTTGCAGTTATGTAAGATGAATAAGTCTAGAGATTTAATGTACAACATGATGACTACAGTTAATAATACTGCATTGTATACTAGAAATTTGCTAAGAGAGTAGATTTCAGGTGCTTTCGCCATATACAGTACCAAAAAAAATGGTAACTTTGTGAAGAGATGAATATGTTAATTAGCTTGACTATAGTAATAATTTCACTATGTACATGCATATCAAAACATCATGCTGTACATCTTAAATATATCCTATTTTTTTAAAGTAAATAAAAGTAACATTTTTACTTTTCTCTTTCCGTTTCTCATTCTTTTCCCTACCCACTTTTAATCATCAGCCCCTCTCAAGGGTAACCGCTATCCTTACTTCTCATGACATGGATCAGTTTTGCCTGTTTTTAAATTTCATGCAAATGGAAGCGTACAGTGCTACTGTTTTGGTCTGGCTTCTTTTGCTTATTATTACATCTGTGAGATTCATCCGACTTGTTGTAATATCTATCAGTAGTCTTGTTCATTCTCATTGTGATAGTATTCCATTGTTTAAATATACCACAATTTATGCATTCACTCTATTGTTGATGGATATCTAAGTTGTTTCCAGTTTGGAGCTGTTACAAATAGGGTTGCTATGAATATTCTTCTACATTCTTTTGGTGAATGTATGTACACATACCTAGGGACTGAATTGATGGGTCATAGAGTAGGTGTGTGTTCAGTTTTGATATATATCTAATGCCAAATGGTTTTTCAGATGTTGTCTTCTTAGTCATCTACTCACATTCCTCACCCTCTTGTCTTTCTACCTTCAAAGAACCTACTTTGCACATAATGGATACTTAACAAAGCATCATTATATAATATTATATATTACATATATGTGTATATCTATATCTACATCTCTCCATGCTGTATATAACAGAGTTAAATGTAATAATAACCCTAGTAAGCCAACAGTCATACATGCTATGCTATGCTGGGATCACAAAGGGTGTGAGGTCAGCTGGGGGTGGCTGGGGAGCACCCATTCCCATTTGAAATTTGGGTCAACAAAGGATTCATCCATCAGTGTATTGCAGTTGCCCTTTGTCTGAATTCTAGAAGTTGGTACAACTTCTTTCTTGTGGTAGTTGACAAAATGGAATCAAGCCTTTGTAAGGAAGGGGAGTTAATGAAGAAAAAGTTTATCTTTCTTCCGCAGTGCTGGAATGGGGAAGAATGGGCCATGTTAGGATACTTGGAGAAGAGGAACGAGATCTTTGGTGTGGGAACAGTCCAGTAAAAGTTGCCAGGCCAAGACTCTTAGAGGTCCTATTGATGTTCTTAGAATCATTTTCGTTTCAACAAGCTACCTTTTCCTGAATGTTTTTTCTGATTCAACCTTTAGAAAGGACTTGGTTTGCACAGTGATATTAGTATGGCTCTTCTGTGAACTGTCTCCCAAAACTGGGAACAACTTTCAGAATTTCTATAAATGGAAACATTACGGTGTTGGGTGATTTTTTTTTTTTTTTTAATCACGGGAAAGCTCTAAGATGTGTACTGTGATTTGCTTCAATATTGATTGGTCTCGTGCAAATTTAATGTCACTAAGAAACATATAATTTCCCACAGATGTTAAATTTCTTTATTAAGCTATTAGTATCCAGGAACCCTGTGTGCTCGTGAAAAGGGCCAGAGTCTGTGACTTTGGCTAACCACCTACCTGTTCTCAGTTTCTAATGTAAAAAAAAAAGTCAGTGATTGCAATCCAGGATCCCTTACAATGAAATTGTGTGTGTGGTGGGGATTTATCCATCTATCTTTTATCATAAGCAATATGGGTGATTCACATTGAATGGCAAAATTACAGGTCTTTAAGTCAAGTAATTGAAGTCAAGTAAAAAACTACAGATTCCAAGTAGATCTGCACATATGTATCAGAAAATGCTACAGAATTCATAAAGTTGAAGCGAAACAAACAGTCATTAATAATTTAAAGGAAAGAATGATGACTATTAAAAACCCTGACTTGGGACTTCCCTGACGGTGCAGTGGTTAAGATTCCATGCTCCCAATGCAGGGGGCATGGGTTCGATCCCTGGTCGGGGAACTAAGATCCCGCATGGTATGGACGAAAAAACAAAAAAACCCTGACCAACTTAGGATAACACTGATGATTGACAGTACACTGATAATAAATTGTCCTTTTCAAAAGCTGTGGGAACCTGGAGTCTATGCATGCATGTTCAGGAGTTGCTCCGTGTGGCCCAGGACTGCATAGATGCCAGATGGCATAGCAGACCCAGGACTGCAAGTCCCTGGTGAACCCAGGGAATGTGCTAATGTAAGCTTATGAATGTGAAGTTTCAGTAATCCTTAATAACCTCCTTAAGAGGTTACTAGTAAGAACCCCTTAGTCATATGAAAAAGAAAAGTCTTTGTAATTGTTCATCATTTGCCCTGAAAAGAACCAAGAAAGAACTCATGCTAGTTCTCAGCCCAACAGGGGACCCCACAAAACCCAACAGTGGGACGTAGACCTTCTGAGAACCAGGGTCCTATACTAATACGGCAAATAGGAATGGAGGCCCCAGTCCTCTTCGCGCAGATGTTTAGATCTTCCTGCAGGACTTGGGTGATATGGGATGAGTTAAGAGGCACGCCCTAAAGGAGCTCGGAGTGCAGTGCTAGCTATGGCTCCGCAGACCCCAGTATCAGCAGCCGAGTGAGTTTGGTTGAGACTTAGGTATGAGGTGATCAGTTACCATGCGTGTTACGGTGGAGTGAGCGGGGATGATAGAGGTAGCCTAGGTTGGGAGAGGCCAGGTCAGCGCGTTGTCTGATTATTTCTCATCTTCTCTAGGTGATTTTCAATCACCTCTCATAGCTCATATATACACTTAATCGTCAAATAATTTCCTTAAAAAGCAATCAGCAAGCCAGGAATTGATTTATAGCTGAAGTCAGTTTCTATGTTGTTTGGTTCCAAATATATATATTTCAAAGCTCTGTATGATATACAGAACCATACAGAGATCAGAAAACATAACACAGATCAGATCTTGTCATTTGTGAATTTGGTGAATTATACCATTTGAATCACCACTTGAAAGTGTGTTATCCTACAAGTCTTATGTATTTCTCAAAATAAAGGAGGTCTTCAGATACCCAGGTGTCCAACTGCTCTCCTTTTTAGCTACCTAATATATTTTGTATTAATCTCCAGTTTGCCTTTCTCAGCCCTCAACTGCTAAACGTTACTCTAACCAGATTCCCAGTTGATTATTTTTTAAACGAGTATGCTTGTGAAGGTGGCTTAGAAAGATAGTTGCACATCCTGAGCTCCTGCAGGACATCAAAAGACAGAATTAGACATGAGTTTCCCCTCTGTGCTCACCATGAAAATATTAAATAGGCTAGAAGCACGAGGAAGGCACAAGAGCACACACCTTTGTAGTTGGGTTTTTCCACTGGAACCTGCAGATCAGTCTACATTTTGTGGAATATTTTTTACAAATGTGTTTATTGACTGAGTTTTAGAAAGGTAGGTGTACCTGTGGTTATCCTATGTTAGCTACCAGTAGGCTTAGGATTTCCTGCCTAATGTGTTAACTAGGTGTCAGGAACCTGTCACGCTAGTAAGCAATGGAAGGCCACCGGGACCTGAGGAAACGCTTAGTGCATGGACAGATCTGTGACTGACTTGTCGACATACCTAGTTTGGTCTTAGAACAAAAATAGACAAATTTAGAAAGTCCGCTTTATTTCTGTGGTTGGCATGTCTTTATTCTTTGCCCTGAAATGCTAAAGAATATTCTATCAAACTGCAGATTTTAGCATCCCAACCTGTTATGACAGCATTAGAAGTTGTCAAATACCTCACCGTTATACTTTCTTCCCCTAGAAATGGAACTTTTACACAGAACCACTTCTTACACAGGCAGGGGGAAATGTGAACTTTGCTATAATTGCTACTCTGATGTCGTCTACCCTCCCAAGAGCTTGGGGTCTCCCAAAGCTTGATTGGAAGAAACCTGGTGAGGTGTGAGAGTCTATGGGGAATCAGAACGTTTGGAGTTGGAGGGAGAAGGCAGAGAATTGAGTAGAGGTTGCAGCTGTCTTGATAGAGTCAAGTCCTCAGAGAAGTGGAGAAAGCCTATAGCTCAGAGAACCAGCACCGATGGACTGACACACCTTGAGGCAGAGAGGGTGCTGGGACTAAGAGCCCTTGGTCAAAGCCTTCACCTTAACTGTGCATGTCCACTTCTCACATACTCAATGGCAAGGGTGCCTTTGCAGTCTAGGGAAAAGATAGAGCATCAATTAAGCAATTAGCGTCACTGTCTCCTCCTCTAAAAGGACTTCTCTACCTGAAGGAAGATAGCTGGCTTTATGTTTTCTTGGAGCTCACCGCTCAGAGTTAGTTATAGTTGGAGAAAGGGAAATAAGAAGGGGGAGTGTCACCATTTCTATATTCACTCTGAAAGTCCTAATACTATCTCTATTCCCATCATCTGAGTGACTCCTTTTGTTTTTGTAAAGTGTGTTTCACGGAAGATCTTTATCTTCTTGCTTCTTGCAGTTGGAGCTTTCTACTTGTTTCTAACCACACTTTAGTGGCAAAGAATCCAAGAAAGATGATGAATTAATTAGTGTTATTGACTTCCTAAAGGGGTGAGCAGTTCATCTCACAGAGTCCAGTAATTTTCTAAAGCGAGAGGAAAGGGTTTGTGTATGTAGAGATGTGCATATGTAATGAACTTTTAAATGTATAGAATGTAACACTCACTGGGACCATTCTTAAAAAATTAAACAGATTCTCATTTAGTTTCGTCACATATCCAAGTTAGCCTGGAAAGTGACCAATGAGACAGGTCAGTCAAGCAAGCACTAGTCCCAGTTCCAGAGCCAGTGTGATGGTGGGCTTCTAATATGTATGAGACAAACACACAAACAACCCAACAGATTGAAGCTTTTCTTCTCCCTCCAGCCTCCCTACCCCAGGCAATGTCTCTTAACTCTTTAATTCAAGGCACTAACAATAACATCAACACATTTTGGTCTCACTTCCTCTCTCCCTTTTTCTCTTTATTCTCAAATTGATTTTCTGGGGAGTCAGGAAACAGCCAAAAGCAAAATATCATGGGTGGTTTTCAGAAAAGAAGAGCTCCTTGGACACCTATAAACAGAGTAGGAGTGCTTTGCGTATCTACATTAGTTATATGTACTTAGGAAATATGTGGCCAATCCCCCCACTCCCTCCCACTCCTTTCCCCCCCAAACCCAATTCCACTCCCCCAACCCCATCCCTGGACGTATCCACTGCTGGTCACCCTAAAGTGGAAATTACGAGCAGGGAGGGGAGAGCTCACCTGCACACATAACTAGTTTTGACCTTGTTTGCTTGTGGTGTCTGTGTTAGCGGGTGGGTGCCCGCACGTGCGGAATTCTTTATTCTCTTTGCATGTACCTCTAATTGATCTTGAAAAGAAGGGACAGTTAAAGAAGACGTTAGGGTGAAATGAAGCCATAACTGCAGCTGGAGACTTTTATTAAGTGTGGCAAAGTTCCCTGGGCTGCGCTGAAATTGTTTATTGATTTTGGTATGGCTGGGTGCTCAGGAGTAATCGCCCAGAATGCCGCTAGAGAGAGCGTCTTGTTAGCTCCCGCTCGCTCTCTCCTCAGCACAGCGCTCGCTCTGGAGCTGGCCTCTTTAACCTGTAAATAAATACCCCTGGTTAACTCCTGAGGTGCCTCTGCCTGGGACCAGAGCTGCTTTGGACCTGAAGTTGCACACCCTCAGCAGCATTCAAAGACCACAGTGGGGTTTAAGTTCTCCCCTTGGAAAAGGTGGTCTAGAGGGGGAGGGAAAACAGGGTTAGATTTGCTATTAAGGGCGTATACCATTTTCCATCATTAGTGCGTATTTGGTTTGCTTTTTCTCATTTCCCTTCTAGTATTTAGGTGGGAAGTTTGAAGAAACAAAGTAAGTTGAGATTTTTCAGCGGTGTTTTCACTGTCCCATCCCTGTATCTTGCCTTGTGTGTTTGTCAGTTTCATGGGCTTTGCCCTTGCCGGGGCCTTCCTGGTTTTCCCATTGCTATTTCTAAACTTTCTCCAGAGTCTCAATAGGGCAGCGATGCCAAGGCTGTTCTCTGGCAAGCAATCCTGTGTAGGGCAGCTGTATGGCAAGGACAGAGCGTGCACACGGTCATATGGTCCATGTCCTCAAGCTAGCGAGGAGGCAGGAAGAGAAGCCTGGTTCCGGATAATGCAAGGGAGGAATCAAATTGTGGGATGAGAGTCAGGATGTTGGGATAGCTGAAAAAGGGCAGGCTTAACCTAGAGTATCCCTTCTCCAAAATAGATAAGGTTAGCGTCTCTTGGGAGCTCCCAGGTTGACTTCGAGTAGAGTCATATTGAAGGTATTTTGCTTCAGAATTAGGGTTGGCAGTGATGGGGAATTGCCATCAGTTGCATTGATGGGTTTTATTCCACATCATCCAATGAAATACCCCCATGGTTATTCCTTCCTTACCTTTGAGATCCTTCTGCAAGTATCAGGCATCATTTTTTGCCAACTCCATGACCATGCTGCTCACAGCATTGGAAAAATGGCTCCAAAATAACAGAGCTACAGAGCACATGGGACCAGGGGTTTACACCGGAGTCCTTTGGAACTATTCAAAAATAGCATTCTATGAATTATTTCTTCTTAGTTATCCCTAAACAGTGTCTCTCAAGAAGCTGATCTAATGTCATGTCCTCTGTGAATCCCTCTGTATTTGCCTTTTCCCCCTCACTTAGTAATTATTTTTTTTCAGGCAGTAGCATATTTCCTCATTCCATTCTGACCACAATGAGTTTTATTTTTTCTTCTGAGTTATCAGGTATCGTATCTGTTCCTATTAGTTATCTGAGAGAATCAGAGATTCTTTGGAAAGCATTGTAGAAAGAAAATCTACAATTTTCTACCTCCACCATCCTGAGTATCATGACAGCTGTGCCCAGTGTCTGAGGGAATGACTCTACTCCCAGGGAAGGGAGTGAAGATGACAGACAAACGCATAGAAAACTTGAGCTATCCCTAAATTACTACTGCCTTTTCATGTCTCTACATAGCCTCCTGTAAGAGGGGGGGTCATATTTGTTCCCGCATCCAACTGGTCAGTATTGGTCAAGACTAAGGAGGAAGTTGGAGCTATTAAGATGAAATGGACCATAAGTTAACTCAATGACAAATGCCATTACACTGAAATCTCAGCGTAATCAAAAGATTTCTAAACCTAAGATGATATCTTCCTTAACCTCAAAAACCACTCAACTGAATGACATGTTAGTGAACCAGTGGGGTTTGAGTGGTCCTTGGGCCAAGTTTGACTTGTATAGGTACGATTTGTATAGATATTTGACATACAGATAGCGTTGTTAAGAGTGAACATAATATCTTCTCCTTTGGAAAGTAGCCCGCATCTAGGGGAAATTTTTTGCATCAAGCAGACTTGTATTCAAATCCCAGTACTATCCTTAAATATGATATTGAACAAGTTATTTAACCCTTATGAGTTAAAGTTTTCTCACGTAAAACGGAGATGTGGCAATTAACTAAGATCCTATAGACCTTTCTGCAACAGCCTAGATGGTAAATATTTAAGACTTTGCAGGCCATGTGGTCTCTAAGGCCACTACTTTACTATTGCAGCAAAACAGCCATAGACAATATATAAATGAATGGATGTGACAGTGGTCCAATAAAACTTTATTTACAAAAACAGCCAGTGGTTGGATTTGGTCATATAGCACCTGACTGCTGCTATAGATGAAGTATTTGAGAGATGATCTGGTATTCATAAACATGAAATGCCTTCCCTTGCATTGATCATAGGATAGCTGGCTAATACTTAGCCTATATTCAGCAAACTGGTTTGGCCAGTATGAAAAACTAATTTTTAAAAGCCTTCTAAAAGCTTGTACTGGGTATCAATCCTAAATTGTAATCCATTCTATCTTCCTAGTTAATGTTTTCTTTTCTCCCTAAGCTCGAATGTCAGAGACCTCATTCTGACCCTCCCTTTGCCACAGTCTCCAGTTTGGCCCTGGGCTACTTCGGTCTTCCATTACTTCCGCAGCCCACGCCTGTTAGAGAATTTAGAATTCCTGCTAGAATTCCCCAGTCTGTTGCCTCCATTGGAAAGAGTTATTTTTGACCTACCCTGACCCCGTCTTGAACAACAATAAAATGGGGATTGGGAGAAATGTGACACAAATCAATAGGTTATCCCAACAGACGTGATCTTTGAAGCTGTGTTTTCTCGGAAACTTGCAGCAGTAACAAAGATAAATAGTGATTCCCTCACATGGCCATCTGAGTAGTAGGTGTCTCAGCGGCTCACGATGTGACCTCTAGTCTAGGTGAGCAGCAGATCTGAGCGGTACAAGGAACAGGGGAGAAGAAAGGTTCTGGCCACAAGGAGGGAAAAGGGGGTGGCCAGAGGACAACTGGTACCTCCCCTCCGTTTGTAGTCACAGTTGTTGGGGCACATGGGTCTCCTGCCTGCTTTTCAGTTTGCTCTGCTCACTCACTCACTCACCCACTTTCTCATTTATTCTCATTCCCTTATTTTACAGACATTCAGTAAACATTTCTTGAGCACCTGCTGTGTACAGAGCACTGGCATGGTGTCTCAGGCATTAGTAGTGGCTCTGGTGGTCCCTTGCCTGATTCTGAGCAAACTGAGGTTGAGAATTGATTGCTGTGGCTGATTCCAGGACCCTGGTGGGGAGGGGAATGTAACGCAGTGCCTTCCTCTTCTACCTTCCTGGGTACCATAGCTGGCTGGAGAGTGATCAAGAGCAGACAGAATAGATGGAAGAAACTCTACTGCCTCTTGTATGGGTTATGTGCCCCTCTTTGAGCTCCCGTGGAACTAGTACTGATGATAATAATAGCTAACAAAAATATCTATCAAGGACTTCCCTGGTGGCACAGTGGTTAAGAATCCGCCTGCCAATGCAGGAGACGCAGGTTCGAGCCCTGGTCCAGGAAGATCCCACATGCGGCGGAGCAACCAAGCCTGTGCTCTGCAACAAGAGAAGCCACCACAATGAGAAGCCCGCGCACCGCAACGAAGAGTAGCCCTCCCGCTCGCCGCAACTAGAGAAAGCCCGCACACAGCAACGAAGACCCAACGCAGCCAACAATAAATAAATAAATGTATAAAAATAAATATCGATCAATTATCATACATAAGGTGTATTCTAGCCGTATTACCTATATTTACTCATCTAATTTTTACAACAACCCCATGAGGCGGGGGTGATTATCATTCCCATTTAAACAAGAGGAAAAGTCCAACAGAGTCGAATTCACTTGTCATCGCATGACTAGGCTGTGGCAGAGCTGGGAGGGGAGGCCAGGTCTTCACATTTACCTCACTGTGTTATAAGTGTCTGTTTACATTTCTGCTTTCCCAGCTTGACAGTGAATTTGTTGGTGATATAAACATTCACTTAAAAAACAATTTATATTGTATGATATAGCACATGTATAGAAAATTGCACAAAACATAAAGGGTAAAGTGCAATAAATTATTGTAAAACAAACTTCTGTGTATTCACTGCCCAGGCATTGCCAGCACCCCAGAAAATTCCCCCATCCCCCTCTCAATCCTTACACCTCCTCTCCTCTACAAGTAACAATTCCCTTGACCTGTAGCACCACAGTTACTTTTGTCTATGTCTGAAGTAGAGCTACATGGGAGCATAATGTAAATTCTCTTTCATGTTTGGCCTCTTTCGCCCAGCTTGGTGGTGTTATACATCGCTGTAATTCGTTTATTTTCATTTTGATACAGTACTCCATTGTAGGAACTTGCCATAGTTTATTTGTCTAGACTATTGTTGATGGACATTTGGGCAGTTTCTAGCTTTTGAATATTATGAAAAGTCTTGGTGTAAACTATAAACATTTGTGTCCACGTCTTTTGGTGTTCCTCTGCCTGCATTGTCCTTGGATGTAGATCTAAGAGTGGACTTTCTGCGTCGAAGTGTTCACTTTGTTTTTACAAGTTTCCCTCCCCCGTTGGTTCATGCCTCACTAGCACAGGGATGTCAGGTTTTTTTAAATGGATGGTGGTAACTCATTCTGGCCTTAATTTGCATCTCCCTGATTCATAATGAGGTCAACATTTTCGTGTTTACTGGCTCTATGGAATCCTCTTTTTGAATTGGCTGTTCAAGCCTCTTGCCCATTTTTCTTTTTTGTGTTTGCCATAAAAAAAGAGTTATATATTTAAATATAAGTGCTATACTGGTTATATGTTTGGCAAATAATCTTCTCTCACCCTGTTGCTTGCTTTTCACTGTCTTGATGGACTGACATTCTTAATTTTAATGATGCTAAATATATCAGTCTCTTTCTTTACACGTTATGCTTTTTTCTTACGTACTATCCTGTTTACTGTTCTGTTTTCATTGTAGAGCTGTATAACGAGGCTTTACTGTTCTGTTTTCGTTATAGAGCTGTAGTCTATTTGGAGTTGATTTTTGTGTATGATACAAGGTAGGGGTTGACTTTCTTTCTTTTTATTTTCCTTATTGATATTGAATTGACCCAGTACCATTTATTCAAAAGACCTTCCTTTCCCCACTGCTCTGCAGCATCACTTTTGTTGTAAATCAAGTGACCCTATAAGTATGGGTCTATTTCTGGACTCTATTTAGTTCCATTGGTCCATTTGCCTATCCTTGAGCCAATTGTATACAATCTTAATTACTGTGGCTTTATAATAAGTCTTATACTCAGTGGATGAACTCCCACCTAGATCTTACCTGAATTCTATATTTCTATCCCCAGTACCTATCCCAGTGCTTGGCACATTATAGATACTCAAGAAATACTTGTTTAGTGAAAGGGCCTCTGGTGCTGGTTTCTGCAGAGCTGCCACTGTGGAAGGCTGTGGGAAGAGGATGGTTTCACTCCTCTTCTAGGATGGAGGCTGGATCTGGAGGGAACTTTGGACCCATGGGTGTTTTGTCAGGGTAGCAAGACCTCATTGTCTACATTAGGCATATTCACAAAGGCCATGGGGGTTAGTGGAGCTGGGAAGCTCCGACAGTGACCGGCATCAGGGGTGGGGCAGAAATGGCAGGGTGAGTTAGCTGGGTGCCCTTGGCAGTGACAATGTCATCCAGCTGTGCCCCTGGAGAGAGGCAGAGGCTTATCTGTGGGAACTGTAGAGAGCATTTGCAGCCTGAAGCTTTCATCAAATATAAACCCAAAGCTTTCCTTGCCACCCACAGAGACTCCTTTGCCTGGAACTGGGCCTTGTCAAGCAAACTGCTGGGTTGCCTCCTTCTCTCTCCGTCTCCCAGTGCGATGGTGGAAGGGATCCATATTCCAGAGATGGCTTCTCGGATTCTGGTCTCTCCCTGTCCCTGTGGGCAGCTAAGCTTCCTCAAACACCACTTTCAAACTGTCACCCCTCTACCTCAAGACCAACAGCAGACTCTTGTCATTTACAACATACATTCCAAACTCCTCAGACTGGACCTTAAAACCCTCTATAATCTAACCCCTAAGTACCCAATCTTCTTCTTCTCTCCCAGCTATTCTCTGGTTTACTTAATTATCTTATCTCCTATACAGGAAATGCTCATTCCTAGCCGAGTTGTTCCTTTTACACAAATGTCTTTATCTTCTCCTCTATCCTAGTCTATGAATTCTTTAAAGCCCAATCCCAGTTTCATCTTTCCCTCAACTCAAGCCCTTTCTGACTATTTCAGCACCCTGTGCTCTCCCATCTCTGAAACTCTTCATGTATCTTTATCCTGTATTGAAAAGTTGCTACTTATGGTTTTCCCCATAGATTGCACAAAAGGAAAGCCCTATTAGTCAGGATTCTCTTGGTGGCTGCATTAGTTTGCTAGGGCTACTGTATTAGGGCTCTCCAGGGAAACAAAACCAATAGGATGAATGGATAGATAGATAGATAGATAAGAGGATATTTATTATAAGAACTGGCTCAGGCTGTGATGGAGTTGAGAAGTCCTACAATATGCCATTTGCAAGCTGGAGAACCAGGAAAACTGGGGGTATAACTCCCAGTCCTGAGTCGAAGTCCTGGAGTCCAAAGGTCCGAGAACTAGGAACTATGATTGTCTGAGGCCAGAAAATGATGGACATTCTTCTTTCAAGAAGAGAGGGAATTCACCTTCCTTTACTTTTGTGTTCCATGCAGGCCCCCAACAGATTGGATGATGCCATCCGCACTGGAGAGGGTGGATCTCTTTACTCTGTTTACTGAATTGAATATTAATCTCCTCCAGAAACACCCTCCCAGACACACCCAGACATTATGCCTTACCAGTTATCTGGACATCCCTTATGACAGTCAACTTGACACATAAAATTAACCATCCCAGCTGCAATAACAAAATACCACAGACTGATGATTACAACAACAGATATTTATTCCTCACAGTTCTGGAGGCTATAAGTCTAAGATTGAGGTGTCAGCAGGTTTGGTTTCTTCTGAGACCTCTCTCCTTGGCTTGCAGATGGCCACCTACATGCTGTGTCCTCACATGGCCTTTCCTTTGTTTGCAGATGACTGTGGTGTCTCTCTGTATGTCCAATTTCCTCTTCTTATAAGGACACCAGTCAGATTGGATTAAGTTTCACTCAAAGTCCCATTTTAACTTAATCACCTCTTTAAAGGTCCTATCTCCAAATCCAGTCACAGTCCGAGGTACTGGGGGTTAGGGCTTCAACATATGAATTTGGGAGGGACACATTTCAGCCCGTAACAGTAGCCAACTAATGGTGGATAAAGTGAAAGAGAGAATTTATCACCTCCAATATCTGAAAAGCTGTGGTTGATCAAATTGTTAGAGCTGGATCCAGGTACCCCACGTTGTTTGGAACATTGTGCCCTCACTCCCTCCCTCATCTCCATGTTTTCTGGCTTGAAATCATTCTCAAAAAGCTTCCTTTCCACTGTGGCAAGATGGCTGTCACAGCTCTCAGCTTGTCTTCTGCCAACTCAGCAACTCTAGGGAAAAGAAAGCTTCTAACCCAGTGGTACCAGGAAAAGTCCTGGGGCCAGTTCTCATTGACACTGACTAGTCATGTGCCCATCTCTTCGCCAATCACTGAGATTCTAATTCGACTGACCTTGGCATGCCCTCACCCCCCCACACACACACAAAAGCTGGAGTCAGCCTGATGAAACCACATAGACTGAGGGGGACAGGGGTTCCCTGTAGAAAAGCCAAGACTTCGTTATAGAAGAAGGCAACAGGGTGCAGAGTAAGAAAGCAAGAAATTTCCATCCCCACGGCTTTACTGTTCATCTTATTTTGATCCACACATTAACCCCAAGAGGGAGGTTTTGTTTATTCTCATGTTCATAACAGAGAAATGGATGCTCAGGGAGGGTAAGTCAAGTCAAGTAGCTGGGAAGTTGAGAACTAGATTGAAGCACCAGTCTCTCTGACTCCAAACTGCTCTACTATGCCACCTCTCTCAACTTTTTCTGGGCAGGGACTTAGCTTCCCGCTTCCTCCACAACTGGCCCAGCTGTAAGAAATCATAGGCGCTCAAGAGATGATAGAGGCCAGAGGGTGATGGTAGTGCTGTAAAGTGCGTTCAGCCTCAGGCCTGGGGTGGGGGCAGGTACGGCTCCAGGCTGGGAACAGAGGGTGTGTGAGCAAGGAATTCTGGGTGAGACGGTGAGGGGGCCGGGGAGGAGGGAACTTGGAGGTACACACAGGAGCAGGTCGGCGGGTGGGACTGGTACAGCTCATTTCCCACGGCTTTGCCAGGCACGCAGGACACCCGCCTGTTGTCTCCCATTTCTCCCCTCCAAGACTTGAGCTTTGCTCTTTTAGTGAGGGTGGGTCTATCAGTATCCTTCAGATCTTCCCCTTTGTTCTTCTTCTTTGTAGATGGCTTTGCAGACTTTCAAACACTAGAACATTGAATTAGATATTGCTTGGCTCACTGCAATAGAGTGGAGAGATTCAGAGAGCAGTCCAGAGGTGGTCTGCCTGGCTCTGCCACTTAGTTGCTGTGTGACCTTGGGCAAGTTATTTAACCTCTCTGGGCTTCAGTTTCTTTATGTGTAAGATGGGGAGAGAAAGAGGTTGACCTTATAGAGTTGAGATGATCTACCATAATCTCTCAGCTCAATGTCCCACTCACTGTATATGCTCAGAAATAAAAATGTCAGGTGTTCCTGAGAAGCCGGGCTGGACAGGGGCTGCCCAGCCCAGAGCAAAGACCCTGATGAGCAAAGGTGAGCTGGCTCCTTGTTCAGAATATTCCTGCAAACTCAACTCAGAGTTACAGTTTTGTCTCCTTTAGGGGAGAGCTCACGGGCAGGCAGTCAGCGTTACATCTGAGTTTGCTTTCCTTGAAGAGGGCTTAGAACAGGCTTCTCAGAAGAAGTGAGTCATAGGGAACAATTTTAAGAAAGGGAAGTTGTTGATTAATAGGGTGACATGAAACTTCAAAAGCTGACCTCCATAAAAATTTAACTAGTGGAGCAATTTTTATCCCCTCATATTAACTGAGGGCTCCTTTGCCTTGGAAATCTATACCCTCTGATAATCTCAAATGCACCTGTGATTTCACAGTGCATATATATATATATATATATATATATATATATATATATATATAAAATTTTGGCAATAGATTTACTTCTTAATCACGTTTGTAGTTTAAATTAATATGGAAATTAACCCTGAAATTAACCCCAGACCATTTCAAAGCACTTCATTTTACAGATCTTGAACTACCCTAAAATAAATGCTGAAAATGTGAACTGCATAAAAAATAAAAGCTGATAGTTTTAATTTAATTTCATCTCCATTAAAGATATCACAAATGATTTACTGAGCTTTTAAAAGTGAAAAGGCGTATGCTCTGTTATGGGCACATGCCACTTAAAGATGCAGGTTGTTAGAATGAAAAATGATGCTTTTGCCAGACGCTAGTTTATGGCTGGATCCCAACCCAGGAATAAAATTTTGTGGGTTTCACTTTAATGATAACCTCTATGAACGCATGTCTTTGTGCAGAAACATCTCATATCTTTTGCAGTATGTAGCTACATACCAGACTTTGTCACATTCCACATTCTGGGGAGAATAAATTTCAAGCCATCTTTACTGTGGATCTGAATTTGTTCATTCACAAGATGTACTGAACACTCACTATGTGCCCTGCACTGTGTTGTGTATTTACTGAAAGTAGTGGGTAAAGAGAGCAGATGTAGTCTCTGCCTTCATGAAAATAGTAGCCTGGGGGCAAGGGAGACATGAGAGAAGGGAACCCAAATAAGTAGATAATAATAATTTGGGATAAGTGCTTGAGAGAGAATTTGGAAAGGGTGTTTAATTTGGTTTGCAAGAGGTCTGAGAAGGCCTCACTGAGGAACTGACATTTAGCCTGAGATGCAAAGAAAGGTGAGGACTTTGCCTGTTCGTGCGCACACAGGTCCCCTCTGCACACATATGTTATTATGTGCCTGTGGAAACATAGCAGGAAGGTTGGAAGGATCTTCACATACCATGTGCTTAGCTCAGGGTGAGGAGGGGTAGGGGTTTTATAGGGAGGATTCTAAGTGTGCATCATTCCCAGTCACACTCTTGGTAAGTGGCACAGCTGGGATTTGAACCCACATCTCTGACTCAGAGTGCATGCTCTTTCCCTCACACTACAAAGCCTCTCAGAAAAGAGGAGCTTTCTCCCCCACTTAGATTCCCAGCACGTCATCGAGAGCATCTCGGCAGGTGGTTGGAATTTCATCTTTCTTCTTCAGTTTGGGCTGAGACAAGCGGTCTTTCTCTTTCCCAGAGGAGCTCCCTGGACCAGAAGACCTGAGCTATCACTTCCCCCTCTGTGGCTGTGTCTGTCCACGCGGTGGCTCAGATCGATGGGTGGCTTAAACAGGACGGCTGTAACCAAAGCCGAGGAGTTCCTTCAGATGTTGAGAGGTTTCTTTAGTGCCTTTCTTCCCAGCTAGAAGCCTGTGGAGATAATTCCATCACCAGCTGGGGGAAGGAGTGATAAGGCTGGAGGCTGAGGATAAGTGGACCCGCCTGGGGGTGGAGAGCAGGTGGGGGTGGGGTGCCTGCCAGGTGTCACCTGTAGGATGGCCACACCTGTAGGGGAGGGGAGATACGTGGCATTCTAAGCCCCAGAGAAGAACAGCTTCTGACCTCTATTCTTTTTTTCTTTTTAACTGACATTTGAAAAGACAATTCAAGTATAATTTACATACGATAAAATGAGCAGATCGCAAGCTCAGCTCCACGGATTATGACAATGTGTACACCTAGGAAACTGGATGATATAGAACATTTCCACCATTCCAGAAAGTTCTCTTATTCCCCTGCCCCCACCCCACCATAGAAAACTGATGTTCTGACTTCTATCACCATTAGTTAGTTTTGTCTGGTCTTGGATTTCAGTTACATGGCATCACGCACTGTGGCACCTTCTTGTCTGGCTGCCGTCACTCACCTCACACGTATGCATGTATCAGCAGTTTGTCCCTTTTTATTGCCGAACGGAATTCCATTGTATGGGTATACCGTAATTTGTTTATCCAGTTTTAGTTAGTGAACATTTGGGTTGTTTCTGGTTTGGGGTTTTTATGAACAAAGTGCTATGCATATTTGTGTCAAAATCTTTTTAGAGATATGTGTTTTCATTTCTTTTGGGAAAATACCTAGGTGCGGAAGTGCTGGGTCAGAGGGAAGTTGTACTTTATGTACCTTTACTCTGGCTTCTAGTAGAAAGAGAAGCAGTGGGGAGATGGACTCTCACCCACTCATGGCTTTGCTGCCTTTTCTGATAAGCATCAGTGCATGCAGCGTATTTATGTCCCGTCCCCACTCCGGTGAGGCTGAGCAGACAGCCCTAAACAAATGCTTGCGGGCATTGCTCAGCAGGTTGCTGCTGAGTAGAAGGGCTGGCTCTTACCCTAAAATCGTCTTTCCCTTGGCTTCATTTCCTGTCCATTCTTAGTTCTCTAACTCCAACGGTTAGGTCCCTCTCCACGTGTCCACTTCTCTTGCTGCAGGCAGGGGATGTTGTATAATTGGCAAGCTTTGGAGTCAGGCAGATTTGGTCTGTCTTCTGGCTCTGCCACTTATTAGCTGAGTGGAAAGAGCAATTACCTAATGTCTCTGAGCCTTGGTTTCCTAGAAACTGTTGAAAACAACTATCTTGAGGCGTAGTTATAGGAATTACATCAAGGCTGCCAAGTATGACCGTGCAGGGTGCTCAAGCCCAAAGGGACCAGTGCCTGCTCTGCTGCCGAGCCCTGTGTCTCCGTGTCACCATGGAGGAAGGGGCATCTTTGGTAATTCGTCTGACAGAGGGAGAAACTTTTCAAGTTTTCCCGCCCAGAGGTGGTGTCTTGTAATTCATACAAAGACGGCTGTAGTCAAACCACACGGTGAACAATATTCCACATTCAGAAGGTGCTAAATAAATGGTAGCTATTATAATGCAAATTGTATCAGGCAGGATTCTTGGTTGCAAGCAACAGAATTGGCTCTGGCTCTCTTATGGGTAAAAGGAAATTTTCTAAAGGGATATCAGGGGCTCACAAACTTGTGAGGAGACAGGAGAGCCAGGCTTGGGAATGTCAGGAACCAGGGGCAGGGGGCTGTTTTTAAGGACTGTGCAGCAGGAACAAAAGCCAAGGCCACCTGAGCAGGAACTGGCTGGTCCGTGCCCTGCAGTGACTGCTGAGATAAATATGGCCTCCAACTGTCCCACATCCTTGGATCACTCCAGGAAGAGAGTGTCCAATTGGCCAATTTGAACTCATGTTCTTGCCCACCTTTGGGGATGGGCCAAAAGAGTCAGGATTGAGCTTCCTTAATGATGGGCAGGCCCTCCCTACCCCCAAGATGTCACCACATGGACAATTCCCCATTATGATGATGCCTCTTTCCCAAGAACACATCTAGTGGGGATTTCCCATATTGGGATGGTAACAGGAAGGGGGATTATATGCTGGACAGCCAACGAAATGATGAATCCCATATTTAGGTCAGTTCTGAGGAATGGAAGATGTTCGGGTTTATTGCCAGGAGTCCTCGTCACTTGGTAAACCAAGCCTTAAAAATGCAGGAGCCTGTTAACCCAAGTCTTCTCTTAAATTAATGGAGTGACAAAGACCCTCAGACAGAACAGGGCACAATGCCTCAGTCTTTTCCACTTTGGTATTTGGAGAAACACTCATTCATTGTTGTTTTAAAAATGCAGAATCACCTGAAGAGATACGATTTTAGTTCTGGGAGAGCTGCCTGCCAACTTCCAGAGGATTTATTCCTCACATTATTGACTGTTAGCATAGCAGAGTGAAATGTGCCTGAGAAACTGTGAAAAAAGTAACAAACATGGTGATGATCAAGGCTGATGGGAGGATGCTCTTGGGGAGAGTTGAGGTTTTGATTTATAGCTTTAGCATCAAGGAGTCACAAGCATTGCCGTTGCAAGCCACATTGTCACCTGATACTAACCATGGGGGAAGATTCCAGAAGGACTCAAGACTAAGTTTTTGGAGGGATACAGACACCAAGAAGAATGCATTATACATTCTATGGTGGGGTGACGATCTGGTAGGGTTGGGGATAAGTGTAGGGTGAGCAGTGGGCTCTCAGTTCCTAAAGAAGGAAAGCCAGCCTTGCAGGGCAGGAGAAGAAGGTGCTGATATTAGCTGGGCATCATTCCTGGCACTTCAGCTCTTTCAACTCGTTTAACCCTCACCACAGCTGAGTGTGGTAGGTATTATTATTCCCATTTACATATGAAGAAACTGAGGCTCAGAGAGGCCATCTAAATTGCTGTATGGTCTTATTCAGATGGACTCGTGTATGGCTAGAAGTTTTAAAGCAAGTCCTAGAACATTGCCACACATCTGAGATCTGGAATCAGTGGGAGGGAAGGATATTCAAAACTGCCACATCAGCCCAACGATAAGAGACCCTTGTCACCTCTGCGTTTTGATGACTCTTCATGGTCTTTAACATGTCCTAGCTGCCCTCAGCCCTCAGGTTCTCAAGGCAGATCTTTCCTGATGGCACGAGAGGGCACGGAGCCTCCTCCTGCCACAGTGTGGCTGCGCCTATGCAGAGGGTCCAGCTGCTGCTTGTCAAGGAAAGGAGAAGAGGGAGGAGGGAGGACAGGTGAGCGCTGCTAGGTACTCAAGCCACGAGGCCCCTTTCTCTATGCAAACAGCCCCGGCAGAGCCGCAGAGGCCAGGGTTCGTTGGTGGCCCAGGCTGCACTCCTGTCACCTTGCAGGGGTCTGTGAGCAGAAGTGGCTGATCCCTCCACCCCTGCTTCCCATGTTTTATGTGTTCTGAAGAGCCACCCTATCCCAAGGCTAGGACATCCCCAACTAACCGGAGCGCAGCCGTGATTATTTGGCTAGTAACCACCTCCTCTGTTGAACTTCCTCAAACCTGCCTCACTGAAGGTATCCAAACACCTCACCCATTCCTTCATCCCACAGATATTTACGAAGCACCTGCTCTGTGTCAGGTACCATGCGGTCCCCATGGGTTTGGCAAGCAGGCCCTGCCCTCAGGAGGCTTACAGTATGGTGGGGAAGACAAACCATTCTCTTCCATAGCTCCACCACCCCCAAAGCATCCCTGCTATTTTCTCTCACCCACCTCCCACCCCAGTGCCTACAGTCCCTGGGTCCTCCCCACAGCCAGACAACACGATGACAAATGCTGGGCTGCTCATCAAAGACTCCATTGAGAGCTGGTCACCGTGTGCAGAAAGCAGCAATGTTAGTCCTGAACCTGACCCAGGGAGCACTGCCTATGGGCAGCATTGTTTTGACAGCCCTTGACAGCAGGTGTCTGTCAGCCCTCCATTCGTCCCTCCCCCACCCCACCCTCAACACATACACACACAGCCTCCAAGCGTCACTTCAGTTTGGAAAGCATGGAGGGAGCAAGGTGGAGAGAGGAGCCAGGCGTCACGCGGCCTGTTGACCAGCGATGGGGGGCAGGTGTGGCCAGAGGACACATGCAGCTGTGCTGAAACACCCCACGAGTGTGATGCAGCCCCTGCCCTCGAGGATGAAGGGAGCGGGGGTCACGGGTCCCTCAGCTGCAACACTTCTCTCTGCCTGTGCCTTTGAAGAGGGCTGTTTTCTTCCGTGGACCCACCATCAGAGTATGCCTTCTCAGTGCCTCACCCGGTGGAAAGAATTGCTCCGGCTGTAGGGTCTCGGCGATGAGAGGAAGGGAATGTCCTGGGTAAGGGTGTGGGCTGCCAGAGACTGATTTTAAGGGAAGAGAAACAGAGTGAGTATAGGGTAGTGAGTTAAAGCTTTGGAGTCAGACACACTTGGAACTCAAATCCGAAATATGATCCAGCAGTTCCATTCCTAGAGAAATGAAAACACCTGTCCACACAAAGACACGTATGCAGATGTCCATAGCAGCATTATTCGTAATAGCCAAAAAGTGGAAACAATCCAAATGTCCATCAACTGAAGGATGGATGAATAGAATCTGGCGCATCTATACAGTGGACTACAATTCAGCGGTACACGGGAGTAGCGTGCTGACACGTGCTACAACATGGATGAACCTGAGAGCATCAGCTACACGACAGAAGCCAGATGCAAAAGCTCCTACGTTGTATGATTTCATTTATAACAAAAGTCCAGAAAAGGCGAATGTCTGGATACAGAAAGAAGATGGGTGGTTGCCTGGGGCTGGAGACAGGGAGTGGGGCGTGAACAGGGAGTAACTGCAAATGGGGACAAAGGTGATCTTTTTAAGGAGGTGGAAATGTTCTAAAGCTAAGTAGTGAGGGTTGCACAGCTTTGTAAACTTACCAGAAGTCATTAGATTGTGCACTTAAAGTGGGTAAGTTCATGGCGTGTAAATTGTAACTCAGTGAAGCAGTTTCAGAAATCCTAATTATGTCACTCACTAGCTGACAGACCCTGAGAAGCTACTTTACTACTGAGTATCCCCATCTGTCAAATGGAGATAATGATACCGACCCAATAGGCTCGCTGTGAAAGCCAAGGGGCCTGATTTAAAATGAGCATTCAATAAATGATAGCAGCTTTTGCTACCACTCCATTTTTTTAAAATGATTTGGTTTATAAAGATATATGGAGAGATACCAAGAATCATGGGTAGCAGTGAAATTATAGTGTTTGAGGGCTCTCCCTGTACTAGATAGATTTTTTTAAATGGTCTGCCTCCATATACATTCCTGAATGTTTCTCTGAATGCCAGAGAGACTGGTTTAAAAAAAAAACCAAAACTCACACCAGCCAAAAGCATAATGGGGGTGCAGGTCTTATATCAATATTGACAGCAAGGGGACTGAATTATACCGAAGTGAAAGCGAAGGAAATCCAGTTGGTGACTAGTGTGCCTTCCTATTCCAGCTCTTCATTCCTATTTATGAATCCAGGAATGCCTTTGGACTGTGAGCAACAGGTGGGCTGAAAGATCTTTCTATGAGTCAAAACCCTTCTCATTGCAAGTGTGGAAACACAACACAGACTGGCCAAGAAAGAAAGGAAACATAGACCCCAGATCCAAAGATAGAATGGGATTTGAGTTTGTCTGGATCTAGGATCTCAAGTGAAGTCAATTCTGGTCCCTCTAAAGCTTGTCTTTCCTCTGGGTTGGATTTATTCCCAGGAAACTTGTCCCTCTCATGGTGACAGCAGAGTTTGCAGCAACCCCAGGCTCATGTTCATTCAGCTTAACAACCCCAGGGAAACAACAATTCTTCCCCAATAGTTTCAGCAAAATCCCCAGGGTTTACTCTCCTTCATTGTACCTAGATCTCCTGTGCCTCCTGAACCAGTCACTGTGGCCTGGAGAATGCAGCATGCTGATTGGCCAGACTGGCGTCACATGTCCTTAGGTAGGCGAGGTCAGCCCCACGAAACACACGTTGATGGTAAGAGAAGGAGGGGAGGTCCCTCAAAGGGAAATTAAGAGATTCTTACCAGAGGAAGAGAAAATAACCAACAGTCAGATAAAACATAGATGTCCATTCTGACCATCCACCTTGGGGCTTCTACCTTCCTTGTGCAGGTCTTGGAGTAATTTTATTATTTTTTATTTATTTATTTATTTTTGGCTGCATTGGGTCTTTGTTGCTGCGTGCAGGCTTTCTCTAGTTGCGGCGAGTGGGGGCTACTCTTTGTTGTGGTGCGTGGGCTTCTCATTGTGGTGGCTTCTCTTGTTGCGGAGCACAGGCTCTAGGCATGCGGGCTTCAGTAGTTGTGGCTCGTGGGCTCTAGAGCGCAGGCTCAGTAGTTGTGGCGCACGGACTTAGTTGCTCCGCGGCATGTGGGATCTTCCTGGACCAGGGCTCGAACCCGTGTCCCCTGCATTGGCAGGTGGATTCTTAACCACTGCGCCACCAGGGAAGTCCCTTGGAGTACTTTTAGAACTGTTATTTGGGGAACTCTTTGGCCCTGTTTGATGGATCCCCTTAGTCTGCTATTTTTCAGGGGCTCCAAAGCTGTCCTCCTCTTCAGGCCTGAGTACTGGTTAGCAACTTCATTTTCATAAGAGAATGTTAATCCCACCTCCCAAAGCATATGTTTCAGCATTTCACTGGAAACACAATATCTGCATTATAAATTCTTGATAAGGAATATAACTTTAAAGATTTGACTCTTATAAAAAATTTGATTTCAGGGGCTTCCTTGGTGGCACAGTGTTTAAGAATCCACCTGCCAATGCAGGCAACACGGGTTCGAGCCCTGGTCTGGGAAGATCCCACATGCCGCGGAGCAACTAAGCCTGTGCGCCACAACTACTGAGCCTGCGCTCTAGAGCCGCAAGCCACACTACTGAGCCAGCATGTTGCAACTACTGAAGCCCGCGCACCTAGGGCCTGTGCTCCACAACCAGAGAAGCCATCGCAATGAGAAGCCCGCGCACCACAACAAAGAGTAGCCCCTACTCGCCGCAACTAGAGAAAAGACCATGCGCAGCAACAAAGACCCAACGCAGCCAAAAATAAAATAAATAAATTGAAAAATTTTTTTGATTTCAAAATGTAATTCACATGGAGACTGTTTAGAGCGCTTACAGTGTAGTCGTTTCTCCAGGTACTCCAGACTGCAACCCTGGGTCAAGCCAGAGCTACCCAAGAACCGTATGGCTACTTTAACTGCATGGCTTTGGCTCCCCTGTGCAACCACCTCTTGGGAGTATGCCACTGGTTTTTACTGAAAAAAAGTTTTTTTACTATAAGAGTAGCTAATGCTCTTACTATAGTTTTTTACTATAAAAAGCCATTGTATTAGTCAGGATATTCCAGGCCATGATGCAACAACAAATAAACCCTGAATCCTCAGGGGTTTAACACAACGAAAGTTGACTTTTTGTTCACCTTGCAGTCTGATGTGGGTCAGGTGGTCCTCTCCCAAAGAGACTCAGGAATCTAAGCTGCTTCCATCTGACTCCTCAGCTGTCTCTGATTTCTTTTCTCTCGTTCTTGAGGATGAAGCAGCTGAGCGGAAAGGAACCAGTGAGCAGAATTCATTGATACTTACATTCTCTTCCCTGAAAATTCAGCTACATGATTCCAAACTAAAAGGGGTTCTGGAAAATGTCATCTCCCTGAGTGCCCCTGAAGAGAAAACAGGCTGGTGAACCCACGGCCTTGTCTCTGCCACATTGGTTGTAGGAAAAACACAAGCTTATTTGTTATAAGAAGGCTGTTGAGATTAAGTAGAGCAGATGGAAACACATGCATTTATTACCATTCCTTCCCCAAACCCAGCTAAAAGTATAGTAAATGGATTTTCGAAAGGCATGAACCCATGAGGATAAAGAGAACGAGAAGGAGATGACAGCAATTAAATTTTGGAAGTTGGAAAACGAATAAACAAGTGGGTACCGGCCACTTCCAGGAAAGCTGAAGCCTTAGTCAGGACGGGGTGGAGGTAGGGTGAGGTGAGAGAGGAGCCCGGAGGCAGGCTAAGCCCAATCCCAGAAAGGCTTAGGTGTCAGAGGCGCCAGGTAGTATTTGGAAAGTGAGGGGACAGATGGTACCAAAAACAGAGGGACTGGTTTAAATTTGTAAAAGTAGCCTTTAGACCACCCCCTACCCTCCTCCACACATGGATTTTTCTATCCCACTCCAGCAAAAGAAGAGAGGTTTATTTTCTAGAGAAACTGAGCCATAAAGACCCTGGACTTGCGCTTCTGGACACCCCTGAGGGCAGGGATCCCCAGTAGACAGCAGGAGCATTAAGTGTAAGTCTGCACACCGAGGGTTAACTCCCTCTAGCCCTTCCCCATCCGGCTCCCAGATCTCAAGCAGTCAGATTTATTATATAACCCAAACTGGAGAGTGGCAGAGTCCTCTCTGAGGAAACCCATGAAACCAAGAGAAAAGACCTACAGGAGCTTGCTATTTCTTTATGGCAAGGTGCCCTCCCCCAGACCTTAGTGTGCTTTTGTCGAACAGCCCAGGAACACCATCTTACGAACATTGTGAATACTGTAATGAAGGAACCTTCCTCCTTTGCTTTGCCTCTAGGAAACTTAACTCCACATCTTCTGTCCAGCTCAAGAAGTTGTGTGGAACGTTCTGGTGTATATTTCTGGGCACTAAATTTATTCCTGACTTTACGATGCCACCTTATTTTAATTTCACTCTGATTTCCATCCACTGATCCACTCACTCACTCGTTCAACAAACATAGGTGGACTGAATGCACTTCGTGTGCCAGACAGTAGGCTCAGCGTTGGGGCCAATGGACTTGCTCCCTTGGACTTTACACGCTGGCATCGTGTGCATTTTGGTAGGTATTCTCAAATTTATTTTGGAAGTGTATACAAGTGTACGATTTTATTTATTTATTTATTATTTTTTTACTTTTTGGTACGCAGGCCTCTCACTGTTGTAGCCTCTCCCGTTGCGGAGCACAGGCTCCGGACGCGCAGGCTCAGCGGCCATGGCTCATGGGCCCAGCCGCTCCGCGGCATGTGGGATCCTCCCGGACCGGGGCACGAACCCGTGTCCCCTGCACCGGCAGGCGGACTCTCAACCACTGCACCACCAGGGAAGCCCCCAAGTGTACGATTGATATAAACGGATACATATGCCAAGAACAGAGCTGATTGTCCCCCTGTGATGCTGGAGAATTTGCTTCATTGCAGGGGCTAAATTCCAGGGATGTCTCAGTACATCTGCTACTGTGGATGGTTAGGTATGGTGTAGGGGTGAGGGTTCTGGGAAATGTGTAACTTCTCCTGGAGGGACCCCATACCTTGAGGAATTTAAATAGGAGAGAGACAAAGGAATGAGCTTGTATTCTTACCTCTCAGGTATCTCTCTAAAGAGTCTTTACTCTGAATTTATGCTCCCAGGTGCCTGAGTAACCCTGCAAGACAACAGTGTTACGGAAAATCGCCAGCCAGTTTCGGGAACGCCAGCTTGGGTCTGATTACTGCTTCTCTCAAAGGCTGATCTTTGCTATGAATGGGGGTCTCACTGCCCAGATCCACCCCCTGCCCCACCACCCCTTGTTGGCTGAGTGAGGCTGGGGTGTGCGGAACACAGGTGACCTGCCTCTGGGATGTACGTGCTCCGTCCAGGTGGGTCTGAGGATCTGGCTCACCTCCAGGCAGTGTTAGCAGGGCGGCCCCCCATGCATATACACACCACGCATAGGCTCACATGTGTGCACACCCTACAGGGAGGTTAATAGAGATCTACAGCCCTCGTTACCATTTGCTTTCATAAATAAATATATTAAATAGGTAAGCCAAATTTATTTCTGGCAACAGCTTGCTGGCTACACCTCCCCCTCTTAGTCCCAGTTCCCGCAGTAACCCCAGCCTCTTCCACCCTATCCCCAGGCATGATTTTCTCTCTTAAAATTTTATTTTTAATTTGTCGTGATGAATGAGTGACACCTCTGACAGCCGATTCGCGGAGATTAATAGAAACGACACAATATTTACGTCGGCGCTACGAACAATTATCCTGCCATCTATCTTTGAGATTATCTTCCTGATTGAAAACTACTCATCCATGTAATCGGAATTATTTGGAATTAGAAGGGAATTTATAGCCCCCCTGGAGCACACTCTCTCCCCTTGAATCAACACCTCGGGCTTCATCATTCTCTTGTCCTTCCTCTGGGGCTTTGGCCTTTTCTTCTGTCTTGGTGATGAGCAGGGAAAACTGCCCTCTCTTCCAGGAGGGCCGCTTGTCAGGGCAGTGGGCATCTCTCTGGCCTGGCATGGTGACTGTGTGATGAGGGGTCTGGATGCAGTGGTTGGTGGGAGAGGGCGACCAAGTGATGTTGGAAGAATCAGGGGTCAGCAAGGGTGGCTTGTGAGCTCAAGATAGATGAACACAATCTGAAGAAAGAGGCTAATATGAGAGTGGAGAAGAAAGGTGACTTTGGGAAGCACGTGGAATCAGGTTGGACCAGCTGAGAAATCTAAAGGAGCAGGATAGGGTCTAAGAATGATGCTGAGATTGGTGGTGTGCAGGGCCAAGCAGGCTGAGTCGGGTGGTCTGGAGCAGGACCCTATTAAGAGGGTCCTGGGTTGCAGGGGTGGGGGAGGTGAGGCTGCATAACAGCTTGTGCAGATCAGGGGAGGCCATGGAGTGGGATTCAAAGGATGAAAGAATGGTGATGCTATGAGTATGTTCTTTGTTCTCTGCCTGGTCCCTGTCTGCTAGCCCAGTGGATACTGAATCAGACAGCCCTTGATTCTGACTCCTCACTCTGCCACTTTGGAGCTGTGTGACCCCAGGCAAGTTTCTTAACCTCTCTGAGCTTCAATTTTCAATCTCTAAATCCCCAATTTACAATCCTCCCTGTAGGAGTGTACACAATCTGTACATTGAGGGTAGTAACAGTACCTACTTCACAGGGGTGTTATGAAGATTAAGTGAGATAATGCATGCAGGGTGCTTTGCACAGTTCCTTGTATGTAGGAAAAGCCCAATATATGTAGGTGCCGCAGAGGAGATAAAGCTTTGTCTCCCTTTAGGAGACAAAGACCTGGGCTCCAGGATTGGCCCTGTTTGCCAAGTTCCTTTCCCTTCCCTTGGCATCCTCATCCTGCTGACACGTTGGCCTGCAGCCTCCTCCCCCCCTCCCCCTCTGTAGTACTGGACTGGCAACTGCAGGTGCAGAAAGCAGGCAGGTGCTTGGTTTGATGGGTGCATGCTAGGATTTCAGAACCACTTTCTGGTACTTCTCCTGTCCTCTAATCCTTCTAACTGCTAATGTGTATTGGACACATATTAGCATATTTTAAGTACTTTACCCGCATTTAATCAATATAATATCACCATAAACTATGTGCTATTAGTTAGTAACATTCTCATTTTACAGATAAGGAAACTGAGGACCTGGGAGGTTAGATAATTTGCCAAAGTCACATGGCTAATGTGATGGGCAGCCTCTAAGATGCCCTCACTGGTCTCTACCTCTGGCATTCACACCCATGTGTCATCCTCTGCCCTTGGGTCAGGCTGGACCTAGTGGCTTGCTTCTAGTGAACAGAGTATGACAGAAGTGATGGGATGACACTTTAGAGATTAGGTTCCAGAAGACTGTGACAACTGTCTTGCCCAGTCTCTCTCTTCCTAGCTTTTCTCAGGTCACTTGCTCTGGGGAAGCAAGCTGCCAGGTAGTGAGCTCCTGTATGGAGAAGCTTCAGGGAACGGAGGGCAGCCTCTGATCAACAGCCCATGAGGAACCAAAACCTGCCAACAACGCTGGGAGTGAGTTTGAAGGTGAATCATTCCCCAGTGGGACCTTAAGGTGACTGCAGCACCCAGTTGGACACACCTTGATTGTGCCTTGTGAGAGACACTGAGTCAGAGGACCCAGACCCAGACCCACAAAACCAATCAGCTGCTGAGTCCGGAGAATTTGTTATAAAGCAGTAGATAACCCCTACAACTTGTAATAGCCAAGCCAGGATTCGGACCTGGGCTGCTGGACTCTAGAGCCTGTGCTCTTGACCACTTCGCTCCCTGGCACCTGAGGAGCCCTTTAGGGCTGAGCCGCTCAGTTCTTCAGTCCTGCCTGAGACGGGCAAGCGAGCTCAGATGGCTTCTCATGTTGTCACAGATTCAGGCTGAGCTTAAAATAATGTCCTGGTCAGCAGTGACTCGCAAACACCACCTGGACACTGTTTCTTCTCCCTTAGGACTAATTTAGCCCTGTCCAAGGGAAAGAGGAGCAATACATATCCTTTAGGGCTAGAGGAGCTTTATTCTTCAGGTGGCTGGTAGGCGAGGAAAGAGCTGGCCTTTGTAAAAAAAAAAAGAGGGTGTCGGGGGCCTGCACAGGTGAGAAGAATCTCTGATTGGATCCTCAAGAATGCTTCCAAGCCAAAGAGGCCTCCGGTGGTAAAGAACAAGGGTTCAAAGGCTAGCAGGACTTGTCTTCAACAGGAAAACCATCCGGCTTTTACGTCACTTGCATTGGAGCCCAAGCTCATCCGGCAGAAATGAGCTCAGCACCACCGTGTTGTGAAAGACCCTTCTTCCCTTCACGGACTCCCATCCGCACCCAAGTCCCCCTCCCACTGCCTGTGTCCAGCGTGTGTCCCCCCTCCCACTGCCTGTGTCCAGCGTGTGTCCTAGAGACATAACAGGACCAAGCAGAAGAGACTAGGGAGGAAACATATGTGAAATGATGTGTACGGTTACCCTTTCTTAGGAACCACTTCGGAGGCAAATAGACGATTCTGCAGAGGACCAGGGCAGGGCCCAGAGACAGAAGTTGAGCCTTATTTAAAAATGACAGTAGATGTCTGTATTTGTTTGGCAGTGTGGATTGCGGGGGCAGGGGGCACTGCAGTGAGGTGCGTGCTATTCTGGTGGGGCCTGGGAGCAGAACAGACGGGGCCGTTGGAGCCTCATCCACCCCGAGCTGAGGGGCATGGTCTCTCCTATCCTTGGGCAGCACCTGGTGCTGGAGGAAAATCAACCCAAAGCAAGTCCTCCGAGAGCAAGCAGCCTCTTCCTGAGAGGGGCCACGGGGGGCAGGCGGGAAAGTCATCAGGGTAACCAGCCTTAATAAAGGGAGAAGATGAAATGGAAGAGGGCTGGGCTGGAGCAGGGGGAGTCGCAGGGAAGGAAATGGTTGCTGGAGAAACAGATGCAATTGAACAAGACTCGTGGAGATGGATTTCCCTGCCTTGGTCCAAACTCAAATCCCTGTGCTCAGATTAATTAGCAAGGAAATATTTTCCTGTCTGCAGAAACAGGCTGCTGGATTGCCAGTGGGACATGAGGGTGGGCAGTCTATCAACTAACTACTAATTAGGTTACTTCCCACTGCTGTTGACATGTTCCTGGGCCAAAATAAAGGAGGGAGGAGGAGGGTATAGGAACAGAGACAGAGAGAGAGGTGCAGGCCAGGATCTTCTCTGCTCATTGTGCAAAACTGTTGGCTGGAATTAGGAAGGAGACCTGGGTCCAAAGCCCAAAGGGGAGATGACAGAAGACAGCCATGTTCTGAGTAGCGGACAGCCCTTGGCGGAGAGCTACACTTGTGCTTGTATTGCCTGGCTTTCTGCAAAAGCTTCGAAAACATGCACAGTAGGGAAGCCCTGGGTGGGAATTTGAATGATGATAATAATGACAATGGGTGCTTTTTGAAGTATCGGTAGCACTTCATTCGTTCATTTATTCAACTAGTATGAGATAGGGGCGTGGGGGGGCACAGAGAATGGGAGATTAACATTCATTTGCCTCATTGTTTCTCATAACTAGGGAGAAGGTATTTTAGCCCCTTTTTATACATAAGGAAATTGGGGCTCAGAGAGGTTAAATAACTTGCCCATAGTCACACAGCAAATAAGAAGTAGTGAAACTGAATTTTGCACCCAAGGTGGTCCTGATTCCAGCCCTGCCTACCCTTAATCACTGCTCAGTGGATAATGCACAGTCAACAAATATATTGTCTTCTTTTGTCTGCCTGAGTTCCCCAATTCTGCCCTAAAGTTCTCAAGGCATATTCTTCAGTATGTCACATGCAGGAACTTTAAATATCCTGCAGGAGGGGCACCACCATGTTTCCCAAGGTCTGAGGCCATCATTTAGTTCCCGATTTTAGAGAACCAAATAGGAAGGTTGGCCAACCCATTCCACTGGCAGCACCATCAAGTCATCTACATTGTGCACGTGTGGAGTTTGCCTATTTGCTTACAGTCTCTCACTGCAGATGGGGCAGTAAGCTGTGGTGCAAAGTAGCTCATGGCCATGCCCTCTCCTGGGCCGGTCCATCCTCCACCCTTCACCCTTTCCTTGTGAGCAGAGTTGGACCACAGGATATCCCTCTGCTCCCTGGGTGAACCTCCTGCCTGGTGAGTCCTGTTCTGCCCTGTTGTTTCTTTCTTTCTTTCCTGGAATCTCCTCCTGCTATTAAAGTAGCTCTTTGTAGCCTGTGCACTAGATAGCAAGTTTCTTGAGGCCAAAGACTGTGTCATGTTCACCTTTGCGTTCCCTGAACTTAATATTGTACCAGGGACCTTGTAATGAGTGTTCCATGAATGTTTGCTGAATGAGGGAGTAAATGCCTGAAGGACTCTGTTTGGCTCACATCTGGCCTGCCTCTAAATGTTTCCCTAATTTTTACTATTGCACCAGACACCAGAACTGGGGTGTCTAAGTATTCTCTGCTAACCAAGTATGGCACAAAGATGACAGTGCCCCCAAGTTGCCATTTTACCCTGTGTGCATGCAAGTTCCCTCTTAACATTGAAAGAGTGGGGACTCTGTACAGAGGAGTTGCTACTGCTATGGACGGTGACTGGAGTTCAGGTACTGCTGTTCTCCCTCTTAGGGCTTTGAAAGGCAGATCCAGACCTGAGGGCCTGGGCATGGGGAGGCTGACGGATGGGGTGGGGAGATACATCAGAGTGGCCGGGAATGAAATAGTGTCCAGGAAACCTGCTTCCTCGGAGCGAGCCCTGTGCGAGCAGAAGGAATCTATCCACAGAGGGGTGAGGTAGCAGAGCAAGTGGGTTACCTAAAGATAGCAGCGCTGGTTTCCCACGCTTAGAGATGGGTCCTCTGTGAGTCGTCTTGGCTGGTTGTGCAAGTTTGCTTATTTATTGAGCGTTAGAGAAAAGGACCAAATCATTCACCTGCAGGTGGAAATCTGCAAGCCCTTCTGCAGTGAGCAACTAGACAGGGCAGCTACGCAAGAGGCTCCTGAAACCCAGAGGCCTGGGGCTTGCCGTGGGGGGCAGCCAGGCCCAGGAGCCCCCCTTCAGCTGCTTCCTGCCTTTATGGCACAGTTGATGGTGCGCAGGACCTCACTCCAGTCACGGGAGACTTCTGTGGAAGAGGCATGTATATACACACAAGCGCCCATAGATCCGTCCGAATGTGTATCTCTTTGAGGGAGTTAATGAGCTACTGGGCATAAATCACCTAGCCCAGCACCAGGCACCCATAGTAGGTGCTTAATAAATGTTAACTAAGGAGTCAGTTAGGTGGGAGTGAAATCAGGACAGGAGGAGGTAGGGATCGAGAGAGATAATATAAAACAGCCATAGTGTTTTTGAAGACAAGGGATGGATTTTTGGAGTCAGGAAGCCATAGGTTCAGATCCTAACTCTGCTGTTTGCTAACACTGTAACCTCAGGCAAATTACGTCACCTCTCAGAATCATTCCTCATCTATAAATTTTTAAAAACGGGGATAATTATACCTATCTCATAAGATTGTTGGGATTGTTAAGTGAAATTATATAGAGAGAGTACCTGTACAAGGCTGAGTTCAGTAAATTAGAGCTATTTTTCTTTTTATTATCATTTGTTACGAATAGCATCGACAGTGAGGACCCTCAGATTATTAACAGTTAGAATATTACTTTAAAAAAGAACTATTAAAGATGCCAATATTCCCCAAATCGATCTATAGATTTAATGAAATCCCAATCAAAATACCAGTAGGCTTTTTTTTTTTTAACAACTGATTATCAATTTATGAAAAACGTTGATTTAAGCATCTGCAATGGTGACTTCAGCCTCAACTCCTGGCTCAGTACTGACAGAAGTGATATGCTTGACAATCGCAGAAGCACTGTGCAGGTCGATGAGTCGCTTGTGGATCCTCATCTGGAAACGATCCCAAGTCTTAGAACCTTCACCACAAGGAGTTTTCCTTGTAGTCTGAGAATATTCTCGGGGTCTTGGTAGGCATTGGAACCGGTCCTTTCATTTTGAGATTCTTTTCCTTCGCACTTCTGATCAGGTCAGCACATACCTTCTCCAAAGACTGCACGCTGCGGCTGGTGAGGGTGATTCTAATGCCGTGAATCGCCACCTCGGCCTCCACGGGAGTCTTTCCGGTATCTTTAAAAGCCATGGCTGCGGCGCGGCTTCCTGACCGACTTGTTCCTCGGCCAGGGCGAACAGCGGTGAGTCAGGAGCAGGAGCCGGTGGCCCGAGGCTCCGCTGCAGGGACCGCATCTTCCACCAAGAGCCAGTAGGCTTTTTAAAAATAGAAATTGACACACATATTCTAAAATTTATATGCAAATGCAAAGGCCTCATAATAAGCCAAAATATGTTTTAAAAGAAAAAAGTTGGAAGAGCTATACTACCAGATTTTAAGACTTAAAAGCTACAGCAGTAAATATTGGCATAAGGATAGGCGTATTGATGAATGAAACCGAATGGAGAGTTCAAATGTAGACCCATTTAGTTGCTTTTCTAGGTGCCAAGGTTTTCAATGTGGAAAGGATAATATTTTCAACAGGTGGTGCTGGAATGGCTGGATATCCATTTGGAAAAAACAAAACAAAACAAAAACCTCAGTTCTTCTTACCTCACACCACATACAGAAATTTATTCAGAATGGGCTATAGCTTTGTGATGGCTAATTTTACGTGTCAACCTGGCTGAGCCATGGGATGCCCAGATATTTGGTCAACCAGTATTCTCCATGTTTCTATGAGGGTGTTTTTGGATGCGATTAACATTTAAATCAACAGATTGAGTGAAGTAGATTACCCTCCCTAATGTTGGTGGGCCTCATCCAATCAGTTGAAGGCCTGAATAGAACAAAAAAGCTGACTCTCTCTTGAGTAAGAAAGGATTCCTCCTGCTTTCCTGCCTTTGAGCTGGGACAGTGACTTTTTCCTGCCTTCAGACTTGAAATGAAACATCAGCTCTTCCTGGGTCTCTAGCTTGCCAACTCTGCAGATCGTAGGACTTGTCAGCTTCCATAATCCCATGAGCCAATTCCTTGTAATAAATCTCTTTCCATAAATATATAGATATATCTCCTACAGGTTCAGTTTCTCTGGAGAACCCTAATACTGACGAAAACTTGTGTTTATTGAAAGACACAGTGGTAGATTGAATATTGGCCTCCCTAAAATGTCCATGTCCTAATCTTGGAACCTGTGAATATGTTACCTTACGTGGTAATAGAGACTTTACAGATGTGATTAAATTACGAATCTTGAGCTAGGGATATGTTCCTGAGCTATCCAGTGGGCCTAATATAATCACAAAGACCCTTTTAAGAGGGAGGCAGGAGGGTCAGAGACAGAGAGGAGATGTGATGATGAAAGCAGAGGTTGCAGTGATGCAGGGCCACCAGCCAAATAGCCTCTAGAAACTAGAAAAGACACGTAAATCAACTCTCCTCTCGAACCTCCAAGAAGAATGCTGCCCTGCCAGCACCTTGATTTTAGCCATCAAAGGAGGTGAAGTTGACCTCCAGAACTAGAAAACAATAAATCTGTGTGCTTTTTAGCCACTAAGTTTTTGATAACTAGTTACAGCATCAATAGGAAACTAATACAGACACCACTGAGAAAACACACACGCACACAGACATAGGACTTATATCAAGAATACATAAAGTCTTATAGTTCAGTAATAAGACAACCCAATTTAAAAATGGCAAAAGATTCAAACAGACAAAAGAAGACATACAAATGGCCAATAAGCACACAAAAGATGCATAATATCACCAATTACCAGGAAAATACAAATTAAAACCACAAAGTACTATCTCATGATCATTACAATGGCTAAAATGGAAAAGACTGCCAATGCCAAGTGCTAATGAGAAGGAGGACGAGTTGGACTTGCATACATTTCTGGTGGGAATGCAAAATGTTCAACCACTGTGGAAAATTGTTTGCTGGTTTCTTATAAAGTTAAACATAGATTTACTACATAACTGAGAATTCAACTTTTAGTTATTTACCCAAGATGAATGAAAACATATGTCCAAGCAAAGACTTGAACATGAATGCTCATAGCAGCTTTAATCTGTAAAAGTTAAAAATCAGAAACAACCCCAAATGTCCATCAACCAGTGAATAGATAAATTATGGTATATCAATAAAGGAATACTAACCTGCAATAGAAAGGACGAGACTACAGACACATTCAACAACATGGATGCATCTTAGAAACATGATGAGAAATAAATTTAGTCAGACACAGAAAAGTACACTGTGATTCCATTTACATGAAATTCTAGGAAAGGCAAAATGAATCTAGAGTATCAGATAGCAGATCAGTGGTTGTCTGGGACCAGGGGTGGGGCAGGCAAAGAGGCAGGAAAGAGCTTTTGGGGGATGATGGAAATATTCTGTGTCTTGATTGTGATGGTGGTTAGAGGTCAGCAAACTTTCTTCTATCAAGGGTCAGATAATAAATGTTTTAAGCTTTGAGGACCATATGGTGCCTGTTACGACTACTCAATTTTATCACTGTAGCATGACAGCAGACATAAATAATATGTAAACAAATGAATGTGGCTGGATTTGGCTCAAGGGCCATAGTTTGCTGACCCCTGGTCTAAGACTCTTCAAACCATATTCTTTAAATAGGTACATTTTATTATATAACATCGATAAAAATAACACAAATCAAAAATATTACGTAGCTATTTTTGAAGTCAGTGTTTTGGAAAGCTACATACAGAAAATGTACAAATCATGTGTACAGCTTGATGAATTTTAATTTTAGCCATTCTAGCAGGTGTGGAGTAGTATCTCATTGCAATTAATTTATATTTCCTGGTCACAACTGATACTGAGCACCTTTGATAATGCTTACTGGCCATTTGGGTATTTTTGTGTGTGTGAAGTGCCTGTTTAAGTCATTTTAAAGTTCAGTTGTTGGGACTTCCCTGGTGGCGCAGTGGTTAAGAATCCGCATGCCAATGCAGGGACACGGGTTTGATGCCTGGTCCAGGAAGATTCCTCCGCGGAGCAACTAAGCCCGTGTGCCACAACTACTGAGCCTGCACTCTAGGGCCCGTGAGCCACAACTACTGAGCCTGCACTCTAGGGCCCGCGAGCCACAACTACTGAGCCCACGTGCTGCATCTACTGAAGCTCACGCGCCTAGAGCCTGTGCTCCGCAAGAGAAGCCACTGCAATGAGAAGCCCGCGCACCGCAATGAAGATCCAACGCAGCCAAAAATAAATAAAATTATAAAATAAAGTTGTTTACCTTTTACTGATTTGTATGAATTCTTTGTATAGTCTGGATACAGGTCTCTTTGTCAGATATGGGTATTGAAAATATATTCTTCTAATCTACAGTTGACTTTATGCTCTTTTTATTGAAGTATAGTTGTTTTACAATGTAGTATTAGTTTCAGGTGTACAGCAAACTGATTCAGTTGTACATACATATATATACATATATATATTCTTTTTCAGATTCTTTTCCATTATAGGTTATTACAAGATATTGAATATAGTTCCCTGTGCTATACAGCAAATCCTTGTTGTTTATCTATTTTATATACGCTAGTGTGTATCTGTTAATCCCAAGCTCCTAATTTATTCCTCCCCCCCCACGCCCACCCTTGTTTCCCCTTTGGTAACCATAATTTTGTTTTCTATGTCTGTGAGTCTATTTCTGTTTTGTAAATAAGTTCATTTGTATCACTTTTTTAGATTCCACATATAAGTGATGTCATATGATATTTGTCTTTCTCTGTTTGACTTACTTTACTTTGTATGATAAACTCTTAATCCACGCATGCTGCTACAAATGGCATTATTTCATTCTTCTTATGACTGAATAATATTCCATGGTATATATATGTACCACATCTTCTTTATCCATTCATCTGTTGATAAAGATTTAGGTTGCTTCCATGTCTTGCTGATTGTAAATAGTGCTGCTATAAACATTGGGGTGCATGTATCTTTTCGAATTAGAGTTTTTGTCTTTTCCAGATACATGCCCAGGATGGATCATATGGTAGGTAACTCCATCTTTAGTTTTTTAAGAACCCTCCATACTGTTTTCCACAGTGGCTACACCAGTTTACATTCCCTACACCAACAGTGTAGGAGGGTTCCCTTTTCTCCACACCTTTTCCAGCATTTATTATTTGTAGACTTTTTGATGATGGCCATTCTGACCAGTGTGACACTTTATACTCTCTTAATGGTGTCTTTTCTTGAACAGAGCTCTTAATTTTAGTGCAATCCAACGTATCAATATTTTCCTTTATGGTTAGTGCTTTCTACGACCTGTTTAAGACATCTTTACCTATTCCAAGGTTATAAAGATATTTCCCTGTTTTCTTGAAAGAGCTTTATTGTTTTAACTTTCACATTTAGTTATCCAATCTGGAAATGGCTTCTGTGAATGGATATCCAAGTGACCCAGTTCCATATATTGAAAAGGCAACCGTTTCCTACTTCATTGCAGTTACATCACTGTTATAAATCAAGTAACCCTCGTGTGAGTCTGTTTCTCTATTCTGTTCCATTAGTCTAGTTTTCTGTCTTTGTACTAATACTGTACTGTCTTTTCTTATAAGGTTGTTATTTGGTTTTGATATTGGGGTAATGCTGGCCTCATAGAATGAGTTAGGATATATTCCCTTTTCTTCTGTCTTCTGAAAGAGATTGTAGAGAATTGGTATAATTTTTTCCATAAATGTTAGGTAGAATTCACTGTAATTTACCTGGACCTGGTGCTTTATGTTTTAGAAAGTTATTAATTATTGATTAATTTTCTTTAGTAGTATAGGCTTATTCAGATTGTATTTCTTCTTGTGTGAGTTTTAGCAGATTGTGTCTCTCAAAGAATTGGTCCATTTCATCTAGGTTATCAAATTTGTGAGTATAGAGTTGTTTATAGTATTCCTTAATTAACCTTTTAATGTCCATTGGATCTGGAGTGATGTGCTCTTTTTCGTTTCTGATATTAGTAATTTGTGACCTCTTTCTTTTTTTCTTAGTTAGCTGGTTAGAGACTTATTGATTTTATTGACCTTTTCAAAGAACCAGCTTTTGGTTTCATTGATTTTCCCTATCAATTTTCTGTTTTCAATTTCATTGATTTCTGCCCAAACTTTTATTGTTTCTTTCTTCTGCTTCTTTGGACTTAATTTCTTATTCTTTTCTAGTTTCCTAAGTTGGAAGCTTAGATAAATTTCCCCACTACTGTAAGTTTCCTAAGCACTGCTTTCACTGCATCCCACAAATTCTGATAAATTGTGTATTCATTTTCATTTCGTTCAAAATATTTTACAGTTTCTCTTGAGATTTCTTCTTTGACCCATGTGTTATTTAGAACTGTGCATACTATCTTAATTAGTGGAACTTTGTAAAAATTCTTGGTATCTTCTTATAAGTCCTCAAATTTTGTTTTCCTACTTCAACATTGGGTTTTTTGTTTGTCTGTTTTGTTTTTTTACTTTGCATTTTCATATAAATTTTAGAATCAGCTTATCAATTTCTTAAAAAACTGCTTGGGATCTAATTGGGATTATACAGAATATATACATCAATTAATGAACAGTTACCCTTTTTACAATTCATGAATATTGCATATCCCTCCATTTATTTGGATTTCACTTTCTCTCAATAACTTTGTAATTTTCTATGTAAAAAAATTTCGCACATCTTTCATTATATTTAAGGTATGTGATTTTTTAAATGCTATTGTAAATGACATCTATTTAAAGTACATTTTCTAATTGTTTGCTTCTAGTATATAAAGATAAAATTGACTTTTGGGTATTGGTCGTGTATCCAGAGACCTTGCTAAATTCACTTATTCTAATAGTTTATCTGTATCGTTTTTGTATTTTCTACATAGACAATCATGTTACCTGCAAATAGTGACAAATTTATTTCCTCATTTCCAGTTCTTACACCTTATATTTCTTTTCCTTTTTTATTTCTTCCTTAAATCTTCGGAAGCATTTACAAATGAAGCCATCTAGGCCTAGAAATTACAAATTTAAATTCTTTAATATATAAAGAGAACTATTCAGATTTTCTGTTTTTTTCTTGTGTCAGTTTTAAGTTTTATTTTTAAAGGAATTTGTCCTTTTCATTTAAATTTTCAACTATATCAGCACAAAGTTGTTATTCTCTAATCTTTTAAAAGTCTGTAGAATCTGTAATTGTGTTCCCCTTCTCATTCCTCTTCTTATTAAGTTTTTTGTTTGATTCTTGTTAAGGGTTTTTCAGTCTACTAGTCTTTTCTGAGAACCAATTTTTGGCTTTGTTGATTTTTATCTTACATACCTTTATTTTCTATTTAATAATTTCTGCTCTAATTAGAAATAAACTACAAGAAAAAAACTATAAAAAACACAAACAAGTGGAAGCTAAACAACATGCTACTAAAAAACCAGTGGCTTGCTGAAGAAATCAAAAGAGGAGATCAAAAAATACCCAGAGACAAATGAAAATGAAAGCACGATGATCCAAAACTTACAGGATGCAGCAAAAGCAGTTCTAAGATGGAAGTTTATAGCAATATGATCTTACCTCAGGAAACAAGAAAAGTCTCAAATAAGCAACCTAACCTTACACCTAAAGCAACTAGAGAAAGAGGAACAAACAAAACCTAAAGTTAGTAGAGAGAAAGAAGTCATAAAGATCAGAGCAGAAATAAATGAAATAGAGACAAAGAAAGCAATAGCAAAGATTAATGAAACTAAAAGCTGGTTCTTTGAAAAGATAAACAAAACTGATAACCCTTTAGCCAGACTCATCAAGAAAAAAAGGGAGAGGGCTCATATCAATAAAATTAGAAATGAAAAAGAACTTACAACTGACACCACAGAAATACAAAGGATCAGAAGAGACTACTACAAGCAACTGTAAGCCAATAAAATGGTCAGCCTGGAAGAAATGGATGAATTCTTAGAAAGGTACAGTATCCTAAGAGTGAACCAGGAAGAAATAGAAAATATGAACCAACCAACCACAAGCACTGAAATTGAAACTGTGATTTAAAAACTCCCAACAAACAAAAGTTCAGGACCTGATGGCTTCACAAGTGAATTCTATCAAACATTTAGAGAAGAGCTAACACCTATCCTCTGAAACTGTTCCAAAAAATTGCAGAAGAAGGAAAACTCCCAAACTCATTCTGTGAGGCCACCATCAGCCTGATATCAAAACCAGACAAAGATACCACTAAAAAAGAAAATTACAGGCCAATAGCACTGATGAACATAGATGCAAAAATCCTCAACAAAATACTAGCAATTCAAATCCAACAGCACATTAAAATGATCATACACCATGATCTAGTGGGATTTATCCCAGGGATGCAAGGATTTTTCAATATCTGCAAATCAGTGTGATACACTACATCAACAAACTGAAGAATAAAAACCTTATGATCATCTCAATAGATGCAGAAAAAGCTTTTGACAAAATTAGGCATCGATTTATGATAAAAACTCTCCAGAATGGCATAGAAGGAACATACCTTAACATAATAAAGGCCATGTACGACAAACCTACAGCTAACATCATACTCAATGGTGAAAAGCTGAAAGCATTTCCTCTAAGATCAGGAACAAGACAAGGATGTCCACTCTTGCCACTTTTATTCAACGTAGTTTTGGAAGTCCTAGCCACGGCAATCAGGGAAAAAAGAGAAATAAAATGAATCCAAATTGGAAAAGAAGAAGTAAGACTGTCACTGTTTGCAGATGAAATGATACTATACATAGAAAATCCTAAAGATGCTACCAGAAAACTACTAGAGCTCATCAGTGAATTTGGTAAAGTTGCAGGTTACAAAATTAACATGCAGAAATCTGTTGCATTTCTACACACTAACAACAAAAGATCAGAAAGAGAAATTCAAGAAACAATCCCATTTATATCGCATCAAAAAGAATAAGATACCTAGGAGTTAAACTACCTAGGAGACAAAAGACCTGTACTCCGAAAACTTTAAGCACTTTAAAGATGCTATTCCTTGTCTTCTGGCTTCTATCATTTATATTAAGAAGTTATCTGTCAGACTTATTGTTGCTCCTTTGACTGTGATGTATCTTCACTATGGCAGCTTGTAAGATTTTCTCTTTGTTTTCAGTTTTCAGAAGTTTGACTAGGATGTGCTTGGGTGTGATTTCCTTTGTATATATCCTCCTTGGTGTTTGTACTGCTTCTTTGGTTTGATATCATTCATCAATTTTGAAAATTCTAGGCCTTTATTAGGCCTTCAGATATTGCTTCCACTAATTCTCTCTTCTCAAATTCTGGGACTACAAATCCACATATTTTAGAACTCTTACCCTAACTCATGCCTGTTTGCTTTTTTTTTTTTTTTTTGCACAGTTTCTCTTTGTGCTTCAGTCTGACTTTTTTTCTACTGACCTATTTTCTAGCAAAGCGATCGTCTCTTCATCTTTGTCCATTATGCTGTTACATCCATGTATTGACTTCTTAATTTGACATTATATTTTTCAGTGATAGAGACTCCAGTGTTTTGTCAGTTATTTTCTTGAACACTTTCATCACATTTATTTTAAAACCTATGTCTAATAATGTTAATATCTGGCTCATCTGTGGATCTGTTTCTATTGTTTTGTCCTCTTCTTTTCTGTGCCAGGAAATTTTATCCAATACCAGATTTGTGGTATTGGATTTGAGCAGGATTTTGGGCAGGTATTGGATTTTGGGCAGCTAGGGCAGGAAGATTACCTCAATCCAATTAGAGACTGAAATAATGCAAAGCTGGACTTAGACTTTTAAAGTTTTGTTCTACCTCTGATGCTTCTTACTCTTAGGGTGTAGCCCTCCGACAGTTCTAACTGGGAGTTCAGGATGTTTTCAAGGCCCGTCCCCATTGTCCAGCTGTTTTGGAAACGCTCCGCTGACCTCAGATAGAACTTTGTATTTTATCCAGCTTTTCTATTTGTTCTTGGTGGGAACATTGGTCTAATATAAGCCACTGCATCCTAGTGAGAAGCAGAATGTAACAAGTATTCTTTTTATAATCTCTAGAACTGTCATTTAGGCTCTGATCCAGGACTAGAATTCATACATTTTCTGAACAATATTTATTGAGTTTCTACTTATAATTTTAGGCACTGTTTTGGTGCTGGAGATACAGCAGTAAATAAAGAGCAAAAATCACTGTACAAGCGTACCTTGGAGATAAGGCAGATTCAGTTCCAGACCACCACAATAAAGCTAATATCACAAGAAAGCGAGTCACACAAATTTTTTGGTTTCCCAGTGCATGTAAAAGTCATGTTTACACTATACTATTGTCTATTAAGTGTGCAATAGCATTATGTCTAAAAAACCAATGTACATACTTTAATTTAAAAATACTTCATTGCTAAAAAAATGCCGGTCATCATCTGAACCACCTTTGCTTGTGGAAGGTGTTGCTGTGATGCTGATGGCTGCTGAGTGATCAGGGCGGTGGTTGCTGAAGGTTGGGGTGGCTGTAGCCATTTCTTAAAATAAGACAACAGTGAAGTTTGTTGCATTGACGGATTCTTCCTTTCATGAACGATTTCTCTGTAGCATGCAATGCTGTTTGATAACATTTTACCCACAGTAGAACTTCCTTCAAAATTGGAATCAATTTTCTCAAACCCTGCCACTGCTTTGTCAACTAAGTTTATGTCATATTCCAAATCTTTTGTTGTCATGTCAACAATCTTCATAGCATCTTCACCAGGAGTAGATTCCGTCTCAAGAAACCACGTTCTCTGCTTATCCATAAAAAGCAACTCCTCATCTGTCAAAATTTTATCATGAGATTGAAACAATTCAGTCACATCTTCAGGCTTCACTTCTAATTCTAGTTCTCTTGCTATTTCTACCACATTTGCAGTTACTTTCTCCACTGAAGACTTGAACCCCTCAAAGCCATCCATGAGAGTTGGAATCAACTTCTTCCAAACTCCTGTTAATGCTGATATTTGGACCTCTTCCCATGAATCACAAATGGTCTTATTAGCATCTAGAATGGTGAGTATTTTCCAGAAGATTTTCAACTTACTTTATCCAGATCCATCAGAGGAATCACAATCTATGGCATCTGTGGCCTTACTAAATGTATATTTTTTTTAATTAATTAATTTATTTTTGGCTGCGTTGGGTCTTTGCTGCTGGGCACGGGCTTTCTCTAGTTGCGGTGAGCGGGGGCTACTCTTCGTTGTGGTGCGCGGGCTTCTCACTGCAGTGGCTTCTCTTGTTGTGGAGCATGGGCTCTAGGCGCGCGGGCTTCAGTAGCTGTGGCACACGGACTCAGTACTTGTGACTCACGGGCTCTAGAGCGCAGGCTCAGTAGTTGTGGCACATGGGTTTAGTTGCTCCACGGCATGTGGGATCTTCCCGCACCGAGGATCAAACGCATGTCCTCTGCATTGGCAGGCAGATTCTTAACCACTGCATTACCAGGGAAGTCCCACTAAATGTATTCTTAAATAATGAGACTTGAACATCAAAACTACCCCTTGATCCATGGTTGCAGAACGGATGTTGCGTTAACAGGCATGAAAACATTAATCTAGTTGCACATCCATCAGAGCTCTTGGGTGACCAGGTACATTGTCAATGAGCAGTAATATTTTGAAAGGAACCTTTTTTTCTGAGCAATAAGTCTCAACAGTGGGCTTAAAATATTCAATAAAACATGCTGTCAACAGATGTGCTGTCATCCAGGCTTTGTTGTTTCATTTATAGAGCACAGGCAGAGTAGATTTAGCATAATTCTTGAGCCCTAGGATTTTTGAAATAGCAAATGAGCATTGGCTTCAACTGAAAGTCACCAGCTGCATTAGCCCCTAATGAGAGAATTAGCCTATTTGAAGCTGTGAAGGCAGGCATTGACTTCTCCTCTCTAGCTATGAAATCCCTAGATGGCATCTTCTTCCACTATAAGGCTGTTTTGTCTACATTGAAAATCTGTTGTTTAGTGTCCCCACCTTCACGCATTATCTTAGCTAGATCTGGATAACTTGCTGCAGCTTCTCCATCAGCACTTGCTGCTTCACTTTGCACCTTTATGTTATAAAGATGGCTTCTTTCCTTAAACTTCATGAACCAGCCTCCTCTAGCTTCGAACTTTTCTTCTGCAGCTTCTTCACCTCTCCCAGCCTTCAAAGAACTGAAGAGAGTCAGGGCCTTGCTCTGGATTAGGCTTTGGCTTAAGGGAATGTTGTGGCTGGTTTGATCTGCTACCCAGGCTACTAAAACTTTCTCCAAATCAGCAATAAAACTGTTTCTCTTTCTTATCATTTGTGTGTTCACTGGAGTAGCACTTTTAATTTCCTTTAAGAACTTTTCCTTTGCATTCACAACTTGTCTAACTGTTTGGGGCAAGAGGCCTAGTTTTTGGCCTATCTTGGCTTTTGATACACCTTCCTCACTAAGCGTAATCATTTCTAACTTTCGATTTGAAGTAAATAAATTGACTCTTCCTTTTGCTTGAAAACTTAGAGGCCATTGCGGGGTTATTAATTGGCCTAATTTCAATATTGTTGTGTCTCAGTGAAGAGGGAGGCCCGAGCAGAGGGGGAGAGATGGGGAATGGCCAGTCTGTGGTGCAGTCAGAACACACACAACGTTTATCAGATAAGTTCACTGTCTTATATTGGTGAGGCTCCTGATGCTCCAAAACAATTACAACAGCAACATTAAAGAATGCAGATCACCATGGCAAATATAGTGATAACGAAAACGTTTGCAATATTGTAAGAATTACCAAAACGTGACACAGAGACACAAAGTGACCAAATGCTGTTGGACAAATGGCGCCAATAGACTTGCTCAATGCAGGGTTGCTGCAAACCCCCAGTTTGTAAAAAATGAAATATTTGCTAAGTGTGGGAAAGTGAAGCACAATAAAACGCGGTATACCTGTACATGTGGTGCTTGTATTTTAGTGGGAAAGATAGAAAGTTGGCTAAACGATGATGTAAAATATATAGTGTATGAAATACTGGGCATATACCCTGAGAGAAACATAATTCAAAAAGAGCCATGTACCACAATGTTCATTGCAGCACTATTTACAATAGCCAGGACGTGGAAGCAACCTGAGTGTCCATAACAGATGAATGGATAAAGAAGATGTGGCACATGTATACAATGGAATATTACTCAGCCATAAAAAGAAATGAAATTAAGTTATTTGCAGGGAGGTGGATGGACCTAGAGACTGTCATACAGAGTGAAGTAAGTCAGAAATAGAAAAACAAATACCGTATGTTAACACATATATATGGAATCTAAATTTAAAAAAATCGTTCTGAAGAACCTAGGGGCAGGACAGGAATAAAGACACCGATGTAGAGAATGGACTTGAGGACACGGGGAAGGGGAAGGGGAAGCTGGGACGAAGTATATACACTACCAAATGTAAAACAGATAGCTAGTGGGAAGCAGCCGCATGGCACAGGGAGATCAGCTCCGTGCTTTGTGTCCACCTAGAGGGGTGAAATAGGGAGGGTGGGAGGGAGACGCAAGAGGGAGGAGAAATGGGGATAAATGTATATGTATAGCTGATCCAGTTTGTTATACAGCAGAAACTAACACACCATTGTAAAGCACTTATACTCCAATAAAGATGTTTTTTAAAAAATTTTTAAAAATGTATATATAGTGTATGAAATAATGAAAAGTGTTAGGGAAAATACGTGAAGAAAGGGGAATAGAAAATGTTTAGGGGAGTGAGTTGTAATTTTACACAGGATGACCAGCTAAAGTCTTACTGGGAAGGTAACACATACATGAAGACCTGCAAGAGGTGTGAGAGCAGGTCATGCAGATATCTGGTGGAAGAACCTTCCAGGCAGATGGAACAGGAAGTACAAAGCCATGAGGCAGGGGCACCCAGTATGTTTAAGGATGTGCAAAGGCAGCCAGTGTGGCTGGAAAAATGAGTGATGAGAGAGTAGTACAAGGTGAAGTCAGAGAGGAAAAGGGGCCATTTATGAAGGACCTTGGAGGTCATTGTAAGGCCCTTAGTTTTTACTCTGAATAAGCTGGGAAGGCATAGGAGGGTTTTAAGCATAAGTGTGACATGACTGACTTATGATTGAACAGGTTCACCCTGGTTACTATGTATTGAACAGATAGAAGGGCGACAGAGGAAGCAAGGAGACTTGTTGGAAGGCAATAATCTAGGTAGGAAAGGTCTTGGATCAGGATGTAAACAAGAAAGGCAAAGATGAAGCCCACAGGATCAGATATGGTGTGAGAAAGAGGGGGATGAAGGATATCCAAGATTTTTGGTCTGAGCAATTGGAAGATGGAAAAACCATTTACTAAGATGAGAAGAGCAGGTTTGTAGAGGCCAGAAGGGAGATTGCTAAAGCTCAACTTTGAATGATGACTGAAAATGTCTATTAGATATTCAAGTGGAATCAGATGGTTGAATATAAAAATATGAAATTCAAGGGAGAGGGCTGGGCTGGAAATGTAAATTTAGGAGGCATCGGCATATAGCTAGTATTTAAAGCTATGAGACCTAAGGATGTCTCCAAGAGAGATGTAGGTAGAAAAGAGGTAAAGACCAGGACTGATCCCCAGGCTCCTCCAACAGTTAGAGGTCCAGGAGATGAGGAAAAACTGGCAAAGGAGACTAGGACGGAACATCCAGAGACATACTAGGAAGATGAAGACATATTAGGAGAATGATGTCCAGGAGGGAGTGACCACCTATGTCACTGAGGCCCAATTTGATAATGATGGGTAACTGACCACTGGATTCAGTGGCATGGAGGCATTTGGTGATTCTGATAAGGGCCTTCTGGCATCATGGTAGGAAGGAAAAGCTCTTATATATAGGTTCAAGAGAGCTCAGCAGAAGAGAAATTGTAGACAGTAAGTATGGGCAACTCCTTTCGGGAACTTTGCAATAAAACAGGACAAAGGTGATGGGCAGAAGCTGCACTGGGAAGAGAGGTCAGAGAGTGTCTTTTCAAATTGGAGAAAAAATGGCATGTTTGCCCTTATGGCTGGAATGGTCTAGTGGAAGGGGAAATTGACAGAGGAGAAAGAGGGGAGAATTATAGGAGCAATGTCCTTCAGTAGGTGCCAGAGACTGTGCAACGTGCATGCATGGGGGTTGCCTCAGCAAGGACCACAGACAGTTCAACAATAGTCACGTGACGTGAGCCAAAGGCTGCTTTGGCCACAGATATCCAAGAAGAATAAGCTTTCTGACCTGTTCATCCTATGACTGCTGTATTTCACTTGTATTTTATTTAATTTTTTTATTTTTATTTTTTGGCCGCACCATGCGGCACGTGGGATCTTAGTTCCCCTACCAGGGATCGAACTCATGCCTCCTGCATTGAAAGCACGGAGTCTTAACCACTGGACCACCAGGGAAGTCCCTCGCTTGTATTTGCATACTAAATAGTTGGCTCCTCCAACAAAGATTCGACAAAAGGGGGAAAAACTTGTGCCAAGGGAAAGCGGCACCTTCAGAAACAGAAGAAGCAGATTCCTTCTCTCCTGCCCGTGCCCTTTGGTTCAGGCTGTTTTCCAGGAACTGCAGGGCAGCCTGAGGGGAGACCGAAGTCTGCAGTTATGACTCAGCCCTGAAGGCCAGGCTATCACTTCTCCGGCACAGCAGAGGCAGGAGCGCACCCATCTCTGCCTTGGTTCTGGTTGTTATCATCCACCGGGGTCCCAGGCTGGAACTCTCACAGCTACCTTGCTTCTTCTCCCTCTATCACCTCCACCAACTAGTCAATTATCAGATCTTGTAAATTCTATTTCAGAGATGTTTACTGCAGGTCCCCATGCCTCTCCATTTCCTCAGCATCGCCTAAATCTACACCCATGTCTTCTTCCTCTTGGTCTATCTCAAGGCCTCCTACGGGTCTCCCTGCCTCCTACTCTCTGTTCCTCCATCATTATAGGACCCCTAGAGTTATCCTCTTAAAAAACAAAGCTGGATTTGTCACATATCTGCTTAAAAGCCTTTTTTGGCTTGCACATGGCTAGAGGGAGGAATTTTGAACCTGGGGCACATACACTCCCTGAAATCTCAGGTACAATTTAATGTGTGTCACTATGTGTGCATTTTTTTTTCTGGGGGAAGGCAGCGGCTCATAGCTTTGCTCAGATTCTCGGAGGTGTCCATGACCTCCACAGGCTAAGAATCATAGGCTTGAAGGGTAGCAGGCAATCTCCCTTCTTAAAATACAAGGTCCCCTGTTATTTGACTTCAGTTGTACCTGCTGTCACTTCTCAATATTTAACAGAACATTTGCTGAGCCAGGCATTTTTCTACTACTAAGTGCTGGGCATTGTTGTGTGTGCCAGAGAAAATGGAGATAAACAACATATGGAGCTTACCTTTCATTAACGGCTGGGATTGGAGAGGGTATAGAGATAGAAAACGACAAATAAAGAAAAAGAATAACATATTTTTAAAAAACTAATAAGTGCCACTTGGGAAATTGAAGTAAGATTATACGAATGCTAGTGAGAGGCTACTTTAGGTGGTGTTGCAAACTGAACTAGGCCATTTGGTCAATGATAACCCTTAGGTTATTTTTGGTTGGTAATGGGAGTGGCTAAAGAAGTTTGAAGAGGATGAGTGTTAGCTCTCCCCCACAATTTCACAAGCATGTTATTAGAGAAGCTACTGCAGACCGAATTACACCCTCATAGAGACCTTCATGAACTAAACTTCTACCAGGAGTCAAGCACAAAAACAGTTCATACACCTATTCTGTAGGCTCAAAGGAATCCCAGCTCTCTGTCCTTTTAGGTGCTCCAAAAATGACCAAGATTCCAGAGGCAGGATTCTTACTATCCTGAAAGCCCAACAGCAACCAGAATTTTCCATAATTCACAGCTGGCTGATGATAGAATAACTTGGGGTTTGACTTAGAGTATCTCCCCGATGGGTAAAACCTACAGGCTCCACTGGATTCGTATACTCTGTACATACAAGGGAGGGAGAATGTTTCCACACATTTTAGCTAGGCCAGTTGCTGTCTTACTTTGGGTTCTCCCAGAAGCAGACCCCTGAGACAAAACCCTGGGTACAGCTATGTTATTTCAGAGATTATTTCAGGAAACACAAGTGAGGGAATAGGGGAAGTAGAACAGGGAAGAGAGGAAAGACGGCAAAGGTTTTACTAAGGAGAGAGTTATTGCTGTGAGTGGTTGGACCTTAACCCATCAGGGACTCTCTGGGACACCATGTGGAGCAAACCTCAAAAATCTTTCCACCAAAGGACTGGGAGACTCCCATCTCCTATCAGTTGAAGTTTGCCCCTGGGGGCATTAACTCTCCTGGCTGGACCTGCTTTTAGCAGAGCAAGCTCCAGTGGCGGCAGAGGAAAGAATCAAGCTGAAAACAGAAAAGACACAGGCAGTTGAGGTGGGAAGTGGCCAAGCTGTCAGACACTGTCAACCTCAGACGCAGGTGAACCCAGATGGGCAGAGGGGTTATGGGGTGGGGCACCCTCTCACACGGTTGTTGAAAATTTCACAACAGAACTCATTTCTAATTTACCAATAAAATTCCATTTCTGACATTCACTGTGCTACTTAGCCAAGTGTTGCTGGTTGATCTAGACAAAAATACCAGATGCTCTGACCATGGGCCTCCCAGCTAATGGGCAACCCTCACCCTGCACTGTGCATTCTTGATTGAAATGCTAGAGGTCCCTAGGTTATAGCTTAACCTAGGTCTCACACATATAATACCACACTTACATGCTGGGGTCTTTTAAGGTAAGTTACAGACATTCTGACAGGTGGGTAGCCAGGGAAGGTGTCTCGGAGAGGTGACCACAAAGCTGAGGTCTGAATGACAAGAAGGAGCCTGCCAGGCAAGGTTGGACATTTTAGGCACAGGGACCAGCTCTTGCCACTCCCTTCCCCTCCCCACTCCTTCTTCCTGGGCATGCCAGAGCCTTTTTTGCTTTTTGCTTGTCTGGACCTGGAAAACAATGCTCACCTGCCTATATGCCTACAATCTCCTCTTCAGGCCTCAAAGCCCTGCTCAAATATCCTACTTCCTCATAAACTCTCTTTTGACAACTTCACTGGGGTCCTCTGAGCATCCAAGGCACTTGATCATTGACCTTGACCTCTGACTTAGTATTTATTATGTTGTGTTATATTTTGCTTTTGTATGTTTGCGTTCTTAAGAAGCCTTGCTCATCTTCAGATCTCTAGTCCTCAGCCCTATGCCTGGCTCCTAGTAGGTGCTCAATAAACATTTGCTCCACGAATGGTATCAGCAGGCTGGGCAGGTAGTCAGGATAATTAGCCAGGGTTGACTCCTCTTCCTAAGTCACTGCTGCCAAGTCCTTACACCCCCAGCCCAACGCCTCATCCCCTGTAGTACCAGGAAGGGAAATGGTAAGAATGTCTGAAAGGGAGAAACTGTCTTCTGCGTGCTGAGCACAAGGCAGGTCTTTAGGTATATGCTGTGGGGGAGGTTTGGCCCTCCATGGTTTAATGTGTAACTGGTCACCTTTCCTGAATGTCAATTTCTTTTATTTGCCTGTAACACATTCACCTTGCTCAGTCTCCTTGGTTACAATGCGCGGCTCCAGTCCCACTGCAGTCGCTCCACAAGCCTGCCCACCTCCACTCCATGTTGATTGACAGAGGCTTTGACACCTTGTCTCCAGTGTCAGGGGCACAGGGCTAGACTTCCCAAGTCTCCCAGACATGCCCCCAAACCGTCCCTGACCAGGGTCCAGCTCCTAGGAGCCCTGGGTGTTCTTTCAGAGTAAGAGCCTAGGGGGCACGGCCTGTCCTGTGCCTTGTACATTGGAGCTACTGAAAGAGTATCTGCGGAATTAAACCAAATTGCTGTCCTTCTGTTAAGTTTCCTTCATGTGAAGATGGCCTGTCTCCTAGAAGAGTTCCACTAACCCAGAAGCTTGCCCACCTTTCCTTCCTCCTTTCCTTCCTTTCTTCTACAAATGTTAATTGAGCACCTAATATATGTCAGGCACAGAGGGGCCGATGGTAAATAAGCCATTCCAGGCATCTCTTTTACAGTGATGACCTCACAGTGGGGTGGGGGAGAGGCGAGCCAACAAATCAACAAGGTGACCACTAACTTTGGGAGATGCTCTAAAGGAAATAAGCAGAGGCCCCAGACAGAGGAGAGGAGAGGGGTCTGCTCTGTAGAGGGCAGTCAGGGAAGGGGCCATTGGAAGAGGTAACAGAACACCTGATGAGCAGTGTCAATGTCTTAATGATATAAAATTTTGTTTCCTAAAAAAAAAAAATCTGCAGCTGACGACATAAGGTTAACATTTCTTCCTTTTGGTGGTGAGTACATAGGTATTTATTACCTTTTGCACTTTTCTGTATTAAAAAAGCTTTCTGCCTTAAATCATCTAATTGAAAAATTCTACTCCAACAGTTCACAATTTGTGACATGTGAGCGGTAGCTCTTATGAATGACAAGTAGCCACCTTGAAGCATCATCACTGGGTCCCTGAATGATCCTCAGACCCTTGTCGTGTGGCCACCCAAGGCTTTTTCCTTTTCTCTTCCTGGCAGACTCTTACTCATGCTTCAAAACCCAGCTCAAATACCACCTTCCCAGGGAAGACTTCTTTTACCTCCTCTTAAGGAGAGTCAGATGTTCTATGGATTGTGGTTGCTCAGTACATTGCTTATGTATTTCTAATAAATCTTAGCATACTGTATCATAGTTTATTTGTTTGCATATATAGAATCTTCCAAGGCATCGTCTGAATCTCATTCAACTCTTTATCCTTGGCTTCTAGCACAGAGTACATAGTAGCACATTGTAGATTCTCAGTAATGTTTCTCCATGATGCCTGTTGGATGAATGAATGAATGTTTAACCTTCAATCAACAAGCTCTCCAAAGAGTATTAATAGAAGATATTTGCATATAAGGAATATGCTAATTAAAGTTAGTTTTATTTATTCATTCATGCAAACTCAGCAAGAACCCCATTTGGCTGCTGTTAATGTTTAGTGTGATTTACTGTAAGTACTAGAAATGTAAAAAATGTGTTTCTTTTAAAAGGAAAGCCACAGTTCCTTCTGGTTTCCCCCCCGCTCCCTCCTTTCATTTGTCTGAATTAGTAAAGCTTTACTTTAGCTCAGGTCTTTTCCTGAGACTTGTAGGCTTGTGGCATGCTAATTTAATTACTTCTGAGTCTACTGTAGGCAAATACCAAGCAATCTACGGGGAAAGATTATGGAGTTCCAGGTTATTTATTAAGTAAGCCTTGGTAGTCCTTGTGATGGCAGTGGTAACCCCACCCCTCATACCTACCCCTTGGGTGTCAAGTGCCAGGAGGGAAACCCACGTTTCCCTAGATCTTGGAGAGAGCCAGCAGGAGGATGGCAGGACGCTTATATAAAGACCAGCCAAGACAGAGGGATGCTTAGCTCCTCCCCAAACTCTAGGTTCTTCCTGGAGGGATACAGATTCATAAACATAGAATGGCTTTCTTTTCTTTCCAGGAAGGAGTTGCCCCCATCATTGAGCAGGTTGTGGGGGAAGTGTAGGTCTGGAGTGGGACTAACTTGGTCCATGTCCCAGCCCTGCCTCTTTCAAGGTGGGAATGTTACAGGGCCTCCCTCTGCCTCAGTTTCCTCATCTGTAAAATGGGGATGAGAATGGTATCTCCACTTCATAGGGTTGCTGTGAGGATCAGATAAGCTAACATATGTAAAGTACTCAGAACAGGGCACATAGTAAGTGCTCAGGTGCAAAAGGAGTTCTTCGAGACGCATTCACAAGGCCCAACTGATATAGAGAAAGAGGGTGATCTTCATTGCTACCGCTTGTCCCTTGGCTGTTTCCTCACCCCTGTCCCGCCTACCTGGGGGTTATTGTGGCCTAACTAAATAGTGTTTTGTAAATTGCAACAAAAAGTATGCAGGGTTTTTTTTTTCTGGCCCAAAGACTAACCATTTGGGGGAAGGTGAAGGTTGGGGCTTGGATTACAGCTAAGGGGAGACAGTACCAACTTATCATACACAAATCAGAGACAAATGGAATAACCAAAAATCAAATTCACACTATTGATACTGACTGATGTTTGTGTTTAGGGATTCTTAACTTATGAAGTCTCAGGATTTTTCTGCTCATTTACACCCAGTTTACATTAATTAACTGGCTCCCAACTTGCATTGCCATATTTAGCATGAACTCTCCCCGCCCCACACACACCAATACATCACTTAGAACGCTTGGGGTTGTAAGTAATGGAAAAAAAAAACGAATAGGGATTTAAGTGATTAAAATACGCATCATCTCCTATAACAAGAAGTACATGATTCCAGGGTCGATTTTGGTTCAGCAGGTCACGGATGCCCTCAAGGACCCATGCCTTTTCCGCTCTTGTGCTCTGCCGTCCTTTGCATATTGGGCTTTTCTCCTTCAAGCTTCTTTCTTCATGGTGGCAAGGTGGCCTCTGCAACATTTCCCATCTCTCTCTCTCTGTCTCTTGCAAATGTCGCTTCTCCGCAAACAGACTCTTCCTTAAGTCTTACTGTCTAACTGGGACATAAGGCAGCCTCTAGCTGTAAGGAAGGCTGGGAAAACCAGTGGCATTTTCAGCCTCTACAGTGTGTGACGGGTCCTGGAAATGCACTGGGAGAAGACTGTAGAGTAGCCAGCCAATCATGTCTGCCAAGCTCGCTCAACCTCCTCTTCTAGAATTCTCATCTGTGTTCCCTTTTCCCAAAACCCCTCCCAACTCACATTAACTGGCTGGTTATTTTTTCCCTGGGAAAGGATCTATGCCTTCCTAAGTCTGTTCTTTTTCTGGGGCTGCTGCGTATAGCTGCAAAGGTAGTGATCTGCGTGATCCTAGGAAGTTCATGTGGACCCTCACATGAATGGTGCCTCCTGGGATTGTGCAGTGCGCCACCTACTCCACCAGCAGCGCTGTGGACCATTTCGCACTCATCCTACATCGATCTCTGACCTCACCCTTCACCTTCTTACTCTATATTTCGTAATTCATCAGTTTTCATTCAGTCAGTCAGTAAACCTTTGTTGGTTACCTAGTAAATGCCAGGACCTGTGATAGGCATTGGTTGGTAGTGGGACAGAGGATGAAATAAACATACAAAAAACAAGTCCTCATCCTCTAGCAGCCGCATCCCAGGAATGGCGACCAATATGTGAGCAAATATGTACAGTACCAGGTGATAAGTGCTGTAGCTGAGTGTGCCACACAATCCTGTAGGAGTACAGAGGAAGGAGTGGCTGAAGTTGGGAAGGGCTTCCAGAGGAGGTAACATTGGAGCTGGGTATTGAAGGTTGCATGCCATGTTCCGGGCAGAGGTATGAAAGAGAACGCAATGTTGTAGAGGAAAAAGCTTCACGTGGCAGGATACAGTGAGAGATGGAACCAGGAATATAATACACAGAGCAGAATTATTCACTATAGATTAGAGCCAGACAAAGGACTTGGATTTTATCCCATGGAATGTAGAGAGCCATGCAAGCGGGAATCCACGGCAGAGATGATTCAACAGTGGCTAGGAGCACAGCCTTTCCAGTTAGGCAGATGTGGGTTCAAATCCTGACTCCCACTGGATGATCTCACTTCATTCTCTGACTGCCACTTTCCTGGATGATAAATGGGGAAAAGTATCCCTGCCCGAGAGGGTAGTCGTAAGGATTCAATAAGGCAATGTAGAGCTTTACACAGACCCTGGCACACAGCAGGTGCTCAGGTCACGGTGCCTTATTTCCATTATCACCGCTTTGCTGTAGCACGAGGCAAATACACAAGAGAAGACGGTACACGACTCAGGGCAAAGTGGCATGCGGTGGGTGGCTGGAAGGAGATGTACTGTTGGCGGTGGGGAGACCAGCAGGTCAGACCCCGGTGGGCAGGGAGTGCACAGGCAGGACGTCATACTTATGAAGAATGAATACAAATTAGGGGAGAGAGAGAGGGAAGGCAGTAGAGCTAGGAATGCACCCCGCAGGGAGAGCTTATTGATGGGACACCCGTGTAGCCTGGGTGAGCAGCAGGGCAGGGTCACTTGGGGTAAAGGAATGGGAGAAATTGGGGGAGGGGGGCTGGGCCTGGGGGGTTTTGATTTGTTGACTTGGCCCCTTGTTAGGTCTCCTGTTATTCCCCCATCCCTGTTCTGGTACCTCCCCTTCCTCTAAGAGTGTAGGACCCCCCCAAGAGGGTTGCAGGCCTGCATCCAAAGGCTGGGCCTGGCAGTTCCCAGGCAAATGGGGTTCCTGGTCAAGAGGTTCTGTGTCCACTGAGGGGGGGTGGGTATTTGCTTCAGTGGGGGCACCTCCTTTCATGGCCGACCGTCTAGGAGGGGATCAACTGCCCCTCACACCTCCTCCTCCCATGCAAGACATCCCCAGCCCACATCCCTGTGGAATGCCCTCCAGAGGGAAAAGCCAGCAGTGTCCCAGCTCTGCCTGGCCCTTGTGTGGAACGCCAGTGCCCACGCCAGTGCTGCTCCCCGGTCTCCTGTGTCCCAGTGGGAGATGATTAATGACCCAGCTGCACCGATGTGTTGTATTTAGGTCTATTCCTGAGAAGATAGATTTTTCTTTCCAGATCAAATGAAGGCAGGCCCTTCCTGGGCTGCGGCGGGTCCTTGCCCACCCCTCCCCATGGCAGTCTGTGAGGGAACTCTGAAAGGTAAATGAGTTGATAAGCCGGTGAGAGCAGGCATGACTTACCTTCAGTGGCCCTTGTAAACAGCATAAAGTCACCTTGATGTGCCAGGACTAACGACGTTGGGGCAAGCCATACGGAGTCCAGTGGCACCAAGCCAGGGCAGGAGCCTGCATGCCTACGGCATGAAGACGGGCTATCAAGGCTTCACCTCCCTCTGAGTGGGTGTCTTTCCCGAGGTGACACCCACTCAGCTGTGTCTCATACTGAATGCAAGCCCTCCTGAACTTTCAGCTGCTTCCTCTGTAAAAGGCGATGGTATGGGTTGAATTGTCTTCCCCCAAATGATGTTCAAGTCCTAACCCTCAAAACCTGTGAACATGACCGTATTTGGAAATAGGGTCTTTGCAGATGATCAAGTTCAGGTGAGGTCATCAGGGTGGGCCCTAATCCAATATGACTGTGTCCTTATGGAAAGGGAAATTTGGACCCCAAAACAGACACATGCACAGGGTGAACGCCACATGAACAAGAAAGCAGAGGTTGGGGTGGTGCTTCTACAAGTCAAGGGGATGCCAAAGCTTCCGAGCAAATCACCAAAAACTAGGAGAGAGGCCTGGGGCAGATTCTCCTGCATTCCCTCAGAAGGAACCAATCCTGCCAACATCTTGATCTTGGACTTCTAGCTTCGAAGAATGTGGGACAATCAATTTCTCCTGCTGTAAACAAACTGGTTTAGGGTACTTTGTCATGGCGGCCCTAGCAAACGAACACAGGGAAATAATAATTCTCCCCTTAGGTGTGTGTGAGAATGTCACATGGGGAACCCATGTGAGGGAGCTGGCATGTCGTGGGTGCTCACAGAGAACTGTCAAATCTCCACGCCAGGAGGCTCACCCTAAGACACGGGGGCCAAGACCAGGGTGGAGGCCCACAGGTGGAGGCTGGTGGACCACATGAAACAAGAGGTGCCGCAAAAGGGTCAGGCTCCTGTTTCCATAAGACAGACATGTGGGCGCAAGAGGTTAGGAGGAGGCCACACGTTACGGGAGTTCATTTACAGGATTTGTCCACAGTAGGCAAATGCATTCAGACAGAAAGCAGATTCAGGTGGCCCGGGGGTGGGGGGAGGGAGAAATAGGAAGTGGCTGGGGGTGGGGGGGAGGGAGAAACAGGAAGTGGCTGTTACAGAAGAGTACAGCGTCTCCCTCGGGGACGATGAAAATGTTCTGGATCCAGATAGTGGGGATGGCTGCACCACACTGTGAGTGTATTAAATGCTGCTGAACTGTGCACTGTAAAATGGTGAAACAGTGAATTTTGCATATTAAGAAAAAGTATATATTGCATGCTAAAAAAGAAAGGTGAGTACAGAAAACTCAAGAAGTCCCAGAGTTGAAATCACCTTTGAAGGAGGAAGGAGAGCTCATAATCTCAGGGAATTATAGGTTCAGCAATTGGGGTTTCAGTGATACTTCGGTCGCTTTTTTCAAAGCCGTGTTCTGGTCAGCTGCTGGATAGTAGCTGGAGGTGGGATCCTCAAGGCTTCCGGGATCCTGAGATACCAGAACGCTCAGAATACTCAAGGTGGGCAGAGAATCTCTTGGGAAATGGGAGGGGGTGGTGGACAGAGGGGCGAGCAGGTTATGAACCTGGCCCTTTGGGTGGTAAGGGGGTCAGGGTCCTCTGGGCGCTCCCATTCTTCGCCTCACCCGCCCCGAAGCTCACACACTAAAGCCCCCAGGTCCCCGCACGGTTTTCTCTTCCTGACCTCTGACCTCTGGCCAGGCTCTGCAGGCAGAGCCCTTCTTGTGGTCAGGTGCTCGCCCTGCCAATGCTACCGCCTCTAGCTGTGGGAGAAGAGCCACAGCGCGCTGTGTAATGTGGCAAAGGTAGGCAGAGGTGTGCACGGGGGCTGGTAATGCTCCCCGAAACATTTTTGGAGGATTCTCATGTGACAGTCACTGTTCTAAGCATCTCCTTGCATTGAGTCATTTTGTCCAAGTGACAATCTGAAGAAGTAGACACTTAGAATTGCCACATTACAGATGGGAAACTGAAGCACAGAGAAGTTATGGGATTTCACCAGTTTCCCAATACTAAGTGGAAGAGGCAAGATTCCAACCCTGGGAGCCCCGATCCAGAGTCTGTGTTTTAACTGCTGGGGGTGTGTCTGCGTGTGCACCTGCCCAGGGCGCCTGGCTCTTGAAGCTAGAGAAGCTTTAGATGAGAAAATGGGGCTATTAAGAGACTCCTGAAAGCAAAGGCCTACAGACTGCCAACAAACACATGCAAGAATGCTCAACACCATTAATCATTAGAGAAATGCAAATCAAAACTACAATGAGGTATCATCTCACACCAGTCAGAGTGGCCACCATCAAAAATCTAGAAACAATAAGTGCTGGAGAGGGTGTGGAGAAAAGTGCTCTTGTACTGCTGGTGGGAATGTGAATTAGTGCAGCCACTATGGAGAACAGTATGGAGGTTCCTTAGAAAACTACAAATAGAACTACCATACGACCCAGCAATCCCACTCCTGGGCATATACCCTGAGAAAACCAAAATTCAAAAAGAGTCATGTACCAAAATGTTCATTGCAGCTCTATTTACAATAGCCAGGACATGGAAGCAACCTAAGTGTCCATCACTGGATGAATGGATAAAGAAGATGTGGCACGTATATACAATGGAATATTACTCAGCCATAAAAAGAAACAAAATTGAGCTATTTGTAATGAGGTGGATGGACCTAGAGTCTGTCATACAGAGTGAAGTAAGTCAGAAAGAAAAAAACAAATACCATATGCTAACACATTTATATGGAATCTAAGAAAAAAAAATGTCATGAAGAACCTAGGGGTAAGACGGGAGTAAAGACACAGACCTACTAGAGAATGGACTTGAGGATATGGGGAGGGGAAAGGGTAAACTGTGACAAAGCAAGACAGTGGCATGGACATACATCCACTACCAAACGTAAGGTAGATAGCTAGTGGGAAGCAGCCGCATAGCACAGGGAGATCAGCTCCGTGCTTTGTGACCACCTAGAGGGGTGGGACAGGGAGGGTGGGAGGGAGGGAGACGCAAGAGGGAAGAGATATGGGAACATATGTATATGTATAGCTGATTCACTTTGTTCTAAAGCAGAAACTAACACACCATTGTAAAGCAATTATACTCCAATAAAGATGTAAAAAAAAAAAAAGGCCTATGGTCTCCCATGACTACGACCAGCATTTCAAGGGTGCCCCTCCTGATCAGAGGGGTGCCTGATGGTTATCAGAGGCCCCACCCCCAACCCCGCCCAGGGCCGCTCAGCGGAGCAGACACCAAGGCTCAGTTCCTTCAGCTGCGAGAGCTGAATCACTGGGAATAATGCAGAGATCAGCCTGGAGGTAAAAAGCCAAAACCAAAGTCCCACAGGAGCTTTCTAAGGAGGATGCCTTTTAGGAGGTGTGGCTTGGTTCAGTGAATTCATTGAGCGCCTACTACAGACAAGGCATGGTGCTGGAGGCCGGGAGGCTCTGGGGGAGGCTGCAGCCACAGGGAGAGACTCATGCATGATTTCTGCCAGAAGTCAGGGAAGGGTCAGCAAGAGTCCGAATGGGCGCAGCCGAAAAATTTGAATAGAAAGCAGATAAGTCTTCCGTCTGCATCAGAAGACAAAGGTTTTCCCCTGAGAACGAGCCTGGCAGTGAATGTGGGTCCAAGTGGCCATAGCCCCAGTCATCAGCATGGGAACTGGTCTACAACCCTGCCTCTCAGCAGGGTTATTGGACTTCCTAGCAACTACACTCCCCGGAGAAGCCCGTGAGTGCTCAGGCCTGATTAGAGGGAGTGCTTGGTGGCCACACTGGCCAGGAACCCAGAGCACAGAAGTTCTCAGATGAAACTATGGATAAATGGTGTGTCAGTCAGACAGTATCCACCTAAAGTCCTACTCGTAACTCTCTACCTTCCTAGGGGCATTCTCATAATACAGACATTCTTCTAGAGAGAATGTCTTAGTCTAAACGCGTAACTCAAATGGTGGGTATCTTAGGCATCACTCATTCATTCACTCATTCATTCATTCAGTCAGTCAGTTAGTCAGTCAACCCACACCCAGGAAAGTCTTCTATGTGTCAGGTATCGTGGTAGCACTGGAGATGCAATGGTGAATAAGACGAACACATGTCTTTCCCCTCTGAGACCTTATATTCCAATGGCAGGTTATTCATGGAAATGTTTGAGGTCCTGCATATTAAACGGGCTTTGACTTCAACAGCCTGGGTACCCTTAGCCTCAGAGTTTCTGTTAACCTGGAGAGTAAAGAATTAGATCTAACGTGAAGAGGCAATTCCACTTCATGTTTTTTTAAAGTTGGAGATGGGGAAGTTCTAAGGGTGATGAGGTGCCTGTCCCTTACCACCAGCAAGGGGCTGGGCCTATCCATCACTCTTCTGGAAGCGGGGAGCCTCCCCTGAAATGCCACCTAAATCAGTGCGTACAGGTAACCAGAGCATCAAAGGTAGAGGACCCTTGTGTGATCAAAGCACATGGTCTCCGGATGGCAGGATGGGAGTCCCCGGGCTGATCAAGAGCTCACCTGGTTACTTGCTGGACGTTCACAATTCTGTCGTTTCTCCACAACTCTTCGGAAAACTTTGCCCCGTGGCTCAGCTTTCAGAGGTGGGCTGGACCGCCCTGGGGAGGCTGCCCCACTTTTGCAGAAACTGGGGCAACCAGTGTTTCTTGGAGACCCCCTCAGTATCCCAAAGCCTGGGGCTCATTTCCCCAAGAAGAAACTTTTTCAGACAATTCAGCCTCCTAGGAAATCTTTCTAGAAGAAGCAGAGACAGCAATGCCCCCATGGCCTTTTAATCTTGGGCAGTTCTTCTGTCTGGAATGTCACCCCCTGAGCGTTTAAAAACCCATTATGTGCTGCGAGTGGGCCCACTGGGCCCTGCCTCACCAGGCACAGGTGACGCTGTCCCAACCCCTCACCTGCAAATCCTCCCCCCACCCTTCCCGGCTCCAGGAGCCTCCTGCTTGTCCCTCAAGAAGCCTGCCTGGCCTCTGGGCTACTCCCTCCCTTCCTCCTGATCTGGCAGGAGGCATGGAAACTTTCGTGGAAAGCACTTGTGCTGACGAATGCTCCCAAGTCAGGACTTTGACTCCAGCCCTGACCGGGCCAGGGGCTCAGGGATGTGGGGCGGGGCCTCTCCTTCAGGGGTTCAGGACCTCTTGCCTGTTCCCCCCCTTGCTGTCTCTGCCGCGGACCATCACTCCTTGGCTCTCCGGTGACACCAAGTGACTGCTCCACCACCAGAGAAGTAACTGTCTTCCACACTTTCTCTCTTTTTTTGTCCTCCCTGCCCCACCGTCTCCTCCTGCCCTTTATTGTATATTTTTCTTCCCCCCCCCCCCCCGCCTTTCCAGTGCCCATCTGTGTAGTCTGCATGGAGCTCTGCGGAGTTGAAAGTCTAGAGCCTTTTGCTGTTTTGTTTAAGACCTGGTTATGGTTGTGGGATTTTTTTTTTTTTTTTTTTTGTCAGCTGCCTGTTATATCAATCACGGAGTCGGGATCTATTTATAGGTTGGGAGTACTGTGTCCTTAGTCACAAAGAGACACAGACAGGGGACTGTCAGCTGGTGCCGGAGGAGCTGAGCAACAAGCCATCAGCAACTGGAAACAGCTGAGGGAGAGACCCTTCCCTGCCAGCCCTGTCCCCTCCCCAGCCCCAAGCATGTAAGTACCAGACTTCTCCCTCCCCTCTGCCCCAGACTCTGCCCTGGACCTTCCTGTCCTTTTTCCCACACATGCCCCCTTCTCTCTTTCTCTCTCCCTCTCTCTTTTTAATGGATAAAAATATCTCGGCATGCCTGCTCTTTCATCCTGGGTTTCGGCAGCATTGAGCATCTCTGGGTGGCCCAGAGGAAAATGTTGCCTCTCACAGACTGTCCTGGGAAGGTCAGAGGGACCCGGAATGCCTGGGTGGGACAGTTATACAAACTCATTTAGAATCAGTACGTTCTCTTTTATTTTTATTTGTTTGCACTGAGAAGAAGTTAGTAAATCAAAAGGGCAAGGGAAAGTTTACGTGCGACTCAGCGGGTGGTTGTCTCCCAGCATAAAAACTTTTATTTGCTGGCAGCTCCGGCACAGGGTGAGCTGGGAAGGTTCCAGAGGGAAGACCCATTTCACACAGGACAGGTGATGATGGAGGGCTGCCGGCAGGTTCGGGCTGAGCCCAAGAGCTTCCAGGTTCAGGGGGAGTCTTGACAGTCCCAATGGCCAGCTTCTCTATAGCGCCTTAAAGGAAAATGACTTTTTTTTTTGCTGCACAGGGCGAGTGTGCTTTGAGAAGTAAGGATGAGAGCTGACAATTTGTCCGGCCTTCCGGGCTTTCGTTGGTTCACTGATTTGGTGTGTTTTCTTCATCCTGAAAGGGGAACTTGGGCGGAGGGCAGGTGGGGAGGAAGAATGTCTGAAAGGACAGAAGCCAGGTGTGGAGTGCCATGGAGCCCTTGCTCTGCATCCTTCCCGAAGGAAGAAACTTAATATCACGATCCTTGTCAAAGCCATGCTTGTTTCAGACACTCAGAGCCCAGGCTCTGTGAGCACACTGGAGGCTCCTAGAGATGGCAGTCCCCAGGCATTGTCCACTGGTCCACACAGCTAACATGCCACCAGCTTCCTGTGGAACATTTGGGACTTTAGTTTCTGGAAAATGCACCAGTGTTAACTAAAAATGCTACACTTGGGGAGATTTGCTATATATTATTTACGAAGAACTAGTAGTACTATTTAGTAAATAATAAATTTAGTAAAATTTAATTTACTAAATTTTGAAAAAGAATGTGATGATGCTTAAGGTATATGATATACAACTTTTAAAATGCATCTCTTTCTACGAGTCAAATAATCCCTGAGTTTCTATTTACTAAAACAATGCTTACCATATACTATATTGCTAAGCACTACTTCTTGGCTTGTTTGGGAAAACAGTATCCTAACAAAACAATCTTCCCAACAATTTAAAAGCATTAAACAAAGCAGACATGTCTGGCTTGCTTTTGATTAAAAACAAAATTGTTTTGGCAGCAAATCTAACGATGAAAGTTAAGTAATACGGACACACACATATATTTAGAGAGGCAATTTGGTCTCATTTTTATTTTGACCTTTATGAAACTTTTGCTTTCCTTCTCTTGGTTCTTTATTTTTACCAGTATTTATTTAAGATTATCAATGCCTTTAATCCATTCATTCATTATTTTGGAGGACAGAATGGGGATCAAGAAGGAATAAGAGATTAGAAAGTACAATTCACATGTTCACTATATTCATTGGTAGAGAAATTAGAATAAGGAGTTTGGTGTAAAATCGGGGGAAATGTCACTATTTCAAACCTAGTAGGGAAAGTAAAGTCCCAGAAATTGAGAGGAAAAAACAAAAAAAAACAGGAATTGAGCATATTATATACATAGCATTATTATTTTCTCTATTCCAAGGACTCTGATTTAATAAACATATCCTGCAAGGTTTCCCACAATAATACTGCGGTGGGATTTGGTGGGTGAGCATTAATTAAAGCTCGAGTGAATCCAACGATTGAGACCTTGCATTCAGAAATCTCAGCAGCCAGCTGTTGGCAAAATTGAACTGTTAGGACTTTCTGATCTCAATGGCTTTTTAGGAAAAGTGTGACATTTTTAAAACCTTTTCATACAAGAGCAAACTGTTCCCTCCCCTTCTCAACACGCACCCTGGAGCCTGCTGGCCGGTGATTAAATGCACTGGGAGGGAGTCCCGAATTTCTGAGCAAGTCCTATGTTCTCATTGGCGTTAACACTTGAGAGGGAAGAATATTTGTTGGCACATTTAGACAAGAACTGCTCCTTCCTTTGGCCACTGTGGCTGCTTTTAGGTGGGCTGGGGGCTTGTTTGGCAGTGTGATGGAAGGCCTGGCTTTCATCCTCAAGTTCAGGATGTGGCTTTTCCCCTTTGGGCTTATTTATAGCGATGCAGTTGGGGAAACTTCAATGTATCTGCATAAGGCAGCCTCTGATTACTTAGTTTCTGCTTCAATAACGATTCATTTTATGTGGACCAAGCTGTCGTCAATCTCATTTTTTCCCCAAACTGATTGCTTACATGCAATTGGTCACAGGGCTGTCTGTGACTTCAGGTCTGTGAAATCTCACCCATTCCACCCTCATCTTTGTTTATTTCTTTGATGTAAAGTTGCAGTTGCCTGTGCACGTGCTGTCGTTTTATGTGTTCCCCCTCCTCCCTTAAGCTTGTGGAAACCCAGCCCCGACCTCCTCCCAAATTGGGGACAGTGGGGCCAAGGAGCAGGTGCTTTGGACGCAGCAGGCTCAGGTACAGGACCATCAATCTCGAGGAAGAAGGAATCGCAAATACCTGGAAAGCGCTCCCCTCATTCAAACAATTTTCCAGAGCTGAGGTCTCTCCAGATATCCCACAAATAAAAAAATGGCAGCTGGCAGGATTTTTCAACCACGGGCCATGTACAACTCTTTCTCCCCGTCACTTCACCTCTACACTGTATCTGTCCATCTTTTTCTTATCTCTACTTTTACATTTCATTATCTTCCTGCGCGCTGTCGCTCTCTCTCCCTCCCTCCTCCTTTTCCTCCCCCCTCTCGCCTTCCCTGAAAAACACATTTCTATCTGGCACAGAAAATAAACTCAGATTGTGGGTAGTTATGTTAATCTAATTCAATCCTCAGCGGGTTAAGAGTGAAATTCTAATCGTGGAGCTGTTGAGGGCTTTTTTGTTAATGGCTTGGGGATTACATTGAGTTAAAGGCTCATTTCCTAATCAAACAGAGAGGGAGAGAGTGACTCCGAATATTTATGAGTCTCCCAGTGAGAGTTTAAACATTCAACTCCAAAAGCAGGGTTTCTGCAGGAGGAAAGAGTTAAAGCCCCTCAGGGCTGCTGGGGGAAAAAATTAAACCGGTTAAGCCATCAGCACTTTCAGGCTGCTGTACAACTTGGGCAGAGTGGAAGGCGGAGGGGAGAGAGGGGAATCATTTCACGATTGAAGATGGAAACTGTGACAGAAGCGCCGAGAAAAAGTCCCCCGTAACAGACACGGATCCTGGGTTCACCAAGGGCCTGGAGGGCCTGTGTGCCTTCAACTCCCCCAGTCAATTCTCCTCCAGTCCGGAGGTGAGCTCGTGGAGACAGGAGAATGGCTCAATTTACCAGCAGCGAGAGAGTTCCCCCAGCTGCCTGCTGAAGCTGGCGGGGCAGGAGTCTCCCCCACTTCCATCCTGTCTCTGAAATGCTGAGGGCTGGCTTCCCCTTCTAGAGCAAGTTCACATCCCCACAAGCTCCCCCTTTGCTATGTCATCGGTCTGGGTCCCTCGGTCCCTTGGCTTCGCTCTCTGCACACCAGGACCTCAAAGCCCATCTGGATGGCTGTGCCCAGGAGAAAGCAGGTGGAGAACGCCCATCTCCAGCCAGAGAAGGCATGGAGCAACTTGACCAAGGTCAAGCAAAGTCAAGGCCAATCTGAGGTCAGGAGTCTTAAGTTCTGCACAAGCGTACGATAGAGGAGAGGGGAGATTCAGAGCCATAAGGCTGCCAAAACGTGCCCTGGCTCCCCCAGAGTGCAGTTTCCTTCCCCAGCTTTGGGAAAAAGGGCAGGAGTCCCTTATACAGGAGGATTCTGACTGCTCTGTGGACACTTGGCCTTTTTTCTCCACCAGCCAAGTGAGCAGTTTCTAGTCCTTTCGCTTGGGTCTTTTTTCCTGCTCCACAAGGTCAGTCGGCAGAGGCTCTGGAAGCCACCTTTCTGTCCACAGGGTCCTTTTGTTCCCCTCCAACCTGGGCACTGATCTTTCTCTTAGTGCTTCATGCTCAGGGGCCGTGAGGCCTCTTGCATTTGCCCTTTCTCGAGTCAGGGTGGCGTTTGTAACTTGTCTACACCAGCTCTTCTGCCTTGCTTACCTGGTTGGCATCTTCCTTTTCTTGGGGCCTCAGCTGATGTCCCTCCATCATCTCATTCACCCCTATGGGGCGATTGCCCCCATGGGTCTCCCTCACTGTACCAGGAGCCCCCAACTGCAGGGACTACGTGACATTCCCCTTTGTAAGCCTAGCTCATCCTTGCTCATTCCTGTCCTCCTGCCCTGACAGGTGCCTCCTGCGGACGGCACGGAGCTGTGGTTAAGAGGGTACACTCTGAGTCAGAGAGCCAGAGTTCAAGTTCCAGCATCACCTTTTCTCAGCTGTGAGACTTGAGCTCTTAATCTCTTAAGGTCTCGATTTTCTCATCTGTTAAATGGGGATATATAGAGCCTACCTCATAGGGTTGTCGGGGAGATGAAATGCATGTGAAGTGTTAGCCCTTTGCCCTATTAATAAGTCTTAGCCCTTTTATTTGCTCAGCACAGAGCAGTCACTTCTGCACACATCATGTCACACCACTAAAAACAGGTCCCTATGCCTCCCACTAAGGGGCTATATCCTAGTCAGCTTGGACTGCCACGACAAAATCCCACAGACTGGTGGCTTAAGCAACAGAAATTAATTTTCTCACAGTTCTGGAGGCTGGTCCGAGATCAGGGTACCAGCAGGGTTGGGTTCCAGTGAGGAACCTCCTCTTTGTAGGCCATCTTCTCATTGTGTCCTCACGTGGAGGAAAGTGTGAGAGCTCTGGTTTCTTCCCCTTCTTAAAAGGACATTAATCCCATCATGGGGGCTTCACCCTCACGACCTCATCTAAACCTAATTACCTCCCAAAGACCTCACCTCCAAATACCGTCACATGGGGGATTAGGGCTGCAACACACGAGTTTGGGTGGGGACACAAACATTCAGTACATAACAGGTTATTTTCCCTGAATTTTGGTGAGCAGAGTCCTGTGTCAGCAAGACTTCCAGCTTCATCCTCCAATGGGCAATTCCAAATGGAAATCAGAGTTCAAGGCATATTGGGAACATCCTCCCTGCAACCTAAAAGGAACTTGGGGCTTTAAACCACTCTGGGAGAGCAGAGGATGTGAGCTGGGCTTCAGGCAGCAATCCTAAGTCAGGGGAAGAAGGCTTGACTCTTTTCTGCTCTGCAGAAACGGAGTTTGGTGAACTCTCTTGGCCTCACTCACATTCCAACGAACAGCTTTGATCTTGGGTCTCTGAGTCATCCTGCACCCCTCTCTGCCCTACATTCTCAGATGGCAGTTCAGGCTCTACCCTCACAGTAGGCCAGGCCAGTCCTGGCTGTCAGGCCCACTGGGCTGTGTTTTCAAGGCAGCAGGTGCCTGCTAGAGTCCTCTCTCTCAACAGGGTCACTTGACCAATGAATCCAAGAGCCACACGGGTGTCATCAGAGTTCCTGCCAGAGGCGTGCTCCCCTGGGCTGCCTGCAGTGCCGATGTCCTTGACCCTCCCTGTGTGTCTTTGTAGAGACTCTAGGCAGCAAGGCAGTGAACCCTCCTCCTCTTCTCCCCCCACTGATCAGGGGATCGGAGTATGTATGCAGCGCCCCCCAAACTTACAAAATGCCCCATGTTCCTCTCCCCGCCTCCTCTCCGCTCTCCCTCCTAGAGCTGGAGATGACAGTACTAAACGCTTGAATTGTCACCGCCTCCCTTTGCCTCCTTGCTATTCAGCTTTGGATGCCCCCGTGCCAAGCACGGTGCCTGGCATACAGTATGTGTTCAATGACTGCACGCGAAGTGAATTGCATGGAGCCTCTCCTCTCAAGAGGGCCCCCCCAACCCGTTCATTGTAGGGAGGGGGCAGTGATTTGAAGTTATGAATGTCCAGCTGCCTTAACTACATCAGCTCGTAACCCATTGACCATGGTCGTTGCCCCTACCCTTCTCTGTCCCTCCTGTCTTCACACTCCTCCATCCGGGGAAAAAAAAAAAGAATGAGGTGTGTCTTTTATGCACATGTGGTCAAACCTTCCCCGGAATTTTATGCTGTTCAGTAAGGAAGCTTTGTCTAAGTTGATGTCAGATTTAATTGCTAAACTGGTACCTCTCCTGTGATGCTTTCCCTCATCTGTCACGCCCTCCCCTCTCCCCTCTCCGGGCTGTACCTGCTTCCTCTGCCTGTTCTCACTCTGGGGTCCACATCCTCCTCCTTTGCTTTAATCACGCTGGTCCCGGTTGGTGCACATGAGAGGGAGACCCTCCTTCTGAAGTGCTCCAGAGTGTCTGCTGCCATTAGCACAGACAAGGCTTTTGAAAGGTGGCAACTTGGGAACATCATCTCAGGCACTGGAGTCTTCCCAGCACAGCACTTCTGCTCTTTGGGAAGTCAGGGGAGAAAAGCTCAGGCTGCAGAGGGTTAAATGAGAGCAGTGAAAAATCTAGGCACCTCTTGGGGGCTGCTCGCTGGCTGAGACAATTGATTAGCTTGGCTTAGTGATCTTTCTAGCAATATTCAGGAGTGAAATTATTGCTGATTAGACCGTGTGTGTGTGTGCGTGTGTGCGTGTGTGTGTGTGTGTGTGTGTGTGTGTGTGTTAGGGCTCACAGCAGTGAGGAGGGTAGGATAAGATCTCAGAAAGCAATGTTATGGATTGTTTGCTCCTAAATCAGTCTTAGGAAGAGACCTATCACCCCACGTGTATCTGCAGTTATATTAGAACTCTGTGTGGGTACGAGTCAGCTGGAGGGGTAGGATGAATTGTGCACAGAATCTCCCTGGCCATTTTCTTTTCGACTCCCTGTGACGTTAGAATTATTCTGAAATAAAAAGTTAAAAACGGGGAATTCCCTGGCGGTCCAGTGGTTAGGACTCCACGCTTCCGCTGCCAGGCACCCAGGTTCGATCCTTGGTTGGGGAACTAAGATCCTACAAACCGCGAGGTGCGGCCAAAAAAAAAAAAAATTAAAGACCGAAGTCAACTGGAGGAAAGCCCACTGTTGAGGGCTGCTTCTATCTGTGGCTCTAGTGGATGGAGGGCCAGCCGGCTACCCTGGGCAGAGGCAGGTGCCAGGCGGGTTCAGTCCAGTTCACTCCCAGATCAGTGATAATTATTGAGATGCACAGGCTCGCAGGGCCTCAGTTCCCTGCATCATAACATGAGGGATTGGACGAGATCTCTTAGGCCCTCCAGCTCTAAAAGTTTACATTTTAGAACTGTTCGTGGTGGACCTGGTTCATGGTACTCCTGACGTAACAAATAACTGCAGCTCAGACTGCCTGTGTCCCTTCTTTTTTATTTTTATTATTATTTATTTTATTTATTTATTTTTGGCTGCATTGGGTCTTTGTTGCTGTGTGTGGGCTTTCTCTAGTTGCGGCGAGCAGGGGCTTCTCTTGTTGCGGAGCACGGGCTCTAGGCGCGCGGGCTTCAGTAGTTGTGGTGCACAGGCTCAGTAGTTGTGGCTCGCGGGCTCTAGAGCGCAGGCTCAGTAGTTGTGGTGCATGGGCTTAGTTGCTCCGCGGCATGTGGTATCTTCCTGGACCAGGGCTTGAACCCGTGTCCCCTGAATTGATAGGCAGATTCTTAACCACTGCCCCACCAGGGAAGCCCCTGCCTGTGTCCCTTTAATGCAAAACCTGGGGCCCAGACTTGGCTTTGGGGTGCTCTGTGCCTTTACCAACTCAGTCAGTCCCTATTATCTATCATCTTTTTCAGCCTGTTCTCTATCCTCACCTCCGCCTGTCTGTGAGTACACCTGGGCGATGAGTGGAAAACTGGTCAGGCCTTCTTTTTCAAAAACAAATATTGTATAAACTCTGCATTTTAAATTTTGTTTTCAGTTGGTGGCGACCATGGTTTTATACCTCTGTGGTCCTAATATTCCTCCCTCACAATCTGCCCCAGAAGTTGCATCCGGGCCTCTAGGTGTCTGGAGAAGCCCCAGTGGCAGGGCACCTGCTGCTCCTCGGGGTTTGCTCAAACCCTTAGGTGGGAGCACAGTTGGGATTTGGGAAGAGAGTTACCAAACAGGGTGACCTTGGCAAGTCCTTAACCTCGCCCTACGTTCATTTCTTCACCAGCAAAAGGGGCTGAAACCTGCTCTGAGTGCCTCATGAGATTGGCGTGAAGCTAAAATAAGAATCAGAGGGCAAACGTTCCTTGAGAAAGGGCAGTGCTTACCTATTTTAGACTAACTTATTCTCCTGCACGGTGACTCTGTGCAGTGGTTGGGTGGTGATGAAACGAGCGATAGAACCATGCTGCCAGACCCATGTCCTCTTGTTAGTTGTGACCTTGGACAGGTTGCCCACCCAGTCCACTCCACGCTCAGTTTCCTCATCTGTATAATGGGCATGGTAAGAGCATCGCCCTCGCGGAGTTGTTGTGAAGATTAAAGGAGACCCACATAAAGGCCCTTGAACAGTACCTGCTAGATAACAAATTCGGAAAGCCATTGTTGAAGATGATAACATCTTGGCTGTTGTCATCATTTTCTAGAGTCTCATGCCAAAAAGGCCAAGAGACAGGAAACGTTCAAAGTTCCCCTACATTCCTCCCAAAGCCCCTCTGGGTAACTTACAAATGCAGCAAAAGGTGCTACTCTAGAGGTGATTTAAAGACATACCGGGTCCTCTGCAATTCCCTGCACTTCCATATCCAATAACCAAGTGGGCATTGTCCCTGTGCCTGCCGGGCTTTGGGGTGATCTGCCCAAGCCTGTCATCTGTCATGGAAATCTGTTCTCCACGGCCTAGCGTACATGGCTGCTGAAGTCCAGCTGTGAGGTTGGAAGTGGTTTAGATGGGTTGTCTTGTGTGTCCGTAAGTGCAGTGAAGTCGCTAGAGTGTGTTTTCTGCGCAGGGCCAATTCCTCCTCCTGTACAGCGTAACCGAGTGGGGATCGCTTATTTTCCATATATTTGATGGTGCATATTTAGGGAGTGCTTGGCAAGGAAAGAAAAATGGGAATAGGTAAGAGCAACTTCTGATGTCTCCAACGGGGCCCGATCTGTACATTTCAAGGGACCTGTAGAACCAACGTCACCTTCTTAGGGGAAAATTCCAGATTGAGACTTGGGACCAGCCTGTGTGTTTGTGCACACGTGTTCACGTTAAGCGTATCGTGGTCAGTCATCCCGGACTCTCTTCTTTCCCCATCTCAGGCTGAGAGTAGTCTTGAAGGAACATGTAATTACTGTCTACTCTAGGGCACTCAGTTGGGAACACCCTCATGTAATGACTCTTGAGTTAATTCTGCCTTCAGATGCCCATCTGCTGCTGCTCCTTTGGAAGTCAGTGGGAACCAAGCACCACATGGAAAAAAGGTCATGAGACGGATATTAGTCCCTGCAAGGTCAAGGTTTACTCTTGGGCAACAGAAGTAGTGTGGTGGCATCTTTCTCATGCAGAACCTTCACGCAGATCTCTGCCCTTAGGGATAGAAGCTTCGAAGCAGAACCAACCATTAATCGAATGAGCAGTCTTGGTGGATTTGAAGAGTCAGCAGCACGGATAAAGGAAAGGCATTCGGAAAAATTCTAGAGATAGGATTGTAGCATTTATTTAAAGTTTTAAAACATGCAAAGATGCTGTGCATCACCATTTTGAGGGAGGGGGATGAATTTGCCTGATCATTGAAGGTGGGGAATGGGGTAGAGGGAAGGCAGGTGGGTGCATTATAATGAAACCTGCAGAATTTATTTGCTAAAAATATCTGATATATTACTTTGAAATATGACACTCTACTGATGCACTTGGACACTGTTGTGGAGGCCACCAAACTGCTTACGGAAATAAAACTGATTTGTGTGGCAGTATATTGAGTGAGGCTTTAGATTCGTTTCCAGGTGCCCATACTGCTCCTAGCTCTGCCACTGTCTGATGACTTTGTACAAGCGACTTGATTTCTCTCTGCCTCTGTTTCTTTATGTGTAAGAGGAATTGGTGGACTAGATAACTTCCAAGTGCTCCTCTGGGTGCAGCTCTGAGCCTCCCCAGTGCCTCACCTAAACAGTGATCATCTTGAACCACAGCTGTTTGTGTGGCGGTTTCCCTTCCAGAATTAAAGCTCCAAGGGCAGGGACTGGTGGTCCCATTACCCAGCACAGTGCCTGGACATGACAGGCACCCAACCTGCCTTTGAAGGTACTAATGAAAGAACTGACACAAGTAAATGCCGACTCCCAAACCCGGTATCAACTTGGCTGTTTCCAGAAACGCCACAGGCCTGGCTGATGGTTCTTAATGGCTTGAATTTCCACCCTCTGTGTCCTCCCTCATTGGTCAGGGCTGGTGGGTTGTGCCTCCATGGTGTGAACTGGAAAATCTTTTAGCAGCATGTAAATTGAGCTGCCTAAAACCAACCCGCTGAAAACACCTTTTAGGAATGACATGATTTCCCAACTGCCATACCTACTTCTTTGTATGACCATTCTGCTGTCTGTTTCTGTTCTTTTTTCCCTCTCTCCATCATACTCTATTAATTTGAAAATATTACATTTGGAGACTTGCTAAATAAAGAGACCTCAGAGCACAAAATATCCCTTATCCATTTTCTGGGTCCCTATGTGCTTCCTTATAAAGATTTTTTTCTTATTTTTTTACTAAATGGCCTTAATTTTATCACTAATCTCTGTGTGACAATTCTTTTACTGTCTAACAATCCTTTTACTGTCTAACTTATTTCTAAAATATTCTCCCACAAGAGTCCCCAACTCTACTCTTATTGATCCCTTGTGCCCCTTTCACTTCTGTCTTTGCTGTTTCATAAAACTTATAAAGTGATTCCTTTATAAGTTGGACCCTTGATCTCAGTCCTTTCCGAGTCCTCCACCAAAATATCCCAGGAGGACGGTTCTGACAACTGGACTTTCACAGTTCAGGTGGTCTTGGGTCGCTGTCATTTCCATACTGAGCCTGGGGACATGCTTTGTTGTCTTTCCCCTAAAACTCGTATTTTCTTTAACCAGCAGTTTTCCCATTGCAGATGAACCACATTACGAATTTAAAGCCTTAAAAAAATCTTCAGCGTCACTCTTTTGCGCCATATTGTGAAGGATTCCACTTTTTTTTCCTTCTCACCACATGTCAACAATACCATTACCTGGTACCTAAGCATGACATTTCCTTGAGACATTTCTTTACAGTTTCCTTACATTGTTGCTTACTGCTTGCTTTGTTTCTTGGCTTTTTCATGTGTCCCACCTCTGCAACTACTCTTCAGAGTATGGGAGAAGAAAAGAGGCATTTATCAAGGGCCCATTATAGGTTGGAAACTTTACATAGTTTATCTTACTTGGCCCCTGTAACGACTGAAAGATGTTAAGTATTATTATTATTCCCGTTTTACAGAACAGGGGTCAGAGGCACTGAGGACCTTGCTTAAGGTCACCCAGATAGTAAGCTCTACGGTCTGACATCACCCTCCACAGTATACTGCAGGGCTAAGTGCAAGCAGGCAACCAATGAAAACCACACCAGTACCCTTTGGTATCATTTACATCAACATTGAACTTGTTCCAACATTTGCAAAGTTTTAGTGTTTTTATTTATTTTCTCGAAAAGTGTCAGATGTGCCCCTTAACGGACTTGTCAAGAGATCCTACAATTCTAGCTTTTCTTCCCCAAGTCCCTGCGTCCTTGGAAATAGTACAACACGGTTGCTTCCATCAAGGGAGTCCTCTGTTAATCACCCTTAGCTCTCCTTCGCCACTACCAACAGTCTTTCCCCTACATCAATTTTTTAAACCTCTCCAGAGGAACTGGGAACCCTATTGGTAATAGGTGGACCTAACCTGTGGCTAAAATGGGTAGACTTTAAAAGCTCCCATGATGCGGGGTCCCTATTTCAGAAAGCACGTTCCTGTTCCTCCTGCTTTATTCCGACCGTTCCTTGCCTGCTCCCCCATCACCTGTCCCACTTCTGCCTTTATATCCTCCCTCCAATTAGCCCATAGACAGGGTTTTCATTGGCTTTACGTTTCCTGTTTTGTCTTTTCCCCCGCCTTCCTCTAACCACATGTCATCTGTCTTGACTTTGTCTGCTGAGAGCTGCATCTACTTTGTAAACCTGACACTGGTGCTGTCCCCCTCTCCCGCCATCAATATCATCCTGACTTCCTGTAGGATGTTGTGTGTCCTTCCCTCTTGTTGAGCTACACCAACCATAATCCACCACACTTTTTTTTTTTTTTTTTTGAGGGAGTGAGGTGAGGGAGGAGGGGTCTCTCGCCAATGCCAACGCCACAGCCTTGGATGGCTGGACTTGCTGCCTAGTCTCCTGTGGTCTTTAGTTCCTCTTTATCTGCCCACCTTGGCTCTTGGGATGCCAATCACATTCCAGAGCAGAGTTATAATATCTCCCCACCTTAGATGGAGTCCAGCATGCGCTCACTGTTTAGGACAGAGAGTTATCGTCCCCCTGTCTGTGACCTTCCGTGGGTACAGGTTCATCAGGTTTCCGCCTTTCCTCTGGCTTCCCTTTCTCTTAAGGGGCCCTCACAGCCTGCAGTCTGCCTCCTGAATACAGTGGGTAGGGGGCGATGGTGCTCACTTGTCTGGCCTTTGCAATGAAATGCTAATGGATGTTTGATAGTCACTGCTACGATTTCCAGTGTTTCATGTTTCCCCCTTGTCCCCAAGCCACGGTGTCACATTGAGAACCTATGTGAGATCATTGAAGTTGTTTAGACAGCCAGCGGAGAACTCTTCTGTCTCTGAACTGCTCGCTTGCCTTGGAGACTTTGTTTCCTGCCTTGTCTGAGGTTCTTGGGGTCTCTAATTGTCCATCTCCCTTTTTGTAGGGAGAATATGAAAGGCTTTCTGTGTGTGTCGTTGCTCTTGGTGGAGCCCACTAGGTCCTCAGCTGCCGTGGGACAGGGTATTAGTGTGAACTGCAGGACCTGTTGGTTTCCTGAGTCGTAGCCTTAACCCAGGCTCTGCTTCCCCAGATAACAGTGACCCAGAGGAGACCGATAGTATTCTCTCCTACTTCTGGGGCCTTTGCAGATCCAAGGCCAGCATCTTCCCCAGGTTGGGTGAGTCTGCTGCTTAGTTGTTGCCTCTTCATCCGATGGGTGTGCAAGTGTCTCTGCTTCGCCGTTTTGGCATTTACCTTGCTTGGGGTTCCACCATCACCTTGGCAGTTTGGGGAAGACTCCTGAGAGATGGGGAGGAGAGTGTCTTTGGTCAGTGTCCCCAGAAGCAGAGCCTGAAATGGAAATTCTGGGCGAGAGATGTATTGAGGGAGTGCTGTCTGGAGACACCTGTAGGGGAGTGAGGAAAGAGAGAGAGGGGAGGGGAGGAAGCTGAGTAAGTGCGTGGATTCAGGTGAGGTCTAGCTTCAGCCTGATCCCACGGGGTGCTCTGGAGCATGAATTATACCACAGACTTGTCCCACCTTGAGGCAAGCATACTGGCCAGGTGCATCTCCATGTCAGTCAGGCATTGGTTGGGAACTGTCCCGAGGTGAGTCAGTAACCTCCCAGACCCTTCTGGACCAAGGGGGCTCCCGTGGTCAAGGGCGATTCTCAGGAGAAGGCTGCAGCCCTTAGCATCTTGAGACGGCTGTACCGGGGGTGTGGGGGGCAAAGGGATCTGAGCAGAGCCACAACAGCATCTGCTACAGACAGACTGTCCGAGCGTGGACCTCTGTCTCTCCACCTCCACTTGGAATTTGACGGTGGGTTTCCATCACTCTCCAACATGAGCCCAGGGAAAAGCCATTATAAAGCACCTGGGTGTTGAAGATGGCAGGGTACAAAGACAAGGACTCTGAAGATGCCAATGCCCGGAGCTGCGTTCCACTTCTCTCCCTGCTGGTTGTGCTCACCAAAGGCAGAGGAAGAGAGAATCACTCACCACCTCATGCTTTCACTCTGTGGGAGCCGGAAACAGAGTAAGAAATAGCCTCTTCCTCTTGCACAGAGGATGGCTTCCCTCTAGGTCCCTTCGGTGGAATTAAGAGCCTCCCTACAGGAGAAACTTTTGGCCTTTGATTTGCCTAGAGCCAAAGGAAAGGATGGGGTATGTAGGCATTACCTGTTACCAAGCAGCACTTTACCGTAAGTCCCCTACGTACAAACAAGTTCAGTCCGAGAGCGTGTTCATAAGTCCAATTTGTTCATAAGTCCAACAAAGTTAGCCTAGGTACCCAACTAACACAATTGGCTATATAGTACTATACTGTAATAGGTTTCTAATACTTTTCACACAAATAATACATAAAAACAAACACACACAGAAAATAAAGAAAACATTTTTAATCTTACAGTATAGTACCTTGAAAAGTACAGTAGTACCAGCTACATCACCGCTGCTTTTATGTTGCTTCCGGACATCCTGGGCTTGAAATAAAGATACTCTACTACTGTACTCTATACAGTACTGTAAAGTACACAAAAGCACAACTACTTTTAGAGGATGCACACACATGACAATATACGCCAGACACGTGAACTAACTTATGTGATTGGACATGCGAACGCACGTTCGCATCTTTGAAAGTTCGAAACTTGAAGGTTTGCATGTAGGGGACTTACTGTATTATAAATGGCCACGTGCCTGGCTCTGTGTGGAGAAAATACCGAAAGATCAGTTCTTGGATTTTTTTTTTTTTTTTTTGAGTTTGAAATTAGTTGGGGGGGGGCGGAGTTGCGAGGAGGGACGGATCACCTGCATACCTGTACTTGGTTGTAACTCATCTAGCTGCCTCAGGGGAAAGGCCAAGGGATGTGTGTAAGGAAAGCAAGTTGCTGCGGGAGGAAACCACGAGTGCTGAAGGACCATGCTTAGAGTACGCAGCCAGGGTCTTTGTGTGTTATTGCATCTGATGGCCACAGCAAACCCTGAAGGACTTGTTATCTCCAATTTACAGCTGAAGGAACAGAGGCTCTCACATCAGCCTACCTGAGAGCACTGCAGACCTATGAATGGTAAAGATGAGTTTCAAATCAAGCCTGGTTCCCTCTCTAGTCCGTGTTACCCCATCCCTAAACCAGGAGGGCTTGGGTACCCGATTCTGGGAACACTGTGGTCAGGCCCCTGAGGGTATGCTGGCCCAGCGACTCCAGGTTGCCCAGTTCATCCCAGTCCCCAAGGGCTTGATGCTTCTCCCTCTCGAGCTCCTCTGCCCTTCTCAATCCCCTCCTCTCATCCACCTGCCGTCATGCACACCCATTGTGCGCCCTCCCTCCAAGCCCTATGCCAAACCACATCTTCTCTGTGATATTTTAAGATGTCTCCTCCCCGGAGCCGCCCTAGTGATATAAAGCCCAGTAAAGTACCCCCATTCCGCATGTCCAGCACCCATCGCTGATTCCCACAAGGTGTCCGTGCACCCGGAGCCCACAGACGTTCACGGCCGCACTCATGGATACAGGCGCTCATTCTGTGTGCCAGCTGCTCAGCCCTTTTGGCCACACAGCTTGCGGGATCTTAGTTCCCCGACCAGGGATTGAACCTGGGTCCTTGGCAGTGAAAGTGCCAAGTCCTAGCCACTGGACCTCCAGGGAATTCCCTGCTCCGCCCTTCCTACGTACCCACTCAGAATGCCGCCCACAGGCCTGTCCCCAACACCGCTCTGTGCTCTGCACTATCTAAACGAAAAGAGAACTTCAAGACACAATGATGTCCCCATGCTGAAGGAGCCTACCTGGTGGGCCGATGCCAGCATTGGACTTAGGGCAAATCTGGGTTCCAAGTCTGGCTCTGCTGTGTCTTCAGTTCATGGTCTCAGGCAAGTTAATGTGCCTCTTTGCACTCAGTTTTCTCACATGTGCAAAGGGGTTGATCAAACCCAGTCTCATGGGGTTGGTGTGAGGGTTAAGTGAGGTGAGGCAGGAGGAAGCACGGGCTCGTGCCTGGGCTCAGGAGCTCTGCCCTCCTCACGGCTCAGTGCCTAAAGTTCACGGACGATGAGTACCATAGGGTTTTCATGGACACAAAGCCCCCAGGGTAGGGGCAGTTCTGATGGTAACAATATTAGTCTAATCTGAAATTCTGCTGACTCAAGAATTTGATCATAGACGTGGGAAGAGGGTAGGAATGAGGTTTGCTTTGCAAGACGTTTCCACACCATTCCTCGCTCCTCCTCGACCCTTAGGACCCCATGACACATTTAAAAGGCCACACAGCTTTCGTCCCTGGCTGTACCATGCACAGAGTGGGGAAAGAAAGCACCTTCCCGCCAGCAGCTTTTCCGAGCACCTGGCACGTTTGCTTCCCTGGGTGGAGGGAAGACTCTGGGGTGCACGGGCCACCATCTGCTGGAGCCTCTGTGCCCGGGCCCAGCACCAGCCCGGCCTCCGGGACCCCAGCTCCAGCTTTTGGCACTTGTCTGGGCTGGGGGAGCCCGGGCTGGGTGACCTCGCGGCTGTGCCTTCAGCCCATCGGGGGCTTGTGTTTCTGTGTCTCTCTGGGGCCCATCCTGGCTGCCAGGCAGAGGGCCCACTGTCCTTCAATACCAGAGGCTCTCGTTGCCCGGCCTGTGCCAGCAGCTGGCAAAGGATCCTCAACCAAGAGGCCCTCTCGCGTCCGTGGCTGCCTGTCCCACCAGGGGGCATAGACCCCAAGTCAGCGTGGGTCTTCACCAGCTTTTCCATTTCTCTCTGACGGGTCTGGAAACTCCTTAAAAAGTATCCATTCTCACGTGAGTCAAAGGGGAAAATCGTGCAGATGGCTCTGAAAGCAGAGATACCTGATAAATTGTACTGAAGGATATTGACACTAATCTAGGGATGGGTTTTTTCCTAACCTGACTCCATGGAAAATATACAGCTTGTGATGATGATGGAGGGAGGGGAGGAGAAGGAGGAGGAGGAAAGGGAGGGGGAGAGGGAGGGAGCAAGCACACACCATGCTTGGCGCCCTAGTCCTGTTGTTCCTTCTCATACACAGCAGCCCTAGGAAGTAGGTGCTCTAATTTCCCCCATTGTACAGATGAGAAAGATGAGGTCCAGAGGAGTTAAACCATTTGTCCTAGGCCACACGGCTGCTGAATGGCAGCACAGGGATTTGAGGCTGGCCTCTCTCTAACATGTGTGCTTTTTTTTTTCCCCACATACTTTTATATACATTTTAATACTTGAACCACAAGTATATATTATATATTCAAAAACTTAAAATTTTGTTTAAATTAAGCGGTTGATAGTTGTGTTGCAGTTTTCTTTCTTCGTTTGCCAGATTTTTTTTTGTAAAATACACAACATAAAATTTACCATCTTTACCATTTTTAAGTGATAAGTTCATTCATATTTTTGTGCAACTATCACCACCATCCACCTCCAGATCTCTCCTCATCTTGTAAAACTGAAACTCCGTAGCCATTAAACAATAAATTCCTATCCCCGCCCTCCCCCAGCCCCTGGCAATCATAGTTCTACTTTCTGTCTCCATGAGTTCGATGGCTTCAATTACCTCATATAAGTGGAATCATACAGTATTTGTCTTTTTGTGACTGGCTTAGTTCACAAAGTGTGACGTTCTCAAGGTTCGTCCATGTTGTAGGATGCATTAGAATTTCCTTCTTTTTTAAGGCTGAATTGTATTCCATTGTATGTACATACCACTATTTGTTATCTATTCATCTGCCAACGGATGCTTAGAGTGCTTCTACGTCTTAGCTGTTGTACATAATGCTGCTATGAACAAGGATGTACCAATAACTCTTTGAGACTCTGCTTTCAGTTCTTCAGAAATTGAATTGCTGGATCATATGGTAATTCTATTAGTAATGCTTCGAGGAACTGCCATACTGTTTTTCACAGTGGCTGAATTATATTACGTTCCCGCCAACAGTCCACAAGGGTCTAATTTCTCTACATCCTCATCAACACTTGACTTTTTCTGGTTGTTTTTTTTTTTTTCTTGACAGTAGCCATCCTAATGGATGTGAGGTGGTATCTCATTGTGGTTTTGATTTGCATTTCCCTAATGATTCGTGATGTTGAGCATCTTTTCACGTGCTTATTGGCCATTTGTATATCTTCTGTGGAGAAATATCTATTCAAGTCCTTTGCCCATTTTTTTAGTTGCGTTGTTTGGGGCTCTTTGTTGCTGAGCTTCAGGAGTTCTGTATATATTCTGGATATTAATCCCTTATCAGATATATGATTTGCAGACGTTTTCTCCCATTCCGTAGGTTGCCTTTTCACTCTGTTGATGGTGTCCTTTGATGTATGGAAGTTTTTAATTTTTATAAATTCCAATTTGTCTCTTTTTCTCTCTTGCTGCCTGTGCCTTTGGTGTCATATTCAAGAAATCATTGCCATATCTAGTTTGCCCTATGTTTTCTTCTAAGAGTTTTATAGTTTTAGGTCTTACATTTAGGTCTTTGAGTGAATTTTTGTGTATGGTGTCAGGTAAGGGCCCACCTTCATTCTTTTGCATGTGGATATCCAGTTTTCTCAGCACCATTTGTTGAAAAGACTGTTTCCCTATTGCATGGTGTTGACAACCTCATAGAAAGTCATTTGACCATATTTGCAAGGATTTATTTCTGGTAACAGTTATACTTTTAACAGCCATTCCTGCACTGCATTTCAACACTGTGCAATGCTTAGTGGAATTATGGAATATCAAAGCTGTAGGAGACCCCAAACGAGTCATGAATACTTCCGCATTCTGTAGGTGGAAAAACTGAGGCCAGTGGTCAGAGCACTCTCAGTCTAGTGCTCAGGCCAATACAGGACTCTGTGAGGGTCCTCACCTCCTGGAGTGAACTGCAGGGTTGCTGGGAGACTTTTCATGCCTTTTAGCAAATGCTCCATTCTGTGGGCAAATGCACTCATGTGTTTTAGAAATCAAAATCGTAGACTGTAGAGGCGAGTGAGGAAGCATCAGGAGTTGGCCCAGCAGTGAGGTGTGCTGGATGGAAGGCCACTGAAAGCCCCCCGAGTCAGGGTCCAGGACCACCATCTTCTGGATGACTCTGGATGGTACCCCCGATCCAGGCACAGGGGCAGCAGGCAGCCTAAATAGCCTGGGTGTGTACAAATCCTATGTTTCTCCATGGCCCAGGCCCCACTTAGCCCCCAGCACACCTCCTAGGCTCCGCCCTCACCTCCACCTCCCTTCTGCCCTTCACTGCCCTTGAGTCCCAGTTGCTAGCTCTGTTCAAACACTCTATTTTCCTGAACACAGGCCAGGCTGAGTTGCACTCCTGTGTCCCAGCTCACACAGACACATTTACAACTGTTTATCCCCTTCTCAGAGAAGCCTTCCCTCACGCCCCCTCTGGCAGAAGTCACCTCTCTGGCCCTGGTGCACCGTGGACCCTGTGCCCCCTTCTCCACTCTCCCTGGAATTAGAGTGACGTGTCTTCCTGCCAGAGCTGAGATCTCTTGAAACTGTGTTGCAAATGTTCAAAAGACTGTCCTAAAGAGATGTGTGTGTGTGTGTGTGTGTGTGTGTGTGTGTGTGTGTGTGTGTGTGTGATCCTCAGTGCACACAATAGCTGCTCAAAACACTTTCGTGAATCCAGTTCAGAGAGGGAGCAATGAGTGAAAGGTCCGGTTGTGAAGGGAGCTGCCGGCTCAGCGTGGGCCACGGCTGGGGGAGTGAGGGCTGGGGGAGTGAGGGCTGGGGGAGTGAGTCGGGGGCTCATCGCCAGGGTTTTACGGTACTCAGGCAAAAGCAATTGCGTATTTGTTTGGCCACCATGCCCCACTAACTCCAGTGTAAAATCGGATTTTCATTCTGGGAAAGGGGCCACCGATAAGCTTGTTTTCCCAGGGTCCAGGAAAGAGTGAAGAGAAGGAGGCGGTTCCCAGCTGAAGAATAAATGATCAAGTCAATTTCAGGTTTAATTTCCCTTTGACCTCATGTCCCTGACTGTCACTGCCGCCAAGCAGTGCCGGTGCCAGCAGGTCACCCCTGCATGCCAATTCCCCATCCCTGTCTCTCTGCAGGGAGCTGGAGGCTGTGTGTGCCCCTCCACACTAGCTGTCGCAGCTGGAAACAGCTGTGCGCATCACAGACACCGCTCAGCCCAAGCCAGGCGCTGACCTGTGCAAACACAGGAGGAACTACAGCCACGCATAAACAAATTAGCATCCTTTAAAAGGTGAAAAGCTCCATAAGATGTCTGGGTTTTGTTTACGGCTTCGAGGTGGGAGTGACGGGGAGTCGGATTAAATCACTGGGGTGCGCATGCGGTGCTGGCCCTCCTGCTTCCTCTTGCCTCCCCCCACCCCTCGGGCACGCGGACACAGCCCTGCCTTAAATGGCCGCTGCGTCCGCCCTGGTCCTGCCGTTGTTCCAGCCAGCCCGGGTCCCAGCAGGTGTTCCCTAATTAGCAATCTCTTCATTTCCAATCAAAGCACAAAGCGGCCCCAAAAGCCTGTCTTTACGAGGGAGCCAGCAGCGGCTAGGGATGTGCGGGGGGATAATTGTCTTCGCCAGTGGCGGCAGTAAGCGGGTTGGCTAATTCATTATTGTAATAACTTTGCTTGTCCTTGGGGAGGTGGGGTGGGGGAGGGAGGAAGGGTAAGGGGGGAGGGGACTGAGTGTGGCTGAAGGTGGGGCGGGGTGAGGGTCTGGGGCAAAGGGGTGGGGAACAGAGGAGCGAATGAACGATGCACCTGATCGCTCGGGTCTCCCCGACTGGCTGGGCACCCGCTTCCCACGGCGGGTGAGTGACACGGTTTGTCAGCCCCCGGCAGGGCAGCAGCCACCAAGTGGCAAGGCATCCAGACTTTCCACGGCGCAGGGAGGGGCCCTGGATTCCGAAGAGGCTCTGGGCTCAGGGAAGATCACGCTCCATTACCCTCTGGGGCCTGAGGGGCTGAGGCTGGGTGGTGGGGTCCCTGGAGCCAGGCTTCTGTCTTCCCAAGGGCTGAACTCTTGGACCTTGACCGTCATCCAGCCTGGACACAGTGGCAGAGGGTCGCCAGTTAGAATGTCCCAAAGAGCTGCCTCCTACTTCTGTTGGCAGAACGGTGTGGATGACAACTCAAAGACCCTTCCAAGTTTGCAGGGGCCACCGAGGTGGCTGAGTGCATCCCTAAAATGAGGCTGAGGTGACCCCAGGTCGGGTTGCCCCCTTGCTCTCTCTGGTGCACTCTCCCTGGCCCATTTCTCCCACAGCGAGCAGGGCCTGGGAATAAAAGTTTGGAGAGCCCCTCCCTGGCAGCCCCGGGCTGGGTAGTCAGGTGGCTTTGTGAGGGATTCAGAATTCCAGCTGAGCTTCCATCTGAAACCAAATACAGGTAGAGAGGCAGGAAGGGAAGGTGAGCCCAGTGGGAGAAACAGCATGGGCAAAGGCACAGGGGGAATCCTGGGACTGGGGGTGAAAAGCGTCAGGTCTGTGGGAGGGGGGATGGGTGAGGGGACGTGCTGAGGACTCCCGGGAAATTCTGGGAATGGAGGGGGAGGCCGGCCCAGGGAGGGCCTGACTGGCAGCCGAGGGCTCAGTCTTCATCTCTTGTGCCCCCAAATTAACAGCACAGCAGCCCTGCTAGAGAGCCTGCAGATGGCCTTGCCCTACCCTGGAGGAGAGGTGTTAGGGTAAACCCTCAGCTTGGGACTCAAGGGAAATGGCCTGGACCGGAGCAGGGACCTCCAGGGGGCCAAAGGGAGAAGGACAGGCTTTCCCAGACTCCTCCCTCTCCCCTGCAGCTGCAATCTCACATCCGCCGGGTGGAACTTGTCAGGGGACATTAGAAATGGACCAGCCCTCGCCTGACCACTCACTGGCCTGCCTCTGAGCTGAACGCTTCCCCTGGCTGTAGTGCCCTGTGGTGGCCACCCAGTGGCTAGGATCGTGGGCTCTGGAATCAGAAGGCCTGAGGTCACATCCTGGCTCCATCCGCTATTCACCTTTGCGTGCCTCATTTTCCTCATCCATAAACTTGGGATGAAAGAGTCCCTATCTCATGTGAGTTAATACCTGTGAGGTTCATAGCACAGAGCTGGCTGTGGTGAGGACTCCAGCCATCTAGTGCCTGCCCTTAAAGACATAGGGGTGGGAGTAAGAGGTACAAAGTACTAAGTATAAAATAAATAAGCCACAAGGATATATATTACAGCACGGGGAAGATAGCCGATACTTCATAATAACTATAAGTGGAGTATCATCTTTAAAAATTGTGAATCACTATGTTGTACACCTGAAACTTATTTAATATTGTAAATCAACTATAGCTCAATGGAAAAAAAAAGACATAGGGGTGGAGAGGGGGACGTGTGAGGGTCTGGGGAGGGAGCTTCATGGCCCTGCTTTCACCCAGTTTTTTTCCTTGCTTGTGAAGCGGGACAGGCGAGGCTGTACTGGGACCCTCCGAGGTCTCAGGTTGAAGGATGATGGGAGGGGGTGAGAGGTGGGACGGGGGTGGAGGGGGCGCTGTTGTGCTGGGCAGCACCCTGTCCTCTTGTCCAGGGACTAACTGGGAGATCTCCACATTGACCTGGAGACAGAGGCCCAGCCTTGTTCCCTCTCAGCCCTGCCCCGTCTCTGTGCTTCTGATGGAGAGGAGCTGCGGCGGTTCCTAGACCCTGGGGGGCAGGGGGTGAGGGGTGACTCCCTGACTGTGCTGACTGGGAGTCTCCCTGGTCCTGGACTTGGTCTGGCCCACGGAACAGAGTTTAGGAGGCCTGATGCCCAGCCCCCAGACCTCTCAATAATGGTCATTGCCTTTTTTTTTTTTAGTATTTATTTATTTATGGCTGTGCCAGGTCTTAGTTGCAGCATGCGGGATCTTCGTTGCGGTGTGCGGGATCTTTAGTTGCGGCGTGCAGACTTCTTAGTTATGGCATGCATGTGGGATCTAGTTCCCCGACCAGGGATTGAACCCAGGCCCCTTGCAGTGGGAGCACGGGAAGTCCCCTGATGGCCATTGCCTTGGGGCACTGTGGCTTTGGTCCCTGCCTCTCAAACTAGCTTAAGAGTCAGAAAAATCACAGAGCCAGTCTTGCCTATGCCCCTTGCCCCCGCCAATTTACAGGTCATTCTTTCAACAAACATTCACGAAGCATCTGTTTTGTGCAGAGCGGGAGAATCCAGTGTTACACAAGTAAATAAGAGGATGGTTGGGGCAGCCTCTCTCTGAGGATGGAGACAGCTTCTCTGAGGAGGTGACATTTCAGCTTCAGCCTGAGTAACTGGGAGAGAGCTAAATTAGGATCTGTGTGGGCTAGAGCAGTGTTATCCAGTGGAAATATAATGCAAGCCACAAACGGAAGCCATTTGGGTAATTAAAATTTTTCTAGTAGCCACATTTTTAAAAAGTCAAAATAGACAAGTATAATTAATTATGTATTTTATTTAACTCAATATATCAAAATATCATTTCAACATGTAATCAATGTAAAAAATTATGACTGAGATATTTTACATTCTTTTTCTTGTACTAAATCTTCAAACTCTTGTGTCTATTTTACACTCACAGCACTTTTCAATTCAGACTAACAACTGCATTTCACGTGCTCAATAGGCACACGTGGCTAGTGGCTGCTGTATTTGACAGCGCAAGTCCAGAGGTTAAGAGTACAAAGTCTGGGGCTTCCCTGGTGGCGCAGTGGTTGGGAGTCCGCCTGCCATGCAAGGGACGCGGGTTGGTGCCCAGGTCCGGGGGGATCCCACATGCCGCGGAGCGGCTGGGCCCATGAGCCATGGCCTCTGAGCCTGCGCATCCGGAGCCTGTGCTCCGCGGCCGGAGAGGCCACAACAGTGAGAGGCCCGCGTACCGCAAAAAAAAAAAAAAAAAAAAAAAGAGTACAAAGTCTGGAGCCGCTTGCTAGATGTGTGACCTTGGGCAAGTTGCTAAACCCCTCTGTGCTTTGGTTTCTTTACCTGCAAAATGGGGTAGCAACAGACCCCATCCCTTGTAGTTGTTATGAGAGTTAAGCTCATAAACATAAAGAGCTGAAATAGTGCCTGGCCAGTAGAAAGTGCTATTAGATGTTAGCTATTAATAAGAAGAATTAGAAAACTGAGAATAATAAATCTCTGAAGGAAGAGAACTCACTCAAGGCAGAAAACAAAGAGCAGAAGGAAGAGTGGAAAGGCTGGTGGCCGGGCGGGGTGGTGAGGGGCAGCAGAGGAGGCCAGCAGGGTGGACACCATCAGGACACCATGAAGAGCTTGGTTTCCTTTACAGCTCCCTGAGCAGAGGCTGAGAAACCGGAGAGAAAATTCTAGGGGCTGAGACTTTGCCTGACACCTGTTCCTGTCTCAAGGGCTGGGGTGGGAGCCCCGGGTGGGAGGCCTGGTGTATCCCTCAGTCTTCCCCATCTTGCTCTGACTCTGAAACTGTTGCATGCTTCCCACTCACAGCCGTCTGGGAAGCACCGGGGCGTCAGCTGGAGGGGGAATATTAATGATTCAATTTTCAACCGGGTTCCACTCCAGGGCCTCACCTGCGACATGCATTTTTAATCATAACAAAACAGAATGACAAAGGGAGTCATTTGCAGCAAGGCAGCCCCTGCTGGCTGGCCCCCCTGAAGGGTCTGCTTAGGGGGTTGTGGGGAGCTGGCTTCCCAGCCCACAAGACATTCCCCATTCTGGTGCCAGAACTGTTCCCCGACTTCCTAGAGGGTCTAGCTGTGGCGCCAGTCTCCGGCTGTGCCGTGCGCTGCAAGCCATTCTCTCTGGGCTGTGACTTTCTTCCAAAAGGGGGCTACTGGGTTAGGGGAACCAGAAACACTGGGTGCGCATCCGCTAGGGCTGGTAGAAGCTGGGGGTAGCAGAGACTTGACCATCTCCCTAAGGGTTCTGGCTGGTCCACGGCAGGGACAAGGAACCATGGGGGTGGTGAGGGGCCACGTGGGTATGGAGGTTGCAGAGAATTTGACCTGCCCGTCCTCCAAGACCTGGAGTCGTTCTTCTGTCTCTGAGCCTCTGTCACACTTGGGGTTGGTTACACGGAGCGGGCCTTCTGAGCTGACCTCACCGTGGTGATACCTGGTGATTGGCTGGCCCTTCTCTGAAGGAAGCTGCACCTTAGTTCCCTGTTGGATCACCTTCTGCCGTCTGCTGGGTCCTGGCCCATCCTGTTTGGTGACTAGCTTTGCACTGAGTCAGTCTGGAATGTTCTTCCTCGTTCTTCTTGGAATTCTTGAGAGTCCCGCCTGCATCCCATCTCCTCCATGAGCCTTCCCTGGCTGCCGGGCCACAATGACAGTCACCATCAACCAGCTCCTGGTCTCCTTTCCAATCACATTACCCAAGTCTGCACCATCCCCTTGGCACTTTTGCTGCCCTCTGAACGTCCTTCTGTCCATCCTCCCAATCTCCGAGCACCCAGTATGCACCAGGCGCTGTGCCTGCCTGCTCCGTCTAGTGGGGAAGGCAAATGGTCAGCCCCTAAACCTTTTCACTGTGAGGGAAGTGCTGTAGTGGGAGGCATAAAAGAAGCTGTAGGGACCAGGGGCCAGGATGCTTTAATGTGTACATGCTACTTATTCCACCAGCATTTATGAAAGACCTATCCGTGCCAGGCACTGTGCTGGGTGCTGCAGCTACAATGGTGGAGAAAACAGCCATTTCTCCACCTTCACAGAGTTTACAGTTTGGTGGAGAAGATTAAACAAACCAACAGGTGTCCCATGCTTCTTTTTGTATCTGCCCTTGTGTCTTGTACACAGCAGGTGCTCAGTAAATGCTTGCTGGCTGGCTGGTTCTCAGTTGCCTAATTCTCAGATTGTGTCGCCTTCTTCCCCCTTGCTCTATAGTTATGAGGCTGGTTCCCAGGTTGGGCCTTTACCTACTCCCTGCCAGGAGGCCCCTGTCCTGATTCGGCTAACTCTGATCTCAGGTGTGATAAATTAATAACAGCAACCACCAACGTTTATTAGGTGCTTGTTATGTGTCAGGTGCGAACCACTTTGCCAATACAGGTAATACCATCCTATTTAATCTTTACAACGACTCCATGGAACGGGTACTATTATTCAACCCATTTTACCAAAGAGGAACGTCAGGCACAGAGAGGTTAAGTCACTTGTCTGAGGTTGCACAGCAAGTAAAGGGCAGAGCTAGGAAAGAAACCCAGGCAGCCTGACCCGAGTCTGTGCTCTAAACCATACTGGGTCGCCCTGCAGCTGCCTACTATCATATATAAAATAGGTCAGAAAGACCTTTTCACCCCATTTGCAGAAACTTGCTGCCTTTTAGTTGACAGCCATTGCTAGCTACTTCTAGGCTGTGCACCACACCCTCCAGGAATCCCAGAAGGCCTTGCTGGGAGGCCTCAGAGGTCCTCTTCTGCACCTCTCATGTTTCAGCCGAAGGAACCAAGGACCGGGGATGGGAAGGGGCTGGTCCAAGGGCTTAAGACCAAGTCTTCACTGAATGGCCTCCTGGCCCAGGCTAGCCTCAGCCCTGGGCTGACTGCCTGAGCATTGTTTTACAGGGGTTAGTAGACCGGGGGGCGGACAGCTGGTCTCAGATGGAGGGGGCAGAAAGGCCTATGAGCAGCCCCTGACCCCTTGAGTCTGTACCTGCCTCTCAGCAATCTTTGAACTCCATCGACCCTTATTCCTGGGCTCTTGGGCCCACGGCTGTCTGCCCTCCTCGCCCTATGCCCCCAGTTCATAGCTGGCGCCTCCCTTCTCCTTTCCATTGTCTTGCCCCTGGGGTGCCAGTCAGCATCAGCCCATGCTTCTCCCCATGTGGCCCAGGGCAGGAGTGGGAGTAGGGAGTCTGCCCCAAGGACCCTCCTCGCTCTTCATGCATCCCAACACATGCGCTAGCCTGTCCTGGGTGTGGGGATGCAGTAGTGAACAAGACAGACGGAAGTCCTTGCCCTCGTGGATCTTACATTCATGTGTGTCGGGGGGTGGGAGGGAGCAGATCAAAACAAAACAGAACCAAACCTAAGATAAAAAATGCAGTTAGTATATTAAATAGGTAAGTATATGGAGAAATAGGAAAACAGGAGAGGCGGAGAGCCCTTACTGCAGTTGAGTAGAGACCTGAAGGAGGTGAGGGAGGGTGCCCTGCAAAAGTCCAGAGAAGTGTCAGGACTAGGGAGCACACAGCAAGTGCGAAGGTCCTGAGGTTGAAACGTGCCCAGTGTGTTCAAGGCACAGCAAGGAGGCTGGTAGCTGGTGTGGAGCAAATGAGAAGCGTGGAAAGAGATGCCGTGAGAGAGTGAACCTCAGAGGATGAATGGACACCCTCTGATGCCATTGACTGAAGGTGTCAATGAGAGACAGAAATCACTTGCAGTGGCCCTGAGGCTGCCTGTCCAGTGGGTGGGAGTAGAGGACTCTCACCATGGAGTCAGTCTCCCTGAGCTGCCCATTAATGATTGGCTCAAGACATACGAGAGGGTCTGTGAAAACCACTGGCAGGTAGAAAAGTACACAGTGGTAGTAGTTTCTGTCCTTCCAACCCCTGCTTCTTGACCAAGGGAGTTATAGAAAAAGACTGGTCCACTTTCACCCCTTGTCCTCCTCTCACCTTCCATGGTACTGTGGGCGGAATCCGTAGAACTTTCTAGGGAATGGGTGATGGGGAGTGTGTTGAGGTGAGGCAGGTGCTTGACTTTTTGTCTGGCCGAAGCTCCATCACCTGGAATTCTTTACAATGGAAATGATCTTTCTCTTCACTCCGGGAAAGGACTCTTCCAAGCTCCTGTTCCCACAGCTGCGCTAGGAAGGAGGCCTCAGTCAGGCAATGACTTTGCTAGGAACTTAGGAGCTCCTGGTCGTTGTTTTGAGGAGACTGTACCCAGGGGACACTCAGTGAACACAGCCTCATTATTTACGACCCCGTCCTGCGTCTCCTGCTTGCCCGGAGGTAGGAGGCCCTGATGTGACATGTCCCCTGTGGGGAGCGAGCCACAGGGCTAAGGCTATTTTGCCCAGTGGAGCCTGGGGCTTCTGCTTCCTGTGCTTACGTTGCCCCTCCTTCTTCCCGCCTCCAGCCGCCTCTCTCAGATTTAAGGGCAGGTTTTATTCCCGAGCTGCCTGAGGGCTCCTCTTTCTGATATTATTAAAGCCTCCGTAATTCTCCCCTCGTTAATGATTGGCATATTTTTACCTCTCACTAAAGGAGCTTCAGGGCGACTCCCGGGGGCCCTACTCTCCGAATGAAACAATTTCATCCTGCTCCAGAAACGCATTAAAAAGGTTTGTCAGGATCTTATCACCAGTTAGAGAAAGCTAATCAAATTACTTCTATTTATTAGCTGGTACAGCACTGTGTCATCCCATGAAGCGCCCGCCTAGGGTGGGCAGGAACAGAGAGCACCCTGGCTGCTGGAAGAGGGCACTGCTGGATGCCCGGCCTGCGGCTCAGCCCCTCTGCCCCCCTGGCACCTTGGGACCAGCCCTGCCTCACAGGAGAGCCGGGCTGAGCTATTGGCACACCTAACTGCAGTCACCTATGACTCAAGCGTGATGGCCCCTTGCGGGTACCTGCGTATTCTCATAGACAAGAGGGTGCATCTCAGCCCCACACTGCCTGTCCTTGGCAGAGCTGGGAAGGAAATTGCAGTGTATTTATAAGAACACATGCATTCTCCCCTACTTTGGGAGAGAAGAGTATAGACTATTTTGTTTTCCTTTGGGGAATAGGGTTTAAAAAAAAAAAAAGAATAGAAAGAAAGAAAATAGTGTTTTTAAGAAAACAGTACAGAAAACAGTATGTATCTACCACCCCAAATCAACGATTGATAATATGTTGTTAAAACAGGAAACATATGTAACAACAGAATTCACATTTCGGGTAAGTTAGAGACTCCTTTGTGCCCATCCTCCGGTTCCCTTATTCCCCACACTCCCTCCCCAGTGACAAGTATCATGAATTTATTAAGTATATTTCTAGGCTCCTAAAAATTCTTTAAAATGACGTATGTGTGTCCAAGGATGGTACAGTCTGTTGGGGACTGTTGCTCATTTCCACTCTGTAGCACCATGGGTGTCAGCCAGCATGAACGGTGGCATCAAGTTGCAGCTTGCAGCTCTGTGACCCTGGGCAAGTAACCTAACTTCCCTATGCCTCAGTCTCCCTACCTCTAAATTGGGAATAATAACAGCACCCGCCCGCCAGGGTTTGTTGTGAGGATGAAGTGAGACGACAAACGCGCTGGGCCATGTGCCTGGCAGGTGGTGAGTGCTCGCAGATAAAGGACGTCATCATCAACATCCTCTCTCCCCCTTCCGCTTGCACCTCGTGGGGGGGCCCATGTGGTTTCTGGGCTCCGCCTCAAGTGTACGTGTTCATGCCCACCCAGCCTGAGGCTGCTTCAGGATGTGTGGTGTCCAGTTGTGTGGACGTGTGTGCGCTCTTTGCAAGGAATTCTATGGTTCGCCGTATGGAGGAGGCGGGCTGGGTGGGAGAACTGGGCCAGGCTGCCTGGCGCCTTGGCCCAGCATCCCCTGAGCAGACCCAGGCTGGAGCAGAGGAACAGCCCCCTGGCCTGGCCAGCCCGAGGCAATGCAGGCTCTTCCAGCTGCACAGCTGTCTCCACCACCCCAGGAATGGTTCAAAAGGCCATGCCGCATGCCTCATCACGTCGCACAAAAGGACATATTGATTGGTTTGTAGGTGCATTTCCTGGGGTCCTTTATATCTCTCTCCCTCGCCACCATAATGAAGAGGCTGAGTGCACAGAGGAGGGGAGAGGCCGGCACACGTCCATCCGGGTGGGCTTTCTTCATCTTATCAATCAGGACTTTAATTAGACACGTCCGAGAGGGCAGTTCCGTCTTGGGGCAGGCGGCAATCTTTATCAAGCATGCCACATCTCTAATTACCGTGTACTGACAGATAACAAGTCGGGGGTAGGGTGGGGAGCCCAGGAGGCAGGGAAAGGACAGCAGGGCCTGGTGAGCAGCCGTTCACCCAAGGAGAGCGTCCTTTCCAAGCAACCTGGAGGGAGTCGCTCTGGCCCTGATACCCAGGGGCAGGGGATGTGGCCTCAGATAACAGCCCTCAGAGTGATTGCAGGGATGGGGCCTGGGGAATGGCCAGGCCAGGAGATGGACGGGTGTAAGGATCCCCATCTCCAGCCCCTGAACTCCTGATACTGGCTTCTTTCTTCTCTATAGCTCTGAATTCCACGTTTGCTCCGTGTTTTCAATGACAGAGTAGAAAGAGCAAGGAAGTTCTAAGTTTGAATCCTAGGGCTGGGCTACTTGGCTCCACGTCAGTCTGTTTCTGTGACCTCAGACAAGTAGCTTATCCTCTCTGGGCTCACTGCGAACCAGGGATGGTCGCACCACTCGTGGGATTGCTGTGGCCGTGAACTGAAATGTGTCCAGGTATGTATGTGTTTCCCTCCTCGCCTGCCTTTCCGTCCTTCCCGTCCATGAGGTGGGAGTGGGGACAGCTGACATCACCAAAGGCTAAAGACAAAGCCTCCTGCCATTCCGGGGTGAGTCTGTTGCTCAGCAGTGTTGAAAATCATCAGGGATGGTGGAGCTGGGGCTGGAAAATGAGGTACAGAGCAGCAGGCTGGTGAACTCCGCCTCGGGTGAGGTCCGCTGCCTCCGAGGTGACAGGAGGAACACACGTGGGGTCAGGGACCTGAACTGGAATGCTTGCGCTCTTATGAGTGTGTTCAATTGTTTATTATCTCCAAGCCTCAGTTTCCTCATGAGAATGGTGTAATCACCCCTCCCTCCAGGGCTGGGAGGTTGGCACATGAAGTACCCAGACTCGGCCCAGCCCTGCACCCAGGTAGCGGCTTGGTGGGTTCATTGAGGTTGAGGTTGCCCGGCCCCGCTCTAATCCACACATGCCTGGTGCTTTCTGAGACCTGCCGTTTCTCAGAAGAGAGGGCTGCATGGTGCTCACTTGTCTAGACATCATCCCAGCTCTTCGTTCACTGGTTCTCAGGCTGGGGGCCTCCTGTCCTGATGGCCCCTACCCTCATACCACATTCGGGCCTCTTTCACAGATACCTCAAATGCACACCCCTTTGGCCAGGCCTCCAGTAACCAGCTCCTGTGGTCGCTCCCTGTGGCCTCCTATCCCACAAGGCCTCCCAGCTCTCCTGACACCATTGAAACCTTGTTCCCAGACCCCAGCGGCCAGCGCTTCTCTCTCAAGAGACTTGGCTTTAAAGCTTTCACACGCTTCCGGCCTCTGGGGTCTCAGGCCAAGTCCCAGGAAGGTACCCTGGGGTTCCCAGGGTAGAGTGGGGAACAGAGGCTCAACGCTAGCTCTTTACGAAGTATTTAATTGATCAAAACAGCCTTTCTAGACCGAGATCTTAATCCCTGCTCAGATAGGTGAATAAACTCACCCACTGTCTCTCAGAGCCAGAATTTGAACCTAGTTCTGGAGGTCAAGTTGATCTTCTTTAAACTACTCAGACAGGCAAGTGAGAACGTTCAAAACTGAATGAGACCGGGCACCACAGGCTCGGGGATACTCTGAGAATGTCCCTAGGTGATAATTCTTGTGAGATGCTTTTAACAAGCCAAGACTCACCTTTCCCTAAACGGACAGCCCCAGGTCTGTTGGAGAATGGCATAGAAGGTGGCGCGCTCAGAGGCAGAGTTTATGGCCCCTGAGAGCGCCCCGTGAGGCCATTGGCCTGGTTGACGCTGGGCATGGGCTGACGGGGACCCCAGGGTGGAGTTCCAGAATGCCAGGCTGGTTGGGACATGAGAGGACAGGTGGTGGAGGTGGCCATGAGGGTGAACAGAAGGGCAAAGCTCAGCCTCGTCTTAGAGACATCAGGACGTATGTGTGGGGGAGGAGCTAACACACGGACCCACCAGGGAACAGCAGAGGGCTCACTGGACGGCAGAATGGGCATTCACGGGAAGGAGCGGGCCCCTCTGCCTCTGCAGATCACACATCTTTCAGAAGAGGTGACATCCTAGCAGGGAAGAATGAACATGGTGAGCAAAGGTGGGGGGTCGGGGAAAACGTGGCAAGAGCCTTAAGCAGGCCTGCAAGCAAAGCCCACCGAGCTCCAGGCCTTTCCAAGACCAGGAAAGCACTGCCGATCACAGAAATGGCATCCCTCCCCCCAACACATAACACGTTACACATACTTCCACCTGCATTCTTCCCCAGTCACTGGCTACCCTGGGAGGTAGGTGATAGGATCATCCCCATTAATCCAGATGAGGAAACAGGTGCTTAGGAGCATGGTCTATGGGGCCAAAGAGTTCTGGTTTGAATTCGGTCCACCTGAGCTTTGATTTTCTCATCTGTAAAATGGGAAGAGTAACATTCATGCCACAGAGTTGTTAGACAGCTGTTACTTAGCATATTTTCCGGCTCAGAGTAAGAACTCTGTAAATAGTAACTGCCTGGATCCTTCATTCATTCGTTCATTCATTCATCCATCAAGAAAATACTTGTCAAGCTCCTACTCCATGCCAGGCACGGTACCAGGTCCTGGGATCACAGCAGCAAACTTGACAGCCAAGTTTCTACTCTTTTTTTTCTTTTATAAATTTATTTATTTATTATTATTTTAATTTTTGGCTGCGTTGGGTCTTCGTTGCTGCATGTGGGCTTTCTCTAGCGTGGTGAGCAGGGGCTACTCTTCGTTGCGGTGCGCGGACTCTAGGCGCATCAGCTTCAGTAGTTGTGGCACGCGGGCTCAGTAGTTGTGGCACGTGGGCTTAGCTGCTCCGCGGCATGTGGGATATTCCCGGACCAGGGCTTGAACCCATGTCTCCTGCATTGGCAGGCAGATTCTTAACCACTGTGCCACTGGGGAAGTCCCCCAAATTTCTGCTCTTGAGGGACTTGTGTTCTAGTGGGGAGGTGGGAAGTGACCAAGTAAACATAGAGTGAGATCCCTGCGAAGTGGAATAATCGGTGAGGAAGGAATTAAACAGGGTGGTGGGGAGATAGTGGCTGGAGAGACGGAGAGGTCGTCTAGATCCCAGGGTATGCAAAGAAGGCAGCTCAGGACTTCTTGACATTAGCGGGAAGTGTGAGAATGACCCAGTCATGCCAAGAGCAGCCCAGGTAGAGGGAACAGCACGTGCAAAGGCCTGGGGTCCTGAGAACAGAAATGTGTGGAGCGCAGTGAGGCAGAGGGTGGTCCAAGAAGAAGTTGGACAGATGGACCCACAGGGCCTCGTAGGTCATGGTTAGGAGATGGTGGTTTATTCTAAGCACAGTGTGAACTCCTGGAGTGGTTTTAAGGACGGGAGAGGTGGTGTGATGCAGTGCTTGAGAGCATGGAATCTGAAGCCAGGCTATCTGGACCCGAGTCCTGTGTAACCAACCCCTCCCAAAACTTATTGTTTTAAATCAATAAAAATCATTAATTTTGCTCACAAACCTGAAACGTGGGCGAGGCATGGGGAGAATGGTTTGTGGCTGACCTGTGTACGTCAAACTGGGCCGGAGCTAGAGTAGATGGCTCACCCACGTATCTAGCAAGTGGTGCTGGCTACTGGCTAGACTGTCAGCTGGGGGCCTCAAGCCCTCCCCACGTGAGCCTCTGCTGCTTGGGCTTCCTCACAGCATGGCGCTTGGGTTCCAAGAGCAAATATTCCAAGCTGACTGGCTGCTTCTGATCTGGCTTTAGAAATCATGCGTCATCACTTTTGCCCCATTTTATTGACTAAGCTAGCCACTGGGGCCAGCCCAAACTCAAGGGGACAGGAATCAGACTCCATTTCAAAATAGGAGAAATAGTAAAGTATTTAACCTTGTACCAGAGAGTACCACGTACCAGGGAGTTTGGAGAGATAGGTTAGGGCAGAGATAGATCAGGCAAAACCTTGTCAGTCATGGTAAGGAGTTTTTATTTTATTCTAGGTGTGATGTGAAGTCATTGGGCGATTTTAAATGGGCTGACTGCAAATGTGGTGGGTGATAGCATGCATTCCTGGAATTAGGCTGCCTGGATTTCAGTGCCTGTACTAATTAGCTGTGTTACTTTGGATATGTTTCGTAACTTCTCTGGGCTCAGTTTCCTCACCTATAAAATGGGATTAGTAACGGTACCTACCTCAGAGGGTTGTTGTGAGGATGAAATCAATGTAACTGTTGCTTGTAAAGGACTAGAACAGTGCGTGGCACATATGATGTGCTCAAAACCTGCTCTGTTACCATTAGAGCTATGCTTTTAAACACTTGTTCTGGCTGCCATGCAGGGAAGGCATTGCAGTGTGACTTGAGTAGGATCAGGGAGGCTCAGTTACGTGGTGGAGCCAGTATTTGAATTTAGACCTTTCAGGTGCTCTGCACACATGCGTCTCCTTAGGTATTTACTGTGTGCAGGATACTGTCTGTGTTTGTTTCCTAGGGCTGCTGTAAAAAGTACCACAAACTGGTGACTTAAAGCAGCAGACATTTATTCTCTCACAATTCTGGAGGCTGGAAGTCCAAAATCGAGGTGTCTGGCAGGGCCATGCTCCCTCCACAGGCTCTAAGGAAGGATCTGTTCCATGTCTCTCTCCTAGCTGCTGGTGGTTCCCAGAATCCTTGGAGTTCTTGGCTTCTAGATGCGTTACTCCCATCTCTGCCTCTGTCCGACATGGTCTTCTCTGTGTGTCTGTGTTCCCGTGTCCAAATTTCCCTCTTCTTATGAGGACTTTAGGGCCCACTCTAATCCAGCATGACCTCCCCTTAAGTTGATGACATCTGCAGGGACCCTGTTTCTAAATAAGGTCACATTCACAGGTGGACATGCATTTTAGTGGTACAGCAGTCATTACACTGTCAGGGCTGTTTTCGGGGCTAAAATGATAGAATAGCTGCAGATCCTGCTTGAAAGATGAAGGAAACCTGCTACATGGATAACTGTCGCACCTGGTAGGGAACTGCTATATGGCCTAAGGGGGAAGTTAACAGCCCCGCTGAGACCCTAGAACCCGGCCTTTCTCAGTACCTCCAAGGCCAGACCCTGAAATGACTCCACCAGCCAGGACAAAACACTGGGTCTCCTGGGTTCTAAACCAGGAGGCGGAGAGGATAGGAGCTTTGTGTCTGCCGGAGGGACTCCTCTGGGGCCAGGCCAGGGCGCTAGGTGCTCGGTGAGCTGGCAGGGAAAGCCGGCCACCAGGCCAGCCCTTCCCACGTCCCAGCAGCCGGCTCTGCTGCCTCTGGGGCCTGGGGTCCACATGGCCAGGCCCTGGGGGCGTCTTCCCGGCCCCTCCTACAGGCTGTCCCCGACCAGGCTGAGCCAGGCCCTGCACAGTCTGAGGAATGTGCCCGGGATCAACCGGGATTCCATAATTGGACCGTTGTTCTTTCATTTTGCCACGTCGTAGCATGCGGATTACAGACACCACACGCTATAGATTTCCTGTCAGACCTCATGAATCAGGCCCCACTGTCTTATTTACCACTGGCCAGCGGCTATGAATATCATCGCCCTCAACACTCGCTCACAGGCCCGTGCTAGTGCACCACTGCCCACAGAGCCGGCCTGTTCTGGGTCTCCAGCCACCTCGACTGGGGAGGTAGCAGGAGGGAGCCTTTCCCCTTCTGCCTCCCTGCCCCTGCCCCGTTCCCTTTGGAACAAGCTAGAGGCCTGGTCGCCCAGGCAGCAGCCTTGCTCTGGAAGGAGATGGTTTCGTTCAGACTTTATTGGGCTAATTGTCTGTGGACTTAGGGAGGGGTCCAGCCTGTAGACTAGCCTGCAGTCAGTCTATGCCCGTCCATGCAGGCAGTGAGAAAAGATGAATATTGTGCCCGGGCCCTGGGGCCAGAGAGATGGGGCTTAAATCCCAGTGAGGTCCCTCACCACTTATGCAACCCTGCCCTGGTTACATGTTCCCTGAGTCCTAGTTTCCTCATCTGTAAAATGAAGTAATAATAGCACTCATTCATGAATGTGTGTGTGTGTGTGTGTGTGTGTGTGTGTGTGAGAGAGAGAGAGAGAGAGAGAGAGAGAGGGAGAGAGAGAGAGGAAGAAGGAGAGGAGAGTAGGGTGGGGTAGGGAGAGGGGTAACTAAGAATTCACGTGAAGCACTTAGCACAGTAGCAGGATAGATGCTATTAGCTATTATTATGGATGCTTAATGCTACTGCAGGCATGTCATAGATCCCGAGCCAGCCCACTAATCTGCCCAGCGGCTCTTCTAGGTGGGCATGGCTCCATTTTGCATATAAAGAACTCAAGCCTCGGAGGGGCTAAGTAATTTGTCCAAAGTTGCATAGCTAAAAAACCAAACAAACAAACAAAAACAAAAAATTAAGGGCCTCCCTGGTGGCGCAGTGGTTGAGAGTCCGCCTGCCGATGCAGGGGACACGGGTTCGTGCCCCGGTCTGGGAAGATCCCACATGCCGCGGAGCGGCTGGGCCCGTGAGCCATGGCCGCTGAGGCTGCGCGTCTGGAGCCTGTGCTCCGCAACGGGAGAGGCCACAACAGTGAGAGGCCCGCGTACCGCAAAAAAACCAAAAACAAAGTTGCATAGCTATTAAATGATGGAGCCCGGACTCAAAGCCAGCTCCATCTGGCCCTACGTGCCAGGGTATCTCCGTTAGGCCCACTTTGAAGTCAAGGACTCCAAGAAAACAGTTCAGAAGCAGCCTCTTTGCCCCACTGAGTCACCACCCACTCAATTGCCAAAGCAGCGGCTCCTTCCCTCCCCTCTCCTGCCCATGCAGGGGCTGTTCAGATGGACGTTTCTCCTCCTGTGGAGCTTAAACCCTGATCTTGTTGCTCAAGGCTAGTTGGGGGTCAGGGGTGGAGCTTATTAGATTTTTGCTTTTTTTGTACGGAGTGTCTATACGACTTATAGCATGTGCATCAGCCTGTGAGCTTCAGAGATTATGCACTATGTGTGTCTAGTTCACTGATCTCCCTACCCCTGAAAACTCGGCAGGAAGTACCTGGGTGGTCGGATGGATGGATGGATATGTCCCTACCAGCTTCATAAGAAAAGCGTCTGGGTACTTTTTAAACTAAATATGTGCCACATTTCCCATTGGATCTTTCTTGTCCGATATCCTTAATAACAGCCACTTCAAGGTGGCACATACCTGGAAAAATCATCATTAAAATGCATATGTCTGTGCTTCAATTTTTCTTTCTTTCTTTCTGGCTGCATTTGGTCTTGGCTGCTGCGCGTGGGATTTTTCTCTAGTTGCGGCGAGCGGGGCCTACTTTTTGTTGCGGTGCGCGGGCTTCTCATTGCAGCGGCTCCTCTTGTTGCGGAGCACAGGCTCTAGAGCGCAGGCTCAGTAGTTGCGGCACACGGGCTTAGTTGCTCCGCGGCATGTGGAATCTTCCCGGAGCAGGGCTTGAGCCTGTGTCCCCTGCACTGGCAGGTGAATTCTTAACCACTGTGCCACCAGGGAAGTCCCCTCTGCTTCAATTTAAACAGAGATGCTGGCTCCCGGCAAAGAAAACACCAATGACCTTCTCCGACCCCTCCTCCCTGGCCCGAGTGCAGGGCTGGACTGGCCTCCGGGTAGGGTCTGGCTTGCTGGCCCCCAGAGACTTGCAAGGGGCTGGACTTGGAAGACAACAGGAGTCCTCCCAGCAGAACACTGTTCCATCACATCCCCACAGGCTGATTTCTCACTTTTCTCTCCTCGTGTCTTCAACACACAAGTCAGGACAGGGGACTAAGGCTTCCCTTTTTTCTGGGCTTGTCCCCAGTCACCTGTGCTAGACCCCAGAATCATTTTTAGCTAACTTCATTTTTAAAGGCGGTGCGGTTCCTGAGAAAGCAGGTCACTTGGTCTCTCCGAGCCTTGATTTCCTGATCCATAAAATGGGACTAAAAATATCTGTCTCACGGGGACGTTATGGAGCTTGGAGTCCTGATGCTTCCCCAAGTCTAGGATAAAGGATCATATTCCACGTCTTTTGTGTCTTCCCAGGCACATAGAGTGTATTAAATAAATACGGGTGATTGATTACGGAGCTGTTAGTTGCCACCTGGAGCTTCGGGAATTCTAAGCATAGGTGCTTTGGCTGGGGCCTGGATATGACCCCGTCAATGTGTGTATTAGGCCCCTTTTGTCTGGGAAGGTAGACACATTCCTTCCTTCCCCCGAGAAGAGAAACTTCCATGGAGTAATAAGGTCGGCCTGGCAGATAATGTTTGAGTGAGATGCATCCTCACCTCAAGGCCTGTTTGGTGAGTCATCTCCAAACAGGCCCCCTCCCCGCTCCCCCGCAAAAGCTTGTTCTGTGCCCAGAGGAAACACTTCATCCTCAAATGTAATTGTGTCTGAGGAGGTGTCCTCCGCGACCAGGCGGGTCACGGAGCCCACGAGTGAGTCAGCCCATCCGGGCGGAGTTAATTAAAGTGGGGAGGGCTGGCGGGGGCCGCCAGAGGGGTCTGCTGCGGCAGGAGATGACTCCCAGCAGGCATGGGGCCCAGTGCAGCTGGGCTTTTGGCTGTGGTCTGCTGGGCTCCAAAGGGTGCAAGGGGGCCATGGTCACAATGGGGGTGATCCAAGTCTAGGCGGGGAGATGAATCCAGGGGGCGATGGAGGCCTCCTTGGCTCTCCAAACTAGCTCAACAGTTTGGCTTAATATTGGGTGTTTCCACTGTCCTTTGGATTCTGTACACAATATTCACAAATAATCGAGAATTCCCTGTGCGTTCTCTGTGCCCAGAGAGATGGACTGGTCTGGCGGGGAGGGGGTAATTCTCTTCGACTGCTCTTCACCCACGGAGGTGTGGCCTCCTGACAGATGCCCAAGATGTCCAGGGCCTAGAATGGTACCCGCACGTTGTAGACACTTAATTGACAGCTTTGAATGAATGAATGAGGTTTAGGCTCTCCAGTTGGGGTTTATCTTGGCTGCCAATAGCTGGGTAGGTTGTAAGAGAGGAAGGAAAGAAATGAGTTGTTAAGAGGCAAAGAGAGAGATGCATCCTCTAGAATGTAAATTCCACAAAGGCAGGATGTTTTCTCTGTTTTCTCACCGCTGGGTCCCTTAGCACCTAGAACAATACCTGGTTCAGAGTAGAACTCCTTAAAGGTTTGTTAAGTGATGAGTGAACAGAGAAGGAAGGAAGGGAGGGAGGGAGGAAAGAAGGGAAGGAGGGAGGGAGGGAGGGAGGGATGGAGGGAAGGAGGGAGGGAGAGGGGGGGAAATCCATGCAACACGGTAGGCCTAATGAGAAGTGGCAAGCTTGGTGAGAGCAGTACCATTCTTCCTCTGTACCATCCTTCCATCCTCACCCCATTCCTCGGGCACCTGTTCATGGGGAAGACAAGTGTTCTCTTAGCAAATGATGTGGCGGTTTCTTATCTGCCTCCTTACCCTTGCTGCCACCCACCAACCTGCTCTGATTTCTGAAATATCCACCCCAGGGGAGGTTCCAGCCAAGAGCTGTCCCCAGTCCCAGGCGGGACACGTAAATGGAATCTCTGCCCCTTTCCTTCCCACGTAAGCTGGGCGGGACAATTCGGAAGGACCCTCTACTCCTCCCTCAAGCATGTCCTCCCTCAAGCCAGCTGGGGCTGCGGGCAGGGCGGGCCACGTGCCCAGCTTCCCTTGACTGAGGAAGGCATTGTGCTAGACCAGCCCCACCCTGCGAAGTTAGCTGTCTCCTGGAGCTGCATCTGAAAACCTGTCTGCCCAGAAGGGTTTCGCTGAGCTGCAGGGCTGCAGGGAGATTCAGAGCGAGCGCTGCCGGGGCCCCAGCCTCCCAGGATAGCAGAAGCCGCTAGGCCCATGTGTATCGGCAGCTTCACAGTGGGGGGCTGGGTGGGGGACGGGGTCCCTCGTAGTTTTCAGATCTGACACTTCGTGCGTTTCCAAACCAGAATATTCTAAGCCAAGAGAGTCAATATTCTGCCTCCCAAAACCTGGAGCTCTCAGGTGAACCAGGCACAATGACGGCTGTCTGAAGGCACTTTGTAGGGCGGCTGCTGAGTGAGAGGGTCTGGGCCACGTGTGACTCCCCATGAGGCTCGGGCCCTCTGTCTGCCACTGTCATGGGCCACCTGGACGCAGCTGGATGGACTGGCATGATGCTGCCTCTCCCTCTGCCCCTCCCCTCTCCAGGAATCGACGAGCGGTACAGCAGTAACTCGGGGCTTTGGCGATGCTGAGTGAGGCTGGCAGAGCTGGGGCTGGCAGATGAGGTGCGGCCTCCCAGGCACACCTGCCTGCTATCTGCCCTGCTATCTGCCAACTGGAGGCACCTTTGCCATCCTGGTGGGAGCCGTGGGCTAGTTCAGACAGGTAGAGGACAGCAACGCTGAGACCACAGGCTTGGGATTGATGCCATCGTGGCCAGTGAGCTCTATACCAGGAATACCCTGACCCTGATAGTTGTGAGGGTGGAGTGAGGCAAACAGTGGGTGGATAAGCCAGGTTTAACCCCATTAATGGAAAAAAAAAAAAGAGTTAATACTATTATAGTAGTTTCCTAGGGCAGTAACAACGTACCACACACTGGGTGGCTTAAAGCAGCAGAAGTTTATTGTCTCACAGTTCTGGAAGCTAGAAGTCTGAAATCAAGGTCTCAGCAGGGCCATGCTCTCTCTGAACCCTAGAGGGGAGAATCTTCCTTGCCTCTTCCTAGCTTCTGGCGATGGCCTGCAATCCTTGGAGTTCCCTGGTTTATAGCTGTAGCGCTTCAGCCTGTGCCCCCCCGTCACATGGCATTGCCCCCTCATGTGTGTGAATGTGTGTGTCTGACTGTCTCCTCTCTCCTTATAGGGACACGAGTCATATTGGATGAGGGCCCATCCTACTCCACTATGACCTCATCTTAAGTTGATTACATCTGCAAAGGCCATATTTCCAAATGAGGTCACATTCACGATACTGGGGGTTAGACTTCCATATATCATTTTTGGGGACACCATTCTACCCATAATAACCATCCATGCCCTTCCTTCCAGGTGAAGGTCAGGAATATTATCTCATATATGGCACCCTATGCAAAAAGCTTGATTTCCTTGCTGTTCAGTCCACATGGCCTCTTCTCATAAGGCATCTAGAAACAAGAACTAAGTTAATGTCCCTGGGGACTCCTATAGCTGATGAGGAATGCCAGCTCCAAGAAAGAAAGAGTCTTTATCTGTCCTGTTGACTATTGAGTCCCCAGCACTTAAACAGTGCCTGGCACAAAGTAGGTGCTCAATAAATGTTTTCTGAGTGAATGAATGAATATGGTGGTGGGAAATCCAGAGGCTGTCAGGTTTTAACTGTGTGACCCCACGAAAGTCACTTACCTCCCTGAGTCACATGTAAAATGGAAATAAGAATGAGGACACACAATTCACACATTATTGGGAGTATTGTATGGAACCGATGTAAAGGCATTAATTTGGTTCCTGGCACGTAGTAAGTGTTCAATAAATGCTAATTAAAGCAGAATCTGTTGGAGGCCATGGTGTGGTCTTTGAGTTTTACAGCTGGAGTGATGCCAACCTGCTGAGTGGAAATGTAGCTACACACTTCTTTTCCACAGGGAAGGGTTGAGCTGCTTTAACCAGTGACCTGCTAGTGAGAAAGTGATTAACCCTCAGGTGGAAGGAGGAGAATGGATTGCTAGGGAGATAATGTGATAGAGTGACCCATTAGGGCACAGGCTCTGTCTGTGGCTGCCCCTGGAGGTTCAAATCCCAGCTTTGGCCTTTGCCAGCTGTGCTGAGACTCAGTCTCTCCAACTCTAATGTGGGGAGGTAATAGCATCTATCTCCTGGGGCTCTAGTGAGGATTGAATTGCAGTGACTGTGGCACACAGTGAGAAGTGTGTACAGTTAGTATTATTAGTATCACTTTTGTAAGTACTCTGCCCTGATTGCTCGCGGCTAGATCCTTGGAAAACCTGACCCTCGAGTTCCGGCCTGACTTCTGGGGACACGGGCTGTCTTTCTGCTTTTCCTCACCCAAAGCGCGCGCACGGCATGCACCTGCCCACCCGCGCCAGCGCCCACTCGCGCCTGACAGCTCCGCGCACTGTGAGATCCAGTGCGCCCTCTGGTGGCGCTCGGCGGCCGCGCTGAGAGTCATCTGTGGGCACGTTCAGGGCTCTGACGTTTCCTGTTCTCTGAGATGCCCTTGACCATGGCTTTCGGCCCAGCGGGGGGTCTGTAGGAAAAGCTATGTCTCTCTGCGGCCGCTTTCGCGCACTTGCAGCTGTTCTGGAGGGTCCAGGAGCCGAACCGGCCTGGAGAGCACGGAGGGGGCGGACAGAGGGCACCCTCCTCATCCAGAGAGCAGAGCTGAGGGGCTCTTTCACACTCCCCCATCGCACTACTTTTTTCCTTAGTATGATGTTGAAACTGACTGGACAGCTAAAAGGGCCTGATATCTATAAATTTGCCCCTTTGGGGGTTCACCCCATATATCTTGGAATATCCAGCCATCTTCAGCCCCTAAGACTAGGGGATTAGAGTTCCTGCCCTGTCTGTTATGTGGACCTATTTTGGCATCCCAGCCTCAGGATTTCATTGTCATCATCTCTAACGTTATTTGGCACTAAGCCCATGCCAGGTGGGGTTCTAAGTGCTTTATGTGCATAACTCCTTTTTTTTTTTTTTTTTTGCGGTACGCAGGCCTCTCACTGCTGTGGCCTCTCCCGTTGCGGAGCACAGGCTCCGGACGCGCAGGCTCAGCGGCCATGGCTCACGGGCCCAGCCGCTCCGCGGCATGTGAGATCTTCCCGGACCGGGGCACGAACCCGTGTCCCCCGCATCGGCAGGCGGACTCCCAACCACTGCGCCACCAGGGAAGCCCATATGTACATAACTCCTTTTATCCTGCAAAGAGTCGGACCTAGAGGGACAGTAGCACCTAGGAGGAAACAGGCTCAGAGAGGTTAGTGATTTGTGGAAGATCAAACAGAACAAGGATTTGGATCCTCACAGTCTGGCTCCAAGCTGATGTCACCACCAACCGGTCCTACTGACCCCCTGATGAATTCTGTGTTGTGGTGCTGCACCCCTACCCTTGTATATGTACGCCCCGACCCCTCTATCTAGAATTCCCCTCCTCATCTCCAGGATGCCCACTTGGCAAACTCTCCTGTGAGTTCTTCCTGCCTCTCTGTGGGTCCCCTGGACCCCCACTCCCAGCCCCATCTCTCCATATGCCTGTCACCTGTGTTACTTGTTTGCCTCTGCTACTGGGCTCTGGAGTTGCTGACAGCTGGGACTATTTGCCGTTTGTCTTTGCTCTGTCAGCGCCAGGCACACGGCAGGTGCTCATTAGATGAAGCGAGGCTCAACGAGCAGCTGCCTTCTTCCAGGGACACATCTCACCATTGCCTCTGAAGTGGGGAGGAAAGGTACATTAGTCCCATTTCAGAGATGGAAATGCTGAGAGGGTAAGGGACTCAGCCAACTGCACAGAGTGAAGCAAACAGGAGATGTTCTTACATAGTCCCTTGTTCTGTGCTCAACTTCTCAGGCCAGAGACGAGTGAGAGACAAGGAAAAGGTGAGGGCCTGATGGAGAGTGGAGGTGTTCGTGTGGGGAGGTCCTGGACTTTATCTGCCTAGGCCAGGGAGGAGAGACTTTAAAATTAGCACTTGTCTTATTCTCCAGGGTCTCCCCTTGAAAGATCTTATCCTTTGGGTCCATCCTCCTCCCTGGCATGTCTCCTTTCCATGTAGACTTCTGTGCAGGCTGAAGCAGGGACCATGTGACCAAGGCAGTGGGGACCCAAGTAGGGGCTGGAGGAGTTGAGAACCCAGGGCAGCTGGGGGCTGGGATGCTGGGCCCTGGCATGTCTCACTCACTCACTCCCTGTTTAATGACTGCAGTGCTTGCCTCACTCCCCTTTCCCCGCGTCCAAGCCTCACCATTTCTCTCTTGGCCACATTACTGTTTGTCTCCTCTGCTCCACTCCCATCGCACTCCACTGAGCCATGTCACTGAGCACTGAGCTTGTGTCCGTGTGGATCACGTCAGGGATTTCTGGGCTAGTCTTGTTTCTCCTGTGCCTCAAAGAGGAGAACCAGGTCTTCTGTCCTGTTTGCCTCCCTTCAGTGGCCAGCACAATGCTGAGCACTAGTAGATGCTTAAGAGAAGGCAAGTTGCTTAACTTATCTGAGCCTCAGTTTCCTCCTCTGTAAAATGGGGATAATATATCCATATGTGTGAGACTGAGTATGTCAGCGTACCTAGTACAGGGCCCAGCACACAGGAGGCAAACATTCAATGCCAGTTTCCCATCTTCCCTGTCAAATCAGGCTGGATCAGCCCCCGGCTTCCTGGCTCTGACTGGGGGTGAGTAGCACCTTCCACCTTGGGCCCTGGTGGCTGGCGTTCAGAGGTTCAAATGCCTTCTCCTTTGTAGTCTTCTTTGCAACCTTGGGGACTAGAAGGGAAGGGCTGGGGACTCCCTGGCCCCAGCAAAGTGGAGGTTGGGTCTCGGTTGTCGCCCCGGCATCCAGCTGGAGCACTGCGGAGCTCAAGGTGGACGTTGCCAGTGTGACTGTCATTGAGTTGACCTGCTTCAGAGCCCCATCTCGCCTCCACCAGAAATGGCCTAATGAATGAATGGGTGGGGGGAGATGGGGATGGGGCTTGGATTTCTCGCTGGGTTCGTGAGTGGTGGCGCGAAGGGCATGACAGACACGTCTTACCCTTCTCCACTGGCTGTGTCTTTAAGCCAAAGCATAGGCTCCCATGGTGTGGACAGGTTTATTGGATGTGTCTGAGTGTTTCCTCATATTAACTCATTTCATCCTTACCATAACCCTGTGAGCTGGGTACTATATTTCTCACATGTTACAGATAAGGAAACTAAGAGAATCTACCTCTGGAAACTGTGCTCTCTACCACTGTTGTACTGTCTCCGGGTTGACAGAATGAACATTTTAATTTAAACCCCGCAGCCTGATTTCTTCTAGTGCCAGCCCACCTTTTTGGCTCATGGCCTGGTACCAGGGCCTGCCAGTGTCTCATGGCCCCAGGTGAGTGCTCTCTGCTCAGACCTCCCAGCTCTAAGCTCCCTTGAGACTCCACTACCCAGCTCTCAAGGGGAAGAGGAGAGTCCCCAGGGGATGAGAATAGCAGCTCATGAATATGTAACACTCCTGTCCCGCCCCCTCCCCCCCCCTCCCCCGCACAGCCCTGCGATCGCTCTGGGTGGCTGGACACTCTCTGTGGGTTTAACTTGGCCTTATTCTTTTGTCCAACTTTATGCTGCCTCACTGTACCGCCTCCACCATGATTTCTGTCTCTCCTGAGGAGAGGAAAGGGCTTTTTTTGGACCTCTGATGGCCACTAAAAGCTTCCTGTGGGGATCCCCAGGGAAGGCTTCCGCTATCCTTGAAACCCCCCTCCTCCCCACATGCACCCCGGGGGGAGGGTTGTCCGGGCTCCTGCCTGGTTTCGCAGCCCAGCTGCAGAGCCTCTAATGGGGCCGGGGGGCACAGCGGACGGTAATTTACTAGCACTCACCACTCCTCTCCAAGGTTACCAAAAGTATTCTTCTGAGTTCACAGGAGGATGGGAGAGAAGGATCTCTATCCAGAAATGTAAGATGCTGGGAGGAGCTCAGAAATGTGCAAAAGTATTACCCAAAATGAAATGGAGTTTGTATTTAAAAAACAGTACAAATAATGAAGAGCCCTAGTAAAACATTCAGGGCCTTTGACTCAGTAATTTCACTTCTGAGAGCTGATTCTAAGGAAATCATTCAGAGAAGAAGGAAACATGAGGCCTAAAGGGGTTCATTACAGAAGTGAAAAATTAGAAACAACCTAAATATGGGAGAATGGTGAAATAAATGGAGACTTTGATGTGATGGTATCATGTGAGATCCTTTTAAATGATGCTTATGAAGAATATGTAACAACTGGGAACATGTGTACAATACATTGTAACTACATAAAATACAAAACTACATAAAATGTATGTGCAGAAGGGAATGAGCAAAACTGTAATAATTTCGGTGTAAGTGAAGTGATTAGGGTGGTAACTTCCTTTAAAATAATTTTCCTTGCTTGAAATACTCCTACAATGAAAAAGAAAAAGAAAGAAATGAATGACGCAGGGGTAGTGATTGGAAGGGGGACATCTGGGGTGCTGGCAGCGTTCAATGTCTCGATCTAGGTGCTGGGTACATAGACGTGTTCATTTTAGGAACATTTTGTGAACTGTACACTTGGGGTATGTGAACATTTCTGTATGTGTGTTACTTCAAGGAAAAGTTGAAAATAAAAGAAAAAAATGAGATTTTAAAAACAGAAATGGTGACTACCTCATGTTTTATTGGATACACTCTGAACTGTAGCCTACACAGTTAGTAAGGGTTTTCTTTTTTCCCTAAAAGGCCCTCTTATTAAAAATTAGTAATGACTGTTTTAAAACAATTTTTTTTTATTTTGGAGTATAGTTCATTAACAATGTGTTAGTTTCTTTTGTACAGCAAAATGATTCATTTACACATATATCTATTCTTTTTCAAATTATTTTCCTATTTAGGTTATTACAGAGTGTTCAGCAGAGTTCCCTGTACTATATACAGTAGGTCTTTGCTGGTTGCCTATTTTAAATATAGCAGTGTGTACATGTCAATCCCAAACTCCCAGTCTTGTCCTCTCCCCCATACTTCCCCCCAACCCCCGGTGACCATAAATTTGTTCTGTAAGTCTGTGAGTCTTTCTGTTTTGTAAATAAGTTCATTTGTATCATTTGTTTTAGATTCTGCATATAAGTGATATCATATGATATTTGTCTTTCTCTGTCTAACTTACTTCACTTAGTATGATGATCTCCAGGTCCATTCCATCCATGTTGCTGCAAATGGCATTATTTCATTCTTTTTAATGGCTGAAGAATATTCCATTTATATATATATATATATATATATATATATATATATATCTATCTACACATCTTCTTTATCCATTCATCTGTTGACGGACATTTAGGTTGCTTCCATGTCTTGGCTATTGTAAACAGTACTGCAATGAACATTGGGGTGGATGTATTTGAACCATGTTTTTCTCTGGATATATGCCCAGGAGCGGGACTGCCAGATCATGTGGTAGCACTATTTTTAGTTTATTAAGGAATGACTGTTTTTAAAAGTCCTTTTCTCGGGGATCGTTTGAAGCTGGGTAGCAAGAAGATAGGCTTAACAACCTACATGCCCATCGACAGACGAATGGATAAAGAAGATGTGGTACATATATACAATGGAATATTACTCAGCCATAAAATGGAACAAAATTGGGTCATTTGTTGAGACGTGGATGGATCTAGAGACTGTCATGCAGAGTGAGGTAAGTCAGAAATAGAGAAACAAATATCGTATATTAACGCATGTATGTGGAAACTAGAAAAATGGTACAGGTGAACCGGTTTGCAGGGCAGAAGTTGAGACACAGATGTGGAGAACAAACGTATGGACACCAAGGGGGGAAAGCCGTGGGGGGGCTGGGGATGGTGGTGGGATGAATTGGGCGATTGGGATTGACATGTATACACTGATGTGTTTAAAATTGATGACTAATAAGAACCTATGTATAAAAAAATAAATAAAATTCAAAACAACAAAAAAAAAGAAGATGGGCTTAAGAACTTATAGTGCCTAATCTCTGTGAAACCTCAGTTTCGTGGTTTCCAAACCAGAGCATGCATCGGAACCTTCTGGATGGCTTGACTGCTTGTTGAAACATAGATTGTTAGGTCCACCTAGGTCTGGGGTGGGGTCTGAGAATTTGCATTTCTAACAAGTTCCCAGGTTGTGCTGCTGGTTTGTGGAACCCACTTTGAGAATACCTGCCCTAAAATAACCATCTGGAATCCCAAGCTTAGTAGTAGGGGAAGGCTAAGACATAGTCTTTTTTTTTTATTTTATTAAATTTTATTTTTTTTATACAGCAGGTTCTTATTAGTTATCTATTTTATACATATCAGTGTATACATGTCAAACCCAATCTCCCAATTCATCTCACCACCACCACCGCCTCCACTTTCCCCCTTGGTGCCCGTACATTTGTTCTCTACATCTGTGTCTCTATTTCTGTCTTGCAAACCGGTTCATCTGTACCATTTTTCTAGATTCCACATATATGCGTTAATATACGATATTTTTCTCTTTCTGACTTACTTCACTCTGCATGACAGTCTCTTCATCCCCACATCTCTACAAATGACCCTACTTCATTCCTTTTCATGGCTGAATAATATTCCATTGTATATATGTACCACATCTTCTTTATCCCTTCATCTGTGGATGGGCATTTAGGTTGCTTCCATGACCTGGCTATTGTAAATAGTGCTGTAGTGAACATTGGGGTGCCTGTGTCTTTTTGAATTATGGTTTTCTCTGGGTACATGCCCAGTAGTGGGATTGCTGGGTCATCTGGTAATTCTATTTTTAGTTTTTTAAGGGACCTCCATACTGTTCTCCATAGTGGCTGTATCAATTTACGTTCCCACCAACAGTGCAAGACGGTTCACTTTTCTCCACACCCTCTCCAGCAATTGTTGTTTGTAGATTTTCTGATGATGCCCATTCTAACCAGTGTGAGGTGATACCTCATTGTAGTTTTGATTTGCATTTCTCTAATAATTAGTGATGTTGAGCAGCTTTTCACGTGCCTCTTGGCCATCTGTATGTCTTCTTTGGAGAAATGTCTATTTAGGTCTTCTGCCCATTTTTTAATTGGGTTGTTTGTTTTTTTAATATTGAGCTACATGAGCTGTTTATATATTTTGGAGATTAATCCTTTGTCCATTGATTCGTTCGCAAATATTTTCTCCCGTTCTGAGGGTTGTAAGACATAGGCTTGAATGTCAAGACATACTCTTCCTTCTGCAAAACCAAAGCTAGTGTTAGGTCTTGATGATCATGATTCTGCCACCCCAAAAGATGTCAGTGCCTCTGGTCATCGGTGCTCTGCTCTGTGCGGAAGGAATTGATTTTGATGGGCCTTACAGATGCTTTCCAAAAATTCTAGCCAAGGCTGGTATTGGTGTGAAAGGGACATAGAGTCAAAATCACTCAAGAATGGGGAACAGGGCTTCCCTGGTGGCGCAGTGGTTGAGAGTCCGCCTGCCGATGCAGGGAACACGGGTTCGTGCCCCGGTCCGGGAAGATCCCGCATGCCGCGGCGCGGCTGGGCCCGTGAGCCATGGCCGCTGAGCCTGCGCGTCCGGAGCCTGTGCTCCGCAACGGGAGAGGCCGCAGCAGTGAGAGGCCCGCGTACCACACACGCACACAAAAAGAATGGGGAACATACAAATTAGAATGCCTGGCATTGTATCTTTAAGCTCAAATGAGTGCCTTTTTAGGGGGTGAAAAAACAGTCAACATTTCTTACTGTTATTTTTACTGTTACATTTTTTACTGAGCAATTACCCTCGGCCAGGCACCGTGCCGAGAGCTTTGTTCTGTGTCTCAGTGCATTCTCAGAGCCACCCTCCGAGGTCAGTACAATCATTGCCCCCATGGGCAGCCCACAACTGTGGTGTATACATAGATGCGTGGATGGAAGCCCAGGTGCAGAGCGCGTGGCCATGCGCGGGGAGAGCCGGTGGGCACCCAGTCACTCCCCCTTGGAACCACCTGCAGCGGTGGCCAGGGAGGAGGGATGCCTGGCGGCCTGCACGGGCAGATCAGGGAAAGGATGGGTTTCGTAGGAAGGGGTGGTGGAAGAGGTAGGCTCTGGGGAAGGCTGGCCTGAGAAGGCGGGGAGGAGGAGGATACATTGTGCAGGGAAAGATCCAGGAAGCAAGGCACCATGGGCTGGATTTGCTGGGATTTGGGGATGAAAGAAATGCAAATCAGAGAAGCAGAAGCCCCAAAGGCTCACTTATCTGCAGATCCTGCCCTCAGGGGTGGCTGGATCCACCAGGGCTACCAGGACTCCACCTCTCCTTAATTTCTGACTTTTCTACAAGGGACGTAATAGAAAAAGAAAAAAGGAGTGGCTAAGGTCAGGTGGCCAGGGGTCTAGTTTTAGTGGCCTGAAGGTGCTGCTGAAGTGCTTTGAGGCCTCCTGGTGGGGAGCCCTTCCAGAAGCTGCTCTTCCCCCCTCCCCTGGGTGAGCGTGGCGGGCTGAGAGTGCCCTGCTGGCACCCCTGTCGCACTGTCATGTTGCTCTGCTCTGGATGCAACCTGGTGTGTGAGGGGGGCGAGCCCGCCCTGTGCAGCCACTGCCGATGCTTGCGTGACTCTGTAGGGCTGTTGTTGGTACCCAGATTTTCCCCCGTAGGTGCTTGTTCTTCACGCCTGCTCCCTGCTGCCTCCCCATGGACCCAAGACACCTGGGTCTCTGCCGCAGACCCTGGCCTTCTCACTTGCAGGCATAGGGAGGGGGCTGAAGGTCTCCCTTTCTCTCTCTCTCCTTTTTTAAAAAATAAATTTATTTATTTAGTTAGTTTTGCCTGCGTTGGGTCTTCGTCGCTGCATGCGGGCTTTCTCTAGTTGCGGCGAGCAGGGGCTACTCTGGGTTGTGGCGCGCGGGCTTTTCATTGTGGTGGCTTCTCTTGTTGCGGAGCATGGGCTCTAGGCGCGTGGGCTTTGGTAGTTGTGGTTCGTGGGCTCTAGAGCGCAGGCTCCATAGTTGTGGCGCACGGGCTTAGTTGCTCCGCGGCATGTGATCTCCTGGGCCAGGGATCGAACCCATGTCCCCTGCATTGGCAGGCGGGTTCTTAACCACTGCACCACTGGGGAAGTCTCTCCCTTTCTCTTTAGTGTACAGCGTTCTATGAGTTGAGGCACCTCACCAAGTCTACTGCTTTGCAGACTGCTTTATCATGAAGCTCTGTCGTGTTGGCTGGCATTTTGTATAACAAGACTTAATAGATGATCAAGATTCACTATTGCTCTGTCTCCCTGGTCTCAGATCTGACAGCACCTGCCTGCCTCTCTGTTCCATCCTGAACTGTAAGGACATGCTGTTCATCTTTAATATCTGTTCATTCCACAATCCACCCACCCCCACACTGGGAAGGGACCCAGGAGTGTCACCCAGAGGGTGGATTGACTTTATTTATTTCCCCCTCACCAGATGGAAGGTACTGTTCTGCCTCTGATCATGAGCTAACAAGAGCCACGAGACAGTGTCCAGGAGGGGTTTTGAGATGGCAAGGCATCTCTCTCTCTCTCTCTCTCTCTCTCTCTCTCTCTCTCACACACACACACACACACACACACACACTCAGCTTCCACCCTACTTGGCGGGGCTGCTACCTGGCCCTCCTGCAGTCTCTCTCACATTATTGGTCATGGTATCATGAAAGGACACATTTGAGAAGCTCTTCCAATGTTTTCATTACACTGAGACCATCCTTCATTGGAGATGGTCCCAACGTATCCCAGATGACTTGGCTACCCAGGACCAGATAGGTAGGATCAGGGTCTCACACACTTCTCTGCCTGGGCTGCTATCTGAGGCCATTCAAGGTGGCTGCACTGAGAGTTACCTTGAGATGGGAGGCTGAGGTGTGAGGGGGACCTCAAAGTAGTCAGCTTCTTCTCCGCCACACAGTGAGGTGAAGTGAGTCCAACCGCGGGAGACTAAATAATCCTTGTCTCTTCATTACCTCCAAAAGGTCCTTTAGAGAAGAAATAGCCAGTATTTGGATTTTTACATATTGATAACTCTTCCTCCAAGATTAAGAGATGGGAGTAATATATACATTTCTGAGGGTTGCCTGGGCAACACCCGATGGTATCAACGGGTGTGTAGGAGGATTTCCAAGCATGGAGTAAGCCTCAGAGGCTACAGGAGTGGCAGTTCCTTTTACCCTTGTTGAAAGACTCAGATCCCAGTGGAATGTTAGGTCAGCATGAAATTCCACGTTTGAATCACAACAAAGACTCAAAGCAGACCCAAGGGCATCTCTAATGGGTAGTCCTAACTGTGTGGCCATGACCCTGATATTGCATGAGAGTCTGCAGCTTACCGTGATGGACCAGGCATTCAACACTTAGGTTACGTGGTTGGGAAGCTCATGGTGAGGTGGGCAGAGGGTGGCCAGGCTACGAAGAGCTATGCTCCCATCACAGCTGGGGGCTCTGGAGCAGCGATAGAGCAGAGAGGGAAGCTGTCAACAGGACTCTCAGCGAATAAGTGTAGCCACTGGCTAACCTTAGCTTCAGCGGTCCTCTTCTCCAGAGGGCTGAACGTAATGTGGACAGTGGATGTGTTATGCAGAAGATCACTGTGAGAGTGGAGCCAGTGTCTGTTGAACATAGATTCTCTGCCAGCTACTGTGCAAAGAGCTCTACCCACACTACCATGCAACAAACCAGTTTAAAGACTGAGGAAACACGGACAAGGAGGTTACATGCTGTCCCAGGATCATAGAGCTAATGAAGGGCAGAGCGAGGGTCTGTGCTCAGGTCTGCCAGCCTCCAAAGATAGACCCTTTACTGTGCTTCTTAACTGCTTCCCCCAGACACAGACGGCAGGAGACTTTTACCTGGAGACTGTCTCCCGACAGCATCCGAGTGTTCCTTGTAATTCACAAAGCATTAGCTGTATCTTGATTAACCCCTTTTGCTCCCACTCAAAAAAAAAGCACATCCCATGCAAGTGAATGAAAGTGATATTATTAAATACCATTTGATAGTACTAAGTACTAAATGAGAAAGAATATTGTGCTTGCAAATTTGGGTACTTTACCAATATTAACATTCCTAGTAACTGACTTCACACCATACCCGATTTGAAATCCACCTGTACATCATGACCCTGTTTGAGAATCACCCAGCTGTACTACCCATGATGATGAGTTTGGTCCTCGCTCACATATGCTGCAAGGCCAGCCACCTAAATGGGGCTGGTCTCATCCTGAGTGGCAAAGGACATCGATACAAAAAGCAAGGGTGTTTATGCAGGTTGCTACCTTTCAACAAAGTCCTCCTCTAACATGGCCCCGGGGTCTCCAAAGGGGCTGCTGTTCTAGGCCTGGGTCTGATTTGTAGTAGTGACACTTCTTATTTTATTTATTTATTTACTGGTTGATTGATTGATTCGATGATGTTTAGAGAACACTGATTTTAGAGATACTGTTTTGATTTTCAAAGCATGCTCCGGTGGGGCTTAGAGGTTCCATAGATATGGTTCATGGACTTCTTGGAGGTGTTGGTGAAGGACCTAGACTGGGAACGACTTACCAAAGAGAACAGCTACTTTTTTGCACTTTATATAACAGAGTTCTACGTACAGTTCCATCTGAAGAAAGACTTTTGGGGGATCTTTTTAAAAGTTCAAAAGCCACTGCTTTAAAATGATGCTTTTGCAATCCCATAGGCAATATCATTCCTGCTTATGGGCGAGTCCCTCTCCTGTGAACCCACTTACCGGCTGGCAGGGAAGAGTTGCCCAGGCACTAAATCTATGTAAAGACCCATCCTCTGGCCTATGCTTTGATAATGGGGCAAGAAGTGAGTCTCCCTTGTGGAGTGGCTGGGCTAGCTAGGATCCAAGGAACAAAAGGAAATGTGCAGTGGTGGATGTTGGGAGAAACAGGAAAATAAAACCACCTATTCGGTCTCATGGTGGCCTTTCACACTGGAAGGGGAAGGAATATGGGGTAAGGAGCCCTCCTTGTTTTATTAGGGAATTTATTCTACCTCCAGAGGGGGCCTCCTAATTTCTCGGGTGTTTGCAGAAACCATTCGCGTGCATCCAGGCTGTTTCAGAATTGCTGCGCATTTGAACCTGCTCCAACCAAGCAAATTGACCCTAATGGGGAAATTTTCCTTGGCAGTAGATCGTCTTCCTTTTCACCACCCCCTCTGTCTTCTTCCGGCTGCCCTTCATCTTTTCCAAGTCATAGAAAGTTAAAATTCACCCTTTGGCATCATTCCATAAAGTCAGTTGGTTTCTTCCCCAGTGTTATTCTTTCTCTCATTTTCTCCCTTCAGTGCTGAGCACACACCTCCTTCTGATTTGAAAGACCTTCTCTATTATGGATGAACGTGTCTTGCTAAATACATGTACAGTGGAAGTAGGTCTGACCCATATTGACTTCCCAGGGGCTATGTCCCTAAAGTACTTTTATAAATTGGTTGACTGGACCTAAGCACACATTTTCCCACCCAGCCATTGGCCCTGGGTTCCCAGGGCTGCCCACAGAAGCCTCTTCTCTAGCCATGGGAGGCAGCGCTGGTGTGGACTCTCTCGAGGTGACGTGGTGGAATGGACAGAGAACCCAGGTTTGGGGATGAGCTAGAATTGGGTTCAAATCTCAGATTATCTTCTGCCTTTGAGCCACTTACCCATAGAACAATTTCCTCCTCAGTAGATAAAATGAGAGTGCTGACACCCACCTCAGATGTAAAGTAGGCTTGATTACCTTGAGTTAGGGCTAACTGGCAGAACAGTGCTGAGTGCCCAGCACAGAGTGGGTGCTCAGTAAATGGTACTTCCCTATCACCCCTCTCTACCCCCATCATTGAGTCTGAAGAGTCGTACTAGAGTTGGTATTCTTCAATGAACAATGAAAAAAGAGGAGAAAATGAAAATGCTACAATATTAGTTATGCACCGAAAGAGGGAATCGATCATATCGTGAATAAGAAATAGAGTTTCTGTCTCTATTGCTGGTATTAGGTAACAGGCAGAATTATTCAGCTGGAGGAAGATGGAGTAGATGGAGACAAGATGAAGACGCTGAGAGGCTGTCTGGACAGTTTCTGGGCTCAGGGATGGTTACTGCTGACCTGTTTGGAGATGAATTCCCTTAAAAATATCCTAGGGGAATGTGGTCAGTTGTCTTTCTCTGTTTCTCAGGACTGCCAGTCCAGCTGGGGGTAGGAAGAGACAGAACAGCTGGGCAAGAGGAGGGATGGTGGACAGACCCTGAATATTTGATGCCTGGACCCACCCTCCTCTACGACAAATTTCTACCTAGTAATAATCATGTAATGATTAATAGTAATCATTCTTTTCCTGATTGTTGATTAATTTAAAACTAAACACTTTGAGGGCTTCCCTGGTGGCGCAGTGGTTGAGAGTGGCCTGCCGATGCAGGAAACGTGGGTTCGTGCCCCGGTCCGGGAAGATCCCACGTGCCACGGAGCGGCTGGGCCCGTGAGCCATGGCCGCTGAGCCTGCACGTCCGGAGCCTGTGCTCCGCAACGGGAGAGGCCACAACAGTGAGAGGCCCGCGTACCACAAAAAATAAATAAATAAATAAATAAATAAATAAATAAACACTTTGAAACCATGAACAAATTTCAATGTTAAAGATATTATTCAAATTCAGTAAAATTTGTCATGTAGGAACTAATATTTGAGCTTACAAATATCCCATCTCACAGTTCTGCTCTGTTTCACTGTTTTAAATTTTAAATGCAAATAAAAATTTCACATAGAATAACAAGATTGAAGTAAGCTGAGTTCTTTCTCTGTCTCTAGGACACCGTGCTATCATAGTTTACTTTGAACCTACCGTTTGAACACAGGGATATGTTTAATAAGTACCACGGTGACCAAGACACAAACGGGCCATAAGTGAGCTTGAACAATTCTGCATTTTAAGAATGGAATTTTTTTTTTTTTTGAGAGTTATGTTTTATTCGGCAGGAATTTTTAGGACTTCAAGCCTGGGAGGCAGCATCTCAAGTAACGCTGAGAACTGCTCCAGGGAGGCCAGGCAGGCGTCAGGTTATATAGAAGTTTTGCAACAAAAGGGCAGGTCGTCTGACCTTCAAAAGATTATTGTTAATTAAAAAAAAAACACAGATATCTCAAGTTAAGAAATTTAGCGCTTTTTCTGTGCATGGGAAGATGCAAGAGTCTGGGCTCACTGAAATCATCCCTTTGATATGCACCTCAGCTATCTGGGGCCAGTATCCTGTGTTTTCACATCCTGAGTTTCCTCAGGGCTACCTGTAGGGAGTAGATGGCAGGTAAAGTATGGACTCTTGAAACACCCAGGGAGCTAAGGGGAGCTAAGTTTGTGTGTGTTTGGCTGACTTCATAACCTCCAGGTGGAATGTGATTTTTATTAAAGAACAGGTAATAAGAGCATGCTAATTTGAAGCTTACGTATATTATTAAAACTCAACAGCAACTGCAGCAGTCGTTTAGAACTTAGACCAACGAGAGGTTTCCTTGGGGAGGGGTATTTTATCACTGACATTGTTTCGACTTTCTAGAGCAAGACGAGAAAAAAAAGTAGCCTGACTTAGAGTCAGTTTTATTATTGTTTTTACATCCCTACAGACGATGAACCTCTTCTTGTTCACATCCCATCGGTGGCCTATCGCCACGGCCCTGCCAACGGTAAGGCCCAGGTGTGGCAGGCACTGTTTAGTGCTCACCCACCAGCCATTCCTACTTCCTCCTCTAACAGAAGTCCATCTTGTTTGTCACTGAACGTTAAAAAGTGAGCCTCTCCCCCAGCTTCAGGGAGTAAACATATTTTAAACCAATCGTGGCAATCCATTTCTCCTCTGACAGTGATTGCTTTGGGGTCAGTATGTTTCTGGATTCTGGCCAAGAAGATGTGAGGATAAGTCTGCTGGAGTGGGAATGGGGAACTTCTGGGAAAGATTGTCCTCCGGAATCATATCAAATCAAAACAAACACTGAAAAACAAACTAGAGACATAAGGGGTGACATTTCTCCCAGCATAAACACACATATGCATACATCCCCTTCCTGGCTTTGGACACACTGGGTGAGGAAGTGTTGCTTAGGCCACAAGACACAACCTTCATCCCTGGGGGAACAAGGCGAAGACGACAGCCAGTATGCTAAGGACGGCCCACCAAAAAGATGAAACCACCTGCCCCTGGAGCCTTTGCCGTGTGAGATCATAGACTCCTATCCCTGAAGCCACTGGACTCTCCTGGTGCTTGAAGCCAAAACCAGCATAGAGTTATCGTTGAGTGGGTGTGCATGTGGGGAAAGACGGTCACCCAAGGAAGTGGCACATCTCAGTATGGAGAAAAGCAGCGAGAAGGGAGAGCACAGTGTGCACTGGGCCTCCCGTGGTATGGGGGAGAACGAAAAGAGGGGAGTGGAGAAGAGACATGGGGCCAGGGGCTTCTGATCTTGGCTTCGGATGATACCACTGACCTGAACGTCTTGGCAACTGAACCAGAACCAAGGTGTCTGAGTGGATGAGCTGGGGGATGGATGGGGCAGCGTCCGCATGGGCATTTGTGAGCCAGGGAGGCTGTTACTAGTGCAGTGACCACCCATGTAATCCATCAATCATTGCACTCACTATGCTTCTCCTTCCCAAACAAGGAAGGCATAGTAAACAATAAAATAGTGTGAACTGAGAGAAAGTCAGTGGCCCTGAGCCATTTGCTGATTCAGTCTTTATCCTAGCCTTGGTCCCCTACAAAACAGAGCCTGAGGCCAGCTTTGCAATGCTGATGCTTCATTGGAGAGGTACAAGGCCAGGGAATGGAGGGTGATGTAAAGGGGAGGTGGGGGCGAGGACGGATGCCAAGCAATAGGGTATGATGGGTACTGTGCTGGCCACCACGTCTCATCTGGCCTCAAAGAGACCTAGCAGGTTGCTGGGGGTGCATGTCTCTTCTGGAAGGTTTATAAAGAGAAATCACACCATGAAACAGGGCACAGAGGGCAGAAAAAAAGGGAAGAACTCAGGGAGCTACCCTCCTGAACTTCTGGGGTGCATCGTCCGGCCCCTCAGTAAACCAAACCTCATGCACCAGACGTGGAGGTGAGACTCAGCCTGAGTGGGTGCTGAGCAAGAGAGAGAAAAATGGAGACAGTCGAGGGAACCTGCAATGACACCTACAGTGTGCACGTGTGGCTCGGGCTCTGGACCCAGGTAATGTCCTTCAGTGTGCAGGGGCAACCCATCCCACCTTGTCCCACAGTTGTCCCTCTCCTTGTGGGGCTCAGACACCCTTCAGGAGGCCTTGACACGTTCTCCACCACTCTTCCATTCCTTTCCTCATCACCCTTCCAGTCTGCTTTCGAAGCAAGTCCCTCAGGGCTGAACATAAAATTCCATCAGTGCCTTTAGTAAGGGAGAGTAAAGAGGAATTATGGCTGTTCTCTGCTCGGCTGGGTTTTGTAGAATTACCCCAAAGCAGTGTTTATCATGCCATTGAGCTGGAGGCCCACGCTTAATGTGCTATCTGTCCTGACCCCAGATGTCTCTCTGCATCGCTGCTCTTCCACCAGCTCTCCTATAGTCTGGCTCATTGTAGGGTCATTGCTGACAAGTGTATTACCCATGTTTATCCATATTAAATCTTGTATCGTTGACTGCCCTTTACCCATTTCTGTAAACTCTCTTTGGTCCCCCTGCAGTTTCCCTTCCTGCCTTGCCGTGTCCTTCTTGGAAAGGCAAACCCTTCTAAGTCAGGAGTTCTAGTGAAGCTTGTTTCTAATTGTTTACGAAGGATAAAGCTGTTAGAGGTGGCCCTGCTACAAGGCTGGAGACTTCACCTGGAATTGGTACTGACCCATACATAATTACATCATTCAGAGCAGTGGGGACTTCACCCATGGAACTGGTTTCATTACAATAATATACATTTGGGAAGCTAACAGTTGGCCAGCACTTTTCTCATGTAAAAACACAGCCGAAAGCTATCATCTTAATCATGTTTTACATAGCTAGAGCATTTGACAGTTTATAAAACACTTATGTTTGACTTTTCCTAAAACCTAAAAGCATTTGGTATTTTTCCCTCTCCATAAAACATTTTACTAGAACAAAAATAAAATGCATTTTATTCTGAAAAATAATGAAATAAGTTTTACCTTAACTGAGCCATTAGGAAATGAAAACACAGTTCAATGTTCCCAGGGTTGACTTTTATGTCATTAATGCTAGGGACACAGGCTCAGCCAACATGTTTCTTTGTTCCCAGTAAATAACACCACCTTACATGTGTTTGGTAGTTTAGAATTAATTTGCCCAAAGTTTCATGTATTTCATGATTTCTTTAAGATAATGATCCCTGAGAAGAGAAATGAACTAGGAGGCATAATCTGTGAGTTTGCAAAGCAAATTCTTCACTCTTTCTGTGGCTAGTGTTGACCGTGAGATTTTGGCAGTTAAAACTATCATCAAAGAAAAAGTTTGCCTTCTACCAATGATGAGGCCCTAGAAACAAATTGTCTGCTTGGTATTTGAAATCAACTATGTTTTATGCTTAAATTGATGCAAAAGTCACAAGAAATTAGATGATAAATTAATATGTGACAAATGAAAATAAGGTCAAATCTCTTTGTTATTAGTTACGAAAAAACCCACAATCCAGGGCTTCCCTGGTGGCGCAGTGGTTGAGAGTCCGCCTGCCGATGCAGGGGACACGGGTTCGTGCCCCGGTCCGGGAAGATGTCACATGCCACGGAGCGGCTGGGCCCGTGAGCCATGGCCGCTGAGCCTGCGCATCCGGAGCCTGTGCTCCGCAGCGGGAGAGGCCACAACAGTGAGAGGCCCGCGAACTGAAAAAACAAACAAAAAACAAACCCCACAATCCACTGTAATGGAAAATATTTCATTAGACAGATCATTCATTCAGTTAATCGCTGGTTGTTTAATGCCTCCTAGGTAGCAGGTGCTATCAAGGCACATTCTCCTCCCCCCTCCCTCTCCCCACATCCTTCTCCTTCTCTGCCTCTCTTCCTCTCTTTGTACTCCTTCTCTGGATCATCTTTCTTTCCCCCCAAATTTGGCAGGTGACAAAGCTCTTAGAGTCATGATGTGTTCTTATTCTCCTGGTGATGAGGAAGGAAAACGATCTTTGTTTCTATGGAGAGACATGTCTCACCCTCCTGACCCCACAGCTGGCCCACTCACTGCAGTCCCCATCTTGCACAGGGCAAGGAATCTTTTTGGCCAGCAGAGAACTTCAATATGCCATTCAGCTGTGTTGGTGAGAATGGGATCTTGAGGCTCAGGGGAAAAAAAAAAATGGAGCTTTGAAATATCTGGAAGTTATTCCAAGACCCCTGGTAAGGATTTCAGATGATGAAACGGCTGATAGTGGTGGTGGGAGGGAACCCAAGCATTTATCCACTCAAGACGTCATCCCCTTCACATTTTATCTTTGGTGTCATGGCGGCAGCACTAATAGGACACGAGCCTTCTTGCCCCAATAATGGCCCATTACAGCTTCAGGAAAAGCCATCATGTTTCCGCAGCATTTATCTGTCAGCAGGAGACTATTATGGGAGCACAAACTCGCATTGTATTAGCGTTATCAGTTCATTATGATTCTTGGGACTCGTGCCAGCCAGTGGGCTGCCAGTCTGCTGACCAGCACTCGGGGATATAACTCCACACCCCAAATTCAAGCACTGAGAAGAGAGTGGGCCCGCAGGGGTGTGTGGTTGGCACATTGTCTCTGGCCAGGAGTCCATGGAGCCCTGGCCTGATCAGCACGGTATCCAGAGATGTCCAGGTTAGGCTCACTCTCCTGGCTGGGCCCACCTTAGTCCTCATGGACCGTCAATGGTTGTGCTTCCCCGACTCACCTCCCCCAGCGCTTACCCTGGGGTGGAACAGAAACAGGCTTGGACTGTGATTCAGTTTCACGGAGGCATCCTCTCCTTCCTGGGCTGGTGGTAAGAATTAACTATACACCTTATGTTTCTCAAGGCATCATTCTCACCTGGAAACTTGGTTTGGGGAACATGGATAAGGTTGAGGGACAGGGACGCTGTAACCAAACAATCAGTGTCCCGCATTCACCATGCTTAGGGAGCATGTGGTGGAATTGCCAGAAATTCTCGTTGCTCTTGTCTTTTAGTGATGAAGCCATTAGGTCCTCCTGCTAGGTTGCCTGGCTTGAAAGCTGAGAAAAGCGTCCCCATGGTTGAGCTGGAAGCAGCCCATCCAGGGAGGGGATTCAAGAACCCGAGAGACACCGCTTGCTGCTGCCTTGCATGTGCAGAAATGAGCAGTGTCGGGGCAGGGGGGCACCTCAAGACAGGGACATACACACCAAGACCAGTGCAAGGTGGTGATCTTCACCACACTTGTGGCAAGGGGTGCTGCACTGGGGTCCGCCGCATAGATCATGGCAAGACAGCTTGAGTGGCCCTCGAGATCCAGGTGCAGGCATTCGGACAGCCCATTCTAAGGACTTAGCCAGGCTGGGATGGGAAAGAGTGGGTGGCTAGTGTGGACCTGGGTTCGGCTATGCGTGAGATACCTGGGGCTTTTTGTACCCAGAGGAACATAGATTTGGGGGACAGAACACTCCGAGCTGTGTCTGGGTATGTTTTCCTACTTATCTACCTCCCGGACCCCACCCCAAGGAGACCACTTGGGGAAGGGTGTGGACACAGAAGGCTGGGTCCCCACCATCTCCCAGGTGATGTGTGTGTGGAGTGTTGTTGCCAAGGGCATGGTTCTGGTTTGTCTTCATATTCCTTAGGAAAGAGCTTGAACTTGGGCAAGCAGGGAGGAGGGAAAGTGAAGAGACTTGTATACAGAGAGTTAGGAGTTGAATAAGTAGAAACCCGTGCTTTGCCAGTTGTTCGCCATGTGACCTTGGGGAGGTCCCTTCACCACACAGGGCCATTTACGCATTTCCGTATTTATAAAGTCTGCTGATGGTTCTAAATGATTCCCTGAACCCTCCCCACCCCCACTCCCCAGCCGTAAGGTCCTGTGAATGTAATAAATATCTATTTAAAGGAATTTGTCACAAGAGAAAGTCAGCTGCTGTCCCCTTCTACCCTCCACAATTACTGTGTCTAATACATTTTGTTCCATTCCCTTTGGGCTGACTTGCCCACCTAGGCGTGCCAGTACTGGGACACGGGACAGTGAAGGGGTGGCTTAGAGTTTTTTGCTGGGGTGGATTACCAATAGCCCCTGCTTCAGGGGAGCAGTGGAAGATTGAGATGATGATTGGCTGAATGAATTTCAAGCTTGAAGGAGCACAAGAGCCTTGCCCACCCCATTCTACCCCCTTTGTTTTCTGGAGAAGAGATGACATCAGCAAGGCCATGCGGAGTGGTTAGGACCAGATCCCGGAGTCCTCTGCACGCTCCCACATTACCGCTTCTCCAGCTACAGGCGTGGAACCCACTCTAGCTTCAGGAAGGAAATCCATCCCCCCATGAGCTGGCTGAGGACAGAGAGGGAGAAAAGCTGGTACCATGAATAGTGTGTGTCCTGGCCATGTTTGCCTGGAAAAACCACAGGAGATGCCTGGGTCTGCCAGGCTGAATCAGGTCACCAGGATGTCTCTGCTGGTGGGTCCTCTTCTCCCCTGCAGTGGAGTCCACAGGCTCACACTTGCCAGGGAGGGAAAGGAGGAAGAACTCTGCCCCAGGGCCACGTGCAAGGGGACTGGACAGGCACGGCGGAGGAAGACGGTCAGAAGAGGACCAGATCTTAGGGACCTCATTCTTGCCCTGGAGGACAATCTGCTTGTGCCCAGGGATGAGGCCTTCAGTTCCTGCATCCCTGTGCCTTGGATGCAGACAGTAGTTGTGTGGGCGTTAGCCTAGCTTTTTTTTTTTTTAATTAATTTTTATTAGAGTATAGCTGAGTTACAGTGTTGTGTTAATTTCCGCTGTACAGCAAAGTGAATCAGTTATACATATACATATATCCACTCTTTTGTAGATTCTATTCCCGTACAGGTCATTACTGAGTAGAGTTGCCTGTGCTGTACGTACTCTTATTAATTATCTACTTTATATAATATATAGTAGCGTGTGTGTGTTTTGAGCCTGTTTTCCCTCATTCGCCCCCAGTGGCTTTGCACCCATTGCTCCGGGCTGTGAAGTTGTCTTTCTTTTCATGCTCCATCGACTGTGCTCTGTCTCCAGTTTAAAAAAAGGTGCACCCACCCAAAGCAAGGAGCCAACAGATCTCCTACAACCTGTCAGGGACTAAGCCCCTCCAGGGTAGCCAGCCTGTCCCCTCAGCAGGCTTTGCCCACTCCCACCCTCCAAACTGCTGTGGTCTAACATTTCATTCAACAAAGTCTTTATCAAGCAACTGCTGTGTGCTAGGCACCGGTAAGCACCAGGGATTCTCCAGTGAGCAAAGACAGACAAGGTCCCCACCCTTATGGAGCTTACAATCTAGTGCGTGTGTGCCGGGGTAGGGGGTATTATTCATACCAATATGCGTATAATTGCAAACTAATAAATTACCTGAAGCAAGGCAAATAGCAGAAGGTTCTGGCGTGATCTGGAAGGTGGGGCGTTCTAGGTGGCAGGGGCAGAGCCTGAGGGGGACACGGCATGGGCTGAGGAGAGGTGGGGAGACAACAGGAGCCTGTCATCTGGGGCTTGCCTTGTAGACCACAGGGAAGGACTGGGGCCTTTTTCCTGATTGCAACAAATTGCAAAGGAGACTTTGGGTGTGCATCTTACAGTGCACTCCCTGGCTGCTGTGGCTTGGAGAGTGGATTTCCAGGGGCCAGAAAGGATACAGAGAAACCAGTCACTGAGGTCTTGGCAAGAGATGGTGGTTGTGTCTCTGCACCTCTCTTTCCGTCTCCAACGTAACCAAGTACCTATGTGATTAAAACAATCCGGGCTGCCAGGGGTTCTGCTGACAGAGTCGACATCTTCATCCATCTCTCTGTGAGATATCTGCCAGCGCCCCGAGCCTGGAGAATCCCATGCGTTCCTCCACTTCAGCACATAGGAAAAACCTCAGCTTTGTTTCCCAGCCTGCACAAGCTTCCATTTATCCAAGTCAAGTATCATCTGCTGTCTTGCTGCCCATTCCCCAGCCCCTTCTGAGTGGCCAGCCCCTCTGGGGTTGCTCACAACCCTCCTGCTTTTATTCCTGAAGTGCTTGGACACTGCCTGCAGTTACACTCCATTTAGACATTATTTTGGTGATACAATGAAATTTCCCCCCCTTGGGCTCATTGTCCTTTGCAGAATATAGGAGAATAAGGTGGTGGTCTCTCCTGAGGGCTTTTCCCCCTCTTTAAATAATTCTATACCTATCCTCTCCCCACACTCATTTGAATCATCAAATTGATTATCCCTGTGGCTGTCACATCTCAAAAGATGACAAGCCCCAGAAGAAGGATTGGGGCTCGACGTAAAGCTGGTTTTGGTGCAGTGGCAGCCCATAACATTCAGGTTCGTGGAGGGAGCAGCAGGCAGGGATTGCAGGTGTGTTTGTAGCTGGGGATTCAGGTGTGTATGTTGAAGTGTCTACTTGTGCCTCGAAGTGGATGTGGCAGGTAAGTCGGTTGTTTTAACCACAACTGTGTTTTTCTAAGCAGACAGGAATTTATTTGCTCGTGTCTGTGTCCTGGGTACGTTTCTGAGAGTTGCCAGTGGGCATGATTTTATGCATCTAGAGAGCGTCTTATAGAAGCGTGCCCTGCGTCTCGCCATATGAGAGCCTTTCAGAACCCACCGGCCCAGGTGATGAGAGCTGGGAAGGGAATCAGTTTCTATCCTGTTCTCTCTTGCTGGGCCTCACCTGCTGGCCTGACCCTTTGCACTTCTGTGCACCAAACACCAGGTTTGAGGCTATGAATTTCTAAGGCGCTGGCCTCTTCCCCTTGATATGAGGGAGGAGAAATGTGACTCATTTTTAATTTGTAAAACAGACCCCTTCCGAAAAGCTGAGAGGTGAGTTTGCTAAACCTGCCAGTTAAAAGATAGGATGGGGGTGAGAAGATATACAAGGGGCATATCTTTCAACCCCCCAAACCCACCAGCCACTTGGACAATTTTTTTTTTTTCTTTAATGGCGAGAAGACAGGCCTTGCAGCTCTACAGCACAATCCTACTCCTCAGGAGGTGGGGACCTCGCGCGAGCGTCTGATTCCATTGAAGTCTCTCTGGCTCACCCCCCTCCCCCCACCCCAGCTCGATTCTGTCACTTTAAGTCCAGCCCCTGAGAGATAGCCAATAGGAGCCAAACCATACATCGGTCTCCCAGCCTTAAAGCTACAGTAGGGTTAGTGGGCTCCAAGTCTCTGGTGCCCGAGCCTCCTCCACGGCTCCCCATCCCCTCTGCCCGCTCGGAGTGTGTGCATCAGTGGCAGCGCTGGGCTGGGCGCGCAAGGCTCTCTGCCTCCCTCTCGCCCCACCACGGTGCTTCCTTCCACTCTGCCTTCTCCCGCTCACCGTGCCCCTGCCCGGACTCGCACCTCGCCGGTGCCCTTCACTCGCTCTTCCGCGTGATTTCCCCGCCGCCTTTCTCTACCAACTGGGAATGCTAAAAGGGGACTGATGGACGTGTCAGAACTCTGCATCCCGGACCCCCTCGGCTACCACAACCAGTAGGTCCTCTGCTTCTCCGTCTGTGTCTGTCCTTCCGTCTGGGTGTCGCAGTTCTTCTTCTAGGCATTCTTGAAGTGGCAGGGACCCCGGGGGCACTTGGGGGGGGGGTGGGGAGGTTGGAGAGGGAAAACCACCCACTTCCTGGGTTTCCTTCTGGGGATAAACCCGACTCTAACTTTTCCCTCACCCCCTTTTACAAACCCTCACTTTTAGGTAAGAGCGGAGCTTTCTCATTCACTCTTTCTCTCAGACCTTCCCCGCGGGGAGAAAATCTTTGCGTTTCTGTGGGTTGGGGAGGAGCAAGCCTAGAACAGGTGCGGGAGTGTCGCAAGGATACCGGGTCCCATCCGGGAAAGCCTCCCTGCGAGCCCTTTGAGTTTAATGTTTATTTCCCTACTGGGGACCAAAAACGATCCCAGCAAGGGGACGAAATCGAACGTGCCGCGCAGGTTTGGAAACTGTGGGCGGCCAGCGCCGTCTCGCACCGCAGTCCCAGTGGGGCGCCCCGAGGGCACGCACGCGGCGCGGTGGACTCAAGCCACCCCAGGGGTGCGGGCGGCGCGGCCCGGGCAGACTGCGCCCCGCACGCCCTGCGAGGGGAGCCCGCATCCCGCTGTGAGTGGGGACAGTCGGCTCAGCACAGCGGCGGAGGCAAAGTTGGCTCGCGGCTTTAGGAGAGGCTGCGCCCTGCGAAACAGACTGGCGTGATTTCCGTGCCCCGGGCGGCTTAGCGCTCGCCTCCCTGGAACCCGGGGTTGTCTGAGCGGCGTGCGCGTGGGTGACGGCGGGGACTGCAGGAAGCGACTCGCAGTAACCGCGGGTCCCCGAGCTTGGGCAGCGTGCCGAGCGCGCAGAGTGAGGAAGCGGAGAACTGATTCCCTGAACGGTGGGAGGCTGCCCCGCGCGGCCAGCCTGGGCTCTCCGGGGTCCTGCCCCGGCCACCCGCGGTTTCCCTCCCAGGGCCCTCCGCGGTTGTCGTCCCACCTGCCCGGGTACCTGCCCTGGTCTCCCCGCGGGCTCTACGCGTGCCGCCGCGCTCCGGGCTGGTGTCCCGGCGTCGGGGTGTGGGCGCGTGCAAAGTGGTCCCTCGGAAGGCTTCAAACAATAATACAATGGAAACTCTAGGTTCTCGCGGAACTGTTTAACTTCTTCCTCTTCTTCCTCCCCCTTTTTTTTCCTGAAGCAAACAGAACTACCAAAGTCAGTTCTCGTACCGCCATCCTTTCATTTTTGTACCACCCCTTCCTCCCAAGAACCGCGACATCCCTACAACAATACTCTGGATAACGTGGGGTCCCAGGAAGTGTGATTACATCCCCCTCGCTGCACAGAATACCTCCACCCCAGGTGGACCACGCGTGAGAGAGGAGGCAACTTCACAGCAGCATCTCCTGGGGGTGGCCGGACTGTCCAGCCTCCACGCTGACCTTTTTGCTTGTAGTTTTGGGGTTTCCCTCGACAGAGGGTCCTTTAGATGCCGCCGGAATTTAGACAGAGTGTCAGAAGAAGGCGATTGCGTTGGGAGATGAGGGGAATCTTTAATTATAATGGATTCAGATTTCCATCAGTTTGAAAAGTGGCTTTTCATTCTCTTTAAAGGTTACACTGATCCCAGCTTGCGTGGCTGGTGGGGGTGGAGTGAGGGGTAGTTTCACACGGTGGTGCTCCTTCCGTAAGAGAGTGGGAGCCCCCAAAGGAACCTCCGGCGTGGGCGAAGCTGTGAACAATGTAGGATGTTTGTGGGGGCATTTCCTCACGTAAAACTACCAAGTACGACAAATATTGGATATTTAAATTATTTAGGTCACTCTCTCCAGAGGTGCCTTCTTTAGTTGAGCTTGAAATCTCTATGTATTTGTCCCTGGCTCAAGTCACAGTCAATAAATATGAAATTTCCTATGGGGAAGTACATCTTTTGATTATGTTGACCAAGAAAGCAAGGAGAGATGGGGGATTTAGCAGTTGGGTAATTCATCGAGTTGACGGCAACCCTGGCTTGAGTTTGAGGAGAAATGTGGGCGAAAAAGGAATGTCGGGGAAGCGGCAAAGGGGAGAGAGGGAGCTGAGGTCCTGGGTGCCTGGGAAAGGTTTGAAGTGGAAATCAGTTATAAAGTAAGCCTGAGAGTGGTTTGGACTCCCTAGCCTTCTTGGTTTCTTTGCAAGGAATTAGCTTCTCACTCCATGGGACAGAGGAAAAGCCAGAAACATGCCTGCTTTTTCTACGGAGGAGCTAAGCATCCCTGTGAGATGCTGTTTCTCAGAGCCCAGGACCTGCTGGGCAACCGCCGAAGCATTAGTGAGCTGGCCCCATGTACAGGTGTGTGCCTCCTGGCGAGGGTTTACCTCTGCTGTAGTCACAGGGGTCCAGAATTTCCAAGGACGAGCTTGTGGAGGTCAGAGGCTGGTTTGGGGGGAGGCATCTTTCTGACCTCAGCCCCGGTGCTTCACAAGCAGCTTTAGAGCCACTGGTAGCAAAGTAACAAGACAGAGGACTGCATTCTTTGGTCTGTTGGAAGGACCATAGAATGAATCCATCCATTACGGTGCCGATGTTTCTTGGGGAACATATACGAGAGTGGGTTCGAGTGCTCTGTACACACAATTTCTACCTCTTTGGCTTAGTTGATATCCCTGGACTGGAAAAAACCCAAGGGTGCAGGGACCACAGTCCAGTGAGAAAGAACTTCCCATATTTCCTTCTCACCTGCTGATACACGGAGAGCATTTTTTTAATGCTTTAGTGTTATTTTCACTTTCCAGGTGAGAAATTAACACACACACACACACACACACACACACACACACACACACATATATATATATATATACCCGGACCTTCATACCTTTCTCTCCTTCATTTTCATTTTCCTGTAGCCAATCCTGTAGGTGACTCCATTACCAGTTCTAATCAATATTTTATGTACATATATAATCAGCCAGAGTGGGAGTGAGTGTGCTGGCCTGTGTGGGCTTGTGTACAAATGCGTCGGGGACGGACCTGATGGAGACCCTCGGCATAAAATCCAGGGAGCAGGGGGCGCTGCGTCACCCAGCGTCCGATGACCACTTTGCTGATGTTAAAGAAACAGAGAACAAACTGTCCTGAAGGTAAAATATGTGGGTTCACACGTAGGAAAAATGCCACATGGTAATTCAGAATCAGTGACCCAGAGAAAAACAAAGGGGGAAATTAATTTTTAATGGTACGTGTAAAAATAAATCAGAGTGAGGACATTAGTCTTGGTTTTCTGAGGGAGGGGCTCTAGGAAATAAACTTTTACGTGCCTGCCACACTTCTGGAGGTGTGGGCTGCCATGGAAGAGGGTGGGCTCGTTCAGGCCTGAGGGTGATGAACTAGGAGAAAACAGTGGGTCAGCGCAGAGGGCCCCAGTCCCTGGTAAGGCCCTTTCCAGCTCAGTGAGGTCTTGACATGAACTGGAAATTTCCTCTCAGAGCTTATTTCCCCAACTCCATTTTACAAACAGTCCTCGATTTTACCAATAATTGGGACATATAAAAATATGTTTCTTAAAAAAATATATATGAAGAAACAAACTGACCCACCAAACAAGAACATTTTCATTCTATTGATTTGGAGTAATCAATACCTATTCCATTTAGTCTAAGAGAGGAGGGACAGAGGGGACTTTCGGGGAAAGCTCTGTGAGGGAGGTGGCTGTGATAGAGATTTCATGTCACAACCCTGCCTTCTCAGAGTGCCCCCCCACCCCGGCCCTAGCCCAGGGGGCCTTCGTGACCTTGTCCTGTGTGCTTGATCCGTATTCCTGATAATGGGACATTTTGCCAAATGGGTTTTATTTAAGATAATCCATGCTCATTGAAAGTTTGTCACCTTCCTCAGTGCTCTGCAAAATGCCTAGTTTCTTTTGAGCAGTTGGAACTGGGAAGCTCTGTACAAGTCTGGCAGCCCCCAAAAAGAGGGGTGGGTTGTGAGAGAGACATTGTGAGCGTGTTTGCCTGGCGGGTGGGCGATGGAGCTGGCTGTGTGAGGATTCAAAAGGAAATCAAGTTCAGTTCGGAAGACAGCCGAACAGTTAGATAAGAGGCGGATGCTTATGACGCGGTTCTGCAGCGCTGTTCCCTAGAACTTGTCTCCGCGGATGCTTTAAGTGGTTTCCTCAATATGATTAAGATTATTCGTGGTTCTAATTTAAGGGGAAGGAATAGCAGATACTTAGACGGTAATCCACTCCTTCAAAGTAAAGTCCAGCCCACACCCTGAACACCCCAGGCTGGTGCCTTTCCACACCTACCAGCCATCATCTGGCTCTGTCCCTTTTCTCTCTGCAAGCAAGGCCCTCCCAGTCTCTTCCAGCTTGACCAGGAGGTCTGCCCAGAATTAGTCAGGACTCCTCACAGCTCTTGCTGGGAGCTTCTTTCTTGGTATCGGGTGGCTTTTGGCTGAATGATCCAATGGGGGACCCCAGCATGGCTTGAGGGCTGAGCCTCTGATGTCCTCCGCAGTGGCCGTGGTTCCCAGAGGGTGCGTGGGCCCAGGAGGGGGCTGCTAGTAGGGGGTCCACAGACCATGCCAGGAACCCTGGAAGGGCTCAACTTGGGGATGCTGGGACCAGACAAGTCTGAGCCCACCTCCTGCCCTTGAGGCCATTTGCTGATTTCTAGGGATAAATCAAAGGTCTTTTTAGCACTGTAAGTGCTGGTGACCCCTGACTGGGTTTCATCTCTGGTGAGCATCCCCTTTCTCAGTCCCATCAGCCTCAGACCTCCGGGGAAGGGTCACATGCATGGTCATTCCTCGGAGGAGGGGCCCATAGGCTTCTGCTGGCCCCGGTGTCCCACGTGGCTGGGGTGGCCTGCGGCAGGATCACATCCCGGTTGTCCCATCGGCTGGTATGGCCAGGTCCCTGCGCAGGGAGGTTGCGGTGTTTATAATTGCAAATGTAATTAGCAGACCAGCTCTGGGGGGACTGGGAAGCTCAACTTCTCTGCACATCACAGTGACCCCTGTGCTGGCTGGCCAGCAGATTAACCCTCCCCGGGCCAGCCTGCCCCACCCCCTTTGGTGAGGCCGCTGACCTTTCACTGATAATGGCAGGGCTGTCCCGGGGGAGGGATGGCAGGGCCAGACCCCTTCCTCGGAGAGGTTGTCAGGGCAATGCCTGGGAGAGGTCAGTCGCTGAGGGTGTAGTTTTTCCCTAGGCCACTGGGCATGTGACCCTTACCACTAGTGACAGTGTGACCCCACGTGGCAAGCTGCCCTGGGGCATTTCCTCGTGCACTTCCTGGGCCACGCTGGAAGCAGGTCACCAGAAGACTTGGGGTGCATGCTGGTCTGTGGCTCTGGGCACCTTGTTGGGGAAAGCAGGGCGCTGGAGGGGGCATCCTGTGGCTTCGGAGGACTGCTCCTGGGGCTCAGCGGGCAGAGGGGAGTGAATGCCTGCTGGCTCCCAGGTTCTGCGGGGCTGCCCCCACTCCGGATGTGGCATGGGAAGGCACGCCATAGGACAGCGTGGGCTCAATTTGTCCCTAGGAGCAGAGACCGCCAAGCAACCATCCAGCAAAAGACACTGACAGGGCTTCCCTGGTGGCGCAGTGGTTGAGAGTCCGCCTGCCGATGCAGGGGACCCGGGTTCGTGCCCCGGTCCGGGAAGATCCCACATGCCACGGAGCGGCTAAGCCCGTGAGCCATGGCCGCTGAGCCTGTGCGTCCGGAGCCTGTGCTCCGCAACGGGAGAGGCCACAACAGTGAGAGGCCCACGTACTGCAAAAAAAAAAAAAAAAAAAAGACACTGACAAAGGAGATGAGTGGGAAACTTGGAGCCGCCTGGTCCCTAGCCCCAGCCCCTCCTGTGAGTGTACTGGTCTCTGCCCACTTAGAGGGCCTTTCTGTACCGATCAGGATTAAAACAGAAAGGACTTTTAATAGCACCTTTAATTGTAATAGCACCTTTAATTGTAAGCATTGGCTTAAGGGAGTGTCAAGACCTTTCTTGTTGCCGTCAACACCCTTGATACAGAGGATATCTCTGAACCCCGAAACATCAAGAGCCGCATCTGGCCTAGGAGAGTGTCTGTGTGTGTACGGGTGTGAGAGCGTGCTATGGTGGGGCTCCCCTTTCAGATGGGCGTCACGGGGGCGACGGGCTCTGCTGTTTAAACACAGCCCCGGCCACCCTGCCTTTTACCCCTTGCCTAGACTGAGGTCAGGCTGTGGCCACATTTCCATGAGGGGCTGCTGAGCCTTGGGGTTTTTCCGTGGTGTGAGAGGGAGCGCAGAGAGACGCAAGGGCTGGCTGTCCTGCTGCCAGAGGAGTTCAGTCTTTCTTTAGAGGCTCTCTTGAGTTTTCTGGGCCTGGGCAAGGCTGGCAGACCCGAGAGGGTGAGCAGGCCATACTGCCCTTCTCCAGCAGAGAGGTTAGTTGCCGACTAACCCTTCTCTCCCTGGATAGGGCCATTGACAGTCTATCGCTAAAAAGGTCAAACGTGAAGAACTCTTAAGTCAAGGAAAATCAGACTGGTTTTAATCTGCCCATGGGACGTTCAGTATGGAATTGGACAAGATGGGGGAAAAATCTATTGGCAAAATGTCTTAAATTCAGAGTTGTGTGTGCTTGGGTTAAAATAAGCCCCAAGCAAAAGTTTTCCCGGGGGTTACAGACATAAGTTTTTTCATCTTCATTTTGCCATGCTTTTTAACCTATACACATTGTAGTCCCAAAGAAGTTTTTTTCCCCTTCTTTTCCTCTCTCTCTCCCTTCCCCCCTCTCTCTCCCTCTCTCTCTCTTTAAATTTCTGTCCTCTGTTCCTTAGGACTTTAAAATATTCTATTCAATATTGTCATTTGGTATCCCCGGGATTGAGCCTTTTCTGGAAATGGTTTTCTGGATAATGTTATTTTGTTTCTCAATGTCATTTCATCCAGAGGTCAAAAGACAGTTAAACAAACTCCAACAAGCTTTTGTTTTTATCTTCTTGTTTCAAATGTGATCAATTTTCATTTAAAACTGTATCAGAATCCTCTCCTGCCAATTACAGCAGCAGTCAGCCTCACGCCTCATCGGTGTTTACTGAAACACTACATTAAAACTGCACAGATGTGAAGTGCCCAATTAGAGTCAAGCTTTTCTATCTAGGAAGCCATGAGTTTCAAAACCCCAAATGCTAAGTGTTATTTTAACGTGGCTCTTTATTTTTTTTAATTGCTTGAATTAACTTGAATTCATAAATTTGGGTTTTTTTCTTCTTATTGTTATAAAATTCTTAAAGTATTATATTTACTTAGATTTATGCTTTTGGTTTTTTCACCTGTCTTGTATGTTTAAAAAGATACCCGGCAAAAGGTTTTTGATCATCACTGGTCTTTTCGTGTGTTCTTGATTTCCAAAGGGCAAAGAACAAGGAAATACAGTCGTGAGAAAATGCTCTAGGGGAGGGTGGAGGATGTGAAGGGTGGTGCTTCAGATGAAATTCTCTCATGTCTTCTACAATTTAACATTTTCCTTTGTCTTATTTTTTTCCCTCTATTTTCATCCCAACTTGCTCTAGTTTGCCTTTGTCCTTTCATCCCTCTTCGGTTTTCTATGTTTTGGAGGAAGGAGTGTCGGGTGTGTGCGTCTGTGTGTGTGTGTCTACCTGAGCGTGTGTGCATGTGTGTGTGTCTGAGTGTGAGGGTGTGTTGGAGCCGTTTTGAGCTGCTGCGCGCAATTAGCCGAGACAGGTCCCAAAGCAGAATGGCTGTTGTGGGCCACCCTGTTCCGATTCAGCCATCAGGCCTTGACCCACTGTCAATGGCCTGCTCACATGTGGTGGGGACACCAAAGAGGGTAAAAACCGCACGTTCTAGGTTGGTTGTCTGTTACCTGAGGAGGTGCAGGTGAGAGGGTGTCAGGACGCACCAAACTTTATTCGAAGTCTATTTTTCCATCTTTCTGCTCTCTTATCTCACTTCCTAGCACGTTGAGCTCTAGTTTGGGATCCTGGTGTTGCTGAGTGAATGAGCTAGCGTATGCTTTTGTTTTTGCTTTCCTAATCGATCGGCAGAAAACATTCCGTTTTGATGGTGAGACATGTCTTCAGCACGCATGCAGAGTGCAGTATTTATCCTTTTCCTTTTAGCCTCACTCTTTGTCATTTGTCCCTTGGGTGTGTTGACATTGTCTACCTAAGCAGTCAGGCTAACAAGCTTTGGCAGAAAGAACACCGCTTTCACAGAAATAATAGCAAGAATGTGATGGTTGTAATAATTATAACAGTAATAACAGCTTGCAGCTTTTTCTTCCCCAAAAGCGCAAAGCAGTTCTCATAACCAGTTTCCTCATAGTAACTGGGTGAGGGTTGCTGTGTCTTGCCTCTGAACATAAATGTTTTTCTGCAAACATAACTTGCACAGGCTTCAGGTTTGCATGTCTAAATTCATCCAAGAGCAAAAAATGCCTGGTGTTTGAAATTTGAACAGACTGGTGAAGGAGAATATGGTGTCAGCCACACGGTCCCCCTCAGAAATGCTAGGTGTGTTGCCTTTGAACTGGGAAGGGAGAAATGTTTCTTATAAAGGACACTGGGTCGGGTCTGACCCTCCTGTCACAAGCATCTGAGGTCCATGCCAGGCTCTGCCTCTCCATGCCCCCAACGTTCCTTGGTTCCTCTGGCTGCAATCTCAGGAGAAGTTTGCAGACCAAAGGCACACAGAGGACAAGAGGGGTTATGACTTGGCACATGTGAATAGCTGGGAAAAGAACTGGGTGAAGAGAGAGGCAAAGTCACCTCACCACCCTTGATCACCTTCTTGGCCATTCAGCGTCTCCCAGGGCTGCTGTCCCTGTTCCTGGGTACCTCAACCTGTTCTCTGGAGGCAGAAATTAGAGGGAGGGCACCAGGGAGGCGCCCCCTCTGGATCCCTGAGACCCCTCTTGTGACTTTTCATGCCGAGTCCCAGGCCTGGACCTGCTCACCTGCAAACTGCTCATCTGCGCATTACTTTTGAAATTGGTGCTGCCTTTGTTATTTCCTCTCTCACCACCACCCCCTATTTTTGTATGTGCGACTTGGAAATAGGAGACAGCCTAATATACCAGCCTAACATAACAGGAGACACCTAATATACCAAGGTCCCACGACAGTATTATTTTTCTACTTCAGTATTCTTACTCAATTTTTCCCCCCAAAATACCCAACAACCTAAATTTTTGGGTTATTAATTGATTATTATCTGATTTAACAAACAAAACATCCTACCCCACAAGGAATCCCAGCAAGGATCTGGCTGTGTTGCTGAGGCTGAGATCTGCTTTTTTTCCCCCTCAGTCGGTGAGAAACGTTATAGCTTCAATTCCCTTGCTGGACCCTGAGTAAAAAATTAATTCATGAATAATAAAAACCAATCAGTCTTGTTGAGTTAAGAAGGATTAGGAGAAAGGGTGTTTTTTCTTACAGAGAACATTTGGAATCTGCGTGTCATTGTCACCGAGTGTTCGGGGTGGCTTGAGCGTGCCTTTATTCACAGCAAATGAGCTGTTTATTATCCCGAAGTGTAACATGTCTTCCTCAGTTGTAAGGCCAACTTACTGAAGATCGTTACGGGTTTCCCACCCAGTTCTCTCCCGATCCCATACCCCAAGTCAGTGATCATTCATTGAAATTAAGACAGTTTCCTGTGTAAGTGGCACATAACCAAAGAGCAACAGACCCGGCATTGCATTATGAATAAGCCAGTTTGTTGATGGAATGGAGTCTGTCTCTCGATTTCCCTCCCCTTTCTTTCCCTGGGAAGTAATTGACTAGAAATTTACATGCCTTTGCAAGAAGTAGAGAAATTAGACTTGTAGATACTCTTTTTAGTTTCCAGAATACTATCTTCCTCCCAGGGTTATTGTGAAGATTAAACAGAGGTAATTCACAAGTGTCAGGCACATAGTGGGTGTACATTAAATGTTTGATGTTCTTGTTAATTTTTTGATGCTATCTTACTGGAAGTTACTTTTCATTCCTTTGATATAACCTCACAATGAAAGTCCTTCCTACTCAGCAGTGAGATTGGGGTGCTTGAACTGATTACTTTGTTTAATGCGATCAATGTGGCTTGGGTTTCCATATGTAACACAAGGGGATTACAAAGGGAATTACGATTTGGGGCCGAGGTGATGAATAGGAAATTTCCTCTGAATGAATCCCTATATCCTTGGACCATGGGTAGAGTTGCCCAGTAAAATACAGGACACTCAGATACCTTTGGATTTTAGATAAGCAACAAATAATTTTTTAGTATAAGTATGTCCCATGTGATATTTGCTAAATCTGGCAACCCTACCATGGGTGTTTTTCTTAAATTGGTCTGATTAAAAAACACATTTCCCTTATCTTTTCTACTTTCGACAAAGCCCCAAAGAACAATTATGTGTAGTTTTTTCAAAGTGTTTTTTAAATGACTATCTTTAACTTTTTGCCAATATTAACTTGTTAGTTTGGCCATGTCCTTAGAAGTTAGTGCGTAGAAGTGATTTCTGTCATCCAGAGTATATTGATAGAGTTGCAATCAGGTAAACAGATCTGCTGAATGAGGTCTCCTAGCGTAGCACCCAGAGCTACTGAATTTTGCCTTACGGAGAAACAGGGTAAGCACAGTCTTTTCGGGAACCTGCCTCTGCGTGATGTTTCCCTGACAAGCAGGTTGAGGGGCTGGATTGTTAGAACCTGACATCCCAGCAATTGGAAGCTACCCTTGCTGCACCTGGGAGGCCAAAGCAGCGGCCTCTCCCTGCCTTCCCACACAAGGACAAGAGGCTGACCTTTTGGAGGCATCCCCTAGGGGGCTGTGAGGGAAACGGCCCAAAGTAGTGTTAGGTGGTGGAGTAGGAAGGCCAAGGGGCTGAACCTGATACAGTCAGTTGGGGGCATGGATGAACTGGGACATACGAGGGACCAGCAAATCCCAGCTTCTCTTCACTCACCTCCCAGAGCAGCATAGTTGCTCAGCCCGGTAAACACAACCCATTGTTTTAAGCGTGGTACCCTCGCAGCCCAGAATATGGGAAATGGAAGAGCTCTAGAGCCCCCTGCAGGCCATCAGTGGCACTGCACCTCGTGGGCGACTCCCACTTACAGAGCCTTATGAGGGTGGGAAGGAATGTGGAGGATCCCAGCAGGTGAGCCTGCAGCAACACAGGATCCTGGAGGAGTGGGTTAGGGTTAGGATCCCGGCTTCAGAAAGTAGCTCTGGTTTTGGAATCGCCTTTCGGAGCCATGCTCCATGCTTTTTAGCACTGCAGTTGCCTCCTTGTGTGGTATGCCAGTGCCCTCCCCCCACGCACACATACACACGCAGGACTCTCTGCCTCCGTGGCTTGCCCTGACCTCCCGACAGGCTGAGCAGTGCTCAGGCCTCACTCAGCTTAAGGAATGCCCTCCAGGCGTCACCGCAGCCAGTGCTATTTTCAGAGCCCAATTGACACTTGTGTCCAGACTGTCTTCTCCAAGACGCCTAACTCCCTGGCGATCATTTAGGGTTTGCTGGAAGAAAAATTTGGGGGAAGACAAGAGAGCTGAAAATAAACTGCAGGGTCAGAGGTGGACAATTGTAATACTACTAATAATAACAGTCGTTAACATTTATCGAGCACTTACTGGGTGCCGGGCTTTGTCCTAAGAACATTTCATGTATTAACTCACTGCTTTCTCACAATAACCCTATTGGGGTTAATTAGAAAATAGGAACTAGGTCCAATTACTATCCCCATTTTACAGGTAAGGAAACTAAGGCACAGAGATGCTAGGTCACTTGCCCAAGGTCACACAGCTGACAAAGCTGGGATTTGCTCAGGAGCAATCTGGCTGTGTGCCTGCACTCCAGCCAGTGCTATATGTGTTGTATGTCACTCACTGAGTCTAGAATTCTAGCTTTCTAACTCCAGCTTTTACACCACCCCTTCTTAGCTGTGTGGTTCGAACACATAGGTAAAGTTTGGGGTGGAGGTGGAGGGCAAAATTGGGCCTCATGTCTTGTTCCTAGAAAAGCAGAGGAAAGAATGGCCACAGCGGGTTGGGCCCTGTTCCCCCCTTAGCCTGTGTCATGGGCAGAAGGGAAGGCTGGAGAAAGGAACTTTTAGTCTTCCTGACCTCATCCTCCAAGAGCCCATGGCCAACCTCCAGGGGCACCCCCTTCGTGCCTCGCTCTGAGACCGTCATCAATGTATGTTGAAGCTGTGATTTTCTCCCATCTCATGCCTTCCCCTTGTTTTCTCATCACCCGCTCTCCAGCAACTCCTAAGTCTGAATCTCAGGGTTGGACTCTGGTGTCCAGCTTGGGCTCCTGGCTGGACCTCACGCCAGCACGTGCAAAAGAGAATTGCGGCATCGCCCTCCAAACTGCTTCTCCCCGTGTCTCCCTTGTCTCGCCCTCCCTTGATGCAGGGGCCGCAGCTAGGATATGAGGCGTCTATCTAAATGTACACCTCAGATCTGTTTCCTATTCGTGCTATTATATACCCGCAACCCCCAGTCTGCCTGGCAAACTTCTATTTAGCCTTTATTTATTTTTTTAAACTTTAATTTTGTAAGTTTTATTCAACTTTTTGAAATTTTTATTTATTTATTTATTTTATTTATTTATTTATTTATTTTGGCCGCACCACGCAGCATGCAGGATCTTAGTTCCCTGACCAGGGATCAAACCCGAGATCCCTGCAGTAGAAGTGCAGAATCATAACCACTGGACCACCAGGGAAGTCCCCTCTATTTATTCTTTAAACCCTGCTCATGTGTCCCCCTCTGAGTGAAGCCATCCCTGACACCTCCCAGGGGGAAGTAATCTCTCTCTTTTTGCAGCTACAGTCTGGCCCATGCCCTTGACTGGGTTGTAACCTGTTGGATTTGAATATATGCTTATCTTTTCCCACAACTTCATGAGCCGCTAGAGTACAAGCTCATCTCTGTCCCCACCGCCTAGAACAGCACCTGGTGTGGAGAAGGTGCTTAATGCATGTTGGTGGGGCTCACCTAGGGAGATCAGATATGGGTAAAGGGGAATTCTGGAGGCATAAGAGGGAGGTAGAAGGCCATGGAAACAGTGGCCAGGAGGGGCCTGGCTCTGCAGCACCTATTGCCCTGTTGACCGATGAGGGCAGATCTGGCTGGCTAGGTGGCCTCCATGCCCTTCTTGGGGGCAGTATAATGTAATGGTTAGGGGGGAAAGCGCTGGCTCCAGAATGACTGAGTCTAAATCCTGGCCCCAGTGGTGTGCTGGAACCAGCTCAAACTGGCTCGGGAGAACCGACCATTACATTTTCAGGAATTTTGTAGCTGATTGTTAAACACAATCATCATTAAAAATGAAATTATATAAACTTACTAGTAAATACATTGTCTTAAAAACAAAGGTAGGGCTTCCCTTGTGGCACAGTGGTTGGGAATCCACCTGCCAGTTCAGGGGACACGGGTTTGGGCCCTGGTCCGGGAGGATCCCACATGACGCGGAGTGGCTAAGCCCTTGTGCCACAACTGCTGAGACCACGTGCCGCAGCTGCTGAACCCCGCGCACCCTAGAACCCGTGCTCCAAAACGGGAGAGGCCACCGCAGTGAGAAGCCCACGCACCGTGACGGAGAGTGGCCCCTGCTCGCCGCAACTAGAGAAAAGCCCGCATGCAGCAGCAAAGACCCAACACAGCCAAAAATAAAAACAAATAAAATAAATAAATTTTTTAAAAAAGCTAGTAGAAAATAATTGTTTTTACAAAAAAAACCAAAGGTAATAAATACTCAAAACTCACTACTTTAATATTTTATTACCTTTATGTTCTTGAACTAAATTTGCATCTAGTATGTCTGCATGGTAGGAATACTATATGACGGATTGTTAACTGCCCATCTCTTCACAGTAACACGGCATCAGTGATGTCACATTGGTAGCTTGAGGCTGGCCACGATGGTATTTACACTATGGAAGCAGGCAAATCATTCCCCTTCTTCCATCCAGTTCTTAAACATTTACTGTCACACCACTGCCTGGCTGTGTGACATCCCAGCTCTGTGACCCCGGATAAGTTACTTAATCTCTCTGTGCCTCCGATTCCTCATTATCAGTGACGACCTTCATTTCTGTAAAGATTAAAAATTGATCAATATAAGGTACTTAAAGCAGAGACTGGTACACAGTAAGTGCTCCAGAAATTTTGACTCTTTTTAGTGTTTCTTCCTCACGGTTCCAAGCATGTCCCTATTGAAATTCTATCAAAACTAATGACTTTCCCAGATAGCAGAGTGTGAGTTTTATCCTTAGAGTGTAAGGTTATCGTTTTTCCCTGCTGGACCCTTGCCCATGGGGTTTAACTGTGGTAGCCAAGAGCAGGAAGCAGAAAGCACTAATCTTCCAGGGGGAAAGGCCCCTGTGGAGAGGCACACTCAAGCCTCCGGGCCAAGAGAGGAACTGGGACCACAGCAGCCACCAATGTGGCTGAGCAGGTGAGGTGGGCACAGGTGAAGTCAGGAGAGAAACAGAGCAGATGCAAAGAATAGCCAAGCGCCAGGGGGAAGGGAGGCTGTGCAGTGGCTGCAATGGGTCCCTTAGATCACATGAGGGGGCAGATCATCTCCCAGGAAATGCTGGGCAGTGCAGCCATGCCTGCGGAGGCAAGGGCTCCCCTGGTTTGGGAGTTGAAGGAATATTCCAGACTATCCCCAAGTTAGCACACATGCTGTAATCAGTTTGAGCTGGAGTTGCATGGGCCGTGCTGCAGTTGCTGGGGAAGCCGCAGGAAAATCCACAGCTCTCAGCACAGCAGAGGCCCAGGAGAGGCCAGAGTGCGCTAGGCTCTCCTGGACTCTTCCTTGGCTGGATTCTCGGGCCGCAGTCAACTCTGGCCCCAGAGGAGGTCTCTGCACTGGCAGTTCCCTGGAAATTGCTTCTGGCTCAGACCTTTGGCATCAGGAGGTTCAGCTCAATGACTCAGTCACACACAGCCCCCAGGCCAGGCCAGCCCGCTTTCAGTGTTGAGTGGCCTGCAAGCCTGCAGACATGGGTAACAGCTAGATCTGCACAACTTTCCAGGCCAGGGGTGCATCTCATCGCTGGGGGCTCACTTCCTTCTCTGAATCCCTGTTCTGTAGAGAAATGCCCTTAGAAGTGGCCTTGTCAAGGAAGAGGCAGCCTTGAGAATCAAACCCTCTTTCCCACATCTCCATGAGTGTTGCCCCATCACCCTGAGCCCCTTAAAGGCCTGGGTCCAATTTATTTGTGAATCTGCAGTGCAGGGCCAGGCATGGAGGAGACTTCAGTAAATACGAGGTGAAAGCTTGGATACAATTTGAGAAAATTTGTGTACTGAGTTGAGCTGCTGATGGGCCACCTGTACAGTTGTACAGGTTGTTCACTGACCAAGAGTTCCTGGTTGAGGGTGTGAACCTAGTTGTTCTAATTAACCCCAAGATACACATGGCAGGGAGGAGAGGCGGTGAGTATTCAAGTTCAGGGCCTAGAGGGGCTGAGGAGTCTCAGGCTCTGACACACAAGGGGAACAGCCCCCTTAACTAACATATGCCGTGGTTGTCTAAAAGCTGCTGTGTTTCTGTCTGCCCAGCACCATCCTTGCAGCCTGAATTTAGAGCCTGATAAGGTCTTCAGAAAGCTTTCTGTTTTGTCTAACTGCAGTTCTTAGTGGGCCCTCAGAGTTCTCCATAGGCAAGACCAGGAAGGGTCACCCAGGCCCTGTTCTGTTGCTGCCCAACACATTGGGCCCCTGTGTTCCCAGACTCAAGGGGCCGGGTGGTGTGTGGGTGTGGGCAGGCGGGGGCCCTGGCTGGCAGGGCATGTTAGGGGGAGAGTCTCACATGGTCCCTGGGCTCCAAGGGCCTCGGTGAGTAGATTTTGGGGAGCGCTGGAGCTTAGTAACTTGAAAGGGAAGGGAACTGCTGTGTTAGCGTTTGATCGGGTGCTCGCAGGCATGGTCTCTTTAAATTTACAGTAACACCTCAGTAAAGTAGGGGGTCCTATCCGCCTTTATGGGACGAGGAGCTGGAGGTCCAGAGAGATTGAGTGACTTGCCCAAGGTGACATGTGGGTCCACTTTAAAGGTCCAGGCTGCGAATCCAAGCCTGCCTGAAATAGTGCGGCGCTCCAGACCAGCCCTCCTGACACTTCCCCTGTCACGATAACGTGGTCCCAAGCTGCCCCTGGGCTCAGAGCCCCTGAGGAGGGCATGTGGCTCTCGAGCTGCCCGGGGCACCTGAGCAGAGGGTCAGGGCATCCGGAAGTGTGGATGTAGGTGCCTGTGGATGTCTGTGCTGGGCTGAGGGAAGTGCCTCTTCTCGCCAAAAAGGGAAGAGGAGGAATGAAGTACCCCCCACCCTCGCTGCTTCCAGGTCAGCTGCCTTGGAGCTGCTGAGAGCAGTCAGCCTGCTCGAGTTGGAACTCAGGCCTGTGGCTGGTGCCTCCAGGGGCCTCCATGCAGGTCCGTGGGGGAGGGGATGTGCCAGAGGCCAGGGTCCTGCGTGTAGCCTTTAGGGCACAGTGGAAAGGGAGCCTGCATTGGCTTGTCTGTGCTGTGGCCAGTGTTTAGCAGGCCTGGGTTTGGGTTTGAGGTTTTCTCTCTCCTGTATATCCAACCTCCCCATCGCCGCAGCTCCACCCCGACCAGCAGAGCAGTCCCAGGATTGACTTGGGGCAACAGTGGGGGACCCACCCTGCCCTCCCTGGGGACAGGCACCCCTCAGCAAAAAGGCTCTCATCGCCTTGGGAAGGGCCCCAGCTTGGCCCAGCTAGACACCCGCACGTGTGCTCATGGCTGTCAGCCTTGCCCACCCCTCCTCCACCCCCGCAACCTCCTAAGTCTTTACTCTGCCAGGTACTTTCCCCCGGTAATAGTAAAAAATATAGTTACAGTGGTCCGCAATGGATCTCTTTCTATTTGGTCTGTAAATATATTTATCTAAAAACTGTTACATGTTGTGACATCTAGATATTGCATGAAATACCTTTATGGCAGAGGTTAAAGTAACCTGAGATCAGAGCAGTCCCAGAAAATAGGGACCCCTGGCAGCCCAGCCAGGCCCACAGGGAGTGCAGAGGTCAGGACGGGAGGCAGGGGTCCTGGCAGTGCCAGGTCGTCATCGTGGGTGTGGCCGGTGGGGGCCGCGGCTCATGGGTCAGTGTGTCTACAGTGTTGCCGAGCAGGGGCCCAGCCAGCAGCCAGTGGCCACGTGCAGCAGATACCTGCAGGATCTGCATCAGAGGCCTCTCCACGGGCATGCAGGAGGACCGAGGGGTGTAGAGGTGGGGACTCGGGCGAGGGACACCATAGACGCAGTCTTCTCGGGGGGTCACTGGATCCTGGTTTATTCAGTAATCACAGCTCCTGGCCATGCAGGTGAGGCCAGAGATGGTGCCCATGACCGGGAGACCCAGCCACTCCAGGCTAAACCACTTTCTCCCCGCGTCTGCAGCTCTTCTCTGTTTCTCCATCATACTTGCCTCCCGGCCCTGTAGTCCTGCCTCTGTTATCCTAGGCTTGTTTCACTGTATTTTTCTCTTCTTGCTGCTCATGGCCACAGTCATCATCACTAACATCTGCTGAATGCCTACTATGAGTGAGGCACCGTGCAAATCGCTTCCTGTGGACACTCGCATCTTTTCCGTCCTCTCTTTCCAGACCTTCTGTTCTAAAGACTCAGCCCTGGGAGCCCCTGAGCACCATACATGGGTGGCGTGTGGGACTCCCTACTTCCCAAAGGGAGAAGGCAGAATCTGGGGGCTGGGGAAGACCCAGGAGGCTCATGGGCGCCTCAGCCCTCATTTGACAGATGGGAAACTGAGGCCCTGAGCGGATGAGGGTCTTGTCTGCAGTCCTGCAACTCATGTGCAGAATCCAGCCCAGGCCCCACCCAGCACCTGGTCGTGCACTGCCTATCTTTCTGGATAGAAATCCTCTTTGCCCTCAGCTTCAGGGAGGGCCTCCAGGACCCGAACTGTGAGCCTCAGGGCCGAGCAGTGCTCGTCACCATCTCTCTCTTCCACTGTTACCCTGTGCGCCCACCCTAGCCGGGCCGGGTCAGGCAACAGCAGGAGCCGGCGGGAACCAGACAGAGAATCATAGGGGTGCTGGACAGACTGACATGAACAATTCCAATCATTTTAAAACATCGAAGGATTGAGAGAGTTTCAATAGTTGGAAACTGGCAGGAAGAGAGATGAGCTGGTGGCCCTGGGCAAGGAGGCCCCCCACGCCTCGTGGTTCCCCAGCCATCCGTCCCCGATGCACGCCTGTGAGCTCCTTCACGTTTCCCTCCCAGGGCATCTCTTAGACTGGGCTCTGCTCTCGGTGACCAAGGTGGAGACAGCAAGGATCTCCCCATGTGGAGGAGAAGGTGGAAGATTTGAGCCACGTGACAGTAATGACCACGTGCTCTGTCTGGCTCACGCTGGCCTTCCTGGTGCCTCACCCCATGGCTGGCACCAAAAAAGAACTGCTGCCAACCCTGTGGGCACTTTCAGGCAGCATCCAAGCTGCTGCAGCCCATGTCCAAGGTCAGCACCTAACTGGCCATCCCTGATCCGAGGTCAGCGTCAGGGTCTGTAATACTCCCGGGTACATAACCGCACCCGGCTGGGCTGGCGAGGCTAGAGAAGGGCCCCTTGGAGGAAGGAGAGGGTACCCTTTCCTGACATCTGACTCACACTAGCGGCCATGCAGGAATAGACCAGCCCTGTGTGATGTGCTGGAGAGGGTGGAAACTTTGATGTCAGACTGGTCTGAATTCACCTGGTAATTCTGGCTCCCCTTGCTGTGCAGCCTTGAGAGAGTCACCTAACCTCCCTGTGCCACGCTGGCCTCATCCGAAAAATAGAAATAATAACCCTTCTGGGACTTCCCTGACAGTCTAGTGGTTAAGACTCTGCGCTTCCACTGCAGGGGGCACAGGTTCGATCCCTGGTCGGGGAACTAAGATCCCACATGCCACGCGGTGCGGCTAAAAAAAAAAAAAAAAAGAAATAATAAGCCTTCCCTTAAGGGTTGTGAGAAGCTTTAATACAATAATGCTTGTAAAATGTTCATACAGGACCTCACAATGTCCATTATGCCCCAAGCATTCTCTGTAAACATTCTGTGGTCATTGAAAGGAAACGTGCAAATTCATTTTAAAGTATGACTGAATTGTGAATTTATTATGTATTTTTCCAACTGATGAAGAATAAAGGTACCAAGATTATGATACAGGAGAATCAGGAAAGGTTTTGATATTAAAAAGCCCTCCTAGGTCCATATGGACTGATGCAGAAATATAGACAGCATAGAGTTAAGTGAAAAAGCAGAAGGCTGAGCAGAATATATAGTAAAATTACATTTATGGCTTTTTAAGTTCCAAATGCTGGGCATATGCTTTGGGAATTTTGGGAACGAGACACAAAAAGCTGTCATTTGAGTTACCTCTGGGGAGTCTGCTTGGGAATCCTGGAATTGGGAAAGATTTTTCTTTTGACCTTACCCTTTTGGTCATATGTGAGTATGGGTTCTATATGAAAACAATTGTAATTTAAAAGTTAAGGAAACCGACTTAAGCAAGCACATTGGCAAATGCTCCCAAGATAAACATCGAAATAAAAAAGGGTCCTCTACAAGCTTGGAAGCCAGCGCTCTGGACAGACAGACTTCCAGAAACGGGGCTCTGTCCTTGCCGGGCTCCCTGCCCCCCTGCTCCCCCTTGGCCCCTGCAGTGCATGCCTCACCATGCAGGGGTGGGTACCTCTGCCCGCAGCAGCCGCAGAGACGAACCTGGGTGCAGGTCCGCCCGCAGGCTGGGCTCGCAGGCATGGTGCTGACAGTGGATGAGGCAGCCGGGCTCTCCCGGGTTGGCAAGGGCTGGCCTCCTCACCACAGCCGTTCTCCGCTTCACGCCTCGCAGAGCCAGCCCGGGGGAGTCGCTGGAGGATCTTGGCTGGATGAGTGGGCGGCTGCCCCCCTGCCTCAGAAGCCATTAATCTTGTGTCTCCTCGGCCTCCCACCCCCGCTGCCCTGGCACAGACGGACTCGGGAAAGGACATGAAAGGGGCCCTGGGCTTCTCTCTGTGGTGGACCGTGACCCTGGAACATACCATCTGGCTTTTCTGTGTGTCTTCTGACACGAATTCCCCAGGTCGGGACACATCAAATAGAGCTGTGTCTGGTGACATTTCTCATTGTTATTCCTTTGGCGGGGCCTTCTGATTCAAGGTCACAGGTAGGTGCAGCCTCCAGAGGCTGCCTGCGGGGCCGGGGGCCTCCTGTCCTGTGGATGCCTCAGGAGGGGGCTTGCACAGGGAGGCCCAGGACCGCAGAGAGGGCAAGACCCTACTCACAGCCCCAGGCAGGCCAGTCCCACGGGGCCAGGCCTGGCCCCAGAACTTCCTGGTGCTACCAGCTCTGGGCTTCCTTCCCTGCAGTCTGACTCTTCCCACACAAAATAGCCAAAGTGCCAGGTACCCAATCTGGGGTGTCAGCAAATGTGTAGAGTTTGACCTTGGCCCTGGGAATATCGGCTTTAGTCTCAGATCCGTATTTGCTTTAGGAAGGCAGAGGTTGCTGGCTTTAGAGTAATTCCAAAACAGAGTGATTTGGGGTAAAGTAATTTTGTGCAAAGGAGAGGGTCTTTTTTTTTTTGGCTGCGTTGGGTCTTCGTTGCTGTGTGCGGGCTTTCTCTAGTTGCAGCGAGCGGGGGCTACTCTTCGTTGTGGTGCGCGGGCTTCTCATTGCGGTGGCTTCTCTTGTTGCGGAGCACGGGCTCCAGGCGCGCGGGCTTCAGTAGCTGCATCACGTAGGCTCAGTAGTTGCCGCACTCGGGCTCTAGGGTCTGCGGGCTCTAGAGCGCAGGCTCAGTAGTTGTGGCACACGGGGTTAGTTGCTCCACAGCATGTGGGATCTTCCTGGACCAGGGATCAAACTCGTGTCCCCTGCACTGGCAGGCAGACTCTTAACCACTGCACCACCAGGGAAGTCCCAAAGGAGAGGGTCTTTGGTTAACCTAGATGTTTGGTACTCAAAGTTGGACTATCTTCTGAGCAGTGAGTTCTCCATCACTAGGGGCATGTAAGTGGAAAGGGGACCTGTTTGGATTGAGCTTGCTGTTGTATACTTTGCTCTTTAGAAAAACCCCCTTCGTTTCATATCGGTGGGGAGGAGACGGTGCACCTGCACAGGGCCACATTGGACAGCATCTCACTTTTTTACTTCTGATCTTTCCAGCATGGGGCAGCTCCTCCTGAGCTACCTTGCACTTATTGGAAAGTTGGTTCAATAACCCTAATAGCTAACACATATCTATATGTTTAACTATGTGCCAGGCACAGCACTGCATGCTTTTATCTACTTTTCATCTTTGAATCTCAACAGTACTGCAAGGTAGGCACATATATTTTTCTCATTTGACAGATGAGAAGGCCGGGGCTCAGAGAGGTTGAGTGGCATCCCCAAAGTCACAGAGCTAATAAAAGGCAAAGCCAGGATTTGAACCCAGATCCACCTCCGAGTCCACTCTGCTGGACACACTTGTGGATGACAAATGCCTCCCTCTGTATTCTTTGCTCCCCGTTGGAAATTGTTTGGTTCTCCTTTTTGTCGCTGTTCACGCTATCAGAGTTTAAAGGCAGTCAAGAAACTGGGTGGTCTCTGCTTTGCTGCTTCCTGCCTTGGCAGGCCTAATGGCTGGGAGGAGGGCAGGGCTACAGGGGAGGGGGTCCGAGAAGAGGACTCTCTGGGCAACACTCTTGCCACATGAGGGCATTCACCTGGGGTAGGGGGTGCTTAGCGTCGGGCATGGGCATCTCATTCGGGGTCAGCCTTCCCAGGCCCCAGATACACACGCTCATCCAGTCGTTGCAATAACGCAGTGGAGCAGAAGCTCTCCTGTGCCTCACTGCACGGACACTGAGACTGATGCCCAGATTGGCTGCGTGGTTGATCAGCTAGTGGACAGTGGAGTCAGATTCAGATCAGATCAGGATCTACCTGATTCCTAACTCAATCTCTCCACCGCCATCCTGCATATTATAGAGATCAGTCTCTGCTCTCTTGTTGAGGGGATATATGGGGAAACAGAAGAGATGCAGTTCCTTAGGTGAGTGAGGGATTATTCTAATCCTCCTTTTCCAGATCAAGACCGCGAGGCCCCAGAGTGTCTTGTTGAAGTCAGAGGTTGGGGACCAAAGTTACCACCAGGCCCCTCCTTGTGCCCTGTCTCCGGTCTGTTCTCTTTGCAGAGGGGTCCAAACAGTAGATGCTGATAATTTGAAGGAAATGGTCACATGGCTGTGTGCAAGGGGAGGAAACTGGATGATGTGTTGGCTGGCTGGTTGTTTTTTGCTTGTTTTTAAATCAGTACTCACATCCTGATTTAAACAGGTGGAATGCTTTGGCCAGTCCAACAGGAAGTTCCCTGTGGTGGAGTCTGAGGCCCTAGCTTAGCCCCTTTGGTAGATCTGTCATCTTAACTAGCCAGCCTCTGAGCCTCCATTTTCGCATCTGTATAATGCCGATAATATCACCCCAGCTCACTGGGTGCATGCGAGGGTTAGGTGAAATCAAGTCTCCAACAACGGTGAGATGCGACTCCCTGGGAGGCACAGCCTAGCAGTGCCTCCATGCCCCACCCCTCCTTGGTGGGCCCCACAGTCTGCATCATCTTCTCTGAATTTGCCTGCTGGTGGCGAGTCTTCTTCCTATGGGGGTGATTTCATTTTTAATGTAGCCAAGGTCATATGGAGGCAAGTGTACGGAATTAGCTGGGTGACAAAGCGATTCTTGATTACAAGGAAAAGTGAGGATGTGACTCTCTCTCAGGTAATCTAGCTCTCAAGGCAGTTCCCAAGAGGAGTTTTAAAAAGGCTTTGACCAAAGACAGCATCGCTGGGAACTGGGAAGGGATGCCCAAGGTGACCACGTGGAAGGGGACAGCACTCTCCAGGTGCATAAATATCGGTTGGTCACAAATGGTCTCCTGACTTCACAGTCACACTCCGTTGCTCCTGACGAGCTGCCCCCGTTGGCAGAGCAGACTTGGGGCGGGGGTGGGGGGACGGGGGGCTCATGCAGGCATCCAGGGGAACTTGGGTAATTGTGGCAGCCACGGGTCAGTCTCAGTCCCTGCTCCATGCAGAATAAGTAACGGCCCAGCAAGATGCCTATAACTTTCTCGTTTTACCAGCCAAACCTGCAAATTACCCAGCAGAACCCATGCTGCTTCGGCCAGGAAGGCCAAATGAGCCGGAGCTTTGGAGAGTCTAGCGGGAGGCAAAAGGGAAAAAGGACACTCAGCCCCTCCCGACCCCCAGGACATCATTTGCTCTTGAGAATTAGCCTGGCAGTGGGAGCCCTAAAAATGGGCACTTAATTCCCCTTTGCTGGTACTGCCATCCCCTGGCATTTTGCTTCTGGGAAAACTTCCAGAGAAACCGTTCTGGGAGACGTAGAAATTCGGAAGTTTTGAATAAGAAAATAGCAAGCCAAGAACATAACTTGGGGAGAAAGGCAGAGTACGGGGGCAGAGAACCGTGAATAGTGGCAGGTGGACCTCAAATGCTGGTCTGAAGACCGTTAGAGATCAGAACAGAATGGGAAAGGAGCAGTACCACGAACCTCCCAAAAGCGTTCACTTCAAGGGCAAGATTGTCTTTATTGTGAGATTATTGCTTTCCTCATTTGGGGTGCTAAAATGGCTTTTCTTTTTTTATTTTTAAATGGCTCTTCTTTTATGAAATGATGGTCATACTAGGTTCTTTTTTCTTTTTTTCATTAACATTCTTAAAAATAGTCAACCTTGTACTGATTCCCAGATTTGGTGGTAGTGGGGTAGAATGAGGTTCATTCTGTGAGACTGAAAGATGGGGACCCACTGGCCTAGAACACAGAACCCAGACACCAGCTGTCCTCAGGCTGGACCACGGGCTCTGCAGGGAACCTGGGGCAGCAAGTGCAGACACGGGAAACTAGTGCTCGCACCTGATGTTTTTCAAGGGGAGGCTCCTATGAGATGGGGCTCCGTCCACCCAGGAGTCTTCTTCCCCCTGGAAGCTCTGTTCTTTGTGCTGTTCAAAGGGCAGCTGACTAGAAGTCACAGAGAGGAGATTTCTTCTCGGCTTTGGCCAAGTGCTGCTGAGAACGCTGTCTTCACCCTCCCTGGATTCCGCCCGAAGGTCTGGCCTCCTGCGAGGCATCGGCAGCTGCGTGTCTGAGAAGAAAGGCTCCTGTTACCCTTTGTGGTAATGGCAGTTCAGGGCCAGGCCACTGTTGAGGCCAGCATAGCCCCAGATATTCACGTGGGAGGATCGAGAGGAGAAAAGCGAGCAACTCCTTGCGTCAAAGGAGAAGGGAACGATAAAGGAAAATCTGAAACAGACTGGGAATTGTCATCCATGAAAGAGCATGTCTTCCTGATCCCCACTCAAGCCTTTCCAGCCTGGAAGACTTCAGAGTAAAGGGCCATGATGAATAGTGACCACAGTCACACATTACTTCAGAGAGCGCCCCAGGATTTAGGTTGGGGTTGGCTCCACTTTCTGGGCAGTGGGTGGGAGCAGATCCTATAGCGCTCTTCGATTCTGACCCTCAGCTACAGCGCTCCTTGAAGCATTCGTGGAACTTAGGGACTGCAAGATGCTCTCGGGGGAAAAAAAGGTTTCTGTGGCTGTATTAGTCAGGGTTCTCCAGAGAATCAGAGCAAATAGGGAGGGTGTGTGTGTGTGTGCGTGTGTGTGTGTGTATCACACATATAGATACACATACACACACACATATATATGTATATGTAGAGAGATTTTAAGGAATTGGCTCATGCAATTACAGACGCTGGCAAATCCCAGGACCTGCGGGTCAGTCAGCTCGTCCAAAGGCCTGAGAACCAGGAGAGCTGATGGTGTCGTTCCAGTCCAAATGCCGACGGACTGGACACCCAGGAAGAGCTGCTGTTTCAGTTTAAGTTTAAAGGCAGGCCAAAGCTGATGTCCCAGTTTGAAAGCAGTCAGGCAGGAAGAGTTCTCTCATACTTGGGAGAGGCCCTTTTTGTTCTATGCAGACCTTCAACTGATTGGGCGAGGCCCACCCACATAAGGGAGGACAATCTGCTTTACTCAGTCTACTAATTCAAATGTTAATCTCATCCAGAAACGCCCTCACAGAAACAGCCAGAAAAATGTTTGACCAAATATCTGAGCACCTTGTTGTCCGGTAAAGTTGACGCATAAAATTAACCATCACGTGGTCAGATGAACTTGGGATACTCTGTGTACTATAGCTGTGTCTCACACCTTCCAGTGTGTGTTAGTATATTAAAGGTTCTGAGAAGTTCTGCAGTTAAAAAAACCTATTTGACTTGTTCGCCCAAGTGTTTTGCTTATTTATTTGACAATGATTTTTTTCTTTCTTTTATTTTTGTGGAGGTGGTGTGGGGAACAGACAAGATACCTGTTAAAATCTCATGTAACTAGATCCTGTGGACCAGGCAGTGGGAAACACTGCCCTGGAGACATTAGCTGAGACATCACTGGTCCTCAGAACTTCCTCTGCCATAACTGCCTCCCTGCAAGTATTTGATTTTGGCTTCTTGGGCTTCTCTTCCCTGCTCTCCCCCGTGCTGAGCTGGCACAAAGGTGGCCTGTCCGTGATTGGGGCTATTGTGCATGTAGAAGATTTCATGCACTATCGTGGTCAAACTGCAGCCAAAAGTAAAACGACTTAGGAGAGAACTTTCTGAGAGTTCTTATTTAGGTGGCTTTTCTTAGGTACTTACTCAGTGCTGGCTTGGTGCTAAGTGCCGTATTTATATGCATGATCTCATTTAATTGTTCCAACCACCCTTTGAGTTAGGAACTGGTATCTCATTTTACAGATAAGGAAATAGGCACAGTGGGAATTCCCTGGCAGTCCAGTGGTTAGGGCTCCGCACTTCCACTGCAGGGGGCACGGGTTCAATCCCTGGTAGGAGAACTAAGATCCCGTATGCCCCGTGGCACAGACAAAAAAAAGAGAAATAGGCACAGAGTTTCCATTACTTTCTAGCAAATGGGAAGTCAGTATTTGAACATGGGTTCTGGAGCCCATGGGCTCCAGAACCATGCCCTTTACCACCATGCTACCCTGATTTGCAATGTGTGACTGGGAAACCTTTAGGAACAAAGGAAGCAAAGTCCTCACAGGCATGTAGTTTGAAATCGGTCTATTGATGGCAAAAGAGAAAATTGGAGAGATTAGGGAAGGGGAGGAAGATAATGCCAGTTAGGGAAGAGAGACTGTGTTTGTAAAATGTGCTCATGTTCCAGAGGGAAAGGCAGAAGAGCATCAGCTTAGGATGTCCTGGCCCACGGTCCCCCTTGCTGGTGACAGACAGACCCTGCTCAGCTATCTGTTTCACTTGGTGCAGGAACGGCCTGGTGCCCTTGGAGATGATCCCTGAGAGCGCCAGTGGGCTGAGGTGGTAACAGGCAGCAAGGTCCTGCTAACCGGGAGCAGGACGTCTGGTCCAATCATAGGCCTGGCTTGGACACGCTGGGTGCTCCCAAATATCTGGCGTGCTGTCTGCCTATCTGCTAAGTGAGCAAGGCGGCTGCATCCGATTTGGCACAAGGGTATTCCACAGAGGAGGGGCGGTGTGTGTGCGTGCGTGTGTGACCATGTCTGTCTGCAGCAGTCGGTGCCCATCAGGGAGGGGCTGGCTCCTGCCACAGAGGTGCCCACAGGAGTGTGTCTGCACACTTGCGTACACACCACACATAAATGTGTTCCTGCATCACACAGTACTTTTAAGTTATTTCAATTATATTATAAGTATGTATTATATCCTTGTTAATCATCTGTCCCTCCCAAGAGAATAAAAGCTGCCTGGGGTCACAGACCTTATTTTCACTGCCAGGGAGTGTCCAGAGCACTGAAGTACCCAATAAATATTATGAATGAATGAATGGATGAATGGACAGACCACTAGGTATAATCTTTTAGTAAATTGTCCTGAAATTTACACCTTCCTGTGAACTGCACCCCTTCAGCAGAGCCCTTCGGAAACTTCAGTTAGCTCTTTCAGCCTTCTTCCCCTTCCCCTCTCCTTTCCCCTCCCCACCCCTCCCCTCTCCTATCCTCCCTTCTTCCCTTCTCTCTCCCCCCACCCTCTCCCTCCCTTCCTCCTCCTCCCCTTCCCCTCCTTCTCCCTCCCCTTCCTCCTTCCCTTCCAGTTCTCCCTTCCCCTCCCTCTACCCTTCCCTCTCACCCTCCCCTTCTCCTCTCTTCTGTGCCCCCTCCCTCTCCCTCCTCCTCTCCCCCACCTCCTCCTCTCCTCTCCTCCCCCTGCCACTCCCCCTCCTTTCTCTGTCCCCTCCCTCCCTTCCCCCTCCTTTCCCCCTCCCCTCCCCCTCCTTCCCTCCCTTCCCCCTCCTTTCCCCCCTCCCCTCCCCCTCATCTCCCCTTCCCTCCCCCTACTCCTCTTCCCCCTCCCTCTTGCTCAGTTTCCCCTCCAGGTCCCTGGTGCTCAGAGTCATCTCTGGCTTCAGCCCAGCCTCTTGAATATCCTTAATGACGATTTTTACCTTTTTTTCTAAGAGACAAAAGTCATTTGGAACCAAGCATGAGCTGGTTTGTTGGCCAAGTTGGTCACTAACCCAGAGATGATAAGTGAGTGTAGTAGTAATCAGACTAATATTTTTTTGAATATTAATACCTTTTGGAAGACGGCCCAGCGCCCAGAGGGTGGGATGAACTGCCTTCTAAGTTTCCTTTTGAGGTGGTTTGGGAGCTTGGATGCTGAGTTTATGGGCATGACCAGAAGAGGGTAGAGTCTTCCCGGCAGTTTTTCCTAGTGAACCTGGGGGTGAGGCTCTGTGAACTTCAGCAAACAGATCCCAGAGGGGAGAGGGAAGTGGACAAAGCCCAGAATCTCCAAGGGCCTGCTTTGGTCAGGTTGGTAAACCAAGGTTAATTTAGCTCTTCTTCTCTGCCAAGCCCTCCCTCCGCCTTTGACGTGTCGCTGTGGGACCTCGGCAGCGGCTCCTCTGATTTCCTCTCTCCTGGGCTTGCATCTTATTCCACCCTGTGCTCACTACCTGCCTGGGAGAGCAGCTGCCCAGGAAGCCAGGCCCTTCTGTGATGGATGGACCCCCGCAGAGGCAGAGGTTGGCCCTGCTACCCCTGGGTATAGTTAGAGTGGGACAGAACGGCTGTGCCCTGCCTCACAGACTACCTCTTGCTGGGCAGGCCCTTCATTCTGTCTACAGCGCTGGCCCTTGGGCTGCATTGCCACTTTCTGCCCAAGCTCCGGGAGCCCTGATCCTGGGGCACTGGGCACTGAGCCTGGTTTGGAGCCATTGCCCCTGCTGCTGCTCTCACAGCTTAGCACAGAGCCTTGCATGCTCCCAGCCAAGGCTGTTTGAGATCTTCACAAATCCATATCAAAGCATCCATGTTAAATGCCTCATTAATACAATTTTTATTGTAAAAATTACTTGGAAAGGTTGAAAAACATTTGGAATTTCAGGGATGCAAATAACTCATTGAATTTATAATAGACTCTGATTTCTTGGAAATCATTAAGCCAACTCAGATATTCTTACTAAAAAAAAAACAATCTAACCTACCGATTATTTTCAGATGTGATGAAACGTTTATGAATAAATCATTAACGAGGCAAGTTGACATCATGTTATGCTTTGTGGACCTTTAATTAAACATTAAAAATTTTTTGATTTTGCATTTTTTTCCTTTTCATATTTGGGGATTAATAATATTTTGCATATTTCAAACATACGAAGGTCTTTGAAAAAATTCACAGGCCAGCGGCTCTGTGTATATAGAGCTGAGTGGACAAACCGACCCTGTTCCACCCTTGGGAGTTACAGGGTAGGGAAGGGGCAGGAGGGGGAGGTGGGGAAGGGGCAGGTGTTGGCTGGAGAAGCCCAGGGTCTCTGAGAGCCAACTGGGGTGGAGCTAGGGCTAAGAGTCAGGGCTGTGTTCTGGAGTCTTCTCTGATTGTTAGTTGATCTCATCTGTAAAAAGGCATTGAAGCCTTGTTCTGTTGCCTGGGGTGCTTCTCCTCCAAGCTTCCAGACAGCCATTTAACTCCCTCCCTCTCTTCAGTCAAGACCCTACTCAAATGTCATCTTAGTTAAAATGGTACCTCATCCTCCTCCAATATATGATGCAGTGTTAAGAAGCCATTATACTATGAAGACAGATAAATCAGGACAAGGAAGTAGGGAGTGTCCACTGTCGTGCATTAGTTTATTTACTTGCGTGTGGTCTGTCTGGACCCTTTTCCTGAGTGGGACTGTGTTTTGTTCATGACGGCGTCTCCAGCTCCTTGGACAGTGTCTGGCACCTAGTAACTCCACATGGTAAATGCTTGTTGGCTCCATAAATGAGCGAATGAATGATCTTTGTCTGCCTGCCTCCAGTGGCTGTTAGGAGAATCAGGTAAGAAGAGATGCATTCTTCAAATGATAAACTAATGTGCCAGGGGCCCCAGGAGTCAGAGCACATTTGCAGAGGGCTTTCCGGGTGTTCACTACGTGGCTCACAGGACAGCAGTTCTCAAACTTCCATCTTGGTAACAGTCACTTGGAGAACGTGTTGAAGTGCAGGTTGAAGCCTCACACCCAGAGATTCTGATTCCATGGGTCTGGGGCAGAGCCCTGGCATCTGAATTGAACAAACTTTCTGGGTGATACTGATGCTGCTGGTCACCAGACCACACTGAGCGAAGCCCTCACCGAGCACTAGTTGTAACTTTCGCTTCATTTCGCAGATCAAGACAAGAACCCAGAGCCCCTGGGCTGTCTCAAGCTGGAATGCAGTGTGACCCCAGAGCCCATGGTTCCAAAGTTGGTGGCAGGCGGGAATGGGGCTGCCCCTCTGAAGGTCCCAGGAGCCTGCACTGAGAACTGTGACTCTGGCTTGGTACCCCTGGGTGCTGGAGTTCTGGTTTGCCTATTTCTTCTTTTTAGACCAGAGGATTTGGGAGCTGCCAACCACACAGGCAGCTCAGGGCGCACACCAGGTCCTGCGGGGCCAGCCAGGCCACTGGGCCTGATTCACACTCAGCCTGAACATTGATAGGGGCTGAACTGTCTTGGAGGAGCAGGTCTGGGTGCCCCCAGGAGGTCAGAGGTAACCGGTTACTGCCTGAAGCCCTTGGCACGAGGCACAGAATTGCTGGCATTGGAAGCTGAACAGCCCACAGCTAATGAGCCCAGTGTGGTTGGAGGCAGCTGATTGGCTGCTTCTCTGAAGCAGGACAGCTCCTCCCAGCCTGATCTGCCTGTGCAAAGCGCCCGTGAATTCCTCTGGTGCAGCCCCTGGCTGGGTGACTATTGACACTGGACTGGGGGTCCTGGCTGCCCAGCCCTCTGACAGACACCAGGCAGCACATGGTGTGCAGGTCACAGATGCACCAGTAATCTTCGAGGACAGGGTATCTGGCCACAGTTACTCACATCTGCAGAGCAGACTTGGGACCCCCAAGTCATGAGGCCGGTTTGAGGGGCCATCAGGACTTGGCCCAAAAAGAGTGCAGGTGGCCGTTGCCAGAACTCTGGCCTCACTCATTGATTCGTTCTTTTTTATATATATATAAATTTATTTATTTATATTTATTTTTGGCTGCATTGTGTCTTTGTTACTGTGTGCGTGGGCTTTCTCTAGTTGCGGCGAGCGGGGGCTACTCTTCGTTGCGGTGCGCGGGCTTCTCATTGCGGTGGTTTCTCTTGTTGTGGAGCATGGGCTCCAGGCACGCGGGCTCAGTAGTTGTGGCACGCGGGCTCAGTAGTTGTGGCACACGGGCTTAGCTGCTCTGCGACACGTGGGATCTTCCCAGACCAGGGCTCGAACCCGTGTCCCCTGCATTGGCGGGCGGATTCTTAACCACTGCGCCACCAAGGAAGCCCCACTGACTCATTCTTTTGTTCATTCCACAAAAATGTATTAGGCACCTTCTGTGAGGACACCAAGATGAATAAGACAGTCCCTGTCCTCAAGGAACTTAACCAATAAATGATGGCCCAAGGCACAAGCACTTACAGAGCAGCTAGCAGCCATTGAATGCACAGTGCTACACGCAGCAGACACCCAGTAAATCTCTGCTGAAGAGAGAGGTGCAGGGGAACATTGAGGAGGGAGTGAGAATGGCGCAAGGGAAGGCTTCTTCTCTAAGGACAAGGGAAAAGGCATTCCAGACAGAGGTGTGAGAGTCATAAAATACTCGGGGAGTGCCAAGAAATTTGGTGTGAGTGGCAGTGTAGAGGAGAGAAGTAAGAGCTAACTTTTATTAAACACTGAGTCCCAACCAGGCAATGTTCTTACAGGTGCTCTTAACCCTCAGGCTATGCCAATGTATAATGGGAGTGATAGCAATCTCTTTAACTCTTGGAGATTGCTATCACTCCCATTATACAGTTGCATAGCCCGAGGCCCAGAGAGGTTAAGTTAATGCTCCAGGCCATGCAGGTAGTAAGTGGTAGAGCCAGGTGTTAAACCACTCACCAACTGGTACTTAATCAGTCTGAGCCTCGATTTCTCCATCTGTAAAATGGGATACCCAGGCTTCTCTTGCAGGTTTCCTAGAGGGATTAAGAAAGCTATGCATGAATGCACATGGAAAATCTGTGAAAAGATACAAGATTCACAAAAAAACTTGGTAGCAGGGGTTACTGTGGGGAGGCTGTTAGGGGACCAAGAATTAGGAGACGGGAAATAACATAGCAATCTCTGGATCACTTGTTGGGCTCTAGTGTGTAAAGGTTAAGTGAAAAGGAACCTTAAGGGGAAGGAGTTGGGGTGAGGGTTCAGTCTGGGAGGAGAAAGAGAGTTGAGGCTGGTATCCCTAGAGCAGGGATGGCATTTGTCTGCAGTGGACAATCCCCCTGCACCCCTGCCCCTCTCTTTGAGGGGCAGGACACTGTGGCGACAGGCCTCCTCCTTCGTACAGTGTGTACATTTTATCTCTGCAGACTTCTTGCAGACTTGGTTTAAAGATCTCAGCTCAATACCATTAGTGTATATCTGCAGAGGGCCCTTTGTAAAATTGATTAGAAAGTGGGCTTTTGCATGTGGGGTGGGAGTGGGGGGGACCTAATCGGATTTGAGCACTAGATGGTATCTAATTCCCTGCATCTAGCAACTGGCTTGGGGACCTCCCTGGGAGCCAGGGCCCCTAATTTGGTTTGCGAATACATTAGCCAAACAAGCTGAGGGGGCTCCTTTGGGGAGAGGGTTTGGGGGGGACGAGGCAGGGAGTTGGTGGGAAGGCTGAGGAAATGAAAGAGGTGCTTTCTGCGCAGGTCCTGGGTGTAGCTGTACCCAGCATTGCCAAGGGTGTGCATTTTTGATGGTTTTAGCCAGTCCAGGAGAATGAAGCAAACTTTTAAAGGGACTTGCATTGCTTGCCAAGTTATTAAGCCCCTATATGTATCTTTTTTTCATTTTACAAATTTTTTTAAAGTAATATTCACATGTGTAACCAAAAAAGTCAAAGAGTTTGAGAGTATAGGCAGTGACTGGTAAGTTATTCTTTCTCCCATAATCCTTGGTTCCACAGACAGCCTTCCCAAAGTAACCATTGTTACCAAGTTTTCTATGAATCTTATTTTTCTCAGATTTTCCATGGGCATACAGAGCTTTCTTAATGCCTCCAGCAAACCTGCAAGGGAGCCTGGGTGTCTCATTTCACAGATGGAGAAATTGAGGCTCAGATTGGTAAAATGCCAGTTGGTGAGTGGCAGGGCCAGGATCCAAATTGTCAATGGTCTGGCTTTAAATCCTGGAGTCTTCTCATGGAATCATGTGTCAGTCCTGAAAAGAGAGGGGACTGCTTAAAGCTAAACCCTTGGATTTTTATTTCTCCAGCTCTTCTCTTGAGTCCACTCATGTGCTGTCATTTGGTCCATTTTTACTCAAGAATCTTCAAAACAGGATGGAAACTTGCAAGGGCATCTTGGTGGGAGACTCCTTCAATTCGACAGCCCTCATGAGACGGCCTTGAGTGAATCCTTGTCTGTTTTATCAGGATATGGTGGGCGGCCTCCTTCTGTCCCCTTCCCTACCAGGCACTTGTATGTGTGTGGAGGAGGGAAGAACTGTGTGCAAGTGGCAGTGTGGGCTGTAAAGTAAGTGTGGCTTCAGAACCCAGGGTCAGCGCCCAGCTTATTCCAGATGGTACTGGTGCCAACCTCATAAGGTTCTTGGGAGGTCTGAATGGTATGATGGCATGGCACCTGGCCCATGGTAACGTCTCAATAAATATTAGCAATTATTAGTAATACTACCTAGGTAAACTTTCATATATTACTCATCTACTCTGTACAAGTTACCCCAACCAAAATATAAGAATAGTACTGTTCTTATATTATTATACTGTTATTTACTATTACTTAATAGCTAATATTATTTAAATTACAATTCTGTTTCCATAATAGAGCTTTTAAAGAACAGAATTAGTGTAATCATAGGCATACAAGAAACGCTCATTAATGTGATTTTGCGTTTTTTTCCCTTCCCTTTACCAGCTTTAAATCGAGATCTTGGTTCTCTTTTATCTCCATTCTGAATCTAATTTCTCTAGGGGAGAATGAGAACAGGGGAGTCAATCGCAGTCCAAGCTGTTTGGGGGGGACTGGGAAGTGCATGGGGTAAAGGGCTAGGCTCCCTCTCCCCACATTCTGTAGGGACCAGAAGACCTCAGCCCTGCTGCTGAAGTGTAAAACCCAGAATTATGTAACAGCTGGATTACGGGGCGATTATTAGCTTTGCTTAAAGATTTTCTGCTTACACAAGGATTAGCTGCGGGGTTCCTTTAAATAGCTGGCTTTGCTAATGCATTTGTACTGCAGAGAAAGGGGGTGGGAGGAAAAAGGGGACAGGACTGTGAGGCAGAAGGTCTTCGTTCTATGCCTGCCGCGTGACGGGCACTTTACCTCGTGGAGCCTCAGTTTCCTTGACGGAAATGAGAAGCGTCTGCCCTGAGGTGCCGGCAGGAGGACCGCCAACCGCTGTGTCAAGGCTGCACTGCACAGCTAAGGCGCCCAGCTCGAACCGCAGTAGGGGGGACAGACCCGCCTCACGCGCTGTGGGTGTGATGCACCAGCCCAGCAGATGCTCCAGAGCCCCATAGCCGCCCCGCAAAAGCTCAGAGGTCCAGACGCCCTAACGTAGCCCCCAGGGATTTTCTGGAACGAGCCCCTGCCCACCTCTCCATCCAGATCTCCTGTCGTGCCCTCATTTGCCCCTCTCCTAGACTTTCCAGATTCCGATTCCTCGATGTATACTGCTGTTTCCCATCTGTGACTTGCACGTGGTGGTCCCGTTAGCTAGAGGCCATTCCACACCCGCTTTCCTTATTGGCCTAGCGAACACCTTACTTGTCCTTCAAGACAGCCTAGAGGACACCGCCTCCAGGAAGGCTTCCCTGACCCCCTTTCCCCTGAGGAAGGTTAGACACCCTTCCTCTCTGCTTCAGGAGTCCCCGTGCATAGGCATGTGTGACTCTATCAGAACACTACTGGACACTTTACTGTCAGCGTTCACTTGTTTGTAGCTGCTATGAGCTGCTGAGATTAGGGGCAGGGTCCTTGTGTTTGACTCAGTAAACTTGTAGTAAATGAAATTTTTTTTATGTGAGGTAAAGGTGCTTCATCCGCAGGCACCACATCCCCCAGGAAGCATACAGCATGTCCTTAAGAACCAAACCCTGGTGTTAGACCACGGGAGTCGAAATTAATCCTGGCTCTACACCAGCTCTGTGACCAAATTACTTTGCCTCTCAGGTTCCCCACCCTTCCTATGGGACTGTAATAGTTCAGACCTCTTAGGGCTGCTGCTAAGATGAAGTAAGTGCTGCACTTAGAACAGGGCCTGGGCATTGTTCTGTGTCGGGCGGTGGATTTCATTCCGGAGGGCTCTGGAATCCTGCCCCTGCGGATCCTCCCAGCCCACCCTCACCCCCTCCCACGCCCCCAAGTTGCTGAGCTTGCCATTTCTCTCTCTCCCCTCGCTCCGGTGAACTTTCTCACTTCCCTCCCCACCACAACCAGTCAGCACGGAAGTAATCCAATTTTACTTGATTATTAGTCATTACTTTCTGCTGCTGTTTTTGTTTATTACTTTTTTAAAGCCTTCGAGATTTAATTGAGTTGATTGATTAGCACAATCACTGATTGGAAGGAGATACTCTGTAACCCTCTCCGCCCCCAGCCTGTACCTTTGCCCAGAGAGTACCTGGGCTGGTTGTTAGGGTCCAGGGCTCCTGCCCTAGGGACGCAGTGGCATGGCTCGGTGGGCTGGGAGCCAGGCACCTGACCCTACCTGGCTGAGTGACCTGCGGGGAGTTCCTTACCCTCTCTGAGCCTGCATTTCTTCCTCTGTAAAAAGGGGATTGAACTCAGTGAGCCTTCTGATCCTTTCCTGCCCCAAAATGCTATAAAGACTCTACATCTAAGTACCACCACCCCCCACCCCCGCCCCCGCTCCCGCCTTGGGCTGTGAATCATTCATTCATTCAGCGTCACTGAGACCCTGTGCCCAGCACTCAGCCAGGTGTGGTGGGATCCAGATGTGAGTGAGACCAGGGCCCTGCCTTCCAGGAGCTGGGGTGGGGACAGCCTGACAAGCAGCAAATTCCAGCATTTATAACTTCCCTGTGTTCTAGGTTCAACAGGGTTTTGAGGGGAGTCCCTAACTCTGGAAAGCGTAGAGGGGGTGACCTCAGTGCAAAGCGAAACAAAACAGACTGTGATGGGGGGCAGTGACCTTTATGGAGGTCACCCCTCTGTGCCAAGTACTGTGCTTAAGCCCTTTCTTCTCATTTCCTCTGTGATCCTCACAGCAAGCCTGTGACTAGGGGAATGCAATAGCAATTTTACAGACGGGACACTTGAAACTTGGCAGCGCTAAATGGCTTGCCTAAAGCTACACAGCAAGTAAGTGAGGTGTGAACGATATGAAAGCATGTCCTCTTTATATAGTTTTCTACCATGTACAGTGTTCAGTAGTTTGAGAAAGGGTTTTAAAATGTTCAGCTAATTTCCCCAAATATCACTTCTCTTTTCATTTTTTGTACCTTATCTTCCACGCATACCCTTTTTATGTTGTGAATATATACATCTCTCCAGTGCAAAGGCCCTGAGGTGGTGATGCCCTTGGCGTGTTTGGGGACGAGAAAGGAGGCCAGGATGGCTGCAACAGGGGGAGAAGGGTGGAAGGTGAAGTTGGAAAGGTAGCCAAGGCTAGGGCATGAGGGCTTTGTAGACCTCGGTAGGGGCTGGGTTTTATTCCCAACAGGTTTTGCCATTGTCTTCCAGTTCCTGTTGTTTCAAAAGTCAACCCAGTGGATGTGACATTATTTACCAACACTGAGGTTGTTTCCAGGGGGCAGTGTGTGTGCATTGTGTGTGTGTGCACTCATGTGTGTTTGAAGTGAACACTACAGGTTGCATTTCAGGCATATGGCTTTTGGCTTCTGGTGAACTTTCTTAGTGTAAAGCAGTAGGCATTGAGGTGACTGGTTTGGTGATCGATCATTTGTGTGACTAGACCAGTACGGCCAGGCTGTGACTTGTGGTGGAGAGAGGGGAAGGCACTGCAGCCAGCGGATGTGTGAGTGCAAAGGAGCAGAGCCAAGGAAGAGTAAGGCTTGTCCGGAGGCCCCTGGCCCTGAAGGAGCAGTGGGCGATGGGAAGGCAGATGCCACCTAAGGGCAGTCAGCACGTGTGGCTCCTCACCTTCTCTTCAAGAGGCAAAGTTGGAGCTTTTACATTTTTTCCAGTTTTTTTTAAAAAGTAATTAATCAATTAATTTATTTTTGGCTGTGTTGGGTCTCGGTTGCCGCACGCAGGCTTTCTCTAGTTGCGGTGAGCGGGGGCTACCCTTCGTGGTGGTGCGCAGGCTCCTCATTACGGTGGCATCTCTTGTTGCGGAGCACAGGCTCTAGGTGTGCGAGCTTCAGTAGTTGTGGCTCGCGGGCTCTAGAGTGCCAGCTCAGTAGCTGTAGCACACGGGCTTAGTTGCTCTGTAGCATGTGGGATCTTCCCGGACCAGGGCTCGAACCCATGTGCCCTGCATTAGCATGCAGATTCTTAACCACTGCGCCCCCAGGGAAGTCCCCATTTTTTTTCCAGTTTTTTAAAAAACTTTTTATTAGGATAGTTTTGCTTTTGCAGAAAAATTACAAAGATAGTGTAGACAGTTCCTGTATATACCCCTGTCCAGCTTTCCCTGTCACTAACTTCTTACGTTATCATGGTACGTTTGTCACAATGATGAAAATGACATGGGGACACTACTATTAACTAAACACTGAACTTTGTTCAGATTTCATTCATTTCCCACTGCTGTCCCTTTTCTCTTCCAGGACCCAGCTCACCACCCCACCCTGCATCCTTGTCTTGTCTCCTTAATATCCTCTGGTCTGTGACAGCTTCTCTGACTTTTCTTAGTTTTCATGACCTTGACAGCTTTGAAGCTTGCTGGCTAGGTATTTTGCTTTTGCATTTTTAAACTTTCTATTTCCATCTGAAATCATGACGTTGGGAACGCAGGAGTTGGAAGGGCCTGGGTTCAAATCCTGGCTGTGCCCCCAACCCAGGAGGCGACTGAGGAACCCTTCTATCCTCCATTCCTCCCCCCTTACAGTGGACGTGAGTTGCCTCCCGCTGGGACCTGGTGAGGGTTCACTGGATGGTTGCTTAAGTGCTCAGAAATTCAGGTTTCACTTTTGATGGACACCTGCTGGGACTGATTGCCCTGAAGACCTTGTTCACTTCCTCTCCAGGAGCCAGGGTTGTGAAATGCCAGAGGGAGCAGGATGGCTGGGAAGGTGTGACAACTTTGTCGGAAGCTGACACTTTGCAAAGCTTTTGAAACTAAGATCCTAACTTGATCCCCACAGTAACTCCATGAGGTAGCAAGATGGGTTAACCCTGTTTTATTTTATTTATTTATTTTTAAATTATTTATTTATTTATTTGTCTGTGTTGGGTTTTCGTTGCGGTGTGCAGGCTTCTCGTTGCGGTGGCTTCTCTTGTTGCAGAGCACGGGCTCTAGGCACGCGGGCTTCAGTAGTTGTGGTGCACAGGCTTAGCTGCTCCGTGGCATGTGGGATCTTCCCAGACCAGGGCTCGAACCCATGTTCCCTGTATTAGCAGGTGGATTCTTAACCACTGCCCCACCAGGGAAGCCCCAGGGACTGTTTTCATTTTGTAATGTGCGTTTTTTTTTTTTCCTTTAAGTGATTTCATTTTTAACCCTTGAATGACCTGTGAAACTGGGATGAGCCAAAAGCTTGTGACTGGGGCCTGCTTCCTGGGGAAATCTTGGGACCAGTGGCTCCAGCTTCCCCCCAGAGGGCCCACTGTGCTACCTCCTGTGTCATGTGTCTTCAGGCCTCTCCTGCAGATGGCTAGGCTGTCTCCATTTTGCAGAAAGGGAAATGGAGTGACTGAGATCAGACAGGGCAAATGACTGTCTCAAGAACACACAGCCTTGGAGCTGGGGCAGAAGCCTTATTAGTCACTGGGCTCTTTCTACCTGGCATAATAAGAGCTCAGAAGACCCTTGTGCTGTTTACTATTTCTTTAAAAACCTGAAATGTAAACACAAAATGGCAATTCCACCCTTGAAAAGGGAGCTGGAGGGCATGTGTGTGTGTGTGTGTGTGTGTGTGTGTGTATGCACACTATGAGGACAGAGAACAAAGCAATTTTGGCATTTAAGCCTGACAGCCAAAATGTACCCTCTATTCCACCAAGGCACACAGAGGGTGGAGGGGTGGGCAGTCCTTTCTGAAAGGACCTCTGGGGCCTGTGGCTGCCATTCCCTTGATATTTGAGGTTCCCATTCCATCCTCTTTGACCTTTCTACATTCGGGGCTCACAGGCTGCCCCCAGCCCCTCGTAGCTCTGCACAAGGATGACGTGGCCCTGGCAATTCTTCTGGTTCTAAGTGACATCTCCTCTGCGTGTCCCCCATCACCAAGGTGTGCCCAGGTTTTCAGATCTCTGAGAAGCTTAGCATCTCACGGAGCGGGCTAAGGGTTCGCCCGCTCCCTCCTCCTCTTGGCCCTGGTGGTTGGCCTTGGGACATGGGTCACCGTACCTGGGTGATCCAGAGAAGAGTTTCTGCTCAGACCTGCTGTCTTAGTCTGTTTGTGATTCAATAACAAAATACCGTAGACTGGGTGGCTTACGAACAACAGAAATTTATGTCTTACAGCTCTGGAGGCTGGCAAGTCCCAGATCAAGGTGCTGGCAGATTCGGTGTCTGGTGAGGGGTCACTTCCTGGTTCACAGAGAGCTGTCTTTTCCCTATGGCCTCACGTGGTGCAAGGGGTAGGGGAGAGAGCTCTCTGTGGTCTCTTTTTTTTTTTTTTTTGCCGTTCACGGGCCTCTCACTGTTGTGGCCTCTCCCGTTGCGGAGCACAGGCTCCGGATGCGCAGGCTCAGCAGCCATGGCTCACGGGCCCAGCCGCTCCGCGGCATGTGGGATCTTCCCAGACTGGGGCACGAACCCGTGTCCCCTGCATCGGCAGGCGGACTCTCAACCACTGCGCCACCAGGGAAGCCCTGTGGTCTCTTTTGTAGGAGCACTGATCCCACTTATGAGGGCTCCTCCCTTATGACCCAGTCACCTCCCATAGGCCCCCCTAATACCATCACAATGGCGGTTAGTTTTCCACATATGAATGTTGGGCTGAGGACATACACATTGGGTCTATGACACCTGCTGTCTTCTTTCTGGCTGTCAGTAGCCTCTGCCCCTCTTACCAGCCAGACCCACTAGGAGGAGGAAAGAGTTTCTCTTCTGCCACCTTTAAAGACCAGACTGGCCAAGAAAGGGAAAAAGTAACTGTTTGGAGTCATCACACTTCTCCAGAGATAGTCCTTGATCTTTGGAAGGGGGCAGGTTGGGCAGAGTGGCTGAACCCCTCACCGTGGGTGTCAGGTTGGATTAACATACAACCTTCAGTGAACCATAGAAGCTGTGTGGCCCGTGAGGCTCACCATCGGTGCCCCCATAGACTTTCCCGTTTTCCCAGTAAAATAGGACTAAAAATCCAGAATTATTGGGAGGATTAAATAAGCTTGTATGCGCAAAACGCTTCGCACATAGTAAATGCCTGCCAAACAAGATAGGAAATTTAGTATAATTACTGCGTTAAATAATACAGCAGCATTAATTTTTTTTTTTCCTTTAAAGGGCTTCCACGTCTATTTTCTTACTGAGTCTTTACAACCACCCAGGAAAGTAGGGTGGTTTTTCTTGGATCCAGTTTACCAGTGCAGTACCTGAGATGCAGGGAGTATAGTGACTTGTCCAAGGCCACTCAACAAGGCAGTGGAGGCACTGAGGCCTGACCCTGCGGTCCCTAGGGATATCCCAGTCTGGCATACCTGCAGCCCCAAGGGCCTTTCCTGTCCAGAATGACAGCAGCCCCTGCCCCTCGGGGGCTCCCCTCATGAAGGAAAAGGACAATTTCCTGTCATCCTCCTGTCTCGCCTTCCTGGAGCAGCTGTCTTACCCACCCCGGCTGTGACTTCCCAGGGAGAAGGGCCCTAATCCTTGCTTAGTACTGGCAGGGGGTGGCTCCACCTCTCAAGCCAGTGGCAGGGCTGGTGTCATTGCCAGCAGCATCTTGGCGGGATGAAGGTTGCATTAGTGAGCAGTAATTGGAATGCAAAATAACATTTTGATCGAGCCAGCAGGCTGTTTATTTATCAGATCAATAGTCAAAATGCCCCATCTGGAGAAGTCCGCGTGATAAGTGACAGCATTTCCAAGGGCAAGCCTGGTGAATCCAGCCCCTCACTCCCAAAGGTTTAGATTAAGGAGAGCCAAGGAGCCTGGGAGTGACCCACCACTGCTTCCCCCTTTCCTCATTTTCTTCTTATATCCAGTTTATAGAGGAGACGACCGAGAGCCAAATTGTCAGACCATACCTGCCATGGCTGGAAGGACCTGCATCCCAGAGGCCTGAGGAATCATAGTAACAGCTCACATTTATTGAGCACTTACTATGTGCAGGCGCTGGCGTCAGTGCTTCCCATTTATTGTGTCATTTAATCCTCAGAACACTTCTCGGAGGTAGGTATCTTTATATTACCCATTTTGCAGATGAAGGAACTGAGGCATGGAGAGGTAAAGCAACCAGTTGTACAGCCTGTAGGTGACAAAGCCAGGATTCGAACCCAGGTGATCTGGGCCCAGAACCCTTGTGCCTGGGCCTTGTTCTGTCCCCTCTAGAGGGCAGGGAGAGGCAGTGGCTATTTTTTCACTTATACAGATTCGGGGTCCTGGCTCTGAAGTCAAGGTGAGCTTTTTCCAACCTCACTTCCCACAGGTTTTCATTAATTACTTTGCCTTTTGTGTTAAAATATCTTCTTTAACGTTTCAAAACTAGATTTCTTGATAAGTGGGTCTGAGATGCTAGCTTCTCTAAGTTCCTTCCAAACACATGACAGGCATTCGCGTGCTTAAAAAAATAAATAAATAAAAGTAAGAAAAATCCATACATCATAAGCAAAGCCTTTTCTACCAGGATTAGTGGAATTTGATGGGAACTGGGGGCAGGTTTCAGTGGGACTGTCGGCTGGGCCTCTGCTCTTGAGGTGCTGGCTGACTCCCTTGCCCTGACTCTGGCCCTATCTTGTTTGCGGCTCAGGCCTGTGACTGTCACAGCCCAAGGGGGGGCAGGCCTTGGGGACTCGTATCCCACCCAGATCTCAGACCTCCTGCTTCATTTGTTCACTCAACAAATCTTTTCTGAGCATCTGTTGTGTCCGGTAGCGTCCTAGACAGTGGAGAGCAACAGAGGAGAAAGCAGAGGCAGCCTCTGCCCTCCTGTGCGGGGGGCAGAGGCCCCGAGGTGGAAGCATGCGGTCTAGTCCAGAAACAGCCGGAGTGACCCCGTAGGGGAGTGGGCAGCTGTGGAAAGGACTCCTGCTTTCCTGGGGGTGTGATGGGAAGTCCCTGGCTGTCGGGAGCAGGGGAGTGTTGTGACTTACTCCCCTTTTCCCCTTTGCGTTGGAACTCACTCCAGCACTTTCTGGCAGTGAGACCCCTGCCAAGATATTTAGCCCCTCTGGCCTCTGTTTCTTCATCTGCAAAATGACGACAGGTTGTTGAAAGGAATCGCTGACCTCGTGCGTATAGTTTCGTGCCCAGTGCAGAGTGAGCCCTCTGTCGTCACCATTATGGAGCTCAGAAGCAGGTTCCCAGTTGGCTGCACTGTCAGGTCCCCACCTGTTCACCCGAGTTAAGATGTATCTTTGTCACCTGCCCAGGCTGCCCATTGGCACAAAGACTGAAAAACTGGGTCAGGAAGAGAAATGGATACTGGGAGCCCCAAGCTTCCTGTGTCATCCCTGCTGTGCATAAGGCCACATGGAAAGGGCCACTGCTGTGACCAGGTGATATATGGAAGTGTGGTTCCTCTCACTGGGTTTGCACACTGCCCTGCAGGAATGCACATAAGAAGGGGGTGGTGACACCCAGGAACAGCACACATGAAAGAGACTCAGGTGTGTGATTGCATAAGGAGCAGAGGGGAAGTTAGCAGTGTGAACCAAGGGCCTTAAACGCTGATCCCATCTAGGGTTGCATCAACAGAGGTATAGTATCAAAAAAAAAAAATTTTTTTTTTAAAACAAACTTAGCTTTAGAGGATAAAAAAAACCCCAGAAGTATAGTATCTAGGACGAGAGAGGTGTCAGAACTGCTCTGCACTGGTCAGAACTCACCTGGAAGGCTGTGCTGTATTCTGATGCTCCTTTCTGTGAGGAGTAAACAGAGCAGATGGACTGTTCTCAAAGGAGGGCAAAATGTGTGCAGGAGTGATTCTAGGTCCAGGAGATGTGCTCCTGGTGAAGACGGGGCTCAGCAGGGAGCAGGAAGCTGCCTTCAGCAATCTAGAGGGCTGTCAGATGGAAGTGGGGGGTTAGACTTGTTCTGTAGGTCCTGAGGGAGAGAGCTGTATAAACTAACTGAAAGCTCCAGAAAGAAGAAATATTTTGGCTCTTGACAAAGAACTTAAAAAAAAAAAAAAAAAAAGGGCTTCCCTGGTGGCGCAGTGGTTGAGAGTCTGCCTGCCGATGCAGGGGACGCGGGTTCGTGCCCCGGTCCGGGAGGATCCCACATGCCGCGGAGCGGCTGGGCCCGTGAGCCGTGGCCGCTGAGCCTGCGCGTCTGGAGCCTGTGCTCTGCAACGGGAGAGGCCACAACAGTGAGAGGCCCACGTACCGCAAAAAAAAAAAAAAAAACTAAGTTGTCCAAAGATGGAAACAGCTGCTGCCTGAACTAGTGATCTCCTTATCACTGGGGTCTTTAGCAAAGGCAGGCAGCCTATGGGACAGACCAGGAGCCCTTTGAGGTCCTGGCCTGGTCCAAGTGCCCCTGGCTGGGACAGGGCCTTGCCCGCCTACCTCTCCCTATCTCTCTGCTATTCCTTCAACACGGAGCTCTCCCTGCATACCTCCTTATCTGTTTTTCCTCAGGCTTCTGCTTAAATGTCACCCTTTCAGAGAAGCCTTCTCTCGCCACTGTGTCTGGACACTCCTCCACTCTGCCATCTGTCCCCAGCCCTGCTCTTTCTTCATAGCGCTCATCACTAACTGAATTTATACTATTTGGTTGTTTACTTATTTATTAGTTAGAGTGGGTCACACTAGCTATCGTTACATACAACCTCAGTTTTTCAGTGGCTTAGGATGACAGGTTACGTCTCGCTCACATAACATTTTGGTGAAGGTACTTGGCAGATCACCTTTCATGAGGTTTTTCATGGGCCCAGGCTCCTTCCAACTTGTGGCTCTGCCATCCCCCAGGGCCTTGGAGTCCCCTCCTGGAGCCTCTGCATGGATCTTGTGTGGCCTGCAGATGGGGGAGGACAGAGAGAGGGAGGAAGTGGGGGCGGGGAGGGCCATGGGAGATTTTTATGGGCCAGAGGGAGGAGTGCCTTACATCCTTTTGCCCACATTCCATTGGTCAGGACCCGGTTGATGCGCACAGCTAACTGCAAGGGAGACTGGGAAATGTGGTCTTCCTGGGTCTAGAAAGAACATGAAACTGCTTTTGATGACCTCGTGGCAGTCTCAGCTCTACTCATCATATTTCATTGAATCTTTGACATCATAGACACCATTATTTTTGGAACCACTAATTAAATTAAACTATGGCAAGCCATCCACTCAAGATGCATTCTGATTGCCAAGATGTTAAAAAGTGAAAAAAGGGTGTAGTTTAGAGTCAATGAAATATGGTGCTGTCACTCCTTGAGGAAAGGAACATGTCCACCTTGGGCACCAACCATCCCCAGGCCTAGAACGGTATCTGGCACACCGAGGGTACTCAAGGAATAGCAATGGGATGAATGAGGGAGGGAAGGAGTGAGTGGATGAACGAATGAGACGGCGTGTCAGTTGGTTAGCTGTCAGAACCCCCTTGTGTGAGCTGCCACACCGGGGAGTCAGGCCTCGTCGCTCACCTGAGCAGAGGTGCTGCCACGCTGCCAACTAAGGCTCCCGGGCCCCTGCCCCTGGCTGGCACCCTTCTCTGCTGCCAGCTTCCGTATTCTTCTTTCTCGCTGCACGTTGGTGTGAAGTATGACCTCGCTCACACTTGAGCTGTCCGTCTTACTGCCTCTGTCCCTGGAGAGGCAGCCATGACACCAAGGTCTCATGGGAGAGACTCACTGCCCAGCCTGGGTCAGTTGCGCAGCCCTGGGTGACTCTGCTGGGTAGCAGGTGGAGATGCATGCGAATGTGGCGATTCCTGTGGGAGCTTGGCGTGCACACAGGAATAAGAGAGAAAGGAGGCTGGAGTCGGTTGTCAGCTCCTAGAAGGGAGGCTAGTTAGTTCTAATCGTTGGTTCTAGTAGTGCCTGAATAAGGAATCCCTTTGTCTGAAAAGGGACTTCCTCAGTGGAAGTTCCAGCATGCAGAGAGACACACAAATGCATGATTAAATGGTGGATGGACGGATGCACGGATGGATGGGTGATGGGAAGGAGAGAGGCAGCAAGACAGTCTTGCTTGCTGTGGGAATGGACTTTTTAGAGACTGAATGGAAGCCATCTGCTCATTACCAAAAAGGGTGCTAGTAACAACTGCTAACATATTTACTGAGCACTTTCGCCAGGCACAGTTCTAAGCTCTTTTCTGTATTAACTCGCTAACCCTCAAGACCACCCTATAAGATGAATACAATAATTATTATCATCCCTATTGTACAGATGAGGAAACTGAGGCTCAGAAAGGTTAAATAACTTGTAAGAGACAGAACTGGAATTTGGACTCAGGCAGTCCAGCTCCAACCACTCAGCTCTACGGCCCAGCATCTCAGCTCCTCCAGGACTGAATGCCATCTGGAAACTGCTGAATTTGTTCAGTGACAGTAGGTGGGATGTTTATGCTGTATCACTGCTTGATATGGGGTAAAAATAAAACAGATTCAAGTAGAGTTAAGATAAATTCACAGATGTCAGATCTCCAAGAGATATTGAAAGGAAGATCGCTAGAGGTGTGTTTGGGGGCATCTTCTGAAATTGTGAGCTGTCCTTCCTCCAGACACACCCCTTTGTGGTGTCAGAGGCTAGAGCTGGCCATATGGGCTAAAGTAAGAGCCATCAGGTACCTTTGGCTCCTGCATGAGGACACGTCCTTGAGAGGACCAAGGTGAGGGCTGAAATTTCGAATTGGTCTCCCCAGAGGGGGCCCCTCTTTCTAATCCACACACAGCCACAGAATGAGCCAGCAGCGGCTGCCCATTGTGGGCCGGAGCTTTGCCGGGGGACTGGGCCCTCCCAGCTGTCCCGTGGCAGCCACTTTGCTTCCAGTGGTCTCCTCCTGCTTTGGCGAGCCTCTCACTTCTCATGATGATGGATGCAGCCTGGGACATCATGGATAAAAAGCCCCGATTGAAAGGCACTAATTACCCATCATTATTTTCCATGCTGTAATTTGTATGGAAGGAGATTTCAATCAGTTGTCTGGGATCAACCTGGTTTTGACTAATCTTTCTAACGACAAGATGCTTAATTACAGATTTTTGCCTGAGTTCTGGCGTACAGGGGGAGGCAGCTCTCACTGAAGCCAGTTTGCTATCAGGTCATTTTGTAGTCTTAAGTCCCAGAGGGTCCCCTGAGGGGACAGAGAGAAAGAAAGAATGAGGAAAGTATTCCTGAGGAGACCAGACAAAATCGAACCAGCACAGGACCGGTGCTGTGGTAGTGACGTGGTGATGGAGGGTAGCAGGTGGGCTGAGTCAAACTGCTCCCCTGCGCAGGTCACCTACCCACCGTGTCTCTACACCCCTAGCCAGCCCCCAGCCAGCCCCCAGCCAGCCTGGCTCTCTAGTTAGTGTCTCTGAGTGAGTCACGACTTCTAGGGCCTTCAGCTCCTCATCTGAAAGCCACCAGGCCAGGCAGGAGAATCTCTGAGCACTTATGATTCACTGACTCCCTCTGTGCTCTGTCTGTCCAGAAAAATAGATCCACTGATGAAAGATACTCATTGCAGGATTTCACAAGGAGTGATTAAAAACACTGTTTATTAAAACAGGTGATTCAGACCACTCCGAGGGAAGGTCAATTTGAATTAAAGAAATATCTGAGTTTAAGGAAAGAATATATAACAAATAGACGCAGATGCATGGAATTGGATTAGTTATAATCCTTGGTTAGTAATACTTTTCATCACTGGCTTCCCATTCCCACTCCTTCCTTCCCCCTCCCTTCCCTTCCTCCTTCCCTCCTCTCTTCCCTCCCTCCCGTGTAATACCCGTGGATCCGTGTTCCAACAGGAATACCGGGACCTTGTCAATTTAGCCATATGGTCCCCCCCATCCTACACATCCATTAAAGGCCCATTGTGCATTGTCTAATAATATTTTTAAAGGAAGTTTAGCTGTGTTACTTTCAGGTGCCTGAGGGGCTGATTCATAACAAATAAAGCCTTGCTGGAGGGTCTGAAGGTCTGCTTTAATGAATAGCTCAGTGGCCCCTGGTTAGCAAATTAATCATGGAAATGTACGTAAGAGCTTCTCAAGTGTAGGGAAACCATTTTTCTTCTGTAGAGTGGATTCCCAGTTCAGGCTTATTTATCCTCTTAATTCACCTAATCTGCTACTTTCTTTCCTGGTAAATGGCAGGTTCCTTGTGGAATTATTATACTTGGCCGATGGAAGAGCTTTGCTAGGTTTAACCACAGGCCGCCGCCAGCTGCTGGATTTTCTGGAAGGGGCTTCCTGGGAGAATCACAACAGCAGCCACTGTCCCCTGAGAGCTTGCTGGGCTCTAGCTCGTTCTAAACGTTTTGCCTGCATTAGCCCCTGCTCGCCCAGAACAACCCTAGGAAGGAGGTGCTGTGGTGGAGCCCATTTTACAGATAAGGACCCTGAGGCCCAGAGAGGGTGACCCGTTTAACGCAAACTCAGCAGCTACTGTGAACTGCAGTGCTCGTCTGACGTCAGAGTGATGGCTTTTAACCGTTAAGTGACTCAGTGGCTTGTTTCTGCTGTTACAGGGGCAACCCCAGCACAGAGCCAAAAGGCGGCTATGAGGGCAGCCCCTCTGCATGTGATCCGGCTTCTGGCGTGTTGTAGGGTGGACTCTACTCAGTAGACGACAACAAGCCAGGTCCTAATCAGACCATCACATCCCTCTTCCCTCCAGGAGCCTCTGCTCCTCCAGAAGCTTCTCTTCTGCTGCCTGCCCACCAGTAGGTAGCCTTGAGGGGGGTAGATCCCTGGGATTCCAGCTCAGATTTTTATTTTTAAAATTTTTTATTTTTATTTCTTTTTATTAAAAAAAATGTATTGCAGTATAGTTGTTCCAACCTAAAGATTTATGACTGTCTCTTGCTGATATCCTGGAGTTTCTCTTCCTCTAGAGGTCCGTGGCTAAATAGCTGAAGAGTTTGGGTTTCCTTCAGAACTTCCAAGATTCTGTTGTATTCAGAAAAACTTCAACCCACTTCACTGTCCAGCAAGGTGATGTCCAGCAGAGGCAGAGAGTCCCCAGTAAGCTCAGGCGTCCCTGGAGGTCAGGCCGCTCTGGGGTAAGGGTCCCACACTGGACGCTAAGAGGGGCAGGCCTAGGTGGGGGAGGGGACCCACATTAATCAGATGGTGGTGACATTGAGGCCAGGGCAGCTCTGGCTGTGCTCCTGTTACGAGATGGATCAGAGGGAAAATGATGCCTCGAGGGGCTTCGACCACTGACTACTGCTCTTTCACAGGCGGCTCAGATGGGCAGCGGTCCCCTCCTGTAAAGTCAATAGTCATCGACCAGTTGGGAACTGGGACCCAGCCAACCACAGATGATGGACTCGACATGACCCTCTCCTCCCCAGAGCGCAAGTGTTAGCCACCTCCCCTTCACCCCTAGGCTGTGCTCTCCCTGCTGCCCATCCTAGCCACCTACCCAGTGGCCACATCCTCCTGGGCCTTGGCATCCAGGCTCCACCTCTGAGATCTTCCCTGACCCAATCTCCCATCCTTGCAGCTGTCCTGCTCCTTCCTTCTGCCGTACCTCAGCCTCCCCCGCCTGGAAACCCCCATGCTCTTGGGCGCTTCGTTTTCTCCCAATTCCTCTCTTTGTGACATCACTCTAGCCCCAAACTACACCATGTGCCCACGCTTCAGCTCCCGGGCCCTGTGCCTACCCCTTTCCCGCCAACGTCCAAGTCAGTGGTTCTCAACTGGTGGCGATTTTGCCCCCTGGGGAGCATCTGGCAGTGTCTGGAGAAGGTTTGGGTTGTCATATCTGGGGCTGGGGGTGCTACTGGCTTCTAGTGGGTAAAGGGCAGGGGTGCTGCTAAACGTCCTGCAGCGCAGAGGATGGCCCACAGTGAAGAATCACTGGCCCCAAATGTCAGCAGTGCCCGGGCTGAGAAACGCAGATCAAAGCTCCCCTGTGTTGCTGCCCCTGCAGAGTGAGTTAAGGGGCCTGATAAAGCTTTATGCCCCTGATTTGTGTTCTCTCCTCCTCCCACAGTTGCTGTTGCAAACTTTCTTCCTTTTCCTAGATCTCCTGACCTCACCTCCCATTTCACAGAGTGAGGAGAGGCCACGTGGGGGGCAAGGGAGGCCACCTCCAAACTTCCCCTCTGCACAGCCAACCCTCCCTCCCCCTCTTACTGCTTTGGCTCATTTCTCTTCTCTTCCAGGGCATCCAGATACCTTGCAAACTCCCACCAGGTCCCCTGACTGCATGTGTTATTCCTGTAGGATTCAAACTTGACTCCCCTAAGATTCACATCTGGGGTGCTGAAAGCAAATCAATAAGTAAAACCAAAAATGCAGGGGCTTCCCTGGTGGCGCAGTGGTTAAGAATCCGCCTGCCAATGCAGGGGACACGGGTTCAAGCCCTGGTCCGGGAAGATCCCCCATGCCGTGGAGCAACTAAGCCCGTGTACGACAACTACTGAGCCTGCGCTCTAGAGCCCGTGAGTCACAACTACTGAAGCCCACGCGCCTAGAGCCCGTGCTCCACAACAAGAGAAGCCACCGCAATGCGATGCCCACGCACAGCAACGAAGACCCAACACAGCCTAAAATAAATAAATTTAAAAACATTTTTAAAATGCAGATTTCTGGGCCCTTCCTGCAGGGCTGAGTGTCCAGAATATGACTGGGGTGAGGTTGGGTCCAGGAAGCTACCTGTTCAACCAGCACGTTGGCTGACTCTGATGAAGATTGGACTGGAATTTGAGAAAAATCTTTTGTAATTGCAATCTTTCCATCTTCATTTGCTCTTTACCATTAGCATGTAACATGGAGTCACCATAGAATTCATTGCCTCCTCTGAGGAGTAATGGGGAGCGATGGATAATTATACGGGGTCAGTAGGTGGTTTCACGATTGCCCAGGGCAAACTGGAAAGTAATTTTTAAATTCCTTACATACTTGACACACCCCCTCCTCATCAAAGAGGCTGATAAATTACGGACAATAACAACAAAAACATTCCTTCCCTGCCGCCACCGCCCCTAAGTTCAAGGGGATGGTGCTGCCTACAGGTTAGCAAGGAGGACGCCACCCCTACTCCCTCCTCTGCCCCGCTCGGCCAGACATGGCCAAACTCCCTGAAAGGATTGTCTGCTGTTCAATGCCTCCTGCAGACCCGGCCCTGTGGCTCCCATCCCCCATGCGTGATACTGCTCTGACCAGCCACATCCTGACTGTTCACTGCAGGGGACACTGCACTCCTGACTTCACCTGACTTTGTGGCTGCACGTGACGTGCCGCCACCTCCCTCTCGATGGCTCTCCTCACTGCATGTCCACGACTCTCTCTCGTCTCCTCCAGCTCCTCTGGCCACTTCTTCTCTGCCCTCTTCTTGGACTTCTTTCCCTCTGTCCTTCCTTTAAATTTTACTTTTGAATAAAGGAACAATGTCCAGGAGGTCGAGGATGGGTGGAGGGAGGGGTAGGTTTCCTGGAGGGAAAATGAAGGCAAATATGAATGAATGAGTGAATGAATGAAGCCAGACCAAAGGGGCATGGCGGGGGGGCGGAGGGAGCCCTGTCGGTGTCGTGTTCCACACCCCCAGCCCCTGCCTTGCTGGCACTCTGCACACGTGTGTTTCTTTTGTGTCCGTCCTTCCGGTGAGAGGATGAGCTTCTTGACATCATGGGCTGCGCTGGTCACGTCCTGCTGTCTGGCCAGCACTTGGCACATGGTAGGTGCCCGAAGTACTTGTTGACTCACCCTGGAAAAGACATTCTAGGGGCCAAAATAATGGTCACAGAAGTGAGACACCTGCAGGGATGAAATCATCAGACCCTCCTCAGCTGGGGCTCAGGCACTAAACCAGTAGGTGGATTTCTGTGCCAACGCTGAGGCCAGGGTCAAGTTTGCTTCCTTCTCAGTCCTAGAGTCTCTGACCAGGGCCTGGGGGCAGCGGTCACTAAAGAAGGCTTTGAACCAATAAGGAGAGAGGCAGGAGGGGAGACCTGTGGCTCAGGGTATGAAACCACTGCCTGCCCTGAGTGTTCTTCAGGGCTGGCTGAGCCGTGAGTCTGGGGAAGACAGCTGGGGAAACTGTGTCCTGCTGTCCACCAGGCATGGCTGTAGGTCTCCCCAGCTGCGTCTCTCAGGGCACAAGCTTCTCATCCGTCCAAGGGACAGATCTGAAGCGGGTGGCATATAGCATGTGCTCACTAAATAGCAGATGCTATAATTACTGCTTATATCAAGTGTATCTCCTGAAATCTCTGGGGCGCTCACAGCCTGGGAGAGGAGTGGGTTGGGGGGCTTGGGTCTGGGAGCTGCCTTGTCCTGCAGTGTTTGTCACAGTGGGCCTGGGATGTTCCTGGGCACTGCAGAGCCTAAAGCAGCAGGAGGAGGGGATTACAAATGTAAGAGCACCTGGTCCACTCTCCCTGCAGGCCCAGGACAAGGCACTGTGGGGAGTTAACCCACAGGTGCATTTGTGTTTCTCAGGCCAATGGCATTTCCTGAGAACACACCAGGGAGCCTCTGGTGGATGGAGGGGTGGCAGGTAGTCTTGTGGAGGCTGGGGACATGACAGGGCACCAGCCAGAGATGTAAAAAAAAAAAAAAAAAAACCACCAGAGAAGACTTTCAGTGTGGTACCCTCTGCCAATGTAAGGGATGGGCTAGTTGGAGAAGTGTCTCAGAAGACTCAGGAATATTCAGTTTGGAACAGAACAGACCTGGGAGCCTCTATCTTCAAACACTACATTCCAGTAGATAATAAACTTCTTGACAGTGGGATCCTTACAGGTATCTTTTATCTTTTTATCAGAAGCAGCTCCCAGCTTCTGATTAGAACTGTCTGCGGGGCAATGTGTTCCCTGCCTCCGGACATGTTCAAGTGTAGATGGATGGGACAGTGCCCTGGGAGGGGTATTGACTATGAAATCACTGGTGGGACCAGGGACAGTGGAGGCCCCTCCCCATCATAAGATTGCTTTTGGCGGTGCAAGTGTGTGGCCAAGGTTTTCTTGGGAGGGTGGGCTTTGTGGGTGTGATAAGACAGGCCTTTCCCCACATGGTGAATAATCCTTTCCCCAGTGATCTGCTCAGAAAACAGGGGCTACCTCTGAGCATCGTTGGACTGTGGCTGCTTCCCCAGTGGGCCCTCCAGCACTGGGACACTCCCTCCCTCCCCACTGGGGCCATCTTTCGATGAATGGGGCTGTACTGCCACCCTCTCCAGCCCTTTTCGTTCTCCAGGACACTTCCCCCTCTCTCTTTTTTTTTTAAAGAATCAATTTTATTTATTTATTTATTTTTGGTTGTGTTGGGTCTTCGTTGTTGCACGCGGGCTTTCTCTAGTTGTGGCAAGTGGGGGCTACTCTTCGTTGCGGTGCGCGGGCTTCTCATCGCGGTGGCTTCTCGTTGCGGAGCACGGGCTCTAGCCGCGCGGGCTTCAGTAGTTGCGGCACGCGGGCTCAGTAGTTGTGGATCCCAGACTCTAGAGCGCAGGCTCAGTAGTTGCGGCGCACGGGCTTAGTTGCTCCGCAGCATGTGGGATCTTCCCAGACCAGGGATCGAACCTTTGCAGGACCCTTCCCTATTAACTTTCACCTGCTCCTTAGGCATCCGCCTTGGCCTCCTCTTTACCTCCACCCAGCCAGGCCAGGACATGGACAGATGAACCCTGACCCAGCCTCCCGACTTCAGGGCCTGGCTGGCCCAGAGCTCTTGGGCATGGACTGCAGCTGGGCTTTCCTGAATGCATTTCCCGGCCCTTCCCTCTCCTTGCTCACGTGGGAGAGAAGCCCCTCCCCTCATCCTGGGAGCTAGGATGTGTGAGGGTCGCACTTTGCCTTCTTACCCTCTCAGCATGGTTCTGGGAGGAGGGCTTTTCGTTTTGGGAAATGTCGTATGACGCTTCCTCGTGATCCTGCCTCACTGTTAATGCTCCCTTGACTCTACAGTGAGGCGGGGGCCTTAGAGGTTGAAGTTTGAGGTTAAGAAACAGCTGGGGGATGCGCGGAGTTGGGGTTGGAAGGCCTCCTCATGCTGCATGATTGAGGCACAGTCTCTTGAGGGGGAGGCCAGCCTGATCGGGGCTATGAAGAGGAATGAAAGAGGGGGCCTGGGGGCCACCCACCAGATGTGCCCTGGGCCAGAGGCAAAACCCGGAGGGCAGCCAGTTGGGCGGACGCGTTGGCCACAAGCCCTGCCTCTTGCCCTGGCCAGGTGACTTGGCGTCTCTGGTCCCAGTCTCAGCGATGGTGGCATTTGTGGGAAGCTCCAAGCTCGGGCTTACCTGCTGCCCCCGGGGCTCAGGTGAAGCGGGTCATCAGGTCATTGTACTGAGGGTGTCTGGTCCAGGAGCTGGCACCCCTGGACTTTCAAATGTATTATTGTTGTGCCAGAAGGTTGGCCAAATATTTTGGCTGAATTACTACCACTTTTGTCACCCTCAGACCAGCAATTTGCAGAGGACTGGGGGGCCTCATCTGAAGTTTATTGATCGATCAAAATGTAGTTTTTGTTTGGAGGACTCAGAAGGTTCTGGTGGGTAATGCCAGAAACTTGCTCTGGGCTGTGCCGTTTTTCAGCCCAATTGACCTTCTCGGCCAGCATTTTATCTCACCGATGCCTTAATGTAGGGCCCCTCCCAGCCACCCCGCCCACCCGGTGCCCGGAGCCCAAAGCTAATTCCTGGGGACAGCGTCACACCCACCGCACCCTCTCCGAGCTGACTCCTGCGCTCTGTGTCCCCAGGCTGCTGAACAGGATGTCCGCAGACGACCGGCACCTGGTCTCCAGCTGCGGCTCCTTCATCAAGACCGAGCCATCCAGCCCGTCCTCGGGCATCGATGCCCTCAGCCACCACAGCCCCAGCGGCTCGTCCGACGCCAGCGGCGGCTTCGGCCTGGCCCTGGGCGCCCACGCCAACGGTCTGGACTCGCCGCCCATGTTCGCGGGCGCCGGGCTGGGAGGCACCCCCTGCCGCAAGGGCTACGAGGACTGTGCCGGCGGCATCATGGAGGATTCGGCCATCAAGTGCGAGTACATGCTCAACGCCATCCCCAAGCGCCTGTGCCTCGTGTGCGGGGACATCGCCTCCGGCTACCACTACGGTGTGGCCTCCTGCGAGGCCTGCAAGGCTTTCTTCAAGAGGACCATCCAAGGTGCGTGGCAGCAGGGTGGGCCCAGGCGGGGTGCGGGCCCGGCAGGGAACCGGGTGATTCTTGCGAGCTGCCAGCTTGGGTCTGGGAGCCACTGGAGCCCGAGTTCTGGAGGCTCCCTTCTCTGTATCCCAGGTTTTCTCATTTTGGGATTCTGGACAAGGGTTCTAAGTCCCAGGCTTTTGTTGAAATGGCATGCACCCCCACAGGGAGCCCCAGAAGACCCAAAGAAAATCCACACAAATGCCTTAGCACAGGTGTCTCTCTCGCTAGGATGGGGAACGCTGTCAAATGAGTGTCCCGAGAAAGCTGAATTTTTTGGAGAAAAAGCCCTCTTTGCCCTGCAACTCCAGACCTCTTGAACTGTAATGGGTCTCTCCTTTTGGTTTTATCTTTTTTAATTGCACAAATGGAATGTGACTGTTTTCTTCATCGTGAAACGGTCAGGGCCACAGAGCAAGGGAAATCTCCCCCTGACTACTCATCCTGTCCCGTCCCCGTGGAGCCGCTCTTTGAGGGCATGTGCATATCAGCTGAGTCATGTTCCAAAGGCCATGAGGTGGCTGTCTCTCTCGGTGGGTACTCACTCTGAGGAAGTCAGTCCTGCGCAAATTGGGGATAACAATGGGTCTGCCCTCACAGGGCTGTTATGAAGGTCATGGCACAGGGCGCAGCGCAGAGGAATGGCTGGGCATGCCGGCCAAGATTCCTTCTACAGTAGGTCATGCATGGGGCACTTGCTTCATGCGTTCCCTCCCGTCCAGCCTGACGCTAGGATAGACCAAAAGCCCTGCTCGTGGAGGTCACTGAGATGAGCAGATGCCGATCTCTGGGGACAGAAACTGCAAACCAGACTGGAGGAAACCCAGGGGTGCCAATCCTGTCCCCGTCCTGCCCGGCGATCCGCGGGTGTCCTCCCTTCCGCCACTCCCCTATTTCACTTTTGGAAGAGGCAGACTGAGCTTCCCTGGGGTGATTCTTGGCCTGTTCATTCAGCGAATATTTGTTTCAATTTCTTGTGACGAGTTATTTATTAAACTAATTGAGGGCGCTAGGATTGGCTGTGTTTCCAGTTCTGTGTATTAGTTGAGATGGTGTGGTGTCCTGGCCAACCGCCAGGCGGGCTCCTGGGTCACACAGCTCCATCCCTTACCTTATAGCTCAATGCCTTTGGGGCCTGCCTCAGTTTCTCTCTCTGCTTCAGTTTGCTCTTGGGTAAGGTGCGATGATGTCATGCCTACCTCACATAGAGCTGCTAAAACAGGCTTAAGTGCATTAATGGCTATAAAGCACTCATACTTTTGCCTGGCACTTAGTAAGCGCTAAATAAATGTTTGCAATTATTATTTTCACTTTCGCAACATCACTTAGGACATACTATTAAGACAACAGACCAAATTTGTTTTATCTTCCAGAGCAGGCCTTTGTAATTAACGTACATTTAAATGAAACAGTACGATCACTATTTTGACTTAACAGGATTTAAACTATTTTAGCTACTTTAGTTATAGATAAATTTATTCGTTAAGTGAACCCTTTAAAAAAATATAAACATGGTAAAAATTCAAACAGTATGAAGGAATAAGACAGTAAAGAGTAAGTTTTCCTAAAACCCTAGGCCCCAGTTCCCTAGACCTTTCCGCAAAGGAGTCATGATACCAACTTCTCTCAGCAAATATTGATTGAGCACTTTTGTATCAGGCACCGTGCTAGCCTTCAGCACAGTGAACGGATGCATCCTGGTCCCTGCCAGCTTCACATTCTCCAGTCTGGGAGGAGGCCCTGGAATATCTAGATGTCAAAAGCACTGCATTAATTCTCAGTATCCTGCCTCAACCAGGGTTGAAAACCTCCAGTCCAATATCCAATCAGTATCATTGGATATTTGACAAATAAACATGAGATGTTTAAACCAATTTAAGCTACTGAAATAACAGTGTTTTTCTTTCCAAATTGGGAAGTGATCTTGGTAAGATTGCCACCACTTTAGACTCTCGGAGGGCGGTTTTTGAAAAATTGCTTTTTAAGAGACAGTTATATTTTCTTCTGTCCATATTCTTAAATGTGCTGGACAGTTCTGGATTAAATTTTCTGAAAGCAGAGCCTGGTGTAGACTCAGGAACCTTACTACACCCTCAACAGCGGCCTGGGTGCTGACAACATCCTCTGCAAGTCAAGAGCCCACAGGAAGGGACTTCCCTTGCAGCGCAGTGGTTAAGAATCCGCCTGCCAATGCAGGGGACACGGGTTCGAGCCCTGGTCTGGGAAGATCCCACATGCTGTGGAGCAACTAAGCCCGTCCGCCACAGCTACTGAGCCTGCATTCTAGAGCCCGCGAGCCACAACTACTGAGCCCACATGCCACAACTACTGAAGCCCGTGTGCCTAGAGCCCGTGCTCCGCAACAAGAGAAGCCACAGCAATGAGACGCCCGCGCACCGCAACCAAGAGTAGCCCCCACTTGCCGCAGCTAGAGAAAGCCCGCGCACAGCAAGATCCAACACAGCCAAAAAAAAATTTTTTTAATAAATAAATAAAGAGCCCAGAGGAAGGATTTGTAAATAGTCTTAGTTATTTGCTACCATGTAAAGGATAAAGATCTCTTCCTAGAAGTCCAAAGACAAACAGCAGGCTTTATTGCGATCAGAACTGAAGTACTCTCGTTTCTTTGTCACAAGAAGAGTTACTCATTTCCAACCAGAAAGGTCTCTATCTGAAACAGGGACCAGTGAACTCTAAGGCTGACGGATTGCTCTGGTTATCTTATCAATTCTTTGGTTTTCTTCTAACAAAGATTTTGATTTTGTTGTTTCTGAGCATAATAGTTGTAGGAAATTTGGGAAAATGGGGAAAATATAAAGAGGAAACAAATGATCTACAATTGGACAACCCCAGAGTCAGTTTAGTACCAAGAGAGCATTAATTTAGTCCCTGCCCTGAGTAAGGTGCTTCAGGGAGAGAAAGAGACGGGGTACCTGCCCTCAAGAAGCTGGAATCTGAGGCTTAGAGCACACGAGGCTGCAGGCAGAGCCTTAGCCCAGCCAGGACAGTCTTCTAAGCACCTCTCCAATTAAGGAGGGTATGTAGGCCATCTTTAAAAAGGCCTTTAGTCACAGAATGATCCATTCGCAAAGTAAACGCCTGGACAGCTCTGAAAATCATGCTAGCTCACAACCCCCCCCTTCCCTCCTTAGATCCCTTCCATCTGCCCAATTCGGTGGTTACGTCAACATGGGAAGAAATTTATGGAAACAAGTCACGATAGACTTTGGAAGAAAGCCCTCAGACCGCCATTCCTTGCCTACAAATATTTATCGAGCACTCAGTGTGTGCTTGTCTGTGCCGGGGGCTAGCGCTGTGTGGATGGGGGGAGGGGATGGGAGTGGTGGGCAAAGTACAGTTTGCCGGCGGCTTCCTGCTTTTGTAAATCAAGTTGTATTAGAACAGGGCCACACCTATTTGTTTACATATTGTCTGTTTTGGTGCTTTGGTGGAGTAGTTGTCAGAGACCTGGCCACACGCAGAAAGCATTGACACTTTCTGGCTTTTTACTGTAAAAACTTGTACCCCCCACCCCCGCCGCCCTGCACTTCAGCATTGAACAAGGTAGATGCAGCCCACCAGCCCTCAATGCCTAGTAATGCATGTTAAGTGTTCAGTACACTTTGCCCAATTCTATGCTGTCAGTGCTGGGGCTTACGACACTCACCCAGAGTAGATGAGCTCGGAGATAGACAAAAAGGCACAGTCCTGAAGGGACAGAAAGGCTCCATGGCAAAGGAACCACCCTCAATCTGATTGAATTTACTAGCATATCTATGGAAAAAAAAGAGGATGGGTCAGCCCTGGAGGCATAGAAAAAGAAAGCTGACTTTGGCAAAGTCCCCGCCCGAGGTAAAGGGAGTCAGCCTGGGACAGCCTATTGTGATTAAACATTCAATGGATTTGATTAACATCTTTCTGATTATAATCTGGGTACCCTGTTGGTCTTCTGCTTGGAGCCACCTTGCTGGTTAGGCAGGATGCTGGCTGGGTAGATCAATTTCTTATCATACTTGAGTGTGCAGGCATCCTGGGCTTATACATCTGGTCCCTGAATTGGGGCAATGGGAGTCGGCCCCTGAGAGATGGAGCCCTTTTCTGTGGCTGACACAGTCGGGCTTCTGGATCATAGGGCTAAGCGCTAGCTTCTGGACTGTGACGCTGACCCACAGTAATGAAAACCTTTGTCATGAGTACCGCAGTGACGAGGGGGCCTTTCGGGGAGCCACCTGGGGGATCTTCGCTAAGCTATACCCCCAAACTCTGACCCTCTCTCAGCAGCCACCCTGCCTCCTCTCCTGTCCCATGGAGAAAGTGGAGGCCCTCAGATGGGCGCTCCCTCAGCTTGTTGCCACCAGCCCTGCCCACTCTCGGCAGCATCTCTCATTCACTGATGGTACACATCTTCATTGCTACCCACTCGTGCGGGGAGAGGTGGCTCCCACCCCAGGCTCAGCTTTTCTCAGGCTTGGAATCCATCTCCTCACCACTTCCCAGAGACCTTCCTACCCATTATCTCCTCTCTTTCATCATCTCACTCCCAATGGGCTCCTTTCCATCAGCATTTAAATACTGTTAGTATCTCCAGTCTTAAAAGAAAGTCCCTTCTGGGACTTCCCTGGAGGTCCAGTGGTTAAGACGCTGTGCTTCCACTGCAGGGGGCATGGGTTTGATCCCTGTTTGGGGAACTAAGATCCTGCGAGCTGCGTGGCCAAAAACAAAACAAACCCCACAACAATATGCCCTTTTGTTAAACTTGCATATTTTCAGTCATATTATGTAAGACCATTTTTTTTTTTTTTTTTTGGGCCCAGCCGCTCCGCGGCATGTGGGATCTTCCCGGACCGGGGCACGAACCCGCGTCCCCTGCATCGGCAGGCGGACTCTCAACCACTGCGCCACCAGGGAAGCCCCATGTATTATTTTTTGAAAAACTTTTTCTTAACATTTTGGAAGGCAAGGTTTATCAAATGTTTCACATGACTCTTTGATGAAAGTGTCTTTGCCACTTTCCGCATCATTTGGTGCAGTGTTTCAGAGCACACCACCTTCACTTCATCTTGGTTATGGGAGATTATATGAGCATGTATGTGCTGCTGTCCCTCAGATTTTTATTTTGAGCACTAAGTACATTTCCTAGACCATTAGGATAGTTCTTTTTTAGTTGTGTCAGTATTTTTTAATTGAAGTTTGATTAATTTACAGTGTTGTGTTGGTTTCACGTGTACAGCAAAGTGATTCAGTTATACATATATATGTGTGTGTGTATATATATATTCTTTTTCAGATTCTTTTTCTTTATAGGTTATTACAAGATACTGAGTATAGTTCCCTGTGCTACACAGTAGGTCTTTGTTGTTTACCTATTTTATATAGTTGGGTCAATTTATAGTCATGGTTTCCACAACATATCAGGTACCATACTGCTTCTTTTTTTTTTTGCAGTACACGGGCCTCTCACTGTTGTGGCCTCTCCGTTACGGAGCACAGGCTCCGGACGCGCAGGCTCAGCGGCCATGGCCCACGGGCCCAGCCGCTCCGCGGCACGTGGGATCTTCCCGGACCGGGGCATGAACCCGCGTCCCCTGCATCGGCAGGCGGACTCTCAACCACTGCACCACCAGGGAAGCCCCCATACTGCTTTTGACTCTCAGTGTTTGTTAATTATGGTTCATGTCCTCAGCAATAACTAAATTTGGGCTAAATTTCTTTCTGCCTTTGTTACTGATTCAGTTCGGTGACGAGCCTTGATTGGGGTCTTCTCAGGGCACTGAGTCTCCCCAAAAGGCAGTTGTTCAATATGAAGGGACTGACACAGCACCTCTGATAAGAGACTTCACAAAGACGCAGATATTAAGCAACTTCCTCTTCTTTCTTTCTTTTTTTTAAAATTAATTAATTCATTCATTTTTGGCTGCGTTGGGTCTTTGTTGCTGCGCGCGGGCTTTCTCTAGTTGTGGCGAGCGGGGCTACTCTTCGTTGCAGTGCGCGGGCTTCTCATTGCGGTGGCTTCTCTTGTTGTGGAGCACGGGCTCTAGATGCTCAGGCTTCAGTAGTTGTGGCTCACAGGTTTAGTTGCTCCGCGGCATGTGGGATCTTCCCAGACCAGGGCTCGAACCCGTGTCCCCTGCATTGGCAGGCAGATTCTTAACTGTGCCACCAGGGAAGCCCACTTTCTCTTTTCTAAAGGACAGTGTTGGGGGATAATTCCTGCCTTACATCTGAGCTTAGGAAGCACTTGTTCAGTTCTTTGGTGATACTTTACTGAGTCCCAACCATTGTGCTGGGAGCTGAAGACAGAACAATGGGCCCTACTCTGTGGTCTTGTATTCTCGGGGGTAAGGCAGACAGTATATACGATAACAAAGAGGCATAATGACAGACCCAGGTGAGTACTGTGAAAGAGAAAAACCAGTGATGGGAGCAAAGGCGGCTGAGAGAGGGGGTCTAATTTAGTCTGAGGATTAGGTAAGGCCGTGCTAAGAAGGCGACTTTCAAGGTAAGGGGAAGTTCAGGCGTTCCAGGCAGGGGAAACAGCGGATCTGTTTCAGGACCAGAAGGAGGGCCATTGTGGCTGTTATGAGTGAGTAAAGGCCAAGTGGAAGGAGACGGGGCTGAGAGGCTGATAAAACTCAGGCCGTGGTGAGTGCAGCACTTGGATTTTCCTCTAGGTGGGATGGAAGCCGTTGACAACACATGCTGCGTGGCCATGAGGGGCTGTGCGGAGGGTAAAACTGCCCTGTCCCCTTCCCTGTGTTCCCAGGGCAAGTGGCCAACTTCGCAGGTCACCAGGAGGCCCCTTGAGTAGCTCCTTAAGATGAGGAGGAACAAGAAAGAGGCCCTGGCACCGAGCTCCCTCTGTTCACATGGGCCCGATGCAGGCTTGGAAGGAGACTCCCCAGGGAGAGGGGCGGGGGGGGGGGGGGGATGATTGATGGGTCATCCTGCCTTGGACCACCTCCAGGCCTTTTGTCCTGGTGAATGAGGCCTGGGATCCCAGGGGACGGAGACTCTGACAGGGATGCAGAGACAAGCCAGGAGTAAGTGGGAGCCCGGAGTGCAGTGCTGTCCCAGCCCTGCCACTCGCCAGCCAGCTGACCTTGAGCAGGGCCTAGGATCCTCTGGCCTCAGTTTCCTCATCTGTACAAATGCATAAAAAGAGTCAATTAAACCCACAAAACATTGCTGTCTGCCGGGCACTGAGGCAATGAGAGGAAGAACAAATCACAGTTCCTCTTTTCAGAGGCACAGCGAGGGTGAAAGTCAGGTGAGACACAGCCAGACAGAGCAGGGAGGGCTTCCCAGAGGAAGGGACATTTAAGCTGGAGTGGAAAGTGAACATCCTTGGTAGAAAGAACAGCAGGAGGAGGCCCACAGGAGTTGAGTGTGCTCTGCTCAGCAAGAGGGGACCAGTGGTAGGTGAGGGGCTGGAACAGAAGCTGGGACCGGATGGCAAAGGTTTTCACAGGCCCTGTTAAGGAAAAGTATAGAGTAGTACTTCTGCTTGAGCTGCTTCACCTGGCTTAGGATCCCAACTTTACAATTTCGTAGTTGTATCAAGTTGGGCAAGTTACTTCGTTTCTCTGGTCCTTAATTTCCTTGTCAGTAGAAGGGGACTGATGGGGCTAATAAATAGTTCCCGCTCCCAGGATATTCTTGCAGAAAGTAAATGAGACATGAATGTAGAGTGTTTAGCCTAGTGCCTGGCCTATGATAACCATTAGATAAATAGGATTTGTTATTTGTTATTTATACTTGGCAACGAGAAGCCATTGAAGATTTTTGAGCAGGGAATTAATCACATCTCCTTTTAGCAAGATAATTCCGGCAGTGATAGGGAAGATGGGCTGGAAATGGGAGAGTCTAGGGGCCGGCAGACTAGGCGGCGATTTTAACAGTCCAGTTCAGAGATCTAGTTAACAGTCCACTTAGAAGTATCCAAACCCCAACAGTGGCAGAAGGGTTAAAAGGAGAGGTTAGGATTTTGAAAGTGATTTCAGTATAAAAAAACAGTAACTGGATTGTGAGACTGGCTCTTAGATGTCTAATTTAGGCTACTAGAGGATGGTCAGGCCATTGGCGGGGGAGAAACCTAGAAAGAATAATTTTGCTGGTGGAAGGGGGGTGGGCAGGGAGGAGAGGTTGGGATAATGGATGAAGTCTGAGGCATGTTGAGTTTGATCAGTTCACAGGCCTTAACCTGGGCAGTTGGAAATGCAGGGCTAGACCCCAAGAGTAAAATCCGAGTGGGCTTTTGGGTCTAATGAGATCCTCTAGGGCAGGGGTTCTCAAAGTATGGTCCCCGCACCTCAGCACAGGCTTCACTAGGGGGCCGGTTAGAAATGCAGATTTCAGGCCTACAGAATCTGAGGCTCTGAGTTAACAGGCCCTCTGGGAGAGCTTGTTCCAGGGAAAGCTGCTCTGAAGGAGAGGGCCAAGGGATAAGGCGCCAGGAAGAGGGACCCTGGTGAAAGGAAGGGGTCAGAGCCTTGAAAGGAGACTGAGAAATACCATATTTTGTCAGTTCTAAGATGCACATTTCCCCCGTGTAACATCTCTGAATTGGGCCGATTACTGTCTGCTAGGTGACAGATGTATGTGGTTGTCACTGCCCTCACAAGCACATTAAAACTTGCAGAAAGGGGCCAGTGACCTGGAAGGAAACCCCTATGAGAACAAGGGACATTCAAGAAGCACAGCGTCCTCAGCTCCTTTGTCAGCAAAGAGGACCGATCTGTGGAAAAACACAAAGACAATGACTTTGATCAAAAAGGATTAAGAAGAGTCACACTCTGAGAAATTTTAGCAATATCTTCAATTTATTTTTCTTATGTGTTCCCTTTCATGTATCCACAAGGATGCTGTATGATCAAATCTGTATCTATCAATAAGTCTCAAAGAGCTCTTTTAATAAGAAAAAAAAAGATAAAATGCTAGTGGCGAGGAAGCACAGCCGTACTTTGATTGGCAGATGTTTTTCCTCTCTTTCTTGGTGGTATATAAAATAATGGTGCAATCTTACCATCAAAAGCATCTTAGATTCTATGCAATAAATATAGAAGCGATCTGAGACGTTACAAGAGTCCCTGGAGAGAAGGGAGATGAAATCTAACAGAGTGGGTTTTAAGAGGTGTGATGGGTGTCTGCTGCTTCCAGAAGGACCAGGATGGGGAAGGCCCAAGGGAGGGGATTGCACTTGACAACTGGAAGGTCATTGTTGAATTCTAGGTTTCTCTGGGTGGGCACTCCTGCTTTCAATTTATTTGCCTTGATCAACGGGTGCTTCAGGGGGCAGACACTGTACTTGAGATACAGAAATGAAAGACCTAACAATCTCTATCCCCAGTAAGCACGCAGTTCAGAAGGGAGGACAGCATGCAAAATCCTGATTATGAAACATTAAGCTAGTTGCTTTCAGTGTGTGTATGTGTGTGGCAGGTGGGGTGATGGATGAGGCCTATGGGGGCAAACAGGAAGGGGCATGTAAGCCTACCTGGGACAGAAGGGAAGAGGGCGTCACTGAAAAGGCCACATGCGCGCTGAGGCTCCAAAGATGTGGAAGAGTTTGCCAGGAGGGGTTTCAGCTAGAGGGAGGTATGAGAGGGCCCAGAGGTTCCATGTGATTTTTCTGGAGCCTACAAACCGGGGGCCTAGGTGGAGGGAGATTACAGTGGACTGGTCAGAGGTGGCCAGATCATAAAGGGCCCGATGGGCTTTTCCCTGGAGGTTAGGTTTCATCTTTACACAATGAACAAATTAATTTTAAATTAATTTTTAACTTTTACCAAAATAATGTATGCACATAGTTTAAAAAGACCCAAAGTATAACTCTTATAATGAAAAATAAGAGTCCCTGACCCTATCCATTCTCTCCCTCCGTGATCTAGAGTTAGCCATTTAAGAAAATCTTTCTTCTAGCCCTTTGTCTTCTTAATTACTACTATGATTTTACAGCTATACTTACTGACAGCAATTTTACATTATTTCTTGACTTCCTGTTATGGAAGATGAAGAGTTAGTTCCCATTATACAAACCATCCCAACACACATACATTTCCCGTCTTCCCATTGTCTGAATATGGTTATCTCACAATTTTTGGTTAAATCTCTTTGTCTATTGCCAATTCCTCCTGGATGTCCCCTTGACTTTTCTCCTGGTAGGATCCTCTGTCCTCTTCCTCTTTTGGGTCCTTCCCTTTTGGGGTGGGGCGTGGGGGAGAAGCTCATGCTAGAAAGGCACAGGAGAGGTAAAGTTGTTGACATCTTGGATGTGTGGAAATGTCTTTACTCAATCCTTCAACCCATACATTAGATGCTAGTTGAAAAATAATTTCTCCCGAGAATTTGGACACCATTGCTGCTTTGTCTTCTAGCTTCTAGTGCTGCTGTCCAGAAGTTTGATTCATTCACTTAGAAAATGTATACTGAGGCCTCACTCTTTCCCAGACATGGTTCTAGGTGTTGGAAAACAGCAGTGAACAAAGCAGATAATAAACAAGCTAAATAAACAAAAGTCAGGTGATGAGTGCTAAGAAGAAAAAAGAGTGGTGAGTATGTGCACTAGTTTTGTGTATTTGTGTATGTACAGAGAGGGTTTTTTCCCTTATGGTTTGAGATATGGTGGCCAATCTTATTCTTGATCCTTTGTATTTGACTTTTTTTTTTTTTTTTGCGGTACGTGGGCCTCTCACCGCTGCAGCCTCTCCCGCTGCGGAGCACAGGCTCCGGACGTGCAGGCCCAGCGGCCATGGCTTACGGGCCCAGCCGCTCCGTGGCACGCGGGATCCTCCCAGACGGGGGCACGAACCCACGCCCCCTGCATCAGCAGGTGAACACCCAACCACTGCACCACCAGGGAAGCCCTTGACTTGTTTTTAACACTCTTGCTGAAAGTTTTTAGGATCTTTTTTTGGTCTTCCATGATAAAAAATCTATGTTGTGTGTATAGGTCTTTATATTATTATTATTTTTTTTAGTACCTTCAGATACTTTTTTAAAAATTTATGTATTTTATTTATTTTTGGCTGCATTGGGTCTTCGTTGTTGCGCGTGAGCTTTCTCTAGTTGCGGCAAGCGGGGGCTACTCTTTATTGCAGCGTGCGGGCTTCTCATTGTGGTGGCTTCTCTTGTTGCAGAGCACAGGCCCTAGAGCACGCAGGCTTCAGTAGTTGTCGTGCACCGGCTTAGTTGCTCCGTAGCATGTGGGATCTTCCTGGACCAGGGCTCGAACTGTGTCCCCTGCATTGGCAGGCAGATTCTTAACCACTGCGCCACCAGGGAAGGCCCTATATTATTATTATTATTATATTTTTGTTTTGAGGTAATTGTAGATTCCCATGCAGTTATAAGAAATATTACACAGAGATTCCATGTACATAGATCCCATACATTTCACCCAGCTTCCTTCAGTGGTAACATCTTACATAACAATGTAGCATATATAACTATATGTAGCTGTATGACATAACACATATGGGCTATATAACATAAGTATATATAGCAAGATACCACAACCAGGAAAATGGCATTGATATCCATCAGCCTTACTCAGATTTTACTAGTTGTACACTCTCATCTGTGTGTGTGTGTGTTAAGTTCTGTGCAGTTTTACCACTGCAGATTCCTGTGAGCACCACCACAGTCAAGATACAGAACGTTCCATCACACAGGATTCCTGGTGCTACCCTTTTACAGCCACACCACCTCCCTGTCTCTTCCCTCCCTGACCCTGCAGCCACTGATCTGTTCTCCACCTCTATAATGCTGTCCAGGTCATTTTCATTCATTCTTCTGGACTCTCAGCAGGCCTTTTGACCTGGAAACTCATATTCTTCTGGTCTTAGACATTTTCGTCCCTCCCCTCTTCTCGCCTTCCCTTTCTCCCTTGGTGATAACTTCCTCTCCACTGTTTTCTCTTTCAAAAACTCCTCAGGGTTGGATATTGAGTTTCCAGGACCAATCTTCTAGTTCTTACCTCTTTTCTGGCTTATTGTCCATCTCTTTGATTTTTTTGTTCTATTTTAGAGTAGCTGCTTAGTTGATTCTTTGGAATTTTTTTGTATTTTTAATTTCTATGAGCTCCATTTTTTAAAAAATAAATTTATTTATTTATTTTTGGCTGCATTGGTCTTTGTTGCTGCACACGGGCTTTCTCTAGTTGTGGTGAGCGGGGGCTACTCTTGGTTGAGGTGTGCGGGCTTCTCATTGCTGTGGCTTCTCCTGCTATGGAGCACGGGCTCTAGGTGCACGGGCTTCAGCAGTTGTGGCGTGCAGGCTTCAGTAGTTGTGGCTCGCAGGCTCTAGAGCACAGGCTCAGTAGTTGTGGCGCACGGGTTTAGTTGCTCTGCGGCATGTGGGATCTTCCCGGACCGGGTCTCAAACCCATGTCCCCTGCATTGGCAGGTGGATTCTTAACCACTGCACCACCAGGGAAGTCCCTGAGCTCCATTTTATACTTTATTTTTATTGCATGCTGTTCTTGTTTCATGAATGCAGTATTTTTATCTTCTCAAGTCAACAGTATACTGAGTATTGCTTGTGGAGGTTCATTTCTCCTTCTTGCTTTGTCCTGGTTTCTTCCCACATAATGTTCCCCCTGTTTATTTTGGTTAGTTTTTATATTGAAGCTTTTCACAGATGTAGTGATAATCCTTGGCTGTCTTAAATGCAAACAGGGATAAAAAGCATAGAAAGAGCTTTCCTTTGGCTTATTTTTTATCTGCTGGTCTTTTTTTTTTAACATCTTTACTGGAGTATAACTGCTTTACAATGGTGTGTTAGCTTCTGCTTTATAACAAAGTGAATCAGTTATACATATACATACATCCCCATATCTCCTCCCTCTTGCGTCTCCCTCCCTCCCACCCTCCCTATCCCACCCCTCTAGGTGGTCACAAAGCACCGAGCTGATCTCCCTGTGCTACACGGCTGCTTCCCACTAGCTATCTATTTTACATTTGGTGGTGTATATAGGTCCATGCCACTCTCTCACTTCGTCCCAGCTTACCCTTCCCCCTCCCCCGTGTCCTCAAGTCCATTCTCTACGTCTGTGTCTTTATTCCTGTCCTGCCCCTATACCTGCTGGTCTTTTCTCTGATGCCATTTGTTTTTCCAGAGAAGATTGCTACAAATTCCCATCTTCAGGCTAGGGGAGTGGAGAGTGGAGGGTGGGAGTGAGGGTGTGGAGTAGATGTCTGCCTGCTAGAATTTTGGGGGTGAGCTTGGGGAGTGGGGCTGGGCGGTCTCACTCTTTGGTGTGCAGTATTCGGAAACTTCAGCTTCCCTTCTGCCCTCAGCTAAGCCTGGGGCCCCTGAGTCCGGATTCACTTGCTTAGACTCTCCAGAGATTAAGTTGACTTCTCTTGTGCAGGCTGTGGGGAGATCCTTGGAGGCCACCTGTAGTGGCAGCTAAGTACTCCTTAAATACAGACTTCCAGCAAATTCCCATTTTTACTCCCATACCTCACTCCATCTTCTACTGTGTCTTCAACACCTGAGGCTCTTTGAGGTTCTGCTGTACAAGGGCTTATTTCTTATCTGGAATCCCCTCTGGTTACTTTGGCTTTGACTTCCTTCATTCTTCCGTGACTGTTCTCACTCCCTTGCTGCCCTTTGGTGGGCTCCTGGGAAAGCATGCAGACAGAAGTGGGTGATCCAGCGAGGCACTTTGCACCGGAGTTATTCACGTCTCTCCAGGGGCGCTGTGGAGGGTAGACTGATTGGAAAGGGCAATGGTGACAAGAGGAAGCAAGTGCATTAGAGGAGAGGGAAGAGATGACGGGCGTGGGAACTAGCTGCGGCAGGAGGGGAAGGAGGGTGGAAATATCAGGCAGGTGGGATGAAAAGGACCTTAGAAGTAAAGGAGAGGCATGAGTCTATGATGCCACCTCAGTTTCTGACCCAGGTGGCGGGTGGCTTAGTGATGGCTTTGCTGAGACAAGGAACACAGTAAGAGAAAGTCTGGGTGAGGATGGGTTCAAGTGGAGGAAGTATGAAGAACCCAAGGGAATTCCAGGTGGAAGTAGCCAGCAGGCAGATGGATATAAGGGTTTGAAGCACAGACAGTGCCTCTTGCTGCCCGTCCTTGCCAATTACATAAGCTGAAGCCAGTGGCATGAATGAGATCATCAGCTGGAGGGTAAGGAGGAGGGAAGGGTGGAGAGCTGAGGACAGTGGACCGTGCAGAGATGAAAGGGAGAGTCTCTCTCCTCCAGGAGTGAGATAAATAAGGGAGTGGAACCAAGTGACTCCCAGCCCAGCCCTGTCAGTCCAGAGCTAAAAATGGTGGCCATTCAGGCTCTGATGTTAGCCAGCAGCCCCTGAGCCCATAAATTCCTCACGAGCTGTTTATCTAAGCTCTGCAGCCCCCATCCCTGAGCCCCAGGGAGGGGACTGCCCACTTTCCTGCAGCTGTTTCAGGACAGCTGATGGGGACGCCCCTGGGCTTTCCTTCTCCTGGGGCACAGGATTGAAGAGAGTTGATGGTGGGGATTTCCCCTGTGCCTTGAGGTCACACTGAAATCCAGATCATTCCTGACTCCCTCCCTCCCACAGGCAGCATGAGCTCTGAGGTCTATCTATGGGAGGCCTGGTCCTAATGTTCTTAAATGGCAGAATGGGTGGCTGGCCTCAGGTCTGACACCTGGAAAGGACTTACCCTGGGGTCTTCTGGCTATATGTACCCTGGCAGCCCTGATGCATGTAAAAATCAGCATGTTCACTTTGCTTGCCACCCAGTGCATGCACTTCACTAAGCCCTTTATGTGCTGAATCCGCAGGACTGTATATTTGGGAACATATTGTGCCCATTTTACAGATGAGGAAGCTGGGGCCCAGAGAAGTTGGGTGATTTGCCTGAGGTACAGTCTGCATATGTCTATACTGGGCACACTCCCAGGTTAGAATTCTGAATTTATGCTAGATGTTGGCTGTGTCCTTGTCCTGTGAGAGCCCATCCCCAACCCTGCCACCCCTCAGCCCCTGGTGAGTGAGTGAGTGAGTGTGTGTGTGTGTGTGTGTGTGTGTGTGTGTGTGTATACACGCCCCTCCCTGCTCCTGTGCTCTCCTAGACTGCCCTCCAGAGACCACAGGAATTCTGATGAATTAATCTCATCACTTTATCAAGGAGGCACTTACAGAAATTACAAGGCAGGGCCACCAGCCTGGCTTTGCTGGCAGTCAGCCGCTGGGGCCATAAAACAAATTGAAAGGAACAAAAATAAATAAATAAAATTAGATCTCTCTCCCTCTCACACACACACAGCCACACCCACAGAGCCAAGAACATCCCTAGGTTCTTGTTAATGCTCAGTCTCTTGTCCTGGGAGAGCAGCAGTGGCAAACCAGCAGATACTTAAGGACCCCTTGCTGGAGTGACAACCTAAGATCTGTCCTTCAAGGGATTGACAGGCTGGCTGGGGGGCTGAGACCAGTGAACGCGAAGAGTTAGCCACCTGCAAGTGGCATCCCAAGGCGGCCCGAGTCCCCAGGCCCCAGGCCCTGTAAACTCACCGCCCAGGGGAGCAGAGCAGAGCCAGACCCCCTGGTTTCAAGTCCTTGCTCTGCCTCATCCTGGACTCTGCTTACCTTTCTCATCTGTAAGATGGAGAGGAAGATGTTTACCTCCAGTGTTGTTGGGAAAATTAAAGATTCAACATAAGAAAAGTAGAACTGCAGCTGCTTTATAGCAAGCTCTCGTCAGTGTTAGCTTTCAGTGTGTATTGAGCACCTACTGTGTGCCAGGCACTGGGACTACAGAGAAAAGCTGATTTGGGAGGAGGAGACACACAGTGGTGACCGGGTGATGGAGAGAAGGGTCACCTTCCCAAGGGGGACCAGGAGGTGTGGGCAGGCCAGGCCAGGAGGTGGAGGGAGCAGAGTGGCCTTGTCCTAAGCAGCAAAGGCCTGGGAGCCTAGGAGGTCACTGAGTTCCAGGAACTGATAGTTATGCAGAGCAATGGGGAAGGTGAGGCTGGAGAGAGAGGAGGGGAGTGGGGTGGAGGCCGGGGCCAAATTCTACAGAACCTTCTAAGCCGGGATAGACCTGGATGAACTAGCTTACGTATGGGATTTCCTCCTTTCTGTTTCTCTCTCTCTCTCTCTTTCTTTACAATGTTGTGTTAGTTTCTGGTGTACAGCAAAGTGATTTAGTTATACATATATATCTATTCTTTTTCAGATTCTTTTCTATAATAGGTTATTATAGGGTATTGAATATAGTTCCCTGCGCTATACATAGGTCCTCGTTGTTTATCTGGTTTTTTTTTTTTTTTTTGGTGGTATGCGGGCCTCTTGCTGTTGCGGCCTCTGCCGCTGCGGAGCACAGGCTCCGGACGCGCAGGCTCAGCGGCCATGGCTCACGGGCCCAGCCACTCCGCAGCATGTGGGATCTTCCCGGACCGGGGCACGAACCCGTGTCCCCTGCATCGGCAGGCGGACTCTCAAGCACTGCGCCACCAGGGAAGCCCCTGTTAATCTATTTTATATATAATAGTGTTTATTTGTACATCCCAAGCTCCTAATTTATCCCTCCCTTGTTGCTCTTTTTAATTTTACCATGCTTATGTGAATATTGAAATTATTTCCCAAGAAGTCACAAAGAGAGTGACCTAAGAAATAGGGTCAGGTAATAGGAGGGAGGGGCACACGGAATCTTTATTCCTCCCCTTTCCTCTTACCTCCCATCCTCCAGCACAGAGGATGGCTTCTGGCCCCCCTCCCCACAGAAGGATGGTGCCGGCTGGACTTGAGAGAGAGAGAGAGAGAGAGAGAAATCTGTAAGGTGCTCCGGCCAAATCGACCTCTGTGAGCCTCAGTTTTCTCACCTGTACAAAATGAGGACCGGAATCCTCACTGGGACGTTGTGAGTACTCAGTGTAATTAGGCATCTTGTAATTGGGGCTCAATAATTTCAGTGCTTCAAAACACTTTTGTCAGTGGTGGAACCTGGTTCATGCTTGTTCTCAGAAAATCCACATGCTACCTGGGGAGGCTGAGGCACAGGGTCACCTGAGGACAGCCCCTCTCCCCTTCCTCTAGACCACCTCAGTAGCTGGGTTAGCATAGGGGCCTGTCTGAAGTCCCCAAGCTTCTTGTGGGGTGCAGGGGTGGCACAGCGGCTCTGTGTGGCCTCGGGTAACTCACTTCAGCTCCCTGACTCTCAGTTTCTTGGTCTGTAAAATGGGGCACTGGTGGGTCCCAGTGGGTTGCCGTGAGGATGGAGGGATCTGAGGCAGGTCACGCTCCTAGCAGGTGCACAATGAAAGTGGCTCTTATTGCTGCTAAAGTGGATGGGTTGTGTGTGTGTGTGTGTGTGTGTGTGGTGGTGGGGGCGGTTCTGGGCACAGGCAGGCCTGGAGCTGCCCTTTCTAGCACGGTGCAGGGCTGGGCGTGGCCTTTTGGAGGCTGCTCCTTGCCAGGCAGTGTCCTTGTTGGGTGAGCTGGGCCCGGGAGGGGAATCTGGGCAAGCGGCTTGCTGGGCATCACTTGTCCCTGCTCCCTGAGAAGGTGGCAGCTGGATGGGTGTTGGGATGAAAGGTTTGCAGTAGTTCAGAGTCTGTTCTCTGAAAACCACAGACTCAAGCAGACTGCACTGACTGGGACGGGGGCCGAGGAGACATGATAAAATCCAAAACGGCACAGTGGTCCGCTGTCCTGCACTTGTATCTTTCTATTGCCTGTCTCTCCGCCCACCCCCAACAATTCCAGTCCCTTTCCCCCTCCCATTGCCTTTCCTTTGGCCTCCAGGCTTGTTATAGCTGCACAGTGCACATTTGTGACATGAGTGCAGACACGTAAGAGCACTCAGGGCAGATGCTGTGCCCCTACGTTAGAAAGGCAGCTGCAGCCTCTCCCGACCGTGCTGTCAGCCCTCCCAGGAAGAGGCCCTGCAAAGGGACAATGGCCTCCCCAGAGCATTCGAAGATCAGCTCATCCTGAATAAGACTGTAAACCACTCTGTAAACCTCAGGTTTCTCATCTGTAAAATGGGGATGGTATCAGTACCTACTTCATGGAGTTGCTATGAGGATTCGGTAGATCTTTTATTCAGCAGGCTTGTCTTGCACGCCTTCTGTGCAGCAGGGGTTGATCTCAGTGCAATAGAGATGACGTGATGAACAGCACACCTCTTGCCTTCGTGGTGCTCACAGCCTACTAGGAGCATGGGGTCAGGTTCACGGAAGCCATTATTATCACCCAGTTAAGGGGTGACATGGAAAATTAATCACAGTTTCCCTCTGCAGTAATGAACTGTGCTTATAAAATCACCAGCTCACTTCAAATCGTGCTTTACAATTTTTAAAGCAATCTTATATACCTGATCTTGCTTAATCCTTCATTTAGCAGATATCACACTATTTTGCAGATGAGGAAACTGCAGCTCAGTGAGAGGAAAGTGATTTTCTCAAGGCCAGCCAAGCTGGGTGGCCTGGGCCTCTGCCGTGGGATGTGGGATGCAGGCCCTGGTTCCTGCGGGCTCAGAGCTGCCAAGAGGTTTTTCCCATGAGTTGGGGCCCAGGCTGGAGGGCATAGGGCCGGTGGGCCACACTGACGTTTTGGTCAGCAGTGGGATAAAATTTCTCTGCTTGGGATAAAATGTCAGCTCAGTGAGTTTCGATGTCCCAATTCAGTGGTGGCTTCAAAACTGTGGCTGCCTGGCCGACCTGACCTCTGGCACTGGGATCTCTGTATTTAGGAGAGTAGGAAACACCCTGACATGTGTCTCGGAGCACCTCCTACTTTGAGAACCACTGCCCTGTGGGAACCTCGGGGCTGGAGAGTAGTGATTTGGTCGCTGAATCCCCATGCAGCCTGTGGCTGGCAGATGGGGGCAGTACCTGGCAACCCTTCTGTGTCTGCTTACAGGGAACATTGAGTACAGCTGCCCGGCTACCAACGAGTGTGAGATCACGAAACGGAGGCGCAAGTCCTGCCAGGCCTGTCGCTTCATGAAATGCCTCAAAGTGGGGATGCTGAAGGAAGGTAAGAGGCCCCGCTTGGCCATGCGAGGCGGAACCGAAGCCTGGGTCCTGGGCAAGCTCTTCTTCCCACGGGAAGTCTCAGACCCCCGGGAAATGCCAGCAAGCTCAGGACCTTCTCCCTGAGCGGCGCACGGGAACAGGTCTCTCCCTGTAGCCCGGGTGAAGGCCCTGCCCCCCGGGCTGCCTGTCTCACACACCCTGCAGGCAGGTGTGCAGCCTCCAGTCCCCGTGTGCAGCTAAAGCTCTCCGCGCTCTCGGGACGCTGCTGGGCAACAGGAGTTGGAAGTTCTCCATTAAAGATCCTTTGGGGAATCATGACCCCACTTGGGCCTTAGAAAAGCTGGCTTGGCGCTCAGGGGAAGGCCCTCGTCGGGGCCAAGAACCCTCTCCACCCTGGGAAGGAAGCCTTGGGATGCCTTATTACCTCTCGGTGGCCCATGGAGTGTGGGCACGCGGAGAGCAGAGACGTTGAGGCCCAGAATGACACGTCACGTACCCTTCACCTGCCAAGGTCAACCTCTGTTTTCCAGCAGGTGCACAGGACATGGCTGTCACCTGGCCAGTGTTTTCCTCCCCCTGTCCCCTGCCCCCTCCATCCTCTCTCTTCCCTTTCCTTTCTCTACCTTTTGCCTCTCTTTCTCCTCTAGAGCCTGCCATCCAACACGGCAGCGTGAGCCACGTCTTCTAAGTGTAAAAATACACACCAGATTTTGAAGACTTACTAGGATGATAAAAAGGAGTGTAAAATATTGTGGTAATAATTTTTTAAATGATTACATGTTGAGATGATGATATTCTGGACATATTGGATTAAACAAAACATATTACGACATTGATATCACAGCTTCTTTTTACCTTCTTTAGCGTGGCTACTAGAGAATTGTAAGTGACCTGTGGCTCTCGTTATTAGAACAGCACGGCTCTCCCGCACCGCCTTCCCTGTTGATCTGCTCAGGCTGACGAACCTCGTTTAGTGCCATTTTTGGAGTTGGGTAGTGTGTGTGTGTGTGTGTGTGTGTGTGTGTGTGTGTGTGTTTCTCCCCTTCCCCTGCTTTCAAGGGGAGCCAGTGGCAATTTCTACAGATCAGCTTTTATGATTCTGGGCCCTGGGATCCTTCCAGAAATGAGAGGAGTCAGGAAAAGAGGTGTGTGCTGGTGATCAGATTATCGGATCCAGAGGGGCTGGGAGAGGAGAGGAAGGGGCAGGACTGGAATGCAGGCCCTCACTGGGAGGGGCTTCTGGAGCCCAGCCCAGCCTTTAAGAGCCTGAGGCCCTCCTCCCATCCTGGCTTCCAGGCGCCCTCTGGGGAGAGGGCCCGAATCGAAGGTGCTTTGTTAGTAGGACGACTTGGACGTTGTTGTGATGTGGAAGTCGGGGACTCCGTCCGTTTTCCATTCCGGGCGCCCCCTTCACCTCCGCTGAGCCCGGTTCCTCCACCGCCCCTGTGTCAACATGGCACATTGACCCTTAAACTGCGTTTCTTACTAGTTGTTTCATGCAACCCTTTTGACGTGGAGGAGGCCCCTCAGCTCTTATTCACATGCCAGCTGCCCCACTGGGGGAACCAACTGAAGAAACAGCTCTCTTTCTAGATTAGAAACAGGCTGCGCTGGACCTGCTGAAAGACTGTGTCTGTTCATTTTGATTCTCCCCAGTTTTGGTCTACCCCTGTGTAGGGTGTGACCCCAGCTAGTGGCTGAACCAGGTCCTCTGTCTTCTGTACCGGGTTCTTTCTGCTCCTCCAGAGCATCCTGGGGTGCACAGATGAGGAAACTGAGGCACAGAGGCCCTCAGAAGCGTGCCTCAGCGCTGGTCTCCTGACTCCCCCCTCTGCATGCTGCTGAGAAGCAACCGAAGGCTTTGTCAGCCTTGGAGAGACCCTGCTCTTAAGTGTGTGAGGATGTTCTGGGAAGCCAGGGGTGAGGGCCCTGACTCGGGCAGGGGCCAGCTGTCCAACAGCCTTTCCTGGTTGGAGCGTGTAGCCTTCCTGGCTTACTTCACAGCGTCTGAGGAGCTTGGAACAGAAGCAGCTGATTGCTATCAATATACTCCTGCATTTGAAGGGAGACAAAATTGAGTCCTGCAGCGACTCACGCTGCTTTGAGGGGAGCTGGTCCCAGAGCCTGGAGCTTCTCCCTGCTGTGCTGTGTCTGCTCCGCATGGCCCAGGTCAGGGGTGGGGAGGCTTCTAATCCCAGGCCACCTCGCCCTCCCCCCAGGATTATGAGCAGGGAGGGAGAGAGAAGGAAAAAGTGGGGACCGCCACTTGAAATCCCTGGACCACCTTGCAACCTTTGAGCAGATCTCTTGAGGGGTTACCCAGTGCTGGGAAGAGAGCAGGGGTACTTCCCAGTGGCGCCCCAGAAAGGCAGAATAATGAGGGGATCCACAGAGGCAGGGAAGCAGGTGGCCAGGGGCGCAATCCATCAGCAGCAGCAGGCCAGGCACCCCGCCAGCTACTTAAAAGGAGCAGGATGGACGCTGTGTGGCCCAGGATGATGGTGTGGGCTGCTGGGGGAACGGGAGCCTCAGGTGGGGAGCACACGCGTGGTGGGCGTCTGAGGCTGTTGGCGGGAGCCGGGCAGGTGTGCCGAGGTGAACTTCCCGGGGGCTCAGCCCTCAGGAGCTCTGCCCCAGGAGAAGGGCAGTCACCAGAACGCTCCCTCCCCCCGCTCTGCCCTGCCCCCGCTGCTGACTGGGGAAGATGACACAAAGGCGCCTTCGTTTAGCTCTTCCCCGCAGTGCAGAGCCTTGGCAAGGTCCCGGGCTCTGAAGCTCCGCGGGGACCGGCCCCTTAAGAGGAGCGCGCCTCCTTGAGAAGCCTGTGTCCCTGCCAGGGAGCTGCCCTGGCTTCCGCTTTTGTTTAGGTGCCCGTCCCCCCACCCCCCGTCATGTGCAGGCACCCAGCCTCCCTCTGTCTCCCTCAGACTGACCTGACTCTGAAATGCAGACCCCAGCCTTCCCCAGGTGCCCCCCCGCACCCCATCTTCAAGGCTCCTCGACATCGGGGAGCCAGGGGCTGGGGTCCTGGGTCTTCTGGGGGAGGAGGATGGAGAAGGGGAGAATGGAAGGCCAGCCTCCCCCTCCTCCGCATCTCACCTGCTTCCCTCTTCTGTCCAGCAGCTCTGGATGCCTTATTCGGTCTTTCCTTTCTTAAGTAAAATAACCTGAGAGAGCGCCGCGTGATCTGGGGGCCCAGCAACTGCCAGGGAAAAGGTCAGAAGTGGGGCTTTCTTTGGCTCAGCTCTGCCTCGAGGCTGCTGTCAGTTCTGGAAGCGTCGGCTGTGGAGCACAGGTGATGTGCAAGGGTCTGTCTTGCTTCAAGCGAATCCCGTGTATGAAAATCTGTGTTTTCAGAGAAAAGAGTGATGATTGTCTTTATAGGAAACCGAATACAAAATCTGCTCTGGGCTGGGTGTCGGCGCCTGTGTCCCCTCCTGGCTCTTAGGTATCCTTGCTCTGTCTATGATTTCTCACTTACGAGCCTGGGCCTGCATTTCTTCACCTGTGGAGCAGGGGTGTTGAAACCTGCTCTCTATCACTAGGTCAAGGTAAGGACCAGATGGGACGACTCCTTGGTAAGATCTGCTGTGGGACCGCTTTAAAATGTCAGCTTCCTGGGCGTGTTAAAGTAGTATTGGATTCAAAGATGCTCTCGTTTGCGCCCATTGTGTTAGGTGGGGCCTACTAGTGTCCAGCTGCCTTGAGTTTCCTCCTGGATTGGCTGGTGGGAGACCTAGAGGTGGCATCGCCTTAGGCTGACCCCGTCTGGGGTCTAAAATGAGGATGAGAGGGTCCCTTGGGAGGACCATGGAGAAGCCCTCCCCAGATAGGTGAGGGTGTGGCCTGATGGCCTCTAAGCCAGGAGAACCTGGAGAACCATTTGCTGCACATCACAGGGGGCACCCGTACATCCGGGAATTCTGCAAATCTTCCCGCACAGACTGTCCCTGCAAACTTCCTCTGCTCACCTCACTTTACCTCCCTCAGGCCACCAGCCTCCCGGGCCCGCTTCATTTCCTCCTCCCCTCAGCCCCTGGCCTGCCTTTCCCCAAGTGTTTTCTAAAAGATATTTGATTTCAGTGAAAGCTGGGCTGACATCCATGCAGTACGCTCTCAATCTCTTTGTGCTTGTTGGGAAGGCGGAGGGCTCCTCCGGGGATTCTGGGTAATTGGGTTAGTGGCCAGCTCATGTCAGGAAATTAAAAGGAGGCCCTGATCAGGTTCCCGCTGCATGGGATTTAATGGCTTTGTATTTATAGAGTATCCCGCCTCTAGCCCATGCCAGAAATACCACTTTTCTGGCCCTGTGAATGAAGAAAGAGGATGAGAGATGACTTGCCTTTAAAAATTCTGTTTCTTTTCCAAAATACATTAGTGTTCTGAAACAAAACAACTCTCGAGCACTTCAAAGAGTAGTTTTGAACTAGAGCCCAAGAACTCTGATGGCTGTTTGCATCCCCCGAACCACCTTCCACCCTACACACACACATGCTCACGCACACACATCTGACGCCTCACAAGATCTTCCCATGTGGCCTCACGCCTTGGGCCACTCAGGCACGATGACCTGATGACCTCTGGTTGGGGAAGTGTTAATTGAATGAAGTCACAGGAGATGGTCTCGTCTGTGCTGAGCCCTTATTACTGTCCATTCAGGGCTTCTGGCTCATTAGACATTGGATAACAGGTTCAGTGGTCACACAGACCCGGTAAAACCCCAGCGGCACCATGTATACGCTCCTTGGGTGATTTACTAACTTCTTGAAGCCTCCCTTTCCTCCTCTGTAAAATGGGAATGATAGTAGTTAGTTGCTGTTTCATCTTGCTCCTGATTCACCAGGGAAAACCCCTGGAGTTGTACCACAGAGTAAAATGTTAGTCACCGATTTAAGATACTCTGCATCATGTTACATCACTGGTTTCTTCTGTGTTTCAGAAGGCAGTTGTGAATCTCCTGTAGCCTCTTTCCCTGCTCCTTGGCCGATGACCTTGCTTCATATTTGCTTGAGAAAATAGAAACAGTCAAGTGGGGAATTTCTAAACCTCCTGCTGTTGAATCCACAAACCTACCTACTTGTTTTCTGTCTTCACTCTTGTTAGAGGTATTTCTGTTCCTATCAAAAGCCAGTCTCCCCATCTCTGCGCCGAATCGCATTCCTCTTTCTTTATTAGGGACTTCACTCCTATAGTGTCATGTCTGCTTCCAACCCCATCAAACCCTTCCTCACTGCTGGATCATTTTCATCAGCACCCAAACAATTTAATTTAAAACACCCACAAGTGTATTTTGATCCAAACTTTATCTCTGTTCAGCTGCTGCTGCCTTACCCTGCTCCCTTTCTCAACAAAACTTTCCTGAAGGGTTGACAGCACTTACTATAATCTATCCACTTTAAAAATAAAAATGAAAACAAACAAAACACTTCCTTAAAAAGTAAGCATTGAGGGACTTCCCTGGTGGTCCAGTCGGTGGGATTTCGTGCTCCCAATGTGGGGAGCCCAGGTTCAATCCCTGGTCAGAGAACTAGATCCCACATGCATGCCGCAACTAAGAGCCCGCATGCCGCAACTAAGAGATCCTGCGTGCCACAACTAAGACCCAGCGCAGCCAAAATAAATAAATAAATATATTTTTTTAAAGTAAGCATCAAGTAGATCCAGAAAAATATTTATAGTATGTTATATTAGTTAGGGTAAGGCTAAACTTCTGTACAAAGAGACTTCCTCCCTCAAAGCAAAAAACTCAAACCTAAGCAAGATAGAACTTTAATTCTCTCTCATCTCTCATATAACAGTCCAATATGTCTAAGGTGATCCAGGACTGGTTGGCGGCTTTGCCATCCTTAGCAAGTGGTTTCCACTTGTGGACCCATCTCCGAGACAGCCAAAAGGAAGAAAAGCCTGTATCCGATCCCTCGAAGGGCAGGACCCAGAGTAGTACAAGTTCCTTCCATTCACAGCCCATTGGTGGAATCTAGTCACTCGGCCACACGTCTTCGCAAGGATGTCTGGGAATTGTAGTCTTTAGCTGGGATGCCATGTGTCCAGCTAAAACTATGTTGGGATGGGAAAAAAATAACATATTTTAAAGGACAGGCATTGTCATTTGCCAAAAACATATGTGAAGTAGGAAGAACATTGATAACATTCCACCCAGTCTAAGAAAAACAAATTTTACCCGTACTTTTGAGCTTCCCTCTGTGGCTGAGCTGCATTCATTACTTTCAGGGGCAGCTATCATCCTGATTCCACGTTACTTTCCCTTGCCGTTCTTTATGGTTTTATCATATATTTGTATCTCAAATCATATCATGTTTTTCAATTTTAAATGAAATTATACTATACATATTCTTCTGCATCTTAATTATTTTAATCAGTATTTCCGAGATGAATGCTTCCTGTTGCATGGTGCTATCATTCATTTATTTTCACTTCTGTAGTACAGGAGTCAGCTGGATACATATTTTAGGCTTTGTGGGCCAAAAGTGAAAATACTTTTAACTAGTTAAAGTTAAAGTTAAAATACTTTTAAAGTATTTTAAAGTAAAGTATTTTAAAGTATTTAGAAGTATTAAAATACTTTTAAAGTATTTTAAAGTATTTTAAAGTAAAGTTACAATACTTTAAAGTTAAAATACTTTTAACTATACTTTTAAAGTTAAAATGCTTTTAACTATTTAAATCTGCTGTTGTAATGTGAAAGTGGCCACAGACAGTACGTAGAGGAGTAAACAGAGCTGTATTCTGTGAGGTACTTGTCTGAGCCTTTCCTCAGATTTTCTACTTCATTTAGAAATCTTTATATATTCTGGTCATTTTTATGAGTCATGTTTTCAGTAGCTGGTGGTGTAAAAATCTCATTTGTAGCTCTCTTCTCTTTATGGCATCCTTTGATGAACAGAAGTTAGTAATTCTAATAAATTGAATGTATCAGTCTTTTCCTTTATGGTTTGCACTTCTGTGTCATTAAAATATATGTTATTTATCTGCTTAACCTGCTACTGTAAAGATGCTTTCCTAATCTGCCTTACCCATGTTGGTCTTGGATCCTGCTGGACTTGACTTTTGAGTACAGTGAGCTGGCTCCAGGATGGCAAATTGCTTTCAGCTGGACTGTCAACTGTAGGGTGGGGAGCAGCCGCCTAGAATGCATGATTGGAAGGCTCCTTAGGCAGTGCCTGGGATCAGTAGGCAAGAGTGCTGTGACTGATTAGCAATGTCTGCCACAGACTAGGAAATGGAGGGTGGTGGCACAGCTGACAGCTTTTTGCCATGACTGATCTAGTGCAACTGAGTTTAAGTGATTCGCCCAAGGCCACGCAGCTAGTAAATAACAGAGCTGGGTGGAATCTAGTCTCCTTGGTTATACAAGAATTCCTTCTAAGAAGCCCAGTCCAACTCATTGAGATGCCTTGGCCAGTAGCAAAGCCTGTAGCCCTTCCTCAAAGTGGGAAAAAGAGGAAGGGAGTGGAAAGGGAGGCTGAGCTGAAATAGTCTTTCCTGGTGAGGTGTTCAGTTTTAGAGACTTTCTGGCAGCTGGGAATGCAAGGATAGCACAGCCCTACTGAAATGCCCTTGGGGACACGGTGCCCTGGGTGAGAAGGGTCCAGAGGAGAGAGCAGCAGGAGAGCGGACACTTCCTTAATAAGCCGAAGGCCAGGGTCTCATCACCCAGGATGGGTCTCATGCACCCATCCTGGAGCAGCTGGCACAAGCCCTGGAATATTAGGTGGCATGTGTGTTTACCCGCCCGCAAGGCTCTCTCGGCTTATAGTGAGTCAGGAGTGAGGCACTCTTCACCATTATGATATAGCACCAGGGTAAGGGGCAGCCCGAGATAGCTGTCCTGTCGGAGGCAGCAAGGTGAGCTCACCTGTCACCCAGGACCTCCTGCCCGACGGGGTGGCTGAAGGGAGCTCAGATCGTGCGGGGGGTGTAGATGAGTGTTTAGGTAGGGCATTCTGCTGGGCTGGGGTGTCCATCAGTGTGTCCACGTGACCCACAGCCCCTGGGCCCTCAGGAGCCCAGACTACTCCTCTCACCTTTTGTGTGATTTGTTCCTCTTTCTGGAGATGGGTCAGCTATAGTTTGGTAGAACTTATAGGTAGAGAGTCAACACCTAAGTCTTCTGGAAGGAACACTGGTTAGACAAAAGGACTGCATAAAATAGGTTTAGTGCATGCTCCCCAGACCTGGTAGATAGTAAGAATCATTAGAGGAGCATTGCAAAATTATCCATTCCTGTACATCTCCCCTGTTGACTTAGAACCTCGAAGTGGGTAAGTCCTTAAGGTCTGTGTAGTTCAAAGGCTTTCGGGGCATTCTGACAATCATACAGGGTAGGTGGTCTCAAGTTCAGGGCAAAGGAGATAAGACTTAGAGATTAAGGTTCAGATCCTCCCTCAGACCTTTCCTGGCTGAGAAAGTGGCCCTGAGAAAGTCACCTGCCCTTTCTGAGCCTCAGTTTTCACATGGGAATAATAATAATCATCATGTGTTCTCCCTCCCTCAATTTTGGTACACAGATCAAATGACATATGGAAATAGCTTTGTAAACTGTAGAGCATTACACACATCCTTAATAAACCAAGGACATTAAATTGTGTGTGTGGGGGCGTGGGTTTCTAGGTAAGGGGAAGAGAAGAGTCTTGACCATGACAGCTTTGCAGTGTCAGGACGGCAGCTCTGCAGAGGAGGCAGGAGAAGGACACAGGCTCAGAACCTCTCCCTCTCTGCCTTGTCTGAGCCTTTCCTGTGGGAAGAGAAATGTGATGGGGCAGCACCTGGGACAGGCTGGGGGCCAGGTGCAGGGCCAGGCTTTTCTGAGCTTTAACCGGTTATTTTTAGTGCCTGGGATAAAAGAAAGAAACTTAAAACTGCCCCCACGCTGCTGCCGCCCCTGCACACTCTGCTATTTTTACTTCGGAAAGGCTGGGATCTCATCCAGCTTAGTGGGGGGGGGGGGGCGACCGAGGGGAAAGGGGGGAGTTGGAGGGAAGCAGGAATTATTTTACTTCCATTAAGAAAAAAGTCAGAAGCCTCATCTTATCAAGTCAGCAAGTGGACATGTGATCCAGGACACGGCAGCTGCAGGCGCTGGCTGCTCTGACGTGTCTGCAGTGTGGATAGGTCAGTAGATGAGGCAGGGGCTTGGGGTAGCCCCACTCCCCTCCCCGCAGGCAGTTTCTTCCTCAGAGCAGCCCAGCAGCTTCTTTGCTCTTTCCTGTGCCCTGAGCTGGGAAGTGGGATTGGACACGGTAGATAGAGGGCCACCAGCCTAGTGATGAGACCGCTGGGGGCTGGGGGCTATATGGCTGCAGCCAAGCATATTCAGGAGAGTACCTGTGTTGGTGCTGTGTGCCCCTGGGCACAATACCCAACCTCTCTGAACCTTAGTTTCTTGAGAGTTTTGTTTAACACATCTGACCTACGGTAGTTATAACTAAAGGGGTGCGTTTCTCTCTCTTCCCATGAAGAAAGCTAGCAGTTTAAGGCAGACACTACCGCTTTCATAGGCAGATGAGAGGAAAGAGATGACTATTGAGGGCCTACTGTGTACTAAGCACATTACTATGTTTCATACATTTTATGTTATTTAATCCCACTAATCAGAGAAAAGTGAAGTATTTTTAAAAATCTTTTAATAGCTTTATTGAGATATAATTCACCCATTTAAACTGTACAATCCAGTGGTTTTAGGTATATTACATTGTTTTTTTAATTGTGGCAAAACATATTCAACAAAATTCACCTTTTTAAAACCTTTTTATTTTTCCCGGCCGAGCTGTGTGACTGTGGGATCCTAGCTCCCCAACCAGGGATTGAACCTGGGCCATGGCAGTGAAAGTGCTGAGTCCTAATCACTGGACCACCAGGGAATTCCCTAAAAATCATTTTTAAGTGTACATAAAATTCAGTGACATTAAGCACGTTCAGTGTTTTGCAACCATCACCACTACCTGTTTCCAACACTTCTTCATCATCCCAAATAGAAACTATACTATAACTCCCATTTCTCCCCCCCCCCACCCCTGGGATCCTCCAATCTACTTTCTGTCTATTCGAGCTATTTCTTATAAATGAAATCCTACAACATCTCTCCTGTTGTGTCTGGCTTATTTCACTTAGCATAATGTTTTCAAGGTTCATCCATGCCATAGCATGTATCAGAACTTCATTCTTTTTTCATGACTGAGTAATATTCCATTGTGTATATAATTCCACATTGTGTGCCGATGGATACTTAGGTTGGGGAATTCCCTGGCGGTCCAGTGATTAGGACTTGGCACTTTCACTGCCAGGGCCTGGGTTCGATCCCTGGTCGGGAAACTAAGATCCCACAAGCCACACAGCTCAGCCAAAAAAAACTTAAAATTAAAAAAAATTTTAAAAGGACCTTTGAAAAAAAAAGAAAGGATACTTGTGTTGCTTCTACCTTTTGGCTATTGTGAATAATACTGCCATGAGCATTTGCAGATGAGTATCTGTTCGAGGTCCTGATTTCAATTCTTTCGAGTATAGACCTAGGAGTGGAATCGCTGGGTTACATTTCCACAAGTAGTTAAACAAATTTTTAATTAACCTTTTAAATTTTGATATAATTGTAGATTCATATGCAGTTGTAAGAAATAATACAGAGAGATCTCATGTACCCTTTACCCAGTTACTCCCAATGGTAACATCTTGCTAAGCTATAGTACAATATCACAGCCAGAATATTTGCTTTGATACAGTCAAGATATGGAACAGTTTCAAGGGTGAAGTATTGATATTTTTAATAATAATTACATTGGCTAACATTTATTGAGCACTCACTACATATTCATGACACACTTACGAATACTTAAATTTTGGCCTGCACATGTTAAAAGGTGACACAGTGTTGAACTGTAGTTAAAACAAAGGATAAGTATTCATTATAGTATTTGGAGCTCTGGTATACTTTACATGAGAATATTATTGATGCTTTTTTAAATTCAGAAAGTATCAATAAGATGATATAATCTAATAATCCTGGACAGCAATTTTAAGTTAATTAGTATTTTAATATGCTCCCTGAGCCTACTTTTTTAGATATTTCACTAACATAAGAACACAAACAATAAGGCAACTCTTATTTCAGGTTCAAGTCCCCGCCTTTATTTTTTTCCATTTGCTGTTTGTAAGACTTAAGCATCCTAATTTAAAAAGTAATTGCCCATTTTATCAGTGAAAATTGCTTTCTGCTGCAAGTTACAGAGAACTTAACTGCTAGTGGCTTAAGCATCGATAAATGAGATTGATTGCCCCACCTAAGAAGACCAGAAATGGCCAATTGCACAGACTTCTCAGCCACAGCATCAAGGGCTCAGGCTCTGCCTTTCTTCTCTGGTATCCTCACATGGCTGCCTCATTGTTACAAGGTGGTTGCCACAGCTCTAGGCTTCATCTTCCAGGTCAGGGCAGTAGAAGGGCAAAAAGAGCTGCACCAACTATGTCTGTCTCTTTTTTTTTATGTCTGTCTCTTTTATCAGAAAAACAAAACCATTCCCAGAAGCCCCCACCATGGACTTCACCTTACATCCCATTGGCCAGAACCAGGTCATATGACTAGCCTTGGTTACCAGGGAAACTGGGAAAGTGGGGAACAGGAATGCTGGGACTGGCTAGGGCTCTCTATGAAGAAAGCCCTATGTGCCTATGAAGAAAATCCAGTCTCTGTTAGCATGGAAGAGGGGGAATGGAATGAAATTGGGTGGGAAACTAATAATGTCTGCCAGATCCAACTGTTAGTATTTGGTGATCCACTTCTAAAGGATTTATGATACAACATCTTGCTGTATTACCTCTCGGGGAGGGGCTGTTTCTTTCTCTTTTTTTTTTAATAAATTTATTTATTTATTTTTGGCTGCTTTAGGTCTTCATTGCTGCGCACTGGCTTTCTTAGCTGCAACAAGCAGGGGCTACTCTTTGCTGCGGTGTGCGGGCTTCTCATTGCGGTGGCTTCTCTTGTTGTGGAGCACGGGCTCTAGGCACACGGGCTTCAGTAGCTGTGGCACGCAGGCTCAGTAGTTGTGGCTCGTGGGCTCTAGAGGAGAGGCTCAGTTGTTGTGGCGCACGAGATTGGTTGTTCCGTGGCATGTGGGATCTTCCCGGACCAGGGCTCGAACCTGTGTCCCCTGCATTGGCAGGTGGATTCTTAACCACTGTGCCACCAGGGAAGTCCCCCCCAAAACACACATTGGCAGATAATAAGTATAAACATAGACCAATGTCTGTTTAGGCAGAGTGCAAAGGAATTCAGACCTCTGTCCACTGTCTTTGCCCTTGAGGGGCTGACCTTTCTCGCGTCAGGTCGCATCAGTACAGACAAATGTGTGGAAGACGAGGAGGGGGCTGGCCTAAAACACTGTACAAATGTAGAACATAAAGGGTACTTGAGCATAGAAGGTGGATGCCCAAGGATGTTCAAGTCCATAAACGGTTGTCTTATGGAAGGGAGGTGGCCTTGTTGGATGGGATGCAGGGTAAGGAGTGATCTGGAGAAAGAATTTAGCTCAATACAAGCAGCAAGTTTCATGAGGAATAGGCTGCCTTGAGAGAATGAATTTCTGGAGGCTGGAGAGACAAATGGAAGCTGGGGCAAGGATCAGACGCTGAGATTCTTTTGTTTCTTAACTCAGAAGAGCTTCATTTTAACTGGGCACGTCATTTTACTCAGACACTTGGTTACTGACCGCAGGCTGTGTGCTGAGCTTGGGCTGCAACGATAAATGAAAGTTCTTGTCCAGAAGTTGCCCACAGTCCGCCAGGGATATGGGCACATCGTGCATGATGGTGAAGAGTTGTTTTGACCTTGGTTACTGTATAGAGAAAGAACAAAGGGAGCCCAAGAATGGCGTGGCCAGCTCTGCCAGGGGAGTCTGGAAAGGTTTCCCGGTAGAGATAATAGTTGAACGGGACCTTCAAGGGTACCTCTGATGGTATGGGCAGGTCACTTAGGTGGGGGCCCATCTGCCCAACCCCAGCCTGGGTCTATGCCCCAGGACCCCTCTACCCTAAATGGTCTTTGATAAACCCTGACTGTGGGGCAGTGTAGGGGGGGAAGGGAGAACTCAGAAAATGGGGCAGACCTGGGCCCTGTCCTCCAAGAGGCCACTGAATTGGAGGTGGCATGTGGAGTGCCAGGTGGGTGTCAGAGCATAGAGCCATGGGAGTGATGGCCTCACCTGGCTACTGAAACCAATTCCCAATTTACCAATAATTTTCCCACTATGATGTCATTTGTCACAACAGCCACATGCGGTGAGCAGAGTTGTTACTGCCACTGCCCCCTCCGCTGTATCCCAGACCAAGGCCATGAGCGCCAGCTTGGCTAAGGCCACACAACTCATAAGGGACCTTGATCACTGGATCCCGTGGGCTTGAGTGACTTGGGTTTGTGTTCAGAGTAGGACTTGGAAAGCAGACAGGTAGCAAGGAGGACAAACACACCTCATACCAGGTATCAATTTGTGCATAATCAAACGCAACAGGCTACTCTTTTTTTTAAACAGAATAACCTGTTAATTGATACACTTATTGATTGGAGCTATTGACCATTGTGCTATAAAGATCTGTGGAGAAAATTTAGAGAGTTTATACCTGCTGTGCCCTGGGAAGTCATACCCTGGAATGGCAAAGAGCTTGGATATTGGCTCATTTATTGGGCAACTTGCTAAATCTCTGTGAGTCTCAGTTTTTCTCGTTTGTAAAATGGGGATAATAGCACCTGCTTTATATGCTGTGGCTTAAATAGGGCGACGCATACAGGAAGTCCTCCATAAGTTAGGCTGTTCTCATTGTCATTATCAATGTGACTTACCAGAGGGTTGTACGCAGCACAGGGGAAGAGTAATAATAATGATGACAGCGACGATCATAGTAACAGCTCACATTTTCTAAGCATACACGTGGCACATCGGGTGCCACGACAGTCCCTGGAGTAGCACGGTGAGCAGCCTCTGGCTGTAAGGGGCGCCTAGTCGTTAGGGGAAGCCCGGTGTGATATTGGAGCCCAGGAAGAAGCACCCAGCCTGGGTGGAGGCATATCCCTTCCTGTATGTGTCAAGACTTTCTTGAACACCCACGAAGAGCCAGGCCCTGTATCAGGACAGAGAGTATTTCACATGGATGCCGCGACAGAGGTGGCATCTGCCAATCTTCTCGCCTTGCTGAGGGATGGGCGCCTCTTTTTACTTTTGTGGAGCAGTTCACTCTCCTGCTGACATCTGTCTGGGATCAGGCAGCCTGGGTGGGAGGGGGAAGCTCATGAGACTGGCATCTAGCAGACAAAGTCAGTGAAGCGGGGAAGGGGTTCATCTTGGACTCCAAGTCAGACCCTGGCACATAGTAGGTGCTCAGGAAACTGGGGTCCTCACGGTCCTTTATGCCTGACGCTTGGCATTTTCACTCTTGGTCTTGCCAGCTTTCCAGGGGGAGAAGCTTGGTGGGGGGTTTGACTCGCCTCGGGTGTAGTAGGCAGGGCTGAGCTGCTTTGTGGCTGTGTCACAGGATGGGGTCAAGAAGACTCTTCCAAACAGGGAACTTCTCCCCAAAAACCTTTTCCCCAAAGGGAGGAACTGTCCTCCTTCCTGCCCTTACGTGCCTGCTCCTTCTACCCTCACAGAAGGGGCCGGGAGGGGTGAGCCAGAGTCCCATCAGCACGTGAGTGTGGTCTTGTGCTGGATGGGATTCCGCTGCCCCTTCAAGGTCCGAGGTACTGATGGACATGGATTATACAGCCACATCCGCTAGGAAGCTGTGGTCGTTATTGACTTTCTTCCTGAGAACGCCTCCAAAATAAACTTGCCTACCTTCATGTCCTTATCACAGTGTCTTGTCCCAGAGAACCCACCGCAGAGGTGGTCAGTTGCAACCCATTCTGACTCTCGAAGCAGAAGGGGAGTTCATTGCACACCCGTCAGGAGGCTCAAGGACCACACTTAGCCAGACAAGGACCAAGGGAAGCCGCTGAGAGCCCAGGCACGGGAGATGCAGTAATCAGGAGAGTCTGGCCCAGGGCTGCCCACACCCCTGCGGCTGACAGCACTACTGCTACCCTCCCCAGTAAGATGACTCACAACAGGGGAATTGCCTTGAAATAGGAAGCAGGGGTGGGATGCTGGGTAGACCCTTGCCTGGGGAAAAGAGTTCACTACAGCCATGTTCAGCATCAAACACAAAAGTGCCAGGTTGTGGGGTAAAAAGGATGCTGCTGGTGAAAGGGCGAGCACTGATTGGCCCCCCAAAGACAGTCCCCTCAGGCAGTCTGGCTGGGTGTGCTTACAGCATCCTCCTGGCCCTCCGAGCACCCCCGTGAGCTAGGAAGATGGAAGAAGGTAGGACCGGCAGGAGAAAGTGCCGGGGAAAGACAGGGCCCCGAAGATCACCTGACTGGGGCTCTGTGCCCATGACGCTCTTGACCTTTGGGGAAAGGAGGAGGAGTTGAAGCCACCAAGCTTGCTCCCTCTGGGGACGCTGGCTCTGTCTCTGACTTCTTATGTGTTTTAGTCAAGGTCCATTTCATGGTAAGGACAGGAGAGCCACTCTGCTTTCCGTGTTCGTTCTCACTTGGAGCTCAGTCGATGTGTCGCATCCATCTTTTCATGTCAGGTCACATAGGTTGGTGGCCACACACAGGCTTGTGTAGCCTTGGGTGAGGACCCCCCCTGGAGGTCCTGTCCACCCTGCCTAATGGTGGGGCTGTCGAATGGTACCAACAGTTCTGTCCAGACAGCAGGAGCTGTGGGTGGGCAGCACTCTTGAAGGTGGTATAGACCCAGTGACGATAAGGGGTCTGTCTCCCTAGGATAGGGCCTCACTCCTGGAAAGGGACGTCAGGGTGGAATGGCCACAGCTGCTTTCGTACCTGCCGTTGAGAGCCTTCCGGGCACCGGTGTTCCTGGTGTGGCCAGGACAAACAGCATGCTCATCCCGTGGGGCGTTCGTATAGACAGACAGAACTGAATCCTAGAATCTCTGAGGGAGGGATCCAGAAACTGACATCTGTAACGAGTGCCCATCTAGATGCTTTTTATGTGAGCAGTTTGCAAGTCTTTGTTATAGCTCTTTGGAGGGGCCGCGCATGGCAGGGATTCCTTTCCTCTCTTGGTAAAGCTAACTCAGTCTTGCCTGGATTCACGGCAGATCTAAAATGATGTGTCTTCTTTCCCCAGCCGTTGGAGGAGTGTGTTTGTTGTGCTTTGTCTTTTGGAGACAGAAAGACTCAAGAGCTGAAGGTTGCTTGGGATGGATTTCAGGAGGATGTTGACTCCAGAGAGGCAGGACCAGGCCTAGGGCAACCCGGATGGGCCATTATTACTGTGAAGACAATTATCTTAGGATTGTCCAATTACCTGGCCTGAGGCTGGCCATGTGGCAGCTGTAAAAAAAGCCATCGGCGCGTAGCCCTGAAGATTCAGCCATTGCTGAAATTCCAAAGTCAGCGCTAACACCCCTGGTGATGTTGAACAACTCTGAGACCTTCTCCCTTTCCTCCCCAAAAGGTGTGCGCCTTGATCGAGTGCGTGGAGGCCGCCAGAAATACAAGCGACGGCTGGACTCAGAGAGCAGCCCGTACCTGAGCTTACAGATTTCTCCTCCTGCTAAAAAGCCATGTGAGTGCAGGGCATCCCTGCCCCTCTTGCCAGCATCTGTTCCTGGAACATCTGGCGTCCCTTTGGGGAAATGCCATCTTCACACTGCTGGGTTATGGGGCACTGAGGGTCACGGGGAGGGGCATCAGTGTCTGGCATTGGTATCGGGTACTTCAGGCTTCATTCAGAAGACCTTTCCTGTGGCATTTACAGAATGTAGCTCCAAATGCAGCATGATCCTAAGAGGGCACAGGCCCAGCATCCCTCACCTCCCACTCGAATCACGTTCATCTCAGGAGAATTCACCAGGCAACTTCCCTTGTTGGGATATCTCCCAAGAGCCCAAACCATCACTGCCAGCAACTCTGTGGAGTCAGAACGGGATGGACTGGGAGTTTCGGGTTAGCAGATGCAAACTATTACATATAGAATGGATGGACACCAAGGTCCTACTGTATATAGCACAGGGAACTATAGTCAATGTTCTGGGATAAACCACAATGGAAAAGAATATAAAAAAGAATGTATATATGTATAACTGAGTCACTTTGCTATATAGGAAAAATTAAAACATCATAAATCAACTATCACCAATAAAATAGAAGGAAAGAAAGAAAGAAAGAAGAAAGAGAGAAAAGAAGAGAGAGAAAGAAAGAAAGAAAGAGAGAAAGAAAGAGGGAGGGAGGGAGGAAAGGAAGGAAGGAAGGGAGGGAGGGAGGAAAGGAAGGGAGGGAGGGAGGGAGGGAGGACAGGAAGGAAGGGAGGGAGGGAGGGAGGAATGGAGGGGGGGTTTTAGCCATGTTTGAGCTTCCTGGGGCTCCTGGGAACCCGACTTTTCTTCCTGAGCCATCTCAGATTCCACCTTGGCCCCTTTCCTCTTTTCCCAGGCATTTACATTCTCCCTTTTGTTGTTGCAGTGACTAAAATCGTCTCCTACCTGCTGGTGGCTGAGCCGGACAAACTCTACGCCATGCCACCCCCTGGCATGCCAGAGGGTGACATCAAGGCTCTGACCACTCTCTGTGACCTGGCAGACAGGGAGCTCGTGGTCATTATTGGCTGGGCCAAGCACATCCCAGGTGAGTCCCATAGGACTGGGGGAGGGTGTAGTCAGAGGCTCACAGCCACTCTCTCCGTGGCTCTGGTCCTGATGCATGGGAACCCGTGACCCAGGAGCCCTGTGGAATCTTGGCAAAACTATTTTTCTCTGGCCTCCTTTCTGTCTATGTGGGATTGGAGGTGAGCCGTTGTTTGGAAGGTCCAGTGATGTTCCTGAACTGCTGGGGGCTCTTCAGAACGGATTATCATTCTAGCAGGGGTATGACTGCTTCTACAATAGGTAATAATCAGAGCAGGTTCTTTGAATCCTTAAAGGCCAAAGAACAGGGTTTTATCCTAAATCTTATTGGCAATATACTGGAAAACAACACAGAAGAGGGATTGACTCTTGTTTCCTACTAGGGGCAGGTGAAGTGGAGTGGTTAAGAACATGCGCTTTGGAATCAGACTGGGATTCAGGTTTTGGCTCTGCAACTTGCTAGCTGTGCAACCCAAGGCAGGTCGCCCGACCTCTCTGCAAACAGGAAATACCAGCAGTACCTCCTTCGTGGGCTTTGACGTGGGGCTGAAATGCGAGCGTGTGTATGATGCTTTGGCACATCCTGACGTCAGCTGCGTGCTCGCTCTTGCCATTTGCCTGATCTTAAGGGAGGCCCGTCTCTCAGTTGGGATTCTATGATTTTTAAGCTCATTTCTGGCATGAAAAGTACCTGTTACGAATGTGTTTTGGGTGATCCGGACTTCTCTTCGTTGCGTGTGGCCCCAAACCCCTCTTTCAGTCTTTTTCATTCTGGATAGAGGGAGGGAGCTGATTTTTAATTCGTTTTTGTAGACTCCGATACCCACATATTCTGCACCACACCCTTCTTGGGGGGCTTTCTAAAGTCCGTGCAGTTTATTCCTTTGCGGTCCTAACAGCTTGGCTCGTACTGTCGGGGAGACATCCTGTTCTTCTCTGGCAGTGGCCTACCATGGACTCAGATTCTTCCTAGCTTTGTAATGTGGGACAGTTTATCTTCCTGTCTCTACGTCCTTTTTGTGTTTGCCACCGGCTCTGAAAGATGAATACAGCATGCATGGTTATGTAGCAAAGGTGTCCGAAACTTTAGATGCCAAGGCCCACAGTGGATTGGGGCAAGTCAGAAAGTCCTTATATAAGATGTTATGGGCACAGCTTACAGGAAGGAGCCTTCCTGCGGACAACGGCTCAGAGGGGGTGCTGGTGTCACTTAGCTGGCAGGAAGCCTAGAATTCCTTCCACAGGGACTCCCTGACTCACGGGTGGGCTCCCTGGGGATCTGGGCTGGAGCGCCCTTACTAAGGAGCTCAGCCTCTTGGGATTACACACTCAGTAGTTTTTGAATCTGCCCTGCGCTGATTCAGCACCACTGTGGGGTCAGGCCACTGCTTAAGACACCTCAGCCTGGATTGCTCCACTAACCCAGGGCCAGGTTAGGCACAGCTCCCCCTGCACACACCCCCTTCCCATCACACATGCCTCTTCCAGGCTGAGCAGATACTGCATCGCAGCCATGGCTCAGGAGTGGCTCCTGGCGGGCCCGTGGGTCACTGCCCGCTTCTTCTATCACCTCGTGCCCACAGTAACCCCCAGGGGGTAGAGTAGAACCAGGAGGCAGTGCCTCCCTTGCACCCATTTTCCTTCTCATCTCCCAGCCCCACCTCCCGTCTGTGCCCAACCAAGGGTGCAGTGGCAGAGCAGAATGGTTGCTGAGGGCACAGACTTTGGATTCAGGCAGACCTGGCCTCTCATCCCAGCTCCGTCCTTACTGGCTCTGTGCGAGATGCCTCATTTTTCTGTGCGTCAGGGTCCCCACCTGTGAGTAGTAGTGCCTCCCTCACTGGGTTGCTGGGAGGACCTGGCTCGCTTAGCCCAGGCCCCGCACAGAGTGGGCACCCGATAAATGGCAGAGACTGTGACCATGGTCGTTGCTAATAGTATTAAAAGCCTCCTTTCACATCATCATTTCTCCTTGTCCAAAGCTGAATTCTTTTTGCTTAAAAAAATAAACATAGGGGCTCATTTGTCTGTCTCAAATGCTAATTTGCCTATTTTGCATACATTTGCATGCTGAATTATTTGGGCCTGACCTTCTAGTGTTTAAGGTAAAATTAATTAATAGGGTCTCCTGCTACTGCATGTAAACCTCATATTAAGGGTGATGACATAATCCAGTGCCTGATATAGTTAAACTAATTGACTTAATCCCATCTCAGATTAGATGGAAAACTTATCTGAAGACCTGGTCAGAGAATGAGAAAGAGAATGAGAAACAGGGCAGGTTGAGTAGGGAGGATACAAGCCCTGGGACTTTTGTCAGCAACTGTCCATCTTGGTCCCTGGACAGACAGAAGGACTGACTTGGCTTCTTTAGACGCTCAGGTTAGAGCTCTGGAGAGGAGCCCAAGCCGCTGCCCTGAATTAAGCACAGGATACCACATTTCATGCGTCAGTATTGTCTAATCCAGAGCCTGGCACACAGAGGGTGCTTCCTAGTTGCTTTTGCATGCATTTATTGAGCACTAACTGTATGTAAACTCTCTTGCTAGGAGTTGTGGCCCATCTAAAGAATTAGATTAATTGCTGCCCTAAGGGTCTCATTTGGGAATAAGTTAGAGAATTAAAAAAAAAAAAAAAACCTTTTTTCATGGAAAATTTCAAACAAAGATAGACCAAAGAGTCTGATGAACCTCCCCATTACCCTGCTTCAACAGTTATCCCCTCAACGGCCAATCTTGTTTCCTCTCTACCCACCCATTTCCCACCTCCTGTATCTCAGACGTGAGAAGGCAGATGCTTAGTTAGAATGCAGCAGGAAGAACCACAGGATGGAGTGCAGAGGCAGGAGGGATGCCACGGGCTTGGGGGGAGAGAGTAGAACAAGAGTGAGGCCTTCAGGATTGATGGGCAAGTGGCCATGGAAGAAAAGTCCAGAGGGACATTAAGTGCTGTGCACAGAAGCGGACATATTCATGCGGGCACTGAGTGGCCAGCTTAGCCGGAAGGAAGGCTCATTTGAGCACGAACTCATTCCCAGCACTCCCCTCCCTTTTCCCCATATTACTGAACACACAGGATACTTTTGCAAGGATGAGTTCCGTGGGAAAGCTGGGGCTGCTTGTGATTCCCCCAGAGCAGCAGCCACTCTTTCGTTTGAGTCAGTCTGAAGTTGCCCACCCCAGCACAGGCTTTTCCCTTGAGTTGAATTTTCCCAAGTATTGGGCTGCCCAGAGAACAAGCCCAAGTCTTTAGAGTGTCCGCCTCTTATTCCCCATGAGCGAGAGATTAGAACAAGAGGCAACAAACATTCACAGGCAGTGGGTATCACTTGATGAATTGCAGCCTGCAGATGTTATTAGGTGTTACCCTCCCAGCACAGGCAGCCCCGAGGGTGCCCCAGCCAGGACAGCCTCCTCCAGCTGGCCCTGCCCAGCCCAGGCTGACACGTGCATGGCCTCTGCAGGGGACACCCCCCAGGGGCCTCCTAGCGGAGGGTCCCTCAGAGACCCTGCTACCAGGAAGCCACTGTCTGGCTCACACTGGGGAGAGAAGAACACCAGCGGCCGATGAAATATGGGCTGACGAGTGACAGCAGCTGTGTCTGGAGTGGCCTCAGATCCTATAATTACATCTCCCTTTATTACCTCTGCTAATGGCCCTCCAGGTCGACAGAAACGATAATAAATTAACAGATTATGAACTCCACTTGCCACAAATTATGTGCTCTTTTTTTTTTTTTTTTTTTAAATTCTGGAAGCTCATGCTGTCAAATCACTGGGTGATGGGGGCTTGGGAAGAGCCCGAATGTTATTAGATCAGTTGGTGCAGATAAAGCAACTTTCCGGGGGCAGCAGAGCTCAAGGTGGGAGAGGTGGGAGTAGGCAGCCAGCTGGGAGAGCCCCAGGGGCGCGGGCCACACGTAGCCTCTCCCAGCAGCCCCTCTGCCCCAGAATTGCTGATCAGTTGATGGAGGAGACTCAGCCCAGCACAGGAACGCAGAAGTGAAGGGTGCATTGCTGCAGGGCAGGGAGGAGTGCTTCAGCTCCTTTGTTTGGGTTTAATAAAAGAAAGAATATGTGCTTCCAGTAAAGATGTGGCAGAGGGGTGGAAGTGATGTGTTCCAAATACCCATCTTTCTTAAGCCTCATTCTGGGAATTTGTGTATGTGTATAGCCACTGTGTGTGTGTCCCCTCCCTGCCATCCTTCATACTATAACACTGCTTTACACTCTGCTTTTTTCATTTAGTTATATGAAATAGTAGCATTCACTATATGCTAAGTCATGTTCTAAGCGGTCCACACGTTAGCTCATTTAATCCAAACAACCCAATGAGGTAAGTACTATTATTATTCCCATTTTACAGATGAGGAAACTGGGGCACAGAAAACGTGCCCAGGGTCACAGCCAGTGGTCAGCAGAGCTAGGATTCCAACAGACAGGCTGGCTCTGGCATCTGTGCCCTTAATAGTTAACATCTCTCTTGGGCAGTGAGTATCTTTCTACATCCACATTCATGGTTCTTCCTTATTCTCTCTAGTGGCTTCTACTGTTCCATTCACCCAGCTAATAATTACATTTTATTACATTTATATAATAAGTACATATAGTACATTGGTTACATTCAGGTTGTCGCCTGCTTTGGGTCGTTACAAACAGATCTAACAAACAGCCTTTTCACATTTATCTTTTTATGTTTATGCATACTTTTCTTTCTAGGAGAAATTCCTAGCGGTGAGATTGCTAGGTTGAAGGGAGAATGCCTTTTGTGTTATGCTTGATTTAATGTCACTTCTTCAACACGGACAGGTTCAAAAGCCAAAACTAGACAAAAACGCGTAGGCAGAACTCTCACCTCCATCCCCATCCCCTCCCCCTCCTTTCTCCTAGAGATAATTTTTATTTCTCATTTTTCCTTCTTGTGTTTCTTTTGTCAAACATTAGAAAATATTTGAGCTATTTCAAACATTAGAAAATATCCAATATTTCCCCCCTGACCTTGCACAAAACCAAGCAGCCTCTATCCGCCGTGCAGCACTTTGGGGTGTGCACCTGGATTTTCAAAGCTATTTCTAGATCTTTCTGAAGAAGCTCAAGGAAGAAGAGAAGAGTCAGGGGCTGAGTCACTCCTCAAACCAGCCTTGCAAGGGGGGTGCACACAGGCCTCAGGACACCCTCAGGTGGTGGTCCCACATCCCCAAGTTGCTCCATCCCCCCCTCCACCGCACCCTCTGCCACCGACCTGCCCTGTAGGCCTGCCTCTGACTCAGGCATGATAAGCAAAGGCAGCTAAACCCGGACTCATGTCTAGAGGACTAAGAGGGTCCATCTATGTTCTTCTGGCCCATCTTCTCGTCACCCAGGAGTCGAGGCCCGGTGGCATCTGTCCATTCTTGCCTCTGTGCCAGGAATGTTTGTGGGGCCCCTTTGCACCAGGCTGGGCACTTGGCAGTGGGGCTCGGAAGGTGAGCGGCTTGGTGCCCGTGCTCCCGGGAGCCTGGGGCACAGGAGTGACTGCGGTCCGTGCAGACACACCCCTTCAGGGCTCCACCTCGCCCCTCAGAGCTCAGCCCCAAAGTCTCCTCTTCTGCAGAGTCCCCCCGGACTCTCTCATTTGGGCCACATTCCCCCGTTGCATGTTCTCAGCCCTTCATCTCACTGGAGCTCTTACAGCTGTAACCTCATGGGGACACGCCGTCACTTGGAGTGTGGCTTTCCCTCTTGACTGAGCTCTGGAAGGCAGGGATCGGCTCTGGTTCCAGCTGGCCATTCTGTCCCTGGTGCCTGGCACAGGGCCTGGCACTTAGTAGGTGCTCAGAAAGTATGTGGGGCGTGAACGAGGGGGCGGAGCGTGTTGCCCATGTTCTCCTAGCCGTGAGCCTCTCGTGAATCTTTTGTCTTTCGTTTCCAGAAGCCTAGCTCCTACCCCACCCTCCCTCTCTGCCACCTTCCAGTTCAATTGTCTATTAATTTTGCCCCGTCCACCTCCTACATCTTCCCTCCCAGTCTGTCTGCCTTCAGACCCGCACCCCCAGTGCAGTCCCACACGTCCCTACGTACACACCCCCGTGCTGGCTGATTGCTATCTGTTAATTAATGTCGCCCCAGGCCTCTCCTGCTCAGAGGCCCGATAAGGGAAATTGGATGTCCATTTCTATCTATCTTTCATTACCACCCGGCTCTCCCCGCCACCACGGGCAGCCCACACCCGCTCCCACTCTGGGATCTGGACGACAACACACGAGCACCTGACCCCTCTGTGCCACAGCCTCTCCCCCGAGAAGACGCATCAATCCACGCTCACCCCGTGTCGGCAGTATAATCGCTCCAGCTCTGTGGACGATCACCCGGGGATGCCAGCAGCCGGGTGGTGATCCCAGGTCCGGGTTGTACAGATCGGCCTGCGAACTGTGATAGTCAGACTAAAAAGGGTGTTTACTGGGAAAGGGGTACCTGCTGAGCGAAGGGGGGCTTCCTCCCCTGGATGCCCCTTACAGTTGGACATTGGTTGTTGCGCTGGTTGGAAAACAGGAAGGGACAGTGGCTTTTAGAGACCGAGGACAGCAGATGAGGGTGGAATAGACTCCAAGAAAACCCAGAGGGATGGGCCAATCCAGAGGCGTGGGACCGCCCCGGGCCTCCAGTCTGGGGGTGGGGGAGAAGAATCACGTCAATAGCGTGCTAACAACAACAACAGTAATAGTACCTACCTTCCTCGTTCACGTGTACTGAGCGCCACTTGTGTGCAGGGGGAGGTGTTAGGTGCTTCCCGCGGCCATCTCTTTTCATCCTCACCGCACCCTGAGTCAGAACACTGCATCTAAGTGGGGTTAGGTTCTAGGTCAGCAAGTAAAGAGTCCTACATAAGCAAAATTACCCGTGGAGCTCCCTTAATTTCAGTTGTCCGTGACGGGTGCATAGTGCAATGGCTTTGCGGATACCTTTCCTTTTGGCACATCAGGTGTGGTCAGTCGTGGAACCCATCACTGAGTTTCTGGTTGAAGTTACTGCCTTGTGTTTAGTGACCAAGATATTTGAAAATCAACTCTCCTCCTCCCTCCCTGCTTCCCTCGCTCTCCCTTCCTTCCTTCCTTTTTTTTTTCTTTCTCTTAAATCAAGATGTTCATTGCCTTTACCTAAGTTAAGTGCATATGTAATACAGTTCCAGTGCGTCATTCTCATTTTGCAGATGAAGACTTTCTTCTCATCATTAATACTAAGAGTAAGAGCTCAGTAAATGTACGTTTTGTAATCATGGTCTCATTTAGACCTCACAGTGACTCTCTGAAGCAGGCACTACTGTTATACGCATTTCATAGATGGGGAAGCTGAGGTTTGGGGAAGTAGCACAGCTCTTACAAGGTCAGCCCACAGGTAGTAAATGCAGAGTCGGGATTCAAGCCCAGGCAATCTTCAGAGCACACTGAACAAGACAGTGTCGTAACTCTGGAGCCGCCCCTGCCCCCATCCTTCTTTCACTCTGAACTCAGCCTCCTTGCTAGTAGGGAGGGGGAAACGCCCCGATCCAAGCTCCCAGAATACAGGACTGCTTGGGTCATTGTTAGGTGGAGAGTGATGGCCAGGCCGGTGGGGGTCTGACCTCTGGGAGGACAGGCTGCCTGTGAGAAAGTGCCCCCTGACCCTCCTGAGCTCTTAGCAGCCCCACGCTGTGGTCACTGGCCGGGAACAGCTGATTCCTCCTCCTTCCTGGTTGGGCCCCTGGGTCTCGGCACAGCTGAGACTTTGCACTGAGGTCAGGCGTCACTCAAAAGCACTAAAGCGTCCCCTGCACTGAGCAGAGAGGGGGATATGGAAACTCCTCTGTGTGGAAGGCACCCTATACTGCCACCTCCTGATTCTACTATGAATTCAGTAACTCCTTAAATTACAAATGCATTTCATTCATCAAAAAGCCTCTCTGCACATTCGAAAAATGCCATAGAACTAACAATAATAATGATAATAACAACCGTCAACATTGACTGAGCTCTTGTTTTGTTAAGTCTTTTCCATGAATTCCATGTCTGACTCATTCACCAAGGGAAGGACAATGAGACCAGCAGGTGAAAGGGAGGGGCAGGGTCCAGAGGTTCCCCACCAGTGCCAGGGAGGCCCCCTGACCTCCGCTGCCCTGCTTGCGCCCTCTTCCTGCAGGCTTCTCCAGCCTCTCTCTGGGGGACCAGATGAGTCTGCTGCAGAGTGCCTGGATGGAGATCCTCATCCTGGGCATCGTGTACCGCTCGCTGCCCTACGACGACAAGCTGGTGTACGCTGAGGACTACATCATGGATGAGGAGCGCTCCCGCCTCGCGGGCCTGCTGGAGCTCTACCGGGCCATCCTACAGCTGGTGCGCAGGTACAAGAAGCTCAAGGTGGAGAAGGAGGAGTTTGTGACGCTCAAGGCTCTGGCCCTGGCCAACTCAGGTACGGGCGGGTGTGGGGCGTCCGGGGGGAGCTCCAGGAGGTCTTCTGGGCCTGGGGAGCACAGCTCTGGGGCCTGTGTGCAGGACCTCTGTAAGGGGCAGGAATGGTGTGAGGACGCCAGAGCTTCTTGTCACCAAAGATTATGCAAGGGGTGGCCTGGAGTTGAAGAGATGGTGATGGAGGCTGGCATTGGCTGAGTATTTCCTAAGGCCTTGATTTGCAGGGCATCCTGCTGGGCCCTTGCCATGAAGATCAGCACAGGGTTAAGGGCACAGATTTTAGAGGCAGGTTGCTAAGAGTCAAGTCCTGCTCCTGCCACTTGGGCAAGTCTGTGCTGCACTTTACTCTGTGCCTCAGTTTCTTCATCAGTATAATGGGAACAGCAAACAGTCCAGAAGACTATGGAAGGGATTTATTTATATATAGTTATGCTTACACTATGCTTGGCATATAATAAGTACTCAGTCTGTTAAATCAATTAGCCATGAACTGATTTCATCTTACAGTCAACCCTATGAGCAAAGTTATTATTTTAACCCCATTTTACAGATGGGGAAACTGGGGCTTGGAAGGGTGAAGCAAATTGCCCAGCGTCACACAGTTAAAGAGTGTCAGACAGAGCTAGGACCCAAACCAAGGTCCTCTGATTCCAAAGTCAACTCCAAGCTTATACACACTCCCTGAATCTCCCACTCAAATTGCTCAAGCCCAAGAGAGAAGACTTGCCTGGCATTAGAAAGGAGGCTTCACTCCATTTCTTTTAGCACCCACCGACTTCTAGCTAGACTATCTGGGGAGAGGGACCGGGCATTGGTAACTCAGGTGAGTGAGCTTCAATGTAACCTGTGTCCACACTCTGCAGGTACCAGGCCAGGTGCAGGGGTTGTGGTGGGGATTGCAGAAGAAGGAGAAAGGCAGGGTCCCTGTCCTAAAGAGAGAGTGTCAGGCACGCAGACACATAATTCTGCTGCTGGGCGCATGCAGTAGTCAATTGCTCAGATCTCAGTCAAGTTCAAAGGGGACCCAAGTTCAAATTCTAGCTCTGATACTTTGTAGCAGTGTGACCTTGGGCAAGTTGGCAACCTTCCGTAGTTCTGTCCTGTGTGTAAAGTTGGGATGTCCCCATCCCTCCTCCAAGCACTTTTTTAAATGATTGACTGAAGATAACACGCTTAGCCCAGTGCCTGGCCTAGAGGAAATGTTCAATAAATATTAATTATTATCATTATTATTAATATTAGAGAAAACAAGTGTTATCAGTGTATGGAAGAGAGAGAGCTGGTTCCAGATGGAGACAGTACAAATAGGGGAACCAGCCAGTTTGCTTAATGCTGTCACACTTTCACTGGAAGTTCCATGTCCTGGGAAACCTCAATCCCTGTAAAACGGAGACAGTTGGTCCCCTAACAAATGGCTTCACAGAGAATACAGGGGATGCTGTCACTGCCCCACTCAGACCCCCTTTACTGGGTTAGTGCATCCGTGCCCCAGCTGCTGAATTTTGCTGCTGATAGCACACAACTGCCCCCTTCGCCAGAGACCTACCCTCACCTGCCTTGCTTGGAGGGTTACATATCCAACCCCTGACCCCCTTCTCACCTTCAGCCAAAAGCGGACCCACACAGGGGAGCCAAAGGCTGGACTCCCGGCGTGGGATCAGGCATAAGCCAGGCTGCGTGCATCCTTACCATGCTTGCTCCGCCCTCGCCCTATCCCGCCTCCTCACCTTCCTTTCTCCTGAAAGCACACTCGCCACAAATCCCACGCACCCGAACCCCCATCTCAGGCTCTGCTTCCAGGGAATATGACCTGATAGACAGAAGGAAGCTTTTTTTTTTAGTTCAAATCCCTTTTATTAAAAAACTAATGCAAAAAAAGAGTTAAACATTTTACATACTTCTGTAGAGACCATTTACACACCCCTTGATTCCAAAATTGTAATGTAGTCTGTTAGAGAATGCTAACGCTGTTGGTTTCTTTCTGGTACAGTTTCAGATTGACAGAATAACTGAGCAGATAGTATATAGAGTTCCATACACCATCCCACCTTCATTCTCCAGCCCCTGTACACAATTCCCATTAACATCTTGCGTTAGTCTGGTAATTTGTTGCAATTAATGAGCCAATTTTTTTTTTTTTAATCTGACGGCTTTTTTTTTTTTTTTAGTTTCGTTTATTTATTTATTTATTTTGGCTGCGTTGGGTCTTCATTGCTGCGCGCTGGCTTTCTTTAATTGCAGCGAGCGGAGGCTGCTCTTTGTTGTGGCACGCGGGCTTCTCACTGCAGTGGCTTCTCTTGTTGCAGAGCAGGCTCTAGGTGCGCGGGCTTCAGTGGTTGTGGCACACGGGCTTAGTTGCTCCGCGGCATGGCAATCTTCCCAGACCAAGGCTCGAACCCATGTCCCCTGCATTGGCAGGCGGATTCTTAACCACTGAGCCAGCATGGAAGCCCAATGAGCCAATACTGATACACTATTATTAACAAAAGTCCACAGTTGCCTTCAGAGCTTACTCTTTGTGTTGTCTGGTTCTATCAGTTTTGACAAATGCACAACGACAAATCCCCATCATCACATATCATGCAGAAGAGTTTCACACCGTCACAGTTCCCTGCGCTCTCCTGTTCCAAGGGAAGCATTGTCATCAGCGGTTGTAGAGGGGCTGGGGGTTTGGGTGGGCCAAGGAGGAGAGGGAACCAGTGAAATCAGAGGACACAGGGCAAGCACAGCGAGATGCAGCAAGGCTGCCCAGACCCTGGAGGGCACCTTCTGGATGTTGGACTCTCCTGACCACTTCTCACAAGACCCGGAGCTCACGCTTGCCCAGGCCAGGAGAGGAACGTGAGGAGGTAGGAGGCCACTCAGCTGTTGCCTCCACCCACTCCTCAACGCCAAGCTTTCAGAGGACTCTTTAGCTCTGCCAGCTGCTCTGGCCTTAGATCTCAATACATACAGACATGCACGCATGCACATGCGCACACACAGACATACACACATACAAATATAAAACACCTGAGGACCGACGGAGCCTGGCAGGAGCTGCCGCTAGCATCAAGCTTTGCCGGAGTAGGTGCTTTGCCATGAGAGACAAAGTGCCGGGAACCTGGACTTCTTGCCCCAGTGGCATTTACCAGGCCATCCTGCAGCTCTGTGCAGGTTCAAGAGCTCCAAGTGGAAAAAGAGGAGTTTGTGATGCCTCAGGCCTTGGCTACGTCATGGAGTGATCAGATGCAGGCAGGAAACAGAGAAAGAGCAGGCCTGTTTGGAGGTTAGGCTAGAAGAGCTGTTGGTGTCAGGGCAGAGGCTCCAGGACTCTGAAGGGAGCGGGGTGGAATAGGGTCAGTATAGGGAGCCGTGAAAGGTTGTGGAGGAGCGACCTGTCCCTAGCAGCGAGGTAGGATAGTCACCCAGGCAGACAGCGTGTTAGCTGGAGGAGAGACAGGGGCTAGGAGATCACTGGAGTGGTGCTGGTGGCAGCCCCGAGGGCCACCACGGGTGCCACTGCGGAGGCTGAGTGGGCGGTGGCAGGTCAGAGGCTTTGGCCCCAAACCACGCCCCCTCGGAGCCTGCTGGCTGTCTTTCACCCCAGCTCCCGGCCTCTCCAAGGCTCCCTGACAGCAGAAAAAATTCATAGCCATTGATTTTGTAATTAACAGTTTATCAATGCCATCGATACAGACTCGCTGATGGATTGCAAAGGAATTAATCTTCCAATGTTATTTTATTTCAGTTTTGGTCGAAGGCAGCTGCCAGTTTTGGCCTCCTTGGGGAGCGTGGGGTGGTGGGAAGAGGAAACCGGCAGGAAGGAAAGGAATCTGGATGGCCAGGTCCCAGCCTTACAGGGACTAGTGCATCTTGGCTGCACGCTCTGGAATCAGCCAAGAGTGTAGGAATGGAGCCACGCTTCATCCCCAGCTGGCAAAGGAAGAGTCCTCACCGCCTTGGTAACAAGGAGCAGGAAAATGTGGAGGAGCCTTAGGTATGGGGCCGGCCCTGCAAGAGCACTCTCCTGCAGTCTGAGTTTTCACAGTAATGATAATAACAACATTTATTAGTGCCTGATGACGTGCTAGTTCATTTAACCCTCACCACTACCCTGTGAGGTAGGCACTCTCATTTGCTCCATTTCACAGACAGGAAACAATCTCAGAGAGCCTAAGTAACTTGGCCAAAGTCACACAGCATCTGAGACTCCAGAGTCTTACCCACCTCATTCTACTGCTATTCTCCTAAGAAAAAGAGACGGGACCCTTGGAGGTATGGGCTGAGTACAGATCCAAAATGTCAGAGGGAATTACTGGGCTTAGCCAGTTGGTACAACTGCCCTTGGCAGTCTGGTATCTAAACCAACCCAGCATGCAAAGGAATTGCCCTGCTTTTTTTTTTGAAGAATTCAGGAAACTTGCCCGGTCTTCCTTGACAACCACCCAGAGCTTCAGGTTCCCTTGATTCACATGCACCCATCCCCTCCCACCTTTGGCAGGCCCTGGGGGCTGCAGTTCAGGCACATCAGCAGAGGGCTGGTTATTTTCCCCAAGGCCATGAACTGGGTTCTACTTTGCTTCCGCTCAGACCCAGCCGTCAGCAGGCACCTCCCTGCCCCTCTGGGATTTAGGTAAATTTCATTTGAAGTTCATGGCCTGAGCCCGAAGCCTTCCGCAGGATTCTGTAGAACTCCCAAGAGCATCTTCCATCACTGTGCCCCATGTGTCCAGCCATGCTCTCTTAGCGCCCCCATATCCCCCACCACATGGCACGCAGACACAGAGCTCAGCCCCTATATCTGTGTATGTATACTGTAACAGCTATTTTGTAAGGTTAGTGAATGCGCTGAAGACTTGAGCTGGTGCCTGGTGGCAGCAGTAACAATAATAATCATGATGAAGGTCGTCACGGTCATGACGGTTATGATGGTGGCGATGGCGATGATGATGAAGGTGATGGTGGTGGTGGTATTGATGATGATTGACGGTGATGATGGTGGTGAAAAGATGATGATGGTGATGGTGTTAATGATGATGCTGGTGGTGGTGGTGGTGGTGATGGTGATGATGATACCACTAGCTGGGCACTTATTTTGTGACAAGTACTGTTTTAAGCCCTTGATCTATATTAACTCACTTAACCTCTTGAGGTGTAGGTATGGCTATTATCTCTTCAAAAATTAGGACGATGAGGTACAGAGAAATTAAATAACCTGTCTAAAGTCACAGAGCTAGCAGGTGAGGGACGCAAGATTACAATTCCACCAGTTTGGGTCCAGAGTCCACCTGGCACCTGCAGGACAATGACAGGTCTGCTCGTGTTTAAGCCCTTCAGGGTCTCCACTGCCACCTCTTGGTGGGTTCTCAAGAAAAGTCCTCCATGGATACAGATCTCTCCTTGGGTGTGAACCACAGCTCCGTCATTGGCCTCTGTGACTTCAGACTGGCACCTTAACCTCTCTGAGCCTGGGTTTCTCTCTCTGGCTCCAAAGCAGAGATCAAGGACCCCAGGGTGGCCCCCACGCCCAGGGCTGTGCTCTCCGGCCACGCCCGCTGATGCTCTGCCTTGTGTCCACAGATTCCATGTACATCGAGGATCTGGAGGCGGTCCAGAAGCTGCAGGACCTGCTGCATGAGGCGCTGCAGGACTACGAGCTGAGCCAGCGCCACGAGGAGCCGCGGAGGACGGGCAAGTTGCTGCTGACGCTGCCCCTGCTTCGGCAGACGGCTGCCAAGGCCGTGCAGCACTTCCACAGCCTCAAACTGCAAGGCAAGGTGCCCATGCACAAACTCTTCCTGGAGATGCTGGAGGCCAAGGTCTGATGGCCTGGCCCAAGGACCGAGTCCCGCCCAAGGACAGACAAACCGACGGGGAGACCTCCACAGCCACCAGCCTCAACCTTCAAGTCCTGTGTCATGGCCGCGAGCAGTCCCGGAGGAAGGGGCTCCTGGCCTCCTGGCTGTGTGCAGAGCCCTGGGTGCTGTGGGGTAGGGAACGGGGATGGGAGGGCAGGGCGCGGGGCTCATCTGTAACTGGCTTTTTCTTTGGTATGTTTTTCCTCCGCCACGGGCAACGCTGAGGCCTGGGCCAGAGCTGACTCCCCTGAGGCTGGAGACCACCGAGGAAGTGCCCCCTCTCCCTGCCAAATCACCAAGAGGCAGCACTAGCGGAACACACTTCCTAACCCCATGCCCGACCCCCTGTCCTCTGTCCATGGCCTGCGTGGGCAGTGCTTAGCGCCCAGCATACTCAAGTGGGGTACCTTCTGGAGTTTTCCCTCTCCCAGAGTGCAGTTAACTTTCTTGCAGGGGTGCTGCCTACTCTGGGCTTCTGTGGGCCCCCTCAAGAGGCCCTACACCTTCCACAGTCCAGACGGCTCCCTCCCTCCATCCTTCCTCTAAGCTCCCAGGTCCGGCTCACCATCAGGAGAGTAGCGCCAGAACTCATGCGTTTCCCCGGTGACCCCACCCCTCGGTGCGCCCCCCGCCCGCCTGTCACCGCGGCCCCAGGGCCTGTCCTCCCCCTCTCTCCCCCAGGAGTCCTGCTGCTACTTCCTGCCCTACCTCAGAGCTCACTCCCACAGTGGGTTCAGCCAGCCAAGACCTCAGGGCCCGTGGGTGGGACTGGTGCTGGCTCAGAGAAGAGCAGGGGCCAGGCAACACTCCCCAGCGCTCCCCCTTCTTCTGGCTTCTCCCACTCCCCGGGGGCAGGTCCGGAGCAGGTAGGCCTTGGGAAGCGAGGGAGATGCAGGGGCCTGACCCCGTCTGAGGGCACCCTGGGCACTTGATTCTGGCAGCCCTGGGAGGACCGGGTCAGGATGGTAGGGAGAGCCCAAACCAATCTTTGCCGAGCACAGAAAGGCCCGGAAGCAGAGATGAGCAGGCGGGGGAACCCTGAAGACAGAGGCTCGGTGGAGGTCACCAGCCCACCTGATCTTTCCTGGTATCCAGGGGCAGTGGACACTGAAGCCCCCTCCCCTGCATCCCAAGGGCTGGGTGAATCAGCGCCACAGGAGGGGTTGCTCCTGCCATCCTTGGCCTAAGGAGGTGTAGCGTAGCTCCCTGGGTGCACTTAGAAGACCAGCTTTCTGGCAGGACAACCACTCCGGCCCCCCATCAGTCCTCCAGGCTGCTGTGTAAGGTGACAACCACCCCAGTTCGCCCAGGACCGGAAAGTCCATTTCCCAGGAAACCCCTCAGTCCTGCCCAAATGGGGACAGTTGGTCACCCATTTCTGCGAGTGGCTCTGAAAGTTTGTTCTCACCCACTTGTGGTAGGTCGGGGGCAGCCTTGAACATGCCATCCGGTGCTCACAGTGTTGGCTGAGGGCCACTCAGGGGATCGCCCGAGGATGAACGGTTTTGAGCGTTATGGAGAAGCTGCTTCCAATTGGCTGCCTTCTAAAGCAGGGATAAGAGCATCCCCCCTGGGGCACATCCCTGGGGAATCCACACACATTCTAACCCGACCTCTAGTCACTTGGAGAGGCAGGCAGATCCCACCCACCCGTCGCTAGGACCAGGAGGCCAGGCGCCCTCCGCCACAGCCTGGCAGCTTTCCAAGGGAAGCAGCGACCGCTGGCTCCAGCTCTCCACCCCCAGACACTGCTCCTTCTGAACTTTTGCTGGGACGTGCTGAGGTCACCCCAGGCAGGAGGGTTGGCTAAATCCTAGCAGCTGCTCTCAGATACCTTCACATAGAAAATGTCAGGGGTTCCAAGAGACTTCACAGACCAGCAAAGTGTGCCCCCCCTCCCTTTTGCCACAGTCACTTGTCAGTCAGCATTGGGATGATCCAGGATGCTTCAGCCCTAGCTCTCTCTGCAGTCTCCAATCTGGGAGGACAGACGCACAGGTGCCTCTAAGGGACCAGGGGTAAAACCCAGGCCTAACCTAGCCACTGGGGACCATGCCATGAAGTCTGGACTAGGGAGATGGCATGGTGCGAGAACTTGGGGTCTGCTGTGCGGGAGCCTCCCCTAGCCCCTCACTGTGCTGTGTGCTCGAGGAGGTGGGGCAGAGAGTCGCACCTCATCACCCCGCTGTCTGTAGCGTCCCTGCTCAAGCATGAGGACCCAAGCTGTGAGCTGCGGCAGGGGCTTGTGCCAACTGGCCTTTGCAACCCATCTTTTCTAGAAAAAGCATCTCTGGCTAACAGTGCAACAACTGGTTTGCGGTGGGTGGGTGTTCTGTACGCAGGGCAGCTTTGCCTCGCCGGATCACACACATCTGCAAGTGTCCCGGCATCAGAGCCCCTTTAAAGCACAGAGGGGGCCGTGGTCCTGATGGCCTGGTGCTAACGACATGGCTCCTCCTGCTGCTGCTGCTTTTACACTTAAAAAACGCCAATGGCGACAGGAAATGTATCGGTAATGATGAGAATTCTGTCCAGTGGGAAAGGCCCTGGTGGGTACTTGATGCGTCCATTGGCTTTCAGAGAAAAAGTTTAGGAGCCAGCTTCTTAGTTGGAAGTCTAGCCAGCTTTGGGACCTCCCTGGGAAGGGGCGGGGGGCTGACTTAGTGGAAGACAGTGGAGCAAGGAGAGTTTAGGACACCCCATCCCCCCAAACAGAGCAAAACTGAAGTTTACCCACAAATCCGCTCTTCCTGGAAAATCTGTAAAGAGGAAATAGCCCTTCTCAGTTGTACTCTCATGATACAGGTCATTGAAATGAACCAAGAAATAAAATGAAGAAAATCCAACCATGGAGAAGGTGGTATTGGCTGGGTTTTGTTTGGTCCCCATGTCCCCACCCTTTCTAAAGATTCTAGACTGGTTTCGTCTCATGTGAACCTTGATGAAGCTCCCGGTTTGGGCATAGGGGAAACTTCGGTGATTTCCCAGGGCACAATTTAAGAACCGAGTAGGAAGACCAGAGTAGGATGTTGGGTGGGAGGCCATGGCAGGGCCTTAGAGGAGGCAGAATCTGCACCCACCCCTGTGTCAGGGGTCTCCCTTCCCTCCAGACTCTCCCCTCCCCCTGCGCAGTTGACGAAGGTGGAGGGGGGTTGTGGCGAGGGGAGGTAGTGACAAACTCGTGACCAGAAGACAGAGGGGCCCATGCCCACAGAAGAGCACCAAAGAAAAGCACTATGTGGAGATTGTTTTATTTTCTAATAATGATAATATGGCTGGAATGGCTTCTTAAGATGTATATATTTTTAAAAATGGCGGTCCCTCATTGCATCACCCACCTGTACGTACTTCCACCTCTGTATATGTTCTCCCAAACACCCTAGGATGCTTCCATCCGGGTCCCATGTATCTGGAATCTAATAAATAAGGAACGGCCTATCGGAGAGTTTCTTCACACATTATCTTTGCTGGCTGGCTGTCCCCTGGACAGCACTGCCCTCAGGTCTCAGGTTGATGCTAGAAGAGACCGTCAGGAGAACCACCTCAGCCTCAGAGTCCTCCGGGGATTCAAGTGAGCATTAAAATGTGTATTCAGCAGCAAAACTCAGGAACGCAACTTGAGCAGTGTGATACAGGTCTGAGAACCACTTCTACTTCTTTTCAGACTTTTAGTATTAATGGTGAGGCCCTTTATTATTTTCATTAATGTCAGAGAAATGGAGCATCAAGTATATGTGAACCAAAAACATTTCATTGCCTTAGGATTTTGAAATGCATCTGTGTATGCACGCATATGACGCAGACAGTGCAGAAAGCCCACGTGTTGTACCAGGACACAGGACCTGTGAGAGGCAGAAGGGAGGACCTGAAAGAAATCGAGAGGACTATATCAGGATTTTTTTTTGTTGCAAGTTAAAGACACCAGAGCTTATAAGGCTTACGGGACTTATTGCCTTGGATATATGTGAAGTCTAAAAGTGGATCAGGCTTCAGGCAGGGTTTGATCCAGAGGTTCACAAAATCAGTAGGGCTCTGGCTCTACATTTGTGATTCTCTCAGTTCTGCCCTCTTCTGTCTGTATGCTTTGTCCTCAAACTAGCCTCTTTCATAGTAGCAAGAAGGCTGCCAGATTTTTATTTAGCATCATGGGGAGAGAGAAAAAAATCTCTTCCTACAACCATGGAAAATATCTGAGAGCTTCATTCCAAATCCTAGCGGCTTTTGTGCCTATCCGTTAATGGACCACTGTGACCACCTGGGGGTGGGACCAGTCCCACACATCAGTTTAGCTGCTACACAAAAAGGGTTAGGTTGAAAGTCTAGGAGGTGACCAACCAATCATGATGCCCACAGAACCCACACACCTAGACGACTCAAGGTCTGGTCAACTTTCAGTGGGCTCTTTGGAAGTTTCCTGAAGCTCTTGGAAGAGAAGATCCACATGGCAGTCTTTGAACTCAATACCTAGCAAGTCTTGTGCAATTAATACATAAACTGTTTGTGGGAATGAAAGTACCGGGTCTGTGGATTATTTTAGGTAAATTTTCAATTCACCTACATCTGGTGCATGTGTAAATGTGTGTACACAAACACACAGCTGGTATTCATGCTACTACCTTAAGAAAAAATAATTAGGAAAGAGTCAACCAGAGCATCATATAATGCAATCAAAATAGAAATTTTTATTGGACTCTCTATTTTAGGATTTTCTGTACTACGTCTTTGATTTTTCTAGATAATTGTGATCAGACTAGCTAATAGCTCATTTTTTCAAAGACTTAACCCTTAGCCATTTCTTTATCTCTCTTTGTTCGTTCTCCAAATATTCCCCCCTTCATGTTAGCAAAAGAATTGAAGCTTCAAAGAAGGGAAAAAACACAACTGAGGGTCATTCATTCATTCAACAAATATTTACTGAGGGTCTGCCCTGTGCCAGGGCAGAGAGACTAGACTATATCAGTAAAGAGAACAAGCACAGTCTCTGTCTTCATGGACACACAGTCTAGTGGGAGAAAGAGAGAGACAATGAGCACAATAAATAACCAGATTATATAGTTTGTTAGAATGTGATAAGTTCCATGAGGGGAAAAAAGCAGGATACAGGGGATCAAGAATGGGGGGGTAGGGATATAATTTTAAAAGGAGGGACTTCCCTGGTGGTCTAGTGGTTAAGACTCCATGCTCCCAATGCAGGGGGCCCGGGTTCAATCCCTGGTCGGGGAACTAGATCCAGCATGCTGCAACTAAAGATTCCACAGCTAAGACCCAGTGCAGCCAAATAAATCAATTAATTAAAAAAACAATTTTTAGGGCTTCCCTGGTGGCGCAGTGGTTGAGAGTCCGCCTGCCGATGCAGGGGACACGGGTTCGTGCCCCGGTCTGGGAGGATCCCACGTGCCGCGGAGCGGCTGGGCCCGTGAGCCATGGCCGCTGAGCCTGCGCGTCCAGAGCCTGTGCTCCGCAACGGGAGAGGCCACAACAGTGAGAGGCCCGCGTACCGCAAAAACAAACAAACAAACAAACAAAAAAAAAATTTTTAAAGGAGTGGTCAGAGCAGCCTCAATGAGACTGTTTCATTGAACAGTAAGTTGAAAAAGTGAGGGTCATGTGAGTGTCTGGAGGAAAAATTCTCCAAGTAGAGGGATCAACCCGTACAAAGTCCCTGAGGTAGGAGTATGCCTGGTGCGTTCAGTGAACATCAAGGGAACAAGTGTGGCCGAAGTGGAATTGGTAACGCGAAGGGGAGTGGGGAAGGGGGCTTGAGGCCACAGTAAGTGTGGTTTTCACTTTAAGTGGAAGATTTTGAATAAAGGAGTCCTATGATCTCATGTCTCAATGGGAGCCTTTGGCTGATGTGTTAATAACAGGCCATAGAAGGACAAGGATGGAAGCAGGAAGACCAATTAGGAGACCACAGGTAAGGTGACAGTGGGTTAGACCGGGGTCAGGGAAGAGCAGGGGTTAAGAAGTGCTTGAGTCCTGGATCAGTTTCGAAACCACCAGGATCTGCTGATAGATTGGATGTGGAATGTGAGGGAAAAAAGGAGACATATGGGATTTCAAAGATTTTGGCCCCAACAACTAGTCTAGGGTTGTCATCCACTGAGGTGGGAAGATTCAGAGAAGGCAGCTCTGGGAGCCAGAGGGGGGGGAATCAACTGTGTTACGTGTGAGAAGCTATTGAAAGTCCAGAGGAGACACCAAGAAGACAGCAGGTGTGGGGCCTGCTAAATGGGGACCAGGGAATGAGAGCATCCCTGGAGAGCAGATGTTAGCACTGACCATCTTCAGCGGCTGTGGATTCCTTCTCACATCCAGCCAACAGCAGCCGTTGCTCTCTAAGGCAGTAAAGTAGATTCATCTTAGAAACACAGATTTTTGGAACAGAAGGGGCTTAGCAACTACCGTTTTGTATCCCCATTTGACAGTTGTGAGAACGGAGCCTAAACTCTAACCTCACCCTTGATTCTCAAAAACAGTGCGGGGCGCTGGACTCAGGCATGCACAGCTGCTTGACTTGATTTAGACCAGAAGTCCTCAAATGGGGACGACTTTGTCCCCAGGGGTACACTGGCAACGTCTGGAGACATCTTTTGCTGTCACAAAGGGGGGCGCTACTGGCATCTAGTGGGCGGAGACCAGGCCCCACAACCAAGGATAATCTGACCTCAAATGCCAACAGCACTGAGGTTGAAAACCCCTAATTTACACACATTCTGGGCATTATCAAGGAAACCCCCCACTCTGAGTTCCAGGAAACAGAATTTGGGGGTGTCAACTCACCTTACCAAGCCCCTCCCACCACTAGATGCCACCTCTGCCTCACCTGGTCTCGCTCTGACCCCGACACATCTGTCGGGGGCAGACGTCCCACGCTCTACGTGAACGATTCCTACTTAGACTCGACCTAGCGGTACGAGGAGAGAGGGGTCCGGTACTGCAGTCAGGCCGATCTGGTTTCCTTTTACATGTAAACTTTTGGTTTGGGGAAGCAAGATCACACCTGTGGCTTCCTGTCTGGAAGAAGTGGAGAGCCTTGCTGGCAAACCCTGTGCTCCCTGTTTAAGGTGCTGAGAATGAAGGTGCCTCCACCTCCTCTAGGCCTCAAGTGGCCCTCCCATGACCGTCCCTACAAGTTCAGCTCCATCTGTGAGTTTTTTCTCATCATTTCCCTCGCTGGCCTGGGATGGGCAGGGAACCTGGGGCTTAGCCTTTCAAAATCCCGTGTCTGATGGTCAGATGCCAAGTCTTCTTCTCTACAGGAGACCTTTTTTGCCAATTTACTTTTTCCAGGAAGTTGGTCTCACTTCTGCAGTCATCCCCCCGTTCTCAGACCAAATGCCCAGCCCATCTGTGCAAAGATCCCATTGGCAGCTGTTTCAAGTCAAAGCGAGGGCACTGTGGCTCTCAGTTGGGTACTGAAGAGTCTCCCCACCTCCGCTGCGGAGAAGAAGGAACACCAGAGCCTCCCGTCACTTCCTCCCACACACGCACATGACAAGCCCTATAGTCAAGCTTGGAGCAAGGCTGGGACAGGGGCTGGCATAAAGGAGAGAAGACTCCGGAGCAACCCATGGGCCACATGGACTGCACTAGACCCCGTTCTCAAGGCCCCTCGTTAAATACATGTTCCAGGTAAAGCCACAATACTACATTCAATGCCCAGCTGGTCCCTTCCAAAGAAACAACAGTCCAGCAACCACAAAATAACTAAAAGTGACTGTAGTCTTACCCTTAGCATATGCTTAACACCACCAGTGGGATGTTAAATTATCAATGTACAGCAAAGCTTCATCAGGAACCTCTTTTTACATCTCTCTCTCCCAGGCAGCACCTGCTCCTGGAAATCTCTCTTGTGCATCTCCATACTGTCCCAGCTCCCCCTAACTCAGTCTTCCGGGCGCCCCTTCTCAACTGTCCCATCCCTGATTCGGCTCTTTGCTACCTAGATCAGCTCAGCCTCCCCAGCTTCTTTCACTCTTCTGCACAAGCTAAAGAGGAGTTAGATGCTGATCCAGGAAGCAAAATCTCTTCTTGAGCAGAGGGTGTGTGGTGGGGGCAGTAGAAGAAGACTGAAAACCTCACCACCTCATATATTTTATTTTGCCTCTGATGCAAATTCACTTCGCCCCCAAAGGAGCAGATGCTACCTGGAATCCCAGAGAGCTGCCCCTTACCTGCCCCGAGGCTCTGCCGTGCAGACTGTAGTCCCACAGAACCAGGACGTGCCCATCCAGGAACCCACCTCCAGGCTCAAAGGCTGGCAGCTATTTTAGGGAAACACCCAGAAAGGCAAATCTTTTCCGATCCAGGATATGCTGTCATTTCTCAGTAAGCCCTCTTTTTCCTTGCTAATTCTAGTCACTTTGGCCCGCCCTCTTTACTCATACACTCATCACCCGGCATGGGGCTAGATCTGGGGGTATGGTGAGGGCTCCTGATTTAGCAGAGAAGATAGACGGCGAACTAGCGGTTTATGAGGCCATCTTATCCAGGAGACTTTCAGCAACATATGAGCATGTGTAACAGGGCAACCAACCTGGTGTTTGGGGGAGTGGGGTGTGTGCAAGTAACCATCTTTTGGGAGCAGGTGGAGGCTGAGACCTGTAGGAGAGGAGGAAGCCAGGTGAGCCTTGGGGAGAGAATTTCCAGAATAGAGAGAGGAGAGACACACACACACAGAGGATGATGTGCTCCAGGCTTGCTCAAGAAACTGGAAGAAGACCATTTGATTGGTTGGTCGGTGGCAGAGGGGTGGAAGAGGAGAGAAGGCTGGAAGTCAGAGGGGCCAGACGGCGTAGGGATTGGTCAGCCTTGTTGAGGACACTGCTCTCTATCCCAGAACAAATGGGAAAGCCTGGCAGAGTTTTAAACAGGGAAGGGACATAGTCAGATCCGTCTCTCCCACCTAGAGATAGTGGGTCAAGCTTTCTGTCCTCCATGGACTGGCTCCGGTCATGAAGCACAGGTTTTGGGTTCAGACCGGCCTAGGCTCAGAAGTCCCTGCTCTACCCTCACTGGCCAAGGCCAGGCCCCTCCCTTTCCATCTGCACAATGGAGCTTACCATACCCTGTAAAGATGCTAACAAGTTACATATTCGTGGGACCCCAGCTACATCCCAGACACTTTACACATATTATCCCATTCGTTCCTCATGATGAGTGTTTGACACGAATGCTGCTGTCTTCCTTTGATGGGTGACTAGAGCTCAGAAAGGTTAACCAACTTGCATAAGGTCACAGAGCTCAAATTTGAATCCAGATCTGTATGAGTTCAATTAAACTCTCTTCTCTTAACCACCACACCATATTTCAGACTAATTATTTAAGGGCCAGGCACACAGTAGGCACTCAGCAAGTGTCCGTTCCTTTCCCAGATCTCCTCCCACAGCAGGGGGCCACATGGCCTCACAGGAGCCGCCACAGATGTCTGCTCCCACCCCTGCCAGGGCCAGCTCGCCGCCCATCCAGGTCAGCTCATGTGCACGATCGCAAAGGGGCCTCTGGAGGGGGTCTTGCTGTGCCAGTTAAGTGACTTCACCCAAAGTCATGCCCCTTGTAGGTAGCTGGGGTGACGCCGCTGGCCTTCAGACCACATTACTGGGGACAAAATTCCAGGATCTCCATACCTCATTTTTACCCACTTGTCTTTGAAAAACTTCAGCCTTGCCTCATGGGCCAATATTGTGATGACATTTCTGTCATCATCTGAAAGGTCCCTGGATGGAAGGCATAGACTCATTAAGAGGAAAAGCCTCAGTTATATGCTACCAGAGGTCAGAGCTTAGATAGAAGGGATCCTCTGTCCCCATATAAAACATGGAGGATCGTAGGGTACCCTGGGAGGTGGAGGTAGACAGGGATGCCTGGCGCAGGTATTTTGTGTCCCTCAAACCATGTCTGGTAGGTGGTTGGTTCTGCCTAAGGTCACTTTCTTAGTCACAGGTCTCCTGCAGAGTGGACATGGGGAGGGGGTACAAATGTCCAGCACAGAGGAGGGGATGGGCGATCCCTGCCTGTCCCTGACCAGGCCCTACGCCCTCTTCATCCTACGGCACGTGTAACCCCCTGCTCCACACTGAGATCACTACCGTGAGGGTGGGGTGGGTGTGGGGAGTGAGTAGGAGGCCAGTAGAGGAGAGGGACCTGAGACAGATGTGAAAAGCTCACCAACAGAAAAAGAGAGAGAGAGAATTTGACTCAGAGGTAATGTGCCTGGAAGGAGACAAAGCTCCCCCAGCTTCCTCTGGAAATTGCTTTGTTTAAAATGCAAAGTGCAGATGTGTTTAGATGACATCTTAGCATCCATCACCCTATGCAAATACAGACCCTGGGGAAGAGGAGCCCCTGTAAGTCACTCGGATCCCCTAATCGAGTGCGTGTGGTGACGGCAGGCCGCGGGAGCAGCACAAAGGTGGGTGACAGCTCACCACCCAGGAGAGAGGCTGGATAAGGGGGTGGGGGGAGGGAGCCCAGCCCTGGGCGTGGGGTCGGGGTGTCGGTGGATCCCCAGCAGTAGGGATGAGCTTCGCCACCTGCGCACACCGCCCACCCCCCGCCCCAGGCGAGCTGCTCTTGGATGGGGATGCGGGACGTGGGATGCTGCTGCAGGTGATAGAAGGACAGAGCTCTAAACAAGGAGCTGACAGGCTCAGGGACAGTGAATTAAATCCTTATGGGTGAGCGGGGAGGATGCCCCTTGCCTGAACTCTCTGCCCCGGGAAAACTGGGGAAATCGAAGACCTGGTTAGGGGTGGGGTGGGGCTCTTAAACTCAAGCCCACCATCTGATATCTCAGCCAATCACCGTACCTGCTCTTCATCATGGTGTTCCAGACTCGGCTTGTATAACTTCAGTGACAAAAACTTAGCCTGGCAGGATTACCAGGTAAAATCCTAGATGCTCAGTTAAATTTGAATTTCAGATAAATAAGGAATAATTTTCTAGTATAAGCATGCCCAAAATATTTCATGAGATTTTTGTCGTTTACCTGAAATTCAAATGTAACTCGGTGTCCTGTATTTTTACTTGTTAAATCTGGCAACCCTACAGCCTGGACGATCCATTCCATTTCTGCACATATCTAATCACTAAGTCATGGGTTGAGCCCACCTCTGCCTTCTTGTTATTTCTACGCATCCCAGCCCATCCCGGTTCTGCCTTCCAGACCACATGCAACAACTTTACTTCCTTCCCTTTATCTTTCACAGGTTCTCCCCACTTCCCCCCACCCATAAATGTCCTGCACTCCCAACCCCATCTTAGCCTCTGCCTGTGGTCCTCAACCCTGGGGAAAACCGCTCAGCTTTGCTGTGAGCTCCACTCCAAACACACTGTCTTCGATATTCATTCCTCTACTCAACAACTGTTTGTTGAGTTCATGCTATGAGTCTGACACATGGGTAGACACTGAGGATCCAGTAGTAAAAAAGACAATTGTGGTCTCTGCTTCGCTGGGGCTTCCATGCTACTTGGGTTAGACAGATTTTTTTAAAAAAGAAGCAGCAGCAGCTAATAAAGTAATTATAAGTGTGAGGGATAGAAAGGAATAAGGAAGCTGAGATGGAGAACTATGGGATGGGGAGGAAAGCTACTTTAGGTGGGATTATTGGGGAGGGTCACTCTGAAGAGATGACATTAAAGCCAAGCTCTGAAAGATGAGACAATGTTAACTGTGCAAAGTGAGTGGAAGTATGTTCTAAATAGTGAAAACAGCATGTGCAAAGGCCCTGGGGTGAGAATGAATCTCAGCAGTGGGGCTTAATGTTAGCCAACTCTTTCATTGCCCAGAATTTTTATTTTATATTTTTATCTTCAGTGGATATTCTGACTTCCAGTATTCTTAAGATCCCAAGCCAGTCTCATCCTTTAGCAGGTGACCTCACCTCCTGATTCACTAAGAAGATGGAGGCAACACACTTCCTTTTATCACCAAGTTTCCTCCCGTGGTCACACACCAATTTCTTCCTTTCCTTTGTTCTTGAAATCTGTTCTGACTTCCCTCCATAGCCAGCCGTCCCCCCAGCCCCTTTGGGGCCTTTGCTTCATCAATTATTTCCTCTGTCTTGTACTTTCAACCTTGCCCATTCCACTGGCTCCTCCTCTTTCACCTTCAAACTAGCTCAAACTTGATAGCTCCTCTTCCAGCTGTGACTTTCATCTCTTCCTTTGTGCTCTTAGCTGTTCTGTTCTGAAGATATTGATGTCTTCATTGTTTCCCTCCCGATTCACTCCTCACGCATGCCTTCTGTCTTCTGCCATCTTCCACCCAATGGCCTCTGCTCTTTGAAAGGCAATCAGTACCGCCTTTCCCAGACTTCCTAAACATGTGCTTCTTCTCCCTCACCCTCTGCACAGGTCTGTGTTCTGCTGCCTGGGACACCATGTTATTTCCTTGCTTGAATGCAAGGTCCTTGAAGTCAGGGACTTGCCTTATGTTTTACCACCCAAAGCCCCAAGCACATTACTCTGCCCAGAGGAATCGCTCAGTACGTATTTATGAGTTGAATTCAATTGGGGTGTCTCTTGGGACACTTCTGGGAACAAATGTGAGAGAATTTCCTCTGGGGTAAATGTGAGAGGGCTCCCCTCAGTGGCAGAATGAGGAGGTTGGATTGGAGATGGGGGTGGGGAGAGAGAGGGAGGGAAGGCGGAACAGGCAGAGGGTGCCAGCTTTTATAAGAGGATGATAAATGATAGCAGCGCTGGGAACAAAACCAAACATCTTTCATGCTGTCAGAGCAATGAAGCCAACACATTCCAAGACGCGGGCACCTGGCAGTGCCTTGCTTTCGGAACAGGCACAGACTCTCAGTCCCCTTCTGCTCGTCTTCCTTGGGGTGTCTTCTGAAACTGGGGGGAGATGTGTATCCTGGGGTTGGTGAGACGGAAGGAAGTCAACCTGAGCCAGCTGTCCTCTTCAACGTCCCCTTCCTGGGCAGTAGTGGTCTCATGTGACCCTACTGGTCCTTTCCTTGCCTGGGGTCAACCAGATGGTGTTGGCTCCCATGCGTGTTGCAGGGCATTTGTCCCACCCTCTTTTATGGAGCACTAAAATATTAAAGTAAAAATGCTCTAAGAATAAGCAAACTGAAACGCACGCACCTGCTGGGGGTGATGAGAAGATCCCAGAGACTTAATTGTTGCATATTTTCTTCCTTTGTCCACAGTAGGGTGTGAAGTGGAAGAAGCCGTGCTCTGACCGTCAAGAAACCTGCCTGGATTCGGGGTCTGGCTTTGCCATGGAAAAGTTATTTCACCTCTCTGAGTCTTGATTTCCTAATCCCTAACTTGTTGAGTTGAGTAAATGAACCCCGAGTTACCTTCCTATTTTCTTATTCTGTTATTCCTTGTGCAACTCAGCGATGGACATCTGTGGTGTTCTCAACCCATGTCTGTCTTTATGATAACAGCACCCCACTTCACCATTCCCTTTCCACATAGTCCTGGCCAGGCTGTCAACCATCCTGCCCTCCCCAACAAGGGGTGGGGCCAGGATCCAAACTCGGCCAATCAGACTCTGGGACAGGGTCACGTGTCGGCAGTCCCCCCAAGGGACCTGCCGTGGGTCCAGCTACCCAGCTGCCCCGGTTCCTGCCCTGCCTGAGGTCAGATTGTCCATCTCCTCAGCTCTTCAAACTCTCCAGTGTTGCTCCAATAAAATCCCTTTTTCTCCAGGGTCAATGTCTGGTGTTTATAATCAGTGACCTTGATGATAAATTGTTAGAATCCTGAATCCAGGATCAGAAAGTGACTGGAGATGGCAGATTGAATTGTCAATAAAGCTGCCTCCCGGCTGGGGAGACTTTTAATAGAGAAACAGGGAGTAATCTTGTTAAGTTTTACTGTCTGCTCCTGAGAGAAAAGGGTGCCTATTCAGCAACTGGGGATCCCTTGGAGAATTCTGAGAAAACTCTGAGGCTCCCTGAGAGAATGTCATATATGCCAGTGTCTTTTGGCATTTCCCACCCAGGGTATTCCTCTGTGCCTGAGCCCAGACATGGGTGCACCTGTGACCTGAATGATGCTTCCAACAGGCCAGGCCAGGTAAGTCAGCAGTTCATATAACCTCAGCAACTGCCCCTGACCCAACACTGCCCAATAGCATTTAACAAGTCAACAAGGAAGGAGCCACTGAGTGCCCTCCATGGGCTTATAGAGCTGGCCTTCCAAGAAGCCCTTAACAAGTGTGCTGTCGAACGTCTGAAACCTTAGGTAGCTGGAAAGAAAGAACTTGAGCAAGAGTGGAGGTCAGGGACTTCATCTCCGCTAAATGAATTTGAGTATAAGAATGATGAAGGGGGCTTCCCTGGTGGCGCAGTGGTTGAGTCCGCCTGCCGATGCAGGGGACACGGGTTCGTGCCCCGGTCCGGGAAGATCCCACATGCCGCGGAGTGGCTGGGCCCGTGAGCCATGGCCGCTGAGCCTGCGCGTCCGGAGCCTGTGCTCCGCAACGGGAGAGGCCCCAACAGTGAGAGGCCCGCGTACCGCAAAAAAACAAAACAAAAAAAAGAATGATGAAGGGAGGTCACCTGGCCACCTGAGAAGGAACTCTATTTTGGACTTTCTAGTTCTTCCCTATAGGACAGTGTTTCTCAAAGTGTGATTATGAAACATTTTCTCATGGCGCTTGGACATTTAAAACATTTTTATTGGGACTTCCCTGGCTGTCCAGTGGTTAAGACTCTGCACTTCCAATGCAGGGAACACGGGTTCGATCCCTGGTCAGGGAACAAAGATCCCACATGCCACGTGGTGTGGCCAAAAAAGAAATTTTATTTTTAAATTTTGTTTTGCTTTATTTTATTTTAATGTGTATTAGAGAAAATATTACTAACCTATCCAAATACGATCTACAGATATTTTGCTTAGGAAGAAGCTAAAGTAAGTCCATAAGGCTAAAAAGTGAGTTCGTCTGAATAAAGATATCAAGTAGGTAACAGTATAAGTGGGATATGGATTTGGTGACCTTTGCGAAGGTGGAGCTGGAGTAACTGAAGTTGGGCAGCACTTGTGTAAGAGAAGCTCTGAGCCTCCCCCCACTTCCTGCCCCGCCCCCTCGCCACCTCCAGCCAACGTCTCTGCCTCTGAGTGGCTGGGTGAGGAACCTATCTTGAGTCTGTGAGCTCCTCCAGGCACGGGCTAAGCTTCGTTCACATTGACTCCTCTGTGTCTAGTGCACAGCCAGCAAATGGGAAGTACTGACAGATTGAATAATAGTTTTATGCCCTGCCTTGCTCTAGAAAACAATTAAAGCAGACGACACAGAGTAGACGTGCACAGAAACAAAGCATGACACAAATTCTAGCCCTTTTTCACAGCACGCTTATCCTGTCCAACTGGTCAACCAATCCCAACCACTCGATAAGTAGCTTAAAACCACCCCTTCTGTCTACTGCCATCCATCCCCATTGCTACTGCCTGGGTCAGGCCACCAATATTTCTCACCTGAAATATTGTTTGTTGCTATCTCCTGACTACTGTCCCTGTCTCCAGTCTTACCACATCTAAGCCATTTTTTTCACCCAACAGCCAATGGATTGTTTCCAAAATGCAGCTCCACCCCCTGATGGCTTCCTGCTGCTCACAGGTTGAACTCACAGTCTTTAGAATGATAGACAAGGCCTTTCGTGACCTGGCCTCTGTCTGGCTCTCCAACATTATCTCTTCCCAATTGCATTCCCTACCCCACTCATCAGCCGTGTTGTAGTTTTCCCTGAAAGCACCATGCGTCTGGGCCTTTGCACACACCAATCCCTCTGCTTGAAATGCCCTTCCCTTTCTTCTTCTGCCTCACTCCTCCTCAATCCTCAGGATCCACTGAAGCTTCTCCTCCTTCAAGAAGCCAGCCCAGACTTTTCAATTTGGGTTTCATGTTCCCACAGCACCTGCCCTTACTCATCCTAGTACTTACAATAATAAGTCCCAGTTGTTTGTTTGTCCACCTGCCTCATAAATCCTCAGTCTTTGAAGGCAGGATCCATGGCTTATTCACCTTTTTCTAAAAATTTATTTATTTATTATTTATTTTTGGCTGTGTTGGGTCTTTGTTGCTGTGCGCCGGCTTTCTCTAGTTGCGGCGAGCAGGGGCTACTCTTCGTTGCGGTGCGCGGGCTTCTCATTGCGGTGGCTTCTCATGTTGCGGATCACGGGCTGTAGGCGCGTGGGGTTCAGTAGTTGTGGCACGTGGGCTCAGTAGTTCTGGCTCACGGGCTCTAGAGCGCAGGCTCAGTAGTTGTGGCACACAGGCTTAGTTACTCCGCAGCATGTGGGATCTTCCGAGACCAGGGTTCATACCCGTGTCCCCTGCATTGACAGGCGGATTCTTAACCACTGTGCCACCAGGGAAGCCCAGCTTATTCACTTTTATATTTCCAGAACCCAGCCCAATGATGGACTGAGAATAGGCCCTCAGCAAATATTTGACAACTGAGTAGCTGATGGCCACAGTCCTGGGAAAGCTCATGACAAAGGGGCTTGGAACCATGGAGCCTCTTAAACTCATTAGTGCTATCCACCAAGTAGTTCTAACTTCCCACCTGCTCAGCACACAGTAGGATTGCACTCCCTGGCCCCCCTGTAGCCCCCCACATGGTGGGGACCATGTGATTATTCTGGTCAATGAGTTATAAGCAGAATTACCAAGAGTCACTTTTAGGCTGAAGCATTTAATGCCAGAGCTCTCCCTCCCTCTGCTCTGAAAACCTGCAATGATCCAGATGGTGGCTTCTCCATCAGACGGAATCCTAGAGTGCCTACAATGCCAAGTAGAGCCCCCCGCTGACCTGTGATTAACATGTGGGATAAATGAGAATAAGCCTTTGTTACAGTAAGTTTCTTAATTTTTTTTTGTTTAACCAGCGTTACCTATCACAACTAACACAGCCATGTAGCCCCTGGGGCCCAAAGGACTTAATCTAAACTATATTCTATCCTTCTATCTTCATTCTGGTCTAGTTCACTGCTCATGCTGGCCCTTGCCTAACCAGCCCCCTCTCACCCAGAAACAAGAAGGAAGGAAGGAAGGAAGGGGGGAGGGAAGGGAGGGAGGAAGGAAGGAAAGCCATCATACCATTAACCAGGAACCCAGCTGAATGGCCACTTGGGAGACATGGCCTCAAGCACTGTGAAGTCCAGGGCTTCCCTGGTGGCGCAGTGGTTGAGAGTCCGCCTGCCGATGCAGGGGACACGGGTTCGTGCCCCGGTCCGGGAAGATCCCACATGCCGCGGAGTGGCTGGGCCCGTGCGCCATGGCCGCTGAGCCTGTGTGTCTGGAGCCTGTGCTCCGCAACGGGAGAGGCCACAACAGTGAGAGGCCCGCGTACCACAAAAAAAAAAAAAAAAAAAAAGAACTGTGAAGTCCATAGTGAGTTCACTGCCATAAAGACAGCCCAGCCCACCCTCAGACAGCAAAGGGGTAGCTGGGTAGTTTTCCTCTCTGTCCTCTATATAGCCAGTTATTTGGGGATCCTTAAAACTCACAGTGCGTTTACCCTCTAAATCTGACCCTCATTCCACTCCTAACTCATATGTACCCTGAGACACCCTTTATAGGTAGGTATACACACCCTGAGGGGGGAGGAGGTCACAACTCACACAATATCACACCCATGCCACCTACCAGCTTGCCTTCAGCCAGTGTCCATAACATTCACAGCTCACAAAATGGCCCTCTGCTAGTCCCCACCCTGTTCTTTCTTTTTTAATATTTATTTATTTTGTCTGTGCCAGGTCTTAGTTGCAGCATGTGGGATCTTCACTGCAGCGTGCGTTATCTTTTAGTTGCAGCATGTGGACTTCTCAGTTGCGGCATTTGGGATCTAGTTCACCGACCAGGGATGGAACCTGGGCCCCTTGTATTGAGAGCGTGGAGTCTTACCCACTGGACCACCAGGGAAATCCTGGGCTGTCTGTTCTTGAACACATTGGTATCATGGTTCCCCAATACCAATGCCATCAGCCATACATGTAGGGAGTTATGGTTGGGCGCCATCTTGTTCTAGCCTCTGAGTCCTGGGGTCCTGATGTGAGGTCCTGTGCTTCCCTGGCAGGGGGGTATGTACAGCATATAAAACCATGTATGTTCCAGGTCTTCTCTCATACCCATTAAGCCCAATTAGAATGCCAGTGCATAATCATATTATTCGAATGCCCCATGTAATGATTAAGAATAATGGTGATTTCCACTTCCCTTCCCCATCTCCTTTTCCTCTCCTCCCACAGAAAGGCTACATGTTTGCTTCTTTATGAATTTTCGCTTGACTTTCTTCTTTCCCCTGGGGACTGGGAAGATGTTGGCTGGGTGATGATGGTGATTCTCATCCCATTCTGGCATTTTTGTCACTGGATTCTCAGTGCCAGTTACGGAACATGGCATCAAATGTTGCTGATGGGGATGGGGACAGGACAGAGGAGGAGAGTGACGTTGACGGGGTGTACACATTGGGAGTTGCTCTCCTGGACATTTGCTCACTTAGTTTTCATGGCAACCAAGGGTAAATGATATTATAACTATCATGAGGACTGTCCAAGCTGGGGAACATTGGACCTGCAAGGTGGGTATGAGAGGGCAAAGCAGAGGAGAGAAAAGGGAGAATGGAGCTGAACTGCTCTTCCCAGAGCCCTCCCCCCGCAGCATCACACACACACACACACACACACACACACACGCACACGCACACACAACCACCACGTGTAGAAAGTTCTTGCACCCAAGCCCTGATCGCTTGTTTGCACAGACTTACCCAGATTTGCTGGATGAAAGTGGTAAACTCTTTGAGATCTGGGAGTCTGAAGCTTCACTTCCTCAAATAGGTGGCTTCCTGTCTTCAAAATGTCCATCCTATATCCAGCCTGGAAATAGGATGATCCTGGAAAGTCCACTGTCAATGTAAGATGCACCTCCTTGGTGTGGGGTAAAGAACATGGACTCTGGAATCAGAAGGATCTGGGAAAGTCTCTTAGCCTCTCTGAGCCTCAGTTTTTCTATACTTAAAATGGGAATGATCATGCTTACCTCATCAGACTGATGGCTCACACAGAGTGCCTAGCACATAGTAGGTACTTAATAAAATATTAATTGGAGGTAAACCGAGTCTTTATTCATATGAAATGTATTACTTAACTTCAGTTTTTAAAAGATAGTTTCATTGGGTATAGATCTTAGGTTGACATTTTGAAGATAATATCATCACTGTCTTCTAGTTTCCATTAGTGCTATTGATAAGTGAGCCATCACCCAGTTGCAGTTCCTTTTTAAGTGATCTGTCTTTTCTCTCTGGCTTTTTGTTTTTTTGGCTGCATTGGGTCTTTGTTGCTGTGCACGGGCTTTCTCTAGTTGCGGCGAGGGGCCTACTCTTCGTTGCAGTGCGCGGGCTTCTCTTGTTGCAGAGCACAGGCTCTAGGCACTCAGGCTTCAGTAGTTGTGGCACGCGGGCTCAGTAGTTGTGGCACGCGGGCTCAGTAGTTGTGGCGCACGGGCTTAGTTGCTCCGCGGCATGTGGGATCTTCCCGGACCAGGGCTTGAACCCGTGTCCCCTGCATTGGCAGGCGGATCCTTAACCACTGAGCCACCAGGGAAGCCCTCTCTGGCTATTTTTTAAATCCCTTTTTCTTTGATGTTTTGCAATTTTACTCTGATTTATTTGGAATGAATGTGTTTTGATTTATTATACTTAGAGTTTATTGGACATCCAGGATGTGAGGATGTCTTTCAACAACTCCGGGAAATCCTCAGGCATTATTTCATCAAGCATTGGCTCTTCATTCTGCTTCTCTCCTGTTGGGGCTCAAAACAGGCGTATCTTAGATCTTCTCACTCCACCCTCCATGCCTCTTTAACATCTCTCTCATATTTTACACGTCTTTGTCTCTTTGAACTAAATTCTGGAAAATGTTTAAATCTATCTTTCATATTATTAGTATTTTTCTCTTCAGTTGTGTCTAATTTTTTGTTTGATCCTTTCATTGACATTCTAAGTTTAATTATTATGTTCCCACTTCTACAAGTTCCTTTTGTTTTATTTCCAGCTATTTAAGTTGTTCTTTATATTCTCATACTCCTTGCTCTTACTTCAAACTTATTTCTCTAGATATATTTGTGGTAGGCAGAATAACGGCGTCCCAAAGATGCCCATGTCTTAATTCCTGGGGGGTTACGTTATATAACAAAGGAGAATTAAGGGTAGGCATGTTTATGGGAGGTCTGTTTCTGTTTTGTAAAAATTATGTTCTATTGATCCATGTGTCTATCCATCTGCCAAATTCCATACAGTTTTGATTACTGTAGAACTGGTGTTAATTCTTCTTTAAACATTTGATAGAATGCTCCAGTGAAGGTTTCTGGACCAGGAGTTTCTAATATGGGAGTTTTTAAATTACAAATTCAATTTCTTCAAAAGTATAGGATTATTCAAATTACTTACTTCATATTGGGTGAGCTGTGGTAGTTGGTATTTTTTGAGGAATGAGTTCATTTCATCTAAGTTGTCAAATTTATGTGTAGAATTGTTTGTAGTATCCTTTTACTTAAAAAAAAAATCTGCAGCGTCTATAGTGTTACCCCTTGTTTCATTTCTGATATTGGTAATTTGCATTTTCTCTTCTTATTCTTTGTCAGTCTTGCTAGAGGTTTGTCAATTTTATTGATATTTTCAAAGAACCAGCTCTGTTTTCCATTGATTTAAATTTTTTGCCTGTTTTTAATTTCACTGATTTTGGGTCCATCTTTCTTATTTCCTTGCTTTGCATTTATTTTGATCTTATTTTTCTAAGATCTTGAGGTGGGAGCTTAGATTATTGATTTAAGACTCTTCCTCTTTTCTGGTATAAGCACTTAATGTTATAAATTTCCTTCTCAACATGGCTTTACCTGCAAAACCACAAGTTTTAACCACTTTCATTTTCATTCAGTTTGATTTTTTTAAAATTTCCCTTTAGACTTTCCTCTTTGACCTATAGATTACATGGAATTGCATGGAATTGTAATGGTTCATTTCCAAATATTTGGAGATTTTTCTATTATATTTCTGTTATTGATTTCTAGTTTGATTCCATTTTGGTCAGATAAACCACCCTGAATGACTCCAACTCTTTTCAATTTGTTGAGATTTAGTTTATGGCCCCAAATATGATCTGTCTTGATATATGTTCCATGGGCACTTGAAAAGAATGTGTATTCTGCTTTGTGGAGTGGAGTGGATTAGATTCTATTGGTTTATGGTGTTGTCAAATTTTTCTATACTCTTGCTGGTTTTCTGTTTAGTTCTATCAATTACTAAGAGAGGGGTATTGAAGTCTCCAACATTAATTATGGATTTCCCTATGTCTCCTTCCAGTTTTATCAACTTTTGCATTTTTATCAATATTTTGCAGCTCTGTTGTTTGGTGCATACACCTTTAGGATTGCTAGATGTTCTTGGTGGATTGACACTTTTATCATTATGTAAAGTACTTCTTTGTCACCAATAGTTTTCTTTGCTCTGAAATTTACTTTGTCTGTTATTGATATAGACATTTCTCTTTTCTCCAGATTTGTATTTGCAAGACATATCTTTTCCATCCTTTTGCTTTCAACCTACCTATATTGTTACATATAAAGTGAATATCTTGTAGATGGCATATAGTTGGTGTCATGGACTGAATATTTGGGTCCCCCCTCCAAATTTATATGTCAAAACCCTATTCCAATGTGATGATATCTGGAGGTGGGGCCTTTTGGAGGTAATGAGGTCGTTAATAAGATTAGGGCCTCTGTAAGAAGAGGCCAGAGAGCTAGCTAGCTCTCTCTGCCTTTTGAGGATAAAAGAAGTCAGATGTCTGCAACTCAGAAGAGGCAACCCAACCATGCTGGCACCCTGATCTGGGATGGCCAGCCTCCAAAACTGTGAGAAATAAACTTCTGTTGTTTACGTCACCAAATTTATGGTATTTTGTTATAGTAGCTTGAGCTAAGGCAGTTGGGTCATGTTATTTTATCCGCTCTCTTTTATTTTATTTTATTTTTTAATTTTATTTATTTACTTTTGGCTGAGCTTTGTTACTGTGCATGGGCTTCCTCTAGTTGCGGTGAGCAGGTGCTACTCTTCATTGCGGTGCACAGGCTTCTCATTGCGGTGGATTCTCTTGTTGCAGAGTGCGGGCTCTAGGCACACGGGCATCAGTAGTTGTAGCACTCGGTCTCAGCAGTTGTGGCCTGCAGGCCCTAGAGTGCGTGGGCTTCAGTGGTTGTGGTACATGTGCTCTAGAGCACACAGACTTCAGTAGTTTTGGTGCACGGGCTCAGTAGTTGAGGTGCGCGGGCTAAGTAATTGCTGCTTGTGGGCTCTAGAGCACGGGCTCAGTAGTTGTGGCACATAGACTAGGGATTGAACCCGTGTCCCCTGCATTAGCAGGCAGATTCTTAACCACTGGACCACAGGGAAGTCCCCATTCTCTTTTAAGTAGTTTCTTTGAGTCATTTATATTTAATATAATTATAGATATGCTAGAGGTTTTTTTCTTTGTGTTCTCTCTGTGTTTTGTTTCTGTATTTTCTTTTTCCTGACTTCCTCTGGGTTCCTTGAACATTTTTTAGAATTTCATTTTCATTCATCTATTTTTTGAGTATTTCTCTTTGTATTGCTTTGTTAATGGTTGCTCTAGAGATTACATTATATGTACAAATCACAATCTACTGGTATCATCATTTTATAAGTTCAAATGAATTGTAGAAACTTTACTCCCCTTTATATTCCTTTACCCTCCTCTATTATATAATTTTCTTAAATATTTCTTCTACACAATTTAGAGCCACATCAGACTGTGTTATAATTTTTCTTCAACTGTCAAATGTAATTTAGAAAAACTAAGAGGAGAAGGAAAGTCTGTTGTATTTACCCGAATTTCTGCTTACTGTATTCTCTCTTTCTTCCTTGTGTTTCAAAGTTCCTTCTTTTATTCTTTCTGTTTAACTAAAGTCCCTTAGTCATTCTTTCAAGGTTAGCTCTAATGGCAATGACTTATCTCAGCTTTCCTTCTTCTGGGAATGTCCTGATTTCCTCCTTTATTCCTGAAGGATATTTTTTCTGGTTATAGGATTCTTGGTTGATGGTGCTTTTCTTTGAGCACTTGAAAACTGTTGTGCCACCTCCTTCTGGCCCCATGGCTTCTAATGAAAAACCTGCTGCTATTTAAATTATTTTTCACCTATAAGTAAGGTGTCATTTCTCTTGCTGCTTTCAAGATTTTTTCTTTGTCATTAGTTTTCAAAAGTTTGACTATCATGTGTGTTGGTGTGGATTTCTTTAGGTTCATCCTGTTTGTGATTTGCTTAACTTTTGAACTTGTAGGTTTACGTCTCTTGTCAAATTTGGGGAGCTTTCAGCATTATTTTGTTGAGTACTTTTTCAACCACACCCTCCTTCTCTCCTTCTAGAACTCTGATGACACAAATGTTAGATCTTTTGTTATAGTCCAAAGATTCCTGTGACTGTTCATTTTTAAAGTCTATTGTTGTTCTATTTTCAAGTTTACTGATTCTTTCCTCTGCCCTCTCCACTCTGCTACTGAGCCCATCCATTGAATTTTGTCTTTTTTTTTAAATTTTGGTTATTGAACTTTTCAGTTCTAAAATGTCCACTTTTTTAATTTATATTTTCTATTACTTTTCTGAGACTGTTTTTCTTTCATTTATTCCAAGCATGTTTGTTACTTATTGAAGCCTTTTAATGATAGCTGCTTTAAAATCTTTGTCATCTAATTCTAACATCTCTGTCATCTTGACACTGACATCTATTGATTGTCTTTTTCTTTTCAGTTTGAGATCTTCCTGAACCTTGGTATGATAATTTTTCATTAAAACTTGGTATTATATTATGAAACTCTGGATCTTATTTAAGCCTTCTCTTTTAGCTACTTTTCTTTTGACTCCACTCCAGCAGGGAGTGAGGGGGTGCAGCCTTGTACTGCTAGGTGAGTGTAGAAGACAGTGCTTCTTTTTTTTTTTTTTTTTTTTTTGCGGTACGCGGGCCTCTCACTGTTGTGGCCTCTCCCGTTGAGGAGCATAGGCTCTGGACGCGCAGGCTCAGCGGCCATGGCTCACGGGGGCCATGGCTCACGGGCCCAGCTGCTCCGCGGCATGTGGGATCTTCCCGGACCGGGGCCCGAACCCGCGTCCCCTGCACCGGCAGGCAGACTCTCAACCACTGCGCCACCAGGGAAGCCCGAAGACAGTGCTTCTTATTACTCCTGGGTGGGGGGTGGGAGCTCTGGCTCCTCACCAGCCGTCCACTGACACCTCCCTGGCTGCGAGGAGTAGGAGTGCCTCGTTACTGCTCTCCATGTGGCCTCACTGACACCACAGAGTGAGGGAGTGGCCTCATTAACAACTGATGGGGTAAAATTCCCAGCTCCCTACGTGGCCTTCTCCGACACTACCCTGAGGGGCAGGGTACCTCATCACAACCTGGCAAGGATGGAAACCTAGGCTTCGCACTTTGTCTTTGCTGCTGGGAGGGGATGTGGCCTCATTTTTTTCGGTGGTATTTGGCTAGAGTAGTTATGGTCTGTAAGTTTTCTGTCTTGCCTTTCCTGATCCTTTGGATGGGGAGAGCAGGCTTTTGTTTGGGCTTTTGAAAATCTGTGCTTATTGGTGTTTCATGTTGCGAGCTTCTTCAGCTTCCATTTGGGGGCTTATGAGGCAAAAAGAAAACACAGAGAATGCACCAGCATGTTGTTCCTTGGACCTCGACATCCCTACCTGGTCTTCCATCTTCTCTTCACCTTTCAGAGCCTTTTACTGGTTGTTTTATATGGAATGTCCAGGGTTTCTAGTTTTACTTAGTGGAAGTAATAGGGGAAAGTGTGTCTATTCCAGCTTCCCAGAGGCAAAAGTCCTACTGCATGACTTTTAAAATTAGAAAAAACAGTGAGTGTATACGGGTGTGTGTGCCTGTGTCAGTGTGTTTGGGAGCATTAGGATACATTGGACCTCCCTGGCGTCCAGTGGTTAAGACCTCATGCTTCCACTGCAGGGGCCAGGGGTTCACGCCCTGCTTGGTGAACTAAGATTCTGCCTGACACTTGGCGCAGCCAAAAAAAGGTTTTTTTAATTAAAAAAAAAAAAAGACACAGGCACATCAAGGTTCATTGTCAGCCTCTTGGTTAGCTGCCAGGCACTGTACTGGCACTACAGGGACAGAACAAAGTAAGGCACAACTCCAGCCTCAAGGAGCTCAGCCTGGAGGGTTGAAGCGAGCACATAGGTAAGTAAGTACAATACCTGTTACACTTGCTGTGATGGAAATAGGCCCAGGTAAAGAGATCTGGTCAAATTCTCCTGGGGCCTGGCTTCATGGAGGAGGAGGTGCTTGAGCTGAGTCCACTGGAGCTCCTGGCCCATCCCTAGAAATGGCCCTTTCTTGGCAGGTCAAGGTGGGGACATCAAAGCTGTGGGAGTGGGGAGCAGGTGAGAGCAAGGATAGCAAAATAGTTTAGAGCAGCACTTCTTAAATTTTCATGTGCATGTGAATCACCAGGGCATCTTGTTAAAATGCAGATTCTTATTCAGTAGGTCTGGAATAGGACCCAAGATTCTGCATTTCTAACAAGCTCTCAAGTGATGCCCAGTCCACGGACCACACTTTGAGTAACAAGGGTACAATATGGACTTTGGAGTCAGACAGTGTTCAAATACCAGCTCTGGCTCCAACTAACTAGGCACGTTGCTAAACACCCCCCTCAGTTTCTGCATTTGTAAAATGAAGACAGCTTAGCTCCTGCCCTATCGGGTTATAGTAAGGACTAAAGAGGCAATGTATGAACAGTGCCTGGTACACAGTCAGCACACAGTGAAGTGGTGGGAACCAGGCTCTTCGGTTCTCCAGCCGTCCCCTGGCCCTGATCACTGGTTACACGAGGCTGCTGGGACTATATGGGCCTGGTGATGGCACGTGCAGGGTTAATGCTCGGGCTCTTGCCCAGAGACAAATGTTTTGTGTTGAGGAGTTGCTGCTGGGAAGGAAAAGGAGGGGGGAAAGAAGGCCCCTTTTTTATTATTCTGAGGTGCATTTTAATTTGCACAAGCGACGTTGTGTCTGTGATGGATGACACAGAGGGAAAAATTACAGCCCAGCAAGGCTGGCAAAGGGGGAAAAAATAAAAGAGATCTAGCAAGGATTAAAAACAGCCCACTATGATGCTGCATCCCGATCAGGGGCTGGGGGCTGGGGAGGCCAGAAAGGGAGGCTGGGGAGGCCAGAAGGGGTGCCTGGGAAGGAAAGTACCAGCCGGAGCCAGTCTTTGGCAAACTGAGAATTTGTGGGAAGTTTGCTTTTTGTGCCTCTGGCTTCCCCTTTCTGAATTTGATTCTCCCCTCCATGGCACTGCCACCATCTCTGGGTCATCCAACTAGGAACTTTGGGGGGAACCTCTTTGATCTCTTCTCCCATTAACAAAACGCAGGAACCTTGGAGCCTCCTTTCTTCTGCGGGTGTTATACATCATTGCAACACACAAGGGCAGAACCAGAGCAGCCAAGGGTTAGGGATCTAAATGAGGCAGCTCATGTCCTAATTGCTTAGAGCAGATCACTGACGGCTGCACTGAAAGGAGTTACAGACATTCTTCTCCTTGGCAACTGCAGGCAGTAGTTCAGAGCATGAGTTCTGGAATAGGATTCAGAGACCTGGGTTTGAAACCTGACTTTTCTACTTCATAGCTGTGTGACCTTGGGCAAGTTACTTAACGTCTCTGTGTTTCTGTTTCTTTAACTCTAGAATAGAGATAAAATTATACCTACCTCGTGAGGACTATTGTGAAGATCAAATAAAATAGTGAGATACTTCTGCCCTGGAAAAAAATCGGCCACGCAAGATTCAAGGGGGTGGGAATTCCCTGGAGGTCTGGTGGTTAGGACTCCGTGCTCTCACTGCCGAGGGCCTGGGTTCAATCCCTGGTCAGGGAACTAAGATCCTATAAGCCTCGAGGGACAGCCAAAAAAAAAAAAAAAAAATTCTGGGGGGTGAGTAGAGTTAGGAAGGGCAGCGATCCTGGCAATAAAACTGGCTGTCCCCAGTGCAGACAGGCAGCCAACACTCACCTTCAAGACTCTCAGGAAGGAGACCTCGAAATACGCCTGATCCAATAACTAACCTACGTCTATCCTCACGTCAGGGCAGTTTCCTCTCTACAAGTTCTTGGAGGTGGGGGAGTAGCTGGCCATTGTCTTCTGTCTAATATCCCCCGCTGAACTAAGGGAGGGTGCCTGCCCTCTTTCCTTTTAGGAGTGAAATTCAAGCAAATCTAAAGCTTCTCTATGCAAGACAGCCACTCCACAGCCTGGCGCCTCTTCGCCAGGAGAGCTGCTGGGCAGGAAAACAGAGGTGATGTTTCTTACAGGCAGCTCACCTAACGTTGATGGTGCAAGAATAAGGACACCTTAGAAGTTGTAAGGGACCCTCACGGAACACCCCTCCTGCAAAGAGCAGCTCTACTCCAGGGCTAGATGCCTCTCACATCCTCACTCACTTATCAATGATCCAAATAGCTAACATTTGTTGAATACCTTCCCTGGTGGCGCAGAGGTTAAGAATCCACCTGCCAATGCAGGAGACACGGGTTCGAACCCTGGCCCGGGAAGATCCCACATGTCGCGGAGCAACTAAGCCCATGAGCCACAACTACTGAGCCCACGTGCCACAACTACTGAAGCCCGTGAACCTAGAGCCCGTGCTCCGCAATAACAGAAGCCACTGCAATGAGAAGCCCGCACACTGCAACGAAGAGTAGCCCCTACTCGCCACAACTAGAGAAAGCCCGTGCACAGCAAGGAAGACTCAACACAGCCAAAAATAAAATAAATTAATTAATTTTTTAAAATCTCTAAAATAAATTTTAAAAAGGTAAGCACTATATATATATATATACATATACATATATATATATATATATTCAATTAATCCTCCAAACAATCTAAGAGGTATGTGTTGTTATTATCCGCCTTTTAAGGAAACAAGAGAAGTTGAGAATCTTGCCCAAGATCACAAAACCTAGACGCACCAGAGCGAGGATCCATACTCAGATAGTCTAGCTTCAGAGCCAAGCGTTCTGGACCTCTGCTATAACACACAAAGGCGCGCAGGACACCAGCAAACCCTCCTGGGCGTACACGAGTGTTGTAAGTTATTTTTCTCTAGCTGAGGTGCGTCTGTACTCTGAATACCAACATTGGAGAGTTGATCTGAGCGCTTTGGACGGTATGGGTTAGGGTGGGGCACAATTTGCTGGCACGAGTGCCCAGAGGGTGCAGCAGTTACCAAGAAAGATAATGCTTTCTGGAACACGTGAGAACTTTGCTTTGTGCATATATAAGAGGGCACAGACAGGGCAAAAATGCTCAATCAAGTGACTGCAAAATCAATAATTGGATGCTTTTAGAGACTCTGAGACCTTTCTTCTCCTGTCTTCCTAGTCTAATGTGGGTTGCCATTATTATTATATGGTGTTCTTTTGAGTTTTCTTCTACACCTGGCTCCAGGGGGCCCCATGCTTTCGTCCCATTCTGACTCAGCCCCCATGTGGAGTCTGGATTTGGGGGAAGGCTTAGGACCACAGGGAAGAGTCTTAAAGAAATGTGCTTTGAGTTGGAGCATAACGCCCCATTTGCAAACACTTTCCTGCCAGTGCCCTTTGTCACCTGTGGGACAGCAAGGGGGGAATCAGCTGGAGTTAGATGAGCCAGGTTAGAGTCTTGCTCTGCTGTGTGACCTCTTTGAGCCTCAATTTTCTGTGTGGGATGATACTTATTCCTTCTGCCTCAGAGATTATTAAAAGAGCTAAACAAGGTTAGTGATGATTGTTATTAGCTGTGGTCCTATCACCTTATGTCTAATTAGCCATGGAGGATGACCTCCTGTAGGGTATCAATGCTAAGGACCTCACCTAGAATCTCTCCACTGTAAACAACTTTGTGGAGTCTGAAATTCTACCATTAGTGATGTACTTGTTTGGATCTATCTTCATTCTTTATTAGTATGAATCCTTTGGGAGTGGTGATACCTTCAGTTTTATCAGGTTATCCCTTAGAGAAATGGTTCTTAATATTTCTGGAATTAAGACCAGACCTTCTTTGAGAGTCTGATGAAATCTATAGATGTTCTGTCCAGAAACATGCACAAATTTGGGGGGAGGCAGTGTCATAAATCAGCTTCCCTGCCTTGTCAGAGTACATTCTGTCAGGAGCTTGGCTACAATGGATATCTGCTCTTTATGCCTGTCCTGCATCCCCATCCTCTGTTTTTGGTAATAGCCTCTTACTTCCCCTTGGGGACCAATTGCAACAGAGGGTACCAATTTTCCCAAACACACTGGTGACTTCTCACTGTGAGCACTTGCCAGAAGCATGTTCAGCCCATGTGCATGGAGCAGGTAAGACGTGCTGGGGAGTTAATGTCCCCAGGAACAATCCTCAACTAAAGATAAATTGTGCAGTGGTGGGTAAATGCCCCACTTCCTCAGCCCTCGGGTGTGACAACTTCAAATCTGCTTCCACACAGTCTCCCAAGGGCCTCGGTGGAGCTGAGCCCCAGTTGCCCATCATGTAACCTGCCTGTTAATGCACTTCAATTGTTTCTTCCCTTCCCTGTCTCCCTTTCCCATGCCCCTAATGATGCTTTCTGGGACCACCTCCCAATTAAAACACCTGCACTCAGACCCTTGTCTCAGGGTCTTTGGGGGAACCCAGCCAAAGACTTCACTTTTTCACCATCTTTTGTTCATGCATTTCAGGTGGAGCTGACTCAAGGCAGGGGCTAGGGTCATCCCTGTGACTTTTGCTGATAGCGTATGGAAAAGGGGACAGCCTTTTCCACTGGGGTCACTGGCCACAAAGACCAGGAAGGCCTGCAGCTACCAGATTCGGCCTCATCACCAAGTAGAGAAAGACCAAGGCCAGGAAGGCTGAGAGAAGGTGGGAGGGATGAAAGCACCCAGGTCCCAGCTCCGCAAGAAAGCACACCTACCCGTGGACCTTTCCATGACATGAGCTGATAAAACCCTTGGTTTGCTTACAACGTTGTGCTTCTCATGGCCCCAGCGGAGGTGACTGTCTTCAAAGGACACCGGGAGTTTCTTGTGCTGTCTCACTGGGTCTGCCGCTTCCAAGGTGGCCGAGCGCACAAAAACCGCGACAGCCCAGCAGCCCCTGGAGAGAGAAGCACACTCTTCCTCGTCACCTCTGAACAGTGCATCTCTGATCAAGACAAGAGAGGGCTCACCTCCCTGGATTGTGATTCTGTGGCCCTGGGCTTGCTGCCCCCCCGGACCTGTCTGTCTCCTCCCCAGTGGGTCCCCAGCCTAGAGAACAGGGCAATCTCCTTGTCTGCAGGCCTAGCGGTGGGAGCTCTACGGAGACAGAGTGGAGGTACTGCGGCCCAGGGCACTGGGCCTGGCTAGTTCGGGGCTAAGCTGTGTCGGATCTGCATTGGCTGCCTCCACCTCAACCCTAACCCTCCTTTCCATTAGGGTATGAAGATAAAGCACTTAGCACCGTGCCCCGAACATAACGAGGCTTTAATAAGTGGTAGCTATTACTGCTGTTACTACAATATTGCTACTACTATTATTTTCACTGCCCCTCTTTGGGTCAGGTCCTTAGCACCTTTGGATTTTGGCAACAGCTTCCTAAATTTATCTTGTCACCCCGGTATTCCCTCCTTTTCACATACAAATTCTGTACTGGGAGCCTTTGTCCCTCCCTGACTGGGCCCTATTCTTCCTTTCTAGCACTTGTTTCCTCATCCATCTTTCCCTGAATACACTGGCCCCTCATCTCTTGCTCATGCAGTTCTGCCTGCCTGGACTGTCTCTCATATCTTCCCGTCAAAATTCTGCCAGTTCTTCCAGGTAACATCAATAATCTTCCCCTCTGTGTTAGTCAGGTTGGCCTCAGTAACAAATAGCCCCCAGATCTCGGTGCCATGTGGGTTCATAGGAAAGGGTTCTTTCTCACGTACGTCGCATGTTCATCACAGAGAACGATAGTCTCTGCTCCACGTCACCCTCACAGGAGACGCTGGCTGCGAGGCTCCATCATCTTGAAGGTAGTCACTGGGTGTCGCCCATTCCACCCAGCTGGTGAGTGGAAGCCATGCGACATGGTCTCAGCCCCTTGCCTGTGACTGATTCAGGGACAAGGCTGGGCTGATGTCAGCCAGTGAGATGTGGGGAGAGGCTTGCTTGGGGATCACGGGAAAAGAACTTCAGTCTCACCAGACGGCCACACAAAGCTAGTCTGTTCGAGAACAAAGCCGCGCCGCTCTCTAGCGGGCATTGCATTGCATTCATTTCCTGAGACTTCCGTAACAAATGACCACAAACCGGTGGCTTAAGAGAAATGTATTCTCTTACAGTTCAGGGGCCAGAAGTCCAAAATCAAGGCCCTGGCAGGATTGGAAGGCTCTAGGGGAGAATCCTCCTTGCCTCTTCCAGCTTCTGGTGGCTCCAGGCGTTCCTTGGCTTGTGGCTGAATAATTCAGTCTGTGCCTCTGTCTTCACGTGGCCTTCTCCTCTGTGCCTAAGTCCTCTTCTGTCTGTTATAAGGCTAATTGTCTTTGGATTTAGGACTCAGCAGGCCAATCCAGGATGATCTCATCCCAAGATCCCTAACTTAATTACATCTGAAAAGACCCTTTTCCAAATAAGGTCATATTCACAGGTTCTGGGGCATGGACATATCTTTTGGGGGGCCACCATTCACCCCATCCCAGCCATTTTCCAATCTTGAGGAAAGCCAGCCTGAGGACAACACTAACATGTGGGAGAGGGCAGAGCCAACAAATGGCAAAGAAACCAAGCCAGAGCCCTGATCGCTCTGTGCCTGAAGCTAACCCTACCTCTCTACTTCCTCCATGTGAGATAAGTTTCTTTGTTGTTCAAGGCAGATTTTCTATTACTTGCATCCCTTCCAGCCTCGACCACCTGTGTGTGTCCCCATCCCTTGGGGATCTTGCTAGACGTTCATCTGGACTCAGATTTCTCCTGCTAGGTGGACCTTGGTTCTTCAGGTCTTGGGCATCTGCTGCACAGCACACACTGTTTCCTGGGGGTAATTCTGTTCTTTTCATGTCTCTCGGGTTTCCCACCCTCCCCTGTTTGTGTCACTCTGGCTGAATTATACACGCAGCTTTAATTGATCAGCCATTAACTTTTCCTTCGTTGAGACCATCAATGTAATCAGGCACCTACTTCTGCTCAGCTCGCCTCCGCCAGCAGCACCCCGGTCCTGGCCCCTCGCCCCTCCTGCTTGTGGCTCCCATTCATCACACCTTTGTTTATAGCCTTTCAGCGTAACCCCATCCCAGAGATGTTCCCTGTCCATGCCAATTTAAATTAATTTTGCCAGTCAGATTTCATGAGACACTGAATCAAAAGCTTTTCTAAAAATCAAAAAGCACTAAATCTTCAGTGGACACTGTTCCCACTAATATTACAAATTAGTTAGAATAAAAAAAGGGTTATGGTTTCCCGGCATGACTTCTGCGTAAACCTGCCAGCACAGTTTATGGTTCAGGCCTCTGTTGCCCTCCAGCTGCTTACTGGATTTTCTACTCATAAAACTTATCGTAAATTTTTAATCATAAAATTTGTTCTGTGGCTTGCCTACAAACGGAACTTATGGCTTCCCTGGGGGGGGAATTGCTGGAATCGGTTTTCTTCCTGTTTTTCAAGCCCAGTCCCATGTTCTTCCTCTCTACACCATCTCCCATGGTTCACTCTCTTTTTGAAAGTAAATGTCAAGAGTTCCTTAAGTTCATTAGCTAATTCTGGCCAGACCTTTAGTTTATGTGCTCTGATTTATGCATCTTCCTAGATTTAATTTTTCTAAGTGACCCTTTACCTGTTTTTTATTGTGACTTACTAATTGCACCCATTTCCTAACTTTATTTTTCTTATTAAAGACAGATTTTAGGGCTTCCCTGGTGGCTCAGTGGTTGAGAGTCCGCCTGCCGATGCAGGGGACACGGGCTCGTGCCCCGGTCCAGGAGGATCCCACGTGCCGCAGAGCGGCTAGGCCGGTGAGCCATGGCCGCTGAGCCTGTGCGTCCGGAGCCTGTGCTCCGCAACGGGAGAGGCCACAGCAGTGAGAGGCCCGCGTACCGCAAAAAAAAGGACAGATTTTAATAGGTGGTTCATTTCTCAGTCACTTAAGGGTCCTGATTAATTTCACTCACCTCCCAGTCATTCAGGAAAGGATCACATTTCTTGCTAATATTTCTTTGTCCCTGACGGGACAGGTCTGGAGTTTGTACTTGAGTGGCAGGTAGATGCCTGGGTACAGGCACGGGGGTCTGGTTCAAATTCTGCCTCCACCACTTCTAGATTACAGGATGTTACTTGAATTCCTCGTGTCTAGTTTCCTCATCAATCAAAGGAGGACAGCGGAATCTACTCTAAAACCTCATGGTGGGACTCAGTGAGACAGTGCAAGTAGGCTAGGTCCTGGCACATAGTAAGTGCTTAGTAAACGCTGACTATGCTTTTTGGGAGAGGCTCTTTTCCATCCAGATAGTCTCATCTAATTCATTCTTTTCTAAGCAACTTCTGTTTCTAGTATTCTGCCAGGTTGAAGAGGGGGTGGTTACAGAGCTAAATACTATGACATTGTTTCCAATCCAGGTTCTTTTCTTGATAGCACGTTACTTACCTCCTAGCTCCCAAAGTCTTAGTTCTAAGCCTTCCAGCTGAGGAGAATTCCAGGACAAAGAGACAACTTTGAACTCTTGAGCCCATGGGAGCCCACCCACCCTATCCTTCATGGGCACCAAGCTGGGGTACATTCTTGAGTCCCCTGACCCTCTAAGCCAGGGCTTGTCAACCTTGGCTGCACTCTAGAATCACCTGGGGAATTTAAAAGAATCCTGATGCTCAGACCATATCCCAGACCCAATCAATCAGAATCTCTGGGTTGGGACCCAGGCCTTGGTATTTCTGAAAGCTTTCCGGGCAATGCCAACATGCAGCCACAGCTGAAAAACTCTCTCACACTAGTGCTCTCAAGCTCTGGGGTAAATCAGAATCACCTGGAAGACTTGTTAAACCTCAAATTACTGGGTCCATCCCAGGTTTTCAGTAGTTCTGGAATGGGGCCCAAGGATTACATATCTAATGAGTTCCCAGGCGCTGCCCCTGCTGGACCACACTTTGAGAACCGATGCTCTAGTTGGCCTCACTCAAGTCTCACCCAATCATGCAGATACTACGGGGCGCCCAAAACACTGTGCATCTCCCTTCTGTGTCACCCCTCCCTCATGAGAGCCCTCCCCCCATAGCGCCATACAGATCCTGTACATGCAGGAAGAGAGGACTTTAATAAAATAGGAGACATGAGGAAATTCGGCCTCAGATAAATAGGATTGATTATGAAATGAAAGGGCGGAGGGCAGAAGAGTTAATTAACTTGAATGTCTGTGTCACTTATTTAATACATCCCTTCAGTAGTAAGAGGTGATTTTCATCCTGTGACCGGCAGCTTTGGTCACTGCCGAGGGAGACACGCCACTTTGGAAAAACCTGCTCTCAATCAGATCTGCCACTTCTGACTGTGGGACTGTGGCCAAGCTGCTATCGGCTCAGTTTCCCACTCTGAAAACAGGGCTATAATGATACTTGCTCCTGGTAGAGTTGTAAGGCTTAGATTCAGTAACATTTGAAAGCGCCTATTCAATAAATGGTAGCTATCATTATTACTGCTATTCCTCCCATATGATTATTCTTGGCTTTGCTGCTGTCAGTGCCCCTTAGGTGAAGATTCTCAGCAACGAATTATGCTTACAGTTTAGTGTAGGGAACCTTTCTCTCGTCCGATTAGCCGGGGCGCTTCTATTGGTTAACAACAGCTGCTGTGTTTACCAAGGAAACTCAGGACCCAATTCTGTGACGTTTTGACAGTCGTCTTTAGACAAAGTCCTCTGGTATAAGTCTGTCACCCTTCTTTACTTACCTTGGTCTCATTCCTTACCACTAGCTAATTTTGTCTCCCCACTGGCTTCTCAGATCCCCCAAAAGAAGTCTTGCAATTCTCTGCTGTGTCTCACTGGATGGCCACTCAGTCATGTTGGATGGTGGATGGATGTGACATCTAAATGAATATGAATGACCTAAAGTCCTGCGGAGCAATGAGTGATTTAAAAGCAATAAATTATTAAATGCACAGAAAACACAAGGAGTCTGGGTCTCACTGGACTCATCTGTGAGATGGAATCAATTCTATTTTAACTAACATCCGACAAGAACAGGAAAGTCAATAGTGAAGAGAATAGAACATAGGGAATCCTGAGTTCAAATTCCAGATCTACCAGTTCCCTCCTTTCTTTCTTTTTACTGGGCAGGGTCTTCAACCTCACTAAGTCTTGAGTTCCTCAGGTGTAAAGTGAAATTAATGATGTCTCCATTGCAGGCTGCTGCGACAAGAGGATATGACACGTGTGGGTACACCTGGCATAGAGCCTTTCCCCTTGGCTGTTCAAGTACTCTTGACTCTACCCTGCCTTGTAAAGATTTAGATCCAGCCGCCCTGCAGCTTCTACAGACCCAGGCCTAGTGGGGGGGGGGGGGGAGCTCGGGACGGGCCGCAGAGGGGAGGCAAGACACCACAGCATTTAAGGAGGCCCCGACTCTCAGGGTTATGCAAGTGCATGGTCAGCCCCTGAGAGTCAGCGCCTCCTTAAATGTTGCTCCCTAGATGCTTTGCTTGCAGCAACTTAGTCTCCACCTGGGGTTCCTGCATGACTTTTTGTATCTCCGTACTCCATACACAATTTAATTTAAATGACCAACATGAAACTGGCTTGGAGTCCCCTTTGGGGTTCTCAGAACTGCTGGAATCTGGGCTTCCCTGGTGGCGCAGTGGTTGAGAGTCCGTCTGCCGATGCAGGGGATACGGGTTCGTGCCCCAGTCCAGGAAGATCCCACATCCCGCGGAGCGGCTAGGCCTGTGAGCCATGGACGCTGAGCCTGCGCGTCCACAACAGTGAGAGGCCCGCGTACCGCAAAAAAAACCCCAAAAAACCTGCTGGAATCTGTAGTTTTCAAATCTAATCGAAACAGATGGTGAAGCGCTGATGCTAGGTCAGTATGCAAAAGCCCTTGGGCGGTGGGGCTGGATCCCTGTCCCCGTGCAGCTGCTGGAGGACACATGCCGTGACTCCCAGACCCACCCGAACAGAGCTGGGCACCTTTCACAATCCATCCCCTACTTAGCTCATCAAGTCTGGACCTCTCTGACCTCCGTGAGGTAGGAAGGACAGTTAGGGTTCTCCCAGTTTAAGCAATTAGGAGGTGGGGGAATGAGTGATTCTCCTAAGGTCACAAAGCAGATTAGGTTCGAAGCACTGGCTAGACCAGTATTTCTCAAAGCAGAGTCCGAGGTCACCAGGGGTACTTGTCCAAGTCCAGATTTCTGGGCCTGGGCGATACCCTAGACCTCCCAATTCGGTCTCTGGAGGTGGGGTTGGAATGGGTAGAGAAGCTTGTGGAGGTCCTAACTTCTCTGACTTCTGTGTTTTGGTCCCATGTCAGCCATCACACCACACATCTGAGCGTCCAGGAGGGAGGGACGCTTCAACCCACGTGTAGCACGTGTGTGTGCCATGGTGCTGCTTGGTATAGAGTTAAGTTCGTTGCTCGTAGTAGCTAAGCATTCATTTTCACAGTATTGGGGAAAATATAACTGTCACTTCAAGCACATAAGTTCATGAATTTTTGCTTAGGGTAAAGTTAAGTTTTGAAATCAATTTAAAGTTGATTTTAAGAAAAGATGGCACATGTGGTACTGCAATATGACAACAATTGTGAAAGTGATACAACAATGATTACAGTTTGGGAAACACAACTTTGGGCGATTCTATGTCAGGAGCAGAAGTGAAGCTGGGAGGCAGGACTGCTTCTACAGGGATTTTTAGCGCCCTGCACAGAGACTCTACCTCTGTGCGTCAAACACCGCCAGCAGCCCATAAACAGCATGATAAATATTTACAGCGACCATTGTCATCATGCCAGGTGCCAGGGGACTGTAAAGCTCTCCTCTTAGGGACAATCCATAACCCTTTCCAACAGGTGGTCGGAACCCTAGACTCAAACTCCACCCAGGTCTGAAGACCAAGAAGCAGGCAGAGGATGGTCCCCTATGGGGCAATTTCCAGAGGGCTGAGACCTGCATCCTTCTCACATCTTCCGCAGGCTTTCCCAGTGCCAGTGCTCCCTGAGGCGGCTTTTCCCTCCCCTTCCCTAGGGACCACTGCAGAGGGCCAGGTCGGCAGGGGTTTGGGGTTTGGGGAGGGGCTTTGTGCAAGTAAGAGATGACAGAGAGAGGGGAAGAGAGCAAGAGAAAGGGGGTGGGGAGGGGAGAGACTGGAGGAGAAAGAAGAAAGGAAAAGTGGGGGAAAAAAGGCATTTGTAAAATTAAATGGCAAGGCCCCATCAGATGGTGTTGGGCAAGGAAAGCATGTTACAGGCAGGAATAATTGGTAATCGGAGCTGATGTGAAGAAGGGATGATTTATGGGAGCATGCAGACAGGGGTGGAATAATTTTTGGAGCAGAACGGGGAACTTACTGAACGCCTGAAACTCAGCTACTTATCCACTCGTTCTTGTGATGAATTAGCTCTTGTTTAAAGTAACCGTGGCTCCATTTTTCATCCTGATTACTACACTTGATATCTTTCTCTCCCTCTGTTTCCCGCTGACCACTGCCCCCTTACCAGGTTCTGGGTGCAGAGGCACTGGGTTTGTAGAAACTCATCTCCCCTCCTCCTTTTACCCCCACCCCACCCCCATAGCAATATTAACTCTAAATGGCCAAGTCTAAAATCCAGCCGCTTGAAATATTACAGAGATTAGGAATGTGCAGAATTAGCAAAGACCTCAGATGCAAGGCTGGCCTGCTTGTGCATCCTAAATGATGGCGATTCCTCTGCTATCTGATGTGGGAAGTCTCTCTCCTGGCCTGTCTACTGTCCTTAAAAGTGTGAAGTCCCAAGCACACTTCCCACCTGGCTGGAGCACTCCTTTTGGAGATGGAAAGTCTTTTGAGGACCCCGGCAAGCCTCATGAGAGACAAATCAAGACAAACAATGTCCTATACCATGTACCCTTCCTCGCCAACATTTTAAAAAATCAGTTTAGAGGCTTCCCTGGTGGCGCAGTGGTTAAGAATCCGCCTGCCCATGCAGGGGACACAGGTTCGAGCCCTGGTCCGGGAAGATCCCACATGCCACGGAGCAACTAAGCCCGCGTGCCACAACTACTGAAGCCCATGCGCCTAGAGCCTCTGCTCCGCAATAAGAGAAGCCACTGCAATGAGAAGCCCGTGCACCGCAACAAAGAGTAGCCCCCGCTCACCACAACCAGAGAAAGCCCGTGCACAGCAACGAAGACCCAACGCAGCCAAAGATAAAAGTAATTAAAATAAATGCATTTATTTAAAAAAAATCAGTTTAAAATTGATATTGTGCAGAAAAGAAGCAGTTCTAGGAACAGGTGTAGGTATACCAGTGTCACGTTTTTATTATTTAAACTTTTTTTGTTCTTGAATAAATATACAACCCTTAAAGATTTAGCCTCCCATGTGGTCCAGCCTCAACACAAATTTCCATTGGAGAAAAAAGCCAGTCTGACAAAACAGTGATTCATACCAGTTAAATATTTATAGCAGTTGCTTGTGAAAATAACAAAGGGAAAATATTTATCTGATGCTTGGAAAACATTTCTAAGGTGCTCTTGACATCTTTTTCCCTCCGCAACTATCAACTCTACCCAAGAAGTTCTTGAAGCTCCTGCGTGTGGCCCCAGGTCAGGTTGCTGCCACGCCCAAGCAGGCTATGCCAGGCAGTGGCCCAGCTCTCTGCTTCTCGTCACTGCCACACAGCCCTCAAACGCGGCTGCCTCTATTTTCTCTCCCGTTAGTAACTAGACCCCCTCCTCCTCCTCACCACCAGGCCTCACCGTCCCCTCGGTCTCTGCCTTTACCTGCCGCTGGCACCTCTCTTGCCTTCCTTTGGTGGTTCTATCTCAAGTCTGTCGGGATCTTTCCTTTCCCAGCAGACCCCTGGTTCTGTCGGCTTCTGTTCCAAAGTGCCCTCAGCACCGGGGCCTCACAGCCGCTGTCTTCTCTGATTTCTTGACTCCTGCAGCACCTGGGCCCTCAGGTGCCTGCACACTCCCTGCCTCCAGTTGCCTTTTGGCTCCTGACTCTGGCTTCCATCTTTAAATCCAGCTTCCTGGGGCTCCCTGGAGCTCAAGTCTATGCCTGTTGGTTTGTTCGGCAATGTTTGCTCATATCCAGACTCCAGCTCTCCTGGCTCTGGGTTCCCTCCCTGCCTGGATGATTTCCCTCGGCCTTGGAGGGACATGGGATAGGAGAGGAGACCAGTGTGGCACAGTAGAGAAAAGCTTTGGATTTGGAATTAGGACACTTAGCATCCAGTCCCAGCTCTGCCACTGATTCTAGGCAGTGGGTTTCCCTCTTTGGGGGATAAAGAAATGAAGTTTCCTCATGTAGAAATAAAGAGATGGACTAGCTAGTCACGAAGGCCCTTTCCAGTGTCATGGTTAAGAGCATGTGGTCTAGAGTCAGGCTCAGGGTCAAACCCCATTTCTGCCCCTCACTGTTGATCTCTCTGAGCCTCTGTAAAACCGACTTCCTGGGGTTTTATGAGGATTAAATGAGAGACTGAATACAAAGTACTGATCACAGCACCTGGCACTCGGTGAACTCTCAGTGTTAGCTGCTGATATGATGATGACTTACTATCACTCCGTCATTGAGCTAATCTCGGAAGGCTTTCCTCTTCACTTTGGTTTACACAATCAACTCTTTAGAGCAGCACCTCTGTCTTTATTCTGCTTCACCACACTTGTTGAATAAGACCCACTCTCAGACAGCAGCAACTCTCAATTCAGCCAGCAGGGATTTCAGAATCGCACGAAGGGAAGAGGAAACAGCCCCCAATAGCAGCTGAGAATCACTCTTGCTTCCCCTATGAAAAGACATCCATCAGAAAGGAGCTGGTTCAGCCTGATGACTGAATCGTCAGCGTAGCCAAACAGGTCCGACGCTCTGGGAGATGCCCAGGTTCATCCACCCTCCAGGCCAAGGGGTCCTTCCTGGGCTTTGGGAAGCAAGGTTGGGTGCAGGGCAGGGTGGGGCTGGTCCTGGCCAGCAGAGAACGGAATCAGGAAACTGGAAAGACAGCAAGCAGGGCTGACGCCAAAACTGAGAAGCAGTTAGATGGTCCCACCTGAGTTCAAGAGGCTGGCTAGAGAGATGGAGCCTGGAGAGCTGCTGGCGGGGCTTGTAGAGCATGACTGTGACAATATACCTCATCCCAGGCCTCCTCCAGCCCCCACCAGTGCCGCATTCCGGACCACCTCCCGGACTGAGTGGAAAGCTGGGCTCAGAGGGAGTACGTGCCCTGTGGCGACCTCCCCCCTTCTCCTCCAGCTGGTTGGTGGGGTCCCTGCATGTCTGGTCATTAGGCAGAAATTCCAGAAAGAAGACACTCATCTGGCTCCTTCAGCAGCAGTGGGGACTTGAGCACCCAGTTTCTATCCAGCAACAAAGGTCACTTTCCTTTTTGCTGGAGGTCATCTTACCTGGCTGGGGCTTGAAAATGGGCGGTTCCCCTGAGCTGAGCTCGCAGCCTTTGATTCCTAGAAAGCAGAGCTGATTGTACCCCTCGGGCCCAGTGCGACTCAGCAAGCTCGCACTTCCCCACCTGGGACTCAAAATTCACTTCAGTCCTCCAGGCATCCGTTCCACAGATGGTTACTGAGCGCCGATCATGTGTCAAGCACTTGATAGAAGCTGGAGCTGACTCAGATCCAGGGTTGGAAAGCCAGTGAGCTAACCTACCCTTGGAGAGAAAAACCACCCAGAGCACTTGCTTCTCCCCTCTGGGGACAGTAAGCCAATTCCATTAGCTGTGAGCTGCTGGAGAGCAGCAAAGGGGCCGTTCTGTTCATTACTGTCGAGTCAGCGATTAGCACAGTGCCTGGAAACGAGAAGGCACTCTGGAAGGGATGCTTATTCCAAAAGGGTTTGTGGATAGATGGTCCCCAAGTGCCCCAAACCAGATGGTCCACATTTGCAGCTGTTCCTCTCCAGGGTCACGTGTCAGTTCACACGCGCACATAGATGCCAAGCCAGTCCTGATGTGACCCTTTGTAACAGCGACCCCGAGAGTTTGGATGATGGTGATGATGGTGATGATGATGATGACGACGATGATGATGATGTTCCTACTCCAGCTGAGGAAATCGAGACTCAGAGAGTTTAAATGACTTGCCCACCGTCAAACCCAGCTTCCAAAGGCTGTCTTCTCAACTGTCAACACAGGGGACACTATTGAGGAGTTTGGGGTGAGGGTGTGGAGGTTGGAAAAGGAGAGGGAAGGGCAGGAGGAAGAACTATTACCAGTTTGGGAACTCCACAGCAGGAGGCGGGGCTTCCAGCCTAGACTCAGGAAGAACCTTGGGTGTGTGTGTTTTTGAGAGGGGGCTTCAGGGTGAAGACCTCCGAGCCCTCATCCCTTCGCCGAACAGTCATTCAGCAACTCTGATTGGCTGCCAGCTGGCGGAATGGGGTGGGGGAGGGGTGGGGTGGGCAAGGTGGAGCCGGGCACTAACTCTGTGGATTTCCTCCCAGGTGACTGCAAACTGGTTGAGATGGGCTCAGAGTAGAGTTCAGGTCTGCCAGGCGGGACCGAGGTGGGGCCACGGACCCATGCTGTGATTGTTCAGTAACCAAACTTCCCTCTTCCCCAGGAGTCCCTGCCTCTTTTAAGGTGAACTGCAGATCTTTAAGTTAATAATTAACTTGTCACAAGCTCATCAATGCCCCATCAAGGGAGTGGCAGAGAGAGAGGGAGGGGAGGCGGGGGAAGGGAAGGGAACCCGCCCACACCCCAGCCAGCTGTAGCTCCTGTTCACCTGGCCCATAATAAATCGGATGAAAGGCGCTCCTGATAAATGCCCGTGTCAGGGAGGCATTTCACCTTCACTCAGAAACAATGGAATATCTTGGCTATTACCCCAAATAATTCATCAATGTGTAATAGCTTGGTGCAGACCTCAGATAGGAGGGGAGCTGCGCTATCAGAGATGGATGTAGCCTACCTTCGGCTTTTAATTTTTAATGCTCGCAGCCAGCTTTGCATTAAAGGCCAGGTGTCATATAAAGACTTAATGTAAGAGGAGAGTTCATGAATTCTAATCAAGGGAGGCGCACTCCCTGGCTGGCTGCTGTCACCTCCCGCTGTTCTTATTGATCTTGTGTTTTCTCGCCTCCAGTTCTTCCCCCCCTCCACCTCACTCCACCCCATCCCTCTTCACCCTCCCCACCCTGCCGACCCTCCCCCACCCCACCCTGGGCTTTCCCCTTCCCAAGTCTCAGACTTTTCTCCCCCCAGATGAGGGGGCGTGTCTCGGGCTGGGCCAGGGCAGGGAAGATTCTATAATATCTGGACTAGCTCGCAGGATGGCAGAACTCTTTTCCCTTTCATCCCATTTATTTATTTATTTATTCATTTCTTTTTCATTCATTTATCCAAAAAGTAGTTCTGAATACCCACGAGGGGCCAACTCTATGCTTGGCCCCGTGGACAAGGTTAGAGACAAGCAAAGTGGTTTCTGCCCCTTAGAGGGGTGTATAACCTTGCTGGCAAGAGGCTCCCACTGCCAACGTACACGTGTACATGAGACTTGAGACCGTTACGTGAGATTCAAAGGAAACGCTCAAACGTCGTATCCTCAGTGAGGCCTTCCCTGACCGTCTTTTAAAATTTGTGCACCTAAGTGCGCACACAGACACGCCTGTCCAGCATTCATCGTGCCCGTCTGCACTCTCCTCCAGCGCGCTCACAACCTTCCCCCACGCTTTGTAAATCGTGTTTATTTTGCTTATGATCTTGTAGCAGGAAGACAAATCTGACTACATGTTGGATCTGTTTCTTTTACTTTAACCTTTGCTTTCTGCTGCTTTTGTTCTCTAAAAGGATACTGTCTATACACAATGGCCTGCCTCGGGGAACCCTGCCCCTCTGCCGGAATGTAAAACCAAAGTGCCTTTGTTCAGGCAAACATCCCGACCCTGTCCACCAGTGGATGGCTGCAAGAAAGAAGAAATGAACACATCCCCTCCCCGAGGCTGGCCGTTCCAGGGGATATTTGCAAAACTTATGGTCTTTTTACTTTACTTCCTCATCTCCTTCCCCTCTCTGTGCTATAAAAGAAACTGGCCTCCAAGCCCTGATAAAATGGTTATTTTGAGACTTTAGTCTGCCGTCTTCCCGAATAAAATCGTGATCCTTGCCTCAGCACCTGTCTCTGATTTGTTGATTTATTGGCCTGAGAGCAGAGCGAGCTTGGACTTGTAACGATCTGTCTCCTCTTACAAGAGTGTAAGCTCCACGAGGACAGGAACTTTGGCCTGTTTTGTTCACTGATATGTCCCCGGTGCATAGAACTGCGCCCGATAGACAGGAGGTGCTCAGAAAATATTTGCTGATGAATTAAGCGACCAAGAGTTGAGCTCAGAGAAGAAAAGTGCTGTCTGTGTGGTGGGAAGGGGAGGCTTCCAGCCCACGGTCACTCCAACTCTTCTGCCCAGTGCCTGTTCTCTGCCCTGGGGATCCTCCTTAAAATGCCCCTGTGGTTCCCCAGACAATCCGCCGCCCTTCCCGCCTGATCCCAGCCTGCCCTTTGGCTGGGCTCCTGGCCCTTCCCTCCGTGTGGCCCTCCACTGGCCCGACTCAGATGAAAGGTTGTCACAGGGTGGGGAGGGCATGGGCACCTGGCCGTGAGCTCCTCAAGGTGGGGGCTGGGCCTCTGCCTCTCTGAGCTCCGAGCACAGGTCCTGGCACGCAGCAGGTGCTCAATTCCAGGCAGGCCAGTTTTTAAGGAGAGATGCATTCCTGGAAAACCTCTCCTAATTTCAAACTCACAGAATTCAAGACTAATTTTCCTATAGAAATAAAGTTAAAAGCTGCATTATTTCAAATTTTGGACAAGCGAAACTTAACTCATATTGTTCGTATGAACAATTTCCGATTTGCTTAAAATTGCAATTTCCAGTTTCCGATTTGCTTAAAATTGCAGCTGTGGGACTTCCCTGGTGGCGCAGTGGTTAAGAATCCGCCTGCCAACGCAGGGGACAAGGGTTCGAGCCCTGGTCCGGGAAGATCCCAAGTGCCGCGGAGCAACTAAGCCCGTGCGCCACAACTACTGAGCCTGCGCTCTAGAGCCCACGCGCCACAACTACTGAGCCCACGCGCCACAACTACGGAAGCCTGCGAGCCTCGAGCTCGTGCTCCGCAACAAGAGAAGCCACCGCAATGAGAAGCCCACGTACCACAACGAAGAGTAGCCCCCGCTCGCCGCAACTAGAGAAAGCCGGCACACAGCAACAAAGACCCAACGCAGCCAAAAATAAATAAATAAATGTTCCTTTAAAAAAAAAATGCAGCTGTGTCGAATGTTAAGTCCAGAGGGGGCACATTCCTCCCCATTCTCATTTTGTTCCTGTTGCCTCTTGTGCCAAGGGGCCTCCTTCAACTGTTCCTATGGTCGAGGGTGCGGTTTCCTCCCTATAGTTCCCTTCTCATCCTCTAAGAAGACCCACTGCAAAAGTCTGCCTCCTCCATGAAGCCCTCAGGCACAGTGGGTCCCTCCCTCCTCCGAGCTCGCCAAGAATTTTGTTCCTGCCTTGTTGCCTTGTTCGCAGGCAGTTGAATTGTTAATGAGTTGCTAATGGGTCCTTCCCTACTAATCCTGAGTCAAGGCAGACTCTGTGTCTAAACATCTCTTTAATCCTTGAATATGAATAAATGAATGATGAATGAATGAATGTGTGCACAGGTAACTCCCACAGATATTCCCCAAAACTGAAGATGTAAACTTCCAAGATGATTTCCTTAGAATCCTTTTTGGAGTTTCAAACAAACAAACAACAAACCACCCAGATTCCTGGACTCCACCCCAACCTTGCTTAGAAAGCCCCTGGGAGATTCTGATAGTCTGGCCGGTGGGAACCACCCACCTGTAACTGGACTCAATGGGGCACTTGTTAAAGGCACAGATCCTTGGGCCCCACCCTGAAATCTCTAGGGCGGGGCGTAAACGTTTAACAATCGCCTGCAGGGATTGGAGGACACTCAGTGGCTAGGAAACACCGCCTGTGCTCTGACGCATCCCCCTCGAGGGCTTCAAAGCGAGACAACACTTCCTCCAGCCCTAGCCAGTCAGTGAGGCCCTTCAAAAGCCCCCAGTGATTTTCAGGGCCGGAAGGGACACTAGTGATCATTCTGTTCCAGGGTTTCTCAGCCTTGGTGCTATTGACGTCTGGGGTCGGATAATTCTGTTCCGAGGGTTCTCTTGTGTAGGGTAGGATGTTCAGCGGCATCCCTGACCTCTTCCCACTAGACGCCTGCAGCAACCTCACTCCTCCAGATATGACAACCCCAAAATGTCTCCAAGACATTGCCAAATGTCCCCCGAGGGACAAAATCTTCCCTGGTTAGGAATCATTCCAGTTCTGCCTGGGGCTCAGAAAGGCTAAATTCTCTGCCAAAGAAAAGTGACACAGCTAAGATTTCAGAAAATCATCAGAGAGGCAAACTTTTACCTTACTCTCTAGGGGGCCTTTTGCCTGAGCATGAGAATTAAATTGACATAAGACTGATCAACAGAGAGAAAAGAATACAATGTTACTTAGTAAACATTTTATGTGACATGGGAGCCTTCATAAGGAAGGAAGACCCAAAGAAATGGCAAAACCTCCTTGCTTTTATATCAGGTTGAACAAAGAAGAAATATTTTAACAGGGTCTGGTTGTATAGAATTTTCTTGGTCTCAACTTTTTGTCCTCGGTGATAAGACTATTACTTTCCTTGGTAGAGGGAGAACATTTTTCATGTGGGAGTTTCATCTCCTGCTTTTAAGAAAAAGAAGGAAGGTCAAGAGTTTTCCTTATATTCGCTGTTTTTCAAGTGCTGTTAACTCAAAACAGTCAATATGCCAGAGAGGCATATTTTGGAATGGCATGTTCTGAGCTCCTTCCTAATCAAAAGTAAAAAGAGATTACGTGTAAGGGGAGGCATCACAACATTGTTTATAATGGCAAAAAGCTGGAAGCAGCCAAAGTAACTAAAAACCAGAGTGATGTTTTTCAAAATTTTGGGCACTTTGTAAGATGGAATATTAGGCAGCCATGAAAATACATAGAAAATGATTAAAGGTTAAATGAGAAAAATCAGTTTACACTGATCACTGTAAATCAGTTTAAAGTGGGGTGAAGAGCATGGTCTCAATATTATTTAAAATGTGAAAACAGAAGGACATAGTTTTGTGCTATTTCTCAATGGAAGCGTATTTAATTTTTTCCTGATAAAACATTATTGTAGTAAAAAGTTAAAACAATACAGAGAAAGTGAAAATTCTCCCTATACCCAAGCACAAGGCCAGACAAAAGCGTGAGGGCTCCCCAGGCCAAGTTAGAATTAATACAGGTTATGCTGGTAATCTTCAAGCACACATTCAACAGAGATTCAGTGGGAATGAGGAGAAGCACACTTACCGAACACCAAAAAAATTTCTATATTTCTATTTCGAAATAAATCATTTATTGAAATGAAGAAAAATGTTTTGTTTTCAATTATGACCTATTTGAAACATACAGAATATTATAGAAAACAATACAAATTCTTATGTACCTAATGTTAACTTATTTGCTTTAGAACTTTTAGTTTTTAAGGAATGTTGTAATGTTATATAGTATAAACCTTGCTCTCTTACCTTTTCTCTCCTATTTGTAGTCAAAAAAATCAGTATATTGAAGGTGATGTAAATTACCCCTAAGCATGTTTTTACTATCTTTACTATACATATGCCTCCATAAACAATTTTGTCTTACAATTAAAAATTACAAATAGTATCAAATTGTTTTGATATCTCTTGCAACTTGCTTTTTAAACCTTGTGTTTTTTTCATGTTTATAAATATATAGATTTTTTCATATTTATATATATATATGTGGATTCATTGATTTCATTAATTCATTGATTTCAACTGCTAACTAATATGACATTAAATCACTGAACTACAATTTATCTATTTTCCAACTGAAGGACATTCAGTTTCTTTCCAATTTTTCTGCTATTTCTGACAGCAACACATGAACTTCCTTATACAGATTTCCTTGTGTATTTGTGGGAGAGTTTTATTTCTAGGGGAGCACTTCTCAAACTTTTTGATCTCAGGAGTCCTTTAGAGTCTTAACAATTATTGAGGACCCTAAGAGCTTTTGTGCAAGAGTGTTATATCTATTAATAAGTATCAGAGCTACCAGTTTAGAAATTAAAACTGAAAATTTTAAAAATAGGTACTCATTCATTAATTTAAAACAATAGTAAACCATTACATGTTAATATAGATAACATATTTTTATGGGAAATAATGTTTTTCAAAATAAATATAGTAAGATGAGTAGCACTGTTTTTCTTTTTTTACAGGTCTAATATCTGTTGCACTACATGGTTTTGGTTGAAGTCTATAAAGGAAATTTGGCCTCACATATATACATAGTTACAGAAAAGGGAGGAGTAATTTAGTAGCCTTTTCAGATAATTGTGGATACTGTTTGAAAATACACCAAAACTCAACAAGCATCATTTCTTAAGGTCAGTTGCAATGTGAAATCTGAAACCGTATCAGTTAACTTTTTGTACACTAAAAGGCAATGATCTATCTTGTACTCTGAGTAGATCTTTTACTCGTGATTTTTGTAGCATAATACGTTGATCATTTGGAAAATATTGGTTCACCAAGTCCTGTAGATCTTCCAGATGTTGACACTTCGTCATACAATAGCAAGAATCTGTTAATATCACCTCTGATCTTATCACAAAAGTCTTTAAGTGTGGGAAGCTGTCACACTCATGGTGACAGACATAAGTTTCCTAAAATTTAAAAGTTCAAATCTTGACATTGGCAATAAATTTAAAAGTTCAAAAATTTATCCTTAATGTGAGAAGCTCACTTTATTTCTGACAAAATATCTACCAAATAGCCAAGCCTGAATAAACATAGTTTTTCTGTTTGTTTTTGTTTTTGGGGGCCACGCCACGCAGCTTGCAGGGTCTTAGTTCCCCAACCAGGGATTGAACCCAGGGCCTGAGCAGTGAAAACAGTGAGTCCTAACCACTGGACCGCCAGGGGATTCCCCAAATAACTGTAGTGTGTGAGTTGTGCTTTAAAGGAAAAATAGTGTTCCATGAAAAAACTGGCTAGCTCATCTTTCGACTCAAGATAGCTGCAGGTGTGATTTTCCTCCAGACATCTGTACTTGTGTATTCAGCAGAAGGGCTTTATGTGCAATTCCCATTTCATCACACAGAATTTTAAAAAGACAAGGACTCTGGGGTCAAGGTTTTTAAAAATTAAAATTTTTACTGCTCTAAGTAGAACATTCTTCAGTGAAACTTTTTTCCCCCTACAAAGTGCATGGCAGTGCAGAATGCAATGATAGCTGGTGTAGTTTGGGGCCACTGCATTGATTCATGCTAAGGTATCAGCAGTTTCATCCACCATGGCTTTTGTACCATTAGTGCAAATGTTAACACAGCAAAAGAGACAAATAACATCTTAATATTATTCTGAAAAAAGTTTTGACCTTGCAGATCCCCTGGCAGCAGCTCAAAGATCCCTAGAGGTCTGGGATTATACTTAGAGAATTGCTACTTTAGGGTATCTAATCAGAAGCTGAATTGCTAGGTGGTTGGATGTACACATCTCACCTTTACTTGTCACTCCCAAATCGCTCTTCGAGATGGGTTTATTAACTTTACTCCCACCAGCAATGTGTAAGCATTCTCAGCTCTCCATATCTTGGTCATCACTTAGTGTAATCCAATTTATATTTCGCCAATCCAATGGGTATGAAATAGTATCTCATTTTTGCATTAACCACATCATAGCATTTCAAAGATATTTGGAACGTTTTTTCAAATCAGTTTTTTAATCACTCATACTTAGATGGTGTTTATTGCACTCACTAATAATTGAGGTAATTGACATGGATATAGATATAAAATATAAAGTCTCTTTCAACACATGTTTAAGAGGGTTTTTTTCTCGTTTTCATGTTGGCAAATACTTCCCACTTCTCTTCAATTTCCTTTTGCAATTTTCCAAATGAGAGAGCTTCTGGGGAATGCTCGTCTAGGGTTTTTAATCATTTATTTCCTGTAAACATTGCCAGCACATATGTGATTTGGTTTCAGAATTGCAGTTGATTACACTGCAGATTTGAGCCCACAGGTCTCAGGGCTGGTGATGCTGCCTATAGTAGTTCCTTGCACCTTACATGTATAAATGTTGAAACGCTCATCATGGGTTTGTAGATGCTGGTAAACTGACTGCGCTAGACTTAGTGAGAAATAGATCAATCTCTGACATAACAACTTTCAGGGGACCTTCCAGGATAAGTTTGACTGTATGTGATTTTTCCTTTACATGTTGATTTCACAAGCTAACCCACATGGAAGAAGCAAGGCCATTCTAAGTAGTCCTGTGTGGGAGCCTGAATTAACAGGCATCAAGTTTCTCGTCTATTTCAGTAAATTCTTTGGTTTGGGTTCTCAGCATTTGTTCATCTAAACTGTGCGTTGGCAAACTTCTCCGTAAAAATCCAGATATTAAATATCTTAGGCTGTGTGAGCCACAGAGTCTCTGTTGCCACTACCCCACTCTGTGCAGTAGGGCAAAACAGCCATAGATGATAGGTAAACCGATGGTGTGGCTGTGTTCCAATAAAACTTTATTTACAAAGAGCAGGATAAAGCTGTAGCTTGCTGACTCCTGGTCTAGACTGCCTCTTCATCTGGTTCTCTGGACAAAACTTTTGCTAATCCTTTAGTGTCTATGCTTCTCGTATGACAGTCTGTAGTTTACTTTTCATATAAGTGTGCCTGTGTATGTTGTTGAATCTTTCATTTAAAAAAAAAAGTAAATACAACAAGTTGAAAATGAAAATAACGTGGATAATAAATAAGAACATAAATAGTCTGAGAGAACTTAAAAAACAAAAACCAGACCCATCCAGATTTTCAAGGCTAATCTCTTTCTCCCTCTCTCTCTCTCTCTCTCTCTCTTTTTATTTTCTTTCCACACCACATGGCATGTGGGATCTTAGCTTCCCGACCAGGGATCTAACCCATGCCCCCTGCAGTGGAAGCGTGGAGTCTTAACCACTGGACCACCAGGGAATTCCCAAGGCTAATCTCTCTTAAAGTCAACTGATTATGGAGTTTAATCACATCTACACAACATCATCACAGCAAAGCCTAGATTAGTGTTCTATGGAGTAACTTGGGACTATAGCCTAGCCGAGTTGACACATCAGAAAACACATCACAGATACCAAACCCCAAGGCTTCCCGTGGAGCCTGAAGTTATTTGCTTCAGACCACATGGCCATGAGCATCTGTGCACACAAGCAGGGAAGATCATCTTGAGTTTGGTTCCTTAAGTTCAGACAGGCTGGGCAGACAACTTAGCTTATAGATCAATGCATAGTGAGTTGGCTTGAAAGAAACCTTGGAGGCCTTCAGGGTCTAGAAGACGGAGTGTGCCCTGCTCAGCTAGGACAAGCCCTTGGGGCCCCTGAGGCTCTGCTTTGGATTCACTAGTGCTTTCCAAACTGTGGGTCACAACCCATGTGTGGACCGTAAAATCAATCCAGGGGTGGTTGAGCCACACTTTTCTTTTTTTTTTTAAATGAAAAGGAATAAAATAGATGATGGTAGAGTGCGTCACACATAATAAAGATAAGTGTTTCAGGGGTGTGTGTGTGTGTGTGTGTCTTTTCCCATAGCTCTGACATACTGACAGGCATAAAATATCATGTATTATATGATTCTTTTTATATGAAATATACAGAATAGGCAAATCTATGGAATCAGAAAGTAAATTTGTGGCTGCCAGGGGCTGGGGGAAGGGAGAATGGGGAGTGATTACGTAAAGGCTAAGATGTCCTTCCGGGGTGATGAGCGTTTCGTAGCTGGAATGAGGTGGCAGTTGCACCACACTGAATGCACGACATGCGGCTGGAATGTACATTTTAAAATGGTCAATTGTATGTGATATGAATGTCACCTCAATTACTAATAAAAAAAGAAAGAAAGAATCTTAAGTGATACTTGGGGAGGGGAGAGGGAGGCCTCTGTCCTTCCCATGTGCCCTAGGGCTTCCCCCCGCTGACCAAAGACTCCATCCTTGAAGAGTCCTGACTCCACTCCAGCCAAAATGCGACAATAGAAGGTCCTGTTTGCAGAGAAAGAGAACGGGCTTCACCCCCCTCTCGCAGCTCCTGGCACCCTGGGCCTCTGGTCTGGCTGTGTGCCAGCCAGAGCCCTCTGCCCCCATGGGTGGGTGGTACAGCCCTAGAGTGGTTGATAGGCTGCATAGCCCTGAGCTCAGCAAAGGTCCCCGAGGTTCCTCTGATCTCCTTCCCAGGTCAGGCCTCCAGGGGAGGCGCCTCCCGGGTCCCCGCTGGTGACCAGTGGTCTCAGCTCCTCTATTCAGGGTCTTTGGCTGTTGAGTCTGTGGCTAACACGGTGATTCTAAGTGCCGTGTACTACAAATTAATTCATTCCTTTAGGCCTTGCTGTTCTGTAACTGGCTGTCACAGCGATCGCCCCGGGAGCTAATTGAGAGTTGCGATCCGTGGCAGTATTTCCATTAGGGGCATAATGACAGAAGCCGCCGTGCACACACAGATACACATGGAAGCAAAAAAACATAGGTACACGTACACTCATGGAAGCTAAACACACACACACACACACACACACACACACGCACACACAGAGCTGATTAGCCCCAGTTCATTAGCACAGGGACCACTGGGCTGCCCATATTTTAGGAGCCTCTGGGTGAGGATCAAGCCCCTATGACCATGGGACACTGTGGGTGGACCCAAGGCCACTGCCAAGAACACAAGGGCCCTGCTCCACGGCACCGCCCCTGCTGCTGTGTCTGGTGTCAAGGCTCCCCAGTGGGCCACGGGGACCTGGGCTCCTCGTTGGCTTCCTCTGACCACGGGGAGGGGCCGGCAGTGACCACGGCAGACACTGAGTGTGTGTGCACAGGCACGTGGTAGCGGTTGGGGTGGATGAACGACGGAATCAATGGTTCTCACTCCAACCAAAGTTCACTGGCGGCCTCTTCGTGGCAGGGAGCGCAGATGCGTGAATCCATCGATTCCTTCAAAAAGTCCTTATTTGGCTGTGAGCCAGGCACCGTCCTGGGCACTCAGGGGTTGTCCTAGGTTGGATCCAGGCCCCTCCCCACCCCCAAGCAGAGCCTAAGATGTGAGCAAGGGGGTTTTGGGGACACAATCCCAGGAAGCCCCGTCGGGGAGTGGGGAGTGAAACTAGGAAGGGAAGGGAGGGGATTTGAGAGCAGCAATGAGCAACTCACCCCTGCGTGGCTGGGATTGGAGAGAGTACGCACAGTTGTTCCAGGAGCCCCACGTTTACCCTCAGCTCCCAGTGATCAAAAGCGAGGGCTAAGGGGTGCTCGCAGGGGCCTTAGCTCCCTGGCGCTCCCAGTGTAACCCTTGAGCAGACCAAGTGTGCTTCCCTGCAAAGCAAGTCCTCAGGGTCACAGGTACTTGCAGTGAGTACCTGCAGGGTGAGTACATACAGGGTGAGTGCAGAGGAGGTGCAGGGGAGAGGGGTGAGTGCAGAGGGGACAGCTGAGTGCAGAAAGGAGGGGTGAGTACGCAGGGGAGATTATTAGTGCAGAGGGGAGGTGAGTGCAGAGGGAATGTGGGCCACAGCAGTAGTCTTTTTTCTCAGTGGTGCGCAAGGCAGACCCAGTCCCTTTCTTTTTTTTTTTTTTGCCTCTCACTGTTGTGGCCTCTTCCGTTGCAGAGCACAGGCTCCGGACGCGCAGGCCCAGTGGCCACGGCCCACGGGCCCAGCCGCTCCACAGCACGTGGGATCCTCCCAGACCAGGGCACGAACCCACGTCCCCTGCATCTGCAGGCGGACTCCCAACCACTGCGCCACCAGGGAAGCCCTAAGGAGCTTATTTCTAATGAACAAGACCAGGAAGTCAAGTTCAGGAGTCAGGACTCAGTGGCTCAGAGCTGAGCTCTGGCACCCAGTGGAGGAGGGTAGAGGATGCTCTAGCCGTGAGCTCTTCCTCCTGCTGGTGCTCCTCACGGCTCCATCCAGGGGCCTCTATTTCTTACCCTACATCATCTCCTTCAGCCAATCCCCTGCACCCAAAGCTTCAGTTGCCCTGGTAGGCAAGTGACCCCCCCCACCTCAGATAACTCTAGTCTGGCCTCTCCTCCAAGTCCCAGTGCTGTGTGTCCAGCTCCCTATCTGACATCTCCACTTGGAAGTTGTGAGGGCACGATACACTAACGAAGGATAAAACCAGCTCATCATCTCCCCTCCTTCTCAGACACTGGTCACCTTTAATGTTCCCCATTCAGAGTGTGGCAGTCATTGCATTTCTCAGGCTAGAAGCCTAGGATCCAGTCTGGACACCTCCTTTCCCGCATCACTGATGGCCAATCAACACCAAGTTCTACGGATTTTTCCCTCCCGATGCCGCCTGTTCTATCTCCACTTCCACCACCTTAATCTAAGCCACTCCCCAGGGGAACACAAGATGGGCACTCAGAAAAATCTGCTGATGGAGGCATGATGCAGATGGGCTTGCACTTCTACAAAGGCTCTCGAGACTATCTACTCTGCCAGGGTGCTGCAGTGACACTCTGGGAGCGTGCCATCCACTTCTGAATCTGCATGGTTCCAAAGATAAATAAAAAGAAATATTTTCCAAAACTACATAAATTATAAAACCTAGGCAAGGAGTCTGATAGATCCATTCTATTTTTTTTTTAAGATTTCTTGATGTGGTCCATTTTTTTTTAAGTCTTTAGTGAATTTGTTACAATACTGCTTCTGTTCTTTTTATGTTTGGTTTTTTGGCCCCGAGGCATGTGGGACCTTAGCTCCCTGACCAGGGATTGAACCCGCACCCCCCGCATTGGAAGGAGAAGTCTCAACCACTGGACCGCCAGTGAAGTCCCTGATAGACCCATTCTAGATGAATTGCAATTAATATCCTTCCTTTACTAGCGAGAGAAAATATGAACCAAACTCATGACTTAAACAAGGGGGAGAGGTGGTGGTGGATTTAATGGCTCAGATAACTAAAAAGGCCAGTAGTAGAGCTTCAGGCGCAGCTTGATCTGGGCGCTATTGATACCATCAGAACCCAATTTCTCTCTGCTCGTCTCTTGACTCCACTTTTTCTATATTAGTTCCATTCTTGGAGAAGTCCTGACCTCACAATGGCAAAATGGCTGCCAGGGGTCCAGTCCATAGCCTTGTAGGTTCCAAACCAGAAGAAAGAATTCTCCCTTCCTGTACGAGTTCTGGGAATCACTCTAATTGCATTAATTTGGAAAATGTGCCCATCCTGAACCAACCTTTGAGACCAGGGGTATTTAATATGCTGATTGACCGGGCTCTGAAGTCTTGGACAGGGCCCTGTATACCCTGAGAGTAAGGGAGATGGATCCCCAAAAGTGAATCTGAGTGCTGTTTACTCAAAGAAGGGGAATGGAAGCCAAGGGCAGAGGCCACAAACAACAAATTCTCACTATTAATACACACCCAGAATAAGAGGATGTGTTGCCCAGGGCCAGGAGGACCCTTGGATGGAAGGTTGGGGAGGTCAGTCACCCTGAGCCACTAACTATGTGCAGCAGCCACTTGACCAGAGCTCTGGGTCTGCCTCGCTTGATCCAGAGTCCACTGCACAGGTAAGGCCACACCCTGCAGGTATGTGATGCAGGTGTAAGGGTGGGGGTGGGGGAAGCAGAGATTTGGGTCTTTCTTCTTTCTCCAGGATCCCGTTTACGGATCATAGTGCCTCTCACTTGGTGCGCTGGGTTGAACAATGTCTCCCAAAATGCATATCCACCTGGAACCTCAGAATGTGATCTTATTTGGAAATAGGGTCTCTCCATATGTAATTAATTAAAATGAAGTCATACTAGATTAGGGGTACCCTAGATCCAGTGTGACTGGTATCCTTATAAGAAGAGGAGAGGACACGAGACACAGACACACAGAGAAGAAAAGCCGTACAATGATGGAAGCAGATTGGAGTGGTGCACCTACCAGCCAGGGAACACCCAGGGTTGCCGGCAGCCATCAGAAATGAGGAAGCACGGGAAGATTCTTCCCTAGAGCCTTTGGAAAGAACACGACCCCACTGACACCCTGCTTTCAGACTTCTAGCCTCCAGAACCGTGAGAGAATACATTTCTGTTGCTCTAAGCCACCCAGTTTGGGATGTTTTCCCACAGCAGTCTTAGGAATCTAATACACTTGGGCTGACCTTGTTCCATACAACTCCATTCCTTAATACCCACCCTTGCAAGAAACAGATGAAGCCCATCATGGACACAAGACATTTGTGTGTGTAGCAAACATTATTGAAAGTTTGGAGGAGTTTTTATTTGGTCACATCAGTGACCTGTGACCTTAAGACACTGGGATGCCCTTTTCCCCAATGTCTTTCCTCCGCCTTCTCCTAGAAAATCAACTTCCTCACTTCATTATGCAGAACAATCTAGTCCCTGTGTCGTCCTCTCCTCTGGGTTCACCTGACTCTCCAAAGCCCACTGCCCTGCTCTGCAAAGACAATTTACTGTAGGACTTGTCTCCAGCAACAGGAAACATGGCAGGTCTTTGGACCTTTCTGTCTTTCTCTTCTCTTTCTCTCACACGTGTCAGCTAGAGGAAGAAAGCAGTAGAGAGATTTATTTCTGTACTCATTTGAATTATTCTTTCTTCCTTGGGAAGCAAGTACTCTTTTGGTTTTAAGCAGCATTTTTCATCACCAAGCCTGGAAAGGCCATGTCTTCTGCCCATGGTGTATGGGCCACAGTTGACCTTTAATTAGCTTTGGTGACTCTTTATCCAGGTGGACCCACTGCCTTGGCTCAAAATCCTGCCCAGTTTCCAACTGCTACACATGTGGGCCGTCTTCCCAGCTCCTGCTGGAGGCTCTCCCTCCCCCATCCATGGCCATTTTGATGGTCAGAATTGACAGACATGTTGAGGGACCTCAGAGTCCATCTAGTGTGGAAACAGAGACCTAAAGAGGAAAGGGACCTGCCTGGGTCACCCAGCAGGTGGTGGAGGAGCTAAGACTAGAGCTGGGGCTCTTGCCTCTTCCAGCCAGTCTGCAGCGGCTGAGTAGCGAGGCAGGCACTGCTTACCGCCCACAAAGTGCTGCTTGCTAGCTGAGGCTTTCTCCAAATTCCATTTAACCTTGATCTCAAATTCTCTCCATAGGGCCCTGGTTAGAAGGAACATACGCTGCCTCCAAAGTAGCATATACTCAGCATGTGGCAGTAAAATGGTAATAAACCATTGCAAGGATGCTATCTTATGTGGTATACAATATACACAATGGGATATTACTCAGCCATCAGAAAGAACGAAAGCATGTCATTTGCAGCAACATGGATGGACCTAGAGATTATCATATTAAGTGAAGTAAGTCAGACAAAGACAAATATCATACATCACTTATATGTGGAATCTAAAAAATAATACAAATGAACTTATTTACAAAACAGGAACAGACTCACAGACGTAGAAAGCAAACATGATTACCAAAGGGGACAGTGGGGTGGGGCCCGGGGTGGGTAGACAAATTAGGAGTTTGGGATTAACATATACACATCACTATATATAAAATAGGTAAACAGCAAGGTCCTACTGTATAGCACAGGGAACTATACTCAATATCTTATAATAACCTATAATGGAAAAGAATCTGAAAAAGAATATATATTTATATATGTATCACTGAATCACTTTGCTGTACACTTAAAACTAACACAAATTGTAAATTAACTATACTTCAAAAAAATAATACAGTGTGTCCTAAAAAAATGACTTCCACTGGAAAAAAAAGGAATGACATCTTACACATTTAGGTTTACAGAGTCCTTTCCCATAGATCTCAACCAAGGACTATTTTATCCCTCAGAGGACATTTGGCAATGTCTGGAAACATTTTTGGTTTCACAACTGGGAGTTGCCGTCTACTGGGTAGAGGCCTTAGACACTGATAAACATGCTACAAAGTACAGAACAATACCCACAACAAAGAATGACCTAGTGCAGTGGTTGAGAAGCACTGCCATGGATCATATCATTATCCTCCTGACAACCTTCTAAGGCAGAACTTCCCAACCCGGGTCCAGGGCTATCAGCATGTTACACACAGCAGATCCTCCTCTTCACCCTTGAGGCATCCAGGTAGGGCTGGGGAGCACCCCAGTCCCCACTAGCCTCTGGCTGCCTACAGCCTCCTGCTGGGCCCTTGCAAACATGGCCAGAGCTGAGCATAAAAGTGCTTAGCAAGCATTCCTTTAGTCTCCAAAATAGGCAATAGTATCCTTATTACAAAGGTAAGCAAACTGAGACTCAGGAAGCCTGTCAGTTTCAAAGTCACACAATTAGGTGCTGGTTCCAGGACTAGGGAAAAATTAAAGCACAGTTTTTGATGCTCACCATGTAATGTAGGGAAGTCATGTCAATTAATTCCTAAAATTCCTGTAAGTAGAACTGGATTCAAACTCAGGCCAGTCCTATTCCAAAGCTTGTGCCTATTTTCCATCATATAATACCCCCTTCCAGGTGTCTCTTCTCGAGATGAGTGGTAGGTCTTATTCCTCTTGTGGCTGAGTTCGGCACAACACCCAGTACACCGTCGGAACTCAAAAAATGCTTATAAATTGAACAGAACCATCACTCCTTCCATCATTGGCTTAGGTACCCAGATTCAGGACTACTAGAAACTCCTGAGTTTATTGACATTTCCCAACTGCTCCTCTTGCTAGAACTCTGCCCCCAGCAAGGCTTGTCCTTCCTTTCATTTCAGGCTCCACTCACATCTCTCCTCTTTCAGGACAGCTCCACAAATGAACTCTAGTTACTCATTTTCTCGTCTACCTTGAGCATGTAAGCAGGTGGAGCTTGATAGGTAGAATGGAAAGAGCATGAGGCTGCATGCCAGGAGACCTCTTGGGACCTCTGTTTCTTTTTTATGTTAAGAAAGTTGAAAAGATTATTTATAAGATCGTTTCTGTGGGACAGTGAATAACGGCACCACAAAGATGTCCATATCCTAATCTCCAGGGAATGACCAATTCCTCTAACAGCTAGTTGTTGAGCACTCACCATAGCTGGCCCTGATCTAGATGCAGGAGGAGCAGTGGTGAACAAGATAAACCCCTGCCCTCGGGGAGCTTGTACCCTAGTTTGGGAGCAGCATTGGTCCTGCTGACAACGATGCTAACACAGAGACATCTGAACAAGGCTTCATGGTCTTCGGGTCTCCTTCAATAACCACGCGTGGCAGGCTGCCCCACCTCCTGGGTAGGACGCTGAGGCCCAGGCAGGGAAGCCACCAATTTTCTTGCTGGACCCCATGGGTCAGGTCCCCCTCTAGAGGGATACATCCTCTAACCAATCAACAGAGTATTTCCGCACATAAAGCCTACGTGAAAATGAGCTCCCAATCCAAAATTACAAAGCACATGGGGAAATAATCCACCATGACTGAAAGTTAGCAGACAGAACAGATAAAATCAGATCCTCAAGAAATTCAGATAAAAAGACTATAGGCACAACTCTGGGAATATACTAAAATCCACTGAATTGTCCTCTTTAAAAGGGTGCATTTTATAGCATGTGAATTATGTATCAGTAAAACTGTTATTAAAGGAAAAGACCACAGGGTGGAGACCACAATATACATATGTTTAAAATGATCAAAGTCACATTATCTTCCTGTGGGATTATTTAAGAATTAGAGAAAATGTATAATTGGCATAAAACAGTAAGGAGTATTAATTATAATTATTCAGTGATTATTAATTTATCCTCATTTCCACATTTCCTAAGCTCCTTATCATTAAATGTACCTGCGATGTGTCCCATTCTCCTAGAGCCTTAATACCATATTCCCTCAATTCTAAAATGCCATCAATTGTAACACACATCAATTCAATAAAAGTTTTTTTTTAATAAAGCAATCTATCAAATGTACTTACCTACTGTAAGTTGCACTCTGATTTTGGAAATATAAAAAAATGTGAAAAACACATTTAAATTTATAGTACCTGATAAAATTATTTGTGGTAATGTGATAATGGATGCTACTGAGTAACTGACTTCATGCTTTATGACTCTAAATCCTAGAGTATATGAAGGCTGGCAGCTAGAGACTGGCAATGTTAGAGGATGGAGCATAAGACTGTCACAGCCGAGTATGTTTGCCCCCAAGGCAGTGGAGCCCATGGGTCTGAAACAGGAAGGGAAGGACAACACAGAGCCTCCACGAGGGAAATTGCTTCTGTAGCAGGTAGGCATTACCTGGCCCAGTGCTCTATCTTCCTACCAAGGACCCTATACGACTCAGTGTTTGGTGTCATCAGTCTTCCTGGAACTTTTCCTCGCTCCTGGGCCTCAATTTCCCTAACTGTAAAATGGAAATGAACCACATTTTCCAATGGACCACTACCAGTCAAGGTTTATTTGGCTCAAAGTTCGGCAGGATGGAGTTCTGTTTCTTCTTCGCCCCTCTGTTTCTCCCAGTGAGAGGGGATCTATTCTTCAGGAGAGAGCACTGTAGCTAAGGGTGGTGCCTGTTAAGAAGATTTCAGGGATCCACTATTGTCCAAGATTACAAGGTTGGGACTTGTAGGGAGGGCAGAAGGAGAAAAAGGCAAGGGTCAGGGAGACAAAGGGAGAAGGGATTTGCAGATGTCCATCCATGGCTGATTTGGGCCACCCTGAAAGACCATCTAACGGTAGTGATTTAACAGTGGTATTTAATGGTGCACGGAATGAAGCATTGCCACAGAAGTAAGTGTGAAGTTCAAGCCCTTTCACGAAAGATGATGAAGCTGGAAAGCCCAGGCCATCAAGGCCAGGGTCTTAGTATATGCCAGTGTCTCTCAAACTTCAGAAAACCCACAAACCACCTGAGGAGATTGTTAAAATGCAGATTCGAATTCAGCAGATCAGGGCGGTGCTTGAGATTCTACATTCCTGACAAGCTCCCAGGGAATGCAGATGCTGCTCGTGGTCTAGGAACCACACTTTAGTAACAATGGCATAGGAGGTACTGGACCAATTGTCATTCATTCACTCATTCATTCAAGCATCCAGCAAATATTTATTGAACACTTACTATACGCCAGGCAATGTTCTAAGTGTGGAGATACCAAGTAGAAAAAAAACCAAACAAAAAACAGAACATAGAGCTTCGATTCTAAATGAACAAATATATGATTGAATCAGTTAATGAGTGGTGGAAACTTGCGGTTTAGTGCAAAATAGTAATGAAGATGCAACAAAACAAAATCTCGCCTGTGATAATTTATCTTGCAAACCCAGGCTCCACTATTTATTCATTAAAGAAGGGGTGGGAGGAGAGAGGGAATCCTGGGCCACTCACCAGCAGAGTGACCTTGGGTGTGTTCCTTAACTTCTCTGGCCTTTTGATTCTTTTAAAGGAGGAGCCTCTTGCAACTTTCCATGATCACTGTGAGGATTAAATCAGAAAATGTACCCAAATGAACCTGGTCCAAAAGCCTGGCACACGGTAGGCACTTGATATATGGTGACTGCTATCATTTTATTATTACTGACTAAAGTGTGAAAGTGCAGCTGCCTGGGCCCATGTTTCTCCCCAGTCCCCCACCTGGAGTTCTCCCTCCCCCATCACCCTTGCCTCAGGGGGCCACAAGGCTACCCTGATGAGCTGTGCAGCTTACTGTGAAATGCGCTGCATTTTCTCCCCAGCTGCCTCCTGATTGCAGTATTTACTTTTAATCTCCTGTGCCTCAATGCCCGATAAAAACTTTGTCACATTAGATGGTGACAGATGGGGGAGAGAAGGGGGGTAGCCCTGTGAGGGAGCGCCCAGGCCGCTCAACAATCCTTCACCACGCCAATTACGTCCTTCGGTGCTCCCTGGCGTGGGCACCCATGTCAGCGCAGAGGGAAATGGAAAAGCATAAATAAAGACAAAACCAGGCTCGGCGAGGCTTTAATCTGCAGAATAACATTTCTCATTTGTGTGAAATATCACTGGATTCTCTCCCTATGCTCCGGGGGCACACATGAGTGCACACACACACCAGGAGGGAGACGGGTTCCCAAGCCCCAGTGGTAAGTTAACTGTGTGCAGCGCGCCTCCTCAGAGCTGGGTTAACCCACCCCGTGTCCCTAACTGGGCTGTCAGGGACATTGCTTCTTCATGTTTGCAGGGTGTAGTGGAAGAAGAGAGACGGGAACTGACAGAAAGAGGAATGAAAGTGGTTAAGAAATTATCAGATGAGCGTGGAAGGGAGAAGAAGGGCCAGACAATCAGAATTGGTTCTGCTCTTACAATAATGTATAATTATCTCATAATAATCTATGGGATTGGTGCTTAACACTTTCTAAACCTCTTTCTTTCGCGGGTAAACTTCCTGATCCTCAACAATTCTGTGAAGCAATTAAAAATCCTCACATATGTGGAGAGCTTTTCCTATTATGTCTGTTCTCTCTCTCTTTAGGGATGTGTAGCGTTTTGAAGAGTGTGTTAGTGCAGCAGAGCAGCTGTGACAAAGTATCACAAACTAGGTGGCTTAAAACAATGGAAATGGGGCTTCCCTGGTGGCACAGTGGTTGAGGGTCCGCCTGCCGATGCAGGGAACACGGGTTCGTGCCCCGGTCCGGGAAGATCCCACATGCCGCGGAGCGGCTGGGCCCGTGAGCCAAGGCCGCTGAGCCTGCGCGTCCGGAGTCTGTGCTCTGCAACAGGAGGGGCCACAATAGTGAGAGGCCTGCGTACCGCAAAAAACAAACAAACAAACAAAAAACAATGGAAATGTCTTCTCTCATCGTTCTGGAGGCCAGAAGTCTGCAAGCAAGATGTTGGCAGGGCCAGGCTCCATCTGAAGGGCCCAGGGGAGGATACTTCCTTGCCTCTCCCAGCTTCCGGAAGCCACAGACGGTCCTTGGCTTGTGGCAACCTAATTCTAATTTCTGCCACCCTCTTCACATGGCCGTCTCTCTGTGTCTGTGTCCAAATTTCCCTCTAAGAGCACCAGTCATATTGGAGTTAGGGCCCACCTTGATGACCTCATCGCAACTTGATTACATCTGCAAAAAAAAAAAAAAAAAGTCACATTCCCAGGTGCAGAGTTTAGGACTTAAACGTATCTTTTTAGGGGACAGGATTTGACCCATAACACAGAGGTACAGTGATGGAAAGGCATGTGTTTTGAAAGCAGACAAGCTTGTGATTGACATCAGCCTTAGAGACAGCTGCTGTGTCTTCTGCTGTAAGAGGGGAGAGTCCCCGGGGCCACACTCTTCCACCTGAGGCAGTGAGGTCCACTAAAGCCCTCCCGCCCCGCGGCACATGGAAGGCTTCACGGAGCTGCTCGTGCGCACGCTCAGAAGCCTCCACCTGCCTGCCCATCTCGCACACATTCGCAGCACGCATCTGCAACATCAGGGGGCAAGGGGAGGGGCCTGAGCGCTACTGAAGGAGTTGACAGAGTCCAGAGAGGAAGGCAGAGGCTGTGTCTGAGAGACCCCGTGATGGAAGCTGCAGGGGCAGGGGCTGAGGGCTCTTTGAGTATAGTTATGAGTCCCTGGGGCCCGAAATGACCCACTGTACCAGGACTTGGTGAGCTGCTGCTGCCATAGACGACACTTGAAGTAGAACTGGGTGACTGAGAGCTGGACACGAGGAAATCAAACACAAGTACACTTCTAGACACTCCTGGCTATAGGTGTCACCAAAACCCTAGCAGGACAGCTTTGTCAGCTAACCCCTGAACTTCCTGGCTTCATTCTCAACTGCACTGAATGGACACTGGCTTAAGGAGAAGGAAAGGGGGCTGCTGAGGCCTGGCCACTGAAAGGGCAGGAGTGGGCAGCAGGGAACAGGGGATTACAGAGAGCCTGGTGGAGAAGGCCCTATGAGAGAGAAAGCCCAGGAAGCAGAATTCTAGCAATACCCTAAGGCAAGAAGTGGAGGGGAAAGTCGCAGACAGGGTTATCCCCAAATTGTAAAGCGAGTCTTTGAGAAGGTGATTGTCTCACAGATGGAGGATGGGGGTGCGGAGAGGCTGCCAAACGGCACTGTGACAAGAGGAAGATCTCATGCAATGTAATCTTTTTTAAAAATTGAAGTGAAATACACCTAACATAAAACTAACCATTTGAAAGTGTACAATTCCGTGGCTGTTAGTACATTTGCAGGGTTGGGCAACCATCCCCTCTATCTATCCAAATATTTTCATTACCCCCAAAGGAGACTCCACCCCCATTAAGAAGCCACTCGGCATTGCTCCCTGCTCCTCCCCTGGCACCCACTAATCTGGTTTCTCTCTGCATGGGTATTTCGTATAAATGGAACTTCGCAATAGGTGACCTTTGGTGTGGGCTTCTTTCACTTAGCATCTTGGGGTTCACCCATATTGTAGCATGTATCAGTACGCCGTTCCTTTATACAGCTAAATAATATTCCATTGTGTGGATATACGCTTTGTTTATCCATTATTCCTTGATGGGCATTTGAGTTGTTTCCATCTTTTAGTTACTGGGCATGCGATGTAATTTTGATAGGAATTTTGTTAAAGTAGCTGTTTATTCCGGCCAAGTGAATGTTGAAAGAACAGTTACTATGGTTATTATGATTGTATTCCAAGTGGGCGTTTACAGTGGTTATTGTATGGAATAAAATGGAATAAAGGACTTCTAGAGAAATCTCCCTCCCTCCCTCTCACTTCCTCACTCCCAAAGGTAGGAAAGGAAACAACGAGAACGATCCCTCTCTCAATCTTTCTCACCCTCTTCTTCTTTCCCCTTTTCCTTCTCCTCCCTCTCTGCTCTCATCCATTCATTTATTCAACAAATATTTCTGGGGACCCTGGGCAGCATTGCTAACTCCCAGCTCCAGGTCCCAGGGAATCATGGCCCCAAACTACAGATGCCACTCCGGCTTCTGGTGGCAACTTCCCATTTGCCCTTCAGAGCAGAGAGAGAATGGCTGGCACCTGGAGTGGGCTTCCATCCAAAGGGCAGAAAGGGCGCAGTTCAAAAGTTAAAGAGACCTGGGGAACTTCCAAAGGCCCAATTGCTAACACGCACAAGTACCCCAGCGAAGACAGGGTACTTGTCCCCTGGAGGGGCTCCCAAGAGCACCTTGGCCCTGACGCATCCACGGGAGCAATGAAGCCTTCACTCCTTCTGAGGCTGGGGCTGGGGTGGGGGGAGCAATGGATGGTTCCCTGGACTGGGCCCCTCTTTGCTCTCCATACCTTGGGTGTCTGCATGAGAATCTGAGAGACAGATATGGAAAGAGACAGAGACAGAGACAGAGAGACAGAGAGAGAACCTGATTAACTATTTAGTAAGTTGACAGGGCCTCCAGTGAGAACATAAACCATAAAAAAGGGGACTCCATAATATTGTTAAACCATATATTTCTATGTTTAACAAAACTACCCACAGTTTATTCTCATGTAGATTCAAGTCTTCTGAAACACTCCTTCTAACGCCTTCATAAGATCCTGCATAAAAGCCACCTTCAGGCTTGGTGTTTGAGTCCACACTTGTGGGGTTCAGTATGAGAGTCCAGACCCAAAACACCCATGCAGTGCTTCTCCAAGTGTTACCAGTGGAACATGCAATACAATACATGCAAGCTGGGGTGCTTGGGTAAATTTTGGATTCCTTGGTCTCCCGTGAGAAGAGTGCCTCTTTCTTAAGGGTGTCCTCCCACCAAAGTCCAAGAATTGGGTCTCCTTGGTTCCAGTTTTTCTGGCTTAAGTCATGTTCCATCCTAAATCAATCGCTATGGACAGAGGTGAGGGTAGGAATGTAACACTCTGTCAGCCAGGACAAGTGGAGAACAAGGGACGGTGTTTGCAGAGAGACAGATTTTGAGCCCAAGAGGAAGCCCTTTCCAACAATGAGAGCTGACCAGTATCTGATAGGCTATGACTTAAGGAGTGAGCTCCCGCTTACAGGAAGTCCTCGAGCAGAGGCTGATGACCATAAATCAGGTTTGCTACAAAGGGGTTTCTGTATCAGGTAAAAAGCTGGAATAAATGAGGGTCTCGCATTAGTTCTCCACGGCTGCTATAACACATTGCCACGAACTTAGTGGCTTAAAACAACACGGATGCAGTATTTGACAGTTCTATAGCTTAGAAATCTAACATGAATCTCACTAGACTAGAATCCAAATGTCAGCAGGGCTGTGTTCCTTTCTGCAGGCTCCAGAGAGAATCTGTTGTCTTGCCCTTTCCAACTTCTAGGGGCCACCAGCATTCCTTGACTTATGGTCCCCTTCCTCCATCTTCGAGCAACAGTGGGTTGAGTCCTTCTCCCGTCACATCACTCTGACCTCCTCTTCTGCCTCCCTCTTCCACAGTTAAGGACCCTAGTGATTATATTGGGCCCATCCAGATAATCCAGGATAATCTTTGTATTTTAAAGTTGGCCGACTTTTGTAGGTCAGCCTTACTTCATTCCATCAGCAGCCTTACTTCCCTTTTGCCACATAAGATAATGTATTCCCAGGTTCGTGGGATTAGGACATGGACACTTTTGGGGGCCACTGTTCTGCTTACCATAGGACCTCCATGTCCCTTCCCAGCCAGAGATTCGGGGGTCCTATAACTGATTGGATCACTGGGTCTTTTCAAGCAGGACAGAGACTCGGACACAATCGGGCACAACAGTAATGCTCTTCAGATCCCTCCAAGAGCACATTACGTGTTGGTTGTTTGCTTTGAAACCAGAAGGCAGGTTACACAGTAATTACCTCTTTGTCTATTAGCAGCAATTACACTCCAGTCTGTAGGAGGTCTAGAATGACCGTGGACTCAGCCTCTTTCTCAGAAAATCTATTAACTGTCTAACTAAAGAGCCATTACAGAGCACTTGAAATTACAGAGTTACCTGCCTTAGAAAAGTTCCTGCCATCTTCCAGAGAGGGCAGAGAGGATGAAGCAGCAGGTAGACAGTGGGGGAGGGAGTCTTCTCCCCTTGAATTCTCATGGTCCCATGAAAGTTGGAGCATTCTGAGCCTTGACCCAAAGGCAGTGATATAAAATAAGAGTGGCTCTTCAATGCTACTTCCTGGGTGACAGGCATGGAGCTGGGGCTTTACACACCCCAGAGGCAAGTTCCTGAGAGATGCTACTCCTTCCGGGCCTTCCCAGGCTGAGAGGAACACGCTGAAAACGTGTTTCAATGACAGAGGGGCATAGGCCTCCAGGGGTCTGAGTGTTAGCTGGGAAAGGCATTCAGGCCTCAGCCTTCCAGAACCATCCTGAGCCAGCCTGCGCCCTTAACAAAGGCAAGGGGGTAGAAACAGCACTGAGCAAGGGACATGCAAGAAAGAAGCTTATTTTTTAAAGCATGCAGTTTGGAACAGAAGAGTGAGGCTGGCTGTGGGCTGAAGCCAGGCTCTGGAGCGTCTTGCCTTCTAGGTTAAAATGTTTACTCCATCACCATCAGGAACCATTGAAAGGGTGGGTCGGGACATGGTTGTACCCTTTAGACAGACCTTTCTGTCGACTGTCAGCCAACTTTTTCTGCAGAGGACCAGAGAGTAAATATTTTAGGCTTTGCTGGCCATCTGCTCCCTGTCACAACAACTCAGCTCTGCTGTTATAGTGCAAAAACAGCCCGAAACAGTATATAATCAAATGAACTTGGCTCTGTTCCAATAAAACTTTATTTACAAAAGCAGGCTGGGGGTCGGATTTTCCTACGGGCCACAATTTCTCAACCCCTGGTCTAGATGATGGATTTGAAGAATATGTGTATTCTGTGTCCTATAACTCAGGATTCCCACCCACTCTTCTTTTATTCATTGGCATATTTAAACGGATTGTTGGACTGGCTCAAATAACAACAGTGATAGCAATTTATCATATTAATATAACTTTTTACAGTTTACAGATCTCTCTCATATAAACAGTTTCACATGATCCTTACATAAGTTGAGGACATGAAGACTCAGAAAACTTAAGTGACTTGCTCAGATTTTTTATCTGTTTGAGGCATTTTTAATTCTGTTTGAGATCAGTTTTTTGTTGTTGTTTTTTGTTTTCTTTTCTTTTTTGGTCGCAATGCACGGCATGCGGGATCTTAGTTCCCAGACCAGGGATCGAACCCAGCCCCCTACAATGGAAGCGCTGTGTCTTAACCACTGGACTGCCAGGGAAGTCCCTGAGATCAGTTTTGCCAAGGGTCACATCTGTCTCCCATTTCCATATGTTCCTCTTATTAGTAAGAAAATATGAAGGCTGACTGAGCAGTTCGTTCTTCGAGGGTGTATTATGATGGTAGGAACTCCTACCCAAATTCCAAGTTCCAGAGAGCTACCTGAAGAGTAGGTTGTGGTGAAGACCCTGGTCTCAAGCGTGGGGCTGGGCTGCACGACAGGGAAGGTCTTTGGGACTGTGGCTAGGTCTCATCTCTCCCTCTGCACCAAGCCGAGAGGATGACTCCTTTCTCAGGAGGACAGCAGCTGTATCCAGGAATTCAACTCCTGGCACTGGCTTCAGAAGGCTCATTCACAAGGATGATGTTGACACGGACCAGTTAAAGGAATACCGAGTTGAGGAAAGATATGCAGGGAGTGGGAATTTGAGCCATTTCCTGGAGTGTAAGGAATAAGGGAAGCTTGGCATTACAGGCCCAAATTTAAGACAATAACTCCTGCCTAGAGGTTAGAAACCCAGTTCATGATAATGGCTTTTAGTGCGCAAGGGGGAGGGGTTGGCTATTCCAATAATTGGGCTTCCCAACTGACATTTAGTGGGTGTGTCCAGGGAGACTGGCATCCAAAAGCACACAGGATAATCCTGCACAACAAAGATCGTCTCCTACCTCATGTGAATTTTAAAAACTCTACTGGACATTCATGTAATTGAAAAACCTGATTTGAATGATCTGAGTCTGAACCTGACACTTTTTTTTAACATGTAAACACAAAGCAATCTTTTGCAAAGTTTTAACATGACCAAACTTTCCAGCAATTCAACTCTTGTAAATCAAGGTGAAATTGGACTCTGTTTTGTTCAGGACTTGCCATGAATTGTTCACTATTTCAGAAAATGAAATCAGAAACTGGGGACACCACTCATAGTATTTCACTCATTTGGTAGCATGTATTGATCTATACTTCCGAATTCACAGTAAATCTACAAATAGGTGCAAAGTTCCAACTCCTTTGTAAAACTCTTAGCTCATATTTTGAAACGATTATAGACTCACAAGAAGCTGCAAAGATAGTACAGAGAGGTGCCCGATACCCATCACCCAGCTTCCCCCAATGGAAACATTTTACCTAACTATAGTTCAGCAGTAAATTCAGGAAATTGATTGGCACAATACAACTAACTAGACTATACACCTTACTCAGATTTCTCCAACTGACTCTTCCTTTGTGTCATCTAGTGTCATTGTACCTGGTCATTAATAGATTAAAATACAAATGGTTTTGTTATAAATTATTTATATTTTTTCTATATATGACGCTTAAAGTCACATTATTTTCTTAAATAAACTACTTTTATTTGATTTCTTCCTTGTTCTACACTTGGAACTTATTATTCTTAAAATATGCATTTATATAGGTTATATTATTTGTGGATTGCATTTTACAGTGGTAAAAGAGGCACTAAAACATCTGGCAGAAGAGAGGGATGGGGTTGAAGAATTGATAAGGTTAATGCCATCCACAGCTCCCTAACCGTCCCTGTCCCCTTGCACTGCTGGGTACCTCATCAATGTGTTTGCTTGGGTATTAGCCATTTTTGTGCAAGAGAATTTTAGCCCTTTGCTTCTCCCTCTCTGCCTTAGTCAGCTCAGGCTGCTAGAACAAATACCATAAACTGGGTGGCTTGAATGACAGTTACTTATCTCTCATGGTTCTGAAGGGTGGAAGTCCAAGATGAGGATGCTAGTCAGGGTTCTGATGAGGGTCCCCTTCCTGGCTTGTAGACTACCTTCTTGCTGTGTCCTCACATGTCAGACAGACAGCTCTGGTCCCTTCCTCTTCTTATATGGGTACTAATCCCATCATGGGAGCTCCAGCCTCATGACCTCTTCTAAACCTAATTACCTCCCAAAGGCCCCAGCTTCTAATACCATTGCACTGGGGATGAGGGCTTCAACATACGAATGGGGATGGGGGAACACAAACATTCAGTCCATAGCATTTTCCTACACTGGTTTAGATTAATTAATCCAACAAACAGGGGAGTCACATTCATTGTAAGACAAGGTGGTATAACTTCCTACAGGGAACACAGAAATAATTAAGTATGGTTCCTGTTCTCTAGGAATTCACAGCTCGCTGGGGTGTTCAAAGACCCACTCCCTCCCAACCCCAGGATCTGAAGATGAAAATGCAGTAGCATCAACAGGAAGGAGAGCACTTCTCCGGCTCTCCTCCACATCCCTTATCAGCCAAAGGCCATCCAGGTGTTTTCTGGGAGTTCCTAACAGACGTGTCCTGTGGTCTCATTACCAAGCCCTCTGGCCAGCAGGTGGCAAAACCCTTCTGCTTCCACAGCTGGGTGCCGCCCAGGTACCCCTGAGAGCACTTACCCTCACCACCATTGCCTCTGTGGCTTCTGCAAGGGGGCTACGTGGGCACAGACACCAATATTGCTGCCTTTGACCGAACCTACCCTTACAGAGGCTGGCGTAGGCGGTGGGCATCGTCCAGGCCTCCCAAAGAACCCAGCACCTTCCAACACCAGGAGCTCCCACCACAGCTACTGCCGCCACATCCTACACCACAGGCCCCTCCTGTCATGGACACAGCTGACACAATGTGCCCTGGGGACTCCCGCGTGCCAGAGCCATCTCTGCTGCATGGAGGGGGAAGAATTCCTCTTAGCATCCCCCTACCCCCCAACAGTGCTGGCGTGTGCACCCAATTGCCCAAGGAGATTTGGAGTAAAAAGTGTTTTTTGGTGGGGGAGGTGAGGGCAGACTTAGAGTCAGAATGCTTGCTTTTGTATCCACATCTGCTCTCTACTGCATGACCTTGGGCAAGAAATTTTCTGAGCCTCAGTTTCCACATCAGAAACACAGGCAAGACAATAGTAACTATGTCATAGGTTTTGTATGAAGATGCATGATAATAATGACTTAAAGAGCCTTTCACATGAAACAAGAACTATTCTAAGAGATTGAATCCTCACACCAACTATTATCATTCCCCTTTTACAGATAGGGGAACGAAGACACACAGTAATTAACTTCAGTTGCCAGCAGTCACAGAGCTAACTAACGGCATAGCCAGCATTTGAACCCAGACCTTCCAGTTCCAGAGGCCATGTGCTTAACCTCTGTGCCACACTGTCCCTCATGGGGAGCCCTGTTCTCAGTGCTTTGCTTGAAAGAACTCATGTCTCCTCCCACAATCCTAGGACATAAGAACTGTTATTATGCCCATTTTACAGAGGTGGCAACTGCGGCAAAGAGAGAATAAGCAGGCAGGATACAGGAGATAATGCACTTAAAAGTGTGTAGCAGTAATTATATGTTAGCCTACTGTTCCCAGGATTCAGACATGCATCCATGGAGCTGGGTTCGGGAGGCTTTCTGAGGTCTGGGACCTCCACTGTGCCACAAACAGCTGAGACAGGCCAAGCATGGTTAGTACTTAGAACACCATCAAGTTCTTATTTATTGATAATTTTCAGATCTCTAACAGGTTTTTTGGGATCCTCTAGAGCCCAAGGGCCTTTGCTTAAACCCTAGTTCTGTCATTTAGTCTTAGTCATGCACATGAAGTATGACCTTTTTGAAATTCCATTTCCGCATCAGCTGTGTAGGTAAAGTAACACCTGCTACTCAAAGTGTGGTCCATGGACCCGCAGCAACAGTATCACCTGGGAGCTGGACAGAGATGAAGCATCTCAGACTTCACCTCAGATCTGCTGAGTCAGAAAGTCACTTTCGCAAGATGCCTGGGGATTCATGCGCGTTGCCACACCCATCCCATAGCACTGTTAGGAGGATGGTGGTAATGATGAATCCCAAATATTTAGACGGAGTAACAGACTCTTAGCAGATAACAGCTAAGCTTGTCAAAGTGCTTACCATACGCTGAATCTTAACATACATTCTTCCACTTAATTCACATGATGTCCTATGAGGTGGTTTTTATAATCTCAGTTTTGCAGAAGAGGAAACCAAGCACAGGAAGGTCATGTGGTTTTCCCACAATCCCATAGCAAGTAAGCGGAGGAGGCAGGTTCCTCCAGAGTCTGCAATATCAACCACAAGCCTGGATGTTTCCAAAGCACTGTCATTAAGTCTCCTAACAATGCTTCCATTAATATAATAATAGTCACTTCCACTAATTGAATCCTTACTACGTGTCAGAGAGAGGGCTCTGTGCATTCATAGGTTATCTGACTCTCAAAAGTCCTATGAGGAAACAATTTTCATCCCCATCCTAAAACCAAGACACTTAGACCAGAGAGGTTAAATAACGTGCCAGTAGTTGCACAGCCAGAAAGTGGTAGAGTCAGGATTCCAACCAGGCAGTCCTGCTTCAAAGCCCAGCTTCTCCACCCACAAACTATGCCATCTCCTCCTGGCTTCAACCTGTCCTCCTCTGGTTTTAAATTCTGTTTCCACCATAATCTCACGAGATCTGCCCTTACGCCCAGGCAATGGGGTCCCTGTCCCCGTACAGTCACTCTTCTCCAGCTGTGCTCCTCCCCATGGGACAAGGAGTCTGGAGCCAAGCCTGTGCTCCTTTGTAGACCATATCCCCTGTCCACTTGGCCCTAAATGGCTTCCAGCATCTACGTGGGCCTCTTTCCTGGGTCCACCCTTAGGAGGTGGGTCAAGCTTCCAACGTGCTCACCCCATGCCTGATGGATGGTCAAGGGGCAGCTGTGTGGCACAGAGCCAAAGCTTGGGGTGCCAGCTGGGGTGTCCTTGGGGAGGAGAAGTGGGAGAGCCCTGTACGCTCTCGTTCCAGCCACACAGGTGAGGAGCAGGCGGGCTCTCAGGCCTTGCCCTCCGGTTGTGTGCTGCCTATAGTTTCCATCTCCACGCTTTGGTCTTAACTTCCTGGTTGAGAAGCACTTTGACTTAAACTCCTCTCGACCACCCGGGGCCTAAGCAGGGTGCTGTACCCTCTTTAAGTGCATTGGGTAAACATGAAGCCAAGGGGTCTTGTTGATCTAGCCCCAGTTTCAATTCTGGTTACTAACAGGGTGGGAGACAAGGGGATCCCCAACTGGCCACAGGCCGCCAGTCCCAGCAGATGGGCCAACGGGCAGAGACCCGCCTCACCCCTCCCAGGCCCTGCCCAGACGGGAGGAGAGGCAGCCGAGGGCGCAGCTTGTGAGGATGTGTGAACAATGCAGGGTGGGCATGGGGTGCTGCTCAGAAAGATTATCTCACAGTTCAAACTCGTTAATGAAAGAAATAAATTAACCAAGCTCATTTTTCAGGGAATTCTTGTGTAAACTGGAAATTTTCCAGTCTGTGAGCCCTGTGTCAGGCCCTCCCATAAATCACAGCAAGTAGGCTGTCGGCTTGGCAGAGGGGGAAGGGGCGAGGGGGACAGCAGCGGAGCAGAGGGGAAGCCAGAGGCTGCCAGGGCAGCCGCGCTGGAAGGACCGTGCTCTCCTGGCACCTTCTCTCTCCACGAAGCGCTGGGAAAAGAAAAAGGAAAAGAAAGAGCAGCACCAAACACAGGGCTTCTGCCAACCCGTCTGCAAACACTCCTAGGTCCCCACACCTCTAACCTGGGAGAGACCCCGAAACAGGTCATTTTTTAATTGAATACGATATTAATTACCGCGTGCACCATTAACAGTTTGTGGGATTTGACTAATTAATGTAATAGTTTTTGAGTCACGCTCATTAAATATGAAAATTACGCTGGTGAAAGGTATTGGTTTCATTATCAATCTTGTATGGACAGGATGGGGGCAGGGACCGGCAGACGGGATGGACCCCTGCCTGCCTCTTCTGGCTGTGAAGAGCTGTATTGTGGTTCCACGATTGAGGGGAGCCTGCAAGGGGGCCTAGTGGAGGAGGGAGGGAAGTTGAGCCTGAGGGAAAGTTGGGAGCAAAGTCTCATCAGGCCTGACCCCTGATGACGTAGTGACCACACAGGGCTCTGAAAAACAGATCCCTGCATTCCTTTCCAGCCCAGACTTGTCCAGGTGAAAACCCTCTCTTAGATTCATTCATTCATTTATTCATTCATTCACTGAGGTACGGTGTGGTGGACACTGGTGGCTCACTGTCTAATACAACGTCCATCCCAACCCCCACTCTCTTAGCCTGCCTCCATCTCGGGCTAAAAAAGGGAATACTTAGATTCAGAGCCTCCTTTGCAGCTGAGGATGGTCATGTGACACCATGTGGCCAATAAGATTTAAGGGGGGAGCAAGATTGAAAGGACAGTTCTGGTGTCACTGTTCCTTGTCTTCTGTTTTTTGAACATGAGGGGAAAGCCAAGAGACATGCAGAGATGCTGGTCCTGATGCTGTTGAGCCCGTGAAGCATCCCCAGAATCATTTACTCTTTGTTCTGGGAGAAAAAAATAACCCTCTGTTTATTGAAAACACTGATAATCGTTTTTTCTGTTATTTGCATCTAAAAGTGTTCCTAATGGATACACATGATACAGGCACTAGGCTGGGTGCTGTGAGAAATTCAAACAAGCTTACAGTTTAGTCACCATGAAGGGCAAAAGGATAAAAAATTTTAAAATACCTGCCATTCGAGGCAGCCAAGGCCAAGTGCCAGCTGAGTGGCCTCCAAGGGTTGCTCTTCATCTGGGGAGCCCCACTGAGCCTTACTATTACGTACAGCTGGGGCACATCCTGACCCTCCAGTGCCCTGGTTCTCAAACATTTAGATCATCACCTGTGGACACAGCCGCCTGAGGTTTTCAAAGGAAGATGGGTCGGATTGTCCGGGAAACCTCTATCTGTGGTCAGGACAGGAGGTAACTTGGGCTTTGAAGGATGGATGGGATTTCCAACAGCAGAAATGGGAGAGGGGAGGAGAGGGCTGCCTCCCACGGTGGGTGAGGAAGAGACGGCAAGCAAGGCCCAGAGGTGGGAAAACGAAAGTCCATCTCAAGGGTTGAAAAGTAGCCCCAATAGGTTACAATGGAAGGAAGAGAGTGTGGGATCCCCGCTCTCTGCCCTGCTGCAGAGACCAGCAAGGACCTGGAAAAAACCTGATAGTGACTGTGCTCATTTCCTATTATTGCTACAACAAACTACCACAAGCTTAGTGGCTTAAAACAACACGTGTTGGTCATCTCACTCTTCTGGAGGTCAGAAGACCAAAGGGGCCTTATCAGGCTAAAATCAAGATGTCAGCAAGGCCATGTTCTAGAGGAGAACGCGTTTTCTTGACCTTTCCAGCTTCTAGAGGCTGCCGGCATTCCTCGGCAAAGAGCTCACGGCCCCTCCCATCTTCAAAGCCAGCAATAACCAGTCAAGTCTTTATCACATGGAATCACTCCGACACTCACTCTTCTGCTTCTCTCTTCCATGATTTAAGGAACTATGTGATCACTGTGATGGTTAATTTTACGTGTCAGCTTGGCCTGCCCATTTCTTTGGTCAAACACCAGTGCAGACGTTGCTGTGAAAATATTTTTTAGATGTGATTAACATTTAAATCAGCAGACTTTGAGTGGAGCAAATTACTCTCCATAATGTGGGTGGGCCTCATCCAATCAGTTGAAGACCTTAAAAGCAAAGATGGAAGGCTTCCCTGGTGGCGCAGTGGTTGGGAGTCCGCCTGCCGATGCAGGGGATGTGGGTTCGTGCCCCGGTCCGGGAAGATCCCACATGCCGCAAAGCGGCTGGGCCCGTGAGCCATGGCCATTGGGCCTGCTCGTCTGGGCCTGTGCTCCGCAACAGGAGAGGCCACAGCAGTGGGAGGCCCGCGTACCACAAAAAAAAAAAAAAAAAAAAAAAAAAACCCTGCCTGGGTTTCCATCCTGCAGATTTCTGACTCAAGACCGCAACATCCACTCTTCCCTGAATCTCCAGCCTGCTGGCCTGCTCTTACATTTCAAACTTGCCTGCCCTCACCACCCTGTGAGCCAATTCCATATATATATTTCCTATACAGTTCTGTTTCTCTGAAGAATCCTGACTGATACGATTACACTGGGTCCACCCAGATAATCCAGGATAATCTCCCTATTTTATTAATTTTATATTTTAAAATTTTGGCCACGCCTCACGGTTCAGCATGTGGGATCTTAATTCCCTAACCAAGGATCGAATCTGCACCCCCTGCCGTGGAAGCTCGGTGTCTTGACCACTGGACCGTAATCTCCCTATTTTAAAGTCAGCTAATGAGCAACCTAACTCCATCTGCTACCTTTATTCCTTGTTGCCATATAACCTACCATTTTCACAGGTTCTGGGAATGAAGACATGAACATTTCTGGGGGGGGGGGGTGGAAGAATTTATTCTGCCTATAGTCAAAATGTAAATAAATAGAACTTTATTTTCCTCCCATAATAATATGTCTGGAAGTGGAAGTTGAGCCTTGGGGGCATTGCTCTATGACTCAGGCTCTTTATAGCCTTCCATACGTTGGCTTTGGTTCTTAAGCTCGCCACCTCATGCTCACAAAACAGCTGCCTCAGCCCCCAACATTATATCCTCATACCACTATGCCAAGCAGGAAGGAAGAGAATAGGCAGGAAGGCCTTCCCCTTTCGTCCAAGGCAACAAACCTTTCCTGCAGCTTTCCACAAACTCCTTTTTGCATGTACTGATGGGACCCGAGTTACATGGCCATTTCTAACTGCAAAAGACACTGGGAAAGTATGTGACTGTGTATCCTGTATGGAGAGAGGCAGGGGAAACAGAGGGGGCTTTGAAATGGCTTTGGGTATCCGTACTGTGATGTCTGCCACACAAGTTCACACACAGCTTTGCATAGCAGACCTGGGACTGGGCAGGGTCCTGCAGGGGGCTCGTGGCCACTACTCTTCTTCATGATCCTGTCTTAACAAGCGGATTGTCTGCACAAATCAGGGGAGCCTTGTGGTAGGAGTGTGGCTCTCACTGCTGTTTGAACTCGGTCACTTCTTCAACAGTGAAGCAGAGTTGCTCTGAGGATGAATGAGATAAGCTGTGTAGATTTGTTAGGTAGCAGAGCAAGTTACTTTTACCCAGAAATCACAGCCTGGGGGGGCCAGAGGAGATGCAAGGGGAAGACAGGAGACCCAACCCTGGGGCCCCAGCCCACCCATCACAGAATGTGCAGCCCTCCATTTCCAAAATGCTGTCTCCATCCCTTGCAAGTTCTTTATTGGTACTATTGATTATTCTTTTTCATTAATTAGTGTTTGCTGAGTGAAGGAGAGAGACCCATTGGGCCAAAACCTCTTTCAAGCTGCCAGGGGACCCAGAGCAGGGCAGGAGAGATTTCAGCAGGAACAGGAAGGCAAAGGCCCTCGGAGGAAAATCAAAATCCCCTTCACCCCAGGCTCTCTCCTCCCAAGCACCGTGAAGGGAGCTGGGGACCCGGGGCCTGCTGGTGACAGTGACTAACTGCGGGGCAAGCCCGGGGGAGGGGCCAGGCCAGCTCCATTACGGTTATGGTCCTGGCTTGGCGGGCTGTTCCCGGGTGAGCTCAGGGGGTGGCTGTGTGCCAGGTGGGGGGCTGGGGGAAGGAGCACCCATGGGGTTGGGTGGGGAGTGTGGGGAGGGAAGGAGGGAGGAGCCAGCGTGTTATAAAACACTAAACCCTGGTTGAAAGTTTGTTTCCTTAATTTTAAAAAAAGAATTAAGGGATGTTGCTTGAGAAAAACAGAGAGGGGGAACTGAAAAAGAGGCGAAGACAGAACAAGAGACAGAAGGACAAGGAAGGACAGGAGGGACCAGGAGAGGGGACCAGGAATTAACGAGGCTGGGCACCAGATACGGGCGGAAGGTGGGGGGCTGCTCCTCAGAGGTGGGGAAACTTGCTCGGGTCTCAAAGAATGGCTTTGAATTTGGCCTCTCTGACCCCAAAGGCCAAGCTTTTCACCAGGCCACAGGCTGTGGAGGTGGAGGTGGAGAGGGAGGCTCTGGGGACAAGGGGCCCAGGTGTAACTCACCTGAGTGGGGGAGGAGCTTGGTAGCCCCACGGTGGCCCTCAGGGTCACCCTGATCAAACGCCCTTGGTGGGTTGTCTATGATCTGTGGTGACAGCTGCCATCCCTGGTGGAACTGGGGTGCCTCCCCTGCGTCCTTGAGGTATGGCATTGCCTGGAGTTTAAGGGCTGTGACTCTAGAGCCAGACAGCTTGGATCCAAATCCTGGCTCTGCCATTTGAGAAAACTACTTAAATCCTTATGCCTCAGTTTCCTCTTATGGAAAATAAGGGTAATAATAGTTTCCATCTAATAGGGTTGTTATGGGTGTTCAGTGATGTATGTAGTGTGCTCAGAACCAGCATCAAATAAGTACTCAACAAGTTTAGCTGTCGTTAGATACTTCTTTACTAACAAAATCCTTATGTTGTTGAGGATGGCAATGTGCCCAGCTAAAAAACTACATTTCCCAGCTTCCCTCACAGTTAGGATACCCCATGAGATGTTAGAGGAGGTCATTGTGCGGGTCTTCCAGGAAACCTCTTTAAAAGGGACTGACTCTTCTGGCAAGCTCATCTTTTCCCCCCTTCTTCATGCCAGGAAGGTGGGTATGATGACCTGAGCTGCAGCAGCCATTCTGCAACCCTGAGGTCCCCTTGAGATAGAAGCCATGCAGTAAGGGTGGTGGAACAGAAAGGTAAAGGAGCCAGAGACACTGACCACATCGAGGGACTGGACCTCCGGACTCCATAAGCCCTTTGCCTGAGAGAAAAACAAACCCTTAACTTGTTTAAACTACTGTAGCTTCAGGTTTCTGTTAATTGCTGCCCCCAAAATCCAAGCTGATGCAGATTGAAAAGTTAAGTAGATTCTAGAAGAGTTAGAGAAATTTAAACTGATAAATCCAAAATGGGTGATTTGTGGAAAGTGGGTGTGGTTGAGGACATGTCTGGGAGGTTTCAAATAACCTCAGAGGTCCCATGACCTGTCCCTTGGACTAGAGTATCTGTGAGTCCAAGTCAGGGAGTGATTGTCTTATTATTGTCTTCACCAAAGCAATGAGAAAAAAGGTTTTCTAGAAACCAGTGCAGAGCACAAGCTCCTAGACATCAACATCCCATTGTCAGGAAGGGAGGGAAGCCCCCAGAAGACCACCAGAAACAGGACTGTTCAGCAACCTGAGGTCATAGGGGCAGCTACTGATGTTACCCGTCTGCACGGCTCGCTTCATGCTTCTGAGGATGACACACACTCTAAGCCTTAGAAAGTCTCAAAAGGCCACTGTTGTGTTGGGATGGGGTGAAGGAGGGCCCTAGGACAATTCTCATCTCTAAACCTCTGCAGTTCTCCTATGGGTCCGTGTGCAGCGGGCGTTCCATGTCTGGAATATCTCATGATCCTTGGGACACAGTGTGTACCATGTTGCAGGTGCAGCCCCAGGTGAGATCGGGGGTTCTCGGCTCCTCGGGTCCTGGTCCTCGGGTTGGATGGTGGCCACTTCTTGCAGGAAATAAGGAAGGACTATATCTTCCCAGGGTAGTAGGGGTGGGTTGCTCCCTGCACCACTTCCCCAATCTCAGCTCTTTGAAATGAATGAGAAAAGAAGGCCAAGGGGCCAGGAGAGGCCCCAAACAGGTGTTCCCCGCTCAGACACCTGTGAGGGTGGGCTGAGGAGAAGCTGCATGCGTTGATGTGGTTGTTTGAGAAAAGGACCCCAGATTAGAAAGACGGTAGCACTGAGGTTCCCCATTGGGGCCTGAGGCCAAGGGGCAAGGAGAGGCCAGCACTGGGTGGAGGGCAGCAGTGAAGACCTCCAGAAGCCGGTCAGGGAGGCTCAGGGCTCCCTGTGAGTGTACGCGAAGACCTTGTGGGTCCTGGGCTTCCACGTGCGTTCTGCAGGTCTCTACACACGAGCGTGCTTTCTCATCAGTGAATTTCTTAGTTGACATGGAGTCAAGCGTGTTTGCAAATGTGGGGAAAGTATCTGATTCTCTCGTGGAATCTTGGCTTAGAAGCGGGGTGGAGCCCCAGGGCTAAGGGAGGAGGGGGAACCCCACCGCCACGGAACCGGGAGCCTCCCACACTAGGGCAGAACAGAGATGGTTCATCTCCGCAGAGAACGCCAAGTAGAGATCAAAACCAAGTAGGCTCAGGATGAAGCTATAGGCCAGACCTCCTTGGAGGTATGGGATTTCAGGGGTGGAGGACTCCATGCCTGGAAGAGCCCCCTGAAGCTCCTTTCACACAGGAGAGCATTCTGAGGACTGCAGTATCAGGGTGGCTAGAGCCACATCCAGCCCACTCAAGGTTTGTCTCCTCACCAAGAAAGGCTTCTGGGGTCTCTCATTCATTCGTTTAGCCATTCACTTATTCTGTCTACAATTCCTTTGCGGGGCCGTGCACATAATAAATAGTTCACTCTAAGTCATATCTCTCGATTCCTCTGGTGCTCAATTCTAAATTCACTGCCTCCCTTCTTTTGCTGGGGGTCTCTGATCCAGCTTGCTCTGCTGCTTGTTGAACTGCATCCCGGAGGCGCAACGGCCGCACAGAGCTAGCTAGAGTCAGCCCCTTTGCCTTGCTTCAAAGTCATGGATGCCACCCAGTCCTGGCTACTAAAGTATCATTGAACAAGAGGTCCATTGCTGCCATTTTGGCTCAGGGTCCCAGAATTTCTGCTACACTATTAGGATCTCCTCAAGGGTCTGAAGTTGACCCAAAGTTGTTGAGAGCCTTCATTCATCTAACACCTACTTTTTAAGTGCTTCCTGAATACCAAGTACTTCACCAGGCATACCTCGGGGACACTGGGGGTTCAGTTCCGGACCACCGCGATAAAGCAAACATAGCAATAAAGTGAGTCAGATGGCTTTTTCGGTTTCCCGGTGCATATAAAAGTTATGTTTACACTATACTGTAGTTCTAGTAAGCGTGCAATAACATTATGTCTAAAAAACTATGTGCATACCTTAATTTTATTTTTTATTTTTTTTGCTGCTTTTCCAACTTTATTTAGAAAAACAAATCCAGGTCCCAGTGCCCCAGTGCCCTCCTCCAGCCCAGCCATAATTTAAATAACTTAGAGACAGAGGTGGGGTCAGGTGGGGAGTGGGTGGGAGAGGGAGGGAGGAGAGCCCACTACAGCCGCTGCAGCGCCCGCTTCTTGTCCATCTTTTTCTTGCCTGCCAGCTTCTTATCATGCTCACCTGCGTGCTTCTTGGCCATCGGCCCCTCGGCCCCTCCCCGGGCGTCCAGGAGCCATGGCGTCGGCGGTGGTGGCCGCAGCCCCGCTGGCCGGGGACCGCCGGCCCCGGCCCTCCCGCCGCTGGGCCCGCCTGCGCCCCGGGGATCTCTGCGAGCAGGCGCGCGCGCCGCCCGCCTCCTCCTTGAGGGCAGACGCGGGGTTAGGGTGGATCAGCAGGCACCTGATGGTCAGCAGCACGTGCCAGATGCCCGGCTCAGCTGTCCAGCCCGTCTTGAGCACGTTGACGCAGATCTCACCGTTGGCGCCCACATTTGGGTGGAAGATCTCGGTCAGGCAGTAGCCCTTGTGTGGGGAGGCAGGGAAGTCCTTCCCCAGCAGGAGTTTCATGCGGAACAGGTCTGCGGCGTATGGGGTCCCCTCAGGGCCCTCGATGGTGACCTGCAGGTCAGTGAGGCCCTCCTCGTTGGGAAAGACCTTGATGCCATCAGGTGGCTCAGCTGTCAGTGTCGTTGCCTCCTTGTACACCAGGCGGATGATGTGGGCGGGGCAGGTTCACGACTGCTGCCGGCCAGGGGCGGGTCCCACTGGCCCCCTTTCTGCGCCCTCCGGCCGCCGGCTGGGGTGGGGGCGGGGGGGGGCGCCCAACCGCTGCCGCTGTGGCCCTAACGGGGCCCCGGTGGCCCTGCTCTGCTCCCCGCTCCCTCCGAGGCCCGCAGTGAACCTTGCCGTCTGCAGCTCCTCCCACCACCCGCCCACTGGTGCCCGGCCCGCACTAAAGTACATACCTTAATTTAAAAATACTTTATTGCTAAAATATGCTAGCCATCCTCCGAGCCTTCAGCAAGTCGTAATTTTTTTTGCAGTAGTAACATCAGTGATCACTGATCCCAGATATAATAATGATGAAACAGTTTGAAATATTGTGATAATCACCAAAATGTGACACAAAGACATGAAGTGAGCAAATACTGTTGGAAAAAAATGGTGCCTATAGAGTTGCTCAATACAGCGTTGCCACAAACCTTCAATTTGTTTAAAAAACAAAAACCACAGTACCTGCATACAAAACGCAATAAAGCGAGGTATGCCTGTACATGTAGCTTTTCCTGCTGGGACTTAAGCACCAGAAAATCCACAAGAATGGCTGTATTTCTGAGATACACACATGGGCAAGGTCTTCAAAATAAAAACAGAACCATGGCACCAAGGTCAGGCTAGGTTTGAATTTTCATAAGCTCTCCTGGGGAAATAGATGGAGGAACCAGGATGGAAAGCCAAAAAATCCATAGGCAACCTCTACAACAAAATTGGCAAGGAGAAATCCCATGAACACCCAGATATGAGCGGGCGAGGACGAGCAGCCAGTAGTATTAGGCCTGTGTAGTATCAGCAACTGTGCCAGAGGGAGCGCAGACAAGACCAAGTTGCTTCTGATGGCTGGAGCAGCTAGAGACCCTTCAAACCACCAGCAGGTGCTGGCCTGAAAGCGTGACAGGCCAACGTGAAGGAGCAGTGATGCTGGGAGGGGTCTCAGCAGACCCTGAATAGCAGGGGAAGGTGCCCTGGAGCAGTCTAGACCTCACAACTGTTGAAACTCACAAATGAGAGTTCCTTTTCAGGACGGAACCGCACACAGAGGAGGGACTACTGTTTGGAGTCTTCAAACTGAGAAGGACTGTGACAGCGGGGGCAAAAGAGAGATAAAGTCTAGAATTCTGCGTGGCTCAAGATGGAAGCCACTATCCATATATGGTTTTTGACATTTAAGCTAACTAAAATTAAATTTAAATATTTAGTTCTTTTGCTGCATTTGTCATGTTTCAAATCCTTTTGTTTATTCATTTTTAATTAATTTTTAAAAATTTTTATCCAGTTTTTAAAGGTTACTTTCTATTTATAGTTATTCTAAAATGTTGGCTATGTTGTACCCTACATTCTTGAGGCTGTCTTACAGCCAGTAGTTTGTACCAACCCCTCCTCCACCCTATATTGCCCTCCCCCCACCACTAGTTTGTTCTCTATATCTGTGAGTCTGCTGCTTCTTTGTTATATTCACTAGTTTGTTCTATTTTTAGATTCCACATGTAAGTGATACCATACAGTATTTGTCTTTTCCTGTCTGACTTATTTCACTTAGCATAATGCCCTCAAGTCCATCCACATTCCTGCAAATGGCATAATTTTGTTCTTTTTTTATGGCTGAGTAGTATTCCATTGTGTATATATAGATCAACCACGTCTTTTTTATCCATTCATCTGTTGATGGACACAGGTTGTTTCCATATCTTGGCAACTGTAAATAACGCTGCTACGAACATTGGGGTGCATGTATCTTTTTGAATTCACGTTTTTGGTTTTGGTTTTGGTTTGGATATATACCCAGGAGTGGAATTACAGGATCGTATGGTAGTTCCATTTTTAGTTTTTTGAGAAACCTCCACACTGTTTTCCACAGTGACTGCACCAATTTCCATTCCTACCAACCATGTGCAAGGGTTCCATCATGTTCCTAATTCTTACAGCCACCTGTGGCTGGTGGCTTCCATTTTATGGTTACTGTATAGGACAGTGCAGACATAGAACATTTCCGTCATCGTAGAGAGTTCTACTGGACAGCAGTGGAGATAAAAGTCGGGGAGGGAAGCAGAGGTCTCAGAAAGAAGGAGGTCATCTTTTTTTCATTTCAAGAAAACAACCAAAGAGCAAGTTCTTGAACAGAAAGCTACAAAAGGTATCTTTCCCATATCCCCTTCCTAACAGTTCAGGAACACACAGCTCCCTTAGACAAGGGCAAAGGAGAAGGACTGCAGTCAAATGCCCCCCAAAAGGCCAAGTCACTTATAAGGGAAAGAAAATCAAATTGTCATCAGACTTTCCAACAGCAATACTTTGTGCCAAAAATTTTTTAAAAATAGATCAATATATTAAAGCTATGCCAGGAAAGTAAAAGTGAGTGAAGGATGTTCTATCCAGACAAACTGATTGTCAAGTATAAAGACTGCAGACAAACTTTTGAACATCCAAGAAATCCCCTGAACCCCTCCTAAGGACTTTACTAAAAATGAACTAAGACAATAAAAATGACTGGAGTAATATTGACTAAGGCTGGAGATGAGCATTAAAAATGTAAATATATTTAACATATAGAAACATATGCTTAATATACAAATGTAATTTTATGTTTATATAAATGTATATAAATACAGTCAAATTATCAAAAAAGAGGGAAGAATGTGAAGAGCATTTGAAAACCATAATAAGATATCTGATTACCTTAAAGGTCTTAATCGAGAGTAAAAAGCCATTGCAAGGGGCTTCCCTGGTGGCGCAGTGGATGAGAGTCCGCCTGCCGATGCAGGGGACACGGGTTCGTGCCCCGGTCCAGGAGGATCCCACATGCCGCAGAGTGGCTGGGCCCATGAGCCATGGCTGCTGAGCCTGTGCTCCGCAACGGGAGAGGCCACAACAGTGAGAGGCCCGCATACTGAGAAAAAAAAAAAAAAAAAGCCATTGCAAGGAAAGAATAGTGAGTGGGTCATTCTGCCCTCCCTAATATGTCACCTTGGTGCTGTAACTTCTTTGATGTTCAGTTATCCCAACTGGAAGATGGAGGGAAATAAAACCTTCCTTGCCTAACCTGTAGGGTATGAAAAAGTGGTTGACATTCTATAAACATCAAATTTTATTAACCTACGACCTGGAAAAAAATAATGCATTTAAGAGCTGAAGAGACTGGAGGTTTCAGCCAAAGTGTGTGAGCGGGAGGAGATGAGGATGCAGCTGAGCTACTCAAGCCTTTTGCTTCTCTCTGGAAGACGCGAGCCCTGGCCACTCATTAGGCTGCTCTGGGTTGCACCAGAAATGCGGAGCCACACCCTAGGGAAGTAAGCCCCCCAGGGACCTTTGAGGAAGCATGCTGCTCTGGAAGGACAGAAAACAAGGCAAGCTGGGGGACAAGGATGGGTGGAAGAGAAAGCCTAAGTCAGAAGATTAGAGACCCAGCTGGCAGGCTTCACTCCTGAGACTGGAAAATCTTGGCTGGAAGGAGAAAATCAAATAGGGGGTAGTCATTTGTTGGGGGCCTACACAGGAGTCACAAGGTTAAGTAGTCCCCACAGACACAGAGGAGGCAACTCTAGCTTTGTGCTGGTCTCAAAGACACACCCCTCCTCCTTCCCTAGCAGGTGGGGACGGATGACCCTCATATGCACCAGCCGGGTCACATCCGCCAAATGCACACCCAAGACATCCAGAGAAATTTGAACTCTGGGTCCCAACCCTCAGGGACCTAGTGATTCTGGGAGCCTCTGAGGCTGAGCTGGTCCCTGACACTTGGTCAAATAAAGTTTGCCCATGGTCCCGTCACTGCTGCTGTGTCCCTGACTCCCTCTCCAAGGAACCCTGCTCTCCATTTGTCAATTTTAAGTGATAATTTCTATTCAATCTGATACATATTATAAGAATATAAACAAATGCCTCTCCCCCTATCGGCACCATAATCACTTTCTTTTATAGCTATCATTTATTACAGGACGACAGATGGCCAGTTCACAGAATTCCAAAGAGGCAACCTGCCGGCCAGTCACCTGGGAACACAGGCACATTTACATTTCTCCAAAACAGATGGGAAAGGGTGGGGGGAAGGAGGCAGATTCCTGTCAAAACTTTGGCGCTTTCCAAAATGTGTTTCTTTTGCTTCTCCCTCTTTCTCTGCCTTTCTCGCAGATGGTACATATATCCTCTCGCCCCTTCCAAACCTCCTCACACACCCCATTCATTCTTTTCCCATCAGCAGCAACTGAAACCACCAATATGGCGGCCTTGAGGGGCTGGAGACAGGGTGGGCTTTTGGCAGACCACTTTCTGGGGACTTCCAGGGCCTGCAGCGCAGTATTCCAGCATTCCTTCCTGGCTTGTTATTTGGGATTGGGGCTGAGGTCAGAGGCCAGAGGAGGGTGAGAAGTGGGTCAGCTTCACAGAGGGCAGATGCTGGAGGCTGCCTTCTTCACAAACTACAGAGCAGTGGTTCTTGGCCCTGACAGCACATAAAATCACCTGGAGAGCTTCTAAAAAACATGAAAGCCAGAGCCCCACCCAGAATGATTAAATCAGAAAGCCTGGAGTAGGGGCTTGGCAAAGTGTGCAGGTATGGCTGAGAACCCAGTGCTGCAGAGGCAAAGACAAAACAGGAGGTAAGAAGCCATAGAGAAGAGAGACAGCTGTGCGCCAGGCATTGAAAGAGCTGCAAATTTGGAACTTGGTGAAAGGAAGGTCCCTGCTCCTGGCCCAGTGGGATGAATGTAAATAAACTGCTCACTGCAACAGAGAAGGGGAAGAGCTGTGAAGGAGGTGCGTTCAGCATGAGATGGGAGAGAACCCACTGGTGGGAGCCTAGGGACATCTTCCTACAAGAAGCAAATAGAGGAAATAAGAGAATATCTGTATGCCCCCGACGGAGGGAATGATTTCTTAAGACACAGGAGTAAAAATCATAAAGGAAATGATTGTTAGATTTGCCTACATTAAAATCAAGATCTTTTGTTCACCAAAAGATACCATAATGAGAATGAAAAGACAAGCCACCATATGACCCAGCAACCCCACTACTGGGCATATACCCTGAGGAAACCATAATTCAAAAAGAGTCACGTACCACAATGTTCATTGCAGCTCTATTTACAATAGCCCGGAAATGGAAACAACCTAAGTGCCCATCATCGGATGAATGGGTAAAGAAGATGTGGCACATATATACAATGGAATATTACTCAGCCATAAAAAGAAACGAAATTGAGCTATTTGTAATGAGGTGGATAGACTAGAGTCTGTCATACGGAGTGAAGTAAGTCAGAAAGAGAAAGACAAATACCGTATGCTAACACATATATATGGAATTTAAGGAAAAAAAATGTCATGAAGAACCTAGGGGTAAGACAGGAATAAAGACACAGACCTACTGGAGAATGGACTTGAGGATATGGGGAGGGGGAAGGGTAAGCTGTGACAAAGCGAGAGAGAGGCATGGACATATATACACTACCAAACGTAAGGTAGATAGCTAGTGGGAAGCAGCCTCATAGCACAGGGAGATCAGCTCGGTGCTTTGTGACCTCCTGGAGGGGTGGGATAGGGAGGGTGGGAGGGAGGGAGACGCAAGAGGGAAGAGATATGGGAACATATGTATATGTATAACTGATTCACTTTGTTATAAAGCAGAAATTAACACACCATTGTAAAGCAATTATACCCCAATAAAGATGTTAAAAAAAAAAAAAGAAAAGAAAAGCCACCAACTAGAAGATATTTGTGACACAGGTCACTAATAGAGGATTGATATCTAGGATACATAAAGAAGGCATAGGACTCAATAGGAAACAACAACCCAAGAAATAATCTGGCAAAGGATATGAAAAGGAAACACACATTAAAGGAAAGAAGAAATGTTCTATAAGCATAAGAGAAAAAAATCATTCATAATCCACAAAATGCAAATTACAACCATAATAAGATACCATTTTACACTCATTAAATTGGCCAAAACTTAAGTCTGACAACAAGTGTTATGAGGATGTTGATGGTACTGGGTGTGTGAATTGGTACAACAACTTTGGAAAAGCCATTCAGTGATATTTACTAAGGCTGAACTCTACCATCCAGCATTCAACTCTCAGTACATCTGGTAAAGAAACTTGCACATGTGCCCCAGAGATGCACATAATGAGAATCTTCACAGCAACATTGACCATAATAGCAAAAACTGGAAACAATCCAAATGTTCATTGACAGAAACATGGGTAAATAAATGTTGGCATAATCATAAAATGGAAAACCACACAACTGTGAAACTAAACAACAGCCATACATCAACATGGTTGAAATTCAAAAGCATAATGTTGACTGAAAACTGCAAATTGCAGAAAACATAGAATATAGTTCTATTGGTATAAATATATTGTTCAGGAATGCTTACACATGTGGTAAAATTGTAAATAAAGGCAAGGAATGATTAACACAAACTTCCACGAGATGCGTGCTATGGACTGAATGTTGGTTTCCCCTCAAAATCCCTGTGTTGAAATTCTAACCTGAAAAGTGATGGGGGCTTTCAGAAGATGTTTAGGTCATGAGGGCAGAGCCCTTGTGAATGGGATTAGTGTCCTTATAAAAGGGAGCCCAGAGAAATGCCTTGCTCCTTCCACCATGTGAGGACACGTGAAAAGATGGCTGTCTACAAACAAGGAAACAGGTTTGTTTTATTTTGTTTTTTGTTTGTTTGTTTTGCGGTATGCGGGCCTCTCCCTGTTGTGGCCTCTCCCATTGCGGAGCACAGGCTCTGGACGCGCAGGCTCAGCGGCCATGGCTCACGGGCCCAGCTGCTCCACGGCATGTGGGATCTTCCCGGACCAGGGCACGAACCCGTGTCCGCTGCATCGGCAGGCGGACTCTCAACCACTGCGCCACCAGGGAAGCCCCAGTTATTCTATTTCTTAAGGTGGGTACATGGGTGTTCATTTTATTATTATTACTTTATACATACGATATATTTCATTTAAAAAATTTGTAATGAAAACAAAAGGAAAATCACATGCAAAACCTCATATTACAGTTGCCCCTCGTTATCCACAGGTGATTGGTTCCAGGACCCCTGTGGATACCAAACCCTAGAATGCTTATATAAAATGGAGAAGAACTGCTGGTTCTCCGTGGTGCCCCACATCTGCAACTGTATAAATGTTATTCCTTGTCCCAAAGTTTATCTAAGAAAGTGGCCCAGTGTGACCATTTTTTCCCATAGGAAACATCCACCGCTTAGCTTACTGAAATAGCTTAATGGACACATATCAAACACTGGGTGGACATTGTGGCCAATTTCCAGCTGAGAGACAGGGGTCTGGGGTTTGGAAATGGCCCATGATCTGCAGGCCTTTTTAGACCCTCTCTGCATCAGTCAGTCCATAAGCAGCCACCCTCTGAAAACCCCTGGACTAGGTGCCCAGGGAGAGTTGATGGTCAAACCCCACCCCAGTGCATATTATCATCTAATCATGAGGCAGATCAAGTGACCAGTCAAAATAGCCATTAAAGTAAACACCAAGGAGTGACAAACATCGCGCTCTGCTTATGTGTGGGAGTGGGGATGGGGGTGGAGGTGGAGATGTGTACCTGCGCTGATGGTCTGGAAGTTGGAAAAAGTCCCAGGATGATGACTACAGGCACTATAGACAATATTCATACTTCTCTGGGCCTCAATTTCCTCATGTGTCAAGTGAACAGAGTGGACAATGGCTACCATTAATGTCCCTTCCAACTTTAGACATTTTGATCCTACATATTTGGGGCTAAATACCCCAATACATATTTAGCAAATCATTTGTTTACACCTAGGCTAGGAGTTCAATTCTCAACCTAATTGCATAGCTATTTGCATGACTTTGATGCACAGAAATGTAAGGAGAAAGTCAACATGCCTCCATGTTTCCATCAGAGATGGATATTGACCAAGACTAGAACCTGACCTTGACGCCAGCATCTGGGCAAAGAAGAGATTATTGACGGTGGCAGAGTTTGAGGGGATGTGGAGGGATGAAACTCTCAAGAGAGGTCTGTGAAGTACCACAGATGTAGGAAATCTGTAGGGAAAGTTGGGTGTAGGTCTCCTTGCTGCCATTAGGGTATGAAGAAGGTTTGCCAAGGCAGGGATGGTGCAGTGTTTAGTAAACAGGAACCTCCTTGACGGGGGGGTCTCTCACGTTCTTGAACAGGCCTTTGATTCCAGGAGTGTTTGTTGATCCACTAGTCACCAAAGGAGTATTTCTGAGAGAGGGGGCTGAGTCTTGAGGAAGATGATTCCTTCTGTCGTGGACAGGATAGAGCTGAATAGGGAAGGATGGAAGCATGGAAGTTGCAACAGGGGCCAGCAGGGGCAGCTGGCATGGCAGGGGTGGGGGAAGGGGGCCGATTTGAGAGCCACACAAAGAGGACCCCTCCGGGATAGAACCTGTGTATGTTCACCCCACACACACGGCCCGAAGCCTGGCAGGTGGTCTGTGCTCAACAAATAGATATTGAAGGAGTGAAATCCTGATAATAGCTAACGTATACTGAGAGTTTACTCTTTGACACTGGGCTGAGCCCTTTGCACACATCACCCTGGCAACGGCCTGAGAGTTCAGTGCTGTTCTTATGACCATTTCACAGCGGAGTCTATTGAAGCACACAGTGTGGTTACAGGTGGAGCCGGTTGTGACCTTTTGTCTGATTTCAGAACCTGTGGTCCCTCAACCCCGCTGTTCTTGTTGGGATCTCCTGAGAAGATATTCTAATTACCTTTTTTTTTTTTTTTAACTTTTGGCTGTGTTGGGTCTTCGTTGCTGTGGGCGGGCTTTCTCTAGTGGTGAGCGGGGGCTATTCTTTGTTGCGGTGCGTGGGCTTCTCATTGTGGTGGCTTCTCTTGTTGCGGAGCATGGGCTCTAGGCACATGGGCTTCAGTAGTTGTGGTACGTGGGCTCAGTAGTTGTGGCTCGCGGGCTCTAGAGCGCAGGCTCAGAAGCTGTGGCGAACGGGCTTAGTTGCTCCGCGGCATGTGAGATCTTCCCTGACCAGGGCTTGAACCCGTGTCCCCTGCATTGGCAGGTGGATTCTTAACCACTGCACAGCCCGGGAAGTCCCTCTAATTACCTTTTGACAGACGAAAAGGCTGAGGCACAAGCGGAGTGAGTGGCCTATGGCCATACAGCTACCTAATGACCGAGGGAAGGACTACCCACGAGATGTTCGACTCCTCTTTTCCTGTTGCCCTGGGCTGCTGGGTGGGGGCACACAGAGTGGACTCAGCCAACTGGTCGGCAAGTTTGGAGCTACCTCATCCCAGGTCATCACCCTGATGGCATCTATAGTGGAGAAGGAAAGGCATGGAACCAGCCCCGCAGCTCCTGCTCTGTGCTCCCGGGTGGGTTAGGCCCTGTACCTCTCATTTAAGACCTCCAGTAGCTTCAGAATTAATGAATTCTCACATCTGTTCACAAAGAAGAACACGGACAGCGAGAGGCTCGCAGCTGGTTTGGGCGCTGGCAACTCTGCCTGACTTCAGAGCCCACGTCCTCCGCGGCACAAGGCTCTTTCTGCAGGTTCAGACTCAGTGTGGGACACAGGGCTGGGGAGTGGTCAGCCTGCAGACCTCTTTTGTAGACCTGCAGCATCCATTTGTCTTCCTGGTTTCACATGGTGCTCTTAATTTTAGACAAGTGTGACTTGGGGAGGAGGGGAGAGCAGGAGGGAGGCAGAACCTCTGGGCACAAGCATCCCAGTCCAGGGGTGTAGACTTGAGAAAAACCTGGCATTGTGCCCTCTGTGGACCTGGCCCTCCAGACAGTCCCTAGGGGGTTGAAGGTAAGTGATGAAAATTGCTCTGGGTGGGCTTCCCTGGTGGCGCAGTGGTTAAGAATCCACCAGCCAATGCAGGGACATGGGTTCAAGCCCTGGTCCGGGAAGATCCTACATGCCGCGGAGCAACGAAACCTGTGAGCCACAGCTACTGAGCCTGCGTGCCATAACTACTGAAGCCCACGCGCCTAGAGCCGGTGCTCCACAAGAGAAGCCACCCCAGTGAGAAGCCCGTGCAACACAATGAAGACCCAACACAACCAAAAATAAATAAATAAAATAAATTTATTAAAAAAAAAAATTGCCCTGGGTGCCACCTGACTCGGGGAACAGAGGCGGGGTAGTAGCACTGCTCTGGGAAAAACTGACTTCTTTGAACACTTTCTTCCAATTTTTCTAAGCCCATTCTCTTCCTCTGGCTGCATCTGTCTCATCCCTCCTGCTGACCTCAGGTTTGTCTTCCTGAATCATTTCATCCTGACTGGGACGTGATGATTGTTAATCTCCACATTGGTAAACTGAGGGGCTTCGAGCCCTGCCAGGCCCTGACATGCTCTGTCCCAGCCCAGGAACAGTGGGTAGGAGCCAGAGGCCTTGATCCAATGTTCACTTTTGTCCTGACTGGCCATGTGGCCAGGATGAGTTACAGCCCCAAACTCCAGCTTGCTTTTTATAAGATGCACATACAGGCACTCCTCAGAGCTGTTGTGGGTTTGGTTTCTGACCACCACAATAAAATGAATACTGCAATAAAGTGAGTCACATGAATTTTTTGGTTTCCCTGTAAATATACATAAAAGTTATGTTTACACTATACTGTAGTCTCTTAAGTGTGCAATAGCATTGCGTCTAAAAAACAATGTACGTACCTTCATTAGAAAACACTTTAATTGGGAGGGTAGCATTGACATATATACACCACCAAATGTAAAATAGATAGCTAGTGGGAAGCAGCCGCCTAGAACAGGGAGATCAGCTCGGTGCTTTGTGACCACCTGGAGGGGTGGGATAGGGAGGGTGCAAGGGAGATGCAAGAAGGAGGGGATATGGGGATATATGTATACGTATAGCTGATTCACTTTGTTATACAGCAGCAACTAACACAACATTGTAAAGCAATTATACTCTAACAAAGATGTTAAAAAAAAAAAGGAAACACGTTATTGCTAAAAAATGCTAACCATCATCTGAGCCTTCAAAGAATCATGGGAGTAGCATCAAAGATCACTGATCCGGGCTTCCCTGGTGGCACAGTGGTTGAGAGTCCGCCTGCCGATGCAGGGGACATGGGTTTGTGCCCCAGTCCGGGAAGATCCCACGTGCCGCGGAGCAGCTGGGCCCGTGAGCCATGGCCGCTGGGCCTGCGCGTCCGGAGCCTGTGCTCCGCAACGGGAGAGGCCACAACAGTGAGCGGCCTGCGTACCGCAAAAAAAAAAAAAAAAAAAAGATCATTGATCCCAGATCATCATAACAAATATAATAATAATGAAACCATTTGAAATATTGTGAGAGTTACCAAAATGTGGCACAGAGACAGGAAGTGAGCAAATGCTGTTGGAAAAATGGTGCCGATAGACTTGCTTGATGAAAGGCTGGCACAAACCTTCAACTTGGAAAGAACACAGTATCTGCAAAGTGCAGTAAAGTGAAGAGCAATAAAAAGAGGTGTGCCTGCTATAATAGCACTTTCCTCTATGAAAGAGTGTGAGGGTGAACGACAGAGAACTGCACCCAGGGCTGGCAGAGTCTGTGTTCTCTAAATGCTGGTTAGTGCTGGTATGAGCCCTTGAACTAAAGGGTGAAACCTAAAGAGTGACTTCTTCCAGAGCTATTTAGACCAAAAGATGGAATCTCTCACCAGAATTTCAGGCATCCATAAGTAGGCAAGTAAGAGGCAAGGAGAGCTTTTTGGTGACAGTCAATTCACACTGGTTAGCAGCCCTGGCCTGGAGACGGGTAACTATGCGTAATAACAATGGTTAGCACTTAGAAGCACTTCCGCTATGCTGGCACTGTTCAAGGTCAAGGTTCAGCAAACTTCAGACCTGGGCACATGGGTTCCACCATCTGTTTCTGTAACCTTTAGCGAAACACAGTCACACCGTCACACTTGTGTATTTACATAGAGTCACAGCTGGTCCCCCACTACACTGGCAGAGTGGAGTAGCTGCGCTAGAGATCATCTGGGCTGCAAAGCCTAAAATATGTACTATCTGGCCCTTCCCAGAAACAAAATATCTTACCCCTGTTCTAAGAATTTGGCACACTTAATTTAATTTAATCCTTATCATATGCCTAGAAATGGGTGATGGTTGTCCCCCTTTAAAAGATGAAAAGCAGGTCAGAGAGACAAAATAACTAGCAATTCACTTCTGAATGTAGGCAACGCAGAGCAGAATCTGGGATCATAACACCTACAAGGGGTGGGGCTTCTCTCCCTGGTGGAGTCACCAAAGTTTAGCAAATAAAAATATAGGATACCTGTTCAATTTGAATTTCAGATAAACAACAAACACTTTTTTTAAAGTGTAAGTATAGCCCATGAGATATTTGGGATATACTTATATTAAAAAACTATTCGTTGTTTACCTGAAATCCACATTTGACTGGATTTCTGTATTTCAGCTGGCAATCCCACTGAGGACCCTTGGAGGAAGGAGAGCTCAGCCAGGCCTGGGAAGAAACCAGTGTCCCTGGGGTCTGTTCCTGGGAAGGTCTCTGCCCACAGCCAGATCTCTTCCTGGAAGGCTCGGGGATGGGTCCTCCCATGCATCTCAATCCCTTTGTCCCACAAAGGACAAACCTTTCACAAGGTTCTTGGGGTATCTCGGGGGCCATTGCCATGTTGCTTCAGTCTCAAGCAGCCAGAAACAGAGAGAAAAGCTATGGGGGGAAGCATGAAGCCCCTCTCTCCAGTCCAAAGCCGAGCATCACCTCCCTTCCCTAGAAACCTCTGGAATCCTCCTCTCCTTTTCTCCTGTCCTTCTGGCCAAAGGCCCCGCCAGACCCTCTCTCCCTTTGAGATGGCATAGGAGTTTAAGAAAGAGAGAAAAAATATGGCAAGCCAGAGTGACAGCAATCCAAGGCCAGAGGGGGCCGGGGTGGAGGCAGAAAGAGAGGGATGAGAGGTGGGGGATGGGAGAGGGCCATCTAATTTTTAATAGACGGAGACATAAATGCAACATGATTCACTTTGAACAGGCCACCTGGATTAGATGGAAGTTAATTAAAACAATCCCTCATTTCTCAGCGCTTAAAACTTCTTAAGTCTCACTTGGGGAAGGGTGCGGCAGGACTTTTTATTACTCTTAGATGGCGTTCAGGCCCATAAATACATCTCCTCTTCCTGTGATCCCATTAATCTTGCCGCCTCTCCTGCTCCTCTCTGCCAACAATCAGATCCCAGTAAACAACCTCAAGTGAAATTTGCAACTGTCAGATAAACATTAAAAATGCTTCTCTTGTCCTTTCCCATTGATAGTCCCATTAATATTGTAATGGAACAAAAAGTTATGAAAATGAATGCATGCTGGTTTTGGAAATAAATGATGCCAACCGCTGCTGGGATGTAGACACACATGCATATGGATGGGCTCAGAAGATAGTGGATGCTATCCACATCCACAGCAGGGCTGTGTGCTGATAGGACAGGCAACACACTCACCGGGGACCAAGGACAGCCACGCACACCGCTGGGTACACACGTGTCCACACGCGTCAGGACATCTAAATGGAATAAAGGAATTCCACCCCAGAAACTATTGTAGATATGTAACTCACCACCTGGCCTTATACAGAGTAAAATATTACGATTTCTCTTTTATCATTGCTTCTCCTCTCCCTTATCTGTTTGCAGTCAGGGGTTGGGATTCTCTCTAAAGATAATAAGATACCCCGATTGATAAGGCTCTCTTGACGTTTCTTCCTCATCTATTTTCCATGCAGTGGCCTCTTTAATACACATGCATGCTCTCGTGTGTGTGTTTATCTACCTGACGAATGAGGCCTTAAAATCTGAAGGTAGAATACATGGAAACTTTATAAGAAGAAACTTCTTAAAGGAGTATTTAGGTCAAAGATTTATATTTGATGGAGGAGGTGAGTTTGAGTTTCATGTGTATTTAAGTTCACTAGGAGAGTACACAAGAAAGCAATGAAACCAACACACAAAACCCTTGCACCAAGATCTTTTGTAGAGGGATTTTAATAACCATCTCATAGAGGCCTGGCCATGCGCTCTTGGTCGATCAGACCACTTGTGTTTTTGCTCATCGTTGTAACCCAGCCCCTAGCACAGTGCCTGGCACTTAGTAGAAGCTCAAGAAAAGTGATGCTGAAGAGAGGGGAAGGAGAAAGAAAGGAAGGGAGGGAGAGATGTCCACAGTGCTCTTCCTCTGTAGGGAAGTCTCTCTCCACCCGCCAACCTGAGGCAGGAGACAGCACTGAGCATTTTAACATCTGAGAAGGTCAACCTGAAGGTGGAGTTGACGGGAACAGGACCCTGCCATCTTAGCAGGTGAATGAGCACATTAAAAAGGACTCACCATTTGACTACCTTCTCTCTGTAAGACACAGGTTTTCACACTCTTTCTTCTGTCCTTTCTTTTTCATGATCTTAACTGTCATATCAATATATTTCCTAAAAACTTGAAAAGTGTCATTGAGAACAAAGCTTCCACAGACCTCCCCCCAGCCCCATTCCAGCCATGCTTTTTTTTTTTTTTTTTTGCGGTACGTGGGCCTCTCACTGTTGTGGCCTCTCCCGTTGCGGAGCACAGGCTCCGGACGCGCAGGCTCAGCGGCCATGGCTCACGAGCCCAGCCGCTCCGCGGCATGTGGGATCTTCCCGGACCGGGGCATGAACCCGTGTCCCCTGCATCGGCAGGCGGGCTCTCAACCACTGTGCCACCAGGGAAGCCCCCAGCCATGCTTTTAACCACACACCTCAGCCTAGTGAATTTTTATCCTTCTTCAGGTCCACTCGGGGAAGCCCTCTTGGCCCCTTTGAGTGAGTTAAGTCTCTTCACTACGACTCCCCAGAGTGCCTTTCTCTGTTCTTTGCCAACAGCCGACGTGGGTTTCCTCCAGGCTATGAGCTCCACGGTGGTAGGAGCCTGACTCAGAGCACAAGCTCAATAAATATTTGTTGATTGACTGATGGAGTAGTTATTTTAAAAGGAGTTACATAAACTCTCTATCCTGACCTGTAAGTACTTAACTTATGTCATTTGCAGTGAGGAGTAGAGAGACCATTGGCATGTTAAAACACAGACCAACTCTTGGCCATATGCCTGATTCATAGTGAGACCTAGAGGAGGCCAGCTAAGCTTTCTGGGCCTCAGTTTCCTTATCTGTGTCAGTAAAACAGCATCACATAATGTAACTGCAAAGCAGAGGAAACCGAATGAGATATCCAAACTACTCAACATTCAATAGGATATTATATTAATACATATGAGCTGTATATATGAAAGAGCTAGGAAGGATATAAAAATAATGCAGAATTTCATTAAGTTCTTACTTAGAAAAGAAAACATATACAAAATTGAGAGACAAAGGGGGAAAAAAAAGGAAGATGCACTCTCTACCACCTAATTGGGAGTTGCTGGCTTTCTGGAATGCGTGTAATATGGATATATGGGTAGAGGACCTCACCACTACCCCCTTTGAGTTGTGGTGGCATTGACATTATAGCAACCGTAAATAAGATTTAGTGCATCCCAAAAGGGGCATGGATCGGAATCCAGGTAGAATCCTGACGAAATCTCAATCATCAAGAACCTCAGCTAACGGGATGTCACTGCTTTCCAAGGGACACACCTTGTTCAACTCCAGGAAAATCTGTAGTTAAGTAAGGAAACGTTTAAGGAAATGAAAATTATATTTTAATATATTTGCATTAGGGAATCTTCAAAAATTTAATATCCTATCTATTTGCAAAATTTAAGGAATTTTTGCCTTTGGAGTGACAACTTTCTACTCCAATTTAAAATGTGTGATTACATAATTGATTTAAGACTTGGAATTTTACATTGTGAAAAATGTAATATTTTACATTTTTAAGTGTTGGAATATTTAAGAGGAACTATACTCATTTTATTAGTTTAATTTCATAGGTTTTTGGGTTTTCTGAGTACTTGGGAATGTTTTGTTTGTTAAGTGAGGAAATGGAAGTACTTAAGAAGGAAATAAAATGTATTACATTTACAAATGCAGTTTTAAATACTCAGAAGTATTTAACAAACTAGGGTTTGAAATGGGGTAAAATCGAATTCAAGAGCCCCTTAAAATGGTTGCTAAAATAAGAATAACAAGATTTGTAAAATGACTTACAAATAGAATAATAAAATGTGTAAGCTGATCTTAAAAGACTGCGGAAAAAATCTTGTCACAGGTTACAACACGGATGAACCTTGAGGACGTGATGGTAAGTGAAGTAGGCCAGTCACAAAAAGACAAAAATTCTGTGATTCCTCTTATATGAGGTGCCTATAGCAGTCAAATTTATGGAAGCAGAAAACAGATGGGTGGTTACCGGGGGCTGGGAGGAGATGGGAAAGGGGAGCCGTTTAATGAGTACAAAGTTTCAGATTTGCAAGATGAAAAAAGTCTGGAGGTCTGTTTTACAACAATGTGAATATACGTAATACTAATAAACTGTACACTTTAAAATGGTGAAGAGGGTAAATTTCATGTTATGTATTTTTTTAAATCACAATAAAAGCAATGGGAAAACTCGTATGGAAGAATTGGGGCTTTTAACATATAATTTTAGTTTATTGCACATTAATGTGTAAAACCCTAAATAACTATTTCCTTTATACAAAAGCCACCCTCAAAGGCATAAAAACTTCACACTAACAATCTGTATAATGCAGATAATCATGTATGACAAAATCGCTGTGAGGGTTAGTGGAGATAACATTCAGAACACAGGCCAAAAGAGGTTCTTGTTTTTAGAGGTTGCTACAAACCAAATCAAACGAACAAAAATGAGTCTCTTGGAAGAAACTGAGTCACATGCCCACCCCTGAACCAGTCACTGTGGTTGGTAGGTCGGCTGATGACCAGTGGTAATTCAGTCACATCTCCTTCCACTGGAGCTGGGGTGGGGTGGGGTAGTTTCCCAGAGGAAAATCAGGGAGTTGTTACAGAAGAATGGAGGAAGTTTGCAGGGAAGGCAAGTGCAGCTGACCCTGTGACAACGCCCTTCTCTACCCCTCTGTCCTCCTCCTTTATAATGCAGGATTCATCAGAGCTCCTAAAGCACCTCCTTTGTATCTTTTAAGTAACTCCTGCTTTTCTTCCCCACTAGAACCCTCTTCAGCTTCACATACATGAAGAAAGGAAGTGAAAGGTACATTTGTTGGGGAGTGAACACTTACAAAACACCTACAGGATCGGCAGCGTCATGCCTCAGCTAGCAGGCTATTAATTTACCACCTTCACTATCGAGGCAAAGATATTCTGAGCATATGTGACCTTCCAAGACCAACTGAGCAAATATTTCCATATCCATAAATTTTTGTTTATAAATATATATTTATTGCCTATTTGAACAATTGGGCAAATAAAAGATTGTAGCCCAGAGAAAGGAAATGCTCTTTATTTGAGCATCCTGGAGCATGGAGGAAGGGAGAAGTACCCAGGCAATTCTAGCAGGAATCAGGGCAATTAAGACTGACTGGCTAACACTTGCAATGTACCAGTTATTATTCTAAGTGCTTTACATGTAGGAACCTACTTAACCCTCATGACCATGCTTTGAGTTTTATTATCCCCATTTTATAGATGAGAAGACCTAGTCTCAGACGGCTTAAGGGATGTGATCAGTTACATAATTTGTAGGTGGTAAAGCAACCTGACTCCAGGATCCACACACACACTCTCACCTACTGGGCTAGAAAATTGCAACGATCCTCTGTGTGATGCTAAAAGTACAGTTTAGAGAGATTAAGTGACTTGACTGGCCTACACAGCGGACAAATAAAAACGCTGAGACTTCAGCCCTGGACCCCTCATGATAAGCTCTTGGGCAAGAATGCAAACCCAAGAGTATTGGGTTCTTCAGGGAGGACCAACCATAAAGATGGCTTCTTTTTGCTCATTCTTGATTTGCAAGTCACTCTGCTCCACTCATGAACCCCTATTTTGCCACTTGGTTCAGTTTTGGCTGATTTTCAGAACCCACAGTGACAAAAAGAAAACCATATTACTATTTAATGCAGTGGTTTTTAGCAATGGCTACTCTCAGAATCACCCGGGGTGATTTATAAATTATTGATGCCAAAGCTCCACCTTAGACCAATAGATCAGAATATCTGGAGCCGGGGGCAGGGGCATCAGTATTGCTTAAAAGCCAACCAGGTGAGTTTAATGTGTAGTTAGGGCAGAAAACTACTGATTTAGCCAAACCCAAACACACAGGGGACCCAGAGGATGCTGCAGAACATGTCTTCACTTTCTGCATTAGCTTGCCTTTCCTCCCATGCAAACTCTGCCCTAGACGGACACCTTGGAGTCTCTTATTCCTAGCTTGTGTCTTTGTTCTCTTCTCTTACCCACCCCGCCTCAACACTCCCCGCCCCCCCACCCTCCAACCCCTGCCCCCACCGTCAGAGTCCCCGGCTCCATCCTCGGGGGCTAAAGTGCATCTTCACAGAAGGAGATGAATTCACCTTTTAGAGTCTTCAGTGTGAAGCAGCTGTAAGACAGAAAAGCCTTTCTCTTACTAATCCTGACAGATGAGGATGGGCAGGGATGAAGAGGGTAGAGGAGGCAGAGACCACCATCCTGCTACAGTTACAACTGAGAAGTACTGTGAAGGAAAAGTGGAGAACATCGTGAGCAGGACAGCAGGACCACTTGGGGCTGAAAGGCCTTCAGCTCTCTTCTTGGTTCATATTTCTACCTATTAAACCAGACTGTGACACCTAGTCACATATTGTAACTTGGTGGACACTACTGAAGTCACTGGAAACTCTATCAGCTCCTTTTCTCTGTCCCATCTGTTCATATGCTCTTCACCATGTGTTGATGCTGGTTCCCCCTGCCTCCCCCAAATGTGGAGCAGTTTCCATACTATCTATAAAGGGCTATAATTTGAGGGAAAAGTTTTAGAACACTTTCATCTTTAAGATGAAGTAGGCAAGAATTATACCACAAGGGCGGGACCTTTGGGAGAGATGTAGAAAATAATTCAATGTGCATTTTCTAAGCTTTTACTTGGGGTCAGTCAGGCTCTATGATGGAAAGAAGACTCTGGATCTGTGCCCCTGAATATATCCTATAGAGCAGTCATTCTCAAATACTGTCTTGGGGGCTGCCAGTGATCCAGAAGGGTCTTCCAGATAGACTAATCCTCTGAAGTAGCAAGGACTATGAAATGAGAGTACCTACACTTCTGTTTCTGAAATGGCTGATAACATTGCACTTCATGGGATTCAGTGCCTTTCTTCCCATCTCTCCTTCTAAGCTCCTTTAGCTGTCACTGAAAATATTGATAAAGTAGACAAATGGGGCATATAGCCTCTTGTCAAATAAAGTAGTGTGGGCTCTGAAGAAGCTGGAGAGACATTTCTGCATTATATCCTCAAGCTAGGGCCTTCACAGGTCCTCCTGAAAACTACAGTGATTTCTGCCACATTGCCAGTTTTCTCACTTCCAGTCCCTCAAGAGGTGAAGCTGAAGAAGATGCAGGCTGACCTTGGATAGCTTTAGGAAGTCAGGAGGTTAAATAAGGAGGATTCATATTGTGATTGTTTGTAGAGAGGTTTCTAAGCTTCACAACAACTCTCTGAGATCACTATTCCCATTTTACAGATGTGGAGGAGGCAGGCTCAGTGACCTTAATGACCACGATGAAGTTGTCCTCTGTGAAAAACTGCTAAAAAACTTTAAAAATATATGCAATGGCTGACTTCAGACTTCAGATAACAGGTATCACAGAACCAAGGAAGGAAACAACCACTCTATTTTTCTGCCTGGAAGTATTTTCCAGACCACAGTTCAAAGAAGGAAAACCCAAGCAGAGAACAACAATCTTGTTGAATTGAGGAAACTGAGATTGGAGTTGAAGAAGATTGAAGTGGCTGGAATTTGAAAGGCAGAGTACCAAAGATAAAGGAGTTATACAGAGAAAGAGCTCCAGATATCTGAGGGTCCTCCTTGAGACTGCTGATCAAAAAGGGCAGGGAGGTATCCAATTAACATCAGAGACATTCAGTAAAGACCCCAGAAGGGTAACAGCTTAATAATATAGCTAATAGAATAATGGCTACTTTAGACCCATCCTAACAAAGCTTAAAAACAAGTCTAGAAAAAACAAGTTGATCCACAAGTAACTTAAAAATCTACCAATAGGGCTTTCCTGGTGGTGCAGTGGTTGAGAGTCTGCCTGCCGATGCAGGGGACACGGGGCCGTGCCCTGGTCTGGGAAGATCCCACATGCCGCAGAGCGGCTGGGCCCGTGAGCCATGGCCGCTGAGACTGCGCGGCTGGAGCCTGCGCTCCGCAATGGGAGAGGCCACAACAGGGAGAGGCCCGCATACCGCAAAAAAACCCCAAAAAACACAAATCTACCAATACAAACTTCTCTTCTCTTTAAAGGAAGACAATAAAATCCAGACATCAAACAATGTAACATCCAAAGCATCCAGTACCCATTCAGAAATTACTAGGCATTCAAAGAAGCAAGGATGTGACCCATAACCAAGAAAAAGAAAAAAGCCAATAGAAACAGACACAGAAATGAAGAGATGATGGGTTTTAAAAGACTTTAAAATAGCTATTATAGGGGCTTCCCTGGTGGCATAGTTGTTGAGAATCTGCCTCCCAGTGCAGGGGACACAGGTTCGAGCCCTGGTCTGGGAAGATCCCACATGCCGTGGAGCAAGTAGGCCCGTGAGCCACAACTGCTGAGCCTGCACGTCTGGAACCTGTGCTCCGCAACGGGAGAGGCCACAACAGTGAGAGGCCTGCGCACCGCGATGAAGAGTGGCCCCCGCTCGCCGCAACTAGAGAAAGCCCTCGCACAGAAATGAAGACCCAACACAGCCAAAAATTAATTAATTAATTAATTAATTTTTAAAAAAACTCGGAAAAAAATAGCTATTATAAATATCCTCAAATATTTAAAAAGAAAACACGAATATGGAGAGAGAAATGGAAGATATGGAAATGAATTAAATGGAACCTCTAGAACTAAACAATATATTTGAAATAAAAAATCCATTGGGTGGCCTGTTTAGCAGATTAGATACTTCAGAAGAAAAAAAGGTTATAAAATATAGCAATTAAAGAATTAAAGATTTAAAGATATAGGAGTAGAAACTATATACCCTGAAGCACAGAAAGAATAAAGTTATATATATACACACATACAGAGCCTTAGTGACCTGTGGGAAAATATTATTTGCAGTCAAGTATGTATGCAGTTGAAATCCCAAAAGTGGGAAGAGGGAGAAAATGTATTTGAAGAAACAGGGGTCAAAATTTCTCCAAATTTGATGGAAATTATACCTCCACTAATCCAGTTGAAATCCCAAAAGTGGGAAGAGGGAGAAAATGTATTTGAAGAAACAGGGGTCAAAATTTCTCCAAATTTGATGGAAATTATACCTCCACTAATCCAAGAAGCTCAGTGTCTTAGTCAGCTTAGGCCACTATAACAGAACATCACAGACTGGGTGGCTTAAACAATGAACTTTATTTCTCACAGTTCTGGAGGCTGAAAAGTCCAAAATCAAGATGTTGGCAGCCTCAATTCTTGGTGAAGACCCTCTTCCTGGTTTGAAGACAGCTGCCTTCTTGCTGTGTGTTCATATATCCTTTCCTTGTTGTGTGTGTATGGAGAGAGAAGGTCTGGTGTCTTTTCCTCCTCTTACAAGGGTGCTAATTCCATCACTGGGGCTCCATCCTCATGACCTCATCTAAACTTAATTATTTCCCAAAGACCCCACTCCCTAATACTATCATATTGGGGGTTAGAGCTTCAACATATGAATCAGGGGAGACACAAGCATTCAGCCTATAACACTCAGTAATCCCCAAGCAGGAGAAACACAATAAATACACACTGGGACACCTGTAAGCAACTTTCTGAACATCAGCGATAAAGAGAAAATCTTAAAAGTAGTCAGAGAAAAAAGATCTATTACACACAGGGGTATAGAGACAAGAATGACTATAGACTTCTTGTCAGAAACACTAAAAGTCAGAAGGCAATGGTACGACATATTTAAAATGTTGAACAAAAATTGTCAATCTGTAATTTAAATTATATATTCAGTGAAAATATCCTTCAAAAATGAAGAAAAAATGCTTTTTCACCCAAATAAACACTGATCTATACTGCAAGAAAAGTCAAATGAATTTGTACAGGCCAAAGGAAAATGATATCAGATGAAAACTCAAGAACTATGTGGAAAAAAGAAAATTGCTGGAGGTGGTAAATATTTAGGTAAACATAGAACTCTGTTTTATCTAGTTTTATTTATTTAAAAGATAACTGATTGTTCAGAGAAAGAATAATTCCTTCTTGGGAAATAAAGAAAATAGGAAAGATTGCAAATACAAACAGTTTAATTATCTTTTATTCTTGTCATATTACCTTCTGCTTACCATAGTCTATCCACAATGGATGTGACCAACAGATTATTATCCTGAAGCCCAGCCCTTAGCATGACACTCCAACCTCAAGCACTATTCAGTCTTTACTACCTCCCCATTAGAAATGTGACAAAGTCTATAATACTTAACCTAACATTCAAAGCCTTCTGTAATCTGGACTAAAACTGCCCATCCTTGTCTACCGCCTCTGCCCCCCACAAATAATGTGAGTCTTCTCACCTCCCACTCACCAGATACCCCTCCCAGATTCTCATCTTTAAGCCTCTACTGACTTTCTTTTGTCCCTAGCATGTTTCCTGCATGACCCTTCCCACACACACATAATTTTTTCTAACCTATCCCTCCTTTAAGACCAAGCTTAAGTCTGGCATCCCTTCCCACTTTGCCTCACCCTTAGAGTAGCCCTCTGGAAGTGACCTCTCTCTTTCCCAAGGTCATTACTGTCTACAGAAAGACCATGTGATTTGGAGTCAGATGAACATGAGTTCCAGTCCCAATGCCACCACTAAATGGGTGAGACACCTTGAGAACTGGTTTACTTCAATTTCTCCATCTGTAAAATGAGTGGTAATTGTCTTATTGAGGTGTTGTCAGGATTAAAATGAAATGATGGGTGTTAAGTGCCAAACACTTGTAGTAAATATCTAATTATTAATTCATACCCCCGCTTCTCTTTTAAAATACGGGATTCAGAAGTGAATATAGCATTCCAGGAACAGTCAGAATGGCACAGTAGATCAAATGACCCTTGTTTCCTTTATCCTAGATGTTATTTCTATCAGTGCAGGTTAAGATCCCAATGGCTTCATCCTGAGCTGACAACCACCTTAATCTTTTTTTCATATTTGCTGCAACTAAGTCACAGTTTTTCCAGTTCTGCTTGCTCAGTTGATTTTGTTGAAGCCAAGAACTAATTTGTGCCCAATTTCAAGTCATACATGGAATTCCCTCTTGCCTATCCTTTGTCTCTGAGCTCAGACAAGGGAGGCTGCCTGCTGACTTGCGGCGGGCGGGGGGGGGGGGTTGTCTCCAGGTGGTAAAGGCACTGTCTTGTCTGGGTGTGATCGGTGGTCTTTGCCAAAGGTCTCTGCTATTCTCAAATGTCTCCCCTGCCCAAAGAACCACTATCTGCTTGGGGTTTTAACCACTGGAGATTTGGGTGTTAGTTGACACAGTAGGTCTTCAGTCCGCTTTTCAGATGTAGAGTTTCGAATTTAGAGATGGAAAGAGCCACAGAAGTAATCTAGCTTAACCTTCTCGTTTTACACATAAGGAAACTGACGCGAGTCATGTGCATGGTCTAAGCAGTGGGATTCCTGATTCCAAGTAAGTGGGCTTCTCACTTGGTCAGGGATGACACAAAAGTATATTCTCGACCGCAGGACTGTCTGTGTTGTTCACCAAAATATATCCAGCACCTGGCACCAGTCTTGGCCCTAATAGGCACGTAAACACTTATCGAATGAATAAATGAATATTCCCAACTCTGATCAGTTGGACTGCTAAATTCTGAGGCCACTCACAGGCTTAGCAGAAAAATGTGTTGTGACCTCTTGGTGATGTCTGTCATCATGCAGCAGGGGGAATCATTACACCCTAGTAATAACTAGTTTACAAGCCATAAAGAGTTCATTTACATCCCAAGGCTCTGAGAGAAAAGCACACAAGCTAGGCACCCTGAAATTTTGGGTTCAGGTTTGGGAACCAGGTGTTCCAGCAGTCACGATGAGGGTTGTGCCAGGTAAGCTTGGACCAAGGTTACACTGAGCATCAGTTGCAGTTGCGCTGTGTGACCCCAAGAAGTACCACCCATCACCCCTCCTTGCGATTATCTGCAAAGGAGAGATGGTGGCCTGAAGAGCATTTTCTGCATTTTAACTGGGATCAAAACCTTAAGCTGAAGAAGCATCAGCCAACAAGTCAAAGAGATTCACGTTCAGTCAAGCTTTTGCAAGTATATTAGTTTCCTAGAACTTCCAGAACAAACGACCACCCATGGACTGGCTCAAAACATAACAAATTTATTCTCTCACAGTTCTACAGTCTAGAAGTCCAAAATCAAAGTGTCATCAGGGCCACGCTCCCTCTGACACTTCCAGGGAAGGCTCCTTCCTTGTCCCTTCCAGCTTCTTGTAGCCCCAGACATTCCTTGTCCTGAGGCAGCATCACTCCAGTTTCTGCCTCCTCCTCACATAGTCATCGTCTCTGTGTGTCCGTGTCTGTGACCCTTCTTCTCTTATCATAAAGGCACCAGCCACATTGGATTAGGGCTCATCCTAATGCAGTATGACCTCACCTTGGTAACATCTGCAAAGACCTCATCTCCAAATGAAGTCTCATTTAGAGGTTCTGGGGGTTGGGGACTTCAACATATCTTTCTGTGGGGCACACTTCAATCCGTAACACCAACCCTTCTTGGCCCCGGGACAACTTGGAAGACAGGGAGAAAAGTGCTCGTCAGCTGAGGCAAAGTCCTGCACCTGCACCTGCCTCGACCTCCTTCCAAGTTCTCCAGGTAAGGTCCTTTCCAACAGGACCAGTGCCAGGATGTCACAGCTCCTCCCAAGACCTGAAGTCATCGTGATGAGACAGAAGCGGCCCCTGACCCCAAAGCGTTCACCCAGATCCGAGGCTCTCAGACTCTGAAACCTTGGACGAGTGACACAGCATCTCTGACTCAGCTTCTTCCACTGGAAAAGGGGACCTCGGCGTGTTGTTACAGAATTCAATGAAAAGCTGCATTTAAGCTGTTCAGCACAGAGCCTGGAACACAGTAGGTGTGTTTATTGTTTCTAATAGAGTCAGGTTGAGGCTGTGGGCCCAGCTGCCTGCTTCTTCAGCACCAAATAAAGAACCCAGAGATGGAAAAGACCTCTGAGGTGATGCGCTCAATTTCATCCCCACAACTAGGGAAAAAAAGGGAGACAAATAAAATGGCCATGTTAACTTATATCCTCGGCATTAATTTTCACAGTTAACTGCTGAACTGACTAAATTCTTTTCTTTTCTTAAGGACTTTTATAAATTCAGACATTAATAAAATCATTAATAAAATCAGACATTCAATTAACAGGAAACTCCAATTGGTAACTGATCGTCTCCTCGATACCTTTCTCTCCCCTCCCACTTTGTAGACTCGCTGGCTCGTCCTGGGCTTGGTCCTGCTGATGTGCTGTTTCCCATTTTCCCCTCTTGTTCCCCCCATGCCTGTCAGTGGCCCCAACAAAAGGCAAAGAAGAACACGGGCTGATTCCATTAACCTCTGTCATTGCTTAAATCTCTTTCTTAATTAACATGAGTTAATATGATTAATCAAAATAATGAGACAAACCTATTAAATTAGGGGGGTTAAATGACAGAACTTGCAGGAGAAGTAGAAGCAAGAGGAGACATCAGAAGGGCCGGCGGGGAGCGGGGAGTCCAGAGGTGAGGTGGGCAGCAAGCTGACTGTTGGCCCTGTCCAGCCCAGTCCAGCCTCGGGCTGCGGGGAGGGGAAGGTGGAGGACAGGGGAGGAGGCTGGAGAAATTGCTTTGGGGGAACATGTTCAGTGTTTGCATCCATCTCAGTTAATTATAACCAGTCCCCACACTTTTCTGGGGCCTATCCAGCTCCTTCTTAGCCTCCCCCAGCTTCTGAGTTCTTGGTGTCCCTTCTTGGTGTTAACTCTCCCTGAAATCTCTATCCTCTCTCTCCTGAGGCCAGGCTCTTAGTCAGAATTTCCAAAACCCCAGCTCTGCCTCTCATAGGGTATGAGACTTGGGGAGAGTTATTCTACCTCTCTGAGGCCCAGTGAACCCAGCTACAAGGATAGGAATAATATTCCTGAGCTGGGATTACTGCCATAAGAATTCAGAGAGAGGCTATGTGACAATGTCTGGCCTGGTGCCAGGCCCACAGAAGACCCCCACCACCACCGCCCAGGACAAGTTCTTTCCTTCCTTCTTCCCCTGTTATAACTGTGAAAATACCTTGAGATTCTATAGTGCTTTTAAATTCTAAACTTATTTCCATATATAGCATTCTACCAAAAATCTAGGAGATGAGCATTACAGGTGTGAGTTTACAGATCAGTGAGCTTGTGCCAGCATTACTGAGCACCAATTGTGTGTGCAAGGTCACTCAGATCCAATAAGGGGAAAGGACTCACCTGGGACTTCTTCTAGAACCGGGGTCTCCTAACCCCCAGGCCAATGGGACTTCCATTGCCCCTAAGTGCAAGGGACCAGGGTACCCACAGCGCCCCCAGAGCTCCTTTATCTCCCGGCCATCCCTGTGCCTCAGAAGAGTCTACCACAGGCCTGTGGCTCTGTGGCCTCCAGCTGGCTCTCCAACGTGGGACATCTGACCTCTGACAGATGATTTGGGCTCATCATCGGAATTTCTTATTCCAGTGAAACTGAGCCCCTGGAACCCCTTCTGTGCTATCTTCAGTGGTCGATCCTCATGATTCAAAGACAGAAAACTACACACAGACAAGGAAGTTTTCCATGAAGAATCCAGACACCCCTAAAACCTTTAGCCCCACACAGTGATGTGTTAGTAACCCCCCAGCTAAGTCCTTCAAAGGCAGAGGCTGTGTGTGTGTGTGTGTGTGTGTGTCCCCTTCCCTGGTCATCCCCTCCCCCAGAGCATCTACTCTATGTCCTGTACAAATGCTCCCAAAACACCAGTGACTGGAACTGTGAGTAGTTGTGTGGTACAAATCCCCAAGCTTGGGGCCCCGGGTGCTGAGTATTCCACAGACATACAAATAAAGGTCCTACAAATTTCACTGAGATTGTCTTCACTGGCATGCAAAAGTCATTCCCATGCCTCCCCTATGATCCCCTTGCTGCCTTCCACTACAGAGTCTGGAAAGCCAGGCACTATGTTTCCCAGTTTCTCTGGCAGCTAGAGGTGGCCATGTGATCAAGTTTTGGCTGTTGAGATGGGTGAACTGCTAGAGGGATCTTAGAGAAACTAACTTTCTTCCTCAGAGATAGATGGGTCTGGAGCTGCCTCTTCCTGATTATCTTGGATGTGAATGACCACAGCATCTATTTCATGACATTGATGCAACACACATCAGGCTAAAAAGCCAACATTCTTGGATGGTAAAGGTAGAAGAACCTGGACGTTTGGTGTCTTTTTGAGATTGCAGACCAATCTGAAGTCTGTCTACATTAGGACTTCTTAATAAGTAAGCAATAAATATCCAAGGTTTACGCCACTTTTGGTTTTCGATTACCTGCAGCTACAAGCATTCCCACTGAACACAAATTCTTAAATTTGTGCTTTAACTCCCATGATTATCTAAAAATTAATGTAAGCATATCCTGGATCGTCCACCTTATATAAGTAAATACTGTCATGATAGTTTAGTTCTCATGTTTATATTAATCAACAATTTTTTGGTACCAAATAGTACAGGTATCCTTTGCTATCCAAATACTTGCCATTTGAACTCAGGAATTGAATAAAATCCAAAATTTTAAGAATGGGGTTAATATCCTTTGCTCTCTGAACTCTTGGTATTTCTTATCCCAAACTCAGAAACCAAATAGCTTTGGATAATTCAGCATCACTTACTATATAAAATCTCGCTATGTGGATTTTGAAACTGAATAGGTTTGGATTGTGAGGAATACTTGTATTTTGTCTTGGGTTGAAGAAAAAAGAATAATGACTCATTTAATATGTAAATGATACATTCATCTAAGTAAAGATCAACTTGTGTTAATTCACTGGGCCTGAACAAACATGGCGTTCGTAGGAATTAGAATAGGAAAGGGATGGAGCGACTGAGTTATTACAGCACAAAAAGAAAAGTAGGCACGTGAGTTCAAAAGAACCTAGAGAGCAACGGTGTGCTGGAACCAGCCTGTTGTGGCTCACGAGAGCCAATTGTTAAATTTTCAGGTGTTTTGTGAGCCAGTTGTTAAACACAATGATTATGATGGCATCCAGAGTAAGAATATTTACACCATGGAGATCAGCGAACACCATGAAACAGGCTTTCTTTTCTTGTGGAAGCCAATTTATCAGCACATCACTCTCAGTAACAGTCAATTTCATATTTGCCTTGTGAGCGGCAATTTAGTTTCAGCAAACATCATTATCTAGTCCACTAACTTAATGTGGAATTTTATTGGTTTTACGCCTTTTTGTAGTTAATTTGTAAATTGGGTTTACTTTCACGATTCATATAAAAGACATACACATAAGGAGTGTACACCTAGTTTTATGTCTGTATATATTTAGGTACTATTATATTAATAAGTTTTAAGTCAAAACTAGGTAGTAGCAAGAAGTTTTTGATTCACTCAAGTGTGAAAAACACTGATCAGAGCCCATTAAAGCTAATAATCCCAGCCTGGCACACAAGGCCCTCTAGGATCTGATCCCAACCTGACTTTCTCCATCTTGAGCTCCCTGCTGCAGCCAAACTGGTCTCTCCTTGTCCCTTCAGCGCATTTCTCAGGGATGTGGCATTTAACTGAGATAATAGAAATGAAAGTGCAGCACCGACACTCTACCCCTCTGGCCTCTACACCGACTCCATATGCACGGGCTCAGAGTCCTCCTCGCCTATGGAGACGCCTCTCTGATTACTCCAAGGGGAGGTGATTCCTCTCTTCTCTGCACATACCACCAGGTGTGCTTGATTTTGTCAAATGATGCCACTCACCTCCTTGACTAGAGGGGAAGCAGTTGCAGACAGTAAAGTTCTAAGGGTCCTTACAGATCCTTCTGTCAACTTGCCTGCACCTCCAAATTTGCTCATACTTCTTTCCCTTCTGTAACATAAGGCAGAAGTTTGCTTATTTCTTTCCAGCCAGCTCTTCCACCAACAGTCCTGAGCACAACCATTCCCACTTCTCCCATCAATTCTCCTTTCTCTGTTTTCGGTCTTTAACTTCTTTCTCTTCTCTGAAATTTCTCCCTTTATGCTGAGTTTCTGCCAACCCTAAAATAAAATAAAATCCAGTGATATCCATCATTGATGCTTTCAGCACCATTATAGAAAACTCAACTAAAATGGTTGAAACAATCATAAAATGTATTCTCTCACATTAATGAGAGGTCTGCATGTAGGACAGTCTCCAGGTATCACTAAGATCAGAGTTCAGCTCTCTGTCCTCAGACTGGCTTCTCTTAAGGTGGTTATATGGTTGCTGGTAGCAGGCATGGCCATTCCTTGATCGGTCTGATTGGACCACGAAGTCAAGTGCCCATCCCTGGACAATAAATAACAGGGGTCAAGGGAATGCCTTGCACTGATGGACTTAAGCTTATGTTCTTGAGCCTATCAATGGCAGAGAGGAATGAGATTACCGTGATTGGCTTAGATTAATCAGTATCCATCCCTGAGACTTTGAGTCAAAAAGGTTGCATCGGGGAAGGATGGAAGCCTTAACAAAGTTGGGGTTCTCTCAGAAAGCAAGAAGTGGGGGAACAGAAGCTTGGAAGACAACCGACAGGTCCATTGTTCCATTTTTCTCACTCCCAGCTACTGCATTCTCTCTCTTTTTTCTCCTAATCTCCTTTAAGAAGACATTACAGGGCTTCCCTGGTGGTGCAGTGGTTGACAGTCTGCCTGCCAATACAGGCGACACGGGTTCGTGCCCTGGTCCGGGAAGATCCCACATGCTGCGGAGCGGCTGGGCCCGTGAGCCATGGCCGCTGAGCCTGCGCGTCCGGAGCCTGTGCTCTGCAGCGGGAGAAGCTGCAACAGTGAGAGGCCCGCGTACCGCAAAAAAAAAAAAAAAAAAAAAGAAGACATTACATTTGCTGTCTTCACTACTCAATGCACTGCAATTCAGTTTCCAATCCGGCCACTCTGCTACAATCTCTCTTGTAAAAGTCACTGGTGTCCTAATTTGGCTGCTCTTTAGGCTTTGACACCTCCACCAACTCCCTTCTTTACCCTCTTTCACCCATCACCCGACTCATAACCTTCAGATGATCAATCCATCCTCTCCCACAACATGCTCCTCATGACTCAGCAATGGTTATTCCACAAACATTTTTTGAGCACCTACCCTATGCCAGTTCAGTATATCCAGCTCATAACACTTTGCAAATTAGTCCTGAATGCATGGTTAAGTCTCCTCATTTTTCACCTCCACAACTGCGATAACTTCCCAACTGGTCCCTCCACCTCCCGTCTCTCCCCATCAGCAGTCTGTCCTTCTCGCTCACAAGTGTGATCTCACCAAACGCAAGGCTGATCATCATAGCCTCCTGCTTCCAGTTCTCCTGCAGGAGAAAGCCTCAAAAACCCAGAATGGCTTTCAAAGCTATGGTAATCGGTCCCACCAACCTCTCCTAGTCTGTAGCCCATCCGTTCCCCTCTTATATTTTAAGCTCTAGGCAGAATGAACTACCCTTTTCCAAACACAACATGAGCTTTCTTAATTTGGAAGTTTGCTCATGTTCATTTTTTAACTAAAATGTCCTCTTCTACTTTTTCTGCAAGGAAAAACCCTACTCATTTTTCAAGATCCAGGTTCCACGTTACCTCCACAATGAAGTCTTCTCCAAGGCCAAGTCAAGCACATCCTTTGTGGCCCCAGAGCACTTCGTCTATATCAATAATAAGCCATCCTCAGAGTGTATTACAGTTAGGTTAATACTCTCGCCGGAAGGGCTGGGTCTAAATTATCATTCTGTACTAAGCGCAGGCACCTGGCAAGACATGTGCAATATATGTTTGAAGAATTAAACTGAACTAATTATTTCAACCTCTTTATTTTACAGATGGGGAAACTGAGGGGTAGAGAGGAAGTGATTTGCAATGGTCATTCTGTGTATTTAATTACTGTCCTTTTGCTGCAAGTAGAAAAAAAAGGGAATTGTTTTGGCTCACTGAAATGAAAACTCTCTCTTCAAGTTCAACTTCTGTCTAAAGATTCAAAAAGTATCATAAAACCCGTTTTTTTTAAGCTCTGCTTCCCTCTCTGCTGCCTTCATTCTCTGCTTCTACATGAGAACAAAGGGGCTGCCAACAGTTCCAGCCTAAACTGCTCCACGCCCAACTTTACATCAGTAGAAGAAAGAATGTCTTTTGATGGTCATTTAAGCAAAAGTCCCAATGCTTGTTCTGATTATGACTTGAGTCACATGTAATACCACGACTGGTGAGTTGTAGGTCACACGTTCATCCGTGGAGCTGTGGAAAGAACCAATTCCACCAAAGCCTGTGGACGGTGAATGAGAGAGGAGTAATTCCCTCCAGGACAACATTACCCAACAGAGTTTTCAGTGGTGATGAAAATATTCCTATCTGTGTTGTCCAGTGTGGCAGCCACTAACCACATGTGGCTACTGAGCATTTCTAATGTGGCTAGTGTAAATGAAAAACTGAATTTTTAACTTTAATTTTAATTAATTTAGATTTAAATGTAAATAGCAACATGTACCAAGTGGCTACTGTATTGTACAGCACAGCTGTAGGAGAGAGAAGGGCTGGAATTCCACACTGTCCTATATGGAAGTCTCTAGCCACAAACAGCTATTAATTCACAAGGAATATGGACACCCTGGTTACTGTAAATATGAAGTTCTCAAAAGCCCTTCGAGGATGGGCTGCTTAAGAATAGCCTAGGTGTTTGTTTTTAATCCCGATTTCCAAATTTACTCCAGTCTCAGGTGTTCTGATTATCAGTAGACCAAAAGGAGGAGCTGGGAATTTTTATCTTAGGTCTCCCTAAGTGACTGAGGTGCACAGCCAAGTTTAAGACTCAAAGCTATTAGGGATGGGAGTTTATGGAGGGCAATGGGCGGCAGCTCTGTGGCCATATCATTATTTTCAGTCTCAGAGTTCCCAAAGCTACAGAGTACTGAACTCTTCCTTCCTTCCTTTCTTCCTTCCATCAGCCATACCTTGAACATCTCCCAGGTGTAATTTGCTATGCTAGATACCTTACATCATTGTTTCACTCATTCATACATTCACTAAATATCTTCTATGTGCCAAGTGCTCAGCTCCAGAAATTTAAAAGTTGAACAAGAAAGACAGGGTCCCTTCCCCATCTGGAAAGTAAGACAACATTGATGAACTATTTACCCAAACCATGGGTGTTTGGAAAGGAAGAGTACAAAGCAGGGGCTCCAACACATCTAGAGGAAGCCTTGCTGACCTTAGGTTGAGCCCGGAGGATGAGGTGTCACCTGCCCAGATCTGCATTTTCAAAAGATCCCTGTGGAAATTTTGAACCAGGTGGCCCAGCTTCCTTTCACAAGTGGCCATCCATTGCTCCCAAACCCCAGCTCTGTCTACATTTCATATCCTTACTCCCCAAAAGATATTATGATTGGGTCAGTTTATCATAGTCCAACACAGAGCTTTCAGGGGCAGTCGTATGCCAGGCGACTCATGGCCTCCCCTGTGGTTGCTGTACCCCAAGGACCATCTTTTCCTTGGGCACTGGTTCCTGCTCTCAAGGAGCAGGACAAGACATGGTCACTTGATGCAGACTGATTGGGACCTAGGGTTTCAGGTGTCTCCAGGACAGCCACTGGAACTAAGCAGAGATGGCCGAGGATGGAGGACAGTTGCTTTTAGAGATTCTCTCAAGTCCCTGACCAGGCAAAGAACAAGAACCAGAACTCTCCACACCCACTCTAGCTTTGTTTTCTGATGAGAGGGAAGGAAGTCTTCCAGAAGAGCAAAGTTAGAGGATTAACACCATCTGATTTCAAGACTCATCACAAAGCTACAGTAACCAGGACAGTGTGATATTGGCATCAATATACAAAAATAGATCAATGAAACAGAAGAGAGAATCCGTAAATAGACCCACACACAAGAACAACTGATTTTTGAAAAGGGTATAAATGTAATTCGGTGATGAGAATATGGTCTTTTCAACAAAGGATGCTGGAACAATTGAATATTCACATGGAAAAAAACTGAACTTCAGTCCATACCTCACATCATATCCAAAAATTAACTCAAAATAGATCATAGACCTAAAGGTAAAACCTAAATCTATTAAACTTCTAAAAGAAAAAATATGAGAAAAACCTTTGCAATCTTGAGTTGGCAAAGGTTTTTTTTAGATAAGATACTACCGAAAAACAAAAGATACGTTAGACTTTATCAGAATAAAAGATTTCTGGTCTTTGAAAGACGCTGTTAAGAGAAAGAAAAGGCAAGCCACAAACTAGGAGAAAATATTTGTATTCATATGTCTAATAAAGGAAATGTGTCCAGAATAAAGACCTTTCAAAACTCAATAATAGGAAAACAAAAAACACAGTAAAAAAAAATTAGCAAAAGATTTGAACAGACACTTTGGCAAAGAAGATATACAGATGGCAAATAAGCACATGAAAAGATTTTCAACTATCTTTAGTTGAAAACTAAACTATCATTAGTCACTAAGGATAATTAATGAAGTCTAAACCATCATTAGTCATTAGGAAAATGCAAGTTAAAACCACACACCTATTAGAATATCTAAATTTAAACTGAAAGGAATGACCATATCAAATGTTGGCAAGAATGTGTAGCAAATGGAACTCTCAACCAGTTTGGAAAAGAGCTTGGCACTTTCTAAAACAAAAACCAACCAAACAATAACAAGAGAAATTAAATCATATGTTTACACAAAGACTCGTACATGAAGGTTCATAGAATATTTATGAAACAACCCAATGTCATCAACATGTGAATGGATAAACAAATTCTGGTATATCCATACAATGGACTACTCCCCCGCAGGAAAAGAAATGGACTTTTCATGTGTATTTCAATGAATCACAAAATAATTATGCTGAGTGAAAGAGTACAAAAAAGAATGTGTATTGTATGTTTCCGTTTATGTAGAATTCTGGAAAATGCAAACTAATTTGTAGTAACAAAAAGCAGATCTGTGGTTGCCTGGAGATGGAGTGAGGAGGACAGGGCCAGGAGAGGGTGATTACAAAAGGGCATAAGGAAAGTTTGGTAGAGTGGACAGTGGATACGCTCATTATCTTGTTTGTGGTGATAGATTCATGTTGAAACATCAAATTCCACACTTTAAGCATGTGACCTTTTTTTATACCTCAATAAAATGATTTGTCTTTGTCTGACTTGCATGCAGAATCTAAAAATTACAACAAATGAATGACTGTAACGAAACAGAAACAGACTCAAGAGATATAGAGGACAGACTACTGGTTACCAGCGGGAAGAAGGAAGTGGGGAGGGACAAAGTAGGGGTAGGAGATTAAGAGGTACACACAGCTATGTATAAAGTAAATAAGCTACAAGGATGTATTGTACAGCACAGGGGAGTATAGCCAATGTTTTATAGTGACTTTTCTTTCTTTCTTTTTTTTTTTGCGGTACGCGGGCCTCTCCCGTTGTGCAGCACAGGCTCTGGATGCGCAGGCTCAGCGGCCATGGCTCACGGGCCCAACCGCTCCGTGGCATGTGGGATCTTCCCGGACCGGGGCACGAACCCGTGTCCCCTGCATCGGCAGACGGACCCCCAACCACTGCGCCACCAGGGAAGCCCTATAGTGACTTTTAACAGAGTATAACCTATAAAAATATTGAATCACTATGTTGTACACCTGAAACTAATATTGTGAATCAACTAAACTTCAATTTGAAAAAAGTAAAATAAAGTAACATAAAATTAATTTTAAAAAGAAGAATCCAGGAGAAAACAAAACCAAACAGGGCCTTTCTCCCCTCTGTGCTGTCACTCTCCCCATTCATCACAGAGCTTACTTGCGACTGAAGAGTGGGAGCCGTGTTTTCTGCCCCCACTACCAATCACTTATAATTAATTACAAGGGATAAGCCTGGGTGGGGAGAGAAAGAAGACGGGCAAAGTTTTCTTCATCAAAGTCAAGCCAATTCCTTAGCAAAGCCTCTGGAATCCAGCGGACCTGGGTGTAAATTCTGGCTCCGTGACTTAGCAGTTTTTTTAATCCCTAACCCCTCCAAACCTCTGCTTCTTTACCTGCAAAACGGGATCATAATACCACACAAAGAACACAGGGAAGATTAAGTGAGAGTCTCTTTATAAAGAGACACACATCAGGCCTGGTACGGAGTAAATGATTTCTCCATCCAGGGAGACAGCTTCTAGAAAGGAGAAGGGCCCGGAATTCGAAACCGAAAAATGTGGGCTCTAGTCCTAAGAGCCGCCAACCCCTTCCAAGACCTTGCTGACGGTCTGTGAAACCCTTCTGCACCGGCTGGAGAGGGAAGAACAATGGACAGATCCTATCAGTTCATTCCGCCAAGCTCTCCAAGCCCTGGTGGAGGATTCAGTTAGATCAGGAGTCAGCAAAGGACAGCCCACAGGCCAAATCCAGCCCACTACCTCTTTCTGTACAGCCCGCGAGCTAAAAATGGTGTTTACATTTTAAATAGTTGAAAAAGTGTAAAAAAAGAATAATATTGTGTAACATGTGAAAATGATACGAAATTCAAATTTCATTGTCCAGTAATTAAGCTTGGCTGCTTCAAGATACAAAGTCGGAGCAGAGTAATTGCAATTCTGAGCGCCTGGGCCAGCACTCTTTACTACCTGTCCTTTTCACAGAAAAAGCACGCAGGCTCCTGAGTTAGATCTTTAGAAACAACCTGCTTGTCTTGTTACTTGCGCAGCTCCCCACAGAAAAGTATTCAGTATGTTGAGATTTAATGTTATACCCTAAGCTTTTGTAGGGTTCACAAGAAACACCCATTTGAACAGAATTTCTGTGTCTTTTGCAATAAATATTTTCTTGACTATTATGCCAGGGAAGAAGTTTGTCTTCAATTGGCCTAAAATACGTCATTATATTACCCCAGTGTAGCTGGCATATTAAGTGGTAGACAGAAAACTGGTAGATCATTTTAAATGATGTTCCCAGACAATTCTTCATTTTAATGATTATGCATTTATGTATGTGTTTACCCTCTTTGTGGTCAGTGATGGTGGTTTTCCATTTATGAAAATATCAAATTTTCTTTTTAATTTAATTAAATAAAACAATTGTAATGATTTTTTAAATGTCAAGTAAGTAACAATTTGGGTAGATCTACAAGAAAAAAGTGATGGCAGTTCAAGAATGAAAGAAGTTTGGGAGATACCATATTGGACAATAGGAACAACGTGTTTTCCTTTTTACCATGGTGGCTGGGAAGCTCAGGATTAAAGGTAGTGCCCATTTGCAGTAATATCCAGGGTTCTGTAACCTATCTCATCTTAGTCTTTTGCATCTACCTTTATTAGAACATTGACCACACCATATAGTTTCTGTTAGCTCAATATGTCTGTCCTCCAAGAGAAATGGGAACTTTGTATCTCATCCTGTCTGTATACCCAATTCTTTAATAGCTCTTGCTAGACACACAGAAAGGGGTGTGGAATTAACAAACAAAGGAATGAAGGGATGAAAGGATGCAGGAATGGTAGTATTTATTTCCCTGTTCTTTTTAACAACTAACTGAGAGGGATTCCAGATGGGAAGTGGGAGAGAGAGTGAGGGATTCAGCCCACCCTGGGGAGAGGATGTTTGTGAAATTCTGGCTGCCTGTCCTCTCTGAGCTCTCAAGAGCAGGTTCACCAACTGACTGAGGGAAATGGGGCAGTGGAGGTCGGGGGTGGAGCTAGTGTCTAATAAGAGTGATTAGTATATCCCAGACTTAGTGCCTGCCTGCAGTATCTCAATTAATCTATATAACGATTCTGTCTAAGTACCTATTGTTATTATCCCCGTTTGGTGATGAAACTCAGGCTTAGAGACTTTGGGATTTCATGGATCAATAAGATATCCCCCAAATCAGGGAGGGCACCCATACAGGTGTTGCAAACATCTATTTTCCTTGGTAAGGTCAGTAGGCAAAACTACCATCTACCGTCACCCTTATTTCATAAAAGAATGGACATGTTAACAATTAAAAGAAGGTTGAGAGGAAAGAGCCTCTGAATAAAGAACAATTTTTTTTTTAAGAACACTTCTTTGTTTTGTTTTGTTTTGCGGTCCGCGGGCCTCTCGCTGTTGTGGCTTCTCCCGCAGCGGAGCACAGGCTCCGGACGCGTAGGCTCAGCGGCCATGGCTCACCGGCCCAACTGCTCCGCGGCATATGGGATCTTCCCGGACCGGGACACGAACCTGTGTCCCCTGCATCGGCAGGCGGACTCTCAACCACTGTGCCACCAGGGAAGCCCTGTTTCGTTTTGGTTTTTTTTGCTGTACGCGGGCCTTTCGCTGTTGTGGCCTCTCCCGCAGCGGAGCACAGGCTCCGGGCGCGCAGGCTCAGCGGCCATGGCTCACGGGCCCAGCCGCTCCGCTGTACGTGGGATCTTCCCGGACCGGGGCACGAACCCGTGTCCCCCGCATCGGCAGGCGGACTCTCAACCACTGCGCCACCAGGGAAGCCCAAGAACACTTCTTTATGTTAAAAAAAAGTTAGCTTTAAAAGAAACCATCACGTTGTCCTTAATTTCCTCATTTCCCCAGCAATCAAAGAAAAATTTAACATGAAATGGAGTAGGATGGGTTTAGGGAGCCCCTACGGTAGACTACAGGGAAAGGAACTCAGGAGTACTGAGCAAAGCTTCGGTGGGGGGCAGAGGTGGGCATGCCTGCCATGGAGAGCCCCAAGCCCCCGCCCCCAGTACACATCTGGGCCAGCACTCAGGACAGAACCTGGGGAGGCCCCCAAACAAGATACCGGAGACGTCAGATGCTTGTATCCACACAAGGCATCTGCCCAGGCATCCTAGAGAAATAGGATTTCAAACCTAGAGTGTACCCGTGAGATCGTGCTGCCCAACCCCTGACGTTGCTGAGAAAGAAATTCCGTCTCAGAGAAGTTAAACGGTTTCACAGAACCATGAGGCTGCCAGTCGCAAAGCCAGAATTCTAACTCCGGTCTCCATCCTCCCAACCAGTACATCTTCCACCACATCACTGGTACCTGCCAGAGGACAAAACTCTGCAGAAAGGAAGCTATACTCTATCTCCGAGGGCATCTATCTGTAAAGGTGGGGTATGGTGGTTTACCTTCTCCAAGGTCCTGGAAGGACACACTTCCCGGGAAAAGAGACCCCCCCCCCTTCCACAAACATGCATGAACAATCACCAGATCTTGAAGGTGCTGAGGACCTACGTGGTGAGAAGAACAAATGCCCCACCCAGGAGCCCCAGGAGTTGTCCCAGCACGGGGCAGTAGCCCATGGAGTTGGCACTCTGGGTTGAGGAGAGACTGCATGTTCCCCGAGCTCTGTCCCTGAGATCAGCACTCACTGGACATGCCGGTCAGAACTCAGGGGGCACAGTGGGTTGATCTGTTCCATTTCCTGTCTTCCTAGTCCCCTTGAACCCGATGACAAGTGACTCCCACTACTTGCCTAAAACTAATCCCACAGAGATCATCAATTACCTTCAAATGGCCAAAGGCAAAGACCCCCTTTCAGTCCTCAATCGTCAGGACCTCTGCTCAGCACCCGAGCACCTTTACGTATGTGATTACATCTTGTAAGTGGATGGCATCCCGTCCACCCAAGAGCACGAGCCAAACAGTTCCGTCATCCTCGACTCCGTGCTCTGCCCTACGCTTCCTGTCCAGTCCCATCCTTTCTTCCACGGAAGCACCTCCTAACATTCCCGGCCCCTCTGGGAGCCCCACGGCCCTCACCCAGACCTTCTCATCGCTCCCCTGGACCTGGCCTCAGCTCCACTCTCTCCGCTTTTACCCTTCCCGGTCCCGCTCTCCAGGGCTGCTGGTCACTCTCTAAACAGGAGCCGACAGACTGCAGTCAGACAAGGTGGGCCAGGCCCACCCATCACCTGCTCTTACATTTTTTAATGGTTATACAATGGTTATGCAGATTTCTGGACCCCACTAGCTAAACATTCTGGTTCAGTGGATCTGGGATCGAGCCTGGAATCTGCATTGAACAAACGTCTACTGCACACAGCCCAGGGGTTCTCATGTAGGTTCTAATTGTAGGTCAAGGTCCACACCTCATGAAATTCTGCTCTAATAACCATGGGGTGGACCTGAAGTTCCTGAGGCACTCCAGAAGTTGCCGTGCCTCTGCTCTCACATTTCTGTCTGCCTGGGGAGACTTGACAAATTCTCTCTCTCTCAAGGCTCTGCATGAAGGCCACATCTTCCAGGACCCCGACCCCTACACCAGACAAGAAGAGTCGCCCCCTTCTCTGTCCTGCTCCATGAAGCACCTGTCCCTCTACCACACAGATGACGTGCATGTCCGTCTCAGTAGCCACACGTGAGCTCTTCATGGGAGGCACTACTTCACTGTGCCCCCAGCCGCGGCAGAGAAGTCACTTGATCAGTATTCGATGAGTCAATGAATGAACAGACGGACTTTCTCCAAACTGCCACATGACACAGTGCAACGTCAGGACTGGAGTCCCACCCCCAGACACCCCGCCGGGTGACCTTCTTGCCCATCCATCAGCTTCGAGAACAGAGTGGTTCAGAGCAAGGGCTGGCCTGGGTGAGAATCCAGCTCCATAACTTGCTAGCTCTGCGACCTTGGGCAACTTGTGCAAGCTCTCCGAGCTTCGTTACATCATCTCTAAAATGAGAAAGGTGACACTAATAACAGCTACCTCACAGAGGTGCTCTGAGGCTTAAATGAAATAATCCACGGAAAGCTCTGCAGCACATCGGAAGCATTCAGTACCTGTTAATTATGGTTGTTGCTCCATCATCTTCCTTTGTCCACAACAGGCAAGTGTCCAAGGGGACAGGAACCCTCGACCTTCGACTAGGGAGGGAACAGCGGGGACTGTTCAGACTTGACTCTCAGGGCTGTCACTGGAATCCCACAGGAAATCACCAACCAAGGAAGCCCTGTCAAGTGACCCAGTACCCTAGGAAGAGGCAGACCCTGGAACTCCTAAAGTTCAGGGCCCCAGCTCCCAGGCCAACTCAAGAAATCCATCCCAAAGGTTGTAACTAGAGATTATTATACCAAGTGAACTAAGTCAGAAAGAGAAAGATGAATACCATATTATATCACTTATATGTGGAATCTAAACTATGCCACAAATGAACCTATCTATGAAACAGAAATAGACTCACAGACATAGAGAACAGACTTGTGGTTGCCAAAGGGGAGTGGGGAGGGATGGACTGGGAGTTTAGGGTCAGCAGATGCAAACTATTACATATAGAATGGATAAACAACAAGGTCCTACTGTATAGCACAGGGAACTGTAGTCAATCTCCTGGGATAAACCATAATGGAAAAGAATATAAAAAAGAATGTATATATGTGTATAACTGAGTCACTTTGCTGTACAGCAGAAATTAACACAACATTGTCAATCAACTAGACTTCAATTAAAAAGAAAAAAAAAATCCATTCGGCAACCATCCCATTCCCTGGAAGGTTACGGCAGTTGTTTCAGGAGACAGAGGACACAGTGGGTGAAGAAAGTGGCAAGGGCTGGGACACACAGAGGATGCTGGCCGCAGGCGTCCAGGGCAGCAATGGACAGCACTGCACTTTTGTTGAGCCCTCGTCCCTGAGCTGACACCGGGCAGATGCCAGCAGCCCCAGGGAGAGGGTTTGATGGAGATGCCGCAGGTGCCCACAGCGTGGACCTGCCATGCACAGAGAGCAACGTGGCACATCCTTATGTGGCAAATCCAGGATGACCTCTGGGGACTCAGAGACCAGATTACAGGTGACAGGGACCCCGTCTTACAGCCCACAGGGCTACAGAATCAGAAAGACTTGAGTAGTGTTTGGCCTAAACACTCTTTTTAAGCCATTCTTCAGTTGCATGAACCAGAAACCTAGGAGTTGACCTTGACAGCTCTCTCTCCCTTAATCCCCCCAACCTGACCCTCCATCATAGAACGCCACCATTTTTTTTTCCTTCTGCTGCACTGAGTCTTCGTTGCTGTGTGCGGGCCTTCTCTAGTTGTGGTGAGCGGGGGCTACTCTTCGTTGTGGTGCGCAGGCTTCTCACTGCGGTGGCTTCTCTTGTTTCGGAGCACGGGCTCTAGAGCGCAGGCTCAGTAGTTGTGGCACATGGGGTCAGTAGTTGTGGTTCACGGGCTCTAGAGCACAGGCTTAGTAGTTGTGGTGCACAGGCTTCGTTGCTCTGTGGCATGTGGGATCTTCCCAGACCAGGGCTCGAACCCGTGCCCCCTGCACTGGCAGGTGGATTCTTAACCACTGCGCCACCAGGGAAGCCCAACGCCACCATTTTTATCTCCCAAGAATCTCTGCTGTCAACTACCCCCAGCCCCAATCTCACCTACTCTGTTCGACTTGTTTTTGTTTTCCCATTGCACATAATGCTCCCCAGCATACCAGCTTATGTGTTATTATGTTACTGTCTGTCTGTCCCTCACTAACATGTCAGCTCTATGAGGACAGGGATCTTTGCCTGTTTCGTTCACTGAAAAGTACCTGGCACAGAGTAGGTGCTCAGAAGATATTCATGGACTGCTTCTCCATGACCACCATCTCCCGTCTGAACAACTACACTAGGCTCCCGTTGGGCCCACCGCTGCCCACTCCGGTCCATTTCCAGGCACCCCCCAGAGTGGTGTCTTCTCAAAATGCAAAGCTGATCATATGCCTGCTCTGTGCTGTTGCCACCTGCATGCACAGGCTTCAGACACATCCATGGCTTCCCACAGCTCTTGGGTTGAAGTCCCATCCCCCTGACACGGTCCCCCCTGCGTGGCCTCTTTGCTCCCCTCCCTCCTCCCTCTCCCTGCTCCAGCCCCGCTGGCCTCCCTTCAGCTCCACCCATTTGCCCCAGTGGCTCCCAGCACAGGGCCTGAGCCCAAGAAGATTCCCGTGCTCAGAACGGTCCTCCCTTTCTCCTTCAGCCCTCCTCGCTCATCCTTCAGCTCTCCTCTGACACGGCTCTCCACCCTTCACGGGGTGAGGATCCCCTCAACGTAGGACCATCAAGCTGTCCCCTCCATGGTTCCTGTCACAGTTGCATTTTTATACCGGTCCATGGGTTCCGGTGGCATCTTTCTTCTTGACTATAGTGTCAGCTCCAGGAGGGCAGAACATCTTCGGTGCTCACTATTTTATCCCCAGTGCCGAGCGGTGTGCAAGCACCTAAAAGGCTCTCAATAAACATTTGTTGAATGAATAAATGAAGTGAGGAAACCAAGGCCCAAAGAACAGAAGTGACTTCCTCACAGTGAGACAGCCTGGAGACGACCGCACTGAGCTAGGAACACAAACCTCAAGGTTCTGCCCAGAATTCATTCCCCTTCTCTTTGGCAGAGGAGTGACAATGGCACCCCAGCAAGCAGACCATGGCCACCCAGCACAACCAGACAGGGGGATGGTACTCGGGTCTTCCTGAGGCCCTTCCTGGAAAAATAGCTCCAGGCAGTCAAGACAGAAGGTCAGTATGTTGGAGAATATTTCACACTAAATTCCCTTCTTGGAGATTACAATTCACGTCTGCATACCGAAGGCGCTGAAAATTCCCCAGGTCACAAAGAAATGGTTAACAACAAGCAGAGAGAAACATTTCTGCACATGACCAGTCCACAGGTCCTGAAAGCAGGCCCCCTTGAAGGTCAGCTCCAGGCACAAACCAAGTGGACATTCATTCTTCCAAAAAACATTTACCAAAGACTCAGTGTCTGGTATGTGCCAGGCTCCAAGGCAACCACAGAGGGAGAGACAAGCAAGGCCCCTGCCCTCAGGGAGCTTATGTTCTAGGATGGAAGATGCCAAGTACAAAACCAATTAAACAATAAAATCATCCTTGACCACAGATTGAAATCACAGTAAGTGCAATAAAACGGAGGACGAGTTGACTGCCAGGGCAGAGCTCTGAGGAGGTGACCACAGAGCTGACAGCTTGAGGCCCCGGGGCCAGTTTGACCGGAAGGCCAGGGTCAAACCTTCCAAGCTCCTACTAATCCTGTCCTTTTGCTGTGAGTCCACTTGAGGCAAATTCTAGCGCCCCTGACGCATTTCCACATGCCCCTTCGGCAACCACCCAAGTAAGAAACCACAAGTCTCTCTCCAGATTGTGACTTAAGAAGAGTGACGGGGGGTGCTCAGTGTTGCCGCATTCCAAAATCATTACTCCTGGTTGGAAAGCCACACGCAGAAAGGAGTGTGCCCCTTCCCAGGCATGATCTCGAAAACCCAGCAAGATGAATGTCTAACACCTCCCTGAATGTGCTCGAATGCTTCTGGAGAGCAAAAGAATTTCTTAAATAGAAAATAATTGTTGAGGGGCCATTATTACTAATTCAAGATGTGTCAAATGACATTGAGGTGTTCCAGTTAATGTTCTGTCATTACTCTCATCTTTTCGAGAGTATAAAAATGAGCGTTCCTCTGATGACCTGGAGGCCCACACCTATTTCCCTCATAATCTCTCACGACCATCCTCCCGGAATTCTCCAACCTTGAGTTTTCAAGAGCATAGCCCTCAGGCTGAGGAGTCAACATCCAGGGCCTGGAATGGTCCGAGGCTACTGAAACGTTAAGTGACCTTCTCCAGGGGGTTGGCAGAGGGAGCCGTGCCATCCGAGAGCTGCCCCTCACAGGCACTCATTGTGTGCAATCCCTCTGTCTTGCACGGAACAATGAGGGGAGAACTGGCTGCTGCGTCCAGGATCCCAGCCCGGAAGCTTGCCCTGGTTGACCCTCACAGTGGAGTGTGAAATGTTTCCCAAAATTTAGAGGAAACACCGGGTGCTGCAGAAAACAGCAGCGGGAAAATAAGGTTTGCCTGACCCCTTGTGGTGTGTGGCTCTCAAAGCCCGCTCTTGGCTGTCCAGAGAGGACGGGCAGAAGACTGGGTTCAGTGTGAACGTGGGCCTGCGGTGGGTTGACTAGTGCACCCCCCAAAGATACGTTCCCCCAGTGTGACCGTATTTGGAAAAAGGGTCTTTTCAGATGGATTAGAGATTTTAAGATGAGAGCATCTTGGATGACCTGGGCTGTGCCCTAAATCCAATGGACAAGTGCCCTTATAACAGACAGGAGAAGACACAGACACACAGAGGAGATGGCCGTGTGAAGATGGAGCCAGAGACTGGGTTACATGGCTACGAGCCAAGGAACACCAAGCGTGGCCAACAGCCACCAGAAGCTGGGAGAGAGTCTCACTCAGAGCCTCCAGAAAGAACCAACCTTAATTTCAGACTTCTGACTTCCAGAACTGCGAGAGAATAAATTTCTGTTGTCTGAAGCCACCAAGCGTGGAGTAATTTGTTATAGCGGTCCTGGGACATGAATACAGGGCCTTTTATGTTCAAGATGGGGTTGAGGGTTAGGAGGCCTCCAAGTCGGTGGTTTCCAAACGCTGGGTTTTGGAGAGAGTGCATCAGAACCACCCAGGGTTCTCGTTAAAACAGATTCCTGGTGCTGGTTAGATCCCTGTGGTGGAGGCTCTGGAATCTGTACATTTAACAAGTGGTCCCCAGTCAATCCTCCTGCACAACCTGTTCTGGGAGCTGCTGCTCGGAGCAACTCAGGGATAACCTTGGTGGTCGTTTATTAGCGCTGTTCACTGAATATTTCTAGCTCTTTACCTTCCAAACACAGGACAGGATTGCACTTCCTGCCCCCACCCCACCCCCATGAGTCACTTCCAGGCTGAACATTTCACTGCCAGTGCAAGACCCTGTGGAGCTCTTTTCCTGCGGTGTTTGGAACGGGGGCAGCTCCATCAGCTGGGCCCCCGCGTGGCTGAGCAGAGCCCCCTGCCTACGTGTAATGCCAACATACATCTCGGGTTTTAAGGCCACTGAATCGTCAGGTTGTTTGTCGCTGCAGCATAGCCTGGCCCGCCCTGACTGATCTCAACACGGGAATGTTTAATTTCAACTTCAAGTCACTCACCCTAAGGCATAACTTGGATACAGATACATTTTTTGAGCTTTGGGAACAATTTGCTTAACATGCCTCAGGCTCATCATAGCGAACACTTCTCGTATTTTGGGGGACACTGAACTGAACTAACTCAGTATTAACTCCTAAACAAACTCCAGAGCTTGTTTTTCTTGCTATTTTCTTAATTCTCTAAACTAGGAATTTTCTAGCCAGTATCAAACTTTACTGTGCACGTGAGTCACCTCAGGATCTTGTTAAAATACAGTATTAAAATTCAGTTGTCCAGGATGAGTTCCATAGTTCTAACCAACTCTCAGGTGATGCCAGTTCTGCTGGTCTATGGAGTAGCAAGAATTTAGGTAAAGTGTTTCTACAAAATTAACTACTGAACTAACAGTTAAATTAATTTCATGACATCCATAATTATAATAGCCTATATCCGTAAAGCCATCCATGGTTTCACACGTGTCCAATTTCAGCCTCGTGATAGCCCTGTCTGTAAGGGAGACCAAGCAGATTCTTACACCCATTTTGCAGACGAGAAAAATAAAAGCTAAGAGACATTAAGAGACATCCTTGGGGTCACGTAGCTAGGGAATGCCAAAAGTCCGACTAGAGCACAAATCGTGTTTATGCTCTACCACTGCCTATTAATAGTCCTCAAGATTTCATCAGCATTTGAATGCTCAGCAAGATTCTAAACATTGTGTGTGGTTGGAAATCACTTCAAATTCAAATTCTTTGGCCACTTCAACCTAACCCCTGAGTTAACACACCACTTTGGCTTTGGGAGGTCCCCTTTCACGGGGAAAACACTGCCATCTGGTGGAATTTTAGAGCATTAATTTTTAGGACACAAGTCTGGGTTACATGCTTGCAATTTGGACTTCATAGCTCCAGTTCTTTGAGTCAACACGAAAGCTAGACTCTGTGTAAGAGATCCAGACATGGCTTAAGCTGTGGTCCTCACCTTCTAGGAGCTCTGGAGGCAGATTCAGAGACATAACTTTCTACCTGAAACAACTTGTTCATAGCGCAAAGCCTGTGATCAGAAGATACGGGTAAGTTTTAACCTCTGTTAGTCGTGTGGCCTTGAGCACGGCACTTGACTTCTTCGATCCTTAGTGGCCTTATCTATAAAAAGAGGATAAAAACGGGCTTGCCTTTCTGGATCACTGGGATGAAGATCCGAGATTTGTTTGAAAAGCCAACAGGACTTGAGAATGGAGATGCTACAGGAATGGAGAAAGTCACGATTCCATGATGGAGCCACGATGCTGAGCTCGGTGCACAGGGCTAATGGCAGTGCCACCGGCGGAGGGGAAAGCTGACAGCTGATTAAGGGAGAAGATGACACCTTCAGATTTACTTATGAGTCTGAAAAGACACCAGGACGCTATGTGGCAACACCCAAAGCAGCTGGAAAGAGATGCAAAGTGAAGATACAGATTTGGAAAGGCAGGGGAATGCAGGGGTCAGGGGCACAGGTCTGGAGCCAACATCCTAGTTTTAACTCTCAAGTCCACTACTTCCTAGCTGCGATCCCAGCAGGCTATTGAACTTCTCAGTGTCTCAGCCAGGGCACCTATAAAATGAAAATAGTGGCTGCTGTGAGAATGCAAAGAGTCTGTGCAGGTACATGGGTTATAACATCTATTCAGTGCTTTCTGTTCCCTGGAATATAAACCTCCATGAGGTCAGGACTTTGCATTTATTTCTGTCCCCCGGTGTGGAATAGGCATTCAGTAGTCACTGAATAAGTGAGTGAATAAATGAATGAATGAAGTAATTGCCACAGGATGGTGAACAGAGGATCTGTTTGAGGGAGAGTCTGAAAGGGAAACCAGGAGGTTGGGCTCAGTTGTTGCCCAGATTTAGGGGCTGAAGGCCACCCTCTAACTGTGTTCTTTTTAGAAGTGTAACATGGAGGTTTTTCCCTGTAAAGGACTAGATTAGTGGTTCTCAACAGGGGTAATGTCTAGAAGGAGACATTTTTGGTTTTTGAAATTGGTGGGAGTGGGGAAAGCGTGACTGGTATCCAGTGGATGAGGTCCAGGATGCTGCTGAACATCCTGCAGTGCATGGGGCAACCCCGCAATGAAGAGTTACCTGCCCCCCAAACGTCAACAGTGCAGATGTCGAGAAGCCCTCAGCTAGATTTAGGAGTCTAAAAGACGATTCCGATCCCAAATGTGTTTCTCACTAGCTCTGTAGCTGCATCAGTCAAATCCTTGATCTCCCTGAGTTCTCTTCTTTATCTGTAAAATGGGAACATTAATACCAACTGAGGGTTGTGATGAGGAACAGAACGGTGTGTTCACAGCCCCTGGCACACAGCAGGGCTGTGTTGAATCTATCAATACCGCTGTGATTAGTAATTACTCTCACGCAAAGGGATGCATAACACAGATAAAGGCTCCTCTCTTGGGTGAATGACTGAGGCCGAATCCTGCTTATAGAGCTCGATCCGTGTCACTTTGAAGGTCAAATTCACTCACTCTGAGCCCCCACCATTTACACAGAGAGCAATCATACTCATACCGGTCTGGTTCCTCCCTCCCTCGGCACCGAGGATGAGAAAAGCAGTGCAGGGTCCAAATGACCCCAGACTGGCCACCAGAGCGAAAACAAGCTGAGGCTCCTCTCTCTACAGGCAGCTCATACCCAGCTTGTAACCTTGACCCAGGCCTGACCCAGGCAAAAGTTAGCCAGACTGAGTTCCCCATCTCGACGGTCTGCCCAATAGAGCAGCTTCCGGAAGAGGCATGACTTGCATACCACAAAAATTGCCAACCATAACTAAAAACATAAAAGATCTGTCTCCATGGTAAAAAAGAAATCTGTGTAGATCCTCGGGAAGACCACACGTTCGTTACACGTTGCTGTTAATGAGTGTGCAGGGAGCTGGCCTGGTGTGTGAGTTACATACACGGACCTTCCTGCTTCCCTGTACACACTCACATAGCCTCCCTAACACTCAGAGTCCAAATCCTGGCCGCCCTTTCTCTGCCTGCTTCACTGCGGTTTACAGGTGACTCTGGCCCGACCGACCTCACCTGAGGACAGAGACCCAAGCATCAGTTCTTTCCTCTGCCCTGAAGATCTCATGAAAGATGGAAGGGTGCGGGATAGGGGATAGGAGTTTGGACAGGAACACGGAAAGAGAGTGGGGAAGAAATAAGGAATAGGTATGAATAAAATAAGAGAAAAATAAAAAGAATTAGGTAATAGGATTGCCGAGAAAGAATAGAGCTCCTCAGTGGATAATAATAGCTACCATTTCCTGAGCACTTACTTTATACCAGGCACTGTGTGCACGTTCATTGTTCAATCCTCCAACACTCCTGTGAGTTCAGTTTAAGGATGCCCATTTTACAGAAGTCTAGTAAAGTGTGCTCTGAAAATTACGTTGCCTCAGATCAGCTCAATCCCGGTCTAATCAATAAATATGACCCTGGGGTAGAATGTGAAGTGGTTTCAAAGGAAGACCTGCCTTACAGGAAATCCTCCCCACCAGGCACTTGTGTGTGTGTATGTGTGTGATGGGGGAGAGGATGCGGAAGACAGGTTTTTTCTTCCACTTGGATGACTGGGGATGGGGAACCCCTCTGGTATTTACTGGGCAAGCCAAAACTGCTAAACACCCTATGTTGTAAAGACAAGACTCTGGTTGAGAAACAGTGGAACTTTCTGACCCTCAGCTTCTCCACCTCTACAGTGTAAACAATATTACCTGCATTATCACGTTACAAGCAGGATTAAATGACCATGACATCTGGAAGGCACCAGCTCCCACAGTGCAGCAGACGCTGTCAGAGCTCCAACCACACCCTTGGGCTACGTCCCATTTCTGAGCTGGCTGGCTTCACCTCCACCTGCCAGCGTCTGCATCTTTCTTTAGGAGAACCGTGAAAGCACCCTCTACCCTTCCTGGACAAGGCAAGCTTGAGGCACACCATGCCCTCAACCAGTGACCGGCACGAGCTGGTGTTTAAATGCCCCGGCTACCTCACCCCTCAGAGGGAGAAGTCTGAGGCTGGAGCTCTGCACAGTTTCCGGAGTTCTCCAGTAGGACTAACCTCCGGTTCCCTGCAGTGGTGACGGCATCCTTTCCTCCTCTGTCTTACAACACCCCCAGGCTTCCTGAGACCACCTCCCAACTAATTCATTTGCTCTCAAATCGTTGTCTCTGGTTGCTCCTTGGGGAAACACTACCTAAGACACACACCGAAGGGTTAAATATTAGTCCCTTTCCTCTGTGCCCTTGTTGGTTTACATGACTTTTCAGCCTAAAGCTCCCATCTTGAGAGGGTGCGTGTCTTCTTGCGTGGGTCCTGTTCACGCTAGTAACTGTGTCCTGTGAATTACGTTAGTTCCTCTCTCTGGCTCATTAGCAACATTATTAAAAATCGAGTGGGGAGGGTGGCCCATTAAACCCCACACGCTGAAAATAATTCTTTCCCAGACAATGTGAGCACTGCTTCGGGACTAATTTCTGAGAACCCCCCAGCCAGGAGAAGAGCGGGCCCGGGCACCTGCAAGGGCTGTGTCTGGGGAGGCATCCACTGCCCCCGCGTTCACGACAACCTGCGCTGGCCAAGCGGTCCCTCCAGAACACAGCAGTGCTAGAGGCTGGCCGAGGGGCCACACGGGAGGAAGTGAGCGACCCTGCCCTCAGGAAAGGAGACAAAGCTCAAGCCAAAGGGACACCAAGCAACAACGCAATCCCAAAGCCACCAGTTCTCGGTGAGTTCCAAGCAGGGAGCACAAGCTGCAGTAAAGAAGGGCTGGTTTTGCAGCTGGTCCTTCGTCCCTTGAATTTACGCCTACCTTGCTTTCATTCCCTCCCCAGGACCATTCTATTTCCTCCGAGTTGATGTCCCTCATGGGGAAGTGAAGTCACATCCAGGTTTGGAAAATGTCCTGAAGAAATACATATTTTCCACGTCACCTGCCTTTCTCTCATGCCGATGGCAAGACCTCATCACGGCAACGCCGCCCCGGGGACCTCTCAGCCCTTGTTGCCTACTGTGATAGGCCACGGAGGGTGGTTGCTCAGGGCCAAAGCTGGCATCCTGCATTGACATATTTTGCTACTTAACCCCTGGAGGCTTTAGCCTGGCCCCTGTGTGTCCATGAGTAAGGCACTTGGGCTGTCTGTCTCAGATTCCACAACTGCAAAGCAGTTATATCAATAACCACTTCAGAGCCGGGACGTGAGGATTAAATGAGATCATGCAATGGAAGGAGCCGACACAAGTTCCTGGTAAGCAGCATGCAATTAATAACTCTCAGCCAGGAATCGGAAACAGCAGTTATAGCAGGAGAACAGTGGGTGGTGAGGAGCTTGGGCTCCAACGCTGCCTGCACTTCCCTAGCAGCTGCGCAAAGCTCTTCACATAGCGCATGCTCAAAACATATTTGCATGAAATAACCAGGAAACCAAGCCGGGCCAAAGATACTGTTCAAAGCTGTTGTCTATTGAGCACTTATCAGATTCCAGTTCCTGTGCCGAGCGCGTCATACAGATTTCCTAATTTGTTCCGTTTGTATTTTTCCCTGTTTCTGAGGTTTCCGTCTGGGTGGAGCTAGCTCCACCCACAGAAACACTGAGGCTCTCCAGCCCCTCACTCCTTTAGGGCGCGTCTCATCTGATGGGCGAGTTGGAAGGAGAAACTGGGCATGCGCCAAAGACCCTCTTCCCACCAACCTCCGTCCTTTTGGGGGGTCGCTCCTTGGCTCTTCCATCCTTTGAGTTTAACTGGGGCTGAACAGGTCCATGGATGCTGGTGGCCAGATAAAGTTGTCAGTTCTGGGGCTCAGTGTGAGGAAATCCTCTGGCCTTGTAAGTACAAGCTACGTGTTACCTGGCCTTTATCAGTAATAAAGGGGATTTGGGGCCTCCCTATAAGGACTCTTTTGTTTTCCTCAGGAGTTGGTTCAGACCCATGTGGAGACTCTATTCAACCTTAACATAATCCCTGCACCAACCCCGTGATGTAGATGCAGGTAACATTATCCTTTTTTTTTTTTTTTTTTAATAGAGGGGTTAAGTCACTTGCCCAAGGTCACACATCTAGATGAGCTAGGATTCAGACTCGGGTGTTTTTGACTCCAAAGAATGGCTCTTACCTATGCTGTACCCCTCAGTGGAAAGTTTCTGTGCCCCCCTTCACTAGCAGAAAAATGGATTTTGAGTCTCATGAGAAGAGAAAAGAGGACCATTAGGGTTCTCTCCACAGGGGACCCTGACCCGGACTTGCCAGACCAGCTTCCCAAGGTAGGCCTTGCTGACCTGCCATGTCTGTTGGCTTGGCCCACTGGCCTGTAGCTTCCCTCTCACCCTCAGGAGTTTTGCCCATCTTCATATTTGCTTCTCTCCACTTTTTCATTGTTTGGCAAAAATATGCCAAGCCCTCAAGGACATGTAGTTCCAAGACAGTCGTCCATGAGCATGTTTGTTTCTCCTGGTTGGCTCTGTTACCGTTTCCTTCATTTATTCCTGAATGCTCTCAGGATGACTGGAATTTCAGAACCCATTCACTTTCCGAATGACTTGTTGGCACTGCTGTGTGGCACCGCGATCAGGAACAGAATGTGCCCTCATCTCCTTCCTGTGCGAGCTCTCCTTTGGTGCACTGGCAGCTCTTCTCACATGCTCCCATTCTGCTGGGTGTCTCCAGAGGCAAGGAATTTAGCATCTGGAAGGGACTCTGCCTCTTCCTCATTTCCCTCTACTTCTTTCTCAAATAACAGCTTAGTTTCCTGCATCTGAAAAATAGTGCCTAGTTGTAAACTCCAAGGACTTGGAACTGAAAGCCCTACTGCTCTAATATTATAGATGAGGAATTAAGGCACAGAGAGGTTAAGGGAGTTGCCTAAGGTCACACAGCAAACAAGTACTTGAGCTGAGCCAGACTAACTCTCAGTCTCACGATTCTCAGTTCAGTTCCCATGCCGGCATGCCATTTGGTTGAATTGATCCATGGGCTTAAGGACCACATAATTGAATGAAGCCGTTACATCCCATTCCCCACCTTACTGAAAGCTGAGTTCTGTTGGATCTGTCCATTAGGGTCAGACCCCACCTCCTGCCTGTCTGCCTCACTTTTCAGGCTCACTTTTCTTACTATCGTGCAAAGTCAGTTCCTGCCCTCAGACGGAATACTCTTCCCAGCTCTTTGCATAGCTCCTCAGATCACTCAGGTCTCTGCTCTAAAGTCCCATCTTACCTAGACTTGTCCCTTCTTTCCTATCCCTTCCTATGCCTCCTACCCCCTCTCCGTTTTTCAGAGCACTGATTGATTACTCTCTGAAACATCGTCCGTGCTTGTTCTCTTGTTTTTGTCCGCCTCCCACACAGAAATGTGAATTCTGTGAACGCAGGGACTTTGCCTTGCTGTATCCCCAGCATCTGGCACTCAGTAGTTGATCAATAGATAATGAATTTGTCTGTTATTACTATATTATTGATTAGTAGTCTTTAGAACCAAAATATAGCACCAAGCATAGGGTAGCAAGCAACCAGGTGGCTGCTGTGAGACACAGGAGCATGGCGGTGCTTTCCTGAGTATACCTAGATTCCAACACTCTGCAGAGCACAGTACATCTGGGTCCTGAGTGGGGAGGAACCTCCACAGAGCAGGGCCACATCTCCTCCAATGCCAGGTCAATGAGCTAAAACACAGGAACGCGGCCAGAACTTCAAGCTGCCCAGGAAGGATTAAGGTGCTCTTTCCTACACCCTATTTTTACCAGATAACAGATTCTCTCCATGATGAGATGCCCACTGCCTGGGACCCCACCCCTCACTAGGGCCCCATGCCCCACCAGACCACATGGCTGCCCTTAGAAATGCATATCATTGATGGTCACTCCGTCTTCCATCTGCAAAGATAAGAAGGTAACTGGCATCTTTAGGTGAGGGGCCTGGTTAACCCAGGAGTCAGCAGAGAAAAACGATCTGCCTCTGATCATGGAATTTGGAATATCAGCGCTAAGTGCGGGTAGGGGGGTATCTTCAGGCCTAGCGGTCCCTTTCTGTGATCTGTGACATCACGTGGGAGCCACAGAAATCCTTCTCCCACGTCATGAACCCCTCAGTCAAGTGAGGAGGGAGTCACCACACCAAGGTGGCCTCACGTTTTCCCTTCTTACACTCTCATTGAGATGCTCAGTGGCAGCCCAGTTTTCTTCCTGCCCTTGGCCCAAGCCGGGAACATCTCTGTATGTGAAGAGACTGCGTTTACTCTACAGGGTGACCCGAGTACCCTAAAATGCCCTTAGAGCTACCCAATTCTGCTTAAAGATGGCTTCAGTATTTATGCTTTATTACATATTATTATTATTAATCAATGGCTAGCATTAATAATATTATATGCTAGGCACTGTTTTAAGTATATTACTTGTATTAATTAATTTAATTCTCACAAGGCCCTATGAGATAAGCAGTATTATTACATCCATTTTCAGGTATGGAAATTGAGGCACAAAATGATTAATTTGCACAAGATTCTGCAGCTACTAAGTGGTAGAAAAGGGATTTTCAACAAGCCATCTGGCTCTATAGCTGCATACTCTTAAGTTTTTAAGGCTATGAATTTTCTTCTTATTTCAGCTTTAGCTATATTCCTCACCTCAGTTTGTACATTTTTCATTGTAATAATTTTCTAAATGTTATAAAACTTCAGTCTTGACTTTATTGTTAACCTAATAGTAGTTTAGAAAAGAGTTTTAGGTTTTTCAAGTGATTTAAGGTTTTTTTCTCTTTGTTTGTTCTTATGAGTTAGAAGTCTCTGATTGCAAGGAAAAACCTCCAGCTGACTTAGTAAAAGAGAATTTTTTCTAAGGATATAAGGCTTGGTGTACTCCAAGGGCAAGAGTGCAAGTGAAACATTTTAACAGCCACAAACCAGTGAGTGGGAAGTCATCAGGAGCCTCTCTCCATGTCTAATCTCTACTTCCTCCTATGCATCTATTTCATTCTCTTTTTTGCCAACCTATTTCTTCTGTCTTAAATTCACATGGCAGCTCATGATCACTCAGATTCTCAAATCTGTTTATTACAGGTCCAGCCACCTGAGAGATGATATTCCCCTCTCTGTGCCTCAATTACAAATTCTCAAGAAGTCTGGCCTGTCTGGCTCAGGTGTCCAAAAATCAATCAATCAATCAAAGCCTGTGAGGTAGGGTTAAATTGCAATAAATGGTTGTTGGAAGCCCAAAGCTGGGAGACATAGTTTTGGGAAATGGGGGAAGAGTAGTTGTGACCAGATTGGACACACAAAAAGGTATTCACTACTGTTTATTTTCTTATTTATTTCTGGGTTTACTACATTGTGGACAGAAAATATATTCTGTCTTATTTCTGTCTTTAGCAATTTATAGAAATTTTCTCAATTATGGCTTTTTTCTTATTTACTTTTATAGAAGGAAACATGGTAAAGTTTCCTACTGATACTGTGTCTATCCATTTTTTACTATATTTTAATGCTATATTGTTTGGCACATAAAGTTTCAAATATATTGCATTCAGTTTAAGAAGTATATTCTTCTTCTCTTGGATGCTTAGAAGTCATAGACTCTCAGGGTTGGAAGAGAGCTTAAATGTCATTTAGATCATTCCTCCTTCAGAAACTTGACTGCTCTTTCTAACATTCTCCCAGTGGCCATTCAGCCATGTCCTCTCCCTGAGCCCAGGAAGCCCACTCCGCTATTGGTCTGCTCTGACAACCAGAAAGTTCCTTCTCAATGAACTGGACTCTACCTTCTTGGTCTCAATTCTAACATTGAGCATCCTGTCCCATACAGCATCTCTTCACATTTTTCAGATCAGTTTCTAGAAACACAAAACCAGACCCTTCTTTCTGGATGTCTTTTCTGATAGCTTCAAATGTACTAAACATATCACAAATTCTGAAATGCCCATTGGGAAAGAAATACTTGAAACCTAAAAATCTTCTTTTTTCTGCCCCTCACTTTATGAGGGATCCTTTAAAAAGTTAGACTATGTTTTCCTTGCTTTAGTTTCCCCTCACTACTCACTAGAGACACAGAACCCTAGATTAGAACTACATCACAAGTTAGCTGTCACACAAGGCCAGTGGCCCAGGTGACTGAGCTCAGGGTTTGGAGATGACTCTGGAGGCTATTCACTCGAGTCCAGCCTGGTTCTGAGGACACAGAAGCCCTTATGGTTTCTCTGAGCATACCCAGGATGGGCAGATGGCTATTCTGCCTGCCTCTCCATGGGCTGAGGGTTCCAATTTCATGAGACATTCCAGGACCAGAGGGAGACCCAGATTCTCGGCTCTAATCTTCACAGTATGGAGAGTCTGAACCTTATGAAGGGTCATGGACCTCTTTGACAATTTGATTAAATCTTAGAATGCTCTCCCTAGAAAAAAATCTCACAGGTGTGTACATAGCTGCTGGCATGCTGTAAAGCCCATCCATAGTCACCAGCCCATCCATAGTCACCAGTCACAGAAGCCCTGGTGTAGAGAGTGAACCCTCTGATTGGACTTGCTCCAGGAATAAATCAGGCCTAAGGGTTAAGGAAGAAGTCACAGCCACACAGAAGTCACTTTATTTTTGAATCATCTCATGTGATTCAAAAGCTGATATCTTTGTTTGAAGGGAAGGGGTCTGAGAGAGAGTGAAGGGTGACATTTAAAAGACACCTGCACCGCGATGAAGACTGGCCCCCGCTTGCCACAACTAGAGAAAGCCCTCACACAGAAACGAAGACTCAACACAGCAAAAATAAATAAATAAATAAATTTAAAAGACACCTGCATACAGTTCTCAACCAGCTACTTTATTTTCTTTACATCTGTCTCATGATATGGAGAATCTAACAGTATTTCCATTTCCTTGGTAATTTGGAAGTTCATTCTAAAACACAGATCCTCAGAACAATATTGGTCTGCAAACAGCAAGAAATGTCCCCTCTCTCCAATGATGGTCTTCCTTGCCTTTCAGCAAGCCCTGGGTTGCCCCTCCCATATACCTGGCAACCACATTTGCTGATCCATGTACACTGGGATAAACTATCCGAAATCAGAGGTAGCCAGAGGTGTTGGAAGTCCATGGGCAGGGTAGGCAGGGTATCCCACCCAGCACTGCAATGCCAAGTTTTGGATATCACAAGATTGAACTCTGAGAAATTTTACATTTTTCTATTGGATTGGTGGATCTTCCTCCTTTGGTGGTCACTAATGCTTCTGAAAATCTGACAAAGCTACACACCCCCTCATAAAAAATATACAGTGTACACAGAAACAAACATTTGTAACCATTTTCAAGGGATTCACAACTTCCTTAAAGCTTATCCATGAATGCTCTAGAGCTGCACCATCCAAGATGGTAGCCACAAGCCCCATGTGGCTACTGAGCCCTTGAAGTGTGGCTAGTTGGAATTGAGATACACCAGAGTATAAAATGCATACTGATATTCAAAGACTTAGAATGAAAAAAAGAATGTAAATTATCTCGTTAATAATTTTATATGATTGCAAATTGAAATGATGTTTTGATATATTAAGTTAAATAAAGTACATTCTTAAAATTAATTTCACCTGTTTCACAGCCTTAGGAGATTCTGGATTCCCAAATTACAGATATTTGCTTTAGCCTCTGCCCCACCACATTCCCTACTGCCCCGTTTCCTGATGTCGTCAAGGTGGCTGTGCTAGGCAGGGCTCCCCAGGCCGTACCTCTACCCTTTCTCTTCCTCATCAACCCCGCCCAGGGCTGAAAGGAGGCTTGGGAACAGGTAGGGACCTTCCTAAGGGAGAAGGCCCCTGATCAGGCACTAGGAAGATGTCACAGCCTCTTGGCAGACACAGAGCACTGAGCCTCCAGATGTGGCCAGGGGCCTTTCAGCATGAGAAATGCGCCGGGGCCAAAGTTGTGCACTTCCTGCCAGTCCACCAGCCTCAGACGAAAATCCTGCAGCCTAGGCTCTAGGGACCACAGCTCCTAAAGACCTGGGCCCAGCTGGCCATATAAAGAATGATGGTTCCATGTTCCCCGGTATACATGAAGACCATGCAGTGGTTCCCACCACAGCCTTTGGACGTATTCTAGTTCCGGGCAATGTCAGCTACTAAGACCCAGACATGCCATCTAGTCCAACCCCTCATCTTACAGATGGAGAAACTAAGACTCAGACGGCTTGAGCGACTTGCCTAGCCACACCACTGCTCAGTAATATCTGCAGGGTCTAGCGCAGCGCCTGGCTCAGCAAATACATGCACCATGAATGAGGAAACAATTGCTCTGCAGAAGGAAACAGACGTCTCGCTGCACAGGTCAGTGCGCATTTTGTTACCCCACTGACATCCTACCCTCACCCCTCTTTGGAAAATAGAAAATTTGTTTACCCTGTTGGTGACCACAGGGGAAGTATGCAGGAGAAAAACATAAGAAGCTAAACAGGATTTGAAACGAGAGATTTGACCTGTGAGTGATCATTGGCTCCAATCATCCTTCCCTCCTCCACAGGGATTTCAGGGTCTCTGTAAACCCTAGGTACTCTCACCTCCAGACACCCCATCCCACTGCTTACCAAACATATTCAAATGCTCCCATAGCCTACTCAAAATTTATACCTGACTATCTGAGTTGATATGCAATTAGCTATTGACATATGTTATGATTTATAGACATTTAATTAAAACATTATTAACTTTGATATTTGGGTGTGTTGCCATTGTTGTTATTGTTGAGTTTCAAACATTTTCATAGGACTTCGCGAAACTCAGACCCCAAAGGCAGGGCAGCTATTCACCTGGTGACTCCAGTACAGCTGTACTGTTGTTCACCTCTGGTACACTTCTAATTGGCCAGTTCCCATGCCTGCCAGATGTTAAGTCTTTGAACATCACCTGTGCTCAAGGATAAAATAACCCTGTGTTCCATGAGCTTACTCTGTCATTGGATAAGCAATAAACTTAATTAACAGTCTCAGTTTGTTCTTTCGCAGAAGGAAAGAACAAGTCATATGGGTCTTAAAGAGTAACAACAGATTCCCAAAATCAGAGGTCCACGTGGGCCCCACCCTCACTGAGGATGACTCGCCTGCCAGAAGCAGGATCCCACAGCCATTGACCACACTAATGCTGAAGCTGCTTACTAAGAATGATAATCAACGAACACATACACAGCACTTCAGAGGTTGTAATTTCACATACCTATTTTTGCTAATAGGGTGGTGGAGAACGTGATGGTGCAAATGCTCTCCCACCACTCAGAAACTGGAGTCCTAGTGCATCTGGGCCCCTCCTCAGCTGCCACGAAGACCACGTAATCTCACATCTGGTTCATCTGAGGCATGGGGCTGTGGAGGGGAGGTGTGCCCTGAGGCCATGTAGACCCCATTCCCAGCAGCATGGATATCTTCTGAAAGATCATTAGAAACGCAAAATCCCAGGCCCCACCCCAAATCTCCTGAATCAGAATCTGAAGCCCAGGTGATTCATTCATACTTTAAAAATTTGAGAAACACTGCTCTGATAGATATAGTGGTGGGCTTGAGGTCTGGAGAACTGGGTTTGCATCCCAGCTCAGCCACTTACTGGCTGCATCCCCTTGGAAAATTTACTTATATCTGAGCTTCAGCATCCTCAGCTAAACAACTAAAAACAATGATAATGCCCTTCTCCAATCTCTTACGAGGAGTATTGGAGCATGTACGTAGAAGTGTTTTGTAATGTATTAGGTGCCAGATAAATGTAACATTCCATTTCTTTCCACTGTATGCATTTTTTCAAGTAACTCCAATGCTCTATGGGCCAAGAGGACACCACTCTATTTCCCTTTTGACGTGAGGCTAGAGCACAGTCACATTGAAATGACAGCAGCTGCACCCATAGCTGCTCCTCCTTGGACACAGTCCTTGTCACTGTTTCCCATGGTCCCACGTGGACTTACTAAGACTAGGCAGCCTCAACGTGAGGGGAAGCCAAGCTGTTCATACAATTCCTGGGAGATCTGCCAGATTAACATTTATTAAGCCATAAAGAGGGAATATTGCAAAGAATATGGGCTTCCGAGACTAACAGATATGGCTTTAAATCCTGATTCTGCCAGTTCCTAGCTGTGACCTTGAACAAGCCAGCTCAATTGCTGAGCCTAAATTTCTTCATTTGTACAATGAAAATAATAACACAGACTTTCTCAGACTTTTTTTTTTGAGATAATGTATGTAAGGCATCTAATATAGCACCTGGCACATAGGTGGTCAATAAATGGTGCTGGTAGCAATAGTTACTGTTATAACCAATAAGAATTATTATAACGCTCGTTACAGAGGTCTGGTTTCCCAATGACCATGAGGAGCTTGTCCTAGGCAAATCTTTTGGGCCAAGAATAGCTTAGGAGAAATATTCAGTAACTGACTCATTATTCAAGCACTTATTAAGCTCCAGCTGTATGCAGGGAAGATTTGTGTGGCAACAAGAGCATAGACTCTGCTGTCAGAAGAGCCGGGTTTGTATCTCCAAGGCTCCTTCCTGCTCTAGCATTCCAGAATGTGTCAACTTGCAGTGTAAGGAAGGAGAAAAGGGTACCCTAGAGCAGGAGCAATTCTGAGTGTCATAAACCAGGTAGGATTGTTCCTTTGCTGAGGGGAAAAGATATGACTGGGGGCAACAGGGATGAAAGAGGAGGGTATCCAGAGAGCCCCACTTCACAGGGAGTCAGAGATAATCCGACCTCCAGAACAGAGCCCATAGGGTAGTCCCCCAACCTAAACCAGAGTAATGTTTGATTTTTTATTCTTTGAGCAGCTTGGAACATACTGGAAGTTAATGCTGTAGAGCAGCAATTCTCAAACTTACATAATTCAGTAGGGCTTGGCATCCACACATTTAACAGATGTTTCTGATGCAGGTGAAAGAAATTCTGCCTTAGGGACTGAAACACACTTCTTCTGACTCTAAATTCTGTTCTTTTTCTATCATCCTAAGCTCCCCTGGAAGGATGGATAGACACATGGATGGATGGATGGATGGATGGACAGATGGACAAAGTGAATGACAGTTTCCCCCACATAGGTCCACAAGGCTGTGGGTGCATAACAGAAACTGGGGCCCTAACCTTGTTTGTCATTACTGTCTCCTTAGCATGGTTCTGGGAAGAACCACTGGGCTCTGGAGCGCTGGCCAGAGGATTCTGGGACACTGATCAAAGCCAACTTGTGTGATAGAAAGTGTGTGAGCTATGGAGTTAGAATACGTGTCCAAGTAAGTCTAAGCCCTTGTACTCCCTGGGTGTATGATCACATGGAATTCACACCTTTACTGAACCTTGATTTTGTCATATATAAAAAGACGATAAAAGTGCCCAACTCACAAGAGTGTTAACTACTAAAGTATAATAAATGCTAGCTAATTTATCCAGGTAAGGACACAACTGCCAGTCTTCACTTCTTTTTCCTACCTGATCTGAAATCCTTAAGGGGGACCTAATTACCGCTCACGTTTATGTACACACCACTTTCAGGTCCTATTTGAGTCCCGCAACAGCGTGTGGCTCTCGTGAGGTGGTTGCTGGTTATAACTCCCAACTGAGAGATAGTTGAGGCAATCAGAATGCAGAGAAGTCAAGCGACTTATCCAAGGTCACCCTGGCAACGGTTGGAGAACTACAGATCTCAAGCGCCTCTTTGGGTTCGAAGTCCAGTGGCCTTTTAACTACTCCCCAGTGCGTCCTCCAGAAGAGGGTGCTCTCACATGCAACCTGAAAATCGCCTTTGACATGGCTTGGGAGTATGGCGGGTTCACAGCTAAAATTAAGTTGGTCCCTTACATTTATTACTAAATTATAATTGGAAGTATTTGAATATTCAACTCCTGCGTGTCTACATTTTGCTGTCTAAGACTGGTTGGGCTGAAGGCATTCCTGGGAACTCTCTTGAAATCCTCTCTTCAAGTCTGTTTCGTGGACTCTTTGCCCCTCTGGCCTTCAGAAGGCATTTGCATCCTGGTTTCTGAGAGAGGAGGTTCTGTGAGGGGACAGAGTCTATTTATTCTAACTTGCTCTGTCGCCTCTAATGTACTGTCACACAAGTGACTTGCTGTGCAATGCTAGAAACAATAAAATGCACGATTAAGAGTGTGGCTAATGCCTCCCAGGGAGTCGGACTCTCTGGAGGTCACATTTCCCCGTGAATTCATCGTCCATGGACAGTTTCCCCACGGCCTTCAGAGGGGCTCTGCTGTGGGGTGCCTATCTTGCCCTTTTTTTCTCTTTTCCATATGGAGTTGGGGGTTAGGTGGAAAGTGGGGAGGGGAGAATAGAGAAGGTAGAGGGACCCACTCCACCCAGTGACCCTCTAGGTGAGAATGGACCTGTCTCACCCTTTCCGTGGGGTTGTCTCTCCTCATCCTGAGTTCAACCCTTGCTTCAAAGAGGCGAGCTCTGGCTTTTATGACTCAAATGACCCAGAACAAATAGATCCCACCGTGCTGTTATTGCTCTGGTCTTTTTAGTAAGTCCAAGTCTTCCTGGTTCTTTCCTTTTTTGGAGAGAGTAAAGGATTCAGGTCTTCTTGGATTCTTTTAACAAACACAATTGACTTAACAAGAATGTCACTTCCCTCCAACCACACAGTCCCAGATATTAGGGCAATATTACCCCCCTATTGTCAAGAGATGGGGGTGGCAGGGACCCAGGAGAAAACTACAAGAAGGGAACCAGCATGCATTGCATATAATCACGTGCTGGGCATTTATATGGCTATCTCCAACCTCACCCAGCCAGATGGGTGGTGGAGCCCCGGTCCGGCTGACTCTAAAGCAGTTTTCTTCCCACTGTACCTGCCCTTGGATGACCCTAAGTGGCCTTCTCTGAGGAGACCCATCAGGTAAGAGAAAGTCCAACAGCACCATTGGCAATAGGAGCGTGGGACACAGCCCTGCTGGGGACTGTAATCGGGAAACTAGATCTTGCTCAAGAAGCTGCATCTAAGCTGCATCTACCTGCCCAGGTGTCCCTGCCCTGACTCTTGGAGGAGCCCCTACACACAATCCCAAGTCAAGGGCACATAAGGAAAAATCAGGTACTGGGTAAACTGTGAAGAGAAAGTTGGTTTTTAGTTCTGTTCTCTTGAGGCTGGTTGTGTCATGCTCCCTCCTGCCTCACGTGTACCCTGTTGACACACCTGTCCTGATCCTCAGGACACCAGGTACCACATAGTCCATCTGATAGACTTACCTGAGGTCCTGGGGGTCAGCAGGAGAGCCAGGGAAGCAGCGTTAACTGGGGCCTTCTGGAGCTGAGATCAGCGCCTGGCATGCACCCTCACTGACCCCTACTTGGGAACTTCAAGACAAGGGGAAACCAGCCCACAGGGAGAAGGGGCTCTTTGGTACCCTTCACATCACATCCTGGCAGCTCAGGGAATGCCACTTCCGGCTCCTGTGACTCCTACCTGTCGGCTTATGCCCTAAGGGATTCCCTTACTGTCTCTCGGCCTCTGACACAGGCTCCTCTGAGGTTTGAACAGAGTGCTGGGGTCTCTATCTCCACCGACAGCCAGCGACAGCTGTGCAGGATGCTGGGGCAATCACCTCCAAGATTCTCTGTCTTCTGTGGACTCCCCTTCTCTCTCATCCACAGCCCTTGCTACTCCCAACCATATCCAGCCCTGGGGAGAGGGGGTGCAAACTCAGCCCTGCCCATCTCCCGCCCTCCCAGCCAAGGAAGGTCTCCTTCAGGAGCTCATCTGGCCCCAATCCTTGAACGCTGGGTTGTAAAGGGGGCCCATCCCTGAGGAGGGCTGATTTTGAGCAAATCCAAGCCCAGCCCACTTGCAGGATGAAAGAGGCTTGGATCTGGGGGTAAAAAGAATTCCAGCCGAGCAGCTGCTCAGCCCTGGGCTGGAGAAGCGGTCAGAAGGAGGGGGCAGGGCTTCAGAACAGAGGCACAGTCCCCCTGGACGTTGCAGCTATCCCGTGCTTTCAGAGAGATAAATTAGGGGCTGTCTTACTCATAATAAAAAGAAACTGCACTTGATAAAAGAAAAAAAAGGAAAGAGTGACCATAGGGTTCTCTGAGTAGCAGCTACCCGCACTCTTTCCAGACCCGCTTCCAGTGAAAGCAAACTCAAGTTTGGGGTCAGTTCTCTCGGCCTTGTTTCCAGGCCCACGCCTATGGCATTGGGGCACCCACACTGCTGGGGCTCCCAGGAATCCGAAGACACCCAGAAGGTTTCAGGGCAAACCAGGCTGGGTGGATTTCAAGACACGAGCTCTACTAAACAAACCCAGAAGGCGCTTTCCGGAGGTGACGGCAGAAATGCCACAATGCAAATTGTGAAAAATCAGACTAGCGAGTGTAAGACAAGGCACAGCGTATTATTCTCCCCTTTATGTGCTTAATTTGGGGGCATCTCAGTCAGCGCTGGGTGGGCTGGAGCGGAGCAGGGTTACGGGGAGATGGACTCATGGCTCAGAGCAGAAGGTAGAAAGGCCAGAGAAAGAAGCAGAAGAAACAGCCAGGGGGAAACACAAAAGCAGGGGGGACTCCGTGGGGCTTGCCGCTGCAGAGCCAAACTTGCAGCTCCTGCAAAGCTGACTTTAAGCCGACCTTCAGCAGCGCTTCTTAGCAATGTACACCCGGCAATCGCTGGTAAATCTTTATTAATTTTAATTGGCGGTACCCATTTATAAGAACCATTAAAAAGGATAAATTGAGCCCATCCGGCGTAATGTCTTTTGTTAATTAGTTTGTCAGCACTGTTTTAATAGCCGCTAATGACTTCATATTTCAGACCTGACATTAAAGGAGACGCTGTGAGAAAGGAAATGGTCTTATCACCGTGTACTGTAACGTTTTTCTTTTTTGAACAAAAAGTGTCCTTCCAAATGCTGACCAAGGTTAGATGTCAAGTAATTCTCAAAGGTAGGTGCCCGAGGACTTCTGAGGCCCCCAAGTCCTGCCACCCAATCATTTCTCAACTTGCCTCTTTCCTCCAACCATCTCCCATAGGCATTCCCCGAACACCCATTCATTTCTTCCTTCCTCTCTTCATTTATTCAACAAACAATTATTGAGTCCCTCAGAATCAAGGAAGTATTTGGGGATGAAGTCAAGTGAGACACAGATACTTTCTAGGAAAAAAGACTTAAACGCTTTGCATTCTCCATCCCACTGAAGGGCTTTACTCTCAAGTTCAAGTCCATCATTTTGGGGGGGGGGCAAGAAACAAAATACGGGAGGGAAGAGAAAGAAAGACACATACTTCAGATGGGCCTTGACTCCTGGTTCCAAAGAGTTTTGCTCTAAAATCAAAACTCACACACAGGTAATCTCCCAAGGAAGGAGCACGGGGAGAGAGAGAGAGAGAGAGAGAACTACGTTTGGGTCTTAGCACCTTTTGCCGTGGGGTTCAAAGGAGAGGGTATAGGATGAAGCACTGAAATGTTGGAAGCTTTTAGAATTATTTACACATTTCTAAAATCTAAACCAAAAAATAGGAAATTAAGCTTTGCTAATGTGTAGTGAAAGTTTCACACCTTCACTCTGCCTTGGTCTGCGTGTCCAAGGCCCCCTGTGACTCAGAGTAAGGGGTGAGGGAGGAAAGTCAGCAGCCGTGTCCACTCGGCTTTCTGTGTGTTGTCCGCTCAGTTTACCTTTGCCTCGTTCAGTGAAGTTACGGGAATATAATCCAGGTTTACCTGAATTACTCTCACAAAAACCACAATGAGAAACTGTAGCTTAAACTGCAAGTTGACATGAAAAATGACAGAGCTGAAACTTCTCCCGGTCCCGGGACAAGCTCTTTGTCAACCATATTATGAGGTAAAAATAATGTTGCCCTAATCACATTTGACAAGCAATTGGCCAAAAAAAAAATGTGTGAAAAATTATCAGGAAGACTATTTGAAGTGTGGATTTACATCCACTATTATTCACAGTAAACTTTGCCCTGGGCATATTCTGTGCCTTGAGATATTAACTAATTAGTCCCATAAATGGGACTAATTTATGCTTTATGGATAAATAAATAGACATCAGTGGAGGTGCATGCAAGTTCAAAAACATTCTTACTGGTAGGGTATGCAACCATAAAAGTCTGGAGACCACCCAAGTGTGGGACTCTCGGCAAGTACTTAACCTCCTGGATCCTCAGTTTTCTCATCTGTTTTCTCACCTTGTAGGTTGTTCTAATGACTAGAGATAAAGCATTTAAAGTGCCCATCCCAGAGCCTGGCACTGGGTGGAGCTTTCATCCTCATCCTCTCCATCACATCAACCAGCAATAAGTTACGATCCCTTCCAACAGAGTCTACAGCAATTATGGAATCACTGAAGATTAGAAACAAACAAACAAAACCAAAGTCTCCTTAAAAGAGACAATAAGAGTTTCTTGCAGGGCTTAAAGCTCTCTGGATGCACTTTCTCAGAACTTTCTCCTCTCTCCTACATTGTATGGATGCTGTAGGGCCGGGCCTCAGCGGCTCCAGCAGACAGGTCACGCACAGGGATGAAGAGGGCCTCAGGTGGACCACCTGTCTAGAGGGGTGGCTACTTCTCAGCGCCCTGCAGTAGTAGCCTTGTAGGAAGGTGGGAAGATCAGAAAGGCAGCTACCCTTAGGTGAAATCTTTCCATGTTTTAATCTTGTATCTGTCTGTTATAGTGCCTAAAATAGCACTTTGGAGGTGCATTTCTGGGGTTCTTGCAGGGTTTTCAACTTAAGGTGTCCCCTATTGAAAAACAAATATTCATGAGTGCATTTGGTCTCAACTAACATCTAAAAAGAGATTTACAAGTCAGTCTTTTGAGAGTGAAATCAAAGCCAAGAGGGGGAGTGGGGAGCAGGGATAGAGCGGGAGAGGAAGAGGAAAAAGGGCTAAAAGACAAAGTGGGGGACCCTGAGAGTGTTTAACATTAGCCACACCCCCGCTTTGCTGAGGCTGACCCTTAGTCTTGGAGAGGGGATTATTTGCTTTTGCATATCTACCCCTCCTTTTCCTCCCTATATCTTCTCACTTCCCAACCCTGTCCAGTCTCCTCTCCCCAAACACACACACACACACACACACACACACACACACACCTCAAAGCTTCTAGACCTCCAAATTAAAAAAAGCAAAAAGCAAAAAAGCAAAGGTTATGATGTAATAAACAAGATTTGAAAAACCACTAGATTCGAATACAGGACAAATTTGAATGGAAAAACATTGTGTGTACATGTATGCATGTGATGTGTACTGTTTACAACTTTCAGCAACAACCAATCCTCTCATTCTCCAAAAACAAACCTCTATTAGCTCACACTATGAACTAGACCTCATGCTAAGTGCCAAAGGTACTATGACAGATAAATAATAATCCTTGTCCTCAAGGAGCTCACCATTTAGGTAGCAACGTCAACAAGCACATCATGACAGAAAAATCGTCACACATTTTAACAGAGGTAAATCTATAGGAACATAGATAAGAAGGGTCCCCACCTGTTCCACTGGGGAAGTTGGTTTGGGGAAGGCCTCATAATAAGAGTGTCCCATAAAATAGATCATTCCTAAAACTTTTTTTTTTACTGTGTGATGCATCATAGAGAAATGAATATAAATGATGCACATGTTCCTTTTAAAAATAATAAATGAACATCTGTGAACCTATGACCCAGCCTAAGAAATAGAACAGCTTCCATACCTTTGAAGTCCCTCTGCGTGCCCCTTTCTGATATAATACTTATGTTTTATTAATCAGTCCTTTGTTTTTACTTATAATTTTACCATATATATATCTCACTAACCTATATACTTTTTTGGTTTCCTTGGTTTTGAATTTTATATAAATGAAGTGATGCAGTATTATGAGTTTTTTTATTCAACCTTTTGTGGGTTTTTTGAGAATTATCTACATTCATATATGTAGCTACAGTTAATTAGTTTTTATTGATGTATAGTAGTCTGCTGTATGAACAATACCCTAATTTATTGATCCATTTCACCATTAGTAACTATTGATATTTGGTTGTTTCCAGTATTTTGCTATTATAAACAAGGACACTATGAACATTCTTCTATAAGTCCCCTGGTACATATGTCCTCTGCAGGAGGAATTATTACGTTGTCACTGGTATGTACGAATGCAGTTGGCTTAAACTTTGATTTTGTATCCAATAACTTTGCTAGATGTTCTCATTAATTGGAGAATTTTACCTGTAAATTATTTGGTACTTTTTTATAGACAACTATATCATCTGAAAATGATGTTTGTTTCTTTCTTTCAAATCCTTATATATATTCTTTCTTATTTTACTACAATTGTTAAGACTTCTAATACGAACTTGTATGGAAGTGATGATAGCTGACATCTATGTCTAGCTCCTGATCTGAAAGAGAATGCTTTCAACATTTTACAATTAATTATGCTATTGTAGGTTTTAAAGAATACATTCTTAAGATTCCTTTATTAGGTTAAAGAATATTTCTTCTATTCATAGTTTGCTAAGAGGTTTCTTTTATCATGATTGAATTTTTAATTTGCCAAAAGTTCCTCTGCTTAAAAAAAAAGTTGTATGATTTTTTCACCTTGAATCTGTTAATTCCTTAAGGTGAATTACCTTATTCAGTTGTCTAACATTAAACCAACCTTGCATTCATAGGAAAAACCCAATAGTTATTATCTATGTTAATGTATGTAGCTACAATTCATCAGTTTTTATTAATGTAGAGTATAGTGAACTTAGTGCCTTTTAGTCCTAGCTGGCAGTGCTTTTGCCAATAAAACTCTCATAAAGACTTTGTGGGTTTCCAGTTTATTTGATTCTGGTTTGCTTCATGCCATAGAGCTACATTCACAATTCTTTTTTAGATAGGGCTCTCCCTATTTTTGGAAAATTAAAACCTTTTTGTCTAGCTGAGCAGGTCTAATAAAATCATCATAAACTTCAGAAGTCTTATCTAAGGGTCCTATAGCCACACTCTTGACTCAATCTTTACCCTGAGGCCATTACTTTGAAAATAATTTACTGGCTTCAGGGACTGGAATTAAGATGTAGTTTTGGTTCCCAGCCCATTAAGTCCTGGCTTCTCTATAGTCACTCTAAACTCTTCTTGCAAACTGAATAATTCTTTCTTCAGCTTATCTCCCTCTTCTCATACCTTATCATAGGCAACCAAAAGAAACTAATCAAGACTGTCCACACTCCGCCTGGAAATCATCTTATCAAAGTCCACTTTCTCTGCATCCTCACCAGCTTTTGATATTGTCACTAATTTGTATTTCAGCTGTTCTGATACATGTGCAAAAGTTTCTCATTGTGGTTTTAATTTACAGTTCCTTGTGGTTAGTGCTATTGAATATCTTTTCATGTACTTATTTTCCTTCTGTATATAATTATCAGTGGAATGTCTCTTTGTGTCTTTAGCCCATTTTCTAATTGAATTGTTGGCTTTTCTACTGTTGAGTTTTAAGATATATATATTTTATCCTCATGAAGTCTAGCTTATTGACTATTTCTTTTATGGGTTATGCTTTTGGTGTCATATGTAAGAACCCTGACCAAGCCCTAGGTCCCAAAGATTTTCTCCCATGTTATCTTCTAAAAGTTTTGTGACTTTACATTAAAATATATGATCCATTTTGAATTAATTATGTAAGTTATGAAACAAGGTGAGCTTCATTTTTTGGCCTATGGATGTCCAATTGCTCCAGCATCATTTTTTTTTAATGTTAAGAGACTCTGAATCTTGCACACTATTATATACAGAATGGATAAACAACAAGGTTCTACTGTATAGCACAGGGAACTATATTCAATATCCTGTAATAAGTCATAATGGAAAAGATATCAAAAAATATATACATGTATAACTGAATCACTTTGCTGTGCACCAGAAACTAACACTAACTAAACTAACATTAATATTGTAAATCAACTATACTTCAATAAATTAAATTTATAGAGAAAAGAGAGTCTCTAAATCGTATTTAACTCCTCTGTTTTTGAAGACAGTGCTCCAGTGGGGAAAAAGGGGTGCTACCTCAATACTGCCAGGTGTGAGTAGAAGTTTGGATTTCTCACTCTGCTTCCATTGACATCTGGGGGACCCTGGGAAACATAGCAGGAATCAGCCCCCAGTGTAAAGAGCAGAGTAATAGATCACAGAGCTTGCGGGCCCAAGATCAGTTCAAGAAAATACTTAGAAATATTAATGCCTTGTACAAATGTTAGCTATGATACATGGATATGTGGTGTGGGGTGCACATTCACCACCCCTTAAGAGATCATCCATTCTAAAATCCCTGTTTTACAGATGAGCCCACTGAAGCTCAGAGAGAGACTCAAATGAATGCCAGATATACTCATAAAACCTCAAAAAAATTTAAAGTATGCAGTTATGACTAGAATTATTGCAGGGAGGAGCAAGGTGTAATGGTAACTGAGCCAATCACCAGTGAACAGTGTGATTCTGAAACTGGGGTCTTAAAAGACATTCGATTCCCTTCTTGTTTTCTCTCTCAGTTCACTCACTCTGAGAGAAACCAGCTACCATGTTGTGAAGATACATCAGGTGACCGTGAGGAGAGGCCCACATGGCCAGGAACTGAAGTATCCTACCAACAGCCAGCAAGGAACAGAACTTCCAGTCAATGGCCCTGAGTGAACCATCTTGGAAGCAGCTCCTCCCTCCCCGTTTGGGCCTTCAGACAATACAGCCCCACTTGACATCTTGACCACAGCCTCATGAGAGACCATGAGCCAAAACCACCCAGCTAAGTGGATGGTTCCTCCCCCACAGAATCTAAGGTAATAAATATTTGCTGTCTTCAATCACTAAGTTTTGGATACAATTTGTTATGCATCACTAGATAATAGCACAGTGAATTATTATCATAAGATCTTTTAAAACCTGTTCCCATTTCCATTTCTTGCCACCTCAGCGATCATGGCTGCCCCAGTCCATTCCAATCCGTGTCAAAATCTCAAAGTAAAGAGGGCTGAGTCTTGACCCTTCCTTTCCAACTCTGCCACGTCTCAGGCAGCAACTGATAAGCTCCACCCACCAATGCATACATGGGAGTGGCAATAGGGTCCCACACCTGCACAGCTGGACCTCAGGAACTGACAGCTACCTTCCAGTAACAGAAGACTGCCTGCAAATTTTAGAGATCAGCTCTCCGATTTCAAAAACTAAAAAATTTTTTGGAAGAAGTGTTTCTATTAGGTCACGCTTGTGAAAATGTTTCCATTGAACTATCCCCTCAGTAACAGAGCAGAAAGTTTTAACTGGCCCTTCTGAGAGATGACCAATTTACACATCCACTGCTCCCCGACCCAACACACAGACACACAGAAGTAACAGGTAATGCACCACTCGCCACTGAATAATGGGGCGTCTGCCGTGGGTATCTGATAGTTATTCTTGGGGGAAGCCAGGCTCACCTCTCACCATGGAAGCTGGAATGAGGACGTGCGACCTAATCTCTGGCCCGTGAGGATACAGAAAAGTCAGAACCATGGAGATCCTGCCTTGGTGGCAACATCCAGTTTCCAGGGCCAGCAGACGGCCGTGCCCACAGCCCCACACCCGTGTCTGGCAGTGAGGCCAGGCAAACGGGGCGCCCAGTGTTTAACAGTGGTGGTGACAGCTCTGTCATCATTGGGCTTGTCCATGGTGCTATCTCTGCACTTCTGGGTGCCTGGTCTCCATATATGCCCAAAATGACTGCCCAGCCTTCCCAGACAGCCAGGGGTTTCCCAACATCCCTTCCAAAAGAGCCACTTTCTGTAGCTTGCAACTAAAACCTCAGATGAGAATACATTTCTTCCCTAAATCAGACTAAGAAAACTTCGATGTAAATTCAGGGCTGAGTAAGTGAATTCGTGAAAACCAAAAAGCCTAAATTAACTGTCATCATCACCAATTAATAGTTGTTTTCTATGAACTGCTATTGTTTTAGGCAACGCATTACCCTAGAAATGACTTTTTTTTTTAAGTGTAACCTTCTTTTTCAGAAGAAAAAAAAGGTACATGGGTGACGACTTGGGAAGACAAAATCCAGAAAACCAAAGCAAAAAATGACACATGATTTATGAACTTGAGTACATAAAAGGCACAGAAAAACAGTCTTCAAAGATAGTGCAAGAAAGAGGAGAATAAAGGAAAATGTTGCTTCTTTATTAGATGGGGACAGAGAGGAATGAGTAGCAGATGATAGGAAAAAAATATGAAATAATATTTTGATCTGGTATGAGCTTGATCCATATCAAAAAAAATGATAAGGTGCAGAAAAGCAGAGTTAACACAGGGACTTGGAGAAAGGAAGGACAAAGTTGCAGGCTTGAAGCTAGGTCAGAAGCTAAGAAAATTCATTTGAATGAGCTGAGACATGAATCTTAGGAAACTAAGTGAAGTCGTTGCCGGCAACTGCAAACTCAACAAACATGTATGAATTATTATTATTATGTTTGCAGTGCTGGCAACTGCAGACATATTCCACTCACAGCAAAGTTTTCCAGTAAAAATTCTTATCCCTTAATCTGCAGGTAAAGAAACTGGGTCCAAAAGTCATGTGATAGGAGTGGCATGGTCCTAGTGCATCTTTCCCACAGCTGCCTTCCTAGGTGGGGAGATGAGGAAAGAGACAAAGACCCCAGAAGAACCAGCCTAGACCCTGGGCCAGATTCAGGGTAGCAGGTACTGGAGGTAGGTAGTGTGCTAACTGTTGGCAGAGACAGAGAAACCAAAAGTGTCCTGGAAATCAGCTCTAGAGCCTGCCTACTTGCTGTGTGACCTCGGGAAAGTTAATCTCCTGTTCTGGGCCTCAGTTTCCTAGTGAAATGAGGAGACGGGTCCGAGGGATCTTTGCCGTTGCTTCATATTCAAAGTCTATGATCCTGGCTAGGATTCGAAAATTCATAGAGGGATTCTAGGAAAGCTCGTGAAGCCTAAGAAAGACTATAGTTTTCCATTTACAGAGCACATAGATATTTCTCTGGATTTCTGTTGCGTTACCAACACCCCTTGTGTCCTGAGTTTAGCACCCTGCTCCTACCCCCTTGTCTTTCCTTTGATGCATTATTGTTCCCACATTCCATGGAATTCTGATGGGGCTGCCAATCACAGTACTGATCCTATCCCTGGCCTAAGTGATTGGCCCAAAGGTTGGGCACATGACTCAAGAAAACCAATCAGAATCTTTCCCTGAATGTTTATGGGTGGATACAGGGGGAAGAAATGAACTGACTCCTGGGATTGTAGGACTGAGAAATATATACTGGAAATATTCTCTCATCACCCTCATCCCTACTACCACCACCCTTCCATATAGATATTTCCTCAATTTTCCACCTCACTGAGGAGGTTTATCTAGGGTAGAAGAGAAGCAGAGGCAGGAGGTAATGGGAGGGAGGGAGAACAGGCACTGTGGGACCACATTGCATGAGGACCTTAAAGTCAGCTCCACTCAAGGCTTCTTAGCATGGGAATCCCCAAAGTCTACATATTTGGGGGTATCAGCTTCCTATGGCTGCTATAACAAATTACCACAAACTTAATGGTTTAAAACAACTGAAATTTATTCTCTCATAATTCAGTAGTCCCAAAGTTTGAAATCAGTATCACTGGACCAAAATCAGGCTGTCAACAGGGCAGTGCTCCCACCAGAGGCTCCAGGGGAGAGTCTGTTCCTTGCTGCTTCTAGCTTCTGATGGCTGCTGGCATTCCTTGGCTGGTGGTAACATCACTCCAATCTCAGCCTCTGTGCTCACATTGCCCCTTCTTCAGCCTGCATCAAATCTCCCCCTGCCTTCCTCTTAGAAGGCCACTTGTGATAACAACTAGAACCCACCTGGATAATCCAGGCTAATCTCCCCATCACAAGATCCTTAATTCACTAGCACCTGCAAAGGCCCTTTTCCCAAATAAGTAATGTTTACAGGTTCTAGGGATCAGGACCTGATATCTTTGGGTGGCCATTATTCAGCCCATTATGGGGTGTTAACCAGCTGGAATTCCATTTCTACTATTTGCTGCAGAAAGAGTTGTAACATAATGTTGATTGCGTAAAATTAGGGAAATAACAGATATAAAGAAGAAAATTAAATCCCACCCCATTTAATCATTCAACTATTAAGGAATGCCCAATATAGAACAAGGTGCTGGTTAACAGGAACAAAACTGGCCTGATTTCTAACCACTGGGGCCTCATAGTCTGATGAAAGAAAAAGAAACAAGTAAACAAGCAAATATAAACTGCTCTGATGGAAACTATGACAATGCTTTATTGCCTTCCATTATTTTCCTATGCACATTTTTTGCTATTGCTATATGAAGTTTTATTATCTCACTTTCTTCACTTGATTTTATATATGTAATTAGCATTGCCCATGTAATTAGGCATTCTCCTAAAGCAAAATTCTTATATTGAAATATTCCTTTATCTGAACATGCTGTGGTATGTTTAGTCATTCTCTAATATTGTTTTAAATTCTTTTTACTCTCACAAACAATATGATGAACATCTTCACTGGAATGACTAATTGCTTCCTTAGAAAACATTCTGAGAAATGGAGGGAGTTACTAGGTCGGAAACCATTTTTTAAATAGCTCTGGATGAATACTGCCAGGAGTCTCTCCAGAAAGAACAGCAGTTCACACTCCTACAAAATTGTTTCACAGCGTCTTTCTCTACATTTCATTTTTTATTTTTTAAAATTTATTTAGTTAATTTATTTATTATTTTTGGCTGCGTTGGGACTTCGTTGCTGCGCGCGGGCTTTCTTTAGTTGTGGCAAGCGGGGCTACTCTTTGTTGCAGTGCGCAGGCTCCTCATTGTGGTGGCTTCTCTTGTTGCAGAGCACGGGCTCTAGGCACTTGGGCTTCAGTAGTTGTGGCACGCAGGCTCAGTAGTTGTGGCTCACGGGCTCTAGAGCACAGGCTCAGTAGTTGTGGAGCACGGGCTTAGTTGCTCCGTGGCATGTGGGATCTTCCTGGACCAGGGCTCAAACCCGTGTCCCCTGAATTGGCAGGTGGATTCTTAACCACTGCGCTACCCAGGAAGCCTGTCTACACTGTATTTTAAATTTCTGTCAAGTTGATGGATAAAGATTGTCTTTTTTAAATATGTATTTTTCTGATTATTAGAGTGAATCTTTTTTTAATCTCAGCAATCAACTTTATTCCTTCTATGAATTTTTTTCATGTCCTTTGCCATTTTTGCCCTTAGATTATTAGGGTTTTTTTCATGAATTGGTAACCAAATTGTCATGTCTGCGGCAAATAGTTTTTTTCTGGTTTGCCATCTACCTTTTTATTCTGTTTGTGATACTGATTTCAGACTTGTGGCATCCAGAATTATGAGAGGCCACCAAGTTTGTGGTAATTTGTTACAAGGGTCACAGGAAATGAATACCCCCCAAAGGGGACCCCAAATGTGAACTTTTTAGCTGAAAGAGTTCTGGCTTTGCCTCTGGAGTTACCTCCATGCCTGACAGCGGGATTACTGTGAGGAGAGGGTCAGCACTCCAGAGGTCTCGATTCAGCCTCACAAAACACAGAACTGAAATGTGACAATGTTCTTTTGGAGACAAAAATGCAAATTGCTCTTTGGACTGGCCTTCACCTTCATTTTATGATTTATCTTTTTTTGGTACACATATGGTTCATTCTCAAGATCTACAAGGTCTAAAAACCAGTTTTGTAAAAAAATTCCCATAAGTACAGTAAGTTCTCCTCTAAGTTGACACACTTCTGACAAACCTACCCCACATGGTGAGAAACATCTTGCCAGTTGGAGTGCAAGGCCCAGCTGGGAGCATGCATAGATATAGGACGGTATGTCGCTACTCTCCATCCCCACCCCTGGAAGAGCATGAGGGTTTTGTCATCACTATTGCTGTTCATCTGCCTTTCTGTGTGTTTTGGAAATCATTTAACATGACACATGTCTGAGTGTACAAAGACAGTCAAAGGGTACCCAACGGCACCCAAGCTGAGAGCCAGAGTTCAATTGCTCAGGATAAGAAAAAAGAGTTGAGAGGCCATAAAGCATAAAGAGAGAAAGAGAGGAAACAGGTGCCTGGCACCTGGAAGGAAACTGAAGAAGGAATGGAGATGTTTAAAAGATTTCATGAGTTTTATCACGAGGAATGTGACGCAAGCCTTCTTCCTTCAGGGAAATATACACACCCCACAGGTGCACTTGGAATGGAGCCATCGGGTGAGAAGTGAAATGGTGAGAGCAGCCTTGAACTGGATGCTGGTTGAGCACCAAGATGGAGGGAGAGGGCCAGCCAAGCCCGGATCACAGAGGCCCGGGGCACTCGCTGGCAGAGGGACGGTCACTCTCCGTGATGTGGTCCAGGGGAAGGCAGCACTCTGGCTCACCAGCTCACACTGGGCTGGTTGGCAGGATGACACTCTTTGTGCCTCTTTTGGCTACACTGACCAGGGTGAGCTCGTGCCTCCATCCCTTCCCACCCGGAAATTCCCAGCAGCCTCTCACCTGTCCCGCCCCCAGCCACCAGTGTGATCTCTCTAAGTCACAGGTCTGATGCATTTCCCCTGGATTATAACCTTTGATGACTCCCACTTGCCAGCCCTCTCCTGTGCACGCAAAGGCTGGAGACATCGTCCCGTCCAAGTTTCCATCCTCGTCCCCTCTTCCCTGTGCACAGAGCCTCTGTTTCACCACGCACGCACGTTCCAACCTCCACACTCTGACACGTGCCCTTCCCCACCTGAATGCCATCCGGACTCCTAGGTTGCTCTGACAGATTTATGCACCCCCTTCTCTGGGCTCTCAAAGCACATCAAACCTACATGGATTCTTGTAAAAAACAAGTTAAGCCTCCGAGTACCTATTACACACCAGAACTTCTGCTAAGTACTTTACTGTATTAGCTCACTGACCCTACAACCCTGTGAGCTCAGTCCTACTGTTAGCTCATCTGAGGAAACTGAGGCCCAGAGAGGTTACATGCCTTGACCAAGGGTATATAGCTAGTGAGTAGCAGTTCTGACGTTTAAGCCCTGGCCTCTTAACCATCACTTTATATGGCTCGAAGCACTTCCCATATTGTATTTTAATTGTGTGTCTACAACAGGAGCTCCCAACCCTGGCTAGCCTCAGGATAACTTACTCTTAGCCTAATGAATTGGAATGTCTTGGGGTAGGGCCCAGGAGTCTGTCATTTTTTAAAACCTGTCCAGGTGGAACAGGCGCTCAGCCAGGCTTAGGAGTAGAGTGACCAACCATCCTGATCTGTCTGGCACTAAGAAGCTTCCCAGGGTGTGGGAAAGTCCTGGGCAAACTGGGACGAGTTGACCACCCACTCGGAAGGTAAGTTGTGCCCTTCAGTCTCCTCTCAAGGACTGTGGGCTCCCTGTGGCTGAGAACCACGTGTTACTCACCCCGTATCACTTTGGCACCCAGCAGTGTCTGGCTCAGAACAGGAGCTTGATAAATGGAGAGACATGTGTCATGTGTCTAGAACTTATCAACAAGCCAGAACAATTAGCTTCAGGCTCCGCTGGAAAATCATCTTCAGGGGCCCTGAGCAGGGTGGGAGGTCAAGTCAGAGACAGTCACCCGGGTACAGCCCTCGTCTTGTTCACGCCACACTGCCCCACTTTACCTTCCCATGAGAAGCCACTCTGGCTTGGGGATAACCAGGTGGCAGGGGTCAACTGGAAGACTATCCCCAGGAGACCTCAAAGGGATTCCTCCTTTTCCAAGCCATGTGTGAGCAACATGGGGCTCCCAGGAAGACTCAGAGAGTGAAGGCAGAGGCCTTGGTGAACGCTGGCCCAATCCCCTGCGTCACAGATGAGGAAACTGAGTCCCATCCTAGTGGATTTGTGTGTGCTCTTTGTGAAAGAAGGAAACTAGCTCTTTGCCCACGATATATTTGCAAGTGTATTTCCTCAGTTTGCCCCTGGTCTTTGAGATATGTTTATGGTATTTTTTTCCCATAGTGATGTTTTTTAATTTTTATGTAATCATGTACTATTAATGTCTTTCCTTTATGCCTTTGGGGTTTTATGCCCTACTGAGAATGGCTCCCCTACTCCTTACTTTCTTCTAGAACTTTTATAAAATATTTTGAGTGTGAAGACTGTTAGGGATCCAGCATTTTCCCCCAAAATTAAACCCAGACAGGAGAAATAACTCTTTCAAAGTCACAAAGTGGGTCTGAGGTCTGCTGAGATTAGGGTGTCCCATTCTGAGCTCACCACACTGTCATTATCCCCAAATTGCATAGAGATCTTGTCTTTAACCACTCTTTCTGTGGTTAAAGAGAAGCCAAAAGAGAAAAACTTTTCACAACTTGTTTTCATTGTATTCTGTCTTGAATTATAGTCATTTGTGAGTTTGGATTTCCTCATACTCATTTTGTAACTATATTCTGTTCATCTGTGGCTCCCACCAACCCTCAATAACTTGCCCAGTGCTTCGCATAAATAATTGGGAATTAAACTGAGTTGTATGCTGCAACTGGCTGCGTGAAGTGAAGGGCCCTGGGATCTCCTCAATGCAGAAACAAGGGAGTTGGTTGGGTCACTGACCTGTAGACCCTTCTATTCCTAAGGCTCCATGACCTTGGCAGGGGTTGCCAAAGAAAGAGATGCACCCAAGTGTGACCTCTGTCTTCCCTTCCCATTTGTCATGATTGGGAGCCTGCCTGCCAGTGGGCTCTGGAGCAGTTGCTGGGTTCACAGGATAAAGGGGCTTGATCTATGGGGAAACACAAAGAAGGGATTAGACAGGAAGAGAAACTGCAGCTCCTCTGCCTGATATTGGGTCTTCTCTTGTCAGCCCACCTCTTGTTAGACCTGCGCGGTCTCCTAGGAGTTTCGACTCGCCCAGGAAACAACAAGAGTCGGAAGCCGATGCAAAACGCAAGAGGTTTATTGAAGGCCGGTGCACCGGGGTTCCTTGGTCCTCACGTAGGAGGTCGAAGAAGGAACCCTTTTGGGCGCGAATATGTCAGTTTTATAGGTTCCCACTTCCCCGTATGTAAATTATGGATTTGGTTGTGTTCTCCTGCTGATTGGTCCCGGCTTAGGCTCGGACCAGAGAGGGAACTTGTCCCCAGCTGCCTGATTGGTCTTTGACAGACACCTTTTTTACATTTTGTTATCTCCCTCCTTCTCGGAAGGGGGCCGGACATCCTGGAAATTCACCCATTGTCTAAGAAGCCCCTATTGTCTGGAGAGTTCTTAATCATTAGCTGGAACAATGTCCCTCGAGTCCCACATTCCCCCCTTTTTCTTGCGACTATTGATTCCAATCATGGAATCTCAACCTTCTGTTCGTAAACTTTGGTACTGTTGTCTTAACATTAGAACTTGTACAGTACTGATACGTTCTCTAATAAATGCTATCAAGCGATTTAGAACACATGGTCCAAAAGTTAAAATCAACAATAAAACAATAAGAGGTCCCAACAGAGTAGAGATTAAGGTGGTAAACCAGGGGGACTTATCAAACCATGATTGAAACCATCCTTTTTTGTTTTCTCTCTCCCTTTGCCTTTTATCTAAGCGTTCCCTTAGTTTATCCATGGTTTTGGTAATGGTTCCTGAATGATCAATATAAAAGCAACATTCTTCTTTTAGAGCGGCGCATAATCCCCCTTCTTTAAGAAACAGCAAATCTAGGCCTCTTCTATTCTGCAACACCATTTCTGAAAGTGAGGTGAGTGATTCCTTTAGTTGAGTTATGGAACTTTCTAATGCTCGAAGGTCGATGTCTACAGCTTGTCTTAAACTTGCATAATACTGGGGTTGTTGTATGAGGGCTGTGGTTCCTGTTCCTATCCCAGCAGATATTCCTAGTCCTAGAAGGACAGCCAATGTGAGGGTTACAGGTTCTCTTTTGTTTTTTCTACATATTCATCTAAAAAGGATGAGTCTGAATGGTAGATAAGTCTAGGGATTAATTGCACTAACACACAAAAGTCAGCTGAAGTATTAAGAACCTCTAAAGAGACACAAGGGGTGAGCCCCATGTTACATGCCCACCATCCATCTTGAGGAGGTACAAGATATCCCGAGCCTGAAGGGAGGCTAAAATCATGACAAAGGTGTCTATGGGACTGGGGAGGTGTTCCTATACAAGTACCATTTCCAGAAACTGAGGACAGGGTTAATTTACTGGTCCCTTCTTGCTTCCATCGACATTGGTCTGAGGAGGTAGAATTAGTATAGTTGGAGCTATATCCTATAGCATCATAATAAGGGGGAGGGGCAGCATAACAGAGCCAACATGATTTTGTAGCCTCTGGGTTTGTAGCATTGAGAACCGTAAAGGCTGCCTGCACCAAAGAAAGCATCCTATCCTGAGGAGTCCCAGGCTTAACTGTGGGTTCTTTGGATCCAGAGGTTTCATTAGTCTCATTCTTTGTTGACGTAGCTGAAGGGGCCGGGGGAAGCAAAGGGGGGCCAAGTACGGGATTTGGGCCTATTGATATAGGAGCAGGAGTCTCAATCTTTAGCTTAAGGGTCATTAATATTCCTAAATCATATCCCCTCATGTAAAATCTAACGCCCCAAGAATGACCATTTATCCATTTTTTATCTCTTTTTTCGGGATTACTAAAGGAAATTTTAAGGGGATGACACCATCCTGAACATTTACTCCGGTGTCCGGTATCCTCATTATGAGAATAATTAGCCGTTACAGTAATAAAATCCCAAGTTGAGGTGGGTTTCCAATTAGTATCCCCGGTAGTTTCACATCCCCAGCTTTTGCAATAAAAGTTTTCAGTTCCACCACAGTTATAATTCAGAGATCGAGGGCGGTGGAACCCGGGGCATACGTAGAAAGTGAGGATACCAAGCATCATTCTTTTGCCTGCATTTTTGCAACCCGGCCCAAACCAATCAGTTTCCGAAACTTTGGAAGGGGCACTGTTCATATCATGAGAATCTTCTGTACCCCAATAAGGTGCTCCTATAGCCAATTTACAAACATCAGGAAAAAGATCTGGCCACCAGGTCCAGGGGGGTGCAGTATGACTAATGGACCAGGTTACATCTCCAGTCTGAGAAATTACCTGCCAAGTTAAACGTTGGGGGAGGTGAGGGCTAAAATCACTTACAGTCAGTAAAGGTAGTAAAACCAAAATTGTAAGTCTTAGGTTCGTAGAAGCTTGAGTTTGAGCGGGTTGTCAGTCCTTTGGGCCCGCCATCCTGATGATGTCGTCGTTGGTGCAGCCTTCACATGTGAAGCATGGATCCAGGCAGCGATGCCGTCCACTTTTATGGCCGTTGGGGTGGTGAGGAGGATGGTGTATGGTCCTTTCCATCGAGGTTCCAACGTCTGGGTTCGATGCCGACGGACGTATACGGAGTCTCCGACTTGGAAAGGATGAGTTTCTCCCGGTGTTCCCGGTTGGTAGGCCTCGGCGAGTTGGGACCATATTTCTTTCTGGACCAATTGGAGTCCCAGTAGCCTAGCATATAAGTCAGTGTTATTTTGACAATCAGGTTTTATTTCTTTTCCTAAAGTGAGGAGGGGAGGCGGGGCACCATATAATATTTCAAAAGGAGTAAGATGGTATCGGGAAGGTGTATTTCTAACCCGGAATAGGGCCAAAGGAAGGAGCACCGTCCAATCGGTACCGCCAGTCTCCAAGGACAATTTAGTTAGGGTCTCTTTTAGAGTCCTATTCATTTTTTCTACCTGACCTGAACTTTGGGGTCTATAGGCACAATGTAATTTCCAATCAGTCCCCAAATATCTGGCCACATCCTGACTTACCTGGGCGACGAAGGCTGGACCATTATCAGACCCTATTACCTTTGGTGCTCCAAATCGAGGAAAAATTTCTTCTAAAATCTTCTTGGCTACTACAGCAGCTGTTTCTTTCTTTGTTGGGAAAGCCTCTATCCATCCTGAGAAAGTGTCTACAAAAACTAAAAGGTATTTATTACCGTACCTTCCAGGATGCACTTCGGTAAAGTCCACCTCCCAGTAAGTTCCTGGGCGGTCCCCCCTGAGTCTCTTTCCAGTTTCAAGTTTCCCTTTGTGAGTATTTACCTGTTGACATGGGACGCATTCCTGCACAATTTGTCCAGCTAATTTTGTCATTCCAGGGGTTTCGTACCCGGCTTTTTGTAACAAGGCTACCATCTTTTTAGTCCCCAAATGTGTCCATCTGTGCATCTGTTGTAACATGGATTCTGCTTGCTGAGGGGACAAAGTTCCTTTTGTTGTGGCCGGGATGATTTCTTCATCGCGGCCTGGTTTTTCAGGAACTTTATCTGACAGTCCTAGAATGACTTCTCCCGATGCTATTTCTCGGGCCACTTGGTCAGCCATATTATTTCCCCTAATTATTGGGGTATTTCCTTTTTGATGTCCAGGGCAGTGGATGATACTGACTTTAGTAGGAAGCATGAGTGCAGTCAACAAAGCCATGATTTCGTCTTTGTTTTTAATTTCTTTGCCACCTGAAGTTAGTAGCCCTCTCTGTTGGTAAATGGCACCGTGGATATGAGCGATAGCAAATGCATATCTACTGTCTGTGTAGATGTTTACTTTTTTATTCTCTGCCATCTCTAATGCCCTCATCAGGGCAATTAATTCAGCTCGTTGGGCTGAGGTCCTTTGTGGTAGCGCCGCTGCCCATATGACTTGTTTTCCATCTACCACGGCTGCCCCAGTTCGACGCTTACCTTCCTCCAGGAAACTGCTCCCATCCGTGAACCAGGTGAAATCAGCATCAGGGAGGGGCAGGTCCATCAGATCTGGCCTACTGCCGTGTGCTGCGGCCAGTACTTCCTGACAATCATGTATGATGGTGGAGCCTTCCAAGTCAGGATCAGGTAGCAAGGTGGCTGGATTGAGTCCTGTGGCTGGAGCAAACTTGATGCGATCTGAGTTTAGCAACAGGGTTTGGTAATGGGTCATCCTGGCATTAGTTAGCCACCTATCCGGTGGTTGACGGACTACATTTTCCAGGGCATGAGGAGCTGTTATCGTTAGATTTTGTCCTAAAGTTAGTTTGTCAGCATCTTTGACTAGAACGGCCACTGCAGCGATTATCTTTAAACAGGTGGGCCATCCTGATGCCACAGGGTCCAATTTTTTGACAAATAAGCAACTGGGCGATTCCAGGGACCCAATTTCTGAGTCAATACTCCTTTTGCAATGCCCTTATTTTCGGCCACATATAAATGAAAAGGTTTGGTTACATCTGGCAGTCCTAGGGCTGGAGCTGAAAGTAAAGCTCGTTTGATTTGGTCAAAAGCCCGTTGTTCCTTATCGCCCCAAACGAAAGGAGTGCTGTTTTTGGTTAGGGGGTACAATGGGGCTGCCAGCTCAGCAAACCCTGGAATCCATAGTCTACAGAATCCGGCCGTCCCCAAAAATTCTCTAACCTGCCTGGCGTTTTGGGGAGCCGGAATTTGGGCCACCGTATCCTTTCTGCTCTCCGTGAGCCATCTTTGTCCCCCTTTTAATAGATACCCCAGGTAACTGACCTGTTGTTGGCATATTTGTGCTTTCTTGGCTGAGGCTCTATATCCCAGGGTTCCAAGTTCCGTTAACAGTTTTTCAGTACCCTTGATACAATCTTCTTGGGTCTCAGCAGCTAATAAAATATCATCAACGTATTGGAGTAATGTTACCTGGGGATTTGATTCTCTATATAATGCCAAATCCTGATGGAGGGCTTCATCAAAGATGGTCGGGGAGTTCTTAAATCCCTGAGGTAGCCGTGTCCATGTCAGCTGACCAGACATTCCCGATGTTGGATCTTTCCATTCGAAGGCAAAGTAGGGTTGGCTCAGGGGAGAGAGTCTTAAACAGAAAAAAGCATCTTTAAGGTCCAAAACAGTATACCACGTATATTGAGGTGGAAGAGTGCTCAGGAGGTTGTAAGGGTTTGGAACTGTGGGGTGGAGGTCTGCCACCCGTTTGTTTACCTCTCGTAGATCCTGCACCGGCCGATAATCATTTGTTCCTGGTTTCTTTACCGGCAGGAGAGGGGTGTTCCATGCTGATTGACATCTTATTAAGATGCCCAAGTCTAGTAGCCTCTGTATATGGGGACGGATACCGTCTTTGGCTTCTCTACTCATGGGGTATTGACGGACCATTATTGGGGTGGCAGTTGCCTTGAGTTCCACTAGCACCGGGGGCCGATTTTTGGCCATCCCTATACCGGCAGTTTCTGCCCAGGCTTGAGGGAACCGAGTTACCCAATCTGTAACATTAACTTGTGAGGATGAAGGCTGCTCGTATAATTTATATTCATCTTCTAATTTCATAGTCAATATTTGAAGTAACCTTCCTTTATTATCAGTTATGGTGGGACCTTCTGGCTGAAAGTGGATTTGAGCCCCTACTTTGGAGAGTAAATCTCTTCCCAGCAAAGGATAGGGGCATTCTGGAATAATAAAAAATGAATGGGTTACTCGTCCAATCCCAAGATCTACTGTCCTTCGTGTGGTCCATGAATATTGTTTATTCCCAGTGGCTCCTTGTACCCATGACCTTTTAGCTGAGATAGGACCTTTTGAGTGGAGAAGGACGGAGTGCTGGGCTCCGGTATCCACCAAAAATTGAACAGGTTCCCCCTCCACTCTTTTTCTTAGGGCATTCTCTCGCCCAATGTCCTTTTTCTTTACAGTAGGCACATTGGTCCTTGTCTAATGGCCGCCTTCTGTCTGCCATTCGCCCTTTCTGCCTATTCCTATCCCCTATATTTCTTCCTCCAACCACAGTGGCCAGTATCTTACTTAAATTCCTCTCCTGTCTCTTATCCCGTCTTATTTCATGGGCTTCCTGCTCTTTCTGCTTTCTTTTTTCCTTCTCTTCCTCTGTTTCTCTTTTGTTATATACTTTATCTGCCTCTTTTACTAACTCCTGAAGCGAAAATCCCTGCAAGCCATCTAGCCTCTGTAATTTCTTCTTAATATCAGGGGCCGCTTGATCTATGAAAGCCATTGCTATAGTAGCCCTATGTTCCTCCGAAGTTGGATCATAAGGGGTAAAGCGTCTAAAGGCTTCCATTCAACGTTCCAGGAACACAGTTGGAGATTCCTGGGGCCCCTGAGTGACTTCCCTTACCTTAGCCAAATTAGTGGGCCGTCTGGCCGCTCCATGGAGACCCGCCACCAGAGCCTGGCGATACATTTTCAGGCGCTCCTTACCTTCCGGGGCATTGAAATCCCAGTTTGGCCTGACGAGTGGGAAACCAGCATCAATCTCGTTAGGCAGCTGGGTAGGTTGCCCATTGGCGCCTAATACATTTTTTTTCTGGCTTCTAAAAGAACCCGTTGCCTCTCCTCAGTCGTTAGGAGAGTCTGAAGCAGCTGCTGACAATCATCCCATGTGGGCTGGTGGGAGAAAACAAGAGATTCTATTAAAGCGGTAAGGGCCTGTGGATTTTCGGAAAAAGTTGGGTTATGCATTTTCCAATTATAAAGATCTGCAGAGGAAAAGGGCCAATATTGGAGAGGTCTATTCCCTTGGCCGTCGGGGGGGCCATATTCTCTAAGAGGTAGGGCAGTGGAGTCCGGGGAGATAGCCCTCCGGCTCCTAGTGCCCGCTGAGGGACCCCTTTCTTCTTCCATCATGGATGGTTCCCTTGGTGCCGAGGGCAGTGGAGCTGGGGGTCCTCTAGGTGGTAGGGGATTTGGGGCCGGAGGATAAGGGGGTGGGGAATCCAAAAGAAGCAAATCTGACTGCGGGTCAGGATAAATCGCCTTCGGTGGATCCGGGGCGTCGGGTAGCTTCTCCGTGTTGGGGTTTTTCTTTAAGGCTAATATCTCCGACGCTGCTGATGTGTGCGCGGACGTACCTGTTGAGGAAACAAAGGGCCGGACCCACGGAGGTGGGGAGAGAATTAAATCTTCCCAGACCAAGACATATGGTACTTGGTCTGGATGTCCGTGGGGATCTATATTAAATATCTTAGACTTCAGCAGCTTAATCTTGTCTAATAAAAAGGATACTTCGGGGGGCCATCCTATCTGAAATGTTGGCCATTCAGAGGCACACACAGTCTGCCACTTTCCTTTCTTTACCTCTACCGAAAAATTATGGGCTCTGGCCCGAACTTCGGTCCAATGGCTTAGGGTAAGGGAAAGAGGAGTCGTCATCGTTTGTCCCATTGTCGTCCGTCAGAGAAGAAGAATAGACCACAATACAGTTAAAAACTCCATGAAACACATATACGCATGGGCCACCGCGAGCTCCCTTCAAAACCGAAACCTCTTCAGATGGCAGTTATCACCAAGGGAACTGCCGAAACCGAGTGAAGGGGAGACAGAGTTTGCCTCTCCTTCCAGATGAGCCACCAGGGCGTCCCCTAGGGCTCATGGACGCCGGCTATTAGCACGTCTGCCTAGCCAGAGGTCCGATACAGATTCCATAATAAGCCGATTCTTACGGCTTTCCTCCAATAATGGCCCACAAAGAACAAGGGACAAACAGACAATCAAGCTCGAGCTTACCTGGTACCTCCAACTCCCGATGTTCTTGTGGTCCGGGGCGAGTGGAATCCCGGACGAGCCCCCAAATGTTAGACCTGCGCGGTCTCCTAGGAGTTTCGACTCGCCCAGGAAACAACAAGAGTCGGAAGCCGATGCAAAACGCAAGAGGTTTATTGAAGGCCGGTGCACCGGGGTTCCTTGGTCCTCACGTAGGAGGTCGAAGAAGGAACCCTTTTGGGCGCGAATATGTCAGTTTTATAGGTTCCCACTTCCCCGTATGTAAATTATAGATTTGGTTGTGTTCTCCTGCTGATTGGTCCCGGCTTAGGCTCGGACCAGAGAGGGAACTTGTCCCCAGCTGCCTGATTGGTCTTTGACAGACACCTTTTTTACATTTTGTTATCTCCCTCCTTCTCGGAAGGGGGCCGCACATCCTGGAAATTCACCCATTGTCTAAGAAGCCCCTATTGTCTGGAGAGTTCTTAATCATTAGCTGGAACAATGTCCCTCGAGTCCCACACTCTCAGATGGGAGTATTTCTTAGACCACAAGGGACAGAATGGCAGAAATTGAAGAAAAGTGAGAACTGAATAGGCAAAAGGGTGCTCTCTGTTTCTCGAGCCTTCAGAAACTAGAATCTGCCCAGTGTCCTTTGTGGTCAGCATATCCCACAATTCAAGGCCAATACAAGCATGTCCCAATTCTTTAGAATGCTCAAGGAACGCAGTGTCCTGACATGTTGCAGACCCTTATGCGTAGAATGGCCACCATTACTGAAGGTGCCTTGTTCACTTACCCACTCAACAGTTACAGGATGCCTGCTGCGTGCCTGACTCCATGTGCTGTTCTAGGTGCTGGGAGACAGCAGTGAAAGAGAGAGAGCGTTGCCTGTTTTCATGGAACCTACTTTTCAGTAGAAGGAGACAGAGAGCAAACAAGTAGAACCAAAATGCACAAGAAAATATCAGATACTGATAAATGTTACTGGGAAATGCTATGCCAGGCAGTGTGTTAGTGGGGAGTCAGGAAAGGAGGGGTCATGTCATCTGAGGCCTGAGTGATGAGAAGGACCCACCCACCTTGTAAAGACAGAGAGGAAGAGTATTTCAGGCAAAGGCACAAGTGGAGATCCTGAGGCAGGACCTAGTGAACTGGAAGAAGGCCAGCTGGAGCATGGTGAGTGGGGAGGAGCGGGGACAAAACCGAGAGTACTAGATAACAATAAAGTACACTTCGCGTGCACTGACAATGGCTGAACTTGTCAACAGTGTTTCCGAAAGATCTTTATCACCTATGCCTAGAGGGACTTCCCATGTCACAGGTGACAGGGTCTTCAGCCAGCCTCTGGTCCAGTGTGTCTCAAACTCAGGAACTCTCTCTGACAGAGGAGAATAACAGCATATCCCCAGAGTTTCTAGAAGTTTTGCTTTTTGAAGATGTGTGTTCTAGCTTTGAAACAAAAGCAGATTTTGCATTCAATTCTCCGAGATATCCATATTTGCTTTCATGTTTAAAATGACGTTCCGAATAATCCCATAAAATGAATGCTCCAAAAGGTTGGCCATGGATGTGCTCTGTGGCCTTACGGATCCCCTGGCATGCCATCAGGTACCCCAGTTTGAGAAACACCAATCACTTGGCAGATGAGAGAACAAAAGCCCAGAAGGACAGGATGAGGTGATTTTCCCAAGTTCACCCAAGTTGTTGGAGAAACATAAAGTGCTGGTGTCTTGTGCTTTCTGAATATTAGGATTCTAATGGACAGCTGTTTCCTGCTTATTCGAATATATTTTGAGGGCTTGTTTTATTGCTTTTTTAATTTTAATTGGAGTACAGTTGATGTACAATGTTGTGTTAGCTTCAGGTGGACAGCAAAGTGGATCAGTTACACATATACATATATTCACTCTTTTTTTAGATTCTTTTCCCATATAGGTCATTACAGAGTATTGAGTAGAGTTCCCTGTGCTATACAGTAGTTCCTTATTAGTTATCTATCTTAGATATAGTAGTTGTATATGTCAATCCCAAGCTTCCAATTTATCCTTCTCCCCTTTCCTCCCTGGTAACCATAAATTTGTTTTCTACATCTGTGACTCTATTTCTGTTTTGTAAATAAGTTCATTGGTACTATTTTTTTTTGAGATTTTCTTTTCTTTTTTTAAAACTCTTTATTTTATATTGGAGCATAGTTGATTAACAGTGTTGTGTTAGTTTCAGGTGTACAGCAAAGTGATTCAGTTATACATATACATGTATCTATTCTTTTTCAAATTATTTTCCCATTTAGGTTATTACAGAATATTGAACAGAGTTCCCTGTGCTATACAGTAGGTCCTTGTTGGTTATCTATTTTAAATACAGTAGTGTGTACATGTCAATCCCAAACTCCCAATCTATGCCTCCCCCCAACCCTTCCCCCCATAACTTCATTCCCTAAGTCTGTGAGTCTGTTTTGTAAATAAGTTCATTTGTATCATTTTTTCAGATTCTGCTTATAAGCAATATCATATGATATTTGTCTTTCTCTGTCTGACTTACTTCACTTAGTATGATAATCTCCAGGTCCATCCATGTTGCTGCAGATGTCATTATTTCATTCTTTTTTATGGCTGAGTAATATTCCATTGTATATATGTACCACATCTTCTTTATCCATTCCTCTGTTGATGAGCATTTAGGTCGTTTCCATGTCTTGGTTATTGTAAACAGTGCTGCAACGAACATTGGGGTGCATGTATCCTTTCGAATTAAGGTTTTCTCCAGATATGCGCCCAGGAGTGGGATTGCTGGATCGTATGGTAGCTTTATTTTTAGTTTTTCAAGGAACCTCCATACCATTCTCCACAGTGGCTGCACAAATTTACATTCCCACTAACAGTGTACAAGGATTCCCTTTTCTCCACTCCCTCTCCAGCAAGAGCTTGTGTTATACCCGGCTTGACAGGCTCCTCTCTGTTCCCAAGCTAGTCCTATTGGCTTCATCCTAGTCACTGCATTGTCCTTTCAGGCTGTGGGAGATGAAGGGCATGCCAGCCCTGTGAAGGGGATGCTGGGGGCCAGAGACACTCCTTGTGCAAAGCTGCCTTCCCAGGATCAGCTTTCCCCACGGACCAAGGGAAGCATCCTCAAAATTCTTCTGGGCCCCCACTCACGAGGTTAGAGAAGCCATCTCTCCAGCAAAGATGAAACTGTCTTCCCATGGCTTTAAAATCCTTGCACTGGCCGCACGCAATGTATTGTGCCACTGTTTAGCATGAGACTTACAAAGAGGTTGACGTGAAGGGAGAAAAACTTATGTTTTAACGCTAGTTAAAGCAACAGGTGACAAAATTAAATATGCAGGGTAAACTCAACTAAACTTGCGGGGGAAAGCATAGGAAAAAGGAAAGACTAGAAAGAATTAGGCCGAAAGGTTAACAATAGTAGTCACAGGAAAATGAGATTGTGGAGAATGTGGCGATGTGGGATTTGGGCTATTTTTATGATTTTTACATTTTCCAAATTTTCTCTGTGTGTGATGGGGTGGAGAGGATTGAACAGAAGGTGTCTTTCTTAAATTCCCAGCTCAAGAAAATATCAATATGAACATAGAATATTTTTTAAGTCTTGAAGGTGAGTATTCAATGTGTTTATAGAGAAAGCCGTGTGGAACTTACCGGGCTATTGTAGCTGCCAATTAATTAATGGTGATAAAATAGATACGAATAATTTATGATCAGCAAGTTGATTGTTCTGAAAAGAGTGCTTCTAAAATTCTGGAACTACTTTCAAATGGACTAAACATTTTCCATATAATCCTGTTCATATTCCTTACCATTGGGGAAATCCTTTGATAGTTTAAAAGGGAAAGCAGCTTAACCCTTACCTAAGTTATCACAAATTCATGGAACCCATGTACTACGATTCCAGGGCACATCTGGCTTGACCTGTCCACCCCAGCCTGTGGCAGAGGGGAGAGTGCCCTGGAGAAAATGGCCAGGAGGCTCTCACCCCTGCTGTCCCGGTTCCCTGGGACCTCGTAAGGGGTCAGCCCCCATCCGTCCCCCCCGGACTGAATTTCTTGACCTGTAAGATGAGGAGCATGTCCCAGGCATATCAAATGTCTCTCCAAGTTATTCATTTATTCACTTTTACTTATTGAGCACCCACAGGGGCCAGGTATGTCTCCAGGCACTGGGGACAGCATTGAATGAAGCAAAATCCCCATTTTCTTGGCATTTCACCTTCTTCCCAAACATGTGGAGCTCTGACCTTCTCTAACACCTGTTATAGACAGGGCTGCTTTCTGCACGTAATCACACACCGCCCGTCATGTGAGTTTAACTGACCTGCCAATGTAATATGGAAGAACCTTTTGTATTCTATTACAAGTTAATCACTAAAGGGATGTTGCCTATAAGCTTAAATTATACATAATGGCCCATCTCTGGAAACCCTGTCTTTCAGGCAATGAGCATTAAGCTAAAATACCTTTGTTCAGTTCACAAGAAACATCCAGACCAGGCTCACCTGTGAACGACTGCAGGGAGGAAGAAATTAATACATGGCCTCTGGAGGCTAACCGGAACCGGGAAATGTTTGACTTTACTCCCTTTCCTTTTAGTATAGAAGAAGCCTGGATTCTAACTCAGGCAAGATGGTCCTTTGGGGCACGAGTCCACCATCTTCTCAGGCTGCTGGCTCCTTGCCCCACCCACTCATCTCTCCATTTACTGGCCTGTCGTGAGGCGAGCAGTACGAAGCTAGGTAATGCCAACTCGATTATAAACCCCAGGGGAGCAGAGACCAGGATCTCTTTCACTGTGTTTCCACAGTCCTTAACACAACCCCAGCACCCTAATTTTTCAATTAGGAAAGCACAGTATCTGCACACTGTAAGGACTTGATAAATGTTTGTTGGGTGAATAATAAGGATTATACAACATGTTGGACATTTACAGACATTAGCTCCTACAGTCCTCATGAAAGCCCTAAAAGGTGCAATTTATGATGGGGAAAGAGAGGTTAAGTGACTTGTTAAGACACACAGTAGGTGGTGGATCCTGGATACAAGCCCAGGTCTCAACCTTCATAAAATAAAATGTAACATGAAACAAGACAGTTTCTGAAACATATCACATGCATAGTGGGAACAGTAAGTTCTTCAGAGAAGGGAAGGATTTGTGAGGCCAGAATGGGCAGGGAAGAAATTATGGCAGAAGTGGGGCTTTGGCTGGACTTTGAAGGATGGAGGAGGGGAGAAGGATGGCAAAAATGACAGTGCATGAATCCATGAGGTCCAGAGCACCTAGGCAAAGACCTGAGATTGGCCTCAGCTGACTCAGGGCACCTTAGCCAACTGAAGGGTCTGGTGCACATTTCTCTAACAGCTGGAAAGTGATGACAAAATAATTGGTCAATATGTGCAAAAGATCACTAGCCTAACTAAGCATGTGGATGAGCTTGAAATGAAGCCAGACACCCTCCCCGCTGTGAACACCAGGCTGCAGAGCAGACCTGTTGCTGCTGCAGCACCTGAGCCTGACCCTGAGCAAAGCAGTGGGGGCTGGGAGCAGGTGCCCCTACAAGGCCTTCAGTGAGGTAATGGGGGCCCTTCATACATGGCTTGTTTCTGCAGAGCCTTGACCTCTGCCATATGCACTCTGACTCAGTGACCTCTCAGGAAGAGGTTATTTCACACCCACAAGATGCACTCGCAGGCCTTCCAAAATGATGCAGGGAAAGCACCCTGGCCTTTGATCCTGGTGACCAGAGTTCTTGACCTAGCTCTGCCATTTCTGGGTATGTGACTTTGAACAATTCATGACAAGACTTGTGGTCTCTGAATAGTAGTACGGGACAGTACAGTGACTTCCACATCATGTGGCACTCTCAAACCAGTTGAGATCAATATAGTGCATCAAGACCAGGACTTCTTAGAATGATATGAAATGGAATAGCATCAAAAACTCAACATGCCCAAAGATGACACGCAGGTGGACAATGGGCACATGAAAAGATGCTCAACAACGTTAATCATCAGGGAAATGCAAATCAAAATCACAATGAGATATCACCTCACACCTGTCAGAATGGCTGTCATCCAAAAGAACATAAATAACAAACGTTGGCAAGGATGTGGAAAAAGGGAACCCTCGTACACTGTTGGTGGAAATGCAAATGGATGCAGCCACTGTGGAAAATAGTAGAGGTTTCTCAAAAAACTAAAAATAGAACTACCATATGACCCAGCAATTCCACTCCTGGGTATATAACTGAAAAAAACAAAAACACTAATTCGAAAAGATACATGCACCCCAATGTTCATAGTAGCATTACTACAACTGCCAAGATATGGAAGCAACCTAAGTGTCCATCAACAGATAAATGGATAAAGAAGATGTGGTGTATATATACAATGGAATACTGCTCAACCATTAAAAAAAAATGAAATTTTGCCATTTCCTTCAACATGGATGGACTTGGAGGGTATTACGCTAAGTGAAATGTCAGACAAAGACAAGTTCTGTATGATACCACTTATATGTGGAATCTAAAAATAAAACAAATGTCCCTATTGGCAGTCTGTATGTCTTCTTTGCAGAAATGTCTATTTAGGTCTTCTGCCCATGTTTTGATTGGGTTGTTTGTTTATTTGTTATTGAATTATATGACCTGTTTGTACATTTTGGAAGTTAAGCCCTCATCAGTTGCATTGTTTGCAAATATTTTCTCCCAGTCCATAGGTTGTCTTTTTGTTCTGTTTATGGTTTCCTTTGCTGTGCAAAAGCTTATGTTTGATTAGGTCCCATTTGTTTATTTTTGCTTTTATTTCTATTGCCTTGAGAGGCTGACCTAAGAATACGTTGGTATGATTTATGTCGGAGAACGTTTTGGCTATGTTTTCTTCTGGGAGTTTTATGGTGTCATGTTTTATATTTAAGAGTTTAAGCCTTTTTTAGTTTATTCTTGTGTATGGTGTGCGTGTTCTAACTTCATTGATTTACATGTGGCTGTCCAGCTTTACCAACACCATTTGTTGAAGAACCTGTCTTTTCCCCATTATATATTCTTGTCTCCTTTGTTGAAAATTAATTGACCATAGGCATGTGGGTTTATTTCTGGGATCACTATTCTGTTCCATTGATCCATATGTCTGTTTTTGTGCCAATACCACACTGTTTTGATTACTGTAACTCTGTAGTACTGTCTGAAGTCTGGGAGGTTATGCCTCCAGCTTTGTTCTTTTTCCTCAGGATTGCTTTGGCAATTCTGGGTCTTTTATGGTTCCATAGACATTTTAGGATTATTTATTCCAGTTTTGTGAAAAATGTCATGGGTAATTTGATAGGGATAACATTAAATCTATAGATTGCTTTGGGTAGTATGGCCATTTTAACAATATTAATTCTTCCAATCCAACAGCATTGGGATATCTTTCCATCTCCTTGAATCATCTACAATTTCCTTCTCTTTTTTTTTTGGTTTTTTTTTTGGCCTCACCACATGGCTTGTGGGATTTTAGTTCCCTGACCAGGGATTGAACCTGGGCCCTTGGCAGTGAGAGCATGGAATCCTAACCACTGGACCACCAGGGAATTCCCTACAACTTCCTTTATCAATTTTTTATAGTTCTCAGCATACAAGTCTTTCACCTCCTTGGTCAGGTTTATTCCTAAGTATTTTTTGGATGCTATTTTAAAAGGGATTGTTTTTTATTTTCCCTTTCTGATACTTCATTGTTAGTGTAAAGAAGTGCAGGACTTCCCTGGTGGTCCAGTGGTTAAGACTCTGCACTTCCATTGCAGGGGGCACGGGTTCGATCCCTGGTCAGGGAAGTAAGATCCCACATGCTGCGCAGTGTGGCCAAAAAGAAAAATAATTGTAAATCAAGTACACTTCAATTAAGAAACAAAACGCCAAAAATAAAACAAAACTGATTTCTGCATGTTAATCTTGTATCCTGCTACCTTGCTGAATTTGTTTATCAGTTCTAGTAGTTTTTGTGCAGAGTCTTTAGGGTTTCCTATATATAGCATCATGTCATCTGCATATAATGACAATTTTACCTCTTCTCTTCCAATTTGGATACCTTTTATTTCTTTTTCTTGTCTGATTGCTGTGGCTAGTACGTCCAATATTATGTTGAATAGAAGTGGTGAGAGTGGGTATCCTTGTCTTGTTCCAGATTTTAGTGAGAAGGCTTTCAGCTTTTCACCACTGAGTATTATGTTGACTGTGGGTTTGTCACAAATAGTTTTTATTACGTTGAGATATGTTCCCTCTATACCCACTTTGGTAAAAGTTTTGATCATGAATGGATGTTGAATTTTATCAAATGCTTTTTCTGCATCTATTGAGATGATCATGGACATTACATCAAAAAAAAAAGCATAATACACATTCTTTTCAGGTGCACATGGAATATTCTCTAGGATTAACCATATACTAGGACACAAAACAAGCCTCAACAAATTTAAGAGGATAGAAATTATTTCAAGCTTCTTTTCTGACCACAACAGCATAAAACTAGAACTCAACCACAGAAAGAGAAATGAGAAAAAAAACAATTATATGGAGCCTAAATAACTTGCTACTGTTGTACATCAACTACACTTTAATAATAAAAAAAAATGTGCATCTCATGTTTGATGAAACTTATATTCATAGAAGGTGATCACCTTAAAATGATTCCCATTGTGCACCATGCTCAGAAAAGTCTGAAAGCCCCTGGCCTAGTGGCTGAGGGTGAAGGGTGTGGAGTCAGATGGCCTCAGTTTGAATTGGGCTCTGCCACTTGCTAGCTGTGTGATTTGGGGGCAAGTTATTTCACCTCTCGGTTTCAACATCTATAAAATCTGGAAGATAATATTACTAACCTCATAATGTTGTTGAGAGAATTCAATCATTCAATCAATAAATCTATATATATAATGTCCCTAGGACCACACCTGGCATTCAGTAAGGAATCTGCTGCTGCTGTTTCCATGTTGGTTGTTGAGGCAGCTGGACCAGAAACAACTGAAGTCCAGGAGGTCCCAAGACTAACTCAAGATCCCTTGGTTTTCGCTCAGTTCAAAGAGCCCAGTATCATTTTTCTGAAGCTTTAGCTTGGGTCCAGGCAGGCCTGGGGGCCAGTGACAAAGCAGGCCATGGAGAGGGTCCTGGTTCCCTCTGCCCAGGCCCTGAGATTCCCCCCGGAACTGTCCTTCACTCAGAGGCAAGAAGCACCAGAATGCTCCGACAGCAAGCATGTCTTGGAGCTCCCAAATGAACACACCAAACTGCAACAGAAACTGCAAAGACACCCCTCACCCCCTTCACACACACCCCAGGGCCGGGAGAGCCAATGTCAGTAAGAGAGACAACAGCTGGCAGACTGGTTTTGCTTTTGCTCGTTTGTTCCTGCAAAGTAACTCACAATGTGACAGAAAAATAAGATACAGGTCACAGTCTGTTAACGGTCTCAGAGCACGCGCTAAACATTGTTAAATTGTTCTCCTCAAGGATGACACTGAGTTACAATATGAACAGTTATATACGTACATATAGGCAGCACATATACAATGCAACAATAATGTGTAAGTATTGTGAGTAAACCTATTTCCTCACAGCTTTCCAGCATTGGATTTTACTACTTTATATTTGCAAATTTAATAAGCATATAGGGACACCTATTCTAACTTACTTATCTTTAAACAATGAGGCTGACCTTTTTTTCCAGGTGTTCACTTCCTACATCGTTTTTTCCTAACATGTAACCCCCGGTCTTTCAGTCAGCAATGTGTATTATGTAATTGCTAGGGGTTGAGTTTTACATTAGGTGGTAGAAAAGCAATGTTTATAAAAGCTGCAGATAAACTTCCTGTTCTCAAGGACATGGCTCCGGAATGGTCATGACAAGAACCAGCTTCACTATAACTGTATGTGCCGGCGAATGTCACTTCTAACAAGGTCCAAGCCAGCCTACTGCCAAATGCAGTTTTATAACAATCACTTTGCCTATGATTCTTCCTGCTATCCAGAACTGAACATCTCTGTCTGTAAGTCAAGCCTCTGGGTCATACATGCAACTGAAGAAGCCAGAGGTGACACCATCCCAGCCAAAATCAATGAGACAATTTTCTAACCATCCCTGTTCTGGGAAAACAACCTGCGGCCAGCAATGCCTTCATGATATGTGGTGTGCTGTCTATGACCAGGATGGTGTCCACCAAAACTGAAGAAATAGTCTAAGTATATGCCACCGAAACCCAAAAGGAACAGTACATCACCTCCAGTTCCAAAAGAAGTCGTGAAATGTGACCAACCTGCACTATGGTCCAACTGTCCAAAAACTGTACATGGGCAGTGATGGCTACTGGACCCACTACCATGTTGATTTTTATCATGTGTGAGGAAGACAACAGGAGGGTCAGGCCATGCCAGAGGATAAAACCTTTGGGGCTGGAGATAGAAAAACTAGACACATTTGTATTTATTGGTTGGTTTGCTGCATGTGTGTTTGCTTGTGCCTTCCTTACACAGGAGGCTTTCCTCAAATGTTTGTGACCTTGGCTGTCTGTTCCCATTTAGGAGCAAGACATTAAAAGTCAGTTAGTACACTGAAACCTAGAAACTCCACTCCACAGACCTGCACACAAACATGCACCAAAAGATACATATGAGAATGTCCATACCAATTCTACTTGCAATAGCCCGAAGTCTGAAACTACCCAGAAGTCCACCAAGAGTAGAAAGGATAAATAAGTTGTGGCATGTCAACATAATGGGATAAAATGCCTCAATGAGAATGAACAATCTATAACTATGTGCAAAAATATAGATGAATCTTACAAACCTAATTCCAAGTTAAAAAACAAAACAGAAACCAAAAGGCTCCCATGCTCTAGGAGTCCATTTATTTAAGAACAGAACAGGGAAAATTATTAATCTACGGTGTCAAAAGTAAAGATAGCAGTTATCCTTGGATGGGGATAGTGAATGTTCCTCCTATGTAAAGCAGAAAAGAAAAATGGAGAGAAATACACTGTAGGGAGAATTTAACACACCATTCTCAGTATAAGACAGATCAAATGGACAAAAATTGAGCAAAGACATAGAAATCTAAACAACCTAATCAACAATGTAGGCCTTTAAAACCATTTAATCCTGATTTGAGCACACACATGTGCACACAAACACACACATATTGGCATTCTGATTAGAAGGGCATTAAACTTATATATTAATTTTAGAAGGAGCTATATTTTTATAATAAGTTGTTTCATCTATGAGTATGGAGTGAATCTCTCCATTTGCTAATATAGAGAAAAGCTACGGATTTTTGTATATTTATCTTGTATATAGCCCCCTTTCAAAATTCTATTGGTAATTTTAATAGTTATTCATTTTAATCATTTGCTATGAGACTAGGTTTGCAATCTGGCCTGACAAAAAGATAATTTTTCCCTTCTTTAATAATGTTCATATGGACTATTTCATTTCCTGTCTTATTTCATTAGTGAAAATCTCTAAAACTGTTCATCATTAGCAGTGATAACAGACAACCTTGTCCTGTTACTGATATTACATGGACGACTCTCTCAGGCACTGCTCAGAATCAGAAGGAGCCTGTGTCCTGTAGCCCCCTACCCAGGAGGTTACCAAGGTCCTGATGCAATAGAGAAGGACAAATCCAACTCCATATTGGATGTTTCTTTTACTTTAACCTTTGTATTCTATTGCTTTTGCTACAAGTTAAGAATGTTGCCTGTAGCCTGAAATATATAGGATAGCCATTCTCAAGACTCTGACCTGTAAAGGTATAACACTTTTCCATTCACATAGAGATAAAAAGTTACAGAACAGAGAATAATAATTGTCTTGTTGGAGGTGTATAGGAACACTGTGACCAGACCTACATAGACAGCTGCAAGAACGAAGGATTCAGCACCAAGAAGCTTGCAACAATCAACTGCACCCCCTCCCCTTTTAGTATAAAAGAAGCTTGAATTTTTTTTAAACATCTTTATTGGAGTATAATTGCTTTACAATGGTGTGTTAGTTTCTGCTTTATAACAAAGTGAATCAGCTACACATATACATATATCCCCATATCTCCTCCCTCTTGCGTCTCCCTCCCACCCTTCCTATCCCTCCCCTCTAGGTGGTCACAAAGCACCGAGCTGATCTCCCTGTGCTATGCAGCTGCTTCCCACTAGCTATCTATTTTACATTTGGTAGTGTATATATGTCCATGCCACTCTCTCACTTCGTGCCAGCTTACCCTTCCCCCTCCCCTTGTCCTCAAGTCCATTCTCTATATCTGCATCTTTATTCCTGTCCTGCCCCTAGGTTTTTCAGAATCATTTTTTTTTTAGATTCCATATATATGTGTTAGCATATGGTATTTATTTTTCCTACAAACAACTCAATTTCGTTTCTTTTTATGGCTGAGTAATATTCCACTGTATATATGTGCCACATCTTCTTTATCCATTCATAAAAAGCCTGAATTCTTAACTCAGGTAAGATGGTTCTTTGGGACAGTAGTCCTCCATCTTCTCAGTCTGCTGGCTTTCCAAATAAAGTCACTATTTCTTGCCCCGACAACTCGTCTCGATTTATTGGCCCATCAGGCAGCGAGCAGTACCAGCTTAGACTCAGTAACGCTGACCATCACAACCCTTCACTCCAGGAGCCTACAACAGCCTGGAGCTGCAGTCCCTGGGGAGGCCTCTCTCCACTCCTTTCTCTTCTATGTCCCTAGCTCAGGCCCCCATGACCTTGTTCCCAGGCTATTACAGTGGCCTCCCAATTGGCTTCCCTTCCTCTCCTCCTTCCCCTCCTGTGCCCTCCTGCAGTCTGTCCAGCACACTACAGCCAGCGTGAGCTTTCAAAATGCAAATCTGATCATGCCCTTCTTCTTCATCCCATTCTTCTGAGAATAAAGTGGTACAAGCCTGTGTGAGCACTGCACCCCCTCCAGCTTCATCTCCTCCACTCTCCTACCCTCTCAGGAAGAACCTACTGTCTTTCAGTTCCCTGAATGCACCCTGTCCCTTCCTGTGTCACCACCTTACACCTGCTTTTATTACTTCCTGTACCACTCACACACACACACACACACACACACACACACACACACACACACTCTCTAACTCACACATATCACCAGTGTCATCAACTCCACAGATGTATACATACAATTATCATTCAATGTCTTCACCTCTAGACCATAAATTCCACCACAGTAGAGACTGTGCGTTTCTGCCACCCTTAACCCCAGGACCCAGTACAGGGCCTCGCCCCTAGGAAATGTCCAATAATTATTTTAAATTAATAATTAGTAGGCCAGTGGTTATTAGCCTTTCATATTTCATAACCCACGGATTCCTGTTTTATCCCCCTAAGAGATAGGTAGACATAAAAGCATCTTTTATCCTTATTTTAAAAAATAGTTTTTGGGAATTCCCCGGCGGTCCACTGGTTAGGACTTGGCGCTCTCACTGCCGTGGCCCGGGTTCAGTCCCTGGTGGGGGAACTAAGATCCCACAAACCAGTCAGCGTGGCCAAAAAATAAATAAACTGGGGCCAGGCACATGGTATTATATAGGCTGGTTTCTTTCGAGTCTCAAGGCTGGGTACCACAACTCCAGTTTCCCCTGCCGAACCTTGGTCATGCCGTGCAGTTTCTTTACCAACCAGGAATGGATTATCTGTTGAGATTTCATCCCTCTGTGATTCACCACAAGGCCCCGAGCAGGGACACATGAAGGAGGTATAACTCTCAAGAACCTACAGAATGTGTGTTTGTTCCGCAGTCACTGCACACACTCACCTGCAGCACCCGGCCGCTTCTTCCACTGAAACCCAGCTCTCAGTGCTACTCCCCAGCTCAGACCTCTTCCATGCCCAGGTCCTCTGCCCAGAGTTTTGTTCTTTGCTATGTCGATGGGCAGGGGGAGAGCTCCGACAGTCCCACTTTTTTTTTTTTTTTTTTTTGCGGTACGCGGGCCTCTCACTGTTGTGGCCTCTTCCGTTGCGGAGCACAGGCTCCGGACGCGCAGGCTCAGTGTCCATGGCTCACAGGCCCAGCCGCTCCGCGGCATGTGGCATCCTCCCGGACCGGGGCACGAACCCATGTCCCCTGCCTCGGCAGGCGGACAGTCCCACTTTTAAAGATACGCTGTAGGAAGGAACTCCAGCTGGCGTCCCTCCCTGGAAGCTGAAGCCTGGCGGCACAGACAGAATCTTACGGATACTTACAATTTCGGCTTCCTGTTGGTCTGCTGCAAATGCACCCCGAGGGCATGCCTGAGCCTGAAGGCAGAGTTTTGGAGCACTTAACTATGAGCGCAAGAGACCTCGCCTCCCATGTGGTCAGCCAAACCGCAAGTGTATTCCCTTCACTCATTATAACGTAGCTAAGACAGTTAAGTATGGTGACTGTGGCACAATTAAAACTCATGTAATTAAGGAAAGTGGGGGTGAGAAGAAAAGGACTGGTTCTGAAAGCTCAGCCCAAGGGTTGAGAAAGAGACCAATATTTATTTTCACCACTAGATGGCAGGCTTCCTGCTTTATTCCCCAGCTAGTCCAATTAAATTGAGAAATGATCCCCAATCAGCCCTGCCACAAAAAAATCCTCACAGAATGTTACCTGCCACAAAACAATCCTCCAAAGTACCCTCATAGAGACTCATAGAATGTTACGGGCCGACAATTTGGTGAGGTTTTTTTAGCCAGACCTTACATTAACAGAAGAAGAGAGAGCCCAAGAGATCAGTAGATCCCAGGTTTACAAATTCTCCCCGGGCCACCCTGCCTCTTGACAAAAGCCATCCAAAAATTGACTTAAAAAGAGATATGATATGGATATGCTCAGTTTCTGAAAAATTCATAGAGCCGTGTTATGATTTGTGCACTTTTCTGTGTGTACGTAATACTGACAGAGAGAGAGAGAAACTCTTCCACACATGGAGTGGGATGTTTGCCTAGATTTGGTCTTGTTTATTTGTGAGCTTGGCTAGCCCTTGGCTGGTGAGCAACTTGAAGTCTGGGATCCTTGATGCAGCTCTGTGCTCCCACAAGCCTTATGCAACAACTGACAAAAGGACAGATGAGGCATCTGAATTGTTTGGAATAAATTAAAGTGACTGCAACCAGCTGGGTGACTTTAGCCAAGGGACTTGTTCCTCGGGACCTCAATTTCAAAAATTCAGTGCTGAATTACACTATCACCTAATCTCTGAGTACAGAATACATCAGAGAAATACGTAGTAGAGTGCTGCAAATGTTATAAGACAGTGTTTCTCAAAGTGTGGTCCAAGGACCCCTAAAGGTTCCCCTTCCCTTTCCCAACCCTTTAGGAAAAGGGCTGTTTGTAAGAATAGCAGTAACGCCAAGGAAAATGATAACTTTCCATCGTGGCTGTAGCTATTCAACCATGTAAACTTTTTTTTTTTTTTTTTTCCCTCTTCAAAAGACATCCTTAAGGAATCCTAAGTATTTAGCTGGAATCTTGTGCTGGTGGCCAATTTTCTCCCTGTGTGTGTTTGGGAGAATAAAAGGAAATGAACTGGTTTTCTTTCAACACTGTCCTCACAGATCCTCATGGATTTGTGCTGCTGGCGGTAGATAAAACAATCAGGGTGGGAGGATGGTTTTCTTCATATACTTCCATCAAAACAATATATCACAAGACATTCAATGCAGAAGTGGATATGAGAATGTATAAACTAAAATTAAAGAGATTTGCAAAAATGTAAAACAATGTCATTTTTATAAATTTCTTTAATTTGGAAAAAATATTGTTCATAAAAATTATGTAATTTATGTTAACATGCAATGGAGTCTTATTGTTATTTTAAAATATATTAATAAGTATTTAGATTTTTCTCAGTTATAATTTATAATAAAGTATGGGAAATATCAGAATATAGAAACAAAATCTGTTTGGGGTTCTCAATTGCTTTTAAGAGTGTAAAGGGGCCCTGAGAACAAAAGATTTGAGAACTGCTGTTGTAGGAGCTTAATTAATCCCTTTATTAGCTCTCGGTTATTTATGTTTCATTATTCAAAAACAGAAAGTTATATCTCACAATGTTAATTTCAGCATTATCAACACTAGCAAAGAAAAAGAAAAAAGACAAGCTGAATGTCTAATATGATAAAATATGCTCCATTAAGGCAACGGAATTATATCATATAGTATTACATAATAAAATGATTATATGACATCATGTTAAGAGTGTAAAAACATAAATCGGTACTGCCACTAACTGTAAAAATATGAGATTGGAATCTGATATATAAAATGAAAACAGTAAACACCTATTATATTATGTTGGGATGTTGAGACTATAGGTGCTGTCTTTCTTTAATTAAACTATTGGCTATTAGCATTTCACTGCATATTTTTTAAAACAGAATTTTTAAGTGAGCACTTTAAGACCTGGCTTCCCCAGGTCTCTCACACTAGGACCAAAGAGGCCATCGCCTCTTTCCATTTAACAAGCCAAAAAGGTTCCTGATTTTGAAAAGCCAACTTCCTCCAGCAGACCCCCAACAAAAGTCCTTGTCTCGCAGGCCTCTGGGAACAACCTCTGACGAATGGCAAATCTGTACAAACACACAACTGCCCTGGCCGTAGCAACACTTGAAGAGAACTAGTACTGAATGGGAAGTGGTCTGGCGTTCAGCGGGTCAGCAAGCAAACAGGAGTCTTTGTGAAGGGAACAAAACTGCATCTGCCCCTCACCAAGAGGGTCTCCGGCACCCCTCCTCTCCTGCGCTGCCACCCCCACACACTCACAGTGTGCATTTATGTTTTGCTTCACAGGCATACTATAAACTCCCTCTTAAGCCAACTGCTTCTGAGGTTTTGAAGTGAAAAACATGGCCAGAAGGAGGATGCATGCTTCAAGGAACCCTTACCTCCAGTCCATTAACTGGGTGCTGTTCACATCTTTCCCAAGACCAGCTGGGGTTATTCCCCTTCTTAACTCCAAATGTGCTTATGGTTCTATTTCAGACTCCCAGGATGGGCAGCACAGTGTGAAAGAAATACACTGGATAATTAAAGAGATGATCTTATTCAGGCTCTAGCAAGAGGGAGGTCATTCATTAATGCAGAATATCTCCGAGAAAAGGCAGGAGGGGTTTTACAGAGGCAAGAGGGTGGGGAGGAGAGTGGACAGCAGGTCTCATCTGAAGGCTGGAATGGATCTCATCTGTAGTGGGGTGGGTCTCATCTGAAGAGTGGGATGGGAATAAGCTGAATACGTGAGGGCAGGGTTGTCCTTTGCAGTTTCTCCACTGTCCCAGCTCCCCGGCTCTCTGGGAGCACAGGGCTCAGATGAACTTCAACATGGTCAACAGATTACTAAAAATCTGGACTCGCTTGTAGCAGAGAGGGGAGGAGGTAAGTGGTGAGAGTGAGGTCCCAGATGCCTCCGGGGAGGTGGTGAGGGGAGAGAAGGAAGGGCGGGAGAAGCGGACACCCCTCTAGACAGTCTCTGGGCAGCTGAAATTTTGTTCCTCAAATTCAGAAAGCTTCTCCTTGTCCCCTCCTGTTCCTCTCTCCCTCTTTCTTTTTCAGGTGCCAGGTGAGTGAGGACAGTGTTGAAAGAAAACCAGTTCGTTTCCTTTTATTCTCCCAAGCACACACATGGAGACAATTGGCCACCAGTACAAGATTCCAGCTAAATACTTAGGGTTCCTCAAGGATGTCTTCTGAAGAAAAAAAAAAAAAGTTTACATGGTTGAGTAGCTACAGCCACGATGGAACGTTATCATTTTCCTTGGCGTTACTGCTATTCTTAACAAACAGCCCTTTTCCTAACATCTTCTTTGACGAAAGCAAGCCCTACCCTGCTTCTTTGCCCTAAAGCCCCTCTTTTCAACCAATCCAGCCAGATGTGTGATTTTTTCCATTCACACAGCACAGGGTTTAAGGATGGAAGAAGGGATGAGCTGTTTCCCTCATTAGTGGCTCTTTCCACCCCTACAGAGACTGTTTGTGGAGGATTTGTGTTGCTGGCTGTAGATAAAACAATCAGGGTAGGGGCTGCTTTGGAAATAGGGGGAGGGATGGGGATTTTTCCATCTGGAATCACAAGGCTGTCGGTGGCAGGGCCAGATGGAACCACAGTCTGTCTGTGGAAACAAAGCTTCTCTATAAACTGGTCATGCAAACAAGAATATGAGGTTTTTGACAACACGATGGCCAAGAGATAGGAAACTGAGACTGGTTATGAAATGCCAAGGACAGATCCCTCCAACTTTGGTGAATTAAGCCCTGGATGTAATTCAGCAAGGAGCTTCCTGGGGCTGATGAAAGCAAGGACTGTAAAGCTTCGAATTCAAACTAGGACACTAGAAGAACAACTCACGGTCAGCCAGTCTCCATCCTCTGAATTTAAGTCATCTTTCAGCTGGGAGCGAACATGCTTCCTTAACGCACCAGAACAATGTTGCGACTTAGATTACTGTAAAGAATTTTATAAATGCTGAGTGTCCCTGTCAGCACTATTAATGAACATCCTCTAAGCTGCACTTGAGCCAAATTCCAAGGTATAATTAGGGGTTCTAAGCAATGATAGAACATAGATGGCAAGTTTGAAGCTCCCAACATCCAATTAGAGGGATGGGAGCAGATTTCCCAGAGCACAGGAGATGAAAACCACCTGTTTCAGCCTGCTTCCTAAGTCCTTCCTTCCAGGAGAGTTCTTTGTGTCACCTAATAATGCCAAAAGGACCGCTTCTTGGCCCTCAAACCCCATCTTGCAACCAGAGGTCAATTAACAAGCTGTGTGCCCTAGAGCAGGTCACTTACCCCCTTCGAGCCTTAATTCTGTCTTCTACAAAAATGCAGCCGTTGGACAAGGATCCGTGTTTTCAAACTTTTTAAAGCAGTGGAAACTTTCGTTTTTCCCCTGAGGAAACCTTTATGATGGAACTCAATTTGTAAATATCCTATGTCACTTGGAGGAACTATAGTCAATATGTCACAAATCAGAATGATGAAGGGAAATAGCTCAAGTCTTTGTAACTTAAATCTCCAGATAGACTATCAGTTCCAATGTATTCAATCACTCCTTGCAAATATTAAGTGCTTTATAAATATTGTGTAGGGAAAAAAATGTGCTTCAGTGGAAAACTATTCATCATTTAGAGCATGCACTTCCAGGTTACCTGAATGTGATGCTACAGGGACTCTTTCACTGTCTTTGAGCTATTTTACAACTCTGTAAATTGTAGATAAGTGATAGCAATGCAAATAATTCTTGTTTACAGACATACAAATAAATTCTGTCCTATGGAAATGCCATTGACTTCCCTCCCAATCCCCCAAGGGAAAAGCCAGTTTTCATCTATTTGTAAATGTATTTCAACATTCCTTTACTCCATATACATTGAGGCTTCTTTAACTTCTCATTTGAACTGGTTGTAACATCTCGCTAGCTCTCATTAATAACGAGCTAAATAAAGACTTTAACGTGTGTTCATTTATATTTGTATGAGTGTCATGATTTTTAGCTTTATTTGAAAATTACCATATTTTGAAAATGTTCTAAGGTTATATCGCAGTTCTTACCAATCCTGATCAAATGTGTGACCTGCACATTGAAAGAGCCACCCAAAGCCAGTCTTCAAAGTCTCAGTAAATCCTCCAACTTGGCCCTCCCTCTGTGGCTGTGGTTCTCCCCATCACTGTGGGCAATAAACTCAGCCTTTCCCTATCAACAGCTTGTTTCGGTGATTTGGGGAGATGGGAAAATATATGCGGAGGCAATTGTGCACTAAGCCTAAATCACTCAGGAGGGTTTCTGCCCGGGTCAAGTTCAGTGGGATGGTGGCATGTGTTTTCCCATGTGGATACAAAATCTAGAGTGTAGGGGGCTGGAAGGAATCCAGGGGACGATCTCATCCCTTCCTTCCTTCCTTTATGGATGAGGTCACTGGGACCCACAGAAATAGGTCAGCTAGGGGCTGGGATATGAATTCGACCCTGCAACTCCAGGCCAGGTGCCCTGCATTCATTTATTCTCTCACTCGTTCGTTTTTCAACAACCATTTCCTGAAGGCTGGGCACTGTGCCATCTGATGAACGCTCGGAAGTGGGGTCCCATTTCTGAGATATCTGCCCCCGTGGCCCTCTGTCCCTTTTAGGCGAATCTTGGACTCCATGTTCTTTTTCTCAAGAAAGTAGTGAGAGGGGAGGAAGCTGAGAACCGCCTCTGTGAGAACATTCCGCTTCCAATCCCCGAAGTCTAAACACTTGGGAAGAACAGAGAAGCCTGTAGGTAACGACTGAAAAGTCCAGGACAGGTTTTCCCTGAGCTAGTATCAGAGGGGAGAAGAAAGGAGTGGCTGTGCCCTGGTCTGGGGCAAAGCCCCAGGGATGCCCACAGCAGAGCCGCAGGAGGGAGTGCCTGTGTGGACAGGGCCCCAAGGAGGGCTCCGAGGCTCTGCGACACAAAGCGGTGGAGAGCCCCACCCTCCCCAAGGCCATGCGGACAAGACTGAGGGACAGCTCAGGAGTGACCTGGGGAACCAGTACAAGGACTGGATGACCTGGCACCATTAGGGTCTTGGCTCCATTAAGACTCTGAAATTTAAAAAAAAAGGGGGGCGAGGGGGAGTTGGTGCTGCAGACAGAGGGATGGGCGCTCAGAGCCAAGGAGGCTCCAGGATTTCTCCCCAGATCCGGGTCAAGAGGACAGTGTTTCCTCACTCTCCGCCCAGACTAATCAAACTCCCAACCAGCACCGGGGGTGGCCACTCCCGAAGTGGGGGCCACCCACCCTCCAACACACTCTGGTCATAGGAGAAAGAAAAAAATTCTTCCTGAGTTGAGGTTGTAAGGAACTCCTCAACAAAGAGAAATCCTGGGCAGAACGATGCTGGGATGGTGGACACTGTCGGTGCTTTTATGTCAGTGTTTGCTGACTGTTGCCACAGCCAGGAACTAGGACCAGAGGGGATCAGGGGGGAGGCGCAAGGAAGCACACACAGCCTCACTTCCTCTCTTCCCACGCAGCAGCGGATGGGACCCCAGTGTGACCCCCCCGGTGCTCCCCTCTCCCCTGCTGGCCTCCAGCCAGATCCCAGATTCCAGTCCTTTCCAGTGCCCAAGAGGACTCAACTTTCAAAAGGGGGAAGGAAGGAAGGAAAGAAGGGGAGGGGAAGAAGGGCTCATAAGAGAATGGAGGGTTTAGGCGAGGAGGAAAGCAGGCATTGGTGGGGAAGGGGAAATCAGACAGGAGGAAACAAAATGAGTAACTAATTGTGAAATGGTGGCACCTGAGGCCTTGGGCTCTTTTGGTCAACTCTCGCCCAGGGTCCTATCACAGGGAGCTCAGGAGGGCTGTTTCCGGGGTCTCTCATTCATGTAGTAGCTCAAATTTAGATTTGCAAAGACCTCCAAATGAAATACTGAGAAGCACAGACCCGCGTTTTAAGAAGATGCTGCTCAACCTTTAGCTTGAAGCTTGTCTTCCTCCTGGTCACCCCAGATGCCGTGTGCCATGAGTCAGTACTGCTTACCGATACAATGGTCCTCCTGTCCAGTTTCACTGCAATGTTTTCTTTGTATTTAACGGACTAATCTGTTGAAGGCAAACATTTAAAATAAATCACAAATTTTATAATGCTGTTAGGGTTCTGCTCTTTGTTTTTTAATTTACAGGGAGCCTTTAAAACCGGAAGTGATCCAAGTCTCCCTCAGTCCCTGAGAGGCTGTGGTACCACCTCTCACAGCCGTAAGCCTCTATGGGGCCTGAGTTTCCCCTGGAGGATGCCCTCGAGAACAAGGACAGCCCCTCCAAACGCTCAGGAAGGAAGCAGTCAGGGCACCATAACTGTTGAAGAAAAAATTATTCTGACACCTGTTAAATGGGAAGGAGTGTTTTATTTAGGACTATCATAGTAGGTGTCAAGACTATTGCAAGAGGGAAGAGAGATTGGGCTCAACTCCTAATACAACAAGAACAAGTGGGGATTTATAGCCAAGGAGCCGGGAGGGGGAGGGGGTATCAGTGGATGGAGAATTACTAAGAGGAGACATGGGGTGCTGATCAGGAGACATGAGGAATTCTTGCTAAACCAACTTAAACAGGATTCTTGCTCAAGGCAGCCAGGGTGATCGGCTCTCAAGGGTGGCGGTATTCTCTCTAAACTGACTTAGCAGGATCCTTGCTACTGCAACTGGGCTCTGCAGACCCAGCAAGGACAGGCTGAGGTCGAGGCATAGTTGTGAAGTGGGCTCAGAGGAGCCTGACTCAAGTTTGGTCAAGGAGTCTTTGTCAGTCACAGCCTCTTTATCCCAGAGGGTCCCACAGCTATTGTGACACCACGTGAATTAGTTCTTCATGAGAGACTAAGAGGAGGGGAGAAAAGACATTCTCTGGGATGCCAACTCAGGGGAGATTTGAGCCCTGGCAAAGTGCCCCCATTTGTTGGTGACCCACACAACAGCCTTTCCCTGACTCCCTCCTCTCATAGGAGGAGTTGCAAACACCAAAGTCTCACTTTCCCAGCCTCCTTGGTAGCTAGAACGTGCCTTGCAACCCAGTTCTGGGCAAAAAGGGAGAAGGGAAATTCTCCTGAGTGGCTTTTAGGAAATATTTTCCTCTCTGAATGAGGGAGTGGGAAGATAACACGCCTGGTGTTGAGGCAAGCATCCCCCATGGCGAGATGCAAGCCCAAGGATGTAGTGTCCTTGGAGCGTGCTGAAGATGGAGGGAAAAAGGAGCCTGGGTCCTTGGTGACATTGCTGAGCTGTTGCACCAACCCCTACTTGTCTATGCCCAGACTTCTAATTATGGGAGATTTAACTAAGCAGCTTTTTTATTTAAGCTACTCTTATGCTGGTGCTCTATAACTTGCAGCCAAAAGTACTGCCAACCCCCAGGGCTGTGCTAGGATTTGTAAAGGACACAGAGACATCCAAGCATCAGTCTCTTCCTTCTATTCTAGAAGTTTACAGTCAAGGCGGGGAAACTAGACATATGTACACGTGTACCATGTCCTTAAAAATTAAACAATTTAGAATATAATCAAGTTTTAAACTGAAGTCACAGCAATTCCACTCCCAGGAATTTTTCCCCAAATGTATATTAAAAGATATCCACTGAACTTTAACATATAATAGAGAAAATATGGACATACCCTAAATGTTCAACAATAGAGGTTGAAATTACAGCCCATACATAATATCATTAAAGATGATGATGTTGATCTATACTTAATTATAGGCATTCTCCAAACAAAAATTGGGTAAAAAAAAAAAAACGAGGTTATTAACTGTGCATTAAATAAATCCACTCTTGTGCAGAAAAACATCTCTGAGTCTAGGTTAAATGTGAAGCTGTCAGCAGTGCTTATTGTTACATAGTGCAATTATGATTGAGTTTTATTTTCTTTATGCCTTTCTGTACCTTTTGCATTCGTTGCAATAAACACATATTTATTTTATAATAAGTCCACTCAGAATGTTTAGATATGCAACTGATTAGTAAGTCTCTATATACTAATAGAACACCATGGAGAGCTTTACAAAATCTACCATCAATTTGCAGAACAATATGGTATATGAGGAGGGAGGTTTAGAAAAACAAAGATGATTCACAGTCCCAGACACAGTTCATGGCTTTAAAGAACCAGGTCCCAACTTGGGGGCACTAAGGACCCAACCTTGGGTTCACTCACCCATATGCAGTAAAGACAATCTACTGACACCAGGTGGTGGTAAAGAAAAGTAGAGTATTTACTGCAGGGCTCCAAACAAGGAGAATGGGCAGCTCATGCTCAAAAGAGCAGAACTCCCCAATGGCTTTCAGGGAAAGGATTTTAAAGGCAGTGTGAGGGAGGGGTTGCAGGGTGTGGGATCAGCTCATGAACAATTCTCTGACTGGTTGGCATCAATGTGGTTCCAAGTATCATCAACCTTCTGGCTTCAGCTGGTCTAGGGTCTATGTGCTTGCAGTCAGCAGTTTTCATATGGTAGGGGTTGGCTTCCTGTAAAAACAACTTAGGAGTGTGTGTCAGGCCTGTATATCTATATCCTTCAGAGAACTGGGAGTTCAGTGATTCTGCTGTGTGGCAGATTTATAGTCTAAATACCAGTTTCCCAGCCCAGGAGCTATTCTTTGTTTCTACATCTTTACATTTCCTAATTATTAACTCTTGAGTCACCCTTTTGAGACTCATGGGAGGCCTGGGAGACTAAAGCCTTTTACTTCAAAAGACAGGGACATGGGATTGTATATGGTTTCAGACAGTTTCTGAAATGGTTCTGTCCAGTTCTATGAGCTGTAGAATATTCATCACATATCTCACCCTCCCCAATGATAGGATGTATACTGGAGCAAAACACTGAGTGGTTAACTATCTGACATTGTGGAAAATAACTCTAAACAAAACTTTTTGTATTGTACGTGGTATAGACAGAGTATGTAATTCAGGCATTGTGAATAACTTCTAGGAAATGCTTTCAGGCTCTTTTCCAGGCTTTTGCCTAGGAATTGTTTGAAAAGTCTGATTTAACATTCCGTCTATAATATAGAAACCTAGTTCACACCAAAACACTTTGTATTTCTTAGAGGCACAAATACATCAAAGGCTCTCTCGATATCTAAAATACTTTCAAATCATAAAAAGTGTTATCAGTTGAAACTCTGTGATATTCTGATTGGCTTATTACTCACTTGGTGTGACCCTGATGCTGCCCGCGGCACAACTTAGTTCCGGAGGTTGACCTTCTTTCCCTGTTTCCCAGTATATTCTAGCAAAATAGGTAGCATTCCATCACTCCTTAGACAGCGTTAAAATAATTGTGATTGCATTTAACATTTGAGTACAGAAAAAGATGGTGAAAGGTGGCAGAATGTGTCACCTCAAAATATGCCACATTGTGGCACAGTGGTTGAGAGTCCGCCTGCCGATGCAGGAGACGTAGGTTCGTGCCCTGGTCCAGGAGGATCCCACATGCCGCGAAACGGCTGGGCCCGTGAGCCGTGGCCGCTGAGCCTGCGCGTCCGGAGCCTGTGCTCCGCAACGGGAGAGGCCACAACAGTGAGAGGCCTGCGTACCGCAAAAAAAAAAAAAAAAAAAAAAAAATGCCACCTTGGCATAAGGGCTATTTTGAGCTAAAGAACAGCAGATGCAAGAATGTCATTCTGACCTCCCTTTTTTCCCTGAAGGCAGGAGTTAATACTCCCATGTGAAAGATGCCCTCCTGTAACAGAAGAATAAACCTGCCTCCATATTGGATCTATTCCTTTAGCTCTAACCTTTGTGCTCTGTTGCCTATGCTTAGTCATGCTGGCTCTGCAGCTTTTGTAAAAGAATTTTGCCTATAGAGGGAAGTACACAGGATATACACAGGATAGCCCATTCTCAAGGCTCTGACCTTTAAATGTATAACACTCTTCCATTCACAGAGAGATAAAAAGTTGCAGAACAGGGAATAATATTTGTCTTATTGGAGGTTTATAGGAACATTGTGACCAGACCTACATAGACAGCTGCAAGAAAGAAGGATTCAGCACCAAGAAGTTTGCAACAATCGGCCACACTCCTGCCCCTTTTAGTGTAAAAGAAGTCTGAATTCTAACTTGGGTAAGATAAATTGTTGGGACACTAGTCCACCATCTTCTCAGTCTGCTGGCTTTCTGAATAAAGTCACTATTCCTCGCCCCACCAACTCATCTCTCAATTTATTGGCCTGTCTTGCAGCAAGCAGTATGAGTTTGGACTTGGTAACACTCCCTACACCAGGAGGAAAGAAATATTATCATCACCAGAGATGGGGAATCAAAGCAGAGAGAAATCCATACAAACAGCCCTTGTTAGGATTACTCTTATCTCCTTTTAGTATCCCCATATATTTTAGTAAACTTTTCCACAATTGCTACTCTTTGGTCAACCTAGTATATGAGCACTTGGGCCTATCAGCTTTTTTGGGTCTTCCTTTTCCTCTGGCGGCTCCCATGTACATGCAAAAATCTATATGCTTGTCTCCTCTTATTCTGTCTTATGTCAATTTAATTCTCAGGACCAGCAGAGACCCTAGAAGGGTAGAGATAAAGTTATGCCTCCCCTGCAATGATCTACGTTTATTTACCAAAAGGAGCCACCCAAGATTTGGGTGACATTCATCCATCCCACGTTCTTGTGGTCACTCGCCTCTGGGATGCTTCAGCTGCGTTACTTGACTTTCGGAATAATCTGGCTGTCCTGTTCATATTGCCATTGCCCTGCATACCACTGACCCAGGCACTGGACTTGCTGGGACTCATAACAGGCTGCCCCAAGACATGCCACATTGATTATTTTGAGTTAAAGTTACTTAAGAAACAGCCCGTGGGAAAAATGATATAAAAACACACAATGACACCCCCTCGTTCCCCTTGAAAGTAGGAAATAAATCTCCCATGTAAAAGTAACCTCCCTACATCAGGAGGGTAGAAAGTATCCTCACCACCCGAGTTAGGGAATTCAAGGCTGAGAAAACTGTATAAACAAACGTTGTTACTTCTTCATTAGTCTGCTATCCCAAGCACAAGGCCCTTTGTTAAATCTTCACACAAAAAATTGTTTCCTTGTCGAAAAATGATATAGAAACAGCCTGCTTTGGTCGCTTCAAGGGTCCTATTTCTATGAGACCTCCATGCATACAAATTAAATTGGTTTTGTTCTCCTGTTAATCTGTCTTGTGTCCATTTAATTATATGACCAGGCCAAAGAACTGCAAGAGGGGTAAGGGAGAAATTTCCCCCTCCCACATACTCAAACCACTTTCCCAGTTTGGGGTGTGTGTGCGTGTGTTGAAGGCTCTACTAAAAATCAGTGCATGTGTCACATATATAATTCCTTTTTCATTTTGATTTGTAGAATAGCTTTACAGTAGAAACACCAGCAAACAACTTTTAGACTATTCAAAGGCTTTCTTCCCTTCCTAAATGTTTTAATTGTGCCAAGAAGCTTTTTATGGACCTTGCAACTTTGTTGCTAGCTTCAGGTTGATTATTGTGATTGTATTGTTCACTGTGCGTAGAAATAGTATGAATACGATTTACATAGATTGTTCGGTTCTTAATATTAGCCATAGAACTGGTTAGTATCTCAGTAGTTCAATGAAACGTTTCCTGTATTCTCATCTATTTTGAGAAATTCTGTGGGGTTTTTTTAATTGTGTCTTATGGTTCAAGTTTGTAGATTTTAATAAGCAAAAATGTTTAAAGATGTGGTAATCTTCCAACTAATACTTATCTGTCTTTCATGACCGCGCAAACTGCATCTTTAAATCCATAAATAAGTTTCCTTATTTTTTCCTTAAGTTTTCCTTAGGTTTCCTTTTCCTTAAGTTTCCTTAAGTTTTCCTTATTTCCTTAGTTTTCTGGTCTTTCATGCTTAGTGATAAGGGGGAAGCACAAGAAAAATTTCATTAGAATACAGTTTTTATTTTGTAAACACTAATGTATTAAACTTGCTATACATTGAAGCAAATAATATCTATTTTTATTTGAATTGTATATATGAATTGGATGTTATAACTAGTTGATTTTTTTCATTGTGTTAGAGGTATTTTCACTGAGCAAGGTCAATTGGTTACCTCAGTATTACAACCAATATAGTCCAAGGGACCATTTCAAAATAAATAAATAAATAAATAAATAAATAAATAAATAAATGAAAATAAATCAGTGCGTGGCCTCTTGCTTCCTCTTTCCTCCCACCCCCCAGATACAGGAAGTGGTTTGTCTCTCTTTTGTTGCTTACTGGCCAGGATCTTCAGCATCTCAACTTCTTTATTCAGTCAGTCAATAAATATTTACTGAAGGCCTGCTATGTGCCAGGCACTGTGCTAGGTGCTGGGGGAGAGGCAGTCACGTAGCTTAACTTCAGAGAGCTTACTGCCTCATGTCAAAGACAAACCTTATTCAAAGAATCACACAATCAAATATAGTTCCCTAAGTGCTTTTTTCTTAACTTCTTATTCTGAAATAATTTTAGATTCACCTAGAAATACTATAGAATTCCTGTGTACCCTTCGCTCAGCTTGCTTCAGTGACAGTACCCTATGTAATCACAGTACAATGATCAAAACCAAGAAATTAACATGGATACAATACTAAGTTACGGCCCTTATTGGATTTCTCTAAGGGCTTTTTATTACATTAATTCTTTAGTAATTATAAGAATCTTGGGAAGTAAATATTGGGTTGGCCAAAAGGTTCATTTGGATTTTTCCCTAAGATGTTATGGAAAATCCCGAACTAACTTTTTGGCCAACCCAATACTACCATCACCCTCCATTTTATAGATGCAGAAACTGAGTTTCAGAACAATTACATAACTTGGGCAAGATTCCAGCTTGAAAGTGGCACAGTGAGGACTGCAGACCCAGGCAGCCTGGCTGTGAGGGGTCTGCTCCCCACCACTGAACTACACCTCCTCTTAACATCAGCCAAGCAAGTTTCCTTGTTCAAACTCAAAGAATCTTACTATCACGGCACTACAATAAATGGCTGGGGAGCTATTAGAACGAGTTGTAACTCTTGGATGCCATCTTTAAAGTCAAAATATTTGCTTCCAAAATCAAAGTTTGTTTCAATGGCAAAGGCTTCCCAAAGGAAATTACTATTTCAATCACTATGGATGAAACAATGTTCTTTGGGCTAACAAAGGCTGAGCTCTCAAACATTTCCCTCTGGTTGAAAATAACTTTAGTTGAAACATTTTGACTCTCAAAAGGAAGTTTCTTTGTAAGAAACTGCAAGAAATCCAGGTGCAGTTAAGGCTCACCCCAAACCGAAGCCTTCGGAAAAGCCAGCTTCCTCTCAAAGTCATACCGTTTCCAACTGTCTCACCCCTGCATGACTCAAAGCCAGAGGAAATCTGCAAGAATAGAGGTATGTTGATCTGCTTTGCATAGGAGGATATCAATCCCAAAGTGGGAGCGAGGGGGAGATCAAAAAAAAACTGAACAAGGAAAAATACCTTTCTTGCTTAACTATGCATCTGTGGAGTTTGTACTTGTTACCAAAATGCAGAAGTTACTTAAATGACTGCAGAGTTCCACTTCTCCCTTCTCCAGCGCTGAGATGCAGTACTACTGAGCATGTCCCAAAGGCAGTTCAGTTACTATAAAGAGGAGTCTCTTTTTTAAGATATCGCTGTTAACAGTAACATCTCGTGATTCCGTCTACAACAGATTATAGCTTGGGTTTGCTCTCCGCTATTTTGTCCTTCCTCTGATTTCGAGCCAGTCACCAGGCCCTTTGGAATGGCTTACTTTCTGGATTTTGCCGAGCAGAAAGCAAGGAAGCTGCAAATCAATGACTCCTTTACATTTTTGGGAGGTGGGGGGTTGGGGAGGGGAGAGACAAGAGCTAAGGAAATGTAGTGAAGAGGTGTGTCCTCAGAGTGGAGTAAGAGTAGCAAGAGAGAATCTTCCAGCCTGCACTGGGGAGCCATGCATTGCTTTCCAGCAAGATCTGAAGGGATAGCCAGCTATCTGGTGCACCTAGGGGTGCTGAGCCCCAGACACCAAGGCTTCAAGTCTTCTCAAGAGTCCCTTGCCCCAAATGTGGCACAGACACAGCAAGGGCCTAAAGGAACATGCAACAGGGACATAGGGGTCCCAGAGTAGCCAGTGGGACTCAGGACAAGCAGAGTATTTCAGATGAGGCTTTAGAGCTTAAGGTTTCAAGGTCTTCGTGTAACCTGGAGAAGATGGGACACTGTGGGGAAGACCCAGTTATCACTGAAACTTAACTTCCCACCAGTTCAACACGTGGGATAAACCCAAGATGATTTAATACAAAGAAGTTTAATATTTTTGAATATCTGAGTTTGTGAGCTGACATTCACACCAACTATACATTCATTTATACATCTATACATACATTCAACTATACATTTGTTCATCTGAAAAATACATCACACACTGAGATGGGACCTGAGGACATGGTGGTTCCCCAGGCTCCCGTGATCAACAGTCAGATGTGTCCATCCTAAAGCAAGGAGAGGCTGCTACACGGTCACTAACGGTAAGATAAAGTCCTGGGGTGACTTACAGGTGTCATTATAACCTTCCACGGACTTTAAAGCGTCCCCATTGGACACAGCCTGGCATCCACAGCACTGCTGGTCTAGCCCAGCAGGATGGCTTCCTGCTATAACCAACCAACAAGACAGAACCTCTGGTTTTCAGAAAACGTCACTCTCCTGCTTATCAAAGAGAATGGGTCCACGCCCTGTCCTTCACCCACAAAGATGACACCACAAGTGCACACTGGCTTTATTTCTCCAGGGGTGGAGATGCTTAGCCATGTTCTAGCCACACTCTCTGACCCGGTCTCACAAGCATATAGGCAAAGAGGGCAGGCTTTGGTAACTCTGGAAAGGCACTAACCAGCACTTTTAGAGTTTCACTCGTGGCACCAACGTGTCATAAACTGGTGATGTTTGCCCAACTGTGAAGTTTGTCAAGAGGTTCGATTTTACAAAGTCAGCCTTTCAAGTATGGATTTTTAATTTTTACATTCACGTATTTATTTCTGTGTTTGATATATATGGATTAAGCATCTCCTCAGTGCCAGGCACTGTTTTAGGAGCAGGAGACATGGTGGTGAACAAGACAGACACTGGCCCTGTTCTCATTTGCTGGAAGGAGAGACACTGAACAAGGGTTCAGAGGGCTTTGAAGAGGGAGAAGCAATGGGTGCATTGTGTGTGTGACAAGGAGGCTGCACCCAGTCTAAGGAGGCAAGGATCCATGCTCCCCAAAGAGTCAGAGTTTAAACCCAAACATGGAAGGTAAGTAGGAGTGGGCCAAAAAGGGCGGGGGGCGGGGGGCGGATCAGGAGGAAGAAGAATGCATCAGGCAGAAGGATGTGCTAATGGCCAGAACCTAGGACTGCATTCTGTGCGTAGCTAAGGAACTGAAGGCGTCCGAAAGGGTTGGTGAGTATGGAACTGAAGGCGTCCGAAAGGGTTGGTGAGTATGGACGAAAGTCAAGCTGGAAAGGCAGGCAGGGGCCAGAATGTGAAGGGTTATTTTAAGTCCAGTTAAGAAACTGAGGCTGTCCTTACTCCAATGGGAAACCATCACAGAGTTTTAAGCAAAGGGGTGCTTTGCTCCCAGGTGGAGAATGGATTGCCTGAATCTCCAGTAGTGGCCCTGAGTCATGAGTGATGGTTGTTGTGTAGCATAAACCCTATGGAAAGGCTTACTGCAGCCTGGTTTAGACAACTGAAAGGAAGCAGAGATGCCCACCAGGACTTCTATGCTTCCCACACTCCCCATCACAGCTTTCAGAACCATACAAACAAGGACGTCTTAAAACAAAATGGAGTAGAGGCAGGAATACCACACTGTCCTAAGTACTACAGATTTATAATACCTCTTGATCCTGCTGGCATACATCTTCCAGCTTTCTTTTTTTTTTTTTTTTGCTCCGGACGCGCAGGCTCAGCGGCCACAGCTCACGGGCCCAGCCGCTCCACATGTGGGATCTTCCTGGACCGGGGCACGAACCCGTGTGCCCTGCATTGGCAGGCGGACTCTCAACCACTGCGCCACCAGGGAAGCCGTCCAGCTTTCTTTTTCTTCTTCAAGATTACCTTTACTCTTCTTGGCCATTTGAATTTCCATATGAATTTTAGAATCAGCGTGTCTATTTCCACAATGTAAAACCTGCTAGTATATCGATTGGGATTGCATTGAATCTAAAGATGAATTTGGAAAGAACTGACCTCTTTGCAGTATTAAGCCTTCCAATCTATGAACATGGTCTAGCCCTCCATTTATTTAGGTTTTCTGTAATTTCTTTCAATAATGATATGATGTTTCCAGTGATGAGGTCTTGCATATGTTTTGTTAGATCTATTCCTAGATAGGCGATGTTTTAGGTGATTGTAATGGGCAAATATTAGAGATGCTAATTAAAGGAAGTAATGTCTGGGGAAAGTACTTTGCAAAATGTAAAACTTTATACAAATCCAAGATATTCTTTCTCACCAACACTACTGAGCACATCACTTTGGAAAGCCAGTCTACACACCCATAAGGCATCTTTCCCAGTAGCTATGGATTAACCAAGACGCTAAGGCTCTAGAAACAGGAACTGCCAAAAAGTGACATCAGAGGCCAAAGAAGAGGATTACTGGCCTGGAATAAACTCTTAGAAAAAAACAACTTCTCAGTCTGAGTCTGAATTTTACCCAACAGCCATCAGATGGCCTCGCGGGGGGAAAGAGCTCAAAAAGCACATCCTTCATTCAAAACTCAGGGACTTGATACAAGATCTTATTCAGTCTATGAGCTCCTGACACTGTTGCTGAAAATTAGCATAGACCAGCCCTCAGTGGGAGCTGAGGTCCTGCTTCAGCTTCTCATCTTCACAGGAATTCTGCGCAGAACCAACGAAGGGCAGATCTAGCTTCTTCCTGGGCACAGTCCCTGGCAATGCTGACGCTCTCACTTTCAGCTGCCTCTGAGTCTGAACTAGTGACTCACAGCCGCTTCTCTGAGCCCAGCCTCACAGGCACCCTCCCCCTCCTGCCAAGAGCTGTCTGCCACAGACACAGCTCGGGTTCTCACCTCCTTCCTCCTTCCACCAGTCTGGAGGAGACAGTGGCCAAGCATGAAATCTTCAGGATATTAAGAGTACTTATAAAATACAAAAAGTAGACAGACTTTGCTGTTATTTACCCCCAAATCATTCCATTCCAGTTTCTCGGACTCCTCTCTCCATTCATCAGTGTAGCAGTAATCATTATTCACTGAATCAACAAATATTTTTTGAGCATGTGCCACACGCCAGGCAGTATTTTAAGCACCCGAGGTACAGCAGTGAACAGCACAACTAAAGTCCCTTCCTTCGTGCAGATTATACCACTGCGGGAAGGGGTGACCGCGTCCCCAGGGAAGGAGGAGAGGGGTGGGGAACAGGGCCATCAGTTGCAAATCGAAAGGATTTTAGAAGCCCGAGGTCTTAGTTTGGGTTCCCCCCAAAGCAGACGCTAAGATAAGGATTTGAGAGCAGGTTGCTTATTGAGGGAGTGATCCCAGGAAGTATAGGTGAGCAAATGGGGAAGTGACAGCAAAGAAGGAAAGCCATAGTTTGTTAAGGGGGGGGGGGGGTAAAGCTGTGGGCAACTGAGGCCCAGTCCTGGGTGTCCCTCATAGAGATGATATAAAATGTGCCTCAAAAGTATCCCTCTGCAGGACAAGGAAGCTCAGGGGTTTATCCACCAACTCCCACCCTTGATTAGTCGAGGGTCACTCCTAGGATCTTAACTCCCTGGCATCTCAGGCAGAGAGAGGCTGGAGGCCACGAGCATGTACAGGAGCTGTCTGCAGGTCACCTCTGAGATGCGCTCCGGGGATGTGGGTGGCACCGTTGGCATCCGCTACTCCCAGTCATCTTGTTCCATGACATGCCCAGCACCTAGTGTGGTTTCAGGTGCACGGCAGGCACTCAATAAATGTATGTGGAGTAACTGGGTGTCTTATCACCTGAAGATGCCTTTAAAGCTGTCCCAGAGTCAGCAGGAGAAAGGGCCCCGAACGTGAACTTGTCAATAGTGGGCTCCAAACACATTAAGCTAATGATCTTGGGCAAGTCCCTCACCCTTTCCAATCTCAATCTTCACAGCCATAAAAAGGAGACTCTAGCAACTTCCTTGCCTGCCTCATTGGACTGTGACGAGACGCCAATAAAAGAAACGCAGTGAAAGTGCTTTGGAACACCAGAACGTGCTAGAACTATCTTTCTTGTGGAAAAAGCCTGGAATACGGAATGTGGTCTGAAAAAGTAGATTCTTGGTCAAGTCAATTGTGTGTGTGTTTCCTCAGTTATAAAACAGGCACAATGATAATCAGGCCACGACACGTCTCAGAGTGCTGTGATGGGGCTCACGAGGCAAGATAATGGATGTAGCGTGCGCCACTTCCTTCTGAAACTCTACAAAAATGACAAAAAGGGATGTGGATTTTTAAAGGGGGGGGGGATCATAAACCCATGATGACACGGCAACAGGAGAGGAAACGATAGCAACAAAACTTTGGAAGCCGGAAAGTAAACGGCCAATTAGCAAATGGCTTAGCCAGCAGAGCAAATTAAATACTAAAATAGTGCTAGGGAATGAAGGAACGCAGCTTGCCCCAAACTTTAGGCACCAGACACCTCTGGCAGTGAGGGTGAAGGTGGGGCAAAGAACAGGAAGATTGGCCGAAAGTCTTTTTAAGAAGTCAGAGCTTCAAACCCCTCCTCAACCCTGGCAGAAACTCTGGGGGTGGCCCCCAGCCAGCTGTTTCTACAAACCCTCCAAATGATCGAGGGGCTCTCTGGAGATTATCTAATTCCACAAGGGTGCACATTTACAGTTGTCTTTCTATGGCCTTGGCTAGTTTACAACCCTGTAAGGATAAAAGTTTAGTTGTAGAAAAACTGAGAGCAATGCAAATGTTTCTTGGCCATAGAAATGCAAATTAATTTTTCCAGTAGAGATACATTGGTTTTTAGAAAAAAATAACCCCATTCCAGTTCATTGCCCTATAGAATATTAACTAGATTTACATCCATGGGCAAATTCGTTTCAGTATTACTGATTTTATAGGTCTGTTCAAATTTTCCCCTTAACTGGTTTTAACAACTTCCTAGTTCTCTCATAATTAAATAAATAAATCTTTAACACAAATTCACTTTACATATGTATGAGAGCTACTCTCACCTTTTGGAAAAGTATGCTTTAGCACAGTGATTCTGAGTGAAGTCCTGGACCACCGGGGCGTCACCTGGGAACTAGATGCAGATTCTCAGACCTCACCCAGACCTGCTGAATCAGAAACTCTGGGGGTGGGGGCCAGCCACTTGTGCTGTTAGGAGCCCTCAGGTTCTAATGCACACTCAAGTGTGAGAAGCACTGCTTTAGCACTTCCATCAAACGCTACCAAGACGCTACCTTAGTCCTGACTCAGTTGAAACCTTGGAACTTGACAGTCTACGTGGTCTCTAACATAGCTCTGCCTGTGACAGATGAGAACAGGCCAGGCCATCCTTCTCTCTCATCTCCAGGGATGCCTCAGCTGTCCCGTCACTCACTCCCTGTCTCCTTGCAGCACCAAGAGATGGAACAAGGGTCCTTCGTGAGCTGGACAGAACATAAAATTCAAGATTCCTTGAGAGGATTCGTTTAGGGCCCGTTGGCACCTGCTGGTCTGACTCTGTGGGACTAAAACCCTCAAGCTTCGGAACTAACGTTCCCAAAGGGACCATTACCCCAAAGAGAAGGGATGAGCATGAAGGAAAAAGCTACCTCAGAACCCAGCCCCAAGTGTTGTGTTTATTTATTCTCTGCCTCCTGCAATAATAATCGAGTGTTATTTCATTGCTGACAGATGCAAAATAACAAGCCCGTTGTGTGCTGATCTGGAGCACATATGCCACCCATTTGTCTTGCAGCCTGACCGGGCGCTCTGCCCTGTTCACAGGCAGCCCTCCCTGACAGCCAAATGCCATACAAGCCCGATAATTGCCCTTCACTGGGGGGAGGATCCCCTTCATCTGCACAACTGATGCTAACGTGTAGCTGGGCTTGAGAACCATGGTTGTAATCTGGTCAGCCCAGTGAAGTGAGCTGCTTGACATAACCTGAAAACCTGAATCAGCATGGGTCTGACCTCCATTCTGGGCTTGTATGGGGAAGGGCATTCTAGCCACTCCTCACTACCACAGTCCCAACTCTGCCACTTAGCAGAGGTGTCAACTTGGACACGTTTTTTTCCCCTCTTCTAGCCTCTGTTCCCCTGGTAGAATGCAAATAATAGAAACACCTTCCTCTAGGGGTGCTGTGAGGACTAAATGAACTGAGGATTATAACGCCCTTAACACAGAGCCACTCCCCAAATAAGTGTGGGTGTTTGTACTTGGTGGTGGGGTGTGATGATGAAATAGATTCCCTAACAGCCCCTTGGAAGGGGAGTAGGGGCCATAGGAAGAAAAACAGGCTGAACTAACTGAGGCCAGGAAGGAGCTGGTTCTAGAGGACCCGCTCCATCAATGAGAAGCCCCCAGCCTGCACTGAGGTCCCGTGGCAAGTTCTTGTGACTGTCCTTTGCCTTGTGTACGACAAGAGTGAGCCACAGGGCCAGTGGGAAGAGGGAAATCTGAGTGGACGCTCTTTGTCAAGCAGGAAAACACTCATTAAATGATTTTTTTCCTCCTTTCTTCATTGCCAAAATACTTGTCTTAACAAGATCCTCCTAGGTCCAGGTGGAAGGCCACTGCTTACCTAAAACCAGTGGTTCCCAACTGGCAGTGATTGTCACCGGTGGCAACTTGCTACTAGCTTCTAGCGGGTAGAGGCCTTGGATGTTGCTAAACATCCTACAGTGCACAGGACAGCTCTTCACAATAAAGAATGGTGCGGCCCCAAGCGCCAACAGTGCCTAAGACCAAACATGGTTGCCCATATTAAGCGAATCTCTCCCTCCACTATGCTCTTCAGACACCTCGTTTGAGCCTGTGCTGGGGCACTGGCCTGACTCTGCCAGGTGTGGTGGCTAGCTGGTGGCCTCCTGGAACAGCAGAAAGGGCAGAGGCTCTGAAACCTGGCTCAGCCACCCACTGGCTAGGACCCAGAAACAGTCATTTAGCTTCTCTGAGGCCATTTTCTCGTCTGAAAATGGAACTTAGAATCCTAATTTGCAAGGTTATGGTCAAGATTAGATAAAATACTCTGTGTAGAGCACCTGGCACATGGTAAGTACTCAGTAAGTTATAGGGTCACATCTTCCTAGATACAACCCAGAGGGCCACAGCGATGTCTTGCGTATCTTTACATTGCCTACAGCATCTCAGGCTATGCCATGCACACAGTAGGTGCTCAGAAATTGTTGAACTAAAGTGAAGTCTTGCCTGGAAGCCAAGGCTCAAGAAATAAACCTAGCCCACCTCATGGACCTATAGTCCTGCCACTTGTAAATGGTTTTAATTCAGTCCTCAGGATGCACCCGTACCTCAGAACAGGATCTGTTTCTCCCTGTCACCAAGTCCTGGGTCCTTCCAGTGAGCAGGGAGGCTGAGCTTGGCCTTTGATTCTTCCAGGGACAGCCAGAGCCTTGGCCACTGCTTGGGAGCAACTACCACAGTCCAGCCATTCCCAGCTGACCAACTCCATAACCTGCCAGTAGCCAAATAGCTGCCACAGTACCTGGAGAAATAAGTCAAAGGAAATGCCAGTTTCCCAACAAAGGAGGGATGCACGTCTGGATGAGTATGATTTGCTTGGAAAATGAGAGGGGCCATCACCCAGTCCTCCAGATTGAACGGAGCCTTCCTAAGTACACACCCTGCCCACACCCACCCGCTGACACACACAGCTCGGCCAGAGCGTGAAGCAATGTGAGAAGACCATCTCTATCCCTTTCCACTGAGAAGCTTTCAAGGGTTCATCTACCGCCAGCTTCTGCCCTGCTAGAGAAGACATCAGGGAAGGCATATTGGACCAGGGGGGAGACCTGAATGCAGGTGTGATCCCTGCCAGTAGCATGTTGTGTCATTTTGAACAAGTCCTGTCACCTCTCTGAGCCTCAGTTTCCCAACTATGAAATGAAACCTGGACAAGAAGGGCCCTTCCGGCTGTGATATCCTATGCTCTTTCTACGGCCAGTCGTGGCTTCGCTCCCACATAGACCTGCTGAATGCCACGCAGACAAACGCTGATCCATTCCGAGTCCAGCCCTTGCTGCTCTCCAAGGCCTGGATCTCCTATTACCTTACCAGGTGGCCCCCAGCGAACGGCAGGGGAGCCCTATCTCCCCCTCTGTTAGAGTTCTTTGGAATGGACACAATAGTCCTGCCCCTCCTCAGCACCCCACCCCCACCCCGGAGGCCAGGCCAGGCTGCCCAGGAAGTATCAGGCAGGGACTCAGATTGCAAAGATACACGGTGACACAGACACTCTGCCAACCTCCAGGAATCCTGGCCAAGAACAGGTAATGCTGACACCAAGCAGGCACCATAACTGCTAGGTGTCTAGGAGCTAACTGCTCCAGGCGCAACATTGCTCTAGGCTGCTTTCTCCAAATCCCTGCATAAAAGGACTCTAGGCACAACCATCAACAAAAATGAGAACTCCACTCCACATCCCCTCTCCTGTCCTATTCCTGAATCTTCTTCCCTCCAGGCCCCAGTACCCTCTCTGAGTACAGTGTCTGGGTCCCATTAGCTCAGGGGCTTCCCCTGACACACAAAGGACTGCATCTCACCTGCACAAAGCTTTCTTTCCTATGCGGACGCAGAGCAGTACACAACTGTCTGCCAGCTGCCCTGCACTCTTGGCTACGGGGTAGGCTCAGGGTGGGGAAGCGGAAAGGACACCAACTCCGGAGTGGGAATCCCAGCTGTGCCAAGTAGGACAATTTATAATCCTCAGTCTTTTTGCATCTTAGTTTGCAGATCTGTAAACTGATATTAGCAAAACCTACCTTACAAGAGTGTCCTGGGGATTAAATGAACTGACCTACCCTAGGTGCTCGGGAAAGGGCGCTATTTTTATAAGGGGTTTCACCAACTTGGCTGAGCGATACAGTTCCAGGCACAAAACACTCAAAACAATTTGTAAAAGAAGCATTTGAAAGCCAGAGTTCTATCGGCACTTTATTGGAAGTGAATCGGATTCCCTTTGGACTAAGGAAGAGCAGACTTCTTCTTCTCTAAGAATTGTTCATTCAATTCAGACAGATGCCAAATGCATGGAGGACTTTGATTCTGTTGTAAGAAGCCCAGAATGGAGGTCATGGGACCCATGCTGATTCAGGTTTTCAGGTTATCTCAAGCAGCTCACTTCACTGGTCTGACCAGATTACAATGGTTCTCAAGCCCAGCTACACGTTAGCATCAGCCCGGGAGCTGTTCCAACCTATGGGTGTGCAAGCCCCATCCCAAAGCAATTTCACCAGAATCTCTGCCAGGTAGGGTGAGGTATCAGTACTTTAAAGAGCTCCCTGGATGCTTCTCATGTGAGATCCACTGGACCAAGAGATCTCCATGATCCCTCCCAGGCATCCTGGTGTGTACAATAACGTATGATTCAGAGTAGACATTTAGTATATGTTTATTGAATAAATGGATGAAGATTCTGACTCATCTTTTTTGCTATTTCCATATTCACCAAAAGAAAAAGAAGAAAATAAAAAGAGCTGAATTCCAAGTAAGAATCCTAGAGCAGTACTGTCTAGTAGAAATTTCAGCAATGATGGAAATGTTCTATAATCTGTGCTGCTCAGTACAGTAGCCACAAACGGTATGTGGCTACTGAGTACTTGAAATGTGGCTAGTGTGACTGAGGAACTGAATTTTAAATGTTATTTAATGCTGATTAAATTTAAATAGCCACATGACTTCTGGCTACCACACTGGACAGTGCAAACAAAGAGTATGTACCTTTAATGAACACATCTACAGCTGTGTACTTCCACGTCCCTCTTTTACCAACAGCACCCCATTTTCATTTAGGGCAGCCCCCTGTCACCAACACCTGCAGTCTTTTGGGGACAGCTAATGAAGTTGCCCTGCCCTTCTCCAGCCAAGGGGTGAGCCCAGGACACAAGCTACATCAACCTCTCCAGAAATTTTACTCTAGCTTCAGTGTCACAAGAATAGTAAATGATGGGCTTCCCTGGTGGCGCAGTGGTTGAGAGTCCGCCTGCCGATGCAGGGGATACGGGTTCGTGCCCCGGTCTGGGAAGATCCCACATGCAACGGAGCGGCTGGGCCCGTGAGCCATGGACGCTGAGTCTGCGCGTCTGGAGCCTGTGCTCCACAACAGGAGAGGCCACAACAGTGAGAGGCCCGCGTACCAAAGAAAAAAAAAAAAGAATAGAAAATGAGTTGGAGTAGATAAATACCAATGTTAGTAGTGGCATTAAGACACTGTGTATCGGTTTCCAGAACATTAGTCCAGAGTTTGACGATCACAACAGTGATATATGAGATGGGCTAGGCATTATCATCACCATCCTTGTCATCATCAAAGTCCCTGGTACCTAGAAGATCTGATGTGCCAGTTTCTGAACTAAGTACTTAAGTTGCCTAGCTTCCCTGTGCATCATTTCTTCATCTGTAAATTGGGAATTAACTCCTCCTAACCTCTTCCAGCGTTTTTGTGAAGACAGATCAGGTCCATAAGAGCTTTGAGCCAAATAAGGAGTTACCCAAGGTTTCCCTCTCTGGGCATTAGTGTCGGGGAATCATGAGAGGATGTGATGCAGGACACAGTATCTAGGCCCAGTTTACAAGCTGTGTGACACCAGGCAAGACACTTGTCCTTTCTGGGCTTTCAGTTAAAATGAGATTGAGTTAGACAACTCCCTTTCCAGTTTCTCCATTTTCTAACTTATTTGCATGCCCCTCCCACCTGGACTGACACCTATCCCTTCCCACTTCTAAGAACACCCCCCCAGAAAACTCTCTAGCCAAGACCATGCTGGCCTTTTGGCCAACTCATTTCTTCTTTCCCCGACAACCCAACTGACCAGAAAGTTGCCCGGGGTAAGCGCTCCCGTACCTTCCTGTACTAAGCGTCTGGCAAAACACTTTACTGGAAACATGTTTAAACATCTCCTCTACTAGTAGACCATAGCCCTACTAGGGCAAAGACCATGTCCCTCTTATTCACCACTGTATCCCCAGTGCCTAGTACAGGGTCAGGCACATAAAAGGTGCTCAGTAAGTACTTACTGTTTGAATGAATATCCCAAATCTATCTATTTCATTATTTATCATTTCAGGAAACCCACAGTATTCATTATCTAATGCTGTGTAACAAAGTATCTCAAAACCTACCGGCTTAAAAACAACAACGATCACTTCTTATCTCCCAATTTCTGTGGGAGAGAGATTCAGACAGGGTACGGTGGGGTTGGCTTGTCTCTGCTCCTTATCTGGAACGTTGGCTGAAAGACTCAAAGGCTGGGGGCTGGAATTGTCTCAGTTCACCACCTAGCTGGTGGTTGAGGCAGGCTGTTGCCTGAGAGCCTAGCTGGAGATATCGGCCAGACCACTTCATGTCACCTCTCCCATGTGGCTTGGGCTTCCTCACAACATGGTGGCTGTGTTCCAAGGGTGGGTGTCCTGAGACAGTAAGAAAGAGACAGGAGGAATGTCTCCTTTTTATGACCTAGGTTTGAGAGGTACATCCTATCACTTCCACTTCCACCACCTTCTATTCATTAGAAGCCAGACACTAAGTCCAGCCCACATTAAAAAGGAAGGGGATTAGACTCCATCTTTTGAGCGAAGTGGTAAAGAACTTGCAAACATATTTTAAAACCATTACAACCATTTAGCTAGCACAAGAGGCAAAATGCATGGTGAAAGCTAAGTGTCTGAAGAAGCAGGAACTCAGGTCAAATTATTAGCTGTGTGAACGTGAGGAAATGACTCTCTGAGACTGGGTTTCCCTATCTAAACAATCAGTAGGTTGCAGTTTTTGGTCCCTGGTGGTATTTACATGCTTGGAGTCTTCTTGCCTCAGTCATCTTAAAAGGATTCCCTCGTAACTTTCTTGACATCCACTGACCCTTCCCATCATTGATCACCCTTGGTTTCTGACAGTGGAGGCAGCAAGAGTTTGCTACTGGAGCTAGGGGACCTAGGATTCAGACACCAGAGGCAACTTTAAGGAACAGATGTTGAACCATTGAGGACCTCGGGATTCTCCAAGGTCTTCTCAGTCCCAGCCCAGGAGAGGTGAGAAACGCAGCAGTCACAGACCTGAGGAATCTGAACCTGCCTGCCGGGGCCCAGGGATCTGCATTTACTTTTTCACACTAACTGCTGCTGGGGGGAGGGGAGGAGTCTTAAAGCACGTACCCCGGCTGTCTCACTTTAGTCAAGTTCCTTGCTTTTGCTCCCAGTTCGAGGCTTTTCCGCTCCACCACTCTGTGAAAGGGGGAAGGGGAGGGTGCCTTGAGTCTCCGCAGTCCTGGGCCCCTCATACAACAGTGAGCCGTACTTTCGCCTTTTTCTGGGCCGGCTGACCCTCCCCAGCCATCGCCTCGCGTGGGTCATGGTCCTAAGACTCGGGCAGAGCATCCCCTGCCGTGTGCGCCCGGCGCCCAGAGCCGGGTCCTGGGAGGCCCACAGGGGCGAAGTCAGCACACCCCGCTATCACTGGTGCAGGTTATGGGGTGGAAATGGGTGACTTTTAACTCTTTCATTTTCAAGGGGTAGTGACCCTGACCCCTTGATAGCCTCCTTTAAGGAACACGCGCGCCAGGAGATCTCTGTGCTCACCCAGTGTGAAGACCTCGGCTGACAGATGGGGAAACCGAGGCCCATAGAAGGCAGTGATCTGTTGCATGTCCCACACGATCTAGAACCCTGGATTTTCAAACCACAGTCTGGTTTCTACACCCTGAGGGAAATTCAGTCAGGCAGTCCCCTTAGGAAATTCCCGACCGCGGGCCTTCCGAGCCCGGAATCTCCATGGAGTTTGAGTTCGTTGCGAACTTCGCCTGCAGCTCTGCACCGGCTTCGCGGCGTCCTGAGAGAGGGGTGAGAGGGGAGCGCAAGCCCACCGGCATCCTAGAGGTAACTGGGGGCAGAGGAATGGCTGAGGGAGACGGAGGCCCCGGCGGGAACGCACTGGCCCTTTAAGGGGGGGACGAGCGCATGCGCGGCGCGGGCCGGAGTCGCGCCGGGTGGGCGGCGGGCCGGCAGTGGACCCCGCCGGCAGCTGCTGGGTCCTGAGGCGGCGGGGGTGGCGGTGGCCTGATCTTCGCCGAGCCTCGGAGAAGCGACCTGCGCGTGGACCCCGCGCTCGGCGGGCTGCTCTCCGGGGACTAGCGCAGCCCGCGCTCGCCGAGGCTTTGTCACTCGCCTCTAGCTTCATCCGCGGCCGTGGCTGCGCGAGCCTCCGGGCTTGCTCTCCCCGCCCAGCTGTCCTGCCTCCAGCCCTTAGCTGGGGGCGTGGGGTACGCAGCTGGAGCCCGAGCTAACAGCCGCGGAGCATCCTTCGCCCGTCCCGGCCGCGCCACCGCCCATGCTGCAGCCAGTCCAGGGCGGCGACCCTGTGGCCGCAGCCCGCCGCTTGGTGACCCTGCGCCCCGCCCGAGCCTTCCCCGCTGAGCCCCGGGCCCGGGAGCGGGACCCGCGCCCCGTGATGGCTCGGCTGGCGCAGGTTGGCGCCGGGTGCCCGCCATCCGCCCGCTGAGACGCGCCCGGCTGGGTACCGACGGGGCCTTGGCGCTCCCCGCTTCTCTTCCCCGCCGCGCCCTTCCCCCTTCTGGGGGCTCCGCCGCTCCTTCCCGGGGGCGAGGGCACAGGGGGCCGAGACAAAGCCCACTTTGTGCGGGGAGTTGGCTGCGGGCGTGGAATGTGCGCGTCGGCGCGCGCCCCCTCCCCGCGCCCCGCCAGCTGCGAGTCTTGGCTCCCAGACGCTTCTCGTCGGAGAAATCGCGCCCCCTCACCGCCCTCCGGTCCGGGGGTCCCGGCTCGGAGCTGACGCGGCCTGGAGTCGGGTCGGTCCCCCACCCCGGAGCGCGCGCAGGTGTGAGAGTGCGATATTTTGTAGTGGAATTTGCTTGCCTTCAAAACTGGGAGCTGGGGCGCCCAGTCGGCGTGGGCACTCGTGCCTTGACCCTTTCGTGGCCGCAGATCTGAGCTGCCTGGCCTCAGTTTCCGTCTGACTTTCCTCTGCCAGCCCAGACTGCTGTCCGTTATTGTTCTCGCCGTCAAATGGGGGTGCTTTGTGAAAGCTGCCAAGTTGGGAAGTATTCTCTAGATCCCGTTTTTCATAAAGAACAAGGCCTCTAAGGCTCATCGGGGACAACCAACCCCCTCTGCCCCGCAGTTCACGTTGAGGCACTGATTTTTTTTTTCCCCCCCATCAAGTAGTATTTTATTGTACGGGAGCCACGCCCTGGTTTCTTAAAGGCGCCTTGCACTCTGTTTGGCCATGTGTTATCTCTGCAGCTGGTGTGTGGGAGGCCTCCTGTGAGCCACCTTTCTTACCCCTGTCCGCTGAGACATCCTCCCACCCCCGTCAAGGATTTGGGTATGCCAGGGGGGAAGAAGGTGGTCGGGGGCGGCAGCAGCGGTGCTGCCCCCACTGCCGCTGCTGTCCCCTCTGGGGCCAGGCGTTTGGAGACCAGCGAAGGAGCCTCAGCCCAGAGAGATGATGAGCCAGAAGAAGAAGGGGAAGAGGACCTGCGAGATGGAGGCATCCCCTTCTTTATCAACCGGGGTGGGCTGCCTGTGGACGAGGCCACCTGGGAGAGGATGTGGAAGCACGTGGCTAAGATCCACCCCGATGGAGAGAAGGTGGCTCAGCGGATCCGTGGGGCCATGGACCTGCCCAAGGTGAGGGGTTTGTGTGTGGGAGGGGAGCGGAGAGCTAAGATCTTAGTGACCTTGGGGCTTCCAGAGCAAAGGGACACTTTCTGTGTTGGGGTGGGGAACTACTGGCATGGTAATATGTTAAAAATATAGGTAGGTTGAACCTGTCCAGAAGAACTTTCTCTCAGTTGCCGTTGAAGTTGTTCTGTGAGGTCCACATGCCCTGTTTCCAGGAGGCCCTCCTCTGTCTCTTCTAAAAAGCCCATGTTTTCTGGGCAGAGCAGCAAATTAACTAATGAGTACACTAAAGTGGCCTGACATCTTATTTGCTAAGTCAGAGAACTGTGGGCAGAGAGAGAATGAATGACTAAGGAGGCTCCAGGGCTTAAGATGTTGAGAAAATATTTTCATGTGTTGTTTTGCTGAATTCTCCAACGGCCTTGTGCATTAAGTGCAGTTTGGGGACCCATTTTACAGACAAGAATGCTGAAAACTCAAGTAGGAACTAGGGGTCCCACAGCCAGTAAGTGGCAGAGCTTGGGTCTCACCCCCAGGTCTTCCGGTTCCAGGGCCTTTGCTTGGGGGGACACGATGTTCAAGGGCAGTTAGAAGAGGGCCTGTGGAGAGGGGCAAAGTTCAGTCATTTATCTGTGTACGCCTGGAACTTCTCCATGACAGCTCTCCTTCAGTTGTGTCACCGTGGAGGCTGAGGCTGTCTCATTCATCTTTGTCTTTCCAAGACCTCCTGTGTGCTTGGTACAGAACAGGCACTTGTAAGTGTTTGCTGAATGAAAGGGTTCTTGAGACTTTCTGTGCCCTATAGTGCTAGGTGGAAAAACGTGCCTGATTTTTTTTTTTTTTTCCCCAACGTTATGGTTAAGACTAAGAAAGCACTCTCCCAAATGCAGAGTCCTGAAATCCCCCAAGAAAAGCCAATTGGACAGAGGTCAGAGCCCCAGGCTCAGGTCCTGCCTGCTCAGGTGAGAAGGAGGGGGCCAGGGAGAGCAACAGTTAATGTGGATTAGACATGGAGACAGGTGGCCTATTTTGTTTTCTTTTTACCAAGTTATTGGTAGAACCATCAGAGACTATCTTCTGGGACAGGCTGAATTCAGAGGTTGAAGGTTGAGGAACTGCCATATATTTCCAGGGGAAATCAAATGTGGTTTGATTTTGAAGGCTACCTAATCGCCTTCTGTACTAATTTAGAATTTAGCTAATTCCCTGTGTCTGGACATTGTTTCCGATAATTTACTCTTAAAGTGAACACTGTGTTGCACATTCTAAAACATGAATTTGGGTGTCCATCTCTGATTATTTCCTTGGGATAAATGCCTGGAAAAGGAAGTGTGACGTCAAAGGATATGGACATCTGTTCTGATCACCCACCTAGCTATGAACTCAAGCAGGCCCCTTCAACCTGTTTGAGCCACAGTTTTCTCATCTGTAGAATGGGGTTGATTGTAGTGAAGCTTAAATGAGAGAATATGTTTTAAAGCATTTAAGAAACTGTAAAGCCTCAAACCAGTACTGGTTACTGGATGTTCATTACCTCTGCTCACATCCTTCATCAGGAGAGGAGGCTAGATCTCACTCAGCATTTGTTCCAGTGAAGCTAGAGCCACATGCTTCTCCCACGTGAGCAAGTTGGGGATTAGCAGATGGCTATCCAGCCATCCTGCTGATGTCTAAATCAGGCTACGAGAGAGTGTGAATGGACCCCTGCAGAACTGTCACAACTCCTGGGGGCTGAAAAAAAAAATTGACAACCTCATTAGCAACTGGTTTGGTAATGTCATCTTGTCATCTTCAAGCTTCGTGCATAGGAAAGATACTGATGAAGGAATGAAGCTATTGTCTGTCGGGGGGTGTCATGACTGACAGGAGTGTGCAGGTTCTGAAGGAATTTTGTGAGAGGATTGGGAAAATTGAAACTTCTCCTCCTCAAACCACAGGGAAAGTGTGTGTGGGGTTCCTCCTCCACCTCGGCCCAGAGTAGGAAGGAGCCCCAGAGTCTGGGCAGGGTGGAGGAGGCCGGGAGGCAGCAGGGTCAGGTCCCAGAGTGCCAGCAGTATGAACCCAGTGCTGGGCTGGCCCCTCCCTGAGTGGTCATGCCCTTGGAGTTGACACAGAGGCATTCACAGAAGAGATTACACTGTGGTGAGACTAAGAGTTGGGGATGGCATAATGGTTTTTTTTTTTGGTTTTTTTGTGTTGTTGGTTTTTTTTTTTTTTTTGGCTGTGTTGGGTCTTCATTGCTGCGCACTGGCTTTCTCTAGTTGCGGCGAGCAGGAGCTACTCTTTGTTGCGGTGTGCGGGCTTCTCATCGCAGTGGCTTCTCTTGTTGCAGAGCATGGGCTCTAGGAGCGCGGGCTTCAGTAGTTGTGGCACGCAGGCTTAGTAGTTGTGGCACGCAGGCTTAGTAGTTGTGGCTCGCAGGCTCTAAAGTGCAGGCTCAGTAGTTGTGGTGCACGGGCTTAGTTGCTCCGTGGCATGTGGGATCTTCCCGGACCAGGGATCAAACCCGTGTCCCCTGCATTGGCAGGCGGATTCTCAACCACTGTGCCACCAGGGAAGCCCTGGCATAATGTTTTAAAAGGCCACTTGAGCCAAAATTTAAAATAGGGAGATTTCACATTCAAGGTCCAGATTTTTGGCATCTTTTCAGAAAATGAGAAGATCTGGAAACAGAGAATCTGTGACCCCACATGGCAGCAGGTAGCTGGAGGTGAGGGCTGGTTCCACTCCCCCAGGTGGCCACGGTCCCCACCACTCACTCTCAGCCTGCTTTCCCTGTGGTTACCTGTACGGCCCCTGCAGGTGGTTGAGTCTGGGGCCCCTGCAGTGTAGTGTGATAAAACGTCACATCCACCATGTTCAAATCCTGGTTCTTCCATAACTACTTGTAGGTGGAAGGTATGCAAACTCCTTGTGCCTCAGTTTCCTCAGCTGTGAAATATAAAATGGGCATAATAGCAATACCCACTTTTGAGGGGTTATTGGGAGGAACTGATGAAGTAAAGCATGTGAAATGGGTGAGCATGTAATACGTACCCAGCAAATGGAGCAAGGAGGTGAGGGTGCAGCAGACCACCCCACAGGCACTTTGGGGAAACGTCCTTTAAAAGGATGATGCCCGTATGTTACAGGGCAGCAGTTTCTAAAAGGATCACAGATCCAGGAGCAGTTTGTGCCCCTTTGTATGAATGTCTCCTTGATGTTTCAAGCTGCCACTGCCTTTTTTTTTTTAATAAATTTATTTATTTCATTTATTTATCTTTGGCTGCGTTGGGTCTTCATTGCCGCCTGTGGGCTTTCTGTGGTTGCGGTGAGCAGGGGCTACTCTTCATTGCGGTGCGTGGGCTTCTCATTGCCGTGGCTTCTCTTGTTGCGGATCACGGGCCCTAGGCACACGGGCTTCAGGAGTCGTGGCTCACGGGCTCTAGAGCGCAGGCTCAGTAGTTGTGGCGCACGGGCTTAGTTGCTCCGCGGCATGTGGGATCTTCCTGGACCAGGACTCAAACCCGTGTCCCCTGCATTGGCAGGCTGATTCTTAACCACTGAGCCGCCAGGGAAGCCCCTGCCACCACCTTTGTGAAAGCTCAGTGGCCACTGGCGGGGCTCTGGACACCGAGCTCCTGCAAAATGCGAATCTGGACATCTCCCCCAAAACAGCCAGCATTGCCAGGGTCCTCATGGGCTGGCACGCACAGGAATAACAGTGACCTTGGGCAGGACACGAGCCTCTGCTGTGTACAGAGGACTGTGTGCAGGGCCTTAGGCCCTGTCCTAAGGCCTGGACATGCAGTGTCTCATCTAGGCTCTGAGGTTGGTTCTGTTATGGAACCCACTAGGATCCTGCTGCCAGGCAGTGAACGGCAGGCTTGGGATTTAGACAGAGATGGACCGGTTCCAGCTCCAGCTCCATCAGCCTTTAGGCCATCGTACATCTTGTCCACACACTCAGCTGCAGGCTGCCCCACCTCCCCCAAGCCTCCTTTCTGTTCTAGTCTGAGATGGACTCCGCCGGGGGAGAATGTCTTAATAGAACTCAGGACTTTAGGGGGTTCCTGGAGCAAAGGTAACCCTTGGCCTTGGTAGTGGAGGAGGAGTCATCCCTGAATTGATCTGGGCCAATATCACTTACCTCCACTGTGACCCCACTTAACCCCACAGCTCAACAGTGAGGGCGCATTTCCTGGCTTCTGGTTTGGGGTTGGGGGCTGTGGGCAAAGCCAGGCTGCCAGCCCTCCACTAGGCCCGATCATTTGGATGTACAGAATCTTGCCTGTTTGTTTTGAATGAATGAGTGTATGCTTGTGTGAACATTCAGAAGAAAGGTGCCGGCCTGTTGGCAATGGTTAACGTGAGTTAATGTGTCACTGAGCCGCTGGACAGCTCCCTCCAGCTAAGCCTCAGTGATGGTGGCCTTTAAGCCCCTGCTCCTGGATCCCAGGTCTTTTTTAACTTTTTCGGAGCCGTTTAGTTTTTGCAGAGCTGCCAGTTCCTGGGTCCTCTGTCTGGGTGGCAGGGGATGCCCTCGTGGGTACCGCCCGGCCCTGGCCCAGGGCTGGCTCCTGTGAGCTTAGTCTAAGGACTCTTGGACCACAGTGCCCTCCTTGTTTGGAGTGTCTCCCGGGAGGGTGTACTTAGAGTCCCTACCCAGGCTCCTCGAAGTCACTGGATGCCCTCACAGGAGGTGGGAACGACGTGCCTGGGATCGATCTTCCACCTGAAGAAGCCACGTGCCATGCTGTTTATAGTAAATTGTGCAGTAATTCCTCTCCCACCCCATATCCTTGACACGGGGAGGCCAGCCAGGCCCTCAGAGAGTTCTGGAGCCCGTGTGGCACAGGGTGGTCAGGCAGGCAGGGGGAGAGCCCACCGTCCGGGGCTTTTATCCCCCTGCTGATTGTAAGTGGTGGCGACAGTTTGGGCAGCAGGGGGTGGTGTGAAAGGGAGAGTAGCTTCCTCCAGATGAGGTGTCAGTGGCTTGGGACTGCCCAGGCCGGAAGGAGGGGACGGGCAGGGAAGGGGAGGAAGTTCACGCAGAGCTGCCTCCTGGACCTGGCCTTCCCTCTGTGCCTCGGCCCCTTGGGGCAAGTAGGTGTCTGTTAGAGGCCGTGCCGTGTCCCCCTGCCATCTGTGATCACTGGTGTGTCACTTCCCTTCATGTCAGAGCCCCAGCCGCTGTAGCCACGTTATTTAAAGGGCTGTGCCTTCGCCACACCACAGGGAGCACCTCCCCCAGCCCAGCCCTACCTGTGGGCTCCTGCTTTGCCCTTTCCCTTCGCTACCTGTGCACACTGACACTCTCAGCAGCCCCTGCCCGCCGGGGGGCTGGGCAGAGGCCTGGGGGGAAGAGCGTGGGACCTTTTCGTGTGAGGAGCCTGAGGCCACCTCACAGCTGGCAGTGCTGGTAGCCAAGGGGGACCCCAGAGGGGTGGGCCTTGGCCCTGGAGATCTGGTTCTTCTACCCAGTGAAGGCCGTTCTGTAACCCCCAGGACCCGGTTGATGCTTCCCTTGGCTTCTGAGGCCTCACTGACTTGTGGCAGCCAAACCGCCAGCCATCGGGCTCCCCTGGCCAGAGAGGGTGGCCTGGGGGTGCACACCCGGTGGTGGCCTCTTTCCTGGCAACGGCTTGGTTGCTGAGGGACAGCCCTGGGAGTCCACAGCTCCTAACCTGACTGCCAGCATCCAGGCAGCCCAGGCTGGCGGTTCCCAGCCCTCAGGAGGCCCCCGCCCGACACCCCACCTCTCCCCTTCCTGGGTCTGGCTCTGGAAAGTCTCTTCTGGTGAGGAGGACTGTACAGTTCCCTGGTTACCTGTGCTGATTACAGGTATGGAGCTGGTAGGACAGGGGGCTATTGAAGAGGAACCAGAGTTCCTGTGCTGCCGTGGAACCCCTTCAAAGTGGCTACTCCATGGCAAGACCTGTCCCAGACCACGTGCCCCCTGCACTTACTCCTGGACAGCTTAGCTTGGAGCTGGAAGGCCTGGTGGCTGTGCTGTGATACGGGGGGTGGTGCGTGACACCACCTGCCGAGGGTGTGTCCGCCTCTCACGGAGCGCTCCCCCAGCCCAGGACAGGGACACCGGATAAACCGATTTTGATCCGGCCCTTGAACCAGAGTGAACACCACCCCAATACTGACATTCCTGTTAAGCCTTGAAGTTAATGAAATTTAAAATTCAAACACCTGTGAGTCAGGTGAATCAACCTGTGTTTTTCTGAAATCATTAAAGAAGCATAAAATTGGCACATGGACGTAAGCTCCAAATTAGAAATGCTGTCCAGTGCCAGGAGGGAGAGGAAGGGCTGTGGTGGGGGCCTGACGGGAGCCCCTGGAAGGGGCTGCCGAGGAGAGAGGCTCGGCCGAGGAGAGAACCGGGGTGGCCCTCTGTGGGATGTGGCTTCTCTGGGGGCTAATCTGAGTGTTGGGTGGGCTGGAAGCTCCACGGTGAGCGTCCCTCTGTGACCAGAGCTCTTTCTCCGTCCCCAGATTCCCATACCGAGTGTGCCTACGTTCCAGCCCTCTACTCCTGTCCCTGAGCGCCTGGAAGCCGTGCAGCGCTACATCAGGGAGCTGCAGTATCCTCCCTGGTCAGGGTCATGGCCACCGTCCGGCTGGTCCAAAGGCCAAGTGGGGCTTGTTTTCGGACAGGGCCAGAGAGGGCTCAGCAGAGCAGCCTCACTCCACAACTCCAGGGGCGCTGTTCCCATGGCATCTCTGTGCCCCGGAGTCGTGTAAGCACAGCCTGTGTCCGCCCGGGTGTTGGAGGTAGTTTGATGAATGCCAGACGCACTCCAGCCTCTCTGCCACCTGCTTCCTCCTCTGTGTGATGGGGTAAATGTCTCCTGAGCGACCTGCTGGTGGAAGCCTAGTCCAGGTCCGCCAGGCCAGACCTTCTCTGCTGACCATCCAGCGCCAGCAGAGGGAGAGAGGGGAGTTTCCCTTGGGGCTGTTTAAAAACTGGTCTAAAATGGGGATGTGGTGGGAGGGCGGCAGGTAGATGGAGAAAAAGGATTTTATGCTTCGGGAGGTAACTTCCCCCTCTTGGAAGTTTCTCCCATTTCTTCACCTTTTTCTTCCCTGGCAGGAGGCCAGTTGCCCAGCATGGGAAGAGCCTCCCCTGAGCGCAGGATTCCCCAGTGTCCCTGAGTTGGGCCCCTCCACCCCTGTGCCCTGCCTGGAGCTATGCGACCTAGGCTCTCCCCCGCCCTCCTAGCTGCAGATCGGTCAGAGATGGCAGGACCAGGCACCAGGCGCGGGTCCTGAGCAGAAGAAAAGCCAGGCTGGTGACTGAAAACTGGGTCCAGCCCTTCCTTTGCCGTGGGGGGTGGGGGGGGGTGTTGGGGCCCAGAGAGGGAGGCGGTTGGCTTGGGAGCGGCACTCAGCAACGCAGTCGTGCAGGAATCCCACCCCAGCCTTCTCCCAGTTCGCGCTGCTTCTCACTGGTTGGACTATGAAGTACTGCAGAGTACTGCAGAGAGCTGTCCAGGGCTCAGCCACTTTCCCAGTCCTGGCTGCCTGCCCCATGGCCCCCTCCCTAGGAGAGCAAGGGTGGCAGCAGAGGATGAGAGGGGAGGGCGCAGAGGGGCCCTGTGGGGCAAGGAGAAGCAGCGTGCTGCGTCCCCTTCTCCCTTCAGACGGTCAGGTCTTGAGCATCCTCCCAGGTGCCTTACAGAAGCATTTTGTGGGGTCCTTACCCAGCCTGCACCCCTGGGAGTGCTGGACCCCCAGGGTCTGGATGAGGGCAGAGGGACACACCTCTTCCAGGTCAAGCCAGGAAGCCCTTAACCGGCACCCACAGGTACAATCACACAGGGACGCAGTTCTTTGAAATTAAGAAGAGCAGACCTCTGACAGGGTAAGTGTGGGGAGTGCCTCGTCCCTCTGCACCAAGGTAACAGTGCCTGGTCCAGTTGGAGCCCCTCGGGCACCTGTGGGTGGAAGCTTATGAGGCAGGCAGGGACTCTTCCCAGGGGAGCCCGCCAGCAGGACAAGTACCACCGTGGGGCCCTCCTTAGGACATCCTAAAGAGGGGACTCTGGCCAAGACGGGCAGCCGGGGCTCCCTTGAGGATGAGGAACCCTGACATCCACGCTGAGCCAGGAGGGTGATGGCAGCCCCCCAGCTTGGTGATGACAGGGGCAGTCCCAGGTAGATGTCTGGGTGTGAGCCTCGTCTTCTTTTTAAGAGAGGTGGGCCTCGCAGGAGAGAGCCCTCCGCCTCTCTCCATTCCCTGGAGCTGCCTGTGCACTCCCCACGGCAGGGACCTGCATGTCACCCCAGTGGCCTTACTGGACTCTCTTCTGGTCATTTAATATAAGGCCCAGTTTCTGAGCAACAGGGACCCCACTGGAGAGAACACTGCATCTCTCACTTCCCATTCTACACCCCAAGTGTTGACCCCTGACTGGATCCACCCCAAAGAAACCCCTAGGGCAGATCAGAATGGAGACTGAATGCCACAGCTGGGTCTGGGGGCACAGCCCAAAGCTGTCCAGGCGTCTAAAACCCTATGCTTTTAAAATTAATGTGAATTTTATGTCTTGCTCCACATATAATCTGTCCATGTTCACTGCCTTGTAAAAAATGCTTTAAATGGCTTATTAGCTAATTACTTAATTACCCCCTTTCCAAGCCCCCGGGTGGAATGCAGCCTTGCTCACCCCAAAGCTTTGCTCTTGTTGTCCTGTGGCCGCTGTGTGTAGGGGCCCAGCTCCAGCCGCATGGGATGGAGGAGTCCAGCACCCTCCCCAGCAAAGCCAGTGGCCAGGCTGCATTCTGAGGCCCAGACGGCAGCATTCGGTGAGGAGGGAGTAACCAGGCTTCAGGGATAGTCTGTGTTAACGTGGCCTGAATTCCAAGTTCAAGAAGCAGGCAGGGGAGTCACTGGGCAGCTAACTTCCTGAGATCCCATGTCCAGGCCCCAGGCAGCTGGCCAGCTGCAGGGCAGCAGTTACAATCAATTACAAACTCTTCAGAGAAGTCACAGTTGGGTCAGGGGTGTTCACTGTGCTGTGAAGAGACAAGATCAAGATCAAGGCCAATGTCTCCAGCACCCTTGGCATGCTTTCCCATGGGCCCCCCAAACACCACCTTCACAGAGGGCCCCTAGCCCAGTGGCTGTCAAAGATCTGCCTACCACTGCATGCCCCCCATTCACCCTCCCCCCCAGAGGTCTTGGAGCAGAGCCTGAGGGGAGGGGGAAGAGGCCTCTTTCCTTAACTTCAGTGGTTGCCTCTTCTCCCATCCCCTTAGGCTCAGGAAGGATGTGAGGGGAAGGAGAGGGAGGTGCTGGGCCTGAGCTGAGGCAGCTTGGAAGGGAGGGGAGTCTCTGTCCATCTAGCATATCTAGTCCACCTCGTGATACTCCTTCACCGGAAGGAGCCTCTGTCCTTATGACTCTTGCCTCCCTTCCCCCCAGGCTGATGGACCTGGCCAAGGAAATGACCAAAGAGGCTCTGCCAATCAAATGCCTGGAAGCCGTGATCCTGGGAATGTATCCTTCCTCTGAGAGGCCTGGGTGGGTGTAGGCACGTGCTCAGCATCTCTGGGCCAGCTTCGTCCTCTGGAAGGGGAGGGCTGAGTGAGCTCCAGGGCCCTCCCAGCTCCCTCTCCCAGCAGTCATGAACTTGGCCCAATGTGAACGAGCGTGAGGGGGACTCAGTCCCTTGCATCTGTTGCTAACTTCCGAGGCTTACCGGGCAGCTTTTTTTGAGTCGTGGACGCGGTGACCCTGTTCTCAGAACCACAGATCAGGGCACATTGTTTCATAAGGCTGTTGTGCTATTTCCCAGAACCAGAGTCTGGAAGAAGCAGGTTGGATGCCCAGATGTTGGCATTTCCAGGACATGTTAATTTGTGGAGATAATGGATGGGTTCTTTGATATAAAACTGCCTATTAAAAAAAAAGCAAACAGGGTTTCTCAGTCTCCCCCACCCAAAGGGTAGAACTGGGACCTATGGCTGGGTTACAAGAGGAGCTAAGTGGGACATATAAGCCCCCCAATATCCCCAGTTAGAGCAAAGTAAGGAGACAGGTGTTTATGGCCAGTCCTCTGTCATAAGTGGACCCTGCCTGAGCCCTACCCTGTTTTGTTTTTTTTGCAGAAAATCTTAACCTTGTATAAGCATAGATTAATATAATGGAACCCATGTGCCCATCACTCAGTTGTACCAATTGAAGGCCAATCTCGATCCATCTCTGCCCACCACCCCTCACATCACCCTCTTTCCTGCACCTACCAAGGCTTTTAAATATTCTGTTTGCCACCCCTGGTGCAGGTACCTGGCTCTGTGCTGAGCAGGGCAAGGTGGCAGGTGCCTAGTGGGATGGAGGAGTCCACTCGCTAGGGCAGGTCCCGGAGGAGAAGACGACGGTCAAAGGCCAGGAGCACAGCTTCTTTGAGGAGGACTGTGATCTGAGGGGGACACTCCCCACCCCCGTAGGCATACCTGCCTTAAACTATGTGAAGACACTGAAGGGGTGCCCCCCGGTCCCCCTCCCTGAGGGGTCCTCAGAGCTAAGCCTACTGTGGCAGTCCTCTATGGACCAAAGAGCCCCACGAGCATGGCCCTGTCCAAAGGGTTCTTTGCTGGGACGAGTGTGAGGCCAGCCCAAGAACTCCAGGCTGCTGCCAGCAACCCCTTCAGAGCCACACACCAAAGTGGAGGTTCCCACCCCATCGTAAGAGGGAGACTCAGTTCCCCTTCCCCTGAGCACACAGAGAAGCTGGTCCAGACGGGATCACGTGGTCCTGCAGGCTTTTCAGGGGTTACCTGCTGGCTCGTATGTAGGCGGGAAGAAAACAGGAGCAGCCCCCATCTGGGGGGACCCCTCCCTGCTGTCCCCACAGGACCACCACGGGTCCCTCCTACACACGTGGTGAGCACTGTATTGGGTTTGTCCCTGGGCCTCACCCTCGCTGCACACTGAGCCTGCGCCTTGCTCATCTGTGTCCCCAGTCACTCGCTTGCAAGGAGTCGGGCTCCGTAAGCATCGTGGTGACTGAGAGAACAGACTTTGGGGTCAGGCCAACCTGGACCTGAATCCTAGCTCTGCCGCATCCTCACTGTGTGACGCCGAACAAGTTCCTTAACATCTCTGAGCCTCGGAGTCCTCTGCAGAAGGGGACGACGGCAATCCCACCCTGCAAGTTTGTTAGGACAGTTGAGTGAGCGGGTGCGTGTAGGACGCTGGATGCGGTGTCTCCGTGGTCTCTCCTCCAAGCTTGTTTCCTGTTTATCTCATTCTACCCGTTTGTTCAAGAAGAGTTTTGAGTGACTGTTATGTGCCCACCTCTGTGCTGGGCCCCAGAGATACAGCAAAGAACGTGACAGACAAGGTCCCCATTCTCAGAAGATTGCATTCTAGTCGGGGAGACAAAAAATAAGCAAGTAAACCAAGAAGTAAGAGAAATAATTACAGATTGTGGTGATGTGCTGTGGGGAAAATGCGTAGAGCAGACTTGCTTTAGAAAGGGAGGTCAGCGGTGCTGGCCAAGCCTGAGGCCTGAGGACGAGCTGAGCTGCAGCGGGGGGTGGAGGGGGCAGCTAGAGGAAAGAGCTGGCACAGAAGGTCCCCCGTGGAGGTTGCAGCGGGCCGCTGGACCAGGCTCTCGGCCTCCCAGGCCACGGGGGCAAGCTTGGTTTTATTTGAAGAGCAACAGGCAGTATGTCTGTGCGTAGGGGGTGGAGAGAGAGAGAACAGGATTGTCAGTGCATCTGCGAGGAAGTGTGTGTGAGAGAAAGACGGTGTGAGAGGCAAGGTAGAGGTGAGGAGGGCTGTGTGACTGACAGGAGGAGAGAGGGAGACGGGGTGGTGGGCAGAGGGCCCTCTTACCCTTCCTTCAGCCCAGGACTCTGGAGGGCCCTGTGGTTTGGAGTGCCGGCCTCACTCTTAAGGTGTTATTTGGTGAGCCCTTCTTGAGGTCATAGCAGCAGCTGGTAATCACTGAGTGCCCTGACCCATAGAGGTTGAGTTTATTGAGCACCTACTTATGCCAGGCCCAACCCTGACGACAGGAAGTGGAGGTGAGCAAGACCTGTTGCCAGCACTCAGGAGCTGGGGTGCAGGGCCGCTCACTTAGCCTCCCCCAGGTTGGGGTGGAGGCCGTCCCCGTCCCGCCCCTGCGCGCTGGCCCTCGGGCCTCTCCCTGGCTGTTTCCTTAGCTGGGGCGGCGCGGCCAGTTACCTCACCAACAGCATGCCTACCCTGGAACGCTTCCCCATCAGCTTCAAGACCTACTTCTCAGGGAACTACTTCCGCCACATCGTGCTGGGGGTGAACTTCGGCGGCCGCTACGGGGCGCTGGGCATGAGCCGGCGCGAGGACCTGATGTACAAGCCGCCGGCCTTCCGCACCCTCAGCGAGCTCGTGCTGGACTACGAGGCCGCCTACAGCCGCTGCTGGCACGTGTTAAAGAAGGTGAAGCTGGGCCAGTGCGTGTCCCACGACCCGCACAGCGTGGAGCAGATCGAGTGGAAGCACTCGGTCCTGGACGTGGAGAGGCTGGGCCGCGAGGACTTCCGCAAGGAGCTGGAGCGGCACGCCCGCGACATGCGGCTCAAGGTCCGTGTGAGCGGCCGCCCTGCCCGCGAGCGTCCAGGGGTGTGAGCATCCAGGGGCCGACAGGGGTGGAGACGGAAGGGCTTCCGCTTCCTAGGGGGTCGCTCTTCCAGGGAAGACCCCTCCCTCCTCCCCTGTCCCCCGCCCCCGCCCCAGCAGAGGTGGTGCCAGGATTAAGGGAGATGAGGGGGAGAAGTTTCCGGGCTTTGCTCAAAGGTCGTCATCCATGAGACAGTCCCCTCCGGTGAGCAGGCCAGGGGAGGCTCTGGAGGGGGCAGCAGACGAGCCGGGTCGGAGCACGTGGAGGAGGGCAGGGGTGCCACAGGCCAGGTGGAGGGGGCTGTGCGTAAGGACTGGAGAGAAATCATAGCCTGTCTGGAGGGAATGGTCGTGTGGGGTGGGCAGCAGCTGTCATCACCCCCGTGTATCCTGACTCTTGACCCCTAGCCCCAGTGAAGGGCTAGGAGGAAGTCAGAAAAAGGAGGAGGTTCAGACTGTGGGGACACAAGGCGGGGTGGTCCCTTCTCCCGCTTTCCCACACCCACTGAGCAGGGGTCTTGGAGGAGGGGGAGGGGCTGCTGGACCCAGAAGTAGTCGGGCTGAGCTGCTGAGGAGTTGGCCCCCAGAGCCTTACAGGTGAGCAAAATCTTGGCCTCTCCCTGGTTTCCCGTGGATGGGGGTGCCTCCTCTGGGGCCTGCCAGCCCCCCCCGTTGCCCAGTCATGCAGCCCTGTGCACTGCCCCGCCGGGTAGCCTGGGGCCGCAGCCATGACTGTGGCAACTTTGCATCCACTGCTGCTCCCCAACACGCCGGGAGGGCAGCGGGCAGCGGGGGGTGCTCCCTTTTCAGGGTAAGGAAGTGAGGTGCGGGCAGCCCAGAGACTTGCTCGCGGGCTGTGGGAGGCAGATGGGACTGGGGCTCAGTGTCCGGATGGCGAACCCAGGCACATCACAGGTGCTTTCAGGTGTCCCAGCAGGGATGTGGCAGAGCTAAGGCAGCCCTGCCCCGCCAGCCAGCCCCTAGGCCAAGACCGTGGGGCAACAGTGCCTTCCCCAGGGCAGAAGCGGGCTGTAGTTGACCCTGCCGCTTTCAGGGGCTGCCCTCTTCCCCTGCAGAGCTCCGGGTGCCCAGCTGCTGGAGTGTTACTGCGTCTTCAGGGGAGCAGGTTGGCTCTAGAGTTGGAGGCACTATTACCTAGTTTTTCGTGCTGTGTTTCCCAGTCTGTTTGGTGCTGTGCATTTCCCATGTTATTTGCCCCCTTCCAGTACCACTCCCGTATACCCCAAGTTTTGAAGATTCAGGTCAAACGGACAGTGCTGCATAAATTCACCTGCTTTTCTCATTTTTTTCCTTAATCAGAGATATAGCTGCTAGTCTGAACTTCTGATTGACTCGAGATAACCAGTGTCACCCTTGGGTCTGGTAGGATCCCGCCCATAGCTCAGACATGGGCTGTTTCCCCAGCCGGCACATCTACCTGGCATGGGTAAATGGCCCTTTTCTCAAGGGCCACCATGAACCCTCAGTAACTTCCACCCATATCCTTGCTATTTCAGGGGCCAACAGAGATTAGGCAGCCCTGCTGTGGAACCACTGCCCTGGCAGTTGTAGTGCCTGGGAAACAGGTTTGGGAAGACCCTGGGACGGCAGAGCATGGCTTGAGGCTTCCTGGGCCCCGCCCAGGGCAGCTTTGGGGCTTGTGGCTCCTGCCGGGCAGGACGGGCTCTGGGGCAGTCCTGGAATGAGTGTTTGTTTCTTCCTCCCCACCAAGATTGGCAAAGGGACCGGCCCTCCCTCCCCCACCAAGGACCGCAAGAAGGATGTGTCCTCCCCACAGCGGGGCCAGTCTAGCCCCCACCGCAGGAACAGCCGCAGTGAAAGGCGGTGAGAAAAGGGTTTCGCCTTGGGTGGGGGGCTGGGGAGACAGCAAAAGGCGTTTTCCTTCCCTCTCATCTTCCAGATCCCTCTGTTCTTCCCCCCACCTCTTCTCTTTCTCACCTTTCTCTTTTTTGCCTCTGCTGGAGGGAACTTAGGATGGTGTGTTTGTTTGTGTGTTGATATGGAGGCAATGCGATCCCATTTCTCGAGAGAAGACATTGCTGGCCCACTGGTCATCCTATGCGGGGCCCAGATGCCAAGCCGGAGACCCACAGGGAAGGCTGGAGGCCAGCTGCAGAATGGGCTCTGTGGGAGGGAGGGTAGGAGGGGCGGGGCCCTGCCTACAGTGAATCCTTCCAGGAATATCACTGGAAAAGGTTTGACGTCAGATGGCAGCTGGTGGCTGGCTTTGAACGAAACTTTTGCCCCTGTGAGTCTGTGGTTTCTGCAGAAACATCCCGTTAAGACACCAAGCTGCCTCATCAGATTTGTCTCCTACACGTCGGCCTGGCTCTTGCTTTAAATGTCGTTGTCATTCTGGAAGCACCTCTCTGGTGTAAGGGCCGCCAAGCTGGCCTCCAATATCCAGCATCCTTCACTTTGACCTAGGAGGTTTTCAGAGAGAACAGATCCCCCTCACAGAGACGGACGCATTACACTATTACTTTCTTACTTAACCGCAGCCGGAATTGCTGACCTCCGTGAAAAGCAGTACCCTGCAAGAGAGTGCAGGGACCACACTCAGGACAGCAAGGCGTGTGGGCGCTCCAGGAGCACACTTCCACAGGGGCTCTACCGATTCCTTTGGGACACCTTGGAGACTGGGGAGGTGGGGAGCCAGCAGGGGCAGCCACCCCTTGCTCCCTGCTCCCGCACCTCCCTGACGGGCCACTCACCCCTTCTCCCTCCTCTGCTCTCTCCTCCCTGCAGGCCTTCGGGTGAGAAGAAGCCTTCGGAGCCCAAAGCCATGCCAGACCTCAATGGGTACCAGATCCGGGTGTGAGGCAGGCGGCAGTGCCCCAGCCGCACCCACTTCTGGGGGCCGGCATCTACCTGCCAGAACCGGCCTCGCTCCTGGGGAAGTTGGGGCTGATGGTGGGGCAGGGTGAGGGGCAGCGGGAAGAGCGTGTCCCAGCTCAGCCACCCAAGATGCTGCCCCTCCCGCTGGGCCAAGCCCCCTAACTTTGGACCACGAGGCAGTGAAGAGTTTAATTTTGAGTTTTTAACTCAACAACTGAAATTTAAGGTATTTGGGAAAAAACTTAAAACTAATGGATCTGCCAGTGGCTGGAAGGCCAGTGCTTAGAGGATCTAAGCGCCACAGGGCTGGGTGAGGAGGGGTTGCTGGCTCTGCTGGTACCCCTGCCCCAAGGTCTCTCTGGGATTTGGGTCCATTCCATCTATGGGAAACCTCCCAGCTCTGCCAGGCCTGTGGCAGGATGGAGGGGGGGATGTTTCCCCAGTCCTGTCTGCCCTGGCAGATCTTCACCCAGGGAAAGGAAAGCAGGGTAGGAACCACACTGAGAAAGGGCTGTATGGCCCACATCAGGAGCTTAGCACAGGCCACATCTGCCCCAAGAGCCAGAGCCCGTGGCTCAGAGGGTCCTCGGGCCCTGCAGCCCCATGGACAGTGTTTTGTGGGCTGACATTGCCTCGTGGCAGGGCCCGTGCTGGGATGGGCTGGACGAGAGCCCAGGAGAGAACCACTGGGGGAAGGGTTCCCGGACCCCTACCTGGCCTCCTTGCTCAGCCCAGCTCTGCCTGTTGCTGAAGCCGGGGCCTCCCTGCAGAGGGGCTGGGCTCTGCCATGGGCCCAGATATGCACTGGGCTCAGCATGACTGTGGGGACTGAATAGACCTGGTGCGTCCAGGAACCATGGCTGGGGATGGGGTGGGCCACTCAGGCCTAGGTCTGTCCCCCTGGTAGGTAGTCCCCAGGGACTGCTCCCCCTTCCTATTACCTTAGCCCTTGCTGGGGAAATGAAGACCAGATCGGGCTGCCTGTGTCCCAGCCCTACCTCCCCTCATTCAGCAGCTTGGGTAGGTGTGGAGGGCCCAGTGATGATCAGGCCTGTTGTGTGAGGCAGCTCATCAGGGAAGAAGCTGAGCTGCTGACGTCTGCACAGCCTGCCTGGCAGGTGTGAGATACCTGGCGGGCAGGTGAGAGGTTGTGGAGAGAGGTTGGAGGGCCTGCGGGAAGGTTCTGGAGGCCCAAGTAACAAAGAGGTGTAGGTCAAGGGGGCAGTGCGGCCACTAAGGAGAGGCAGGGCCCGAGAACTGGGGAATGTAAGTGAGAAAAGAATGTGGGGGAGAGTTTAGAATCAGGCGGCCTTGGGGAGTAGTGAGTTCCCTATTGCTGGAGGTATTCAAGCAAAGACTAGATGGCTGCTTGTCATCTTGAAAGCTATAGAAAGGATTTAGGTTACGGAAGGATAACTGGATGAGATGACCATTAAGGTTTCTTAATACTGAGAGGCTAGGATTCAGCCAGGGGCAGCTGGCAGTAAGGCTGCAGTGGGGCTGGGAGCCTGGAAGAGGGAGGACCAGAGCCAGAGTTGTAAACTCAAATGCCTGCGGGGCCAGGCAGATGACTAAAAGGAGGGCTGCAGGGCTGGGTGGGGATTGTGGCAAATTAATGAAGACATACCCCATTAAAGCAGCCGCTGTTGCTCAGCCATTCTGAGCGCAGGCCCTGCAGTATCAGATTGCCTGATTTTTTTTGTTGTTGAGAGGCCAGAACTCTGAATTTTTATGTGAAATATGCTGATTTTTAAATGTTGGCAGTCAGTTCAGAAAATTGTAAAGCCCAACGTGAAAAAGAATGCTGGTTTGTAATCTCTGAAGTAGAGAGGGCTTGGGCTGGGGAGAGGTCCACCAAGGTACTTTGAGGTGGAAAGCGTGAAAAGTTGTAGGCCTCTCAGAGCAGGCCGGGCCAGGGCAGCATCCTCGCTGCTGACGCTGCTCAGAGTGGGCAGCTACCCCACGTTCATGTTCGCTCTCCCTGCAGACCAGAGACATACCAGGAACTCCCTGCGGTTGCTGAGACACCAGAGGGGGTGGAGTGGAATTGAAATAGTGCAATTCTCAGCCTGCCAGGGAGATGGATTGTGCCTGAGAAGCAAAGAAAGGGAGAGAGGGAGACAGGATGTGTTTGCTGACGCAAGTGCCCGCCAGGGAAGAAGGCACCAGGCTGGCAGCTCTTAACACCAGCAGCTCTTGGCCCAGAGCCAGGCCCAACAGGGAAGCCGGCTGCTCAGTCCCCTGGGTTTCTCATGGGTCACTGGGCCCTGGGGAGGTGCCTAACCTGTCCCCCGGACTACACCCCAGCCAGACCAATCCGAGGGCCACTGTGAGCTCTAACTCACCATCCCATCCCATCCCAGTTTTCAGGGAGAGGGGTGGTGGGTCCCCACGTTCACACATTCGCCTGAGGCAGAGATGGATCTGTTTGGGAGGCGTGAGGCTGAAAGTGAGGACTTTTGTGGGTCTGGATGTGGGTGCCTCGTGCAGGCTGCTCATCGGCAGACACCCCAGATGCCCCTGTGGACCACAGGGCTTGAGGGTGAGACGTGAGGGAGCCGCTCCTGGTATGGGAGCCCAGCAGGGTGCTCTGACCCTCTGGCTCCTTCCTGAGCCCTTTGGGGAGAAGGAAGCAGGAGGAAGCCTCAACCCCTACTGCTGTCTTCCAGGGAGGGAGCCGACCACCCACAGCTGATAACCCCCTAGCACTCCCCCTTCCGCGCTCAGACCTCCGGCCTGTGGACACCCACAGGATACAGCGGTGCTTTTTAATTTAACTGTTTCACAGATGTAGCAACCCCTCCTCCCCTCCTGGGCGTGTTTACACAGGCTCTGCTCCCCAGGGCTGGCCTGGCTGCAGAGTTTCTGGGGAGGCAGAGGCAGGGACTTCAGGGCCTTAGTCACCATCCTCAGTATCACCTCATCTCAATTCCTGTGAGGGACCGGGCCTCGCTCCTCCCGACTCAGGACTGCCTTCCAGCTCTCAGCGTGGGCTCCTCAGGGGTAGGGGCTGCTGGCTGGGGAAGGGTCAAGGGAAGGGCAGAGAAAGCTGCTTGATGAGGGGGCTCGGCAAGGGCGGGCAGTGATTGCTCCCCGAGGCCTGGCTGCTTGTGCTCTGTGCTGGGTGCCGGGTCAGAACACTGGGAAACTGGGTTTCAAGCCTTCCCACCCACCTACCTGCCAGTCCTCTCCCTCCCGTGGCCTCAGTACGGTCATGGTCCCCTCGCCCATCTCGCCAGCCAACCCATCCTTCCTGGGCGTGGCCAAGTGGGGAGAGCGGCGCCCCCGGCCCCCAGGTGCCATGATGAAGCCTAGGGCCAGGGTTCTGAGCAGCAGAAAGAGCCTGGAGGTTGGCCGTATCTGGTTTCTGGCCCACTCTGTCATCTTATGCTCCCCGCTTATACCCCCATCTTATGCCAACGCTTCCAGCTCGGACTGGACTTCCCGGCCCAGGGACGGGGTCTAATTCTGGCTGGTGGCGCCCAGAGGCCTGTGTGCCTGTGCGTGCCTCGGTCTCCTGCCTGGGTGGTTTCCAGCTTAGCTACAGCGGCTTCCCCAGGCACCGCCCCCCGGCCTCTGAGTACAGGGAGGTGTGAGCTGGGCCCAGCGTATCGACCATGTTCTGTGTGCCAGAAGTGGGCTGTGTTGAAATCCCCACTTCCCTTGCTCCACTGAGAAACCAGTGCGAAGGGCAGGGAGATCCTCTGGGGGAGCGTGGGGTGGGAGGTGAGGTCTGCCCCCGGCCAGGCAGGGCTGCTGCGGTGCTAGCTCCAAGTCCATCAGTATTGACCCGCTCGCCCCATCTTGGTGCTCCAGAGTCCCAAGTTCCCCTTTTTCTTCAAGTCTGATGAGAGAAGAAATCGGGTGCGCTTGGCCTGGGGCCTAGTGATGGTGCACGGCCCCTCCTCGAGCTCTGTGTTGGCTGCCATGTTGTACTGGACTTTGTTCCCCCTCTTCTCATATCAGTGTTGGCCGTCCCCCTTTGACTTTTACACTTCGTCTCATTCCTGTTCTCACTTTTTCCTTGAAATGAATAAAGTCTCCCCAGCTCAGCTGTGTGGGCTGGGAGGAAGCCCCAGTTTGTAAACCTTGTCTTCTTCTCTCTGGGAGCTGAGGCTGGAGCTGCCCCACCCACCAGTGTCAGCCTCGGCAGCTCCGGAGAGAACCTGCCCGGAGGTGAGGAGAGCCCCAAACAAGCCAACAGGACACCTCACAGCCCCTGCAGTCATGATAAAACTTCTGGGGTCCCAGGCTGTCACCCTCAGCCTGCTGAAGCCACTCAGCTCTTGCTAATCCTAATCTGGGAGATCTTTCCTGCTGGCTGTAAATGAATGCATTCTCCCTCACACAGCCAGTTCAGCCCCCAGAGGCGCAGGATGCATTCCAGAGCCCTGCTCTTCCTGTCCTAGTCCCCAGCAGTCCATCAGGAGCAGAAGAGGAAGGCTGGGTGTTCTCCTGGGAGATGAGGCTATTTCAGGAAACCATAGCAACAGATGGATCTGCAGTCCCTTCTCATCACAGTTGCCAGTGCAGAATCTATGGTGGTTAAAGCCACAGCTTTGGAAAACACCGCTGGTTTCACCCTTCTTCCTCTACACTGTCCCTCCAGCTCTGGACCTCTTCCCAATGCTTTAAGGCAAGTCCAAACAATTACAACCAGACCTGCACAGAAATATCTTTTAGACCCCACAGCATTTTTCACCTTTAACCCTTCCTCCCTGTTTCTCTGGTCTCCTTTCATTCAGCTTGGGAGTAAAACCTAGACTTATAAGAGGAGGGAGTCTATTTCCTACTTCTTATCCCAGCCAATCCCCATAAGGTCCTAACTAGAAGTGTTGTTTAACACAGCAAGAGTCCCTCACCTTCAGTAGCGTGGTGGTGAGGCATGGCCACTGGGAAGAAGAGAGGTGGTCCGGTGGAATCTATGAACATCTTAGACTGTACGCCATTAAAAAGAGGCAGTTATGTTAATTACAGGTTCATTTAAATCCAGCTTAAACGATAATGAAAAAGAGCCTTTCAATAAACCAGAATTTGTGAATAACTTGGATTATACAACTTTACACAAAGGCAGTCTTGAAATGTACACATTCAAGTCCAGCCAAAGTACCAAGTAAAGGGCCTTGTGGGTGGACTGCGATGAGATGGGCTCATACACAGTAGGCCCCTGGAGTGCTCTCGTGGAAGGAGGGCTGGGTTAAGTGCGGTGAGTCTGTATGAGTCAACCAGGCTCACCATGGACACTGCCTGGCCACTTTCTTAGAATTGACGCAGAGGTAAGTGCCAATTGTGGACTCCCAAGAGGACCAGAACGCAGCTTGCTGGGGGCATTACCGCACTTCCTTCTGCTCCCTTTCTTTCAAGCTCACGGCATGTGCCTGCCTAGTTTAGGCACATGACTGAAGTGGGTCGGGCCTTTAAATGCAGGTGGCACTTCTCAGAGCCCTGGACGCGAAGAGATTGAAGCTCTGCACCCACATCTGCCAGGATCTGACATCTTGACCACGACTGTGGAGGGCAGTGGTGACAGGAAGTGCTGGTCATACGAAAGACCAAGCCGACTGGGCCACGTACAGGCTGCCTGGTAACCCTTAAAGTGTTCGCCAAGGGGGTGAGGGGCCCGCTGAGGCCTGGCAGGTGGTTGGAGATGGGCCACCTCAGGTGGGCTGAGGGACAGCGCTCTGAGCAGCCCACATGGGAATGTGCACTCCCTCCAACCCCCAGCCAGAAAGGACCTGGTCACGGGAAAGACAGAACCTCCAAGAATGTTAAGTGTGGAGACTCCCCTCTCCTCTCCGCAGCCGTGTGAGGCCTCTGGCCTTACGGGCACAGGAACTGACTAGGGATGGGGCAGAAGGCAGAGTTCCCAATCAAGGTCGCGTTCTCCTAGCCTGGGAGGGGCCACCCTGCCAGGTTCCCATCTGGCTGGCTGGCCCTTGCCTGGGATGGTTTTGTTTTGCTCTCTCTCCCGGGGGGGAAACTAGAGGAGGTGGGCCCCTGCTGCTCCCAGAAGACGGGAAGCCATGCTTTGCCTTATGTAACCAATCAGAAAACAATCCTCTAGTCCAGCAGCTACACCAGGGCAAGAACTGGGGAGAAAAACCAGGGTTTAAAAACAAGCCAGCAGAGGACTGTTGGTCATTTCCCTTCTCCCAGCCCCAGCCCCATGTATCTGCCTTAGAAGACAACCTGTCTCCTCTACTCCCAGGAAAGGCTGTGTTCTGAGGAGTTGGGTGGCAAGAAATAAAGGAGGTTCCCAGTTTACCTCTTTGGGATCTGTTTCCTTGGATATAAAGGTAAGATATGCACACCTGAACTGCCACCTTGTGGTGCAACTGTCTACTGGTCATGGAAGTGGAAGCACTCGAAACTGAATCAAAGTGCCGAGCAGATGCTACATGACTCACCTCAACCAGGGGGAAGCCCTCCAGGCCAGGAAAGGGGTCTCTGGGAACATACCTCAAAGCTTAGGAGCTATAAAATAATTCCAAGCCCCCAGGGCCAATTGTCCAGGCTGACTAGAGAGAACTACCCACCCTCAATTCCTATTGTAACCAGTAATTACCAATTATTGTAATTACCAATAATACTCTGGGATTTTTAGCATCCCTTCAAATAACGTAATTTCAGATCTGAAAATTCCTCACACGTGGAAAAGAATATTACTTTTAATTTCTCTTTCACCAAGATATGTGCAACATAGGGAGGGGTTAACTTACCCACAATCACCAAGTGACCAGGCCAAGATGACAAGTGGTGTTCCTAATCCCTGGCTAAATCCCAGCCCAGGCGGTTCAACTGGTACCCAGGCAGCTTTAAATAACCCAGCTTCTCAGGTACTGATTCAGAGGTGTGGGGTCTGGGATTCTGTCCAGGTAAGGCAGAAAACCACACCTGTCTCAGGGCTTCTTCCCACGGGCACAGGGGCTGGTGGACCTGCTGCACAGGAAGGCCGGAGGAAGACGAAGTCCCAGCACAGTGAGGCCTAGGAAAGATGAGAAACCTTGCCAGCAACAGGTGGCTCACAGCTCAGCCCTGGCTCCTGAACACAGAAGAGATGATCAAAAATAGAAGCGCGGCAAGAGGCATCTGCCACGTGCATCACGCCTCACGCAGCTGCCATAGCTTTGACCAGGAAAACACTTCTCATCCTGCTTTCGCCACAGATCCTCCTCTGCTTGGACTAGGCAGAGGTACGGCAGGTACAGGGGCAGCAGATGGAATAAGAATGAGAGCAGCTGAAAGCAGTATTCTCCTCTAGCTTGGCGAGGATGGAGAAGAGAGCTGCACCCCACGAAAGTCCGGGCAGGAGGCTGCGCTCAAGCCGTTCCTCCCAGGCCTCAGAGTAGTGGGCATCTGCTCAGTTACCAGAGGGAGATGATAACCCTTTTCTCTGGTCTAGATCTCAGGTTTGAGGCCCCACCCCAGGATCAGTCTCTTCTTCTCTGCCCACCTCATTCCCCAGGCCTTCCCTCCCCCATGCCTTTCAGGATCCTAATAAAATAACCAACAGTAGGGGGGAAAGGTAAACCTTTATTTGGAAAAGAGAGTTCAAATGACCATTTAAAACCCCCTTTCATTTCCAAAACAGAAGATAACAAGGAAAAGATCATCTATCAAGCTCCTGCCCTCTGCCATCTTTAGCCATTTTTAAACTACGTTTCCTGGCAGAAAAAAACAGTGATGGGCCCTAGTCCTACAAACCAATAGGGCACTGTCTTGAGACCATCTCAGGAGATGCCCAGGGAGAGACAAACAGAGTGGATGGTGGAGTGTGGACAGATAGGCCTGGGGCTCAGACAGGCACATGCCCAGTACCCAGGAAACAATGTTTAAAAATATACATGAATAGATAAATTCCCCAGAACCCAGGCATGGGAAGCTTATAACCATGAACGCAGCAGCAGAATTATTCAAGCTGGGTCTTCAGCTCTCAAAAAAAAAAAAAAGGAGAAAACATTAACCTCTAGCTAACTGTCCCGAACTCCAGCCTCTCAGCTATATCCTCCAGTCCCATTCTGGAGGCCAAGTGGGCCAACAGCAAGTCAAGTCTGCAGGGCCAGCAGCTACACCCAGCGATGCAGGATTCAGGCATGCAGGTGACTCATGTGGGCAAGGGAGCACCCCCTGGAGGCCCCAGGGTGCTCCTGCACCAGGAGAGGGAAAGCAGAGGCCATGAGCCGCCGAGGCCTTGCCGGAGGTGGGGCACCGCCACCTCCAGTTTTGCCCAGGGCCACCTTTCTGCTGAGAAGGTCTGGCCTGAGCTAAATACCAGGCTTTTCTAGCGGAAAAAAGGAAGGGGATGGGGGAGGCAGCAAAGAGTAAAAAGCAGTGGGAGGAGAGGACCAGAGAGCTGCAGCTTAGCTGTGCAGAGGGAAGGGAACAAGTCCCTGAGGTCTTGCGTCCCAGCTGAGGCAGCTGCAGAACCTGCCGGCTCTCTCCCCGCTGGGACTCCCACCCTCACCGCAGTCCTCCAGTGAGATAGGGGCTCCCTGACAGTTCTTCCTCCTCATGCTTGAAGAGTTTGGCACCTCAGTCCACTACCCCTGCCCACTGACCCCACACAAGGGTTCAAACTTTGGCCTCCCACAGGGCAGCTGGGGGAAAGGGTTGAGCCCTGGAGGAAGCATGCCAGGCCTGTGGGGAGCTCTGGGTCAAGGGCATCCCTGAATCCACTGCTCCAGCTCGTGGGGCCCACTTGTTACCAGAGCCCGGACGATGAGGATTCCCTGGTTGGCAGGATGGACACCTAACGAAACACAGACGATAAAAGGAGAGACGGGCCCACGCTCCTGCCGCCGGCAGCCAGGTGCCCATGTGCCTGGCAGCACACAGCTACCCGGTCACGCCCTCCACCTGCCCCTAGGCTGACAGCCCCAGTGTGGAAAGTGGGCTAGTCAGAGACAGGCATGACTACGCAGAGCAGTCCCACCCCGAGAGGAGGCACACACAACACACATCTCACGCGTGTGTGTCTGGCAAGAGGGCTGGGCCCAGGGGTCTCAGGCAGGGAGAAGGTCAGGTCAGAAGGCACCCCACCAAGAAACGGCCTGAATACAAATAACCAATGAGATCAATAACTCCCGCAACCCTGGTAATTAAAAATCAAGGGGGAGCACTGGATACATGGAAGGAAGGGGGAACCCCCCTTCTGCCTCTCCCAGGGCCACCCAGTATGTGGCACAGGTTTAGGAAGAGGCTGGGGCGGGGCAGGGACCACAGGCAGAGAATGTGGACAGGCCTGGAGGAAATCTAGCCATGGGAGAAAGGGAACAAGGAGGGGAGGGGAGGGGAGGGGACGTAAGTTTCTTGGAGCTAAGTTTCCAGAAGCATGGGATATTTCCACAGTCTCTGATCCAGGTGGCTCTTCTGGAAGAGAAGCTCTCTTCCCCTGGGAGACCGTCATAGGGCGGTGACTTGCATCTCGAAGCTGGCCAGTAGGCAGAGGTGGTCTGAAGAGCAGAAGGGGTTGGGTAAGCCATTGGCAGCCCAGAGGATCTCTTCAGAGAGGAGGGAGAGCCGGCCCAGGAGCTTGAGAGTTCCATCGTGACAAAGCCTGCGATCTGGAGCACAAAGCGGAGGCCGGTGGGTAAGGCAGCCGCAGCCAAGCTGCATGGGATGGGGGGCCCCGTGGGAGCCACACCTCAGGAGGCTGCGTCTCCTCGGCGGCCCTATCCTCCCTCACGTCCTGCCGCCTCTGGCGGAGGCCTCATTTTCTCAGATATGCCATGATATGTCAGTGAAAGAAGCTGGGTGTCTTCGGTGGGACTGCAGCAAACTAGAGTGCACGTCCAAGCCCAGCATTACAAGATCTTCTGATTTTCCAAGAGAAGCCGAAGTCCAGATTTGCTATGTAAAATTTGATTTCTCAACAGAAAATCCAAACATTTTAAAAGACATGCTTTAAACAAAACAGGCATGGGGCTGATAGACTGCTATACTGTGACTATTGTGAGAGGTGAGAAGACAGGAAATAGGGTTTCTAACCTAAGCAAGTCCCTTACTAACCAGCTGCCACTGAACAAATCCAATAGAGCACTTCCTGGTGCTCTATTTTCATCTTTAAAACGGAGGGACGGGGCTTCCCTGGTGGCGCAGTGGTTGAGAGTCCGCCTGCCGATGCAGGGGACACGGGTTCGTGCCCCGGTCTGGGAAGATCCCACATGCCGCGGAGCGGCTAGGCCCGTGAGCCATGGCCGCTGAGCCTGCGCTCCGCAACGGGAGAGGCCACAACAGTGAGAGGCCCGTGTACCGCAAAAAACAAAAAACGGAGGGATGGCTTGTTCTGCCCACATCTCTCTAATGCTACAAGGATAAAAGAGAAGGCGGGCAAATGGCCTAATGGAAGTATGATGAGGATGACCAGTGTCAGGTAGGTGTGAGATCTGCTCCTTTGCTGGTCAGGTCCCAGCAGCCCAAGCCATGTGATCAAATGCCTGACCTACCATCAGTTCCCAGGGACTCTTGGGGGTGGCTTCTAGGAATCCAGGATCCACCAAGCTTACCAGTTCTGTTCCCATTCTTGCAGGACTCAGCTGAGAAGAAGATGTAATCTACTGTCATTCCAAGACCCAAGGGCATTGTGGTGACCTCTGGGCGGCCATGCTGGGGCAGGAAATGAGTATATACCGAGGTCAGGTGGAGGCAGTGCTGGATGGTGCCTACAGTCCTTCGGGGATGGAGGGGAAGATGTCAGTCAACAAACATTACTGAACTTTTCCCAAGGTCACTTCTCTGTGGGTTTTATCAAGTTTTTTAAGGGATGATCCCAAATAACTCAACCTCAGCAAATGCCTTCCCATGCTAATTAAGAGGCTGAGAGTCTTAGCTAAAATTAGCCTAGAAACAGACACATTTATATACAGTCCTGCTGACATTTCTCACCCCCCACTCTCCTCTTGCTACCTGGTGAAGTATACCTAATGTACCCTTGTCCATGGGTCAGCAAGCTCTTCTGTGAGGCCTTACTCCCAAAAAAGGGCAGGGGCTTTTCATCTGCAAGAACCTAGGTGGGTCACCTCTGGCCTCTGCACACCAGTATGTTCCTCCATAAACTTAGCACACACAAGGGGAAGAGAGAGCTCAGCAAAATGTGTTCGCCCAAATCAGCCCCAGGAAAGCCAACAGGAATCTCTCTAATATACCTCGATGGGGCTGGAGTGCAAGCAGAAGGGAACTGGAAGAAGATTACCTGGGGAAGTCACGCTCAGGCTCAGATATGTCTTCCTCAATGACAGGCTCGGCCCAGCCAGCAGGTCGCTCTGTAGAAGACCGGAGAGAAAGGGTTTTATCAATCACAGACAGTGAAGCAGGGTTAGAACCTTGCACCCTGAAATCCTACTCAGATCCTTGACTGGATTGTTCCAGAAGGGAAAAGGGAAAGAGAAAAGGTGAGGAGAGGAAGAAAACAATGGACCAAAGTGAAGAACCTCAGGAAGCAGACAGACAGAGGTCTCTAACACAGACATCTCTTCCCTGGCTCAGCAACTTCTTAAAAAATTTAAATTCATTCTTTAGGTAATATAGTCACATGGTACAAAAATCAAAATGTAGAGAAAAATATCAGTGAAAAGGCTCCCTCCCACTCTGGGACCTTGCCACTCAATTCCTCTCTCCAGAGGCAACCAATGTTAACAAATTCCTGGTGTATTCCTCCAGAGATTTTCTATCACCACCATCCATTGTGTGCATATATGTATCTGTGTATGTATGCGTATACATATGTATGCACACACACGTATCCATACTTATACACACCTATACATGTATACACACATACACAAAGAAAAAAGACACACATTACCAATATCAGGAGAGAAAGAGGGAATATTATTACAGATCTTACTGACATTAATAGGTATTATGAACTGAATGTTTGTCTCTCCCCAAAATATGTTGAAATCTTAACCCCCAGTGTGATGGCATTAGGAGGTGGGGCCTTTAGGAGGTAATTTGGCCTTGAGGGTGAAGCCCTCATGAACAGGATTAATGCCCTTATAAAAGGAATCCCAGAGAGCTGTCCTTTCTGCCATGTATGGATGCAACAGTAAGTTGGCAATCAGCAACCCAGAGGAGGGTCCTCACTGAAAATGCACCATGCTGGCACCCTGACCTTGAACTTCCAGCCTCCAGAACTGTGAGAAATAAATTTCTGTTGTTTATAAACTACTCAGGCTGTAGTGTTTTGGTATAACAACCCAAACTAAGAAAAGGATAACAAGGATCAACAAAATTGACAAACCCTTAGCTAGACTGACCAAGAAAAAAAGAGAAAACTCAAATTACTAAAACCAGGAGTGAAAGAGGGGGCCATCAAACCAACCTTAAGAAATAAAAAAATTATAGGGATACAATAAACAATTGTATACCAACAAATTAGATGACTTAGGTAAAATGGACAAATTCCTAAAAAGACAAAAACTACACAAACTGACTCAAGAAAAAGAAGAAAATCTGAATAGTTCTATAACAATTAAAGAGACTGAATTAGCAATTTAAAAATTCTCACAAAAAGCCCAGGCTCAGATAGCTTTACTAGTGAATTCTGCTAAACATTAAAAAAGTAATATGAATCCTTCACAAATACTTCCAAAATATAAAAGAGGGAACACTTCCCAACTCATGCTATGAGGTATTATTCTGATATCAAAACTAGACAAAAACATCACAAAGAATGAAAACTATAGACTAATATCGCCTATGAATGTAGATGCAAAATGCCTCAACAATTACAGTTCTGTGATTTATAAGAAATGTATATTTGGTCATTCAGATGACCAAATATATATTTCTCATATATAGTCAGTCTTCATATACAGTCTTAGTCCACAGTTGCTGGTTCAAAGCTCCCCAAACCCTTAGAATTTCCTGAGTGTTGAGAGTGAGCAAGGTGCCTTTTGTTATGTTCATGAGGCAATTTTGGAAAATACCTAAGGTTGGGGGCTGGTTGCCAATGGAACCAACCATGTGATTAGAGGAACTTTCAGTCCCACCCTATGACCTCTAGGGAGCGGAGAGAGGTTGGAGGTGGAATCAATCACCAATGACTAAGGATTTAATAAATCATGCCCATGTAATGAAGCCTTCATAAAACCCAAAAAGGACAGGGTTTGGAAAGCTTCCAGGTTGGTGAACTTATGGAGATTCGAGGGAGAATGGTGCACCCAGAGAGGGCATGGAAGCTCCACATCCCTTCCTACATACCTTGCCCTATGCATCTCTTCTGTACAGCTGTTCCTGAGTTATATCCTTTTATAATAAACCAATGATCTAGCAAGTGAAATGTTTCTCTAAGTTCTGTGAACCACTCTAGCAAATTAATCTAACCCAAGGAAAGAGGGGATAGTGGGAACCTCTGATTTATAGCCAGTCGGTCAGAAGAAGCACAGGGAACAACCTGGTCTTTTGACAGGCACCTGAAGTGTTGGAGGGGTGGGTCTTGTAGAACGGAGCCCTTAAGCTGTGGAATCTGATGCTGTCGCTGGGGAGACAGTGTCAGAATTGAGTTGAATTATTTGTTGGCGTTGGGGGAAACTCCTCCTCCCCCATGTTGGAAAATGAGTCTCAGAACAATATACTGGCAAACTAAATCCAGCAAAATAGAAAAATGACTATATACTATGACCAAATACGATTTATCCTAAAAATGTAAGGTTGGTTTAACATCTGAAAATCAATTAATATAATACATCATATTAACAGAATACTGAAGAACAAAAACCACATGATTATCTGAATAGTCACAGAAAAAATATCTGACAAAATCCACTCCTTTATGACCAAAAAACAAACCCACAACCCTTAAAAAACTAGGAATAAAAGAGAACTTCCTCAATCTGGTGAAGGGAATCCACAAAACACAAACAAATAAAAAGCAAACAAAAAAACCTCATGGCTAACATCATACTCAATGCTGAAAGACTGAAAACTTTACCCCTAAGATCAGGAATAAGACAAGAATATTCGCTGTCACCACTCAACACTGTAATGAGAGTTCTAGCCAGGACAATTATGGAAGAAATAAAATGCATCCGAATTGGAATGGAAAAAAGTAATACTATTTCTATTTGCAAGGTGACATGATCTTATATATAGAAAATCCTAAGAAATGCACTAAAAAACTATTAGAACTAATAAATGAGTTTGAGGGACTTCCCTGGTGGTGCAGTGGTTAAGAATCTGCCTGCCAATGCAGGGGACACGGGTTCGAGCCCTGGTCGGGGAAGATCCCACGTGCTGCGAAGCAACTAAGCCCATGTGCCACAACTACTGAGCCTGCGCTCTACAGCCCGAGAGCTGCAACTACGGAGCCCACGTGCCGCAACTACTGAGCCCACGTGCCACAAGTACTGAGCCCACGAGCCACAACTACTGAAGCCCATGCGCCTAGAGCCCCTGCTCCACAACAAGAGAAGCCACCGCAATGAGAAGCCTGTGCACCACAACGAAGAGTAATCCCTGCTCATCGCAACTAGAGAAAGCCCACGTGCAGCAATGGAGACCCAACGCAGCCAAAAATAAATAAATTTATTCATTTAAAAAAAATTGAGTTTGAAAGATTGCAAGATACAAGACTGATATACAAAAATTGCATCTCTATACACTAGCAATGAACAATCCAAAAATGAAATTCAGAAAATATTTCCATTTATAAAAGTAACAAAAGGAATTTTAAGTAGTTACAAATAAATTTTACAAAAGAAGTATAAGACACACTGAAAGCTATAAAACATGGAAAGAAATTAAAGATCTAAATAAATGGGAAAACTTCCATGTTCACTGATCATAAGATAATACTGTTAAATGGCAACACTTCCCAAACTGATCTACAGATCTGTAAATCCCTACCAAAATCCCAACTAATTTTTTTGCACAAATTGACGTGGTGATCCTAAAATCCACATAGAAATGTATAAGAGACCCAGAATAGCCAAAATAATCTTGAAAAACAGCAATGAAGTTACAAGATTTACACTTCTCTATTTCAAACTTATACAAAGCTAAAATAATCAAGGCAGAGTGGTACCGGCATAAGGCTAGGCATATAGATGAATGGAATAGAACTGAGAGTCCAGAAACCCATAGGTCCACTGTTGATTTTTTACAAGGGGAGGGGTAAAGGGAAGATAACTGCTAATGAATATGGGATTCCTTTTGGGGGTGATGAAAATGTTGTAAAATTATATTGTGATGATGGTTCCACAACTCTGAATATACTAAAAGCCACTGATTTGTACACTTTAAATGGGTGAATTTTATGGTATGTGAATTCCACCTCAATAAAGTTATTTTTAAAAAAAGGTAAGAGAATGTTATGGACAACTTCATGCCAATAAATTTGTTAATTTATATGAAATGAAATATTCCTACATTTTCCCTGTTAAATTGTTTTCTTTTTGTTGCTATTATAAATAGGGTCTTCTAAAAATTACATCTTATAACAAATATATCATTATTTTATTATATGAATACTATTGATTTCTGTATATTAATATTCTGCCCAGATACTTTCCAGAATTAATGCTAATAATAGTTGTTAGGTGATTCTCTTGGATAACCAGTTATATAACCATATTAACAGCAAGTAATAGTTTACCCTCTCCTTTCCATTGTTTACTTCTATTTTCTTGTCTATATTTCTATGTTCTATTTCTAATTCTGTGGCTGGTGTCTCTCACAGTTGAATGACAGTAGTCATCCCTATCTTGTTCCCAACTTTGACAGGAATGCTACTAGATTGTCTTCTTTAAGCAAGATGCTCATTTTTGGATTGAGATGAATGCTTTTGTTTTTTTTTCTTTTTCAGGCATCTGGCGGCTCCACGCCCCTTCCTCCATGGTGCACCAAAGTGCTGACTGACCAAGATAAATGTATTTTAAGGGTATAAGGAATTATCTAACTTTTCCTTAAGAAGGTTCTTTTTAAAAGAATCTGGAATAGATGTTGAATTTTAACAAACGTCTCTGACATCTACAGGATGACATGCATTTCTATTTTTTAATAGATTTCATATATTTATTAGCATGATAAATACATTAATAGATTTCCCAATACTGAACTACCTTCATATTTCTGATAAACTCTATTTGGGCATAGTATATTGCTCTTGAAATGTGATGTTAGATTCTGTTTCCTGATCTTCTATGTACATTTTTTGCATCAATATTCGTAAGTGGAGAATATTAAGGTCTGTAGTTTTCTTTTCCTGTGTAACTGTTGTCAGGTGTTGGTGTCAAATACTTCTTTTGTAAAAATAACTTGGCCCCCTTCTGCTGTGCTCTTTAACAATTTAAACAGTAATGGAATTACAAGTTCTTTAAAGGTTTGATGATGTTCTCCTATCAACATGAACATGGTGTTTTTGTGGGACTGTATCTCTGAGAACTTTCACTATTTTTCACCCTGTGGTAATCTATTTATGTTATGTCTCTCTTTCACAATCAGTTTTAGTAAATTACATTTTCTAAAATTAACATAGGCCATTTACGTTTTCAATTTCTTTTGCACTCAGTTGAGAAAAGAACCCCCTTATAATCCTCTTAATTCTTCTGCATCTGAATACCTTTACTTGCTCCTCCCCTGCCCCCTTAAATAGGTTAGCTAATCTGACAGCTGTTTTTCACCCAAAAAACCGATTTTTAGAGCTTATTAGTCCTACTGTTTTTCTGTTCTCTAAATTATTTTCATTTTCATCTTCTGCTTTCTTTCAGCTTGTTCTCTTTTCTAACTTGGGGGATACTTAATTTACTTACTTTAATCTTTTCTTACCAATATAATTCTCTGATTCAAGATATTCTATATAATTCTATGAATTTTTCACTGAACGCTATTTTAGCTATATACCACAAATATATGGTATTTTCATTATTGTTATTTTCTACACACTCTGCAGTTTGTTTAAATTTCATCTTTGACCCAAAAGTTGTTTGAAATTTTTTAAATGTCCAGATGATAGCATTCTTTTAACTTCTATTTTTAATGCATGTGTGATCACGGAAAGTTGGCTATACTATTTCTACTGTTTGAAATTTACTGATTTTTTTTGTGGTAGTCTGATATATGGCCAATTCTCAGGAATTTCCTGTGAATATTTTAAAAGATGTCTTTGCTCTGCTTTCAGTGCTCAGAGTTTGATATGTATCCATCAGATTTACCATACAACATGTTATTTAAGTCTTCTATATTCTCAGTTATTTTTTATCTACTTGAACTATTGTGAACTGAGAAAGATGAATTAAAACCTTCAACCATTAGTTATTTTCTGACTATTATTCCTGTTAAATACTGCAGTTTCACTTTGTGATGACTGATGTGATGTTATTTGGAACATAAATGTTCCTAACACTAATATCTTCATTTTGAATCAGAAAAATCACAGTGACCAGCAGGATATTGAAAATGGTTTCCTCTTCAGCAAGAGGCAAGCTAATTTAGGCTTCTGAATCATGTAAGAGGTCAGGAATCAGAGGTACCATTACTCCAGAAAAGAGGTGGGAGGTGAAAATCAAAACTGGCACAATGAACTCACCAGTCAATTAGAACCATCCCTTACACAGAGCCATTACGTTTTCATGTCTCATTCCTAAATGTGAATGGACACCTGATGGAATCTTTGGGAACAAACAGTGGGGTAGGAAGAAACTAACTCTTAATTAAAAGAACCTTGGAAGGAACAGATGGAATTTTAAAAATTATCATCCTCAGTAGTAGAAAGGCAATATTGCATTCATTAAAAAAAAAACCAAAAAACAATGGTATAAAAAAAGAAGGAACTTTTAAAAGGAGATTTGGAAATTAAAAATATAATGGCAGGGCTTCCCTGGTGGCACAGTGGTTGAGAATCTGCCTGCCAATGCAGGGGACACGGGTTCGAGCCCTGGTCTGGGAAGGTCCCACATGCCACGGAGCAACTAGGCCCCTGAGCCACACTACTGAGCCTGCGCATCTGGAACTTGTGCTCTGCAAAGAGAGGCCGCAACAGTGAGAGGCCCGCACACCGCGATGAAGAGTGGCCCCCGCTCACCGCAACTAGAGAAAGCCCTCGCACAGAAATGAAGACCCAACACAGACTAAATAAATAAATAAATAAATATATATATATATATATATATATATATATATATATATATATATATATATATATATATAATGGCAGAAATTTAAAATCACTAGAAGGAATGAACAAGCTGAGAGCATCTCACAGATGGTAGATTCTAATATCCAATTAACAGTAATTCCAAAAAGAGAAAGCAGAAGATAGGAAATTATTGAAGAAATATTACCAGCAAAATTATGTGACTTGAAATAAATTAGTTTCCATTTGAAAGGGCCATGGAGTATCCAAAATAATGAATGAAACCAACACCCTGAGTAGGGTAAACCATCATGAGATTTCAGAAATCAAGGGATTACAGATAAGAACCAGAAAGTCTCAGAGAGGCAAAATAGGTGATATACAAAGAAAGGATCAAGAATCAAAATGGCAGCAGACTTCTCATTAGCAATGCTGGAACCTGCAAGACAATGGACTGATTTCCAAACTAGACATTTACACTTGGCAAATTTTCATATTAGTGTGAGGATAAAAAAAATCAAGTCTTTTTTTAGTACATGAAAAGAAAAACAAAAAAGAAAGAAAGAAAACTGCTTCTCTCAACACCAGGTTCTACCCATGCAGCACTATGTACAAATGGCACTGCTCCTGCAGTTACATGGGACTCAAGGCCTCTGCCTGTCCCACCAGGCCACATGAGCACATGGGCCACAACTGCCTCTACCTGAGCTGCAACATCTTCCTGGACCATTCAGCACTGGCAGCAGCCAAGCAAGTAAGTTCTTCTGCAAGTGTACTTGGGAAGAGGATAATAAGTTGTGCAGGGATGGGCCAGTGAAGGAGCTGGATTCCGAACTTTCCTGGTTCAAAAACTGATCAGATAGCCTTTCCTCTGTGGCCATCTGGTCAGTTTGTTAATAATAGTTTACGGAAGTCATTTATTAGCAACTGTTTTTTCCTAGAATGCACTTAATTGGGCACATGGTTTATTTTTACATGTTAAAAGACCTGAAGCTCTGGAGATAAATGGAAATGTGCAAGTGCTCATGAAAAAGAAAACAGAGTAACCCCTTTCAGTGTCTTTAAGAACCATACTGGAAAGAATAAACCACTACTAATTAAAAATATTTACAAGAGGGGGACTTAAAATTTAGATTCCCATCTTATGAATTATTCCTTCACAAAGGGAGTTGGGGAGAGTGAGAATCACAATTTTTTTTTATTATACAACTTGTGTGATGTAGAACACTCCAGCACAATGCAACGTCAATTTGTTGGAAAGTTAGACCATCACTCCCCAGCACTGTAGCTACTTTGGCAATTCAGATGCTTCCCATTAAAGTCAGTGTCACAGTCAACTTGGCAAGTTTGAATGTCTACAGTTGAGTTGGATGACTCTGATATTGGACTGGAAATATTATTTGTTAGCACATCTAAACAAATCCTCTAGAAAAAAAGATCACACACTATGATCTCCTTGTACTGCACCTGAAGTCTTTCTACTCATGGTCTAAAACTGGTGGTAGGTTTTTAGATTTGGAGTCCTTAAAAGAGATTCATCAGGACCCTATTCGGCCCTGGGTGGGGATACTAAACAAATGGAAGGGTACGTTCACAGTATGTGGAGGATGGGTGTGTTTAACCAAATTTAATCTCAATTTTGAAAATACTGCTATTATTGGGTACTGTTAGTGAACTGGATATTTTCCCCCATATAATGATTCTACTTACAAAGTGATTGTCAGTGTATTTTAAAGGTTCTTATTTTGTTATTAAATTGAAATGCTTATTTTATGTTTCAAGTACAGTACTGATTTTTTAAAAATAACCTATTCTTAACATGGAATTACCTATGTGGGATCCTACTACTGTTTAACTTTAGGATTTTGTATTCTTTTTTTTTTTTGGCGGTACGTGGGCCTGTCACTGTTGTGGCCTCTCCTGTTGCGGGACGCACAGGCTCAGCGACCATGGCTCACGGGCCCAGCCGCTCCGCAGCATGTGAGATCTTCCCAGACCAGGGCACGAACCCATGTGCCCTGCATCAGCAGGCTGACTCTCAACCACTGTGCCATCAGGGAAGCCCAGGATTTTGTATTCTTAAAACATTGAGCCACTGCTTCCCTGCCTGAGCCCAACTGATCCAAGCACTTATCCCAGTTCCTAGCACACGCCAGTCGCTCTATGCATGGTGGCCACCACTATTATTATTGCTATCACCACAGTTGTAATAATACACTAGCTTTGCAATTAAAAAAAAAACAAAAAAAAAACAAGCCATTGAAATGTTCACTGCTCTTTGCAAAATGCCAATTCAAGTTAAATTCCTTCAAGAAAAAAATGAATTCATTGCTTACCACCAGTCCTTTTACTATAGTTTTCTCAGTCATTGCTTGGTTGTCTTAAGTTTCTTAAGTTTCTTGGTTGTCTAGCAGTTTCTTCATGAAAGGCTTTGGGTTGAGTATAAAATTTTTGACCATACCGTCTTTCTTTGAAACCTTGCTCTCCTGTGTTCCAGAGTCGAATGTTAATGTTAAGAAATCTGAAGCCTACCTGATTATTTTTACCTTTAAAAATAGCCCAATATTTTGGTTCTGCCCAAACGATTCTTTTATCTTTGACTTCTGTTAACTTCACTAAGATGTCTTACTGTTGACTCTCCTATGTCATTTTTTACTGAGACATGGTATATCCTTCTCAATGTGGAGTCAGATCTCTTGATTTTGGGAAAATCTTCCCTGAATCATACCTTTAAATATTCCCTTTGTGCTATTATACTGGATTTCTTCTTTGTGAACTCGAACTATGTGTATGTTGAATCTCTTTAACTTCCACTACTGTTATTTTCTTTCTAGTGCTTTTTATCCTTCCTGGCCTCTGCCTCTTGCCTTGTTTTCAGCAGTGCCTATTCTCTCTTGGACTGCTTCTAATTTTGTATTCATTATGTGATTCTTAAATTTTTTATTCCACTTTTTTCCTGAGCTCTGCAGTTTACATTTCATCTACTGATGTCTTGCCATGTGCTTGAACTTATTTTATAAAAGCAATTATTTTATTTTTGCACTCTTATGTTATAAAGACAATTGCTTAATTTTTTTTATTCATGGGAAAATAATCATAATGTTCATATGCTCCATGGCAACAACTTTTATCTTCGAAGTATTCTTTATCTGCCTTTTACTTTTCCCGCTCTTCCACCTCTTTTTCTTATAGTATTTTAGTACAGATCTCACGCTGGCTCCTTTTGGGCAGTCCAGCTTGGAATTAGTTGAGGTTTTTTTTTTTTTTTTTTTTTTTTTTCCTGTACGCGGGCCTCTCACTGTTGTGGCCTCTCCCGTTGCGGAGCACAGGCTCCGGACGCGCAGGCTCAGCGGCCACGGCTCACGGGCCCAGCCGCTCCGCAGCATGTGGGATCTTCCCGGACCGGGGCATGAACCCGTGTCCCCTGCATCGGCAGGCGGACCCTCAACCCCTGCGCCACCAGGGAAGCCCTAGTTGAGGTTTTTATGTACAAGCTATTGGTACAAAGCTATTTGTATTTTATGTACAAGCTATTGGTACAAAGCTTATACATAAGCCTGGGTACGCTTATACATAAGCCTGGGTACGCATTCCAAGTAACAGGCATTTTTCCTTATGACGTAGGGTTGTGTGTGAGTCCTGTTCATCTTTACTTCCCCCTAGCCAAAAGAAATATGCAGTTTAAGTATTACACCTCCCCCCACCACTTAAACAGACTGCTTCGTGCAAATTTGGCTTGATTCCTTCATCAGTCTTTCCTCTACTGCCTCTTTGGACCAAAAGAGGTTCAGACAATATCCTTTCACAACCTGTGCATCTTATTCTTGTTGATGAAACAAGGGATTTTGACTTCGTGCCTCGGGGTACGCTCCTCACCTTGGAGAAAGGCACCCTGCTGGTTCTTTTGGAGATCCATATGGCCCCACAGACCAGTCTCTCCATACCTGCTCCAGCACCCCTGCATGACCTCCAGTGCTTCTTGCAACCATTCCACCTGTGCTGTGGTTCATGATTTCAAATATCTTCAGGTCTCCTAGCTTTCTCAAAGATGGAGTTTGCATTTCTCTTTTTCATTCTCCTTGTCGCTTTGGAGTGTTTTCAGAGACAAGAAGGGGAGAACATCAAGCATACTCTGCTACTTACAACCTGGAAGTTCTCAGTAGGAGTAACTTGTTATCACATCCAGGAGTACTGTCACCTTATGATTTTCAAAGCCATCAAGTGTATTTTCTCTCTTAAACATGCTGTATACATGCTAGTTATTAGCAACTTAATACTAAAAAGCTTGTGGCTTACTCAAGGTCTCAGAGCTAGTTAGAACCCAGGTCTCTTGATTCCTGGTCCATGTTCTGAACACATTGCACATGGCCGGTGAACTCCACTGACCTTCCTCCTAAGCATACTTATTACCAGAAGCTGATCTCTAAGAATTATACCTAGAAAAGACTAAGAAACCACATAACTGACAAATATCAGAGGTGCAGAGGAAAGAGGACCAAGCTTAGTTGGAACAAGTTAGGGAACAAGCTTAGTTCCCATTACCTGGCTTAGTATCTGTCACTCCTTCCATAAGAAGCAGTCCTACAGGTCGCTGACAGGCGATGCTGCAGAAGCGGAAACGTAGCAGGAAGTCTCGGCTATACTTACGTTTCTCTGTAAACCAGGAAAAGCCATACAGTGAAAGACAGGAAGAGGAGCCACATGCTGAGACTTCCTTAATACCAAGAAGCTTACAAGTAGGGACACAGAGGAAGTCTGGCTCTGAAGACAAGGAGATTTTCCAATGGCTATGATTTAAAGTTGTCCATTTCATTGGGTGACCATGAGGAGGACAATGAAAAAAACAAAGGAACGTGCTAAGAGAATTGAGGGAATTACACTTTCTCTTGTCACTGAAAAATGGGCATGGAGGGACAACCAACCAAGAATGTGGCATGTGCTCACCTGATTTCTTGGGGTGACAGGAGGTGACATACTGACAGCAATCAGTGATGCCCAGGGAGCTGGGCCATAGTGGGGCCTGCAGCTTCCTCTGATAAAGCTGATGGGAGAAGTCTTCCTGTCCAGATACCTACAAGGAAAGAGCGGATGGGAATAAGGAATCTGAGATGGAAAAAGGAAATAGCCCATGTTTTGGGACATGCAGACAAACATACACACACACACACACACACACACACACACAGTCACATACTATGTACGTAACACAAGCAAAACACATAAGTCTCAGGGGAAAGTTAAAAATAAGGAGCTATTTAAAACCATTATTTTATTTTTTTTACTAGAAACACTGAAATATCTATGAGACAGGAATAAGGGGTTAAGAGAGTGAGGTATGTGAGTCAAAGAGAACAGAACTATATGAACATATGGTCCCCTAAATTTCAGCTCAGAAAAATCTACACTACTCTGCCCAGGGAATGTCAACTTTCAGGGGCTTTAATTTGCAGTGGGAAAAGGTTTATCCTGATCTTTGGATCTTCTGTATCAAAGTCTAGCATCTTAAGCCTATTATTGGGAAACCACGGGGTCAAACCAAATGGGAAATTCACCAAAGCACTTTACCGTATCTACGTCACCATCCTCGGTCAAAGCCAATGAGCAGCCTGGGAACGGACAGAACGTAGTAGGGGAAACATTCGGCAACATCAGTCATCTGCATATCTCCAACGTGTGTAGCAAAACCCCCTTTATTTCATTTAACAACAACAAATATTTGAATGCCAGCTATGTGCAAGACACTAGCTAAGTGCTGGGAGAGAGCAGTGGCAGACACAACCTCTCTGCCCCTCGAGGACATACATTTTCAGAATGCCATCAGAAGCAAAACACACCTTCAATTCAATGGCCATATACTAACTGTGTGACTCTGGACAAGTGAGTCAACTCTCTTGGGTTCAACACGCTCTACTATTGAATGGGATAATAATACCACATACAATTAAGAATCCTGGTAACCATAACTACTACCAGTTACTGACTGCTTCCTTTGAAGCAGAAACTGGAAAACACTGTGTGCATTATTTTATGTAATCCACCAAAGAAAACCCTCTGAAGTAGGTCCCATTATATCCCCAGTGTATGACGAGGCAAATGGGGCTTATGGAAGTGAAGTAACTTGCCCAAGGTGGCAGAGCAGGCATCTGAACGCAGGACTATCTGGCTTCAAGATGGTGCTCTTAATCACTATGCTTAACGGCAGCTGTCACGTGGTAGGCACTTAGTAAATTCTTCTTCCCATTCCCTGAGCCCCTTGATAACAGCAGCTTCCTGGCAGGATAATGCCTTTCTCTGCGCATGTAGCAACCAGGACATCGCTGGCACTTGAGTAACCTCATTAAAATAAAAGCCCAAAGTGCTCAACAATAATTCAGTCATTTTATGTCTTTTCTCTCCTGTGCCTTGCCAAAAGTTAAGCAACAAATTGGATCAGCAGGGGCAAAAGAGAGGAACAAGGAGATTAAGTGACATGTAAAGAAATCAGCACAAGCTGAATGCTCCTCAGTAGGGCTAAATAAACTACAATAAAACTATAAGATACCTAGGTTATAAACATTCAGCAGTTAAAAGGAATGAGACAGATACATATGTACATTGTTGAGTGGAAAAAAACAAGCTACAAAATGAAATATACGTAATATATCACATTTATAAACACACACAGTACATTATATACCAGCTGTTAGAAGCAATCACAGCATAGTATTGGAGGGCAAGAGCTCTGGGGCCAGACTACCTGGTTACAAATCCTGGCTCCACCACTCACTACCTGCAAAAACTAGAGTAAGCAAATTGCCTAACTTCTCTACACCTTAGCTTTTTCATTTATAAAATGGAAGGAATGACAGAAATTGTGAAAATTAATGAGCTAATACATGTAAAGTGCTTAAAATAGCACCTGGCACACAGTAAGTGCTTAATAAATGTAGATTATAATTACATCATCACAACAGCTTAGATACTACTGCAAATGCATAGAAAATGACCTGGAAGAACACCACCAAACTTTGAACAGTTATTACTTGACTCTAAGTGGAGACATGGGAAATGTAGGTAATAAAGGGGACTTTGGTCTTATTTTAAAATGTCTGAATCCTTAAAGGGATGCACTTGTGTACTTACATGCACTTACATATATACTTATGTACTTGTAAATTAAACATAAGTTATTGATAAAAACTGAAAGGATTCCAATATACCAAAGGCACTCACGAGCTCCTAACTTCCAGGCTTGGGTACCAGATATCAATAGAACAAGAAAAAGCCAGAGGAAGCCAGAACAGGTGTAACTGAGGTCCCTGCCACAGAAGCAACACCAGATGCCAACACCAAAATCTCTCCCTAAGCCAACCCCACAGTGGCCTCTCCCATTTCACCTTCCAGGCCGGCATCCCATGGTACTGGAGTTCTCCATCCCTGATGAAGTTGTAAAGAGGTGAATCAGGGACAGAATTCAGGTCCCCACACAAGATGATGGGGCAGTGGCTGCCATCTGACAACCTGGCCACCTTGTCCACTTCAGCCAAGAAAATGGCCATCTGGGCTAGCTTGACATCGCCCCGACGTGGGTTGTACAGGACGTGAGTATTTGCCACACATAAGGGGGCCACTGAGACTTGCCCCAGGCCTTCTGGGACTAGTGGCTGCAGCAGCAACACTAAGCCCACATTGTCCCGATTGAGGAGCTCCAAGCCAGGCCGAAAGTACTCCACAGGGCTGGCGCAGAGCAGACGGAATCGCGTGGGCTTGTAGCAGACAGCACAGCCATCTGTCTTACACCCGGTCCTCCTCTTGTAGAAACAGGTAAAGCCTGCAAGGAACACCCCACCAAGGAGATGGGTCAGAGTCCTTGAAGATGGGTTAGGGTCCCTCTACCCAGTGGCAGTAGCCCAGGCATGTGTGCCTAATGCGTTGCTCCTGCAGTTCAATAAGGGGAGTCCTTGCCCTTGCCAATTCCTTGGTTCTGCAGAGGCTCCCTTACAGTTGTAACCACATGACTGAGTGGCTAGAAGGGGAAGAAGGGACAGAAGGGTATGAAGCAATAACCTGACAGGAAAAGCATGGACTCTAGGGTCAGACAGGCTCCACAACCTATGAGTTTCATATTTATAGCTTTGTGACCTTGAGCTAGTCACACAAATTTTCTGAACCTCAGTTTCCGCACTGTAAAATGGGGATAATAATATTCAGCCTCACAGGGTTGGTTACTTCAAGGATTAAATGGAAATATATGTCAGAATTGCTTTAAAACTTCAGGACTCTCCTCACCCACACAAAGAAGCTAGCTCACAGATGAGACTGAGGGTTTACTGAGATGAAAGAAAGATACAGTGCATTCAGGAGAGAGCAGACAGGGCTGCAGGAAGGAAGACTGGCAAACGTGCCAGGGAGCGGCATTACCCATCATTCTCAGAGAGGGCTCCAGCTGCTGCCAGTAATGGTCTTCCTGGACTTCCTGGAGACACAAGATCTGGGAAATGACAAGGAATCCAATCACTCCAGCGTAATGGAGGGCCCTGGAGTACGACTCCCACCCCAGGAGCAGGCACTGAAGCCACATGGGAAGCTGCTGTGGGTCTCAGGCTGGGTCACACTGAAACCTCCCCTGGTGCTGACTCTTCCCTGATAGCCACTACCAGCAAGAACAGGCCCAGAGTTAAGCTGAGATCAGATACATGCGCTGGATCTTCCTGCTCCTTGAATCCCTCGCGTCTCCCTGCCTGCACAAAGGTGCTAGAAAGTGTACACCCACGGACAGTCTTCTTAGCATCTGCCCCAAACTCATTACACCAGGCAGGCAAGCACCAGTCCTAGGCAGGAGGCCAATCATATGAACAGCTGTGGGGTTCAATTCATTTTCTAAGAGCATTGGGACAGCCAGGGTCCAGGGCAAATGCAGGATGGCACATCTCCCCATCTTCACTCACATCGGGGTCCCAGTGCTGGAATTCCTGCATGAGATTCGCAAAGCGGTAGTTCCAGCTGAGGATGTCTGGATGGCAATGCAGATAGAGCTCTGAGCTCTGCTGCATCAGGTCCTGAGCCAGGATGTTATAGGACATCAGAGTGAACTGGAACTGAGGGCCATCCCCCGCCTCCAGGCCCTGAGCATCTGGCTGAGTGGAGAAATCCTCCCATTCTCGCCACAAGATTTCTGCAAAGATGTCGGGAAGAAGAGGTCCATGGTAAGTCCATGTTATTCACAGGGCCCACCATCTCCACTCCTGACTCCATGATACTGCGACGAGTTCCTTTTTTCATTTTCCCTGTCATTCATCCCTTTCTGTGGTGATTTGAACAACACTCTAAGGACATTCTCAGACAAGACAATAAACTCCACAAAGCCTAAGATAATCTTGGCCTGTTCACCACTGTATCCCTAGTACCTAGCATAGTACCTGGCACCTAGTACAAGTTCACTAAATATGGCCAACAATTTCTCACTTCTGATAAATCCATGGGTCTCTGGGGAATCACTCAGACGAATGTGCTTAATAGTCATCTGAGATTAAAGACATTTCTAGAGTAATCTCAGCCTTGGGTGTTTTCTGACCTCTAAACCTGATAATGCCTACAGAGCCAGAAACCATAATGTGTCTCCCATGTGCCCTCGAGCAGGGAGCTGCAGAGTGGATTTCAAACCTATGTGAGCCACAGCACTCATTCTCCAAAGTCTAATGGAAGCCCGACATATAACACAGATAAAAATGGAGTCATCCTGGTCGAGGCAGAGAGTGGAGCCCTGAGCGCTCTCCACCGCTACCCCAGGTCACCTCCAGAGAACCAATAATGTAGAGAATCAGAGCTATGGTCTGCTTTCAGTTCTGCCACTACCTAGCTATGTGACTTTAGGCATGTCCTGCTACCTCTCTGTGCCGTGATCACTTCATCTGAAAGGCCACGGGGCTGGATGAAATGCTCTCTAAGGCCCCTCTGGATCTGCCACTGCAGGAGTCTCAGAAAAACAGAATGCAGCAGCAGAGCTCCACACAAGAGAACTTTAGCAGTGACTGTGTGCACATCCGAGACAACCTGCTGCCCCGGCTCACCCAGCCGGTTGTCAGACTCACCATGATATGGGATTTCCACTGGGGGAGGCTGCAACTGCCCCAGGCCCTCAAAGGACCAGATGGGAGCCTCTTCCTGGGGCACAGGCTCCGGTGCTATGCTCCAGGCCACCACTGCGGGGTCCTCTTCCCACTGCTCTGCAGCCAGGGCACCCACTGGGAGGACAGCACAGTCTGCATACCGGGGGCCGGTCTGCACCGGGACTTCTGCCCACGTTGGGCCCTCGACCTCTGGCAGTGGCTCCTCTCCTAGCACCTCAGGGAAAGACTCCTCCAGGTTCTCTGCTGCCCACAGGTCACTCAGCTGCCTGCTGGACCACTTGTCTTCTGAAGCAGCATCCTGTTCTCCAGGATTATCCATCAGGTGCGCCAGGCTGCTCTCGGCTACTCCCTTATCTACAAGCAGACCCTCGCTCACAGTTGAGAGTGCCTGGCTTGACCCTTCTTCTTGCCACTGCTGCAGCAGGCCCTCACACTCCTCCTGGTCGGGGCCCCGAGGGGCCATGGCAAAGTCGCCGTCTACCTGGGGGGACGAGCTCTTCGCCAGGAAGGCATTTTTTCGACATGTGAAGAAGGCATCTAAGAAGAAAGCCAAGATACCATGTTATAAGATGACAGCATCACCCAACCCATGCTCTTCTCCCAACTTCTAGTAAGTCTCATACAAGCAAGAATCATGTCCACCTTGCTCATCACTGTACCATCACTGAGCCTGCCCATTTTAGTGCCTGGAACGTCATCATCACCAGAGCAAAGTGCTTACTATGTGCCAGGCACTGTTCTAAATGCTCTACAAGTATCAACCAATTCATATGGTAGGGATCTGATAAATATTCAGTGTGTGAATGAAAGAATGGCTATCCCACATAATCTAGGACAGAGATGGTCACATACAACCACACTCCTTTTATCTAGAGGTTAAGATTCCTATTAACATCAACTCTCTGGTTCTAAGAGCCGTATTACACTGGAACCAGCACTTGACCATGAGTCAGAACTGTGGGTTATGGCCTAGCACTGAAATTAACAAAGCTATGTGACCTTGGACAATGGCCCTAGTGAGATGGACTCACTCTTGACTGTAAAATGAGGACAAGGGAAGTTTGAACTAGATAATCCCCAAGAGCTTTTCTAGTTCTATAAATCCACTAATCTATGAATGCATTCTAAAAGAAAAAGGCCTAAAGTAGACAAAAAGGGTGTCTCAAAATCTGTACAATCTCTCTCTTAGCAAAGGCCCTGGGTCCTCTTCTCAAATCTATTTATTCTACTCATAAATCTTCACAGACTTCATTATCATCTTTCCCATTCCATAGTACTCTAGCGGCTGTAAATCGGAAGGTGCCAACAACTGACAGCAAGAGACAGCTGCCACCTCTCTGCTACGGCAGCCACCGTGACAGCCAACAGGCAAAAAGCAGGTGGGAAAAACTATAAAACTGGAGCCCTCAAAATCCAAGCACAGTATTTTGGTGCAAACAAAACCTCCCCCCAGCAACACACACTAAGTCACTTATTTTTAGCATAGGACAAGTGACATGTATGATGATGACCCTCAATCACCAGAGATTTATTTTATCAGCTCTTTTTTTTAAAAGGCAAGAAAAACTTCAAAATGGTTCAAACGTTGAAAGACACTATCTTATTTAGGGTCTATGTGGATTTACGTCCCTCAAACCTGTGGTTTTTCAACCAGGGGTGATTTTGCCCTCAGGGAACATTTCTGCATTGTCTGGAGACAGTGGTCGTCACAACTGTGGGGATGCTACACTGGCATCTAGTGGTTATAGGATGAAGATACTGCTGAATATTCTACAGTGCAAGAGACACCTCCACAACGAACTACCCAGGCCCAGACGTCAACAGTACTGAGATTGGGAAACCCTGCCCTAAACCCATGGGCTGGGTTGCTGGCCTTAGTCTCAGGAACTTATTAATTCCCTGCCCTTTGAAACATCCTCTATGTGTATCGCTTGGCAGAAGTTCTTTGATTTATATGTGTGAGGTTATTAGTTTTCAAACTCAGCAGGTTTTGGTTGGTGGTGGTGGTTTGTTTTTCAGCAGCAGAATTCTTTTATTAAAAGAAAATCTGTAGAAACCAAATGTACAAATACAAACGGGACTACTTTAATAGGTGTGTGCAAGTGGGTGGGGGGAGGCGGCCCTTCCTCTGACATACCTAAAACTCTGACTACTGGTCTAGAAACTTCTGGACTAGTATATGTCACTATGGCTGCCATTATGGACACTGGCAGAGCTCCAGAAATGACAGCAACATGGTTAGAAGAATATGCATTAGTTCTCTGAAAACAATGACTTCTGTGGAGTTCCTCATTTCTGAGAAGTATGTACACACAAGACATTCCCGAACTGAGTGCCTACTGCATTCTGGGCAGTATGCTAGCACTAGATACAGTGAGCAAAACAGACATGGCCCTGCCCTCCTGGAGCCTGCATTCTAGTGGCAGATACAAACATACACATACATACATTAAATGTTTTATATGAAATATATAGGAACAGAAATTACACACACAAACACACACACACATATTGTGTAAAGTTCCAGAAAGGAAAAGCACAAAGTGCACACAGTTGGACATCTTATTTCTAAAAGTCCTTCTTCGTCTGTCCTGCCCCCTAAAATGCCAGAGAAAAGTCTGGGGGTTCTGTGGGATCTCCCAGAGGAACTGATGGTCTCATAAGAGCCCAGGAGTGGGGAGCGCAGGCAGATCACGGCAAAGTTAAACAATAACTCTTCTCTAAGTACCCGCTGGGCACTGCCTCCACCCCACCACATCTCTAAACGCATGGGACATTGCTTCAAAGCCGAAGTTTCAATGAGTCTCTGGATTCTGAGCATCCGTTTTTTCAACCAGACTCCGCTGAGAGGCGGCTGGGAAAGGTTGAGTGTGGAGTTGACCCAGGGGAAAAACAGGTACGTCTAGGTCTTCAGTCCACAGATCCGCCCCCAGGGCCGACTGGCCCCTGTCCACAGAGAATTCGGAAATTAGCCTAGGCCCCGAGCGGCCAACCCTCCCCGACCCCCAGGGCAGTGACTCAGCGGGACCGGAACCTCTCCGCAACCCCGGGGCCAGAGAAGGGCAGCTCTGGCCCCTCCCCAAGCCGCCTCACGTTAACTGTGGCCCGACACCTCCAGGTCACAGGGGTGAGGAGGGGCCCGCCCACGACGCTCGCCGGCCAGGCCCGGGCCTCGTTTAGTCCAGGACAGGCACGGCGGGGCCGAGGGCCGCCTCCCCACACCTTGGCACTGCCGGGGGAAAGTGGTCGTGAGCCCGTCCGCGACGCACGCCGCCCCAGGCCCCGCGGGGCCCCGCCGAGGCACGCCCGGGCCTGGCACCCGCCCGTCAGGACACAGGGCCGGTACCTGAGAGGGCGCGGAAAAGGCGCGCGGCCGGCAGCAGCAGGTAACACAGGCACGACGCGATCATGGCCGGCCGCCTGCGCCCGCTCCCGCGCCCGCTCCAGTGCCCGCCTCCCTTCCTCGCCGCCGCCCGCCAGGTCGCCCTCCGTTCGGCCCCGCCCCCGCCGCCGGCTCGCCCCACCCCCCGGCTCCGCCCCCGGGACGGCTCACATGGTACCACTGCGCTTCAACAACAACTTTATTGGGAGCTCAGGGCCCAGCGGGCGCCCGCTGGGCGGGGAAGCCAGTTCCCAAGGCAACGGAGCATAGCGGGCCCGCCTGGCTCTCAGCTGCGGCAGAAGCGCCGGGATTTGAAATTAAACCCCTCCTGGAGGCACCATAGTATTATTTAAAGTCCACAGTTTTATTCCCGCTTCTGCCGCCTCACTACGGCTCCACCTTGGGTCCACCACGTAACCTCTCCGCCCCTCAGTTCCCTCATCTGTAAAATGAGGAGCTGGACCTTGTCTAAGGCCTCACCCCGCTCTGACTTCTATGATCTTGACCGGCTTAGCCCAGACTGGAGAGAGCCAGCTCTTCCCCATTTTTCTCCTTTTCCTAACTCTCTTCCCCAGCTCAGATTTAGGTCAAACATTGAGTCCACACCTTGCTTCAGCACATAAGATTTTATCTCCTCATCCTGTTCCAAATGGGCCCTTTTTCCCCCAATCTGGAAAAAAGGGGTGTCCCATTGATAAGGGGGCCACAAAGGGGAGGGGCTGAACCCTCCACAAGGGCAACGGGACCAAGTCTGGTTGGTTGGTTGGTTTTCCTTGAGGTACCTCTTCTCTCCAGTGTCTATGACAGTGTCAGGCACATAGTAGGGACCAAATAAACCTTTGTTGACTGAACAAAATATATGTCACTAAAAGAAGGCCAGTTCTTCCATCAACTCTGTGCTACCCAGACCTCTTTAATTCTCTCCTCCCCTTCCCCACTCTCAATCTTCTGCCGCTGTAAAGAAGGAGGGACCACTTAATACTCCCAGTTTCAGTACCCAGTGTATGAGCTGTGTGATTTCCAATTTGTGGCTGGAGCCTCGGTTGTTCGGGGAAGCCCTCTGCAGAGTCACCAGATCTGGGACCATCTGGATACATCATAACACTGAAAGGCGGAAAGGAGGAAGAAGGAGAGAGTCAGTATTGTGGCCTTCCCACTCTGTCCCCTTAGCTCTAGAGGCAGTGTATGCCTTCAGGCAACAGCGCTCTTGCCCTTGCCAGAGATGAGGCAGAGGCTCCAGGGGCAATCTGAAGGTTGGGAAGCCTCTTAGAAACTAGCACACAAATGTTAACTCTACCTAAGGAGGCTCCAAAGTCAGATCACTTCCTTGATATGGCTTAAATAAACCTTCCTTGTATGCCCTTCCATGTTGTCCCAATAAGTACCCAGAAGTCCAAGTTCCAAATCAGATCCTAAATCAAGGCACTTATCTAGAGACTAGGTTTTGTAAAATGATGGTTCCCTTAACACTTGCAAATGTTTTTACTTATTTTTTTAATTTATTTTTTTATACAGCTGGTTCTTATTAGTCATCCATTTTATACACATCAGTGTATACATGTCAATCCCAATTGCCCAATTCATCACACCACCACCACCACCCACCGCCACTCTCCCCACTCGGTGTCCATACGTTTGTTCTCTACATCTGTGTCTCACTTTCTGCCCTGCAAACCGGTTCATCTGTACCATTTTTCTATGTTCCACATATATGTGTTAATATACGATATTTTTCTCTTTCTGACTTACTTCACTTTGTACGACAGTCTATAGATCCATCCATGTCTCCACAAATGACCCAATTTTGTTCCTTCTTGTGGCTGAGTAATATTCCATTCTTTATATGTACCACATCTTCTTTATCTATTCATCTGTCGATGGGCATTTAGGTTGCTTCCGTACTTGGCTATTGTAAATAGTGCTGCAATGAACATTGGGGTGCATGTGTCTTTTTGAATTATGGTTTTCTCTGGGTATATGCCCAGTAGTGGGATTGCTGGATCATATGGTAATTCTATTTTTAGTTTTTTAAGGAACCTCCATACTGTTCTCCATAGTGGCTGTTATCAATTTACATTCCCACCAACAGTGCAAGAGGGTTCCCTTTTCTCCACACCCTCTCCAGCATTTGTTGTTTGTAGATTTTCTGATGATGCCCATTCTAACTGGTGTGAGGTGATACCTCATTGTAGTTTTGATTTGCTTTTCTCTAATAATTAGTGATGTTGAGCAGCTTTTCATGTGCTTCTTGGCCATCTGTATGTCTTCTTTGGAGAAATGTCTATTTAGGTCTTCTGCCCATATTTGGATTGGGTTGTTTGTTTTTTTGATATTGAGCTGCATGAACTGTTTATATATTTTGGAGATTAATCCTTTGTCCGTTGATTCATTTGCAAATATTTTCTCCCATTCTGAGGGTTGTCTTTTCATCTTGTTTATGGTTTCCTTTGCTGTGCAAAAGCTTTTAAGTTTCACTAGGTCCCATTTGTTTATTTTTGTTTTTATTTCCATTATCCTAGGAGATGGATCAAAAAAGATCTTGCTGTGATTTATGTCAAAGAGTGTTCTTCCTATGTTTTCCCCTAACAGTTTTATAGTGTCCGGTCTTACATTTAGGTCTCTAATCCATTTTGAGTTTATTTTTGTGTATGGTGTTAGGGACTGTTCTAATTTCATTCTTTTACATGTAGCTGTCCAGTTTTCCCAGCACCACCTATTGAAGGGACTGTCTTTTCTCCATTGTATATATCCTTGCCTCCTTTGTCATAGGTTAGTTGACCATAGGTGCATGGGTTTATCTCTGGGCTTTCTATCTTGTTCCATTGATCTATATTTCTGTTTTTGTGCCAGTACCATATTGTCTTGATTACTGTAGCTTTGTAGTATAGTCTGAAGTCAGGGAGCCTGATTCCTCCACCTCCGTATTTTTCCCTCAAGACTGCTTTGGCTATTTGGGGTCTTTTATGTCTCCATACAAATTTTAAGATTTTTTGTTCTAGTTCTGTAAAAAATGCCATTGGTAATTTGATAGGGATTGCATTGGATCTGTAAATTGCTTTGGGTAGTATAGTCATTTTCACAATATTGATTCTTCCAGTCCAAGAACATGGTATATCTCTCCATCTGTTGGTATCATCTTTAATTTCTTTCATCAGTGTCTTATAGTTTTCTGCATACAGGTCTTTTGTCTCCCTAGGTAGGTTTATTCCTAGGTATTTTATTCTTTTTGTTGCAGTGGTAAATGGGAGTGTTTCTTCAATTTCTCTTTCAGATTTTTCATCATTAGGGTGTAGGAATGCAAGAGATTTCTGTGCATTAATTTTGTATCCTGCAACTTTACCAAATTCATTGATTAGCTCTAGTAGTTTCCTGGTGGCATCTTTAGGATTCTTTATGTATAGTATCATGTCATCTGCAAACACTGACAGTTTTACTTCTTCTTTTCCAATTTGTATTCCTTTTATTTCTTTTTCTTCTCTGATTGCCATGGCTAGGACTTCCAAAACTGTGTTGAATAATAGTGGTGAGAGTGGACATCCTTGTCTTGTTCCTGATATTAGGGGAAATGCTTTCAGTTTTTCACCATTGAGAATGATGTTTGCTGTGGGTTTGTCGTATATGGCCCTTATTATGTTGAGATAGGTTCCTTCTGTGCCCACTTTCTGGAGAGTTTTTATCATAAATGGGTGTTGAATTTTGGCAAAAGCTTTTTCTGCATCTATTGAGATGATCCTATGGTTTTTATTCTTCAATTTGTTAATATGGTGTATCATATTGATTTGCGTATATTGAAGAATACTTGCATCCCTGGCATAAATCCCACTTGATCATGGTGTGTGATCCTTTTAATGTGTTGTTGGATTCTGTCTGCTAGTATTTTGTTGAGGATTTTTGCATCTATATTCATTGGTGGTACTGGTCTGCAATTTTCTTTTTTTTTGTAGTATCTTTGTCTGGTTTTGGTATCAAGGTGATGGTTGCCTCATAGAATGAGTTTGGGAGCATTCCCTCATCTGCAATTTTTTGGAAGAGTTTGAGGAGGATCAGTGTTAGCTCTGCTCTAAATGCTTGATAGAATTCGCCTGTGAAGCCATCTGTCCTGGGCTTTTGTTTGTTGGAAGATTTTTTTTTTTTTTAAAGAAGATGTTGGGGGTAGGAGTTTATTAATTAATTTATTTATTTTTGCTGTGTTGGGTCTTCGTTTCTGTGTGAGGGCTTTCTCTAGTTGTGGCAAGTGGGGGCCACTCTTCATCGCGGTGCGCGGGCCTCTCACTATTGCGGCCTCTCTTGTTGTGTAGCACAGGTTCCAGACGCGCAGGCTCAGTAGTCGTGGCTCACGGACCTAGTTGCTCCACGGCATGTGGGATCCTCCCAGACCAGGGCTCGAACCTGTGTCCCCTGCATTAGCAGGCAGATTCTCAACCACTGCACCACCAGGGAGGCCCTGTTGGAAGATTTTTAATCACAGTTTCAATTTCATTACTCGTGACTTGTCTGTTCATATTTTCTATTTCTTCCTGGTTCAGTTTTGGAAGGTTATACCTTTCTAAGAATTTGTCCATTTCTTCCATGTTGTCCATTTTATTGGCATAGAGTTGCTTGTAGTAGTCTCTTAGGATGCTATGTATTTCTGTGGTGTCTGTTGTAATTTTCATTTCTAATTTTATTGATTTGAATCCTCTCCCTCTTTTTCTTGATGAGTCTGGCTAATGGTTTATCAATTTTGTCTATCTTCTCAAAGAACCAGCTTTTAGTTTTATTGATCTTTGCTATTGTTTTCTTTGTTTCTATTTCATTTATTTCTGCTCTGATCTTTATGATTTCTTTCCTTCTGCTAACTTTGGGTTTTGTTTGTTCTTCTTTGTCTAGTTTCTTTAGGTGTAAGTTTAGATTGTTTATTTTAGATTTTTCTTGTTTCTTGAGGTAGGCTTGTATAGCTATAAACTTCCCTCTTAGAACTGCTTTTGCTGCATCCCATAGGTTTTGTATCGTCGTGTTTTCATTGTCATTTGTCTCTAGGTAATTTCTGATTTCCTCTTTGATTTCTTCAGTGATCTCTTGGTTATTTAGTATCATATTGTTTAGCCACCATTTGTTTGTGTTTTTTCCTTTTTTTTTTTCCCTGTAATTGATTTCTAATCTCATAGTGTTGTGGTCAGAAAAGATGCTTGATATGATTTCAATTTTCTTAAATTTACTGAGGCTTGATTTATGACCCAAGATGTGATCTATCCTGGAGAATGTTCCGTGCACACTTGAGAAGGAAGTGTAATCTGCTGTTTTTGGATGGAATGTCCTATAAATATCAATTAAATCTATCTGGTCTATTGTGTCATTTAAAGCTTGTGTTTCCTTACTAATTTTCTGTTTGGATGATCTGTCCATTGGTGTAAGTGAGGTGTTAAATTCCCCCACTATTATTATGTTACTGTCGATTTCCTCTTTTATAGCTGTTAGCAGTTGCCTTATGTATTGAGGTGGTCCTGTGTTGGGTGCATATATATTTATAATTGTTATATCTTCTTCTTGGATTGATCCCTTGATCATTATGTAGTGTCCTTCTTTGTCTCTTGTAATAGTCTTTGTTTTAAAGTTTATTTTGTCTGATATGAGAATTGCTACTCCAGCTTTCTTTTGATTTCCATTTGCATGGAACATCTTTTTCCATCCCCTCACTTTCAGTCTGTATGTGTCCCTAGGTCTGAAGTGGGTCTCTTGTAGACAGCATATATATGGGTCTTGTTTCTGTATCCATTCAGCCAATCTATGTCTTTTGGTTGGAGCATTTAATCCATTTACATTTAAGGTAATTATCGATATGTATGTTCCTATTACCATTTTGTTAATTGTTCTGGGTTTGTTTTTGTAGGTCCTTTTCTTCTCTTGTGTTTCGTACTTAGAGAAGTTCCTTTAGCATTTGTTGTAGAGCTGCTTTGGTGGTGCTGAATTCTCTTAGCTTTTGCTTGTCTGTAAAGCTTTTGATTTCTCCATCGAATCTGAATGAGATCCTTGCCGGGTAGAGTAATCTTGGTTGTATGTTCTTCCCTTTCATCACTTTAAGTATATCATGCCACTCTCTTCTGGCTTGTAGAGTTTCTGCTGAGAAATCAGCTGTTAACCTTATGGGAGTTTCCTTGTATGTTATTTGTCATTTTTCCCTTGCTGCTTTCAATAATTTTTCTTTGTCTTTAATTTTTGCCAATTTGATTACTATGTGTCTCAGCGTGTTTCTCCTTGGGTTTATCCTGTATGGGACTCTCTGCGCTTCCTGGACTTGGGTGGCTATTTCCTTTCCCATGTTAGGGAAGTTTTCGACTATAATCTCTTCAAATATTTTCTCGGGTCCTTTCTCTCTCTCTTCTCCTTCTGGGACCCCTCTAATGCAAATGTTGTTGCATTTCATGTTGTCCCAGAGGTCTCTTAGGCTGTCTGCATTTCTTTTCATTCTTTTTTCTTTATTCTGTTCTGCAGCAGTGAATTCCACCATTCTGTCTTCCAGGTCACTTATCTGTTCTTCTGCCTCAGTTATTCTACTATTGATTCCTCCTAGTGTATTTTTCATTTCAGTTATTGTATTGTTCATCTCTGTTTGTTTGTTCTTTACTTCTTCTAGGTCTTTGTTAAACATTTCTTGCATCTTCTCAATCTTTGCCTCCATTCTTTTTCTGAGGTCCTGGATCATCTTCACTATCATTATTCTGAATTCTTTTTCTGGAAGTTTGCCTATCTCCACTTCATTTAGTTGTTTTTCTGTTTTGTTTTCGTTTGTTTGTTTGTTTGGCTATATTAGGTCTTCGTTGCTGCATGTGGGCTTTCTCTAGTTGTGGCGAGCAGGGGCTACTCTTCATTGCAGTGTGCGGGCTTCTCACTGCGGGGGCTTCTCTTGTTGCGGAGCATGGGCTCTAGGAGCGTGGGTTTCAGTAGTTGTAGCATGCAGGTTCAGGAGTTGTGGCTCGTGAGCTCTAGAGCGCAGGCTCAGTAGTTGGGGCACACGGGCTTAGTTGCTCCACGGCATGTGGGATCTTCCCGGACCAGGGCCCGGACTCATGTCCCCTGCATTGGCAGGTGGATTCTTAACCACTGTGCCACCAGGGAAGCCCATTTTTCTGGGGTTTTATCTTGTTGCTTCATCTGGTTCATAGCCCTCTGCCTTTTCATCTTGTCTATCTTTCTGTGAATGTGGTTTTTGTTCCACAGGCTGCAGGACTGTAGTTCTTCTTGCTTCTGCTGTCTGCCCTCTGCTGCCAATGTTTTTAAAATACAACTTCCTAGGCATTGTCCCAGGGTTCTGATTTAACAGGTCAGGGATGGGGCCCTTAAACACTCACCAAGTTATCCTGATATACAGTCCTCTACTAAAGGACCTACCCTCAGCTGGGCTGTTCAATGAACATGTGGGCAAAATGTGTCAGGCCAACTGATGCCATGTTCTTTCAGAGCCTTTTCCTGAGACCAATTAAGCAAGGCTGGCTTCTTTTTGTTTCCTGATCCATTATCAGCTATGCTGGAAAGGATCACAAGCTTTGGAGTTAGACCACCTGGGTTCAGGTCCTGACGCTGCCACTTCCTAGCTTAGGAATTACCTAACCTCTTGGAGCTTCCTCACCTTGCCCAACACAGGGTAAGCTCTCAGTGTTTACTATGACATTTTTTAAATTTAGGCCCAAAACAACTCTGGCTACTGCTAATGTAGGGTCATCTTCCACAATTCTGGGCAGAAATAAGGGCCTTCCAAACTGTAATGTGGCACTGCTAAGCAAGCCATAACAGCAGATCCAAGGAAACTTGTTCAGGAGAAGTGCAGCCTCATGAATCCCCAGTCAAAGGAAAATTACGAGTATAATCTGCACCATCTGCAGCCTCATCATGTCAGAAATATTCCGAGAAGAGGGACCACATGAGCCCCTCAATTCATCCCAACTGTGACCACAGCGTAGGCAATGATAAACATCTGCCTCCACCACTGAGTGTTTTCAAGGAGCCAGAATCTACCTAATGGGGCAGGTGGGAGGTTTTTCAATACTTTCAGGGGTTTAAAATGTTCTTTTAGAGGGAAATTTCCTGTATATAGGATAAGCCCTCAACTATTCATATTTTGCTTATGCTAACAGACATGTATGGAAGTTCAACATGGTGGCTGCTTTTATTAATTTATTGGTTGAACTGTGCAATATACAGGATGGCATAACGCTTCCTTCAGGATTGCAGAGGCTACTGACCAAAGCCTAGAGCAGTGCTGCCCAAGACAATTATCATGTCAACCACATATGTGCTTTAACATTTTCCAATAGCCTCATATAAAAGGTTGGAAAAAAAGCAGGTGAAATTAATTTTAATAACGTTTTATTTAATCACACTTAAAACATTTAGCATTTTCACATCATCAATATTTGAAAATGAGATATTTTGTGGGTTTTTTCCTTTTTTTTCTACTAAGTCTTTGAAGTCCAGTGTGTGTTTCATGTGGACAGCCCATCTCAATTCATACTAACCACATTTCAAGGGCTCAGTAGCTATAAGATGGTAGTGGCTACTGTACTGAATCCATGCAGGTGTAAAGGCCTCAAACAGCCTGTCAGATAGGATAGGCTGAAAAGAATTGCCTATGCTCAACTATTATGATAATCTGAGACCCATACACTCCTAGTAATTCGTTACTAGTAACCGTACACTCCTAGTAACATTCTTCTGGGAAGAATGTGACAGATTGGTATGAGTTGATACATTCATTCTTTCACTCTTTCCGACTCATGCATTCATGTATTCATTAGAGATTTATCAACCACTCATCAGTATTTACCCCAGCTTCACCCTGGTCTTATCTTGACCTCAGGTCCGCTCCTCCCCTTTCACTGAAGACTCTAGCCCTGGACTCCCAGTCTTCCCTACCTCAAGTCCTTGCATCATTATTGTGGATAAGCCATCCCAAATCCTAGAAGCTCATTGTCACCACCTCCTCATGACCTAATTCCCACTGTACTTCAGACACCCTTGCTGTGACATTACAGGGTACTGCTCCACCTCTAGAATCATAAAGTCACACCCCCACTCTAATGGATCCCCTCATGGCTTTCTGCCTCTCTCACTTTCACTCCTGCATCGTCTGTTCTTTAACTCTATTGAACCCATGAGCCATTTTTTAAATCACTCTCTTCCTAATATCGACTCTCTTGCCCACTGTTCTTTGACGACACCTGCCTAGGTTAGTAAAAGCCATTCTCCTTCTTGGCTCTTACATCTGGGCTGCTGAGCACCAGTGAAACAATTACTAGCCGCACAGATTGGAGCTATTAGTGTGCTGGTCTGCAACCTCACTTTAGCCCTCAACCTTCCCCAGCCATCCTGTGTTCTTAGCTCTCTCTCCTATTTCCACAATGACCATTCTTTTCAAACTTGCTGCTCTGTTGCCTCCCTTCCTGCTCTGAAGATCAACTTTAGAGAAAAAATAGAACCACCCAGTGCAAACTCTCTGCTCCCCATTGCCACACCAACACGATGGCCAGCATCAGTAACTACCTTTTCCTCTTTCCCTCCCAACACAGTGGCTGACCGCTCCGCCAGGCTTGGGATCTCCCACTCTTTCCTCCTCAGGAACTGTGCCCCTTCTGCTCACCCCTCTCCTTTTCTTCCCTGACTCCTTCCCATCAACATTTAATCATGCTCAAATCACTCCTATACTATGAGAGTCAGGCGACGTCCCCCTCCAGCCATTCCTCCGTCTCCCCACATCTTCAGAGCCAAGCTTCTTGAAAGACTTGTCTGCTCCTCTGTCTCCTTTCTCACCCCTCATTCATCTTCATTCCACTGAGGTACAGCTTCCACCCTCATCACTCCACTGACTCCCCACCAAAGTTCCCAATGCCTTCCTTGTGGATAAATTCAATAGACACTCTCCAAGCTTTATTATTTCTTGAATATTCTGTAAATTTGCATAACTCTCCCTTCTTAGAAGATTCTCTTCCCTCAAGTTCTGTGACATTCTCGTTTTCCTTCCAACTCTGTGGACATTTTGTCCTAGTACCTTTTATTTCTGTTCCATCCTTTCAATGATGGTATTTCTAGGATTTCATCCTTGGCCTCTCTCCTCTTCTTTAAAGTGCCTCTCTGTGAAACTTTCACCACTCCAATGGCTTCAGATAGCACCCATATACAGATAACTCACACATCTACATTTTTAACCCTTTTCTTGGGCCATAGACTCATAAATCCTTCTGCCTATAGATTTCTCCAGCCGATGTCTCAGAAGCACATCAAAGACCCAACACACAAAGTTGCACTCATTTCCTTCCCCCACTATCCACTAAAAATCCACTACCCCAGCTTCTCAGTCCTCTTCTTTGTGAGTGGCACAATCATCTATCAAGTTATCCTGGCTTCCTGCTTTTTCCCCATCTTTTACTTTCATATCTGATCTATCCCCAAGCCCAGGTGGTTTGGCCTTCTTTATATTTATTTAGTCAGTCCACTTCCTCCCCGCAGCCACTCCTAACTGGTGTTGATCATCCTCCTACCGTCCATTCACTTTCCACACCACGGCCGGAACAATCTTTCTACCATACAAATCGCGTCGGGTCATACTGCTGGTTAAAAACCTCTTTGCAAACCCTCACTATCTTCAAAATTCAGTCAAACTCCATAGCATAGCATTGAAGGCCCTTCATTATTGCCCTCTGCTCACCTCCCATCTCATCTGTTAGCTCTTCCTTCCTATCACAACTCTCCCTGGAGGCGAGAATCACACTGCTAAACTGCCTGAGACTCTTAAGATGCTGTCGGGACTTTTATATGCTTTCTTCTCAGCCTCAAATACCTCTCCTTCCCCACCAGGTCTACCCCATCCCTCTGCCTTCACCCAATTACTGCCTAGCAGCCTTTCAAGTCTCAGCCTAGACATTCCTTCCTCAAGGAAGCTTTCCCAGATCTCCTACACCCACCCACCCACAGACACACCACTGCCCACACCCCCGGTCTGGGCTAGAAGCCTCCTCCTATTTGCTTCTGAAACATCCTCGCTTACTTTGGGCTCAACACTGTCACTATCTGTTTACTCATCAGTATCTCAGTAAGTTGTATACTTCATGAGGTTCACCACTCTAATGCCGTCACCCAGCCCAGTGCCCGGGCATTCAACACATTCATTCATTCATTAGTAATTAATTAATGAAAAATCCTTCTTTCTGAAGAGCTTTGGTTTCATAAGGAAACCAAGCATAATTACATCCAGACTTGCAAAGGCGGACACACAATGGGAACTTCTCTGTATTTTCCAAAGATTTTTTTGCTTTACAGAATAATTCTGAAAGTGCTTTTCTTTCAAAGTCCCCCGCATATTTGAAATCTGACTTGATTTACAGTTATCATTTAAAGAAAAACAGCCCTTGCATAAAACTGGATATTATTACACCTAATAATGAGGCATCTGTTTCCTTCTGTGGCTGTGCTCCCTCACCCTGCCTCCTCACATGGCTCCTGCCAGCCTTCTTTCTTTGATTCTTTTCTCTCCATTCCTTCCCTTGGAGTACTAGGGCCTTGCGTAATTATCCCATGCTAATGGCCGTCAAATACAACAGCAAATTTTCTCCCAAAGGACCAGATAGGAAATGTTTTTGGCTTTGCAGGCCATGGGTCTCTGGAGCCACTGCTTGACTTTGCCATTGTAGCACGAAAGCAGCCACAGAAATACCTAAATGAGTGATCCTGGCTGTGTTTCAACAAAACTTTATTACAGAAACAAGCAATGGACCCGACTTGGTCCTCAGGCTGTAGTTTGCCAACTCCTGAAATACATAACCTGAGCACAGACCCTTTTGAACCATGAACAACAGTTGCCCTGAGTGGGGAACAACCTTGTCATGTTCAAGGAATAGCAAGGGGGTCAATGTGGAAAAGCTGCAGCCAGACCGACTTCACTTATATCGCAGATCTACCACTTTCTCACTGTTTGACCTTGGGCCAGTAACTTAACCTCTCTGTGCTCAGTTTTCTCCTCTATAAAATGGGAATAAAAATAGCATCTCATAATAGTTGTTAGACAATTTAAATGTGTTAATACATGTAATGACCATCGAACAATGCCTGCACTTATAAGCGCTCTATAAAAGGTTATAGGATAGTAAAGGGTCCCTCTGCCATGATCCCCACTAAAAGATAGATTGTAACAAGAATATTGGCAATAAAGAAGAACACGGTCATTCTCTTAGTATTTGGCCATACCTTGCTCTGGGTGACGTTCTCTTGGATTCATTTCCAGTCAAAATCACAGCTCCCTCCTCCCCTGAGACTGTCTCTTTTGCCCTGCTCTGTGGATAGCCTGTAGTCAGTCCACCTCCCACCTCTAAATGCCTTAGGCCCACCTCCCAGCACCACGGGGGCTTATCTCACAAACTAGTGGTTTAAAGTACATTTTGATTAGGTGGTCCATCGCATGCTGGTTATGTGGTTTTGGAAATACTAGCCCTGCAAAAAGATGCATATTTTTGACAGTGGTGAAAAGATAATACATGGAGAAAGGACAGTCTTTTCAACAAATGGTGCTGGGTCGTGTGAACATCCACGTGCATATATAGGTATATTGTATACTTCACACCTTATCCAAAAATTAACTCCAAATGGATCGTAGAAAAAGTTCTGGAAATGGATAGTGGCGATGGTTGTGCAACATTGTGAATATAATTAATGCCATTGGATTGCACACTTAAAAGGGTTAAAATGATAAATTTTATGTTAGCATATTTTATTATAACAAAAAAGATAATGCATCATAGACCTAAATATAAAAGCTAAAATGGTAAAACTTCTAGCATAAAACAGGAGAAAATCTACATGACCTTGGGTTAGGCAGAGAGTTTAGATATGACACAAAAACATGATCCATAAAAGAAAAAAATTGATAAAATTTGACTTCATCAAAATTAAAAGTTGTACTCTGTGAAAGACATTGTTAAGAGTAAGAAGCTAAACCATAGACTGAGAGAACATATTTGCAAATCACATTTCTAACAAAGGACTTATATCCAGAACACATTAAGAACTCTCAAAACTCAGCAGGAAAATAAACAATCCAATTTTTAAATGGGCAGAAGATCTGAACAAACAACAAAGAAGATATAGGAATGGCCAATAAACATATGAAAGGATGCTCAACATCATTAGTCATTAGGGAAATTCAAATTAAAACCACCACGAAATACCACTACACACTTATTAGACTGGCAAAACCAAAACAAAACTGTCAATATCAAGGATTGGTGAGAATGTGAAGCACTGATGCTCTCATTTATTCCTAGTGGGAATTCAGAATGGTACAGCTGCTTTGAATAACAACTTGGCACATTCCCAGAAATGCCTTTTCCCCACACCTTACTTGTCCAGAGCCCACGAATAACAGGGACTCCTAGATGTCTATTTTATTCTTTGGGTTACAGTACGATACCACTGTTTATTTTGCTGTTCAAGTTCCAACCCTGGCTGTGGGAGCTCATTCAGGTTGGCTCCTGCGCCTTTTCAACAGGCCCCCTCTTTTTTATTTTTGTTCTTGATCCCTTCCTTCTTTTCTGGCACCACAGGAATTAACCACCTTTCCAAGGAAAATGGAAACCTGGACCTGGGCACTGGCATGCTCATCACCACTGGGTTGTCTGGTCCCTTTCAGTGGATAAAGCTTCTGGTCCCTTTCAGTGGATAAAGCTAGGAAGTATATGTATGTATAACAACCCATGCATAGCCCATATATAACCCATAACTCATATATATTTATTTCTATACCCATCTATCTGTGTATGTATATTAAGCAAAACCCAAACCCATGAATCTACACGGAAAGCTCTGACTCCAGTCCAGCATCACTCTTTGTGAGCCCATGAATGCTCCCCAGCATGACCCTTATCAATTTCCAGTACTGCCCTTAGACCCAGGCAAGCAGTGTCGCTGCCCAGTGGCTATTTGCAGTGCCTTCCTCCAAATTTTCTAATTTGCCCTTGGTACCTGAGACCACAGAGCACCAGGCAGAGCACCCCAAACTTAGACCAGGATCTACATACTCTCCGGTCACCATTTTTCTCCTTTAAGTACACTTTCTTATCCTCTGCACCAGCATGGGGTTGACCAGATATCCCAAGGGTCTCCAGGACTTGTGCCTACCGAGTCATCCTAGGAGTTGATCACTCTCTCTGGCTTGTTCAGTATTTCTTTCACAGAACCACATGAGATTGGACCACTAGAATGATGCTGTCATGCTGATTTAGGATGACTCAAATTGTTTATTTGAATAGGAGCTCTGCCAAAAGTATTTATTTGCCCAGGACCCTCACAACCTAGGAGTGGCCCTGTCAATTTCTATCTTGTTTTATACATGTGTTGAAAGGTCCAAGTCTTAACCATATCTGCATTCCCCTCCCCACGATGGTGCCTATCTTAGTGCCTTGACTGTAATACATGCTCCATAAATATTTTGCAGAATGAATGCCTGGAGGAATGAGTAATATCTCAGATTTACATATTTCTTTTGATCCAAGGTTCTAACTATGTTTTTCCTACACAAATTCCCAGATCTTCATCATTCTTCTGAGTGGCAAAGAGGGATTTTCATGTCCCCAAGCCCTCCAGTCACTGACCTGCCCGTTGATGTGCTGATAGTTTATCAAGAAGGAACAAACACGCCTCCAGGTTCTCTTGACAGTAAACTGCAAGTGAACTTCAACTCCAAGACACGTGAAAACAGCCAAGGGTGGGAATGATGGTTGAGTGGTTTCAAGTTAGGCAGCCTGGCAGTTTGAACAATGCTTTGGCTGTAACAAATTGTAGTGATAGAACATATGTTTGTCGTGCTTTGCTTTTGATCTTCTGCTCCAAGGTTGAGGATACTCTCCCAAGGGGTAAAGAAAAAAGCAAGATGAACTGGGAAGAAGAAAACTGACCTCACCCATCACTGAAATATTTCGTACCTGAAGCACCTTGAGAGAAGAACATGGTGGCAGCTCAAAGCAGTCACCTGATTAAGGGGCTTGGGTTTGGTCCTGACTCAGAGGGAAATACAACTCCACCTAGAGGCCCCCGCACAGCACCTGCACACTCACAGCCAAGCCTGGGCTTGGCCCCAGCAGATATAAGAGAAAAGATGACTACCAGAGCCACCAGGAGGCTGGGAGGCTTGCTGTTGCCAGGTCCACCCACGTGGATCACAATGACCGCATGAGGTCATGGAATGTTGAAGATGAAATTAAAGTGGGTCCTAAGTCATAAAGTTGCAGGTGGGTGGGCATCCTTTCAACAGGGCTCCCAGGAATAGAGCTGTACCTCTCTCCTTGATGATCCCGGGAAGTAGCTACCTCTCCCAGACAGAGTTGGGGTCGAATCCAGACATGTCCCACCAAAACCCACTCTCCCCAGGGCTTGCTGGAATAGAAGGATAACTACAGCCCCCAGCCCCCAGGATCTGTCTAGGTGAGGGCAGGGTACACAAAGTTTGAGACAGAGGTGAACCGACAGGTAGCTTCTTAGGGAAGCAGCAGAAAGGTGGCAAGAAGCTGGCAGCAGCCCCTGAGAGGGCCCCAGCACCATGGACAATGGCGACCCTCTTGAGCCTGAGACAAAAGGTGAAAACGCATCCCATTTCTCACCACTCAGGCCCTTCTGGCTGCCTCAGTGTAATGCCTAGTGACCACGTAGACCCGGAAGCGCCCTTCCCTCCTCTCCTGGGACCCTCTAGAATTGGGGTGATGTGTGACATTGACTTGACTTCGGGGCTTGCCAAACAGGGAGTGAGAGAGTTGGTTGCAACGCTGTGCTGGAACTGGCTCATACCAGCTCTGGCTGACTTTAATTTTCATTCTGTGAGCTGGCCGATGTCATGTTGGTAGTTGGAAACCAGCCATGTCAGGAATATTTACACCACCTGAATTGGCTAACATTACAAAGCAGGATTTTTTTTTTTTTTCTGGAGAGCCAGTTAAACAGTTACCAACATTCCACTGGTTGGATGGAATTCTAAAATTGTTTATCTAATGAGGAAATTAAGAAATCATCCCTTTTTGAGGGCTACGTCTGATGGCTAAGCTGCTGTATGTCTTCTAAATGTCTGACCACTGCTACTTCCACCCCTTGTCACACAGACCTTGTCTTATAGGCTGGGAGATAAATGTTGGAGCTTGGGTCTATGGACAAGGGCTGAGAAGGACACAAACCTGCATGGAATCATTAGGAGCTCCACTATCTTAGAAACTGGGTGGTCAAAACTTGCGACCCATGCCATGAATGCTCAGCCCACCCGAAGAGAGAGGGTCGGTTGAGTTTTGACAGGCCATCCAGTGGTGCAGCCTGGCGTCCTGAAACCACTGCATCCTGCTGACGTGGGAGGACTAGCCCTGGACTTTGTGTGGCTTTCAGGAGCCCAGGGCTGTTTCCAGATCAGTGGCCCAATGGCAGAAAAATCACATCTAGCAAGTGCAGGGGCTAGCGTGAGGGAAGCCCAGGACACTTGTATTTAATCATAGCAATTAGTTTCAATCCCAGGGAGATTTGCAAGCCCTGCCTTCTGCGTGGTCATAAATTTGGACTGGAAGGAAGAGAAGCTAGGTCAGGTCCTTAGGAATCAAGTTATCCCTCTCACTCTCTGGAACTGCTTCTGTTCCGCTTTATTTTACACTTGACCCAAGTCACCTGCCCTTCCCCTTGCCCTCCCAGCATCATCTGTGCCTGCCAATGAGGAATTCTAGGCATTAGCACACGTCCTTCCCCTGAAAGAGTAAAGCAGACCCTGAACGCCACCCGAGCTAATAAGAAGGAAAAGAAGGAGCAAGCAGGGCTTCCCTGGTGGTGCAGTGGTTGAGAGTCCACCTGCCGATGCAGGGGACGCGGGTTCGTGCCCCGGTCCGGGAAGTTCCCACATGCCGCGGAGCGGCTGGGCCCGTGAGCCATGGCCGCTGAGCCTGCGCATCCGGAGTCTGTGCTCCGCAACGGGAGAGGCCACAACAGTGAGAGGCCCGCGTACCGCAAAAAAAATGGGAAGGAGGGGACAGGAGCGAGGCCTCCAGAGAACACGAAGGGCGTTTAGCACAGACGATTCAGCCAGGAGGCAGCTCTGTGTCAGGGAAACAGGGCTCATAGAGGGGAGCCCCCCTGGCAGGGCTGAAGGAAGGCTGTAGTCCCTTGGCACCTTGAGCCACGCGAGGCTGAGGGACAAAGGCTGCAGCCAGGACTCGGGTTGCAGATGAGAGAAACGGAGGCCCAGGGCGGCCAGTGGTGGGCTCCACCTGAAAGGCCAGTGGGTTTCGTTTCCAGAATCAAGGAGATGAGTTTTTCTTCCAGATGAGAATGACACCGTGTCGGCACGGCAGAGCAGTGAGGAAACACTCTACTGTGAGGCAGAAGCCCCCGTGGCTGTCGAGAAAGAGAAACAAGCCCGGGAGAGCTCAGAAACAGACCTTGAGATCGAAGGTGAGCGAGCGGGGCGCTTTGGCGGCTGAGGGGTGGCTTGCCTTCTTCCTCAGAAGCTGGAGAAATCGGTTTCCCAGTTGGCCAAGGCTCTGCCCGGCGAGACGTGCTGCAGAGGGAACGGGGCAGAAACACCTGTGCTCAGTTTCATGCCACGACCTCCCCGAGGCTGGCCCGGGGGCAGCAGCCTCTGCTGCCCCATGCTCGTGGCTGGACTCATGAGCAGAGGGGTCCCATCAGCTTGCTGAAAGCTGGAGCAATAAGTGAACAGGGGCTTCTGGTTTTCTGAACGTTTCCACATGGCATCTTACGTCACCTTTGCAATAGTCCCGGGAGGTAGGCATTATTACCTGCCCTTTACAGAGGGGGGAAACTGAGGTTTAGAAGGATTGTGTGAGTTGCCCAAGGCCACCGAGAGTTTGCCGATGTCTGCTGACCCCATGTTCCCCCCACCTTGTCGATCTACCTTCCCTATTCCATATTCCAGGGGCCCCTGGAGGATTTATGGCCCATCTTGCATCCTGGCGACGTTCCTCTACTCACATTAGAGCTCTTGTTTCCCCAGCTTGAGAGCCCCGTGTTTTCCTTCCCTGTGTTTGTTCCCTCCAACATATCCAAGTGTGTCTGGGTATGGGGAGGGGTGCAAGCTGAGTTGGAGCAAAGACTCTGTTATTGCAAACAACACCTCCACCCTCTTCTCCTTTCCAGTTTCCCCAAGGAAGGAAGTGCCAAAAAGGGCACTTGGGAAGCAGGGCCAGAACGGTACTGGCTCCACCTGATGGGCTGGCCCCCAACTTCCCGGGCTGTGGCCAGCCGGCCCAGTGGCCCTTTCCCTCCTGTGTCCCGGCGCTAGGTGGTAGGCTGTGATCAGTGGCAGCAGAGATGCAGGGGAAGCTGCTCTGCTCGTCTCCATGGTCACCGCCCCCCAGGGTCCACATACAACTTCATCCTCAACACAGACCTCCTCCCTGCCACCGCCCGGGGAGCCTGTTGTTGCCCTCCTAACTTCTTTTCTGCTTCGAGGCTGCTCGTGATATTGCTTGCGACACTGAATTTTACCTGGTTGGCAGGGTGGCAGATGGAAACACTGGATGTTTTGTCCCAGACTCCAGCTTCTAGCTCATTGCCCCTCCCCACCGCCCCTCCGGGCAAGTGATAACGTTGTTGCAAGCTGCCTCTAAAACGTAACCTAGGGAATACAGCTAGAAGGCGTCCGCAGAATCAACCGGAGCAGAGTGAGTGCCAAGGACAAAGCTGGGGGTTACCTACTCTGCTTTAGCAAACAGGAGCCTCTAACGACTGAATCTGGCACCAACTATTCTGTGTCGGACGGACACCCAGGGCTCAGCTCCTCCAGCTTCTGGTGCCTCTATAGCTGGTGCTGAGATGCTGGGAATGGGGCAGGAAGGGCTTCCTGGGATGAACTGAGACATGAGCCAGGCAGGAATAGCAAGCTGGTGGTGAGGCTACGGAAGAGGGGAAGTTGCTCGGCCACCACGTGCTGCTCTTCCTATACAACAGGCGATTTTGCACCCCAGGGGACACTTGGCAAACTGGGGGTGGGGTGAGGGGTGGGGGGATGCTACTAGAATCTCATGGGCAGAGGCTAAGAATCCTGCCAAATATCTTACACTGCACGGAACAGCCCCTCACAGCAGAGAATTATCCAACTCAAAATGTCCTTAGTGCCGAGGCTAAAAAATCCTGGTCTGCAACCACCGGGAAAAGAAGGCCAATTTGTAGCTGCGCCTGCAAAATCAACTTCCTTGCAAAGACCTTGTCCTTTCACCAACAAAGCTTCCATTGTCCGTCTTAGAAATGTCTGGGGTGGGTTGGCCAAAGACTCTGAGATCTGAAGGAAAAAAACAGATGCCGGCCTAGACCCCCGCTGACCATGGAAAGCCCTGTGTCAACAGAGCTTGCTTCATGAGGACAGGGCTGTGGGGCATCCAGAACCCAGGGAGGCCCTCTGCCCACCGACCACGAGTCAGGATGGTCTAAAGCCCAAGGAACAAAAGCCCCCAAGAGGTTAGAATGGAGAAGAGCAGCCCCCATTCTGTTCGCTGGTTTAAGCACTTATCAGCTGTGTGTGATTTGGGGCTAGCTCTGTTCATCGGTAAAGTAGGAATGACAGTCCTTTTTGTGAGGAAAAATGACATGCAAGTCTTTGAAAGAAGCAAACCCACTCAAATGCAAGTTTGTTTCTGACGGATTTGGGGGTCTCTCCATCTTGCACTGATCTGCCACCTTCAGAAGCCCACTGTGTCCTACTTGGGCTTTTTCTAGTTGGTACTTCTCTACATCTTTAGTAAAACTGTTTGTGGCTCACATTTTTACAGTGGTAGTGAAACTAAAACTGCAATGGAGACTCCCTCAGCCATCACCAATCACCAGCTTTTTGTCTGGTTGGCCTTTCAAAGCTGTCCTGAGGTGGGCAAGGATGCGTTCACACACCCTTGTGCTCAGTCACTAGATGCAGTCAACCTGGGAAGGTGGGGACGGAGCATATTGTTTCTCCTAGGTAGCGTGGAGCCTAAAACCAGGGGCCTTCTCTCTTACCCAAAGGGAGATGTCCACATGGGGCTTTCTGGATTTAGGGTCTCCCACCACTGGCTGACTTTCCAGTTGGAGCTGGAACATACACCCATAGGGACAGAGCCTCAGACAAGAGGGGACACCAGTCAGAATCGAATGTGGTCTGGGTTAACAGGGAGATAAGGCAAAGGTAGAAGAGAAACTCTGCTTCATCCACTTGCATCTTTTTCTGCAGATACGGAGAAATTTTTCACCACCAGACAAAAGGAGCTGTACCTGGAGGCCTGCAGACTTGTGGGCGTAGTGCCCATCTCCTACTTCATCCGGAACATGGAGGAGTCCTATGTGAACCTCAACTACCGTGGGCTGGGCCCCAGGGGTACCAAGGCTATTGCTATAGCCCTGGTGGTGAGCATACCAGTGCGGGCACGTGAAGGCTGGCAGAAGTGGGGACTTGACAGGGTGGTAGGCCCAGGAGTCAGAGAGCCCCACCTTGGGACCCTGCATTGCAACCTCTATGCCCACTTTGCCCTAGACTCTGCATGACTACCAGTTGCTTTCCCCAACAGGCATGGATGCCCATTAGCTCCTGGGAAGGAGGCTGCTAGAGACCTGGGCCTTGGAAGTCTATGCTGTTTCCTATTCAGAAAGCAAAGGCACCAGCCTGTGGGCCCTGGAGAAGCAACTGGTCTGGGCTTGGGCCCAAACGCTAATGTGAGAACACAATGCAAAATGTCAACCAGATCTCAATTCCAAAGCTCACCTTTGCCATAAATGAGTTCACGACTGAGCCATTCCATCTGATGTCTGCCTTTTGCAGTATGTTAGGTAAATCTTCAAGACCACACTGTAGAGTGGATCATGTTTTCCCACAGGAAGAATGTTCTCTCCCAGCTTGGCTTGCATGATAAGACTTGTCCTTGAACTCATCATAGCTTTCTATAATTTTAATTGATTATATACAAAACTGACTCCATCCCAGGAAAACAGAAAATGTAACAGGTGTATGTCAGCACAACACTGTTCACTTAGGACAGTAAAGAAAAATTTCGATTTTTAAAAAAAGCACCCATTTTTGGAACCATAACTGCATTTGCACTTAGCGCAGGCCCAATAAGAAGTCACAGGACGTGAGATTGTGCTGCTCTCTGGGGAGGGGGAGGAGAGGGAGGGAAGGGCAGAGAAAGAACAGAGCCATCCTGAAATTTATGGAGCGTTGAAAGACTGATTAATGAAGTGTTAGGAATTCACCATTACCTCATGAGCTTCATGGAAATAATAATAAAATCCACTCAGGACTTGGGCCACTTGCCTCTCAGTAACAGCAGTTTCTGTTTAAGGGGAGGTTTTCTTCTCTGATTCTTTGTATCATCCATTTGACAATCATTGTGACATTCCAATGGACTGAACTTTATTTATCTTTGGTGCTGTTTAACTTCTCACATGTTGTGTTTCCCTGGCTTAGAGGAAGAGTATTCCGATAGGAGGGATCATTTTCATACTTCTTTGGGTCTGTCCCTCCTCCACCTATCTCCATGCCGTTGGACTTGGTGGGCTATGAGCCCCTCGAGAGGAGGAATGGTCTCTGTTCATCCCTGTTTCCTCGGCAGTTAGCACAGAGGGTGACAGATACTCACTCGTGTGAAATGAATGTGAATGGATTTGGCGATCAGGCCACCTGCTACACCACATACTGTGCTGGTCCCCGGGATGACTCTGAAGGTGGTCCTTCAGCCCCCATTTCTGCTAAATGACACCTAGACTGGGAGGCCCCCTGAGCCATCTCGCTTGCCTTTGAGCACGACTGAATTTTCCCACCCCTGCAAGAGAGCGGAGGCCCGAAGACACTTCATGAAGGCCCTGGGGGGCCATTCTGCCTTGCAGTAATTCACACTATCACACTTTCCCTTTGCCTGAAACGAGAGCTACTTCTCTCACTGCTTTGTGTGCTCTGAAAACCGCTCAAATTCAAAGACATGTCTGTTCTCTGTGCCTTTCTGCACGGGGAACGGTGGGGAAGGGAAGGACAAAAGTTCTGGTTAGAGCTAACCCCAGTCCCTCATGCTGCAATGCCAGTCATTTCCACCTGTCTTGCTCCCTGTGGGAATGCAGACTAACTTGGATGTAGATATTTATTTAAGATTTAAGTTCCAGCTCCTTCTAAACAGCCTTGAGGCAACATCCTGACTATCAGAGAGTACCAGACAACCCTTAAGCCTGAACTAGAAGAAAGGCCTCTGAAGGAATCAGGCACAGTAAAGGCGTTATGCTTAAATACGCTTCTTAAATAGCACATTCTCCTTAAACCTGGAGTAGGTCACAGGCCTCTCTCCTTAAAGCTAAACAGTTAAAATCTGTTCAGCTCACCCTTGTGCCTCATCTTTTTCAGGACTTTATTTTAATGTCCCTTTTCTAAATCCCCCTTGGTACCCCTTTTGGGGAGGGAGGTGCCCAGAATAAGCATGTCATCCTAGCAAAACTCACTGGGATGGCTTGTCCCCTGCGCTATTCTCCTGTTCCTAGCCACTCCTCCAGAATCGTTAGCCTGCCTCTCTGTACCCTCTGACGTGGCTGGGATATTCGAGAGGGGTGATGGGCTCTGGGCAAGGGCAGGGAACTGACTAGGTCACCAACCACCTCTGTCTCTCTCCCCCTCCCCTTGTGGTGGCTGAAGTCCAACACGTCTGTTCTCACGCTGGAGCTGGCAGACAATAGTATCACCGAGGAGGGCATCTTGAGCCTGGTGGAGATGCTACAGGAGAACTACTACCTGCAGGAGATGGTACTGTGCCCTGTTCTACCAGTTCCTACAACCATGCTTAGAGTCTCAGAACCCCCTTCAGAGAAGCCAGCGTCCCCTGCCCGAGCTCAGGCCAGCCTCCAGGCTTTCTGCAATCAGTCTGGGGCCTCCCCTCCCCTGGAAGCAACTTCTCAGAGGAGGTTCCGCACATGAGAGCCTGGCCAGGGGCACTGTGTTCCCTGTGGCCGTAGGAAACCCTGAGAAACCATTTCCATCTGGATCTCATAAGCCCCTAAATGAACAAACTTACTTTAGAGTTGCCTTAATGTAAACGTTCTTAAAGAAAATAAAGCCATGAAATAATTCCATAAAATACAGTGTTGCCTGGAGACAGATGTTGATGATGGCTGCACAGCAATGTGAACGTACTTCAGCCCATTGAATTGTACACTTAAAAATCGTTAGGATGGTAAATGTTGCGTTACGTCTATTTTACCACAATTTTAAAAATTAAAAAAAGAAGGGGAAAGACAATTAAGATGCTAATGGCTGGCTTATGTAAAGTCCCTCCCACTCACCTGAAAGGACCATGTCCGTTTATACCCCTACGACTTCTGAGCACAGTGATTCATGCTCGTGAACCAATGAAGGGAATTACAATGATTGCTTACTCTAAATTCATTTTTCAATTGTTTCATGCCAAACCCTCCAAATAAAGTTGTCTTAGGTTTCAAAAAAAATAATAATACAATGTGCTTATCTGAAATACCAGGGCTAAATTGGGGAGGTGGGGAGTCACTGAGGTCAACGTCAGAGAACTGAGATCAGCCTGAGAGCTTCACGGTGAAGCATCAGAAAAGCCAGGGGTTCCTCTCCTCCTCCTCTTCCCCTTTGCACCACCCTGACCCTTCCCATCCTTTCACCCCAGCCCTGCTCTCCCCATCCCACCCCTACTCCCTCAGGGTAGGCCTCAAGTAAGCCCCCACCCCCATCATTTGTTAATGAGGGCCCTTTGGTGGGATTGTCGCATACTTAAGTGTTCTCTTGCCTTTTAGAATATTTCCGACAATGATCTTGGTTTGGAGGGGGCCAGAATCCTCTGTGAGTTCCTCCAGAATAACACCTCTTCGCTCTTTAGTCTTCAGCTTTCAGGTGAGCCTATGAAGGAGGGTGGGGAGGACACTGGGAATGTAATGGAGAGAAGGGTCAGAGCAGAGAGATCCAGGGTCTAACTGAGCCAGACCAGGTCCTGCTGATGTCAGAGACCAGAACACAGTGTCTACACCCTGCTAGATTCTTCCAACCATTCTCGTCCCCTCTCCACAACCACACTGGCTTCACGGCTGTCCTGGACAAGAGACTTCTGATTCACTTTGCAACATTCCCACCTCTGCTGGAAAGTCTCTACCCCAGATACCTGCACAGCTCCCGCTCCCCCTTCATTCCTGCCTCCGCTCACAGGTCATCTCCTTAAGGGGACTTCTCTGACCTATCAAAGCAGCACCTCCCCGTCACCATCACTCTCTAACCTGTTTCTCTTCCTGGTTTTCCTAACAGCACTTATTACTACCTGACCCCCTGTAGTATAACTAATTTTTAATTAGTTTATTATCAGTCTCGCTCACAGAAAAAAAAGTCACTTGAGAACTCTATTACCCACAGACCTATCCTCACTCAGGTTTATGGTTTGCATTTATACTATCTTCAGGGTGCTGGAATCCCTATGGCAGGAAATGAACATGCAAAGTGGTCCTATGTTGGTAATACCTTGGGGCACCCAACAGAAACAAACATAAACCTCTGACAGGCTCCAGGCTGTTGGGGATTCCCACAGATAAAGCTCCGCTAAAGATGGGCTCACAGTCCAAAACTGCAAAACAAGGAAACACCATGAGAGCTGTCAGACCCACCAAGTAATAGCATGGGACCCTCGAGAACTTCAGGAAATAATGTTATCCTATATAGACTGTAAATTGAGTGACCATAAAATTTATCCATCAAACTGCACAAGAGCACTATCGATTAACTGAAACTTCTAATAAATAGACATCTTGCACCCAACTCCAAGTCAAGCTTGATATGATTAAGAACATAAACCATACAAGCACAAATCATTATTTTTTAATAGATCCCCCCAAAATAAAACTTCTACAAATGAAAAATATATAATTATTGAAATTAGAGACTCACTGGATAAATTCAACAGCAAATTAGATACAGTGAATAAAATTAGTGACCTGGAAAATAGATAAAAGGATACTTTATCTATCTTTGCAGTATAGAAAGATAAAGATATAGCGAATATAAAAGATAAAAATATAAAGGAATGAATAGACTCAATATAGCTAATAGACAGTCCAGAAGAAGCGGACAACAATATATGAGCAAATAATAGCTGACGTGTTTCCTGAACTGATGAATTCTCAGATGCAGGAATCCTGGTGAGTCCTAAGTACAGTAAAGGAAAAAGAAATCCACACCTGAGTATATCATGGTGAAAGCACCTAAGATAAAAAGATCTCGAAAGTATCCAGAGAGAAAATACAGAAACAGAGGTTACGTATTTTTTAATATGAATTTTACTACATATTATTCTCCCATTTTCCTTTTTTCCCCTCTAAATATATCTTGGATTTCTTTCTGTGGCAGAAACGATAGATTTATCTCATTGTTTTGAACTCCTGGGTAGTTTTTCATGGTATGATTATAGCATAATTTATCTAATATCCCCCTTTTTGAAGGGGAGTGCATTTAGGTCATTTCTAGTGTTTCAATCTTCCAGATAATTTTTAAAGTATTTTCTTATCCATGCATCTTTTGAGCACATGTTCTAGTATTTCTACAGACACCCCAGAGCAGAATTATTCAATATAAGGTATACCCGTTTTAGTGAAGTTAAAAATTAATTTCTAAATTTCCCTTAAGAAGACTATACCAGGTTATAATTCCACCAATGGAATGTCTGTTTCCCCTATATCTCCACCAGAAGGGTTATTACCAAGCTGTTTGTGAACCAGACAGTTAAGTGTGTTGAAGTCACAGTACTTGGGTTCAGATCCCAGCTTTGACACTAGGCAATTTATTTAACCCTTCTGTGACTCACTTTTCTCATTTATAAACTAGGGACAATTATATTACCTATCTCAGGCAGTGATTGTGAGGATTACGTTAATTAAAATCTGAATCACCTAGAACAGTACATAGGACGCAAGTATTCAATAACTGTTCACCACTATTTTTATCCTTATTACAGTCCCACATTACTATTGAAATAGAACATCTTTTCAGATGCTTATTTTCATTTTAATTTCTTCTTCTAAGAAATGGCCAATTGTTATATGGGGTTGTTTGTATTCTTAAGTGTTAGGCACTCTTTATATACTACAGATACTCATACTTGAATGTTACATATGGTTTTCTTCATGGTGTTTTCTTACATGAAAGTTTGTATACTTACTGTTGTCAAGTTCATCAGTCTTTTCTTTTATGGATTTAATTTCTGTAGTCTTGCTTAAAAAACGGTTTCCTACTTCAGATTTAAAAATATTTTTCTTTACTTTCTTCAAATATTTTTGTAATTTTGTTTTTTTCCATGTAGACCTTCAATATACCTAGAACTTATTTTTGTTCATGGCATTAGGTAGGAGTCAAACATTCTATTTCCAAAACTCACAGCCAGGTGCCCCAGCATCATTAGTTGAATAATCTACCATTTACTAATTTGAATGTCATCATCTATTAAATTCCCATATAAATATAAGTTCCTTTCTAGAGTCTCTATCCCACCTCATTAATCTATTTCTATGCCAACACTGTACTGTTTTAGTATGCTTAGAATGTTAAAATTATAATAGGCTATATAATATAATAATTAGTTGTAATTAAAATGATATATCAAGTATGTAATATTCAATATATTAGTTTTATAATTATATGATATGCTATAATATATTTTATGTTTGAGTGGACAAAGTCTGACCTTTTTCAAAGTAATCTTGGCTATTCTTATGTGGTTTCTCCTCCAGTTGAATTTTAGAATCATTTTGTCAAGTTCCAGTAAAAAGAAAACTTACTGGGATTTTGGTTGGGGTTATATTTAATATTCTAGGTAAATTCAGGAAAGAATTGACATATTTAAAGTATTGGATATCTTCATTTAAGAACATGCTTTCTTCAGGTCTTTTTTATGTTCATCAATAAATTTTATAGTTTTACTTCATTATAAGTCATGCATATATCATATTAGCTTCATGTTTAGGTCTTTTATCATTTTATTCTTATGAGAATAGAATGTTTTTCTATCACGTTTTCTAATTATCAATACTTATTATTGGTATGTTTGAGAGCTATTAATTTTTGTACACTGAGCCTATTACCAGTCACTTTATTGAATTATCTTACTAGTTCTAACATTTTGTTAATTTTCTTGGATTATTTAGGTAGGTGACCATGTCTGCAAACGATGGAAGTTTTTGTCTCTTCTTTCCAATATTTATAGCTCCTAGAGAGGTTTCTGACTGTATTGGCTAAGACCTCTAATATAATATTAATACAGAAAGCTCTTTGCAAAACTACAAATTTCCCAGCCCTATCCCAGGCTGCTGAATCAGAATTTTTAGGGAGAGGGATCTAAGAATCTGTGTTTTATCAAGCTTCCCAAATGATTTCTTACAGCCAATGCACTGTTGGTAACCAATGGTATAAACACAACAATTTGAATAATAGATTGCCTAATTTTATACATTGACTAGATTATTATCTCATTTTATTGCACTGGTACCAGAAACAGCCAAAGAAGTACTTGTGTTTCAGTGGGTTCATTCATTTTTTCATTCATTCAGTAAGGATTTACTGAGCACTTGTTATGTGCCAAGCACTTTTTAGGTGCTAGAGGCATAGAGCTTATTAAGGTTTCAAAGGAGAAATTTGGGTGTAGGGGTTTGTGTCATTTATTCTCTGGAAATCACCAATGTTTTAGATCGCTTAGCAATCTAGGGCTAGGGTAAGATAAGGGAGGCACTCACCTCAGCCACAAAACTTAAGGGGCAACAAAAAAACTCAGTAACCAAGTAAATAATGCAACATTTTTGAAAGTGAAGATTAATGCAAAAACAAATCCATGATGAAAAAAAAATCAGCACTTTAAATAAAAAACAGGATCCAACAGGGACAGATCGGGGTGAGGCGAGTGAGGCCTGGCCATGCAAGTACAGGGTCAGATCCTGCTTTTATTTAAAATTTGGTTCATCATAGATGTTTTTGCATTGATTTGGATTTTAAAATATTAAGAGATTACCCATCGTGATTACTGAGATTTTCAAGTGCCTCATTCATCCCTCTAGTCCCAACCCTGCTGCTCAGACTTGGATTAGCGTTTTTATAATGTTACACATTTTTGGCGTTAGGCTAGGGGTTGATGCTGTCAGTGCACAGGGTATGGTGTACCAACCCCTGGAACTCCCTGGACAGTCATGGCAGAGAGAGAAGGGAAGGACCGTTAAAGAGATGGTAACTGGTTGCCTTTTTTCCCCTGTGTTCGCCTATGCCCAAACATTTGCTTTAAGTACTTGCCACCTTTTCTACGTCTGATTGTTCCAAAGGCAAGAGACTAGCAGGGCTGGGATATGGAGAGTAAGGGAGCCTTAGTCTGGAGAACATTGCTAATGCCCCCCTTCACTACAGGAAATAACTTCAAGGAAGAAGCCGCAGAGCTGTTTTGCCAAGCCCTATCGGTAAGAAGCAAGGGGTGGGTGCAGCCAGCCATGTGAGAGATGCCCCGGGAGATGGGTGGCTCTGAGCACAGGGAGGTGAGGCTACTTGCCTGATTTAGGGAGCTGGAGAGTGTTTAGACTCCATCAATCCTATCAAAAACCTCAGCAAGTGGTAGGACTGTTTGGATGGTGCTAAATTCTCGCAGCAGTCATCAACAGTTCAGCAGGAAATGAACAAGAAATTGTCCTCAGTCTAAGAACACTAGTCTACTTAATTTTTGGCATATGGGGGCCCACACTGTTCTAAGAGAGGTATTTGCAGTCACAAAGAAGACAAAAATTACCTCTCTCTGCCCTGTTTCTTTCTCTAGACCAATTACAGAATTAAGTCGCTGGATCTCAGTCACAACCAGTTCTCTGATAAGGCAGGAGAGTACCTGGGGCAGATGCTGGGTGAGTCTTCCGTGGAGGGAGGAACCAGCAAAGGAGAGGGACATGGGGTATCCGCGGAGGGAGGAACCAGCAAAGGAGAGGGACGTGGGGTATGATAGCTTGTCAGAGCTGCAGCTCCGGTTTCTTATTGTTATTGAACGTTCTGATTATAAAAAGTGATGTAAACCACACCCGAAGTACACTTTGAATGGAGCAGACACCTGAATGTGGGAAGTAAACTTTAAAATGATTACCAGAACATAGAGAGAAGTAACTTGCTGACTTCAGGGAGACTACGGATTATTAAACAGAAATGGGCAGAAACTGTAACAGAATAGTGGCAGAAACTGTAACAGAAACGATTCATATATTTGACAACGGTAAGTTTAAAACTTGCTTGTGATAAAAGACATTGTGGGGCAATGATAGAAAACAAGCAATAGTTAAGGAGTAGAAATGTGCAGAATTTGTATCATATAGAAGATTACTCTTCAGAATATTGATAAAAGATCCTATAGCTCCATTAGGCAGTGATAAATATTCCCAATGAAACAATGGTCAAAGCATATGGACAGTGACAAAAGAAAGCCAAGTGCCCATGTTTAGAAACACGAAAAATAAAACAACAAAAAGATCTCCCTTGTCATCTAGCAGAGCTGTAAAAATTTCCCATCAGAGAACATCAAGGGCTAATACAAGCAAGAAATAGGAACAGTCACAAGTCTATTAGGTAAAGGCGCTTTGGAGAACAATTTGACAGTGTTTACTAACGTCAAAAATGTATATATTTTCTATGACACAGTTTCCCCTCTATACGTGTCTCAGAGATGCTCTCACACATACACAGCGAGAGATGTCTGGGGAGGTTTCACTGCAAAAGTGTTATAAAAGAAAGAAACCTAAATGCTCATTCCTGGGGGGAATGAGTAGAAAAGGAAAGGACTCCTAGCAGTAGGGATGGGACGCTAATCTAGATGGAGTGGTGAGGGAAGCCCCACAGGGAGGGTGGCTCTTTGTTGAAACCTGAATATCAAAGAAGAAAGAGCCGTGCTAGGGTCTGGACACACAGGGCTCCAGGCAGAAAGAATGGAGCGCGTCCTGTTTGAGGAACTGGGGGGCCAGTGTGGCTGGAGCAGAGGGGACAGGGGAGGAGGATGGAAGGAGAAGAGGTTGTTGCCTGCAGCCCCTGACGTCGGGCCGCGGGAGCCATGAAATACAAGGAGCCTGGGATCCACGCGGCACGACGAGGAGTCGTGGAGGATGTGAGCGTGGGGCGAAACGGTACGGCGTGCAGGGGCAGATGTGCTGTGTGAAGCCCGCAGCTGACGAGGACAGGAATGGAAGAGGGAGGCTGGTCAGGAGGCTGGTGTGGGGGTCCAGGCTAAACAGGACAACAGCGTGAGCTCAGGGAGGAGGTAGTGCCTGAGCAGTGGATGGATTCAGAATATACTTTGCAAGTAAAGCCGAAAGGACTTGCTGATGTGAAGAAGGAGGGAAGGGAGAGATAGCCTCACGACTCTTTTGTTTCAGTCACTGGTTAGAGGCAGGTGTCATTTACTTAGAGGGAAAACTCAGGGAGTAACAGTATGGGGGCGGGGGGCAGGAGTTAGGAGTCGAGTTTTCCTTTTTGGCCGTGGAGGGCTTTTTTTTTTTTTTTTTTTTTTGCGGTACGCGGACCTCTCACTGTTGTGGCTTCTCCTGTTGCGGAGCACAGGCTCCGGACGCGGAGGCTCAGCGGCCATGGCTCACAGGCCCAGCCGCTCCACGGCATGTGGGATCTTCCCGGACCGGGGCGCGAACCCATGTCCCCTGCATCGGCAGGCGGACTCTCAACCACTGCGCCAACAGGGAAGCCCTATATGCAGTTTTTAAAAGAATCTTTATTATTATTAAAGCTACCAAATATAAGATGATTACCATGTGACAGGCATCATACTAGGCTTTTTACATCAATCCTCACAAAAAAAAAACCTTGTACAGGTTAACATCTCTATTTTATAAATAAGAAAACAGAAGTACAGGAAGGATAAGTAACCTGTTTAAGGTCACAAAGCTAGCAAGTGTTGAGAACAGAATTAAAATTTTAATTTTGTAGCCATTTAAGAGAGGCAGGCTTGCAAGGTTTAACTTAAGGGACTTCCCTGATGGTCCCGTGGTTAAGACTTTGCCTTCCAATGCAAGGGGGGCAGGTTCGATCCCTGGTCGGGGAGCTAGGATCCCGCATGCCTCGTGGCCAAAAAAGCAAAACACAAAACAGAAGCAATATTGTAACAAATTCAATAAAGACTTAAAAAATGGTCCACATCAAAACAAAATCTTTAAAAAAAAAAGGTTTAACTTCAGTGAGGGACTTGGCACAGAAGAGGAGAGAAAAATAAGAATAGGATGAGGGAGACAGGCAGGGAGAGAGAATGAAGGCAGGACAAAAGTTTGTTCTCAATATAATAGAAGGTATTGTGCACTTTCCTGAAAGTCTGTCCTGGTGGTTGACACGAGAAAGACATGATCAGTACAGAGTGTTCTGTCCATAAAAAATAAAACAGGGGCTTCCCTGGTGGCGCAGTGGTTAAGAATCCGCCTGCCAATGCAGGGGACACGGGTTTGAGCCCTGGTCCAGGAAGATCCCACATGCCGCGGAGTAACTAAGCCCGTGCGCCACAGCTACTGAGCCTGCGCTCTAGAGCCCGCGAGCCACAACTACTGAAGCCCGTGTGCCTAGAGCCCGTGCTCTGCAACAAGAGAAGCCACCGCAATAAGAAGCCCGCGCATGGCAACGAAGAGTAGCCCCCGCTCGCTGCAACTAGAGAAAAGCCCGCTTTCAACAACGAAAACCCAATGCAGTCAAAGATTTTTTTAAAAAAATAATAAAATAAATAAATAAAACAGAATAACACATTTTTCCTGGGCCTGAAGGCGATTCCTCCCACTCAGTAATCCTTCAAGAGCACTTTAGTCTCTCCTTCCAATGGTGTCCTCGGCACATCCACCCTCCCCAGATAAAAATAACAATGATGAAGTGTTTAAATAGGATGCTTTCCCAGCCCTATGTAGCACGTGAGCAAAAGCATCTTTAAGTTAAAAAATGTGCAATTTCTGTGCAAACCCAACTCCTAGACAAGCCTGATGCCTCCACACTTCCACCTGGTTGTATCCCTAAAGCTCTCCTGGATGGAAATTCTGAGGCCTCCACTGCTCCCATAGGTCTCCATGAAAAAGACATCGCGCAATACCACACACCATGCCCACCATAGTGTTCCTATGTAAATACAAGGTTTGCCGTGCTCTCTCCATCTGTTTTAATGGTTGTTTAATTTTCCACCAGATGGATATTTATGTTATGCTTTACCCTTCCCCTGTGAGTCACAAACCTTACTTTTACAAGTGATGCCAGGGAAAACATCTACAAGCATGTCGCTTTTCTTAAATCCTGTACTGTCTCCTTAGGAAGAGTCTCAGGGGTGATATTGCTGTGAGATAGAGTAAACAGATTTTAACAGGAAAATGTCTGTGACCAGATAGTTTTTGCCAAATAGAGTAAACCATTTGCTCGCCACCTGCAATGTATGAGTATTTTACTACGTTGTTGCCAGCCTTGGGAATCATCTTAGAATTTTGCGTTTAAATGAATAACTGATGAATTATTACCTACGTGTTTTGCTTTGCATGAGGATTGAGCGATCCTTATCCCCAATGTGATGGACCTCTGCCAACCCTGAGACCGGGTTCTCTGGGGTGTGGTGGACGCTGAGATGACTCCTTCCCTCCCACAGCCCTCAACGTGGGGCTCCAGTCACTGGACCTGAGCTGGAACCACCTCTACATCCAGGGAGTGGTGGCCTTGTGCAGCGGTCTCCGGGTAAGCCCTCCGGGAGTGGTGTGTGAGCCCTGGTGAGGATGGCCAAGCCCTTGAGTCAGCCACCTTGAACCCTTCCCCATGGGTAAATTCACCCTGCTGAAACCTAGTTGGCATCTTTGGGGGTACTTCAAGGCGACAGTTTAACTAGGGGGTAGGGAATGACCTCAGCCCAAAGGGAATGAGCCTCAAGAGTACTGGAGACTCTGAGCCCAGCTGGGAGGGATCTGGGAAGATCTGGCTGATCTCCCTCCTGGGGACCACTGAGCACCCTGTCTGGATGAGAGCAGGGGACAAAAATTGGGGCCCGTTGGCTGGCTGAGTTGCATGCAGCCTTCATGCCGCTGTCGTTCTCCCTTCTCCCTGCAGGCTAACGTGTCCCTGAAGAAACTGGATCTCTCCATGAACAGCTTTGGGAACGAGGGGGCTGCAGCCTTAGGGGAGGTCCTCAGACTCAACAACTCCCTGGCCTACCTAGACCTCAGCAGCAACAACATCAACAATGAAGGGCTGTCCAAAATCAGCAAAGGATTGGAGTTGAATGAAAGCCTCAAAGTTCTGAAGGTAGTCTTCACCCGAGCTGGGAATGGGACATCTTGTGCATGCATTTGTGTGTGTGTGTGTGTCCGTGCATTCACGTGTGTGTCCATGCTTCCATGTGTGTGCATCTGTGTATGTGTCCGTGTGTCCATGTGTGTGCATGCACGTGTGTGTCTGTGTGTATTGGCATGGGGGCAGCAGGACGATGGGGCTGGATGTTGCTGGAGAGAAAATCTACCTTGTGCTTCATATGTGCGTACGTTCTTGGCTGTCTCTCTGCTGTAAACCCAGTGTCACCCTCTGCTCTCACCTGGCACAGGGTAGGGTCTTCCTTGCTCCCATCTGGGTCTCCTCCAGTTTCTTTGCTTTTCTTTGCTGAGTGGCCTGCGGGATCTTAGTTCCCAGACCAGGGATTGAACCCCGGCCCTGGCAGTGAAAGTACCAAGTCCTAACCACTGGACCACCAGAGAACTCCCTCCTCCAGGTTTTCTCCACACTGCGGCCAGAGTGCGGATTCTGAGCGTAAATCTGACTCCCATCCCCACCCACACCTACTCTCCTCCCACTTAGGCCCCCCCCCCACCATGGCCTCTGTTGTTCAAAACCCGTTCTCTCACCCTGTGTGCTTCTCCAGCCTTAGTTTACCCCACACTCTCCCCCGCACTCCAGCCATGGCCTCAGGGTCTTTTTTCATCTCCGTTCCCGCAGGGCCTGCAGTGCTCCCTCCACTGGCCTCAATTGCTGGTCTGCCTCAGAGCACAGCTGGAGCAGCAATTCCCCAGGGACCCTGCAGGAACACTCACATCCTGTTTGCCCCTTCACACAGAACTCACCGGAGTTTTTCCTTATACTCTCATTTGAGTGACTATTTGACTGTCACCACTAGTTCGAAAGTTTCCTGAAGACAAAGACGTGTTTGGCTTTGCCCATTACTATATCCCCCGTACCTAGCAGAGTCCTGGGCATAGAGCAGATGCTCATTGAATATTTATTAAGTGAAAGAATGAATACATATTTCATTTTAAATCAATTTGCTCATAGACGCTAATTTATAACATAGAAGCCCATGGGAAGTTGGGAACTGATGTAAGATGAGGACTTCTATTAATAGGTCCCCTTTCTGGGACTCCTACCACAAGCCAGGTTCCATATCAAGTGATTTGCCTCCTTCTTCATGGCCCAGCCCTACCAAGTGGGCTCCAGTAGCCCCACTTGTCAGATGAGAAGACTGAGGCTGTGTGACTTGTCAGGTCGTGCAGCTAGCAAGAGGCAGAGGGATGTCAGCTCTACCTGGCTTTCCACTGCAGCTCCAACTCCCGCAAGATGTGGAGATGACTCCCGCAAGATGTGGACCAAGGACATGGGGGTGCTGGTAGAAGAAGAATGGGAGTTAGGAATCAGTGAAGGCGAGCGACCATTTGAGAGGACAGCCACCTTAGAGCTGCTGAGGTGACGACAGGGAGTCAGATTCCAACCTGTGGAGGGAGCGTGGTGACTGCAGACCAGACCAGGTGGCCGTCTAGTGACTGGGGGAGCTCAGAGGCCGGCCTGGCTGGAGGAGCACCAAGTGTGACTCAGAGAAGAGAGACTGACCCAGCCTGCAAAGGACTGAGCCTCGGTCGGTGGCCAACGAGGCCAAGGAAAGTTCAGAGAATCTGAATTTTAAGACTAAAATGCTGCCTCAGCAAAATGGCAAAGGATTTTCTCTGGTTAGTGGGATATAAGCAATTTTAACATTTTTTTCTACTGCTTTTTAAATTTTTTCTACGATGACCAAATATTTTATTTTAATTTTTTAAATTGTTTTAAAAGTGAAAGAAAAAAAGCTTCAAATATACCTTTTAGTTTGGTCATATGTGGAGGCCACATCAGTTTTGCTACAGGAATTATCCGTTGCTCTCCACAGCCAGCCCCAGCCCTCCTTTTCTTAATCTTGGAAAAATAAGGAATTCCCCCCGCACGTGAGTCAAACCAAAGATTCTAGATGCTAAGCCCTATGAGGGCAGGGCTCCAGGCTGTCTCTTCTCACTGGAGTACTGAAAGAGCCTGGGAACCCCCTGACATAGAGTTTTGGTCAGCCTCATCAGGAAACCATCAGCTGAAAGCCTTCAATAATAATAAGTAACATTCATTGGCTGCTTCCTATGTACCATGCACTCTTTTGAATGCTTTACCTGAAGTTATGTATTGACCCCTCTGTGCAGCCCTAGGCGATAGGTACACAGTTGTCAGGGAACTGACACAAGACCAGAAAACTAGTAAGCAGAGCCAACGGGCTCCGTGCGCCCTGCTGTTAACCTCCATACCACGCTGCAGTGGCTCACAGCACCATTGAGATAAAGCCCTGAGTGCTTAGCTAAGCCCCCAAGTCCTGTGCAATCTGACCCATCACAGCTCTGTAGCCTCACGCTCGCTGCTCCTGCTCACGAAACGTTTACTTTTCCCCACACACCTCTGCACCTTTGCACTTGCTTTCCCTTGTCTTCTTTTTTTTTGTTTTTTTGCGGTACGCGGGCCTCTCACTGTTGTGGCCTCTCCCGCTGCGGAGCACAGGCTCCGGACGCGCAGGCTCAGCGGCCATGGCTCACGGGCCCAGCCGCTCCGCGGCATGTGGGAACTTCCCGGACTGGGGCACGAACCCGTGTCCCCTGCATTGGCAGGCGGACTCTCAACCACTGCGCCACCAGGGAAGCCCCCCCCTTGTCTTCTTTGTTGCACCTTATTCCCTCCTCTGGGACTGTCTGCCTTCTTCATCCCTAGCTAATCCCCATTAGTCCTGCAAGGCTTAGCTCAAGTGTCCCCTCCACCATACTGGATGCCCCTTTCCTCGCTTTCTACGGTACCAGTGGGTACCTCTGTCATTGCCATCATTGCACTTCAGATGTCATTTGCTTGTTTGCCTGTGTCCCCCTCTAGAGTGTAAGCTACCTGAGGGCAGAGATCTTGTCATGTTTGCCTGTGCATCCCTCAGCACTTAACCCAGTGACTGGCATGTGGATGATTGTTGGATGGATGGATGGATGGACGGATGGATGGACGGATGGACGGATGGATGATGGATGGATGGACGGATGGATGTTGGATGGATGGATGGATGGATGATGGATGGATGGGTGAGCAGTGAGATGGACAAGTGAATGGATGACAAATAGACAGGGAGATGCGTGCTTACAGAGAAGTCTGGGAGGAAGACAGAGATTGAGATTTGATGGGAGGAAATGGAAACCATGCTCTGAGCCAGGCTCTCCTGTCCTCATCTCTGCCTCTTCTGCCTCGCCCTTCCTCCCACAGCTTTACCTGAACCCTCTAAGTATGGATGGGGCTGTGTTACTTATCCTGTCCATCAAGAGGAACCCCAAATCCAAGATGGAGGACATTGACATTTCCGTAAGTGATCAAATTGTTTGCTTGTACTTGGGAGCAAGCCAGTTACCATGGCCACTGTGCCAGCTCTAGTCCTCAGGGCCCTCACAGAACTGCTCCATGAAAAGGCTACTCCTTTTAGAGTACGACTCTGCCCCTTCCAGAGGTCCTTTCCGTAGGAGTAGCCATTCGGTCAAAAACATCATGGTGTGAAAATATTTACCAGATCCTGGGAACCCAGGACCTGCACCCCCAACAGTGGGTCTGAGGGCAGAGAGGAGGAACACCAGAAGCAAAGACAGGGGGACCCCCAGAACAGACTTGTCTACCGTCAGCTTTGTCGATGGATGGCTTTGGGCCTTAGAATGCTTCCAGAATCACAGGATTTTTAGACTCTGAGTATTAAAACACGTGCAGACCTGTGTTTTCATTTCATGACTCAGCCTACTCAGAGTAGTATTTGAGTGTAAAAAAAACCTTGATGGAGGAGAGAAGCCTGAGGAGGTGACTCCACTCTGCCAGCTACTCTCGCCGGAATCATCCTAGAGGTGGGAGCTGGTGCCAACCATATCCTATACTTGTCTACTATTCTATACTCTTTTTTTTAGCCCCAAAGTCATTTTATAGACACCAGTTCATTTAGTCCTACCCTGGGAGGTAGGTAGAGTGTATCCATGACCTAGGGCTGCCATGGCAAAGTACACAAACCAAGTGGCTGAAATTTATTGTCTCACAGTTCTGGAGGCTAGGAGTCCAAGATCAAGGTGTTGGTAGGGTTGGTTCCTCCAGAGGGCTGTGAGGAAGAATCTATTCCTGCTTCTCTCCTAGCTTCTGGTAGTTTGCTGGCAATCTTTGCTGTCCCTTGGCTTGTAAAAATATCACCCTAATCTCTATCTTCAGCCTCAGTGGCTTCTCCCTGTGGGCGTGTCTGTCTCCATATCCCAGTGTTCCCTTTTTTATAAGGACACCAGTCATTATCAGATTAGGGCCCACCCTAATGACCTCATTTTAACTTGATCACCTTCCCAGTAATGTCACATTCACAGGTACTGGACGTTAGGATTTCAACATTTTTTTTTTGTGGGGGATACAATTCAACCCATAGCAAGTACATTTCCTCATTTTCTCATTTTCCATGTAAGGAAACTGAAACAGAGAGGCTAGGTCACTTGCCCAGGACCACACAGCAAGTGAGAAACACAGCAAGGAGTAAACGCAGGGCTTCTGCCTCCTATTCTAGAGTTCTGTAAAGGTACAGTGTTAAAGTCCTTTTACATGTGTTTAATGCCACACTAATGTGACGTTTTGTTAAGATTTTAATACCTTACAATTCTATCAGTGATGATATTTTGAATTTGAAACCCAAGCTTTTTGGAACTGAATAATAAGTAAAATTTGCCACCGATTATAAAACCATACCTGCTTTTCCTTTCACTTTATTCCCTCGCCCCTTCCTCCCCGCCCCAGGCTCCTTCCTGCGCTCATGGGTCTTCCTCTTCAGAGGCCCCCTCCACCTTCATCCTATAGCTCTGACCTGCACCCCGTGAAGCTGCCTCTGAATCTCAACCACAGGTCCCCAGTTTGTTAGCATTTGTCTCCTCCCCCCCACCCCCCGCAGTGTAGGTTGGAAGGTATGAACCCCAGCACTGCCTGTCTGAGGAAACGTTAGAAATGGTGCTGTTTAGGCCCCAAGATGGCATAAAAACCCATGAGCTGGGATCTCACTGCTACTCCACCAGCCTTCCAGAACAAATAGGTCTCAATTGGACTTTTCCTTCCCTTTTATCAACGATGCCGCCGTAACTCTAAGTGGTGTTGGAATCCCTTCACTGTAGATGTATCTAGAACTTTCTCTAGAATGTCTCTAAAGGGGAGGGAGTAAGTCTTCAGCCCTTAAGCATGGATCTAATTCTTTGAAATGACAAAAGATACTGAGAACCACATCTGAGGAATGAAGCAGGTCGATCACACTGAGGGAGGCCAGGTTTGATCAAACACCGTTTCACAGACCACATGTTCTCCTGCAGCCTCCAACCCGGCTCAGAGGCCACTTCCACAGGGGAGCGTTCCCAGTGCATTCTGAGCCGTGACGGGATGGTTGGAATGAGGGATGCTCTCTGCCACGGCACCTGCTCTGAAGACCAACACTGGTGTAGAAATGGGCTTTTCAGGGCCTTTGTTTGGGGACCAGTCTCGTAACCCCACAGCTGTGTCTCATCTGTCACACACAGACACTAATGCTCACCTTCTGAGAGCACAGTGAGTTGACAGTATGTGACAGGCCACCAGCACCCAGCTAGGACATCTGATCAAAATCACGTGGGAAACTTACAGGTCAAACCACAAGCTCTAAAAAAGGTGAGCCGTCCCAGTCTAGGAGCAGCACCGCAGAACCAACTAGAAAAGACAACACACTGACTTTGCTTGGGAGAGTCCGCTGGTCTGGGAGATGGCACGATGGCAGTACCCTCCCCCTGACGGATCCCCTCTCTCTCTGCTTCAGAATGTGCTGGTGTCAGAGCAGTTTGTGAAAATATTGGATGGGGTGTGTGCCGTCCACCCCCAGCTGGACGTGATGTACAAAGCAGTGCAAGGCCTCTCTAACAAGAAAAACCTCTTCATGTGGACGAACCCTGTGAAACTGATCCAGGTGAGCCCTGCTTTCCTCCAAGAGCCCCCAGGGACCCCTGGAAAGCGCTGACCTTTGGCTCAGCTTCCTAGAGTTTCTCCTCCCCCAGAGCGTCTGCACAGTCCTCGCTGACAAGGAACATCTCGGCTGTGGAATATTCCTTTTGGCTCCCAGAGGAAGGACTGAGAACTGGCTGAAGTGGGAGGGCCTTGGAATAAGATGGTTTCTACCAACCAGGCTCCTCCATTGCAACGAAAGACGAGTGACTGAAGTGCTCTGTACTTCAGTCTCTTCACCTGTAAAATGGGCATGATAATAGCACCCACCCCACAGGGTGCTGTGAAGATTAAATTCTATACTGCACACGACTTAGAGCAATGCTTGGCAGGCAAGAAGCACACAGTTCATGCAGGCTCTTTCCAATAGTTGGTAAGGATGCCACGACGTCCTGACCCTGTGGTCGGGATGGCTATCTGGTGGCTTCAGCTAACAAGGAGCCCTCAAGTGTTTTATCCCTCATAGTCACCTTGCCCCTGGCTCAAGTCTTAGATTGTGTCTGGCAGTCACAGGAGGCAGATGAAACAGTGGAAATAAAAACTCAGAGAATGTTAGAGCTGGAAGGGATGTTATAGCTCCTCTGGTTGGACAGCCTCACAGAGCAGCGACTGCCCAGGCCTGGTGTTTCTACCACCAGCTCTCACCTGCTGCTGGGTGCCTGGTGTTTCTACCACCTGCTCTCACCTGCTGCTGAGGCAGCAGGAGCTGCGAAGGTGTCCTGTAAACATGGTTCTTCATGGTGTTTGCCACTGGGGCTGCTTCCTGCCCCTGGTTGGTCTGCTCTATGCCTTAGTTTCCAGAACCAAAGAGGAGAGCTCTGGCATGAAAATTATCATTGTATGAAAAGTTCTAGAAGGCAAAGCGGTATGAAGTATCTTTACATCTTTTCAAGTAAGATGATGTCAGGGGAACTGAGGGGAAACCTGTTTTGCAAGAAGAGTGGGAATGGGGTTATCCAATGCAAAGTGGGAGCTTGATCCTTGTTTTAAAACAGTGTAGAAAAGGGATCCCAGAGGAGAGCCTCAACAATACATACGATGCAAACCACAGTCCTTCCCCTCGGGGGCCCGACAATCGGGTTGGGAAGATGGGACAGATACAGTCATTTCTAATAAAAAGTGTCATATGATAAATAATAAACAAGTGACAAAGGCAGCAAATACAATCCAAACTAGAGGTCACTGCAGGCAACCAGAGAAGGATGCTTCCTGGCAGAGGTGGGGCTGGGCAAGGGCCTTGGCAAGCGGAAGAGATGCAGCTGAGCAACAGAGAGAGGGAGGGAAGAGAATGCCAACCAGCAAAGGAGCAGAGCGGGAGTGGCTCGCAGTGTGTCTGGGGCGTGGGAACCGGACCGTGTGGCTCTGGTCTCACAGGGAAGCCTGGGAGTCAAGGCTGCAAAGAGAGGCTGGAGCTGGATGCAGCCGTCCTCAGATTTTAGGCTCAGAGTGAGGGTTGAGTCCACAGGGAGCAGGGAGCCAGTGCGAGTTGTTGAGCAGAGGCTGTGATGTAAATCCAGCAGGACTGAGGGGTAACTTTTCTGGCAACGGGGAGGGAAATGAACTGAGGGGGTAACTATGAGACTGGGAACACCAGTGAGGACACTATTGTAGTATTCCAGAGCTAGAACGGTAACTTGGCTGAAAAGGACAGTGAAAGTGGAGGTACAGATGTAGGAGATATCTTTATGGAGCATCTCTAGGACTTGGTGAGTGGTTGTGTGCGTGCGTGCGTGTGTGTGTGTGTGTGTGTGTGTGTGTGTGTGTGTTGGGAGAAGGGAGGTGTGTGCGGAGAGGAGAGAGCCAAAGATAACCCCCAATTTTTAAGCCCAGTGGACTAAAAGAACGATGGAAACATTGCCAGCAGTAGGGAAGTCCTGTGGGGAAAAGGGACCGCCCCCTGGCCCCGCCTCCCGCTCTGGCCTCATCCCTCCCAACCTCCCCCCGCTCTACATTTCAGCCCCACTGGATTTCTCCCCATTCCTTTTTTTTTTAATTAATTAATTTATTTATTTATTTTTGGCTGCGTTGGGTCTTCGTTGCTGCGCACAGGCTTTCTCTAGTTGCGGCGAGCAGGGGCTAGTCTCCCTTGCGGTGCGCGGGCTTCTCATTGCAGTGGCTTCTCTTGTTGTGGAGCACTGGCTCTAGGCGCGCGGGCTTCAGTAGTTGCGGCTCGCGGGCTCTAGAGTGCAGCCTCAGTAGTTGTGGCGCACCAGCTTAGTTGCTCCGCGGCATGTGGGATCTTCCCGGAGCAGGGCTCAAACCCGTGTCTTCTGCATCGGCAGGCGGATTCTTAACCACTGCACCACCAGGGAAGTCCTTCCCCATTCCTTTTTGCATCAGTTCTCTCTTAACATTAACTCTGAGTCCCTCTGCCTAAATACCCTTCCTCTGTGTCTCACTCACTCCTCCTCACTCTCTAGGTCTGCACCGGAGTGTCACGTCCTCGGGCAACCCTTCTCAGGTTTCCTGGTCAAGAGTATATGCCCTTGCCACGTGCTCCTGCAGCCCTCTCCTTCACCCTTTCACCACAAGACTCTGAACTCCTCCGGGGCAGGAGCTACGTTGGGTCTTATCAAAAGCACCTACCAAAGTAACAGGCCCTTATGCCCATCAAGGCTCTCAGTTGCTGACCACAGAATCCACTCCGCTAGGTTAAGCAAAGAGGGATCTATTACGAGCGATAGACCCCAGAGACATTAGGAGGGCTGAAGAAAGACTCTATGTTTAGATTCCAGAAATGGCTCCCCAGACACCCCAACTGGCTAGCCAGGACGACTGTTGCTTCTGCCTAGGTCAGGAAGCCGCCCAATCAGGAATCGCCCGCTGAATTGGGAAGCCACCCCCATGGCTGCCAGCAGCCTGCTCTCTCCAGATCGCATGGGTCACACATATGCGTCACCCAAGGGCTTGGCAAAACCCATCCCATTCTGACCCGTAGCTTCAAGGGGGCTTGGGGAATTCTGGTTTTTAGTTTTCCAGCCTCTGTGTTATAGAGAGGCGGGCTGTGAAGGAAGCGGAGTGGGTGTTGAGAGCCCGCCCATGGTATCTGCGGCAGCACTCAGTAACAGATTGCAGAATTCAGCTGACGGAGGTTTGCTTTAGACGTGTAGGATTGAGGTGTCGGTGGGGTTCAGCATGGACGTGCGAGCAGCTGCTGGGGACGCAGAACTGGAAGCGTAGGTGGGATTCACCCCAGGCTGGGCTGGTGTAGGCAACGCACACCAGAGAGGGAAGTGTGGGGAGAGGAGAGCAGGGACCAGGGACTGATCCCCAAGGAATTCCTCTGTGAGCAGGGTGTCTGCAGAAATATCTATCGAGAAAGCTGGGCCTTGCCTATGGCCTTTCGAGAGTCAGAAGGGAAAAGAAACAAAAAGATACTAAAAAAGGACCCAAAAGAATATTTTAATAGTATTGGAAAATTCACAATATATTAATACAGTGCACTTTATAAAACAGTATGTTTAATAGATAGATAGATAGGTAGATAGACAGGTAGATAGATAGATAGACAGGTAGATAGATAGATAGACAGGTAGATAGATAGATAGATAGATAGATAGATAGACAGGTAGATAGATAGACAGGTAGATAGATAGACAGGTAGATGAAAAAATATATATCAAGGTGCTACCTCTGGATGGTGGAACTGGATTTATGCGTTATTTTTAATTTTCTTCTTTCTATTAATCTATACTTTCCTTAAATGTGAGTAGGGAATATCTTTGAATTGAAAACAGTGAAATATTATTTTTAAATACTCTAACACAGTATGTCTCCATATAAGTATTTGTATAAAACGATGAGAATTCTGTGAACACCGGGAGCCTCTCCTGCCTGTCCCACTACCTGGCTGCGGTTCGGTCTTTTGGTTTCTGAGTTAACAACAGCCCACCCACGTACATAGAGCACCATCTTTGCTAGTCTTAGCAGGACAACTTCAAAACTAAATAATACATGTAAACATGATCACCGCCCTATTCCCTCCAAACTGTTCCCACAGTTCGCTCAGCAGGGTCGACTCCAGTCCTTCCGCCTGTGGAACGTGGAATGGCAGGAGAGCCTGCTCCGTGTAGGTGGGGCAGACACAGAAGCATCGTGGCGTGTGGCTCTGCTTGACCTCAGACCTCGGTCTGGGTGGGCAGGGGTGGGAAGCTGGGGTTGGGGGGTGTGTTGGGGGGAGTTGGTGTAGATATTACAAGGCTCCTGGTGTCTCCTGCTTCTCTCAGAGCTATGCAGACCAGCACAAAATCTCAGTCCTGGACTTCTTCAGGAGCTTGAACCCTAGTGGAGGGACGACAATGCCTGTGGGCGAGTTCCGGAAAGCTATGATACAGGTGTGTGGATTCCTGTGGACAAAGGCACTACGTGTGCACGCGCAGGGGTGTGTGTGAGAGAGAGAGACAGACGGGCCACAGCATGAGCACCTCAAAGAGCTCCTTGGGATTGGCTATGAGAAGCCAACTTATCCACTACTTTATCTAGACCCAGAGGGACACCTAAGGCCTCCTTCCACTGCCTGCTGAAGTCATTCTCTGTACTGCACGTCTGGGTGCCACTGGTGACCCAAGGTGCTGCCTGAAGACACACATTCTTCATCTCCTAGGTCTTTCTCCCATTGCATGTGGCCACTGGGCAGATTTTAAAAGGGAGTGGGAGAAGAGACCACATCCCAAAACCCCAGTATTTCGCCTTTGGCCCTATCATCTTGCCTGAAATCCCACACCTTCACATGTGGGGTATGATGGAGGTGCTGAAGGCCCCCTGAAATGCAAGCATGAAGAGGTCTGTCACCAGGGCAGCCCTAGGAAGGACAGGCCCTGCAAGAATAGGACTTCATGTGAGCCCAGGTGGGGGGATAAGACCCTCGGTGCCAGGCTCGTTGTAAAGAGGGCTGGCCAGACTCGGTAGCAGGGAGGTAAGGATGAACTTCCCATGCTGCAAAGTTGCCGCCTACTCCAGCTGGGTACCCATCTCCTTCACCCCTATTGCTCCCCAGAGAAAAGAGGGGCTCTGGAGTCTGGGCAGTGGCCCACAGACATGGGCGGGGACACTTATTCCTGCCCTGCATGGTGTGGGTTCAGTTTCTTCTGAACTGAGGAAACTGTTGCCAGCCGTGGTCCCAAGGGCAGTGAGGCATTGTGGGGTGTGTGTGTGTGTGTGTGTGTGTGTGTGTGTGTGTGTGTGTGAGACGGGAGAGGTCTGGGGGGAGCAGAGAGCTCCATTGACCTTGCATGTTCTATCTGCTTCCTCAGCAGAACAAGGTTCCCATAAACCGGTACCAAGTCAGGGAGCTGATAAAGAAGCTGGGTGAGAAGACAGATATGGTGGACTTCAGGTCAGCCCAGCCCCGCCGTCCGGCCCTATCTGGGCTACCCTTCTGCCCTGGGCAGGCCCCCGGTTCCCTCTAAGGCACCCTGGCTCCTGGGGCCACCCTGTAGCAGATAGGAGGTGACACAAACAGCAAATGGTTAGGCCCTGGTGTGGCGAGAGGGGCAGGTGGGGGCGTGTACAGGTACCACAGTGGCCCAAAGAGGAGGTATCACTGGGGGGAAGGGGGTGTCACACAGACAGACAAGAGGACAGAGGACGGCAAGTACCAAGCCCGAAGTGTGGGCCAGCATGGTGCACTGAGGAACTGCAGGTCTTTCAACGCTGCTGGAGTTTAGGCAACCAGGCAGGTTATGACTTAGGCTGAACTCCTTGAAGAGCTCGGAAAGGACCATGATAACGGTCATAACAGCAACCAACATCCATGAGCCCTTACCACATGCCAGGTGCTCCGCCAGTCACGAGACGGGTGCCTGAATTCTCACAGCGCCCAACGGGCACTAGTACATGCCCACGCTGTGAATAATGATCGGAGTTTTAGAGAAGGAAAGCACAGAGCCAAGTGCTTGTGGCCAGAGAGGGGCAGCTGTGGCCTTAGCACCCCGGTCTGTATGGTGCCAGGACCCACTCCTCCTCGCCGAGGCTGCAGAACCCTGCTGGTCTGCAGGCTGGTCCATAAGGCCCTGCGGCTTGTTGTCTCATGGAATCCCTAAGGAGTCTGTCAGGGGAGACCCCCATCTGGTCCTGCCCCCACAGCCTTCTCCCAATACCTCCGTCCTTGCCCCCATCAGCATCTCTCATGCGTGGAGAAGCCACCGCACAGACTGACCCAGCTGCAACCCTGCTCTAGCTAGTAAGGGTGCGGCCGTGCGCAGAGCTCTCAGTCTCCAAGTCTTTAGAATGGGGTGATAACCACAGCACCTGAGAGACTCTCATAAGAATCAAGTGGAGACAAAGCACATAAGGGGCTGGCACGTGATGCTGTCATTCAGGAGTGACACCATCATCCGGCAAGCACCCCCGACACATGCAGGGTGGCTCAGGCTTGCACACCGCCCCAGGCCCCCCTACTCTGTGCCTGTGTCCTGGACCTCCCCGCCTGCCCTCCCTGAAGTACGGCCTCCTGTTCCTTGGGATGCTGGTGGGAAAGAGCACAGGGCAGAGGTCAGGAGACCGGGTCCAGGTCCAGCAACCCTCCAGCTTTGCAGATGAGGTCACGTGGCCATGGAGAGGCAGAACTGGGGTCTCAGGACCCAAGTGGGGAGCTCTTGTGGGCACCTCAAGTTCCCCTCAGGTCACACACTGCAGCTCTGTTGGTTCCAATTGAAGAGCAGGGTCGTCATTTTTACTGTTGCATGATTTTTTCATTGTCATTTTTTGATACAAATAATATCTACTGGTAAAAATTCTAAATCCACAGAAGTCTACTAGGGAGAAAGTGAAGGGCCTCTTTTACCTGCCCCCACAGCCCCTGCTGCCTCCCAGGGGGCGCTAGTGAACAATCCCAGGTGCATGTTGCCATAGCTTTTCCCACGTGCTTGCAATCAGGTGTGTCTGCTACCAAAGCCCTGCCGACAGCGGCAGCGTAAACCCATGCCCATCCCTGTGCTGACGCCGAACCTCACCACGTTCAGCACTCTGCCGAGATGACAGATGGGTTTACAAGTGGTCTCGCTTGGACTCGAGCCTGTCCCAACACTCTTGTCGATCAGCCATGGGGCTACGTTGGTGGTCAGCATTATCCCCTTACCTTTCAACCCAGTTCCTTGAAAATGACGAAGCCATAGCAACACGTCTGGTCTGGAAAGAAGCCTCAGTGACAGAGAACTCCTGGCACGTAGGCCTGTGGCTGGAACGAGGTGGAGAGCTGACTGAAACCTCGGCGGAAAGACACCAAGGCTGTGAGCGAGGCAATAAAGTCTAGCTTGGGTCTCCAGGCTGCTGGTGGCATGCCCTTCCCCCAGGGAGCACCCTCCTGTTTTAGGGGGCACATCCTTGATGGCCTCGTTAAGAGCCAAAAGAACAAATTGGGAGAGCGTGGGGTTGCTAGGTGGTGGAAGAGAGCGGTGGGGAGAAGGTCAGTGCACAAAAGCATTCATCACAGTGCTTGTAAACTGTGTCAAGGGGAGATTGCTGAGATTCAGGAGGCAGTGGCAGAGGGAACAGATGCTCAGGAAATGAGGACAGGGGCCTTTAGAAGCAAATGCCAGGGGGTCACGTGGAGAGAGCTCAGGGAACTGGCATCTAGCCGTGGCCCAGCAGGAGCTGGCCACCTGAACTTGGAGGCTCATGGTTCCACCTGAAAAGTGGGACAGCTGAAAAAAGGGATCCCCATCTGTTCTAGGGATCTGCCATTCTGCATTTCTTTGTAAAATTCCTTGGAAAACTGGGGAGGCATGAGGAGCTTAGCAAAAGATGGGAAGGTTTAACCAAGAACAGCATATACTGAGCAGGTGGGGGAAATGGGTACCTTCAAGGATTTTGATTAACCTCGCCAGTCACCCTTGGGATGGACAAGGGCAGGAAGTGTCTTATGCACCTCCTTTGCACCTGCACAGTGCCTGCTCATAGTAAGTGCTCAATAAAAAATACCTGTGAAATGAAAAACCTCATTCACTTGGCAATTGTTTTAGGCAAGTGGTGGAAAGTTTGGGGGGTGCCCAGGAACCCACACTTTGGAACACCAGTGAAGTGCTGAAATGGCATCTGGGAATCAAGGCACCAGCCCTCAGATTTCACTTTGTTTCTTCATCGAGGATGGAGGTGATGCAAAAACTTCTCACTCCTGGCAGAATCATTATTTGAAATAATCTGTGTCCCCTCCCCACAGCATATTTCCCCTCCCTTCCCTTATTCAAAGTCTTAACTTGAAGTTGAATTTTCATTGGACGGTTGTATGCACTCAGTCAAAATTAGGATGATGAAAAGAAAATAAAGAAACGCAATAAAGAATTTGTGAGCTGAAACTCACGTCCACCCTACTCATCAGGGTATGTAGATGTCTTTGCTCTGACTCCCGAAATAAATCAAATCCCCTTGAAGTCAGGGAGCCTGTCTTTTAAGTTTATTATAATCTGTAAAATTCTCCATCAAGTCCATGCCCGTAACTGAGCATTCATTAATTACTGGTGTCTGGGTGGAACCCTGAAGATTATTAGGCTGTGAAGTATCAAAATATGTTATGGACTATAGATTAGGGATCAATAAAAACAGCAAGTTTTCTCAAGATGCTTCTCTTCATCTTTACTAGAAAAAGCAGCACATTTTCTCATCAAATGTTATTTTTTGTTTGGGTAGCTTTGGGGAAATGATGGAGATATGGGGAAGCCAACATCCCCGACCCTCCAGGCCACCCCTTGACACTTGCCACCCCCCATCACGTAAGCCCAGCCAGAACCCTGCCTGTCTGCGGGTTGCCCTGGAACCTGCCCTACTGTGGAGTAGTTTCTACTTGTGGCCACTAGGTGTCACGTCAGCTCCAAAATCCACCTGAAGGTTGTGCTCCCATCACACTGCTTTGCAGTCCTTCCCATGCCCTTTCCCTGATCTCCTAAACTTCCGCCCCCACGGAGCCTGACATGAAATCAGAGTCCCAAAGTGTCTAGCAGCCTGACACCTGGGCAGACCTGTCCAAGGCTTGGTGTCCTCATTATGAATCAAAGTTACTCACAGCTACCTCGCACTCTTGTTGTGAGGAAGACAGTCCGGTGCTTAGCACGAGCTCCATAAACATTCAGTCCCCTCCCTCAGCCAGCCCACCCTGGGGCTGGGCAAGACTACAGAGGAGGCCTGCTGCATCGGGTGAGGGTACTGCACAAGGAACACGCCCACTGACAATGGGCTGAGTCGTGCTTTATCAGCTGGCCATGTCAGGAGGCTGCAGGCAGGACCCCAGCAGGAGCTGAAGACCAAAGCGGAGGGAGAGAGGCCTTGCAGGAGTAGGAGAGGCTGTCAGGTCAAAGACGGCCCAGAGGTGCTGGCCCGTGAGCCCAGCACCAAAGGGGGTCAGCTGCAGTGCAGGGGAATGGTACCCTGGCCATGCCCTCCTTCCATGCCCAGCTCAGTCTGGCTTTGTGCACTAACTCTGTTTTGTTTTAATTTTTACTGGAGTTTAGTTGATTTACAGTGTTGTGTTAGTTTCAGGTGTACAGCAAAGTGAATCTGTTACATATATACGTATACATATTCACATATACATATATCCACTCTATTTTAGATTCTTTTCCCATACAGGTCATTACAGAGTACTGAGTAGAGTTCCCTGTGCTATACGGTAGGTCCTTATGAGTTACCTATTTTATATATAGTAGTGTGTGTTTGTCAATCCCAATCTCCCAATTTATCCCTCTCCCCTCCCTTTCTCCCCTGGTTTTCTACATCTGTGAGTCTATTTCTGTTTTGTAAATAAGTTCATTTGTACCATTTTTTTAAGATTCCACACACAGGTGATATCATATGTTATTTGTTTTTCTTTGTCTGACTTAGTATGACTATCTCTAGATCCATCCAAGTTGCTGCAAATGGCAATATTTTATTCGTTTTTATGGCTGAGTAATATTCCATTGTGTATATATACCACATCTTCTTTATCCACTCCTCTGTCAATGGACAGTTAGGTTGCTTCCGTGTCTTGGCTATTGTAAATAGTGCTGCAGTGAACATTGGGGTGCACGTATCTTTTCGAATTATGGTTTTCTTCTGATATATGTGCACTAACTCTATGCATCCTCACAGGGACCCTATGCAGTGAGGTCTGTAATCATCCCCATTTTACAGCTGGGGAAACGCAGGCATGGAGAAGTTAAGCATCTCGCCCAAAGTCCTCTGCTAGTAAGCAGCAAGGCTGAGATGCAGACCCAGGCAATAAGACCCTGGCTCCCTGAGGTCTTAACCACTGTGCTCCGCTGCCCCTCTGTGGCTTTGCGCAGCTTTGTATCTACAGGGAGAAGTTTAAATGCACTTTCTCTGTTTACATCGTTTCTGTAAGAAACAGAAAAATAACTCAATTGATCAGCAAGCATGAGCTCCAGGCCAGGCTGGACTGGCCAGTGGAGAGGGAAGCAAAGGCAGAGTTGATGATGCTCTACGTGGCTGAATCCTCAAGGTCAGGTTGGTGCGCCCTCCCTGCCCACTATGTTGCTCAGAAATTGAGCCAGGGGAGGTGAGATGGGAGATGAGAAGGAAGAGCGTGGAATATCTGTGTGCCAGAACCGTGAAGTGGTTACGCATGCAAATTCTGTCATTGGACAGTTCTCGGGTTGAATTCTGTCTGGCTTCACCAATGATCAGCTCTGTGACCTTGAGCTAGTCACTCAACCTTCCTGAATCTCAATTTCCTTGTCTGTATATATTGATGATAATGGTACCCCTGCCCCCGCAGAGTTGCATGTGAAACACTGAGCCCCAGGCCTGGCACACAGTAAGTGCTTCATGTAAGCATGACCTCATGACAGTGGAGTTCCTCTCCTATGAGGGAGAAGTGCGGGGAGATTCAGGTGCAGGAGGGCGTTAGGGGCCAAACTGAGCAGTCATCTTTGAAACACCCAACTACTGGGTCTTTGAAACACCGTGGGAGGCATTCCAACCTTGGGCTTTGGCTTAAAACTTGCATGAAATCGAAAGAATTTGCCCAGAATCTTAAAAATCGGAGGGAGGTGGGAGGGCCAGGGGCCAGCAGCACTGTGTGGGCAATGCCGGGGTACAGTGAACATCTGGCCTTTTGCTTGGCTCCTAAGGTCTGAATCCCCTTCCTGGGCTGGGAGTGCGCCAGTTTACAGGTCCTGAGAGGGGCAGCTGGGACGTAGGCTCATGCCTACACCAGACACGCAGTCTCCGGGCTCGGTTCAGGAGCCAGCCTCAGAAGAGGCAAGGACCACGGAGAACTTCCCCCAGCAGCTGTGGCTTTGCAGCTGGATGGCGTCCCTGAGCAGTGGCAGCGGTGACGCTGGTGGGCGTGGTTCTGGGTGCCAGGCCTGCAGGTCTTCAGTGCGCTGCAGCCTCTGGTATGTGGCTGCCGTGGCAGCTGCAGTGTCTGTCCTCAGGGGACCAGGCTGCCTTGCCAAGCAGGGGCTTGGGATTGGTTTCGCCTGGTTTGGTTCTAAACAAAAGAAAACAATGATTGGCAAGGCAAGCCTGTGTCCTAAACACTGGCTGCAACCAGTGGCCTTGAACTAGAGGAAAGGAACGGCTCTCCTCCAGGAAGCAGACATCCTGGAGGGGAAGGGAGACCGAGGGTGGTGTGGGGTGGAGGGGCTTCTCTGGGGCTCAGCGGGTCCTTCTAAGAAGGGACAGTGGTGTGACCCCTGGGGTGGGGGGCTGCTGTGTTGTTCTGCCACCTCTTAGTGGGTCTGTGGATGAGCTGGGGTGGGGCTGACTCGTTTCTGTGTGCCCAGGCTGAATGAGACTAGCCCTTGTGCATGTGTCCACATGCTACCGTATAATCAAGAGCATAACAGGTCTTTTTCCCAGTTCCTGGCATATGCCTCAAAACCCTCGGGATTTCCTGAGTGACAGGAGTGTCTTCGTGATGCTAACGAGGTGACCCAGGGTGGGCCCCTACCTAGACAGCTTCCTGGAAACACCAACCGTGTAAGCAGATGTTGGGACTTTCAGCCATAGAAGGACAGGGAGCTGGAGACTGAGCTCACTCACTAGCCAGTGTTCAATCAGTCATGCCTGCGTGATGAAAAGTAATGAAACCCCAGTGAAAACGCTGGACGCCAGGGTCCAGGGGAGCTTCCTGGGAGGTGACTTGCCTCGACTCCACAGGGAGAGGGCACAGAAGCTCTGCCTCCCTCCCGATCTTGCCCTGCATGTCTCTTCATGTAGCTGCTCCTGAGTCATAACCTTTATAATAAAGCTGCCAGCATCGGTATAGCACGTTCAGTGAGTTCTGTGAGTCACTGCAGTGAATTACCAAACCTGAGGAGTTTGATGGGAACCCCCTACTTTGTAGCTGGCTAGTCAGAAGTGCAGGTGTCCTGGGGGAACCCCACTTGTAGCCGGCAGCAAAGTGGGAGCAGTCTGTGGGGGACCAAGCCCTTAACCTGTGGAGTCTGATGCTGCCCCCGGGAGGTTAGGGTCAGAATAGCACTGCAGCCGATCCCAGGCGGTGTTACCCCAGGTGCAGTGGGAATGGAACACGTGTACACAAAAGCATGCTCACATTTGAATTACAGGACACGGCGTGTGTACTTGAATGTGTCCATGCCCAACAGGAGGGGCTTGCCTGCGTACTAACCCCCAGACCCGCCTGCTTTCTTGCCAGAATCCTAACAGTGGGGTTTCAATGCAGCCCCTCCTGGCGTGTACCGCTCTCCCGGCTGTACCTCAATTTTTCCAGTAGAGGGCGCTCCAATCCCACAAGTCCTCTGACTCCGCACAGCGGCTTCAGCTCTAAGAAAACAGGACTCCAAACTGGCTCAGGGAAATCGAATTCTTTTTAGGTACCTGAAAAAGGCAGCAATGCAGCTGGCTTCAGCGACACCAGCGGAGCCCGGGCCAGAACCCTCAATCTGTCCCCTCAGGGGAAGATGCAGGTTCTTGGAGCCTGAGATTATACAATCTGGGGACCTTCTTTAAATATATATATATATATACACACACATATATATATATATACAAATTTACAAATATAATGTTAGGTATAGAAAGTAGATGTATATTTAGAATGACGAAAAAAATCACAATAAATGACACATTTTAAAAAGCTGACAATGGCATAAACGTCAAATCCACCCCGTGGCCTTGCAAGGGGGCCCCGCTGAGTAGCTTCTGCAGGTCGTCCCGCAGAGAACAGACACCTTACTGATGCAGAGTCCAGTTTGCGTCCTGAGCCCATCTTGCCATGAAAACGGGCTGGAGGACTCAACCCCGGGGATTTGCCCTTGTCGGTCCTCTGCACCTCCCTCCGCACCGCTGTCCTTGGAGCAATCACTTGTAGTCACACCATGAACATGCGTGAGGCGCTGTCGCTTTTCTCTCTGTCACACCCAAGAGGCTGCCACCTCCACACCCTGCCTTTTGGGAGGCAGCAGGCAGCTCTCCCGGCTTCTCCTTCATGAGTCCTGGTTCCACCGTGGGTCCTCCATCCACTCAGTGTTATTTCAAGACTGTAAAACTCACAGCCCCCCCACCCCCGACAAATACTTTTCCCAAGAAGGGAAAAACCCTTCTTGAATTAGTGGGGGAAAACTTACAATGTAAGGGCGAGGGAAAACATGTACATTTATTTACATTAAAGTGTAAGCGACTTCAATTAAATTCAATAAACATTTATTAAGGGCTTACTAGGTGTCTGGTGCTGTTGTGGGTATGTTTGGGATACATCTATGAATAAAAATGATAAAACCCATCTTTTACACAGCGTTTCCATTCTAGCAGGAAGAGACTGACCACAAGTAATAAATATAATAACTAAGTGAATCCTATACAGTGTTAGAAGATAATAAGTTCTATGGGTGAAAAACTAGAGCGGCGTATGGTGGCTCAGGACGGTCATTGCTAGGGGTGGGGAAGTTATGATTTTAAACGGGTGAGGGGCGGCATCTGAGCAACCCCTTGAAGGCAGTGAGGGAGAGCCATGTGGATCTGGGGGAAGAGCTCTTCAGGCCGAGCACGGGCCCCAGGACAGGAGCCAGCCTGGGGCCTCTAAGGGTCAGTAAGGCAGCCCAAGGCTGGAGCAGACAGGGAAGGAGAGCATGGCGGGAGGTGAGGTTGGAGCAGGGCCCGATCAAGTGGGGCCTTGAGGCCTGTGGGCAACGTGGGTGTGAGTGAGATGGGCCCTTGCAGGGTTTGGGGCAGAGGAGGGCCAGACTCCGACGTCTTTGAAAAGGGTGTTCTGGCTGCTGTGTTAAGAATAGGCTTTAGGGATTTAAAGGCGGGACCAGGAAAATCCACGGAGAGACTATCGCAATGATGGAGGCAAGAGCTGAAGGAGGAAGCGCTGGGGTGATGGGTGTGGGCGGACCCTGGATGTGTCTAAAGGTGGCACCAACCTTGCTCCCCATCAGGTGGGGCACTGGCTGTGCGAGAAAGAGAGGCATCACGTGGCCCCCAGGCTCAGGCCCCCCGCATCTGGAGGAATGAAGTCTCATCCCTGAGCTGGCTGAGGGGAACTCTGCTGGAGTAGATTTGGGTGTCGGGGGTGGAGAGAGAGAAAACTGGGAATTAGTTTAGGGATGTCTATTAGACATTGCAGAGGGGAGCGGAGCAGGTGTTGGAGTCCAAGCCTGGGCTTGGAGGAGGGGCCTGGACGGGGGTGTGTTTGCAAGTCCTGGACGTTATATAGACAATATTGAATGTCACAAGACCAGATGAGGTCCCTGAGGGTCTGAGTGCAGAGGGAAGTGAAGGGACAAAGGCCTGAGTCCTGGGGGGCTCTAGAATCCTTAGCAAGGTCTGTGAGAAGAAGAACCAGCAGAGGGGACCAAGGGGGAGAGACTGGGGAGGAAGAGGGGGCCCCAGAATGGGGGTTTCTGGAAGGCAGTTGAGGAAAGTGGCCAAGCCAAAAAGACTCACCCCCAAGCCTTTCCCAAGAACAGTGTGTGGAGGTGGGCGGGACGAGGGGAGCACAGGTGGGCTGAGGGCAAAGGTGACAGAAGAAAGGGATGGGGGCGTGGCCACTAAGTATCCAACCTCTCAGCAGGGCTTCACCCGCTGAGGTACCCGCAGCCCAAAGCCTCCTGGGAGGTACCGGCCACCCTCCCCGGGTTCCCTGCGCTCACCATCACTCTGCACGTCCACTGGTGACACATGGCCCTCCCCAGCTGGACTGTCAGCCCCTGGACTGTCACTCCCTGGAGTCTGGGCTGAGCTGTCCACGCGTAGCTCTCCATGCTTAGCACCGTGACTGGGGCAGAGTTGGGGGGCGACCTCAGAGATATTGAGTGGATCCAGTCAAAGGATGGGAGAAGAGTGAACAGATCCTTGCTCTCAGCGGCCCAGCCATGGGGTTTCCCGAGAACGGTTCCAGCAGACACACCGCCCAGCAGCCTGGCAGCACCCGCTGCAAACACGTCTAGGGTGAACACCCACAGATGCTCCAGACGGCGGGAGCACTGGCCCCGAGGCTGCGGCTCCAGCCAAACTCTGGAATCAGAAAGAACCCTATGGTGTTCCAAGGTCACTGGGAAAGCTGAGGACTGGATTGCTCACTGGGAGATCAACACAGGTGTTTCTTCCAGAAGAGGCCTCCCTGGTGACACACTCCCTGCCACCCAGCCTCACAGGGCTGGGGAGGCAATAAATCTGTCAGGAACCAGCTGGCCCAGTGGGGTGTCCCATGAAGGAGAGCCTCCCCAGAGCCTCAGTAGTAAGGACCCCTGATGGGGCGTGGACAGGGTGACTCCTACTTCCCAGCCTGGGTGGATGCAGGGCCCCATCCGGCCCTACTCTGGCCCAGCAGAAGTATGTCAAGGGAGAGCGGGTTAGACGGAGGCAGTGCAGCCAGGTGGTAGGGGTGTGGGCGGGACGTCAGGCCAACCTGTGTTGCAATCCTGACTCAACCCCCTCCTTCCCTCCTTCCCCTGTTCTTTATGGGGGTCTTACTATGTGCCAGGCCCTGTGTGTGTCATGGGCCACGTGTGAATTCAAAGGGCAGCACTACTCAGTGACGTGGAGCTTAAGCCCGATCAGGGAGGCGCACGTTGAACAGACAGCCACACAAACGTTGCCACCACAATGACTTCCGCAAAGGAAGGGCAGCACGGGGGAAAACGTGGCAGTCCTGTGGCCTGGAACCCGCTTCTCAGCTAATCTGACTCTCACTTACAATAATAGGACCTACCTCCTATGGCTTTTGTGAGAATGCATGGGACCCTGCACACCGACGGCTTGGGCCCCTCGCCAAGCCCTAAGTGCACCCTAACTGGAGGGTGGTGGGCTTTCTCATCCCTGAGACGGGTGGGAGCCTGGGGACGAAGATGCAGGCAGGAGTGTCTCGCCCAGGCTGTGGGCTGAGGGGCTGCCAGGGCAGAGCCGTGGTCCCTCTGGACCTGGCCTTTCCCCGCCACTGGAGGTGGGGTTTCCTGCCTCTTCTCCCTGACCTCCGCCTACCTGCTGCTAGCAGAGCCCGGCGCAGTTCCCAAGCAGGACACTCCTGGACCCAGGCCCCACTGTCCCCCAAGGCAGTCACCCTGCCAGGTAATGGCTGAGCCAGCCGCTGTGCCGTGGAGACAAAGGACAAGCAACGGGGCTTGGCTGTGCGGATGCCTGGTCTGGAGCCGGCAAAGCAGCCCTGAACGTCCCTGCTCCCGCCCGCCCCTCGGGGGGGATGGCACTGCTGGGAACAGAAGGCCGGGGGGGATCTTCTCGAGCCCCACCCAGAGCCCTGGGGTTGGCACACCATGGGCGGCTGAGGGGAGCCCCGGACTCAGCCACCACCACCGTCCCTCCCCAGTCGTCTGGGTTGGGTGGTAGGACACAGGATGGTGAGTCCCCAGGCCTTCCTGCTGTCTCAGTTTCCCTGGGAGGAAGGTCAGGGTGGGGCATCAGACAGTGCCCCTGAGGACAGTGTCAGACGTGAAGAAGCAGAACTGGGGGATGTCTGCTCAGACCTGCCTTCCGGCCAAGTTCTCAAAGACGTGGTCCAGGAGAGAGATGGGGTGGGGCTGAGGAGGGCCAAGGATTTTCTGGGAGCAGGGCTGGTGTTATGGGTGCAGCCTGTGCCGTCACACAGGGCCGGACTTAGAAGGGCCTGGGGCTTGGTTTCATGCTCTGCTGTCACTCTCTTAAAATTCTTAACAAAAACCCCACAGACTATGTGGCCCGTCCTGTCTGAGGGAGAGGACATTGACACACAAAGGGCCTTCCTGTCTGGGGGGCAGAGCTGGGGAGAGGTGTAGCAGCCAACCCATCACCTCCCCGCAACAGCTCCAGTGGAGATGAGACTAGAGGCCTCCTCTTGACTTTGACCAGATGGAAGCTGTGATTCTGGAAGAAAGGAGAGATGAAGAACAGCCCTGACCTCAAAAGATTGCAGGTGAGGGCAGGGGTCAGGGAAGGACACGTCCCTCCCCCTTAGGCCCTGGTTGTCTCCCCAGGAGAGGGGAGGGGGAGCACTGACCCCCCCCTTTGGGTTGGAGTTCTCACACTGCGGTTCAGAGGCAGGCGGGCAGAGACTCCGGCGGGAGGCGGTGAGGTCTCAGAGCCAGGAAGAAGTCTCTTCAGGGGCCTCGGCCAGCTGGGCCGGCCCAGGCCCACTCTGGTCTCTGGGCTCCAGCCAGTAGGTAATTCAGAAATTCCTCCAGAATGCTGCCCCGCCTGCCTGCCTCGCTGTCCCAGCCTGAGCCAGCCTGCGGGGGCCGTCGACGCCTGGTTTCCACCTCCTAGAGGCTGGCCAGCGCGCGCGCACACACACAGAGCGCCCTCGCTCCCAGCTGGTCCAGGGGCACATGGTGCCGGGAAATGAACTAGCAGAAGAGGAGCTGGTCGTGGGTCCCCAGCCAGGGCCAGGCTCCACGGAAGAGGGTGGAGAGGAGGCCCAGCCCTGTGTGTGTCATGGGGGAAGCGGCGAGGCTTGAGCCTTGGGGATCTGCTGAGGCCCAGCCTGGAGCCTGGCCCAGTTCTCAGAAGCCAGCCCAGCGGAGTCTGCCCTCCCTGGCAGAGTTGGCCAGGCGTGAGCCAGGAGCCCCGGGCAGGGCCTGCCCCAGCACCCCCATCTTCTGTCCGGGAGGCTGAGAACTGGGCCACCAGAGACTCCTTCCCCGGCATCTCCCAGGATCCCAGGCCGCTAATCCCCTCTCCATTAAGATGCAAATTTTCTCAGAGGCCGGGAGAGGCTGGGACTCATGGCAGCCTTTCATTTTTCACATCTGTGGGAAGCTATGGCCAGCTGACCTCAAGTAAAACCCAGAGAAAAGGGCGAAGGAGGGAACTCGGTCAAACTGCTGGCAGCAAGACTTGCTTCTGCAGGGGAGGAAGGAAGGGGGCAAAAAGGGTAGATGAACTCTGCTCACAGGACAGTTTCAAAACCATGTCCCGGGCGGGCTTTGCTACCAGGGCCTCCAGCTTTGCGAGGCCCATCCGGACAGGGCGCCAATGGCACGAAGCGGGTCAGGAGTCAGAGCCCAGCTGTGCCACTGACTGGCCGCAGGACCCTGGTCAGAGCGTGACATGTAAACGGGGAGCTGATCGCCCCCTCCCAGGGTCGCTGCGAACGCGGTGGTCACCAGGGACTCGGAGGGGCTCAGCGCCGTGCCCGGCTGCGAGGATGCGCTCCCGATGCTGACCCTGCCCTTTTCCATGGCGGTAACTCTGCCCACCCCTGGCCCGAGCTGCATTCCCCCACGTTCCCACGGCCCAGCAGCAATCCCAGGCCTGGTTCTCAGACTCGGGGTGTTAGCAAGCTGGATGTGGACGTGTCCTGGGAAGAGCTCCCCGGGCCCCCAGCACGGTGGAGGCAGCCTTCTTCCCTCGCCTTTCTCGGTACCACGTCTTCACCACATTCCCAGAGGCCAGGTGAACCTTCGCTGAAGGACCCTGATTCCAGGTGCCTAACGTTGTCAGAAGAATCCAGGAATACCCTGACTCACCTCCAGGTTTACCAAGTCTACAAACCTGCGGAACACCAATCTTCATTCCTCATCTCCTTGAAGAATAAGAGGGTCCCCCAGAAGGGCCTCTACACCCACAGGGCCTTTAAAGTCGGAAAGCCAAGCACAGTCCTCTCTGCCTTCCCTGGAGGGCGACTCTGCCAGCCACTCCTACCTGACCAGACAACACTTTGCCCTCCACTGCCCCCCCCATTGCCTGCTTCTCAGAAACCCTGACTCAGTTTTCTCTGAGCACAGCTTCCCCGCAACTGTACTCCCCTCCCATCTTGACCTCTGTTCCTGCCTGAGGCCTGACTCTTGGCCCCAGACCTTCAGCCATGAGCTCTACACCTTTCACCACTGATCACTCCCACCTGTCACCTGGTCTCCCTGACACCAGCCAGTGCTAGTCTCCTTGTGTGTTAAGCTTAGAAACAGCTGATAAAAATGGGTGTTGCCGGGACTGCCCTAGTGGTCCGGGGGTAAAGAATCCACCTCCCAATGCAGGGACCCGGGTTCGATCCCTGGTTGGGGAACTAAGATCCCACATGCCGCAGGGCAACTAAGCCTGTGCGCCACAACTATTGAGTTCGCACCTCAACTAGAGAGCCCACGTGCCGCAACTACAGAGCCCACGTGCTCTGGAACCCACGTACTGCAACTAGAGAGAAGCCCACACGCTTCAACGAAGACCCCGCGTACTGCAACTAAGACCCAACGCAGACGAAAAAATAAAGAAAATAAATAAAGAATATTTAAGATTTAATTTAATATTTAAGCTAAATTCACATTTGGCTGCTGGAGGGTACAGAGTGATCCTGTGCTGGTTCCTCGCTTCCCTGGCTCTGCAGGGTCTCCCGGATGCTGGGGGGAGGGGGGACCAGCTCTGCCTCCGAGCTCCGGGGTCCCTCCTGGCTCTGTGATTAGCTGAGTGCAGGCACCTCGGAGTGGGGTGAGTCTACGGCCCTAAGGATGAGAGCACAGGGGGACTGACTGGGTGGGGAACCCTGACCCTGAATGAGAGCTGAGGAAAGAGAGGGCAGACCTCTCTTTCTGTTTGGTGTCAGACCGACGCGGGTAATCTTAACTCAGCTGGTCCGTGACCTTGACCTCACTGGCATTCGTTTCTTCCTCTGTAAACTGGGAACAATCACACCTCACAGGCTGTGGTAAGGAGTGCCGTGGGTAGTCCTTGAGCGACAGTGGGTTCAAGCATGGTCAGCTGTCAATTACGCTTCATCACTTTTATGTGCACGTGCTCTCTATTCTTCATGCGGAATTGAGCTGACCTGTGCGTGTCTAACAAGGCTCGGAAACATAGCAGATGTTCAATATGTGTTAGGTTTCTCTGCACTGGGTACCACGAGGACATACATCCCCCATGGGCTTGTCTCTCTCTCCATCCCCCAGAAGGAGCCAGAAAGAACACCCTGCACTTGGCAGGGAAGAACCATGAAGGTGAATCTTAGGTTGTCACCCCGTAAGGTCCCTTTGCTTCAGGAGATCCGTGAAGATCCCAGGGTGGTCATCCCGGGATGGGCAGGAAGGCTGAGCCTCCCGGGATCCTTAGTGCAGAAATTCCAGGGGAAGGCTAGACTCAGTTTTCCAGGAACATAATTCCACATTCCTTATACTCTGACACACAAACATGTAAGTCTTCTTTTTCCTATTACTAAGCTTAATTTTTATCATGTCACATTCACCCCTCTATCATCTCAGATAACATAGAATTTAATTCAATAACTTCCAGATAAACTTCCAGTCACTGCAGTGATTTCTAAATTGTTTCATGCTTAAACTCCATTAAATCAGGAAATCCCTCCGCATCCTCATCCCCTCCAGGCCTGGTTCTAACGCTGGGGGTCCAGGCAGTTTCCCAGGATGGGTGTGTTGGGGTCCATGGCTCAATTTTGATCTACCCCGTGCGGTCCACACTCTGTCCTTTGGCCTGCCTCCCATGTCAGGCCCCGCCAGTCCTTAGCCTCACCTCTGCATCATCCTTGCTCCTGCAGAAAGACCTAGGGGTGCATCCCATGGAGGGGTCTGGGGACTCCCAGTGGGGCTGCACAGGACCCCATGGAACCATCACTAGATTTCTGGCACTGTCTGCCTTCCCAGAGCTACAGCCAGAAAACAGGGTGCTGGTCCCTCCACTCTTAGTTGTTCAAACATAACTGGGGCTCCTAGTGTCTGGCCCCCCATGATTCAGCCCAGCCAATGGGGAGGTGAGAAGATCCACACCAAGTTCCCCGCCTCGTGCCCCACCTTCTTCCTCCCTGACCCAGTGACCTCCTGGGGGTGATGGGAAAAGGGCGCACAGGAAGGCGGTCATTAGTCTCGCCTGATCGTATGTCCCATCTTTAACCTTTAAAACAATGTAAAAGCTTCAAGCCTGCGTCGATGTTCATCATCTTGCAGCTCGAATGCTGACGAGTGTCCTAGGGCTCATGGTCAGCTAGTGCTTGACTGTGTCTCACGGCCCCAGGGAGAGAGTGGAGTCTAAAACCCTCCCCCGGGAGCCAGTGCTGAGGTCAGAACCTTCAGTGTCCTCTGCTGCGAGCTGGGGCCCAGAGCTGAGGACGGGAGAGCCTGAGAGACGCCTCCTTCCTCTTCCAAGGAAACAGAGCAGGTGGTGGTTGCTCTCAGCCCCAGCTTCTCCCCATAGACCAGAAAGAGCTGCCCAGCTGCGCAGCAGCCTGGCTTCCTTCACTGTCCCTGGCCCAGCCCCTTTCAGAGAAGCTCACCTGCAGCCTGTGCACTGGCTCTTCCTCATCCCTGCTCACTCCAGGCCTCCATGCCCTGGTCCAGAGGGGAGCTTAGAGTCGGGTAGAACTGGCTTTACCTGCCTCTACCGCGGACCACCTGTGTGACTTCAGCAGGCCACTTAAAACTTTGGGCCTCAGCTTGCTTGTTTGTACAATGGGAATAAGACACTTCCTTCCAAGGGTTATGAGAATTAGATAAGAGGATGCGTGTCGAGTGCTGAGCTCAGTGCCTGGTTCAGAGTCAAGAGAGGGTAGTTGTTTTTATTCTTACTGTCATTGTCCCCATCATAGCAGGGAAACAAGTTAATAAATTGTTCCCTAACAGAGCCAGTTAAGGGAGACCTGCTGGGCAGCTGTCCAGGTACTAACCCAGGAGGAGGCTCAAATGCTGGGTGTTATAACATCACTGGTCCTATAACTGGACTGGATAGCTGTGCTCTCCAGCACTTCCCGGTAAGAGGACCCACTTTGACAAGCTGCTTGGGGGCTGGAGAGAGACCCTCGCCAAGGAATATGCTCAATACAAGAGCTGTTTACTAAAGCACCTTCCAAAGAGGACGGGCTGGTGACTGGCAGAATGTTTGTTGGTGGAGAGGGGTCAGCAACTCGGGGCAGGGCTAAGTTTCCCCGGAGAGTAAAGGAGAAACAGGCTGCCGCCAGCTTCCCCTCCTCTACCCTGCACCCGCCACTCAGGGCTCTGCCTCTCCTTCAGACTAATGGCAAAAAATATTTAAATAACACAGTGTGAAGGCACTCTGAATTATTAACAGGCCGGGATGCCACACAGCCCTGCCTGGGCCTCCTGTCTCCCCAGGGGCTGCTCTGAGCAGAAGTGTAGTCAGATAAAATGTTGGGGGAGAAGCCCGGAAGTGGGAGGGGCAGGATGGGGGCTGGGAAGCCACGTCTTCAAGGTCCCACACTGGCCATCTTCTCTGAAGTTTTCCCCCTCTTGCCCTGTGAGACCCTCTCTGGAGCAGGGCTGCTCAAAGTGCCATTGGGGGCCCTTCTGCAAACCGCTTGCTCAGATCCAGGGACAAGTACAGAAAGTGTCTGCAAGCATTTAGATACTTACCTAGGAATTCGACTGTCAATTTACGTCAGTTGAATCCAATAAAAAAAAATTGTATTTCTTGTTCGTTTCATTTTTTTTCAGCAATTCTTTCGTGTTATATTTTACAAAAGAAGACAGCCGTCATTTTTTAAAAATTTTATTGAAGTATAGTTGATTTACAATGTTGTGTTAATTTCTGCTGTACAGCAAAATGACACAGTTATACACGTATATATTCTTTTTCATATTTTTCCATTATGGTTTATCACAGGATACTGAACATAATTCTCTGAGCTATACAGTAGGACCTTGTTGTTTTGTTTATCCATCCTATATATACTAGTTTGCGTCTGCTAATCCCACAGTCCCAGTCCTTCCCTCCCCCACCCCCTCCCCCTTGGCAACCACTAGTCTGTTCTCTATATGGGTAAGTCTGTTTTGGTTTCGTAGATATGTTCATTTGTGTCATATTTTAGATTCCACATATAAGTGATATCACATGATATTTGTCTTTCTCTTTCTTACTTCACTTAGCATGATAATCTCCAGGTCCATCCATGTTTCTGCAAATGGCGTTATTTCATTCTTTTTATGGCTAAGTAGTATTCCATTGTGTATATATACCACATCTTTATGCATTCATCTGTCGATGAACACTTAGGTTGTTTCCATGTCTTGGCTATTATAAATAGTGCTGCTATGGACATAGGGGTGCCTGTATCTTTTTGAATTATAGTTTTGTCTGGGTATACGCACAGGAGTACAATTGCTGGATCATATGGGAACTCTAGTTTTTTGAGGAACCTCCATACAGTTTTCCAAAGTGGCTGCACCAATTTACATTCCTACCAGCAGTGTAGGAGGGTTCCCTTTTCTCCACACCTTCTCCAGCATTTATTATATGTAGACTTTTAAATGATGGCCATTCTGATAGGGGCCCGTTGTTGATTAGAAATTACAAAGAAAACAATTTGCTCTTGACCACAAAGAGCTGGAGAAGCTCTGCTCCAGATGTCTCTTCATCTTGGTCTTAGCAACCATCACATCAACATATCACATTAAAATGTGCCGCTTAGAAAGACCGTGCACAGGAGGCGCCAAACGTCCCCTTCCCTGGTCAGCTCCCCGACCTTAGCTGTCCAGCTTGGAACCTCCCTCCTCCATCAAGCCCTCCCTGCCATCCAGTTCACAGCTCTCTCTCCTCTCCTGGAATCCATAGGACTTTCTGTGTCCACCACTCGTTTGGCACTTTAGCTAATAAAAATAATAATAATTGAGTGCAAGGCTTTGTGCTGTCACATTAAACGTGCACCTCCATTGTGTTGTCTCTTGGGGCTACTTTTCAGCCTCTGCTGCAGACACTTGACCGCTGTGTGTGGAATCCTCCACTCCTAGCTTTGAGGATCCCGGGCAGCAAGCCCACCCTCCTGTGACCCCACCCCACCCCCGCTGGGCACAGGGCACCGAAGGCAGCAGACAAATAGACAAATACACAAATAGACCCAGTGGCAGAACTGCTGCCGGGGGGCTGGCAGTGAGTGGGAGAAGGGAGGAGCAAAGGAACGCCTTTCTCTTTCTTCAACATTTATTTCCAAGCACCAGGGTTTTTTTCTTTTTGTTTTAAAACATACTGATTCTTTTTTTTTTTTTTTTTTTTTCTTTTTGCGGTACACGGCCTCTCACTGTTGTGGCCTCTCCTGTTGGCGGAGCACAGGCTCCGGACGCGCAGGCTCAGCGGCCACAGCTCACGGGCCCAGCCGCTCTGCGGCATGTGGGATCTTCCCGGACCGGGGCACGAACCCGTGTCCCCTCCATCGGCAGGCAGACTCTCAACCACTGCGCCACCAGGGAAGCCCTGATTCTTTTTTAAGTCATACGTTCACAAGGTTAAACAAATGTGAAACCTACAGACAATAGACATCAGATAGGGTGTGTGCCGCCCACCAGACCCCTAGGACCCCCCCGCCCCCGCCCCCTTTGGAGACAACCACTTCTCCCCTCCCTTCGAAGATGTCTGTTCATCTGCGGGTATTTTGTGTCCGTCTCTGCCATCGTTTTCACGTCTGTGAGAACACACCACAAACCCCTTTGGCACTTAGCCTCTTCTGTTTCAACAGCAGATCTGCAGACAGCTACCCACCCTCATGGACTTCTCTCAGAATCTTCTTTCGCATATATCCAGAGCTGAAAGGTTCCGCAGAAACCTGCTCTTCCAGGGATGCCCAAATGGGGACGCAGGTGCGGGCACCCGCCTGCTGGGTCAGAGTTACCTGACACGTGACCACACCTTGGCAGGGGTCAGTGGGAGGGCACCTGGGAATCCGTATTTTTTAAATAAATTGAATAAATTCAGCTTGGTAATCTCAGGTGAGCCTTGTGCAGGTTGTTTACTCCTCTCTAGTTACAAGTGAGGAAACTGAGGCTCAGGGAGGGAAAACAATTGCCAAGGTCACACAAGAAGTGAGTGTCAGGGAAACTCCTAGCCTGGGGTTGGCAGGGTGGTGCATTTCCCGCTGCACCAGACCTTAGTTAGTTTCCAAGGACTACCCTAACTAATTACCACAAACTGGGCGGCTTAGGACAACAGAAATTTATTCTCCCCAAGTGCAGGAAGCCAGAAGTCTGTAATCAAGGTGCCCACAGGGCCCCACTCCTTCCGAAGCCTCCAGGGGAGAATCTTCCCTCGCCTCTTCCAGCTGCTGGAGGTTCCTGGTGTTCCTTGCCTTGTAGACACATCCCTCCTATCTCTGCCTCTGTCAACACGTGGCCTTCTGCCCTGTGTGTCTCTGTGTCCTCTCCTCTCCTTATAAGGACACTAGTCATTGGATTTAGGGCCCACCCTAAATCTAGGATAATTATACCTTGAGATCCTCAACTTACTGCGTCTGCAAAGACCTTATTTCCAAATAAGGTCACATTCTCAGGTTCCAGATGGACATGAGTGGGGCAGGTGGTTATTCAACCCACTACAAACCTTCCCTAATAAACAGCTCCGCAGGCAGACTGGAGGCCTGCTTTGGCCTCCCAAGCCCCAGCCTCAGAGGTTTCAGGCAGCCTTAAGCCTTGGGGCCAGTGGACCCAGAGGGTCAGCTTCAGGCCAGGAGCTGCACATCCAAGTTGCTGGGCACAGTGCCCCAGCTTCCCTGTGCCAGGTACCCACCCCCAGCTGCTGTTAGTGTGAGTTGCTCTCAGCTGACTCCTTCTTCTGAGAATTGCCCCAGCCTACTGGAGATGCCTGGCTGGAAATGCTGGTTGTTTCCAGACAGAAGCAACAATCAAATGATACTGGGGTACAATAAGCCAATCTCCGTGTTTCAGGAAGGGGCAAACTTGGCAGTACCATTCATATTCCAGAGCTCCTCATGGGACCAGCTGAAGCGAGACCTCTGCTGAACCCACCTGTTTGCCAAGCATCCTCCCTGCCCCCTCCTGCTTCTCTCATTCCCTTACAATTTCACCTGACAGCCCTCCTTCGAAACCTCACTTGCACAGGAATCCCTGCCTCAGGCTCTGCTTCTAGGCAATCTGACCTAAAACAGTGAGGGAGCAAGGCCGCGTGTAACAGGTGGGGGAACAGACACAAGGGCTCTCCTGCCTGAGCCAGCAAACCACCCAGCCCTCCCGCTCACTCGGCCCTCCCTGGCATTCATTGGGTGAGCATACCATGGGCACCAGGCACCCTCAGGGAGGAGGGGGTGGAGTGGGCATGCGGAGGAGGAAGAGATAAAATAAATAGGTATCTCCATGGAGCTTGTATTATGGAAATAAGATGCACAGTCATGAGCTGACTTGAGAGCAATTGCAGAGGATGTGTCAGCATGCCAAAACCAGCCAGCAGCTCTTGGTTATCTGGGGAACAAGTCATAAACGGTTTCTGAGCAGGAATTCATTTCTAGGTACCCTCCACCCCCGACTTGGCCATATTCTCTTGGCTAAAATACCGGGAGGTGAAGGTCAACAGGGCCAACTAGAGTCCACCTGCCACAGGCCCCAAGGGCAGGCAGGACTCAGGATCCACAAGTACCTAAGCCATTCTTGCTAGTTAATTGGTTGGTTGGTTAGTTAGTTAGCTAGATAAAGAAAGAGAAAAATTGGGGGCAACCCAGGCAGAGAGAACAGCATGGACTAGGGCTAAAGAGAGCGTGGCCTGGTTAAGTACTATATGAGGAGGAGTGCTATATGCAGGAGGGTGAGGAAGATTGTTGGCAATGAAGCCCGGGAGCTGGGCAGGGAGACCACAGTGATGTGGAGGGCCTTGAGCGCTAAGCACAGGGGTTATGGCTTCACCTTGAAAGTTGTGGGTAGCCACAGAAGGATTTTAAAAGGAAAATTATTTGATCAGATTTTCATTTTTGAAAGATTACTTTGACAGTGGTTTAGAGGGTAATTTGGGAAGTGGTGTATTAGTTATTTACTGCCACATAATATGTTACTGTAAAACCTAGCAGCTTAAAACAAAGAACATTTATTATCTGACATGGTTTCTGAGGGTCAGGAATCTGGGAGCAGGCTAAGTGGTGGTTCTTGGATCAGGGTCTCTCCTGAGGTTATAGTCAAGCTGTCTGAAGGCTTGACTGGGGCTAGAAGATTTGCTTCAAGATGGCTCACTCACATGCTTTTGGCAGAAGGCCTCAGTTCCTCCCCACGTGGGCCTCTCCTTGGGGCTACTCACAACGTGGCAGCCAACATCAGAGCCAGACACCCAAGAGAGGATGAAAAGGAAGCCACAGGGACTTAATCACATGAGTCACTTCCGCCATATTCTATTTGTTAGAAGTGAGTCAGTAGGGCCAGCCTACACTCAAGGGGTGGGGTTGGGGGTGGGGCAATTAGCCTCCACCTTTTGGAAGGAGGAATGTCAAAGATTTGTGGACATGTTTTAAAACTGCCATACGTGGTTGGTTAGCCTATAGGGAGAGAGACAAGTTAGAAGACTACAGGAGTATTCCAGGAGAGAAACGTCAAGGTCTGAACCGAGGCAGGAGCAGCGGGCATGGAGAGGAGGGGGCAACTTACAGGGATAGCCTATGTAGTGCGGGGAACTGTGATGGGTCAGGAGCCAGCCTGTGGAGCACACCCCCTTGAGCACCAGAGCCCTGGCACACAGGGACTGCTTAAGTAGCCTCCACCTGCAAATAGGAAGAGTGGTGGGAACTAACAACCTCCAAGAGTGTTTGGATGGTAGCCGTTTTCTGTAGCAGCTTGAGGGACGGAATCAGCACTAACCAGGCTGATAGCTTCCTGGAGCCCAGTGGTGAGAGTCTTTTGAATCTATCCCTCCAGAATAAGATTAGGATGAGAGCACCCTCACCCCTTATAGAAGATAGAAACCATAGGTGGACAATGATAATGGCAGAGCAACATGCTCTGAGTCAGTATGTCAAGTACTACAACTTTACCAACCATCCTGGATGTGACAAGCATGTGTTCATTCAACAAAGTTTGCTGAATGTCACCATGTCCCAGGCATTCTGCTAGGCCCTGCAGAGAAAAAGGAGGAATTAAATGGCATCAGACTTCTCAACAGTGACACAGTGTCTTCTGGAAGCTAGAAGACAAAGAAGCAAAGTTCTGAAAGAAAATTATGTCCAACCTGAATTCTATATCCAGCCAAACTATCAATCAGTATGCAGAGAGAATGCATATGTTTCAGACAAGCAAGCCCTCAAAAATCTTTATTTCTAATGCACACTTTCTCAGGAAGATTTGGAAGGTTTGTACCACCAAAAAGAGAGAGAGAAAGAAAGAAAGAATTCCCAGGATAGTGGAGGGAAGGAAGACTCCAAGATGACACTGGAGACACAAGTTCAGTTTGAAGCAGAAGCAGGACAGGGCTCCAGGAGAGAGGCAAGAAAGGAAAGGAAAGAAGAAAGAGAGAAAGAGGGAAAGAGGGAAAGAGGGAAAGAGAGAAAGAGAGAGCGAGAGAAAGAAAGAAAGAAAGAAAGAAAGAAAGAAAGACTACCACTGGCATTTTTCACAGAACTAGAACAAAAAATTTCACAATTTGTATGGAAACACAAAAGACTCCAAATAGCCAAAGCAATCTTGAGAAAGAAAAATGGAGCTGGAGGAATCAGGCTCCCTGACTTCAGACTATACTACAAAGCTACAGTAATCAAGACAGTATGGTACTGGCACAAAAACAGAAATATAGATCAATGGAACAGCATAGAAAGCCCAGAGATAAACCCACGCACATATGGTCACCTTATCTTTGATAAAGGAGGCAAGAATATACAGTGGAGAAAAGACAGCCTCTTCAATATGTGGTGCTGGGAAAACTGGACAGCTCCATGTAAAAGAATGAAGTTAGAGCACTCCCTAACACCATACACAAAAATAAACTCAAAATGGATTAAAGAACTGAATGTAAGGCCAGGCACCATCAAACTCTTAGAGGAAAACATAGGCAGAACACTCTATGACATAAATCACAGCAAGATCCTTTTTGACCCACCTCCTAGAGAAAATGGAAATAAAAACAAAAATAAACAAATGGGACCTAATGAAAGTTAAAAGCTTTTGCACAGCAAAGGAAGCCATAAACAAGACCAAAAGACAGCTTTCAGAATGGGAGAAAATATTTGCAAATGAAACAACTGACAAAGGATTAATCTCTAAAACATACAAGCAACTCATGCAGCTCAATATCAAAAAAAACAAACAACCCAATCCAAAAATGGGCAGAAGACCTAAATAGACATTTCTCCAAAGAAGATATACAGACTGCCAACAAACACATGAAAGAATGCTCAACATCATTAATCACTAGAGAAATGTAAATCAAAACCACAAAGAGGTATCACCTCACACTGGTCAGAATGGCCAACATCAAAAAATCTACAAACAATAAATGCTGGAGAGGGTGTGGAGAAAAGGGAACCCTCTTGCACTGTTGGTGGGAATGTGGATTGATACAGCCACTATGGAGAACAGTATGGAGGTTCCTTAGAAAATTAAAAATAGAACTACCATAAGACCCAGCAATCCCACTACTGGGCATATACCCTGAGAAAACCATAATTCAAAAAGAGACATGTACCAAAATGTTCATTGCAGCTCTATTTACAATAGCCAGGACATGGAAGCGACCGAAGTGTCCATCAACAAATGAGTGGATAAAGAAGATGTGGCACATATATACAATGGAACATTACTCAGCCACAAAAAGGAATGAAACTGAATTATTTGTAGTGAAGTGGATGGACCTAGAGACTGTCATACAGACTGAAGTAAGTCAGAAAGAGAAAAACAAATACCGTGTGCTAACAAATATATATGGAATCTAAAAAAAAAAAAAAAGAAAGGAAAAGAAAATGGTCAGAAGAACCTAGGGGCAAGACAGGAATAAAGACGCAGACCTACTGGAGAATGGACTTGAGTATATGGGGAGGGGGAAGGGTAAGTTGGGACAAAGTGAGAGAGTGGCATGGACATATATACACTACCAAACGTAAAATAGATAGCTAGTGGGAAGCAGCCACATAGCACAGGGAGATCAGCTCGGTGCTTTGTGACCACCTAGAGGGGTGGGATAGGGAGGGTGGGAGGGAGGGAGATGCAAGAGGGAAGAGATATGGGAACATATGTATATGTATAGCTGATTCACTTTGTTATAAAGCAGAAACTGATGCACCATTGTAAAGCAATTATACTCTAATAAAGATGTTAAAAAAAAAAGAAAGAAAGAGAGAGAAAGAAACAAAGAAAGAAAGAAACAAAGAAAGGAAGGAAGGAAGGAAAGAAAGAGAGAGAGGGAGAAAGAAGGAGGGAGGGAGGAAAGAAAGAGGGAGGGAGAGAGGGAAAATTAGTAACTCCAAGTAGTATAAGAGAGGAAATGTAACCATAGTACACTATAGGGCTCATCTATGAACAAGTTTTACATACACATAATAATCTAAACACTAAATGGTGGTTTAACCAAAAATGGACAGGTGTATAGGAAATGTGTTTGGATGAGGAATAGGGGATGTGGTTAGAGAGCTAAATCCTAAGATTCCACTAATAGGAAACCACTTGATAATATCTAAAATGATATACATATGATAAAATTTCTAATACTTAGAAATCTGGAGGTAATTAGCTTAAAAAGTTAAATGCAGTTGCCTCTGGGGAGAAGAAACTGGGGTAGGGAAGTTACATTATGAGCCTTCTAGTACATTTGATTGTTTAAAACACATACACTGGGCTTCCCTGGTGGCGCAGTGGTTGAGAGTCCGCCTGCCGATGCAGGGGACGCGGGTTCGTGCCCCGGTCCGGGAAGATCCCACATGCCGCGGAGCGGCTGCGCCCGTGAGCCATGGCCGCTGAGCCCGCGTGTCCGGAGCCTGTGCTCCGCAACGGGAGAGGCCACAACAGTGAGAGGCCCGCGTACCGCAAAAAAACAAAAACCAACATACACCTATTACTTTGATTAAAACAATAAAAGTAAGTAAATAAAAACAGAATGGCTAGTTGGTGAGGGAAGTCGAGCTAGCATATGTAGACAACTCTGTCCTTCTCCATGAAGGGAATAGAGAGGTAGTGGTCTCCAGAACCTGGTGAGTGGGCTTGAAGTGGATGGCAGCGTCAGAAGCCTTCTTGGCTGGGTCACAACAAATCCAGATGGCAGAAGTTCTAGCCCCTTTATTTTGGATCAGTGCCCTCTAGGTAGCAGCAGGTGAAGAATAAGAGCAAAGGAAGCCGGGTAAGGATCTTGCAAAGCAGTAGCCAATCCCAGTTGAGTTGAATACTGAAGTCAGAAGCTTTTACTTGGTAAGCCAAACTGAGTTTATGCTTCCTAAAGAGTCCTAAAAAGGTCCCCCTTTTCTCCCTTAGACATAGAACAGTCTTGGAAAGACTTAGATGGTTTTGACCACTGTAAATGGGCACTCTCTTCAGCCAGAGAGTGAAACGGGGAGCAGCACCCCTAAAGTAGAGAGTGTCTGTTGTTTTAGCCAGTCCAGCATCTAATTCTTCTTCCTGGTGGAGCTGCACCCCCTCTCTCAGTTCATGAAAGACTGAGTGGTCAGCCAGGCTTCATGGGGGAGCACATGACTCAGGGCTAACCAATGAGGGCACTGAGTGTCCTTGACCACCATGATTGGTCAGAAGTGGGCATGTGACCTAAGCTGGGCCAATGACAGGCCTCCTCAGCATTTTTGCTGACTGGGGAAATAGTACGATCTCACTGCATGGGTTGCTATGATATAAGTCTGATGTTGCTGATCACTGTCCGGCCACCACCAGGCAGAAACTGCTTGAGAATGAAGCCTGCTCAGGGGTAAGCAGCAGGGAGAGAAGAAAGGAACAGGCTCCTGATATCATCATCTGTGCACCTGATCCAGTCACACCTGAAAACAGCAACCCCGAAGACTTCTAGTTAATTGAGTCAAGAAATTCCCTTTTGGGGACTTTATGCCACTTCCAACTGAGAAACTTTTGAGTGATACACCTCTCCGGAGACAACATGATATGAAGTGGGAGACCTGGAGGGAAAGGTAAAACACAAAGTCGGCATAACCAGATTATCTAATCCAGCCATCTAATCACAGCCAACCTCTGTAATTCTCCTTCCAAGGTTAACCCAGTGCTGCGAGTTCTATCAAGGGAGGCTTATTCCCTTACCTGTGCATGTGCAAAGACTCAAAATTAGGAGGGTCATGTGATGGTATAGCTGAGCCTCTCACATGCTCAGATATGGAGACCTCATCTAGTTCAGCCCTTATCTGATCCAAACATCGTTCCTTCAGTCGGCCCAGCTTAGGGCCATCCAGTTTCTTTGGAAACTCCCAAGGGTGAGGACTGCCCCGACTCCCTGCCGACTTTTCCACTGAGGCCAAGAACAAACGGCATAGCTTGAGGATTCTTTCTCCATCTTACTGAGCCAGTTTCTGTTTCTCTGAACCTTCCACGGTCCCTAGCAACACAGGAAAAGTCCAAACCCACTTCCAAAGACAGTCCTTCAGGCATGTAAGGAGAGCTGCAGTGTCCCTTTTACTAACAGGGATTGAGTTCAACTGCATGAAACAGAAACCAGGCTACAGCGCCTTAACTGAATGCAGAGATAGATATTTCTTCACATTACAATAGGGCTGGGCAGCCCAGAGCTGGTGTAACAACTCTGTGAGGTTCCCAGTGTCTCCATTCTATCCCTCTACTCCACCACCCTTAATAAGTAGCTTTCATCCTCGCGGTTGCCTCAGAGTTGCAAGATGGCTGCTCTATCTCCAGACCCCAATCCACATTCCAAGCAGGAAGGAAAAAAAAGGAAAGCAACAGGAAAACAAAACTTTCCCAGAAATACCCAGCAGACTGCTGCTTTCGTCACATCGGCCAAAATTGTGTTGCATGGACTACACTATGTTGTGAAGAAGTATAGGATATCTTTTGTTTATCTGTTGAAATCCGGACTTGCTGCTGCCTCCGGTAAAATGATGGTGTTATTGGTAAAAAAAAAAAAAAAAGAAAAAAAAGCAAGAATGGGCATTGGGTAGGCAACTTCGAAAGCTTTGTCCAGACAAAATTCTTTTATAGAGAAGCAACATTGGAGCAAGGCTGACCCCTTGACTTGAGGTGGGGGGGTGGTCAGATAGACCCCCAGCTCCAAGTCCAACCCCACCCCTTCCTTTCCTGTGTGACTCTGGGGATATTCTTAAGTAATCTAAGTTCCTGTTTGCTTGTTTCTTAAAGAGGATAAATGTGTTTTCTCAAGGGTTTCTGGAGTGATTAGAGCATCTCCGTGCAAAATATCTTAACAATGAGACACTCAACAAATGGTAATTCTCCTACTTCCTATAATTGCTCATCACGTGACATGTTTCTAATCCTTTCCTTCTGGACATGCTCCCAGGATCTGCTCTAATGTCTTTTTCGAAATGCAGCCCCAATATGGAACGCAAAACCCCACTGTGTCTCCACATTGTGGAGGACGATGGGGACGTTTACCCTCCTTGCTCTGGGCATCGTACTTCTTTCTCACACCACCCAGCGTCTTTGGGGTTCTCATGAGCACATGACAACAGCAGGCCTGGGGAGCTCTACATTCACTTCTCCTCCCCTTGGGCTCTTGGCCCATCAAGAACAGACTGGAAGGAGCTAAGCAGGGACCTGCACTCAGCATCATTAAAGCACAGCTGGATGCAGAATCGGCAGGACCTCCAACTCCCCTCCTCAAATCTAGACCCTACACAACCCTGATGAAACCTCCAGTCACAACCAGAGAAACTGGAACCCAGGGAGCAAGGGCCTGGCTGGGCCCGGCCACGGAAGAAGGCCTGCTCAGTCTGCTTAATCCAGCGCAGCCCAGACTGGAGCTGCTCCCGCACCGCAGCTGACCTCTGCCCATCCCAGCAGTGTCATGCCCTCCCCAGACCACCCAATCACATTGGAGGAGAGTGAGAAGGGTGGGGAAGGAAGCTGTGGTAGGCCAAATAATGGCCTCCCCAAAGGTGTCCACGTCCTAACCCTTGGAACCTGTGAATAGGTTACCTTATGTAGCACAAGGGATTCTGCTGGTGTGATTAAGGATCTTGAGATGAGAACATTATCCTGGATGATTCAGGCGGGCCCTATGTAATCACAAGGGTCCTTCTAAGAGGAAGTCAAGAAGCTCAAAGCCTGAAGACAGAGATGGGATGATGGAAGCAGAGGTTGGAGGGATGGGTGAGGACGGGACCCTTTGCTGCAGTGCTGGCACCTGGTCATACCTCTCCTCTCTTCGAGCTACAAAATACAAAGAAAATGTATGGGACTAAAAATAACCGTGTGCCTGCACACAGTTGGGGCAAATTCTGGACCCAAAAGATACAAAGAGACCAAAAAACCCAACTGCCACTTTTGAAGAGCCTGGAGCAAAAACCGGGTGTCAGGAGCAAAAGCAGGGTACTGGGCATGCCCCCTGCACTCAACACCAACAGAGGGGTGGGCAAAACCCCTAAGCCACCCCTCCGGCTGGACCCCTAGACACACCCCTACCCCCACCCCCACCCCATATAAGGAACAAGCTCGCCCCCCTCAGCGAGCGAGCAAGGGAACCTGTTGTTTGTTCTCGTTCCCCCCTGCTTCAGGAGGGGCCCCAATAAAGCCTTGCCTGAATTTCTTGTCTGGCCTCTGATCAATTTCTATTGATTGGGGAAGGCCAAGACCCCTGGTCGGTAACACGGGGACTGAAAGAGAGAGGACTGTACGAAAAGGAGCATTTGGAATCACCCAGGACTCCAAGGCTTTCCGCAAGCTCAGTCGTGGGTTTCTTCACTGTGTCTGCCAACCAGATGCTTCCTTTATCCTTCAAGGCTCGGTTCAAAGGTCGTTCCCTTGTGGAGCTTTTCCTGGCTAACCTGACCCGGAGGGGTTGGAGTGATGTGATCTGAAGATGGAGGAAGGGGCCACAGCTAAGGAATGCAGGTGGTCTCTAGCACGCACAGGGCACTCTGTCTACACCGCTGCTCTGGACATCGCAACTCGGTATGTAGTTTTCTGTCTGTGTGTCTGTCTGACTTTCTCATCAGAGGGGGAGCTCTTTGGGGACTGAAGCTATAGTAATTTCTCCTAAAAGCATATTGGATTGAGTAGAATTAAGCCAGGCCCTCCCCAACCCAGACTTGCGGTACTGAGTGTCTCTGCTTTCATTTCGACCCAACCCAGCCATTCACAGCTCATCACCGCAAACAGGAGTACTCCCTCTGCATCTTTGACAAGCTCTCTCTCAGTGTCCTGTCTTGGCATCAGTATAAACGTTACCATGGATACCTAGTGTTTTATTTGCATACCTCCAATCCAAGTCCTTCCCCAGGAGTTTTGAATCAGAACCAAGAGGTTCCAGCCCAGACCGGTTGCTCCTTTGAATAGAGGACTTGTTAACCCAGCTGCCATTGTTTTCATTGGAAATTTTCTCCTCCCAAGTTCTGTACAGATGGGGAGGGAGAAGCAGGAAGCAGAGGGCAGAGAGGGGAGGAAAGACTTTCTGTGCTTCCACGCTGCCCCGTCCCTGGTTTCAGCGCATCCCTGAGGCCTAACAGCAGGCCTACCCTGGAATTCTTGAGATACTTTGGGGTCTTTCCAGTAGATTTCCTGTTTTGCTTAGCTCAGCTAGAGTTCATTTCCATCCCTCACAACGAAAGCAGTCCTAAAAAATTTGGAATGGAGTGAACAGAGTGTTGGCGCATTATATATAGGGTACATTCCCAAACCAAATATGGTAAAGCCTCACTTACCCAGAGGTCATGCGTGTGTCCCCTTGCCCACACAGAATGCTATGGAAAACCCAGAAGGAAGAAAGAGTGCTTCTTGTTCTGTCTGCCTGACTGCAGGGCGAGGCCAGGAGGAGACAAATCATAGAGCAGAGTGAAGATTAGGAGATGAACATGGATTGGAACTTTGGGAGCAGAAGCCAAAGATGCCAGGATCTACTGGTCAAACAGAGTAGGCAGAAACCAAAGAGGAGCGGGCCAGGGTCCAAGCAGGTGGGAGGAAGCCACCCTTTGGGCACCAGAGAGCCCTGATGAATGTCGTCTGTGAATGGACACCCCTCTTGAAGGCCAGGACCATTGTCACTGGCACCTTCCATCTTTGCTAGAGCCACTGAGTCCTGAGGCCAGTTCCTGAGGCCCGGTCAGGCTTAAGGGAGGCTCACAGAGCTATGCACTGGTTCCATGAGTAGTCCACGGGGCTGGACTCCATACTTCTTCACTCTTCTTTGGGAAGCAGCCTTAGCAAGCTTGATTAACCAGTTTCCCAGCCCACGATGGATGGGAAATCCCACATTAGAAACGGGGAGAGATGCTATTAGAGGAATCCCAGTGACAGTGGCGGGAACTGATAGGCCACCACAGGGCTTCTCCACCTCAGCACAAATGACATCTGGGGTCAGTTAATTCTTTATTGCAGGGAGCTGTCCTGTGCATTGCACCATGTTTACCAACATCCTTCTGCCCACTAGATGCCAGTAGCACTCCCTCTATTCGTTGTCAAACAAAAATGTCCCCAACATTGCCACAAGTCCCTGGAGGACAAAACCATGCCAGGTAGAGAACGACTGTGCTATAAGAAGAGAGTGACAAACAGTTTTAAAATATTCACAAGAACAACAACGAAACTGCAACAGCCCAGGCCAGTTAAAGGGGCGGAGCTCAGCATCAATCCCTGGCCCTCAAGGGTGAGTCGTTTATAGCAGAGTCACACCATGCTTTCCACTGACCCAGAGCTTCCCTGGCTGGCTCTCCTGCCCCTCTATCACGCTGACGGAAATCCCCCCAGAGTGACAGAGCTGTGCTGGCCATCACATTTAAGAAGGTCCCTTCTCAGAAAGAAAGTGGGGAGAAATGTGCCCCCACAGGGCGGCAGCACTTCCCTGGGGAGGACGGAACCATGGGATTTTTTTTTTCCTCTCTTTAGCATCCTTTGACAGTGACTGGCACATAGCAGACCCTCACTAAGTGGAGTTAAATGCGATTTTAAAGGTTTCTACACTGACTCCATATTGTTTCGGGACTCATTGGAGGCCGAGATCCTCTCAAAACTTGGAGGGCCATCTGCAATTCTGCCTCCCTGCCCTGGGGCCTCTCTCCCATGACCCTTTCCACCTCTCCCGGAACCTTGACCCCCACCCCCACCCCCGCCCCACCTCCACCCTGCCCCATGCTTATCATGTAAGTCAAGAGGAGGTAAGAGGCTCTTAGCCCAGTCAGAGCCCTGCTGTGGTGCAGAGTCAGATATATGGGGTGTTCGAGGTGGCCAGCGCCCACGGAGTCTTGACTTGTAAAGAGGTACCGCGGTCGACATCTGGGGTCTCTCAAATCCTCGTCTCCTCTTTTTCTTCAGAACGTCAAAAACCTGACCTGAGTCGGATTAACTGCTCTCTGGCCTCTGAACAGGATGGTTGTGTGTGCACACATGTGTGTGAAAATGTGTGGGTGACTGTGGGCGTGCTTGGGAGAGGGAGGGAGGATGTGGGACAATGTTCACGTGTGCGCATGCGCTGTCAGGGCCCGAACACAAGGTTTCAGCTTCAGGTTATTCAGGGCCCGGATTCGGTTGCTGGAAGCAGGTATTGGGTTGGCCAAAAGGTTCGTCCAGTTTTTTTGGGTTTTTTTTAGGTTTTATTTTTTGTCGTACGCGGGCCTCTCACCGCTGCGGCCTCTCCCGTTGTGGAGCACAGGCTCCGGACGCGCAGGCTCAGCGGCCATGGCTCACGGGCCCAGCCGCTCCGCGGCATGTGGGATCCTCCCGGACCGGGGCGCCAACGCGCGCCCCCTGAATCGGCAGGCGGACTCCCAACCACCGCGCCACCAGGGAAGCCCGGTTCGTCCATTTTTTTCGGTAAGATGACTCTAGTGGCACTTAGTTGTCTTTAACTTCATTCAAAACAGTTTCGTTAGTTTGTATGTGAGAGCTGTCATATCAGTCTGCATTTAAAAAAAGACTCATCAAAATTGGTGAATTTTTGTGTAGCCATTTTAATATGGAAGAAAAAAAAGCAACATTTCCGGCATGTTATGCTTTATTGTTTCAAGAAAGGTAAAAACACAACCAAAATGCCAAAAAAGATTTGTGCAGTGTATGGAGAGGTGCTGTGACTGATCGAACGTGTCAAAAGGGGTTTGCGAAGTTTCGTGCTGAACATTTCTCACTGGACGATGCTCCACGGTTGGGCAGACCAGTTGAAGTTGATAGCGATCAAATCGAGACATTAATTGAGAACAATCAACGTTACACCACGTAGGAGATACGCCGACATACTCAACATATCCAAATCAAGCATTGAAAATCATTTGCACCAGCTTGGATACGTCAATCGCTTTGATGTTTGGGTTCCACATAAGCGAAAAAAGCCTTCTTGACCGTATTTCCGCATGTGATTCTCTAATTAAACATAATGAAAACGTTCCGTTTTTAAAACAAATTGTTACGAGAGATGAAAAGTGGACACTGTACAATAATATGGAATGGAAGAGATGGTGGGGCAAGCGAAATGAACCACCACCAACCACACCAAAGGCCGGTCTTCATCCAAAGAAGGTGATGCTGTGTATATGGTGGGATTGGAAGAGAGTCCTCCATTATAAGCTCCTTCCAGAAAACCAAACGATTAATTCCAACAAGTACTGCTCCCAGTTAGACCAACTGAAAGCAGCACTCGACGAAAAGCGTCCAGAATTAGTCAACAGAAAACGCATAATCTTCCATCAGGATAACGCAAGACCGCAAGTTTCTTTGATGACCAGGCAAAAGCTGTTAGAGCTTGGCTGGGAAGTTCTGATTCATCCGCGGTATTCACCAGACATTGCACCTTCGGATTTCCATTTATTTCGGTTTTTACAAAATTCTCTTAATGGAAAAAAATTCAATTCCCTGGAAGACTGTAAAAGGCACCTGGAACAGCTCTTTGCTCAAAAAGATAAGTTTTGGGAAGATGGAATTATGAAGTTGCCTGAAAAATGGCAGAAGGTAGTGGAACAAAAGGCTGAATACGTTGTTCGATAAAGTTCTTGGTGAAAATGAAAAATGTGTCTTTTATTTTTACTTAAAAACCGAAGGTACTTTTTGGCCAACCCCATACCTCAGCTAGAGGCCTCTTTCATCCCAGCGGCGTGGGCCTGGGCATTTCCTTTTGCACTAGAAACGGGTGCTGCCATTAGTCATGCCAGTGGCTGGACAGTGGGGAGGCCGGGCTGGAGAGCCAAGGCTCCCTCCGAGCTGGGACAGGGCCACACGGTCAGACTTTCGTCAGGGACAGAAAAGAATGGCCCATGGCAGGCATACAAGGCTCCTGGACCATAGCCACTGGACAGGAGGGTCACATTGCTGAATGTCAAGGTCGACGCACACAGCCTGGCATGGGCCCCAGGACCTGAGTAGACCTTTACGATCACCTTGGAAGAGGTCGAAGGGCAGGGAAATTTGCATCATGGGAGTTCCCAGAGGCTCTGTCCTAAGAGATCTGATCTGAAATCCAGGGCTAGCCATGGAAGACGTTGGGCTGGTCATGAGTCCGGTCCCCACTGGGTGCTAGTTTCCAGTGCAGGGTCCATGACAAACTCTTGTTCCTGCAGCCAGGAACCAGAGACACTGAGAATGCCAGTTGCAGGAAGACCCTGGGACAATCCTTCAGGGTGGCCAAGATGAACTGGGAGTTCCAGAATAAGCAGCAGAAGGTACAGCAGAGAGATGAGGATTCACCCTGAGAACACACTTTGGGGGACGTGTCCCAGGCACCTTGCCAAGTGCTGCGTCATATACCAGCTCGGGGATCTTCAAAGCAAAGCCCAAGGGCACTGGGGCACTAGATGATTCAATGGACAGATGAGCAAACCGAGGCTCAGAAAGAGGAAATGATTTTCCTGATATCACACAGCCATTAAGAGCAGAGCCAGCATTCAAGCAAGGTCAAGAATGAGGTACAGAATGTCCAGCCATCAATAGACTCGTTAAATAAATAATGGTTTATTTATGGAATACTAAGCAGCCATTGACATTTCTTGGTAGAAGAATATTCAATGACCTGGAAAGATGTTCAAGATATACAGTTGAGTGGGAAAAAAAAACAGGTTACAAAACAGCATGTGCAAATGGGTTCTTAAAAAATAAAATACAGAGGTGTGATTTCCAAGAAAAAAAATCAAAATATTAGCAGAGACTATCTCTGGATAACAGGAGTAGGTGTGATTTCTATTCTATGTCTTCATCCATTGTTTCTTACAAGGATCATTTTGTAACAAGGACAAACCTGACAGAAGGAGCCCAGGTTGTGTTTGGGGAGGGGGGGGAGAGGGAGGGGCTGGATTCCAGGGCTGAACGGACCGGAGGGTGTGGTAGGAAGCAACACCCTCCTCAGAACACTTGGACTTCTTCTGGATCAGGCAGCAGGCAGAGTTGGGTGCCTGCCTCTGCTAGGGGAAGCCCGGCCTGGCTCTGTGTGCACCCGTGATTGAGTTCCACCCCTTTGGGCCTGTACTCGCAGGGCAGGTGGGCGTGGGGAGAGGGCAGCGTTGGACTGGGTTTATCCTGGGTGTGCGTCGTGGGGAGAGCCGGGGAGAGTTGCTTAAATGCACGCCTTTTTGCCAAGTCTTCAGTGTAGGGGCGACAGGGGGCTCGCTCAAAAGTCACGAGTGGCCGTGTGAGCTCAGTCCTCTGGAACCGTGGCTCTCAAACTTCTGAGACCCAACAACAAGCCTGAAAACATTTACAAATATTTCATAATACTTTAATAATCTGAAAGTAAATTTGATAATACAACCTACCTACAGGCATAATAGATAGTCAGTCAATCTGATGCCCTAACTGTATTAGAAAGGAAAGAAATCGTTTCTAATAAAACAACAAGTATTTCAATATGTAAATGCTCAGGCAAGACTATACAGTACGAGACAGCATCCCCTCACCTCCACCACCGCCACCAAAGGCACACACAGATTTCCAAAACCCTCCTTAGGGGAGATTCAAGCCAGAGGACCACTGGTTAGAGTAATCATCCCTGGTGTATAGTGAATGCTTTCTCAGAGCCAGGCTCTCTCTCTCTGTTTCTCTCTCTCTCTCTCTCTCTCTCTCTCTCTCTCTCTCTATATATATATATATATATATATATATATATATATATATATATAGTCATCTAATCTTCACAACACTATGAGGTAGATGCTCTTATAAGCCCCATTTTACAGATGAGAAACAGAGGCCCAGAGAGGTTGAGTTACTTGCCCAAGGTTGCACAGCAAGTGAGCCGGGGAGCTGGGATTTGAACCCAGGCAAACTGGCTTTCCTGGGGGAGGAGGCTCAGCCTGAGGGAACTGGGTCAAATCTGAGGAGCATGGCCCCAGGCCCTCTGAGCTGCAGTGTTTCTCAACCTCAGCACAATTCATATTATGGGCTAGATAACTCTTTGTCGCGGGGGCTGTCCTGGGCAGAGTGAGAAGTTTAGCAGCATCCCTGGCTTCCACCCATCAGATGCCATTACACCCCCTGCATCGGCAACGACCAAAATGTCGCCAGACATAGTTAGAGAGCTACTGGGTTAGAGAATCAAGGCAGAATCTAGAGAAGGCACAACCTGAGCCAGGTCTGCAGACACGGGAGAATTTCTGGAACTAGAGAAAAGCGGGGCAATGCCCTAGGGGAGGGATGGGAATGACATGGGTATGGCAGGAGTGGGTGGTTCTATGGAGGACATGGGAAAGGGGGTCTGGGTGGCCATGTGCACAGAGATAAAGAGAAAAATTGAGGGATTTCCCTGGTGGCGCAGTGGTTGGGAGTCCACCTGCCGATGCAGGGGATGCGGGTTCGTGCCCTGGTCCAGGAAGATCCCACATGCCGCAGAGCATCTGGGCCCGTGAGCCAGGGCCGCTGAGCTTGCGTCCGGAGCCTGTGCTCCGCGGCGGGAGGGGCCACAGCGGTGAGAGGCCCGTGTACCACAAAAAAAAAAAAAAAAATTTTTTTAAAAAGAGAAAAATTGAGATCATGTGGCCAGAAGGAGGGGCAGCTGCCTTCCTTCCTGGTTCCTCTCCTGACCTCACATCCTGCCCTGACAGAGGACCCCTGATGAAGACAGCACCGGCAAATGATTTTGGTTGAGAATCCCACATTGATCAGAATTTACTTGGCTTTTCCAAGCCCACTGCACCCCCCTCTAAAGGTCTGCATGACTTTCCGACCCTCAGATGAATCACTCCCACACGTGGAGATCCATCTCCCTGTTTTGTAACCTCCCCTCATTCTTAGCCAGTATCCCATCCACACCTTCTTGGGCCCTGAGAGCCATTTGCAGTCTCCTCGGCAGGCAGGCGGAGAAGGGGTGGGGGACTGCTGGCCTGTAACCCTGAGAAGGGCGAGGAGCAGGGGAGACAAATGCCCTGGGCTGATCAGTGAGGCGCCCCCTGCAAAACCTCCTTCACCTCTTGGCTCTCAGCTGAGTCCCTCTGCGGGGAGAAGCGATTCTCAGACAACCCTTTGGCCACTACACTTGGCTCTGGACTGGAATAATTAGACCTGGAGCCAGGAATGATGTCATGCCTCTGCGGGAGACTAGAGGACGACTTTGAGCAAGGCACTCACTGTGGCCTCAGCTCTCTTCTTTGTCTAGTGAACTAGGGTGGACTTGGTAATTTTTAACACTCTTGCACTGACATTCTGATTTGAAGATGAAAGCCTGGGCAAGTCCCCCTTGGAAGGGTGTGGCAGCCATGGCTTTGCATACCCAACTCACTTTCCCTCCTTCTTCCTCTAGTTTCCCCGAGAGCCTCTCTCCTTCCCCAAGTGGTACTGATGCGGCTGTCAATATGATGCCCTACCTTATTCCAAGAGTGTAAGGGTGGGCGAGCGTCCCAGGCAGAGGACACTCCCTATGTTGATTGGTTCATTAATGGACATGCTCCTGTGTGAGCCAGTTAAGACTCTTCCCTGCGATATGGAAGACAGAAATGACGTTTAAAGGGACTTATTAGGCTAGAAAGGTGTGAGTCTAAGGCTACCAGCTGTCATCTTCCTGACACAAGAAGAAAGCCAATCTATAGAATAAAGCCAGGATACAGAGCACAACAAAGCTGAGCGCCCAAGAGACAGATGAAGCCTTGATGATATTGTTTGAATCCCTGGATCAAACTGTGCCTGACAGTGATGCCCAGTTGTGAGTTAATTCTCTTTTTGCTTAAGCTGGTTTAATGTGGGTTTCTGTAACTTACAACTGAACCAGTCCTAACTAATACAGCCCTTCAGCAGTAGGGCTATGCGAGGGGGTATTGAGTATATGGAGGGGTAGAATCTGCCAGCTTATACCTCCAGCCCAAGGCAACAAACCTCAGAACCGCCCCACATTTATCTCTCCTGCCATGTGCTTTGACGGTCCCTTAGCCTCAGCCTTACAGAGGGGCACTCTTCTAACCTAACTTATGACCCAGTGCCATCGTGCATGTTTTTCAAGCCCAAAGCTTGGCAGCAGCTTTGAAAAAGGATGTCCTTGCCCCAAGTCACATAGCACCCAGGAAGACAGTCAAGTGGAATCTGTAATGCACAGCTTTGCTATGGACTGAACTGTTTCCTCTCAAAATTCGTATGCTGAAGCCCTAACCCCCAATATGACTATATGTGGAGACAAGGCTTTTAGGAAGCAATTAAGATTAAATGAGATGATACGGGTGGGGTTCTGACCAATAGACTTGGTGTCCTTTTAAGAGAGGAAAAGATAAATCTCTCTGCAAGCACGGGCTCCAAGGAAAGGCCACATGAACACAAAGCTAGCAGGCAGCCGTCTGCTCACAAGGAAGAGGGCCCTCACCAGAACCTGACCATGCTGGAGCCCTAATCTCAGACTTGCAGCCTCCAGAACAGTGAGAAGATAAATGTCTGCTCTTTAAGCCACTCAGTCTATGGTATTTTGTTATGACAGCTAGAGCTGACCGAGGCACACTCCTCTCCACCCCCACCAGAAGGCCCCATGTGGTGGTGAAGACATAATTCTTAGCCAAGAGCTCTCAGCAGTTACCACATGCCAGGCTGTTCTAAGCGCTTTCCATACTTTAACTCACTGAGTCCTCATAACAATACTGTGAAATAGGCAACATTACAGGTTTCCCCTGATATCTGAAAGCAGAGAGTTCCTATGAAAGCTTTTGTAAGCTGAAATGGCATAAGCAAAGGATTTACCTTAGGAGATGAAGCACAGATGCTCAGACACAGTTCAAAGCTATGGTAACTTGATACTGAGATGCTGACTGTAATTCCTGGGAAGGAGCTTGGTGCGCCACCCTCACTGCTTGGGGCGCACGCTGCCTCTATAATGCTTGCTGCAAAACTAACGCTGAACTCTATCTTCACTTTACGCCTTTTTTTCATAAAAGCAAAAATCCTCTTTGGATTTCAGTTAGCAAAAACAGGTACTAATGTAGGTCTTTTGTAAAAGCGAAGTGGCGTAGAGCAAACTTTCAAAAAGTGGGAGATACCTGTATAACCATTATACAGATGAGGCAACTGAGGCACAGAGAGGTTTAGGAAACAAGGTCACACGGTAATACTGTAAAACTGGCTTCTAACCCGGCAATCTAAATCCAGCACTCCTCAACCCTGAGAAACTAAGGAAGGAGAGAAAGGCAAGACTGCCCACGACCACCTGAGAGAATCAGCAGAAATGGAAGGCCCTGCATTCAGACACCGGACAGTGCTGTGTGGGAGAACAAACTTGGTTCCCAGCTCGGCATAGTCCACAGGACGTGACGTGCCGCTGCGCGCCCTCCAGGAAGGCGCCATAAGCGCCATTCTCCATTCAGTAGCCCTGTGACCTAGCCTAAGTCATGTGAAAAATAGGAGGTAGACAGCAGGATGCTCAAAGCCCTTCCCATTCATTCTGTGGCTCTAAAAGTACACAGGCACAGCCCCTCTGCATGGGGGCTGCTGCCAGAGAAACTGTATGGAATCAGATCACCCAGCATGTCCCCACTGGGGTCTGTTCATTCTGGCTCAGGGCCTGGCACGGATTCCAACTCACCCCTGAGGGTAGCAGAATCTGCTTTGCCCCCAAACATCCCCAAGCACTAGAGCTGAGGGCTTACCCCAGGCCCACTCCCTCTGAGACCTTTCTGGAAGCCTCATCCAACCCTAGTGGACAAGTGCCATGACATAATGACCTGGCCAGGCCCCCAAAAATCCTTGTGTGATGGGGCATTGAATACTTCCAAGAGTCATCTCCTTGTCTCCAGTGGTCCCCAGTGCCTGGGACCCTGGGCTGGTGTAAAATGGTGGGTTGCAACCCCTTGTAGGAATGGACTCAGACCCCACCCCCGTGTTCAGATGCCCTGTGGGATGCTGGAACCAGGGACTCGGCCCATAAAGGGCCTCTGGGGTCTCCTTGTAATGGCGCCCAAGACCCACCAGGTGTCACTGTGTAGCCGGCGCGATGAAGGGTGATGGCGGGAGGATTTTCTCCACCACCGATCCTAGGGACTGGGGAAGCAAAGGCAGGAGGCCCGGGTGGAGCAGAGTGGTGGCCCTGTCCTCCGGCCTGCAGGCCAGCGGCAGCACCCCCTTCGAAGACACATGTCGTGATCCGTGAGCCTGGGGACAGCAGAGGTCTCCGTCCAAGGCCTGAAATGAGATAAGGCGGAGGTGGGAGAGCAATTTCCGATCTGTCTGCCAGGCCACGTTTCCCCATCCCAGCAAGCCCGCCCTGGGACTGGAGGTGCCCTCCCACCCGCTCCAGGAGCTCCGCTCAGCTTCCTGGGGCCCCTTCAGCCCCCACCCACAGGGGCCAGTGAGCCATGTAGACTGCGTGCATCTCTTCAGGACCAGAGAGCAGAGCCCCTGATCTCACCCCCAAGCAAAGCTGGTTCAAAGTCAGGCAGGGCTGGGAAGACTCAGACTGGTCACTTCCAGCCTAACCAGAGCCCCAAAGGCTTGTCACCCAGAAGCCAGCAGGCCCCGACACTGGCTTCCATCCCATCCTCCTCCGGCCATGGAGGGAGGCGGGAGGAAATATGTTTTCTTGTCCTCACCTATTCCAGCCTCTAAATCCTGAGGCTCCGCGCACTGGAGGCCCTGGGTATTGCAGTGGAAGGACTTGGAGCATTTTAATTTCCTCAGGCTCCACCCACCTGAGGACAGCTGTGGGCTCACTCGGCAGCTCCCAGAGGTCGAGTTACACTTCTGGCACTTCTGGTTCTCCAGTTGGGCCTCAAGGGAGGGAATGTCAAAATGAAGAGGGGTGGGCGTCCCCCGCAGGCCTGGGGCTCAGCCCCTCCAGCTCCAAGCCCTTCTGTCTCTGACAGCCACGCAGAGACCACCACCTAGCTCTTCCCTGGAAAGGAAAATCAAAGCGGTTGAGGGGGGAAGAAAGCAGTAGCTCTGTGAGTGACTCAAAGCCCCATGGGTGAGATGGAAAAGGAAGGCAGGGGATGGGAAGAGGCCCAAGAAAAGCAGGGGATGCAGGGGTGGAAGTGAGGAGCCGGCTGAGATAGGGGGTTGAGGGGTTTGGTCTGGGTAATGGCTACTGAAGGTATCACAGGTGTGGTGGGTGCATAGAACTAAAAAATTCTGTTAGCATAAATCACCCACTGTCCTTCCTTTATGCATCAAAGCATAAATACAAACTGATCACCCACTGGAGGCTGCACTGTGCCAGGCAATATAAGGGAGACACCAGAAGATCCTGCTCCCAAAGGCGTTACGGTCTAGGTCTAGGCAGGAAGACAAGACTTAAGAACGAGCACACTTGTGTGTGTGTGCATAGCATGCAACATTGGCTGAGTGAGCTTGTGATAACTGTACAGGTGTGTGAGACCCCAGCTATTAAATATTTGCTCACAGCTGCTCCCTGATCATTCCTAGCATAAAAAATACAACAAACATACAAGACTCCCAGAAGCCCTGCCTTATTTCCAGTGTCTGCTCAAGATTTTGCACCTATATGTGTCTGTGCATGTGTGTGTATGTATGTGTGTTTGCGTGTGTGAGACCAGGCATATCAGTAGCATCTGTAGCTTTGTGCTTGGGAGTCCTAGATGAAGGAGTTTCTAAGAGTTGTTGCATGTCAGAGCAGCAAAGGAACGCAGGAGTCCCATAGGCCTCTCGCTATACAGAAGGGGAGGAGAAAAGTCCAAGGGGCTAAATCATACGCCTCGGGCCACTCAGCAGTGAACAAGGTAATAAAATTGGCCATGAAGCTTATCTCATGTAAGGCTGACACGTGGGCTCACTGGAGGGCAGAGGTGGAAGCGGTGTTGGAAGTGGACTACGGGAACCCTTGTTTCCTCTACGGCCTATGACAACAGAGGGGAAGGTGGGGACACGTGGTGTCGCTGTGCCAACCTGGGACATGACAGTCACGGGGAGACGATGAAGGAAAGTGGTTAAGGGCCGGGCTCTGGAGACAAACTTCTGTGGCTGGAATCCTGGCCCTATTACTTACTAGATGCTTCTTAGCATCTCTGCACCTCCATTTCCTTATCTGGAAAATAGCCCGCCCATGCCCCTGACTCCAGCCGTGGGACAAAGCCGGCACCCCTCAACCTGCCTTATTTTCACCAGGAGGAGGCTAGAGCTTCTATCTGTTTTGTCAGGTTTGGGAATTACAGGGTAAATCAATGAAAAAGGAAGCTCATGAGCTGGGAAGCCCAGAGGGTAAACTCTGGGTCCCAGCAGCAGTCTCCGGCCGAGGTGGCCTTGCTGGAATCCCGCTGGCCAGGAGCGTTAGGCAACAGACTGATGCAGCTCCTTTTAACTTTCATCATTTGCTTTACTCTCTTCATTTCCACCCCTGCCCTGCATCATCATATGTCAAAATCAGCAGGAACCATGGAGCCGGCCTTGTCTTCATTTTAGGACAGAGGACCCTGCGCTCAGACGAGAATATTTTTCCTGTGGCTGGTGGGAGCCTCGCCAAGCCTGCCGAATCCAGGCTGGCCACAGCTCAACCCTCTAGGCCGGGTACCAGGCCTTCCTTAGCAACCGCCTCTGAATCACGGCAGACAGCACTCGCTCGTGGGATCTGGCCCCCAGGGTGGGTCCCTGTCAAGAAGCCACACTTGAGCCTGAGCCGGGCAGAGCTGGCGAGAGGAAGCGCGTGGGCTCTGCGCTGGCACGGGGCCGCCTGCCCCCCACCCCTGCAAGAACCCGTGACAAACAACCTTGCCTGGTGCCCGAGCGCCTGCCAAGCCCTGTCGCAGTAAAACCCTGGCAGACTCCGCAAGGAGTCCAATTTCAGCCCAGCGGGTGGGGGGAACCGAGGCAGCGGGAGCCCAATGTGACCAAGCTCACACACAGTGCTGGCAACCAGAGGCGGGGCACCCAGGGCTTCAGGCTGACCCCCGAGCCATCGGGCCACTCCAGGCAAGGCTCTGGGCCTAGCACAGAGCAGGAAAGAACATCGCCTGGATTCCTGCAGGCAGCGGAGCCCAGAGAAAGACCCAGCGCGTTCCATCCAGGGGTCCTCACTGCGGTCCCCTCTCTCCTGGGGTAAAAGAGCCACTGGGGACCCCCAGGAGCTCCCTGGGGCATCAGGTCCAGGCCAGGAATCCAGCTCTAGAGCCTTCCAGCTCCCAGCTGAGTGCCTGGAACAGCAGACATCAAAACCCTGGCAGGCAGAGGGAGAAGGGAAGATTAGATCATTACAGCAGAATGAAGGCAACCAAGAAACCCAGGGAGGGGAGGAGGGACAGGGGCCAAGAATGTGTTCAGGGCAACCTGAAAACTCCTTCAGATTAAAGCTGGCCCAGACACTGGCGGCTTCCCCACTGCCCGAGTTACTGGCCGAGGGAGACCTGCTGCGTCTCCGCCCTTCTGGGGGCCCAGAGCTGGTCCACACACGTGTGTGGCGTCGGCACCTAGGTGTCACAAGGGCATTGGGAACAGTAAGCAAGTTCGGTGCTCTGTGTGCAGACGCACATTTGGGCATAAAACACACATGTGCAGGTATACACAGTAGTGGGTACGTGTGTTTGTGTGCAGTCTACAAACATGTTTTCACCAAGCTCAACGAGAAGCAATCAGTCATCTTCGTGGAATCTTAGCAACTGCCATCCCCAGAAAAGGCTCCTGCCAGCTGGAGCCGAGATGAGTCAGCAGAGGCGGCTGGGGTGGGGGAAAGAGGCGAGCTCTCGCCCTGGAGCCGGCCTCTCCCTTCTCCCGGCCTGGCTGCCTCGCCTGGGTCACTGCTTTGGCACCGACGTCCGAGAACACATTCCTGGAACTGGCCAGCACAGGCCGCTCAAGGGTTTTTCCCTCCTCCTCCCTTTCCTCTCTCCTCCCCACACCCGCCCTTCAATTTTTCCTTCTTGCTGCAAAACCAAAACACTGCACTCACGAGTTCAGGAGCTGGGGCCAGATGGCAGGAGCCAGCGGTGGAGGGGTTGGGACATAGGAGCTGCCCAGGCCCAAGGAGGCCAGGGGCTGAGGACACCTCCCCAGGGCCCTGCTGGGGACTGCTGAATTCGGCTTAAGTCCTACTGGTGCTAAAGTGTCATTGCCTGGAGCTCCAGGGAACAGGATTTCAAGGTGGCTCCCAGGGAAACAGACTGTGTCTGCCTCTGCCCCATAGCAGAGCCTGAGGTTGTCACCATGGATGACGGGCGGGAGGCTGAGCAGAGGAAGAGAAAGGCACCATGATTAATCAGGGCTCTGTTGCCTGAGCGCATGTTCATTTTATCTTCACAGCAACCCTGGGGGTGGTAGAATTATCTCCTTTTACAGGTGGGGAGATGGCGGTGTAGACAGGTAAAGGGATTTGGCCCAAGGTCACGCAGCTATTAGCAATGGAGCTGGATGGAATTAAACCAGGCTGGAGCTGCCTTGAGGGTTTTTACCGATGGACCACACATCCTTTCTTCCTGGGCTGCACCTACCCTGCGCGTGCCAGGATCACTGCACCTACATAAAATAAATACAATAAAAACCAAAATGGCTAGTGCTGTCCCTTATCCCTCTCCCCTCCCGAGAGCGAACAGATCTGGGTGAAAAGCCATCTGCAACCTCAGCAACAGTGGCGGCGGAGGCAGGGGCGGGAACAGCCTGGCCCAGCCTGAATCCCTGGCCTCTTTACTGGAGGCAGGAAATGAATAAAAGCTAAATGAGTCTGAAAATGCCAGGAGGCAGTGTTTATCCCCGTCTCCCTCCCCCTCCCCCTGGCAAGGACCGTGTATAGTTACAGTTTAATCTTGGAAATGCCAGACAGCTGTTCCCCGTTGCTAAGAGACTGGCCCACATTATGCAGATGTCAGGGACCTCAAATGTCTGCCGGAAATTAGAGATCATGTTGGAGGAGCAGAGGGGCCTTCTCTCTGCTGGGGAAGCGCAGCAGGAGACACCCACGCCCCCAGGGCGGGGGTGGTTTGTAGACGGCAGAAATAAGGGGCCCACCCCTTCCTGGGTCTTCCCCTCTGAGGATCTGGATCCTTCGCTGTGCCCACTCTGCCGCCCTGGCTCCCTCCTTCCTGCATATCCCACTCCACATCCATCCAGCCCCTCCACCTTGGACAACTGTACAGATGCCCATCTCTACCCTTCCCCTCCAGCTTTCCTCCTGGAGCATCCTTCTTCCCTCCAGAGTCCTCTGTCTGTTGTGCAATCTTCCCTGCCACCGGGATGCAGCTGAGCTGGCTGGGACTGAGCTGGGAGGAGAGATGGGCCCCACTCAAGGAGGAGGGGATCCCAATCCCTGAGCCCCCCTCACCTGGAGCTGAAAATCGATGCACATGCGTGCGCGCGCGCGCACCCTCCATGACATCCTCCCTCACCGCCCCCACGGAAACCTAAGGGAAGGCCATTGCCATGGTAACCACAGGCTACAAGAGCTGCTGCATCCCTGGTCCCTGGGGAAGGGGAGCTGCCATCTGGGCAGAGGGCGGGGGAGGAGGAGGGGAAGCCCTTTTCCAAACCCGCACTGTAACATGGACCCTGACTGAAAGTGACAGGGGAATCTATCAGGGCCCTGGAGTGGGAGGGGGCAGGCACAGATCCTCACTCAGGTTGGAGAGGGGCTCAGAGAGGGTGCTGGGTGGTGCTAAGGGAGCAATGGCATCCGCAGGGTCTGAGGGATGACTGCCGGGCATTGTGGAGGTGGGAGATGGGAGGGGGCCTGGGTGCAGAGTGGGCGCTGAGTGCCTGCTGTTCCCCTGAGAGTCCACTGGGTACCTTGAGGGCAGAAACTTTATCGCACTGCCCTTGCATCCAGGCGGTATCTGCTCTCCCTGCTGCCAGTTGAGTGACCTTGGCTTCCTCCAGTCTCATAAAATAAAGCCAGGCATACTTTATGTGTCATGGAAGGTGGCTGTGAAGATAAGAATGGCGCGCGCGCGCGTGTGTGTGTGTGTGTGTGCCCATAGATCAAAGCGCTTTAGAGAAAGGTTCCTAGAAGCCCCATGAAAGCAGGGCTATATTACCACCCAACCAGCCTTCCCTGGAGATGCTGGTGACGCTGGTGGGAAGGCGATGCTATTTACACAGCTTTCCTTCCACATGGCCAGATCTTCCTCCCTGCAAGTGGACACTACCCTCAAAGAGTGCCTCACTGACTTTGTGCCCTGGCTCCTCTAGCCAGCTCCTCCCCTTGCATGTTCCTAAAGCAATGGTGATGTGAAATGGGGAAACTGAGGAACAGAGACTTCCAAGACCTGCCCGACCCATCACAGACCATTAGCTCCTCCATGGCCCCTCAGAGCTGCCAACCCTGTACCCGTGTCCTCCAGCCTCAGCCCCTGCCCTGGATTTAAACCCCAGGAGGACCATGACCTCTGTCCCCACCAATTAGATGCCCCAGGTCCCTCCCCAGCGTGAGCTGGACAAATAACCAGACCTCCTTAGCTCTCCTTTCCCCTTCTGGAAAATATAATAGTACGGACGTCTTAGGGTTGCTGTGAGGATTGGATGAGATAAAACATGTAACCTGGGCTTCCCTGGTGGCGCAGCTGTTAAGAATCCGCCTGCCAATGCAGGGGACACAGGTTCGTACCCTCATCCGGGAAGATCCCACATGCCACGAAGCAACTACGCCCGTGCGCCACAACTACTGAGCCTGCGCTCTAGAGCCCGTGAGCCTCAACTACTGAAGCCCGCATGTCTAGAGCCCGTGCTCCACAACAAGAGAAGCCCACACACCGCAGGGAAGAGTAGCCCCTGCTCGCCGCAACTAGAGAAGGCCCACACGCAGCAACAAAGACCCAACTCAGCCAAAGATGAATTAATTTTTTTTTTAAGTATATAAAAAAACACGTAACCTGCTGAGTTCCGGCTAAGATGGCGGTACATTTCCGTTCTTTTATTAAAGTGGAGCCAGTCGCTGGGCACTGCCTCCTTAAGGTGTCAGGTTTCAGCAGTGAGAGAAGGGGGAACTCCTTGGGCTGCATGCACACCTGCTCTCCCCTCAGCACAGCAACCGGTTTCTGCCTCTTTGGAAGGTTCTAGAAGGGTTGTCCAGGACAGAGCACCTGGGAGAACTCTGAGGACAGGCACCAGCCATAGAGACCTGGCAGGTTCTCTGGGACCTCAGAGAAGATGCTGCCCCAGAAAAAGAGTGGATGGTGGAGGATGGTGTGCCGTCGCCCCGCCCTCCCCCCTTTCAGGCCGTGGAAACTGCTGAAACTGCTGAGCCAGGAAGGATTTGGTGCCGAGCAGGAGCCACCGAGACCGAGCACGGCTGGCTCCCAGTTCATTCAGCCACTCGCGGCGCTCTGAGGCCTTCGCTTGGCAGGAGGGAGGACGGAGCAGCTGCTCAATCTCATCTTTGTTCATCTCTCTCCCCTCGGCCTCTCCCCATCCTTTCATTTCCTTCCCCCCAGCTTTCTCTCTCCCTCATTCACTTTCTCGCCCTTTCTCTGTTCCCTCCCCCTTTCATCCTTCCCTTGAAGCCGATTTCTTGCTTTCTCATCCTTTCTTTTTCCTCCGAGCTCAGAATCACACTTGGCAGGCAGTCCTCCCTCCCACCTCCCTCCCTCCCCTGTGTCCTTCCCTCCACCCTCTCCTCCAGCAGCTTCTCTTCCCTCCCCCTCTCCATTTCCTCCCTCCCTCCTCCTCCTTCCCTCCTGCTTCTCCTTTCTCTCCCCTCTTATCCTCCACCTTCTCTTCTCTATCTCTTCTTCACTTAAAGGAGACACTCTGAGTCCCCAGACAGACAAAGCCAGGTCAAGGTCATCCATCATGCCCTCCCCAGCCCTGATCTGGGGGATTGGGGTCCAGAGACCAAGGTCAGAGCTGAGCAGAAAATCAGAGTAGGCTGGAGAGAGTCTGTCTCGGCGTCCCGACAACCCCTAGGGCACCTGGAACCCTCTCCCTACCTGGGGTTCCTATGCCAGGCCACCTGCTTCTTCCAAACGCCCCACCTGGCTCCCAGCTCCCTGCTGCGTATGCTGCCAGTGGAGCAGGGAATGTCTGAATCCTGACCTTCCCTGGCTCTGCTTACCTCCTTACTCTCTGCCCTGGTGAGTACAGGTGAGAGGCAAGAAAGAAATCAGAAGGGGTAATAACCTGCTTCGAACTGGAAGGAAACTGGGGGAGGGTTGTTCCATGTATGAGGGGCACATTGCAGTAGGAAAAGCGTGAGGCTTTGAGACCAGACAGGCTGAGCTTGAATGTTGACCCTACTTCTTAGTAGCCAATGACCTTGAGCAAGACACTCTGCACCTCAGTGTCCACCTCTGTACAATGGGGATAGTAAAAGGGCACCTCCCTCCCAGGGCAGTGGTGAGAACCAGGGAGAGAACGCAGAGGAAGCGCTTGGCACTGGATGGCTGCTCCTACCTAAGCGCCAGTTTTCTCTCCTTAGAGAAGGAAGGCTGCGTGCAGGAGATGGGTTTGTTCTGGGTGTTGACGGATGGATAATAATAGTAATCATACTTCTATTTTGGTTGACACCAGGTGCTATGCTAAGCACTTTGAATGCATTGTCTCCTTTAAATCCCCAGCAACCTTATGAGGCAGTTCTTTTTTTTTTAAATATCTGTGGCTGGAAGCTGAGGCTCAGCAAGGCTAGGCAATTTGCCCCAAGTCACACAGCAAGGTGGAGAAGCAAAATTCTTAACTCCTCTGCTATCACTTGGGGTGGGGGGTGTGGCATAGCAGAGTGACAGCTGGTAAGACCAAGCCAACCTGCAAACCAGGCACAGCAGGGAATAGAGAGGGCCTGGGTGTGACTAGGGGGAAATTCTGAGGCCACCGCAAGCCCACTGCTCCCCCTTGGGTCCGACTCCGAGCCTTCCTGGTTCCTGGGTCAGTGCTCGGCCAGCGCCAGAATTCTTGCTGTTGAACCAGGTGGGGAAGGGAGTGGTGGGTTCGGGTTCCCATCTCTGGAGCACCACGTCCCGGACACTCCCCCTCCTTCCCACGCACACCCCCTGCAATGCTGATAATCTCCGAGGTTCCGTCCAGCCCCTTGTATGGCGAAAATGATCTCTCTTGTGTTTTTGCCACCCTGTGTTGTATAACGGGGATAATCGGCTCCTTCTCTGGGGAATCAGGGCAAGCCCTGTGGGGCTACTGCCTGAGATTACAAACGGGCGTGGGGAAAGAGGGCAGTGGCCGCGGGACCGCGGGCGGCAGGTGATTTACGGGAAAGAGCCGGTGGTGAAGCCTTAAAACAGTTCCTGGTGATAAGAGGGGAGCCTGGAGGACATCAGCCAAACAGGTGTAGTTGCCCCACCTCGGTACCCAGCCCCCCCACCCTTCCCCCCCACCCTTCCCCCCCACCCCAGCTCAGATTACACCACGCCTGGCTTTCAAATAGAACTCCGCAGTTTCCATGGCAACTCACCCACGTGGTCTCCGCCTTAGAGGCTGACGGCGGGGTGGGAGCTGTGAAGGGCAGCTGACAGGAGGCAAGAGGCTCTCCTGGAGGGTGAGGGCAGAGTTCCACCCTCCCAGGCCCTGCTGCCCCTCCGACCTTCACCCTTCGTTATGGGGCCCCCGGCTGAGGCCCCACAAAGACCCCAAGGAGAGAGGAGAGGGAGCTCCAGGACAAAGAGGCGGCAAGATCACTTCCCCCAAATGTGTCCTTGACCTGAGCCTTCCTGTGCCACTGCCACGGGCCCTGGGACAGCATCTCGTCATCGTCTGGCCTCTGTTCTCCTTAAGGAGAGGTCAGGAGAGAACCTGAGTAGGAACGTGCCTTCTGTTGTGTCTCATCGTCCCTTCCTGTGAAACGGGGTCGGCGTCCTGTTCTGGAGCTGGGGTTTGAATTCTTGCTCCGCTTCTCTGAGCTGTGTGACCTTGGGAGAGGGGCTTGACCTCTCTGAGCCTGTGTCCTCTTTACAATGGGGATGGGCACATCCACTTCTCCGTGTTGTCAGAGGGGAGCACATGAGACAACATTTGGGAAAGTACTATGTGAAAAAAGAAACATGTAAAAGAGCAGCAGAGAAGCTCCAGGTGAAATAGGAGGGCACTCAGAGCCCACCCTTTGCCTCTCCCTGTGGCCAGGGGCCCAGCTGTACTACAAAGAACCTGCAGTTCAGAAACCCTTGTATTAAAGCCCTGATTTTTTTTAAGCCCTCACCTTCCTGTACTGACTGTGTCTTGATTGATCTTCCCAGGACTTGACCCTTTACCAAGAGCATCTCCTTCTGGCCAAAAATCTAGCGTAGAACCAAGTGCCCCGTGAACGTGCCTCGCTGCCCTGCCTCCATCCTTCTGATGCATTGGGCCGGTGAGGCTTTCCCTGGAGAGGAAGCAGCACATCCTTCTCTGGGTGTTTCTGCCCTTTCTCCTCTCCTGTCTTTAGACTAAGAGGCTCCCTTGTGGTCTCTGGCTGGCAATTTCTCTCCAGCCCTGCTTGTGGGGACTCACCGGGGCTTGGTCCCCTGAGAGACAGCCAAAACCCTGGGAAGCCGAGCTTGGCAGGGAATGCCAAGGACAGGGCGAGGAAGAAAGAGGCCAGAACGCCTGCCACACTCCCTACCCCAGCAAAAGGGGCTTGAACTTGGCCATCTGTGTCTCTCTTCCCCCCAGTCTCCAGGCACTGGCTCAAGAGGAGCCCCACAGGCTACATGCAGTCAGCCACCCGCTGGAGCCAGCATGTCCCTTCCCTTCTCCCAAGAGGCCCTGGGTTTCCCTGAGCTGCTTCCTCGTGCCCTGGGACCCTGAGTGGGCTGCCTGCCTCCCTCCCTGGGCCTCTCTCCCTCATCCATCAAGTGGGGGGTGATCTCCGAGGGCCCCCTTGGCTCTAAAACACTGACTCGGCAACTCTCTGCAGCTGGCAGAAGCGCCTGGCCTGCAGCCTCCCGCCCCACAGCCCAGCCCCCTCCTTTCCTTTGTCACCTCATTCGGCAGTGCCCCCGAATCCCGGAGAGGGTGGCTTTCATTGTTTTTTCTTTATTTTTATCAAAGGGTATTTTTTGTCAAAAATTGTGTCTCCCCTGAGACAGCGCAGCCTCTGAGCAGGCTCCCCTTGTTTCCATGGTGACAGCAGCTGGCTCACATGTGTGGTTGCTGTAGCAACAAGGCTGGTGGTTCTCCTCCCCTCCTCCCCTCCCGGCTCACTTTCCCTGCCTTCCTCGTCACCTCCTTCTCCTTCACACCACAAATATTAGCGAGAGAAAATTGAAAACTTCACACCACCTGGGAGGCAAGAAAGAGCAATGGAAGTTCCCCACCCCTGCCCGGCACCTTGGAAGCCGACTGCGTCCTGGCCGCTGGCTGGGCCATCGCCATGGCTGGGCCCGCGGGGCGCATCTGCAGGGGCCCTTCCTTCCCCATGCTGCAATGTAGCTGCTCTGATCCCCAGCGGCGTGGGGTACGAGCAGCCTTGAGCGCTCTAGACAAGGAGCCAGGCGAATCCTGCCTCGGACGGGGTAGGGGCCTGTGTTCTCCCCGCCCAGGACAGACCCTACCCCAGACGTGTGTCCGGCACCTCACGTTACATACAAAGCCTCTTCCTGCCACAGAGTAGATGTGTGAAAGAAAAGGAAGGCTTCTGGGGAGGAAATCAATGGCAGGAGAGATGCAGGCGGAGGAGAGAGGGAGCATACAGGAGAATTCTGCCTTGCTTGTCAGTAGATGTTATATAGGTTATGTGTAATTTTTCCCACTGACATGTAAGCCTTTAAAGGGTGGGAGCCCTACCTGACTTGTCACTGATGAATCCTCAGTGTCTGGGGGGAGAGAGAAAAAAATAATATACACCAAAATGTTCATAGTGACTCTTCTAGGTGGTGATCTTATTATAGCCTTTTTGCGTCTTTTCTTCAGCCACCGTGTATTAAATGTATAAAAAGAATAAACAACAGGTTTATTTGTTGGATCTTGGAGAAAAAAAGGAAGGGAACTTGAAAGAGGCCAGAGACTGGAGCAAGTCGGAGGCTCTTCTCCCTAAAGGCTGGAGCAGGTGGTGGCATGACTACCTGACCCGGCCTCTCGCGTCACGCGCTGGGGCCAAGAGAGGTGAGGCGATGCTCCACTGTGGCCTAAAAGAGGCGCCAGGGATCTTAAGTTAGAGCAGGAGAGAAAGGCTGTCAGCCCAGGGAAGGGCAGGCGGGGTGAGACTCTGACATCTGTGTGCATCGAGGTGACAGCAGTGGGGCTCTGAGGCCCGGGACACAGTAGCAGCCCAGGCAGGCCTCACCCCGCTGTATGTACTTCAGCCCAAGGTGGGCGCTGGCACGCCCTCCCCATGCCCCCGTCCCGGCCCTGTCTCTCAGGCCTCAGGCAGGGAATTTGGCTCCACTGTGCTAGAGCACGTGTGAAAGCTGCCTGCGGGCTGACGGTGCCAAAGGGGCAAGGCCCAGATCTCCGTCTCCAGTCTCCTGAGAGGTAGGGCGGGGAAGGCCTTCTCAAGGTCAAAGAAAGCGTCACGCAGATTCTCGTCCTCAGCCACGGGCACCCGTCTCTGTCTCCTTCCCCCCACCTGCAGGCAACACACTGGGAGCGGACCCAGGCGTGCCTCGGAAATCCGAGCACCCTGGGGGGCGGGCGGTGGAGGGATACAGGGGCCTGAGAGATTATGCGAATGTTCTCACCGTCCCCCCATTCGATGGACAGACAGACGACAGGGGAGGCGAGGGCTGGCCTCGGCTCATCCCTGTCAGCTAATCCTGCCAGGCTTAAAGGCAGAGAGAGGGACAGGAGGAGAACAAAGAGGAGAGGCAGAGGAGGGAGGGAAAGCAGGAGAAAGAGGACACCCGCTCTCCCTGCCACCCCGCCAGCCCATGAGCTGCTGTTTGCCCCTGTAATCGGGGAGAGAGCCCTGCCTTGCTCCGCTGTGCTCCTCGGTGAGGCCACCAAGAACAGACTGGGAGGCGCTGAAGGTCAGGGATGGGTGGGGGGGCACGACATGCGGGAGGGTCAGGATTTTTTGTGATGCGGGGGGGTTGCATTCCGTGCTTGGTAATTTAAAAAGCTGAAAATTCAGGTTTGTACTTTTCAGGTCACAAAACCTTCATAGCAAGAAAACCACCACATCACAAGGCTCTGATTTGCCTGGTACTACCCAGTCTGAGCCAAGGCTCTGAAGCAATGCTGTCTTTCTGCTGTCTCCTCACCAAAGCCAAGTAAAAGTGCCTCTAGGGTACCGTCCAGCTTCCCTTCTCTATGGTGTGGGAGGACCAAGGGTCAGAAGGCCTGGCAGTGAGTCGTGTCCACTATAAAGTCTCAGAGAAATTGCCTCTACAACACCCCGGATGAGAGCTTCCTCCACCCTCTGCTTGAATGCCTCCTGTGACGGGGATCTCATCTTCTTATAGATACGTCCTCTCCCTAATCCTGGGTTTCAGTTTTCTCTCGCTAATATTTATGCTACCCTTTTCATTTAAAAAGAAAAAACAAAATAAAAAGCTGTGCTTTCTATTCCGTTATCTTTACAGAGACGATCAATGACAAATAGCATCTGGGTCTATCTGTCATCCATGAAGGCTAAACTAGCCCTCACCCCAAGCAGGTTTTCCTGATTCTAGCCAAACTTTTAAAACTCCCTACTTTCCCTTCACCCTACCCTCTGAAACACTGTTTTGCCCTTGGCCTTTTCTGCAAGCCTGAGCCCCATGCGGAGGGCAGCAGGCTGGGTTCTATTCTTGCCATCTCAGACGCTCCTTTATTCTTGCCCTTGGTTCTGCGTCCTTCCTCCAGCTTTGAATGTGTCCTTCTCCGGCCTGAGGTCATCTGCCAGCTCTGTGGTGATGCACTTCATCTCTTAGGCTCCTCCCCTTCTCCTTCTCATCAGGACCTTTCACGGTTACACAGTCAGAATTTTGTTTTCAAGGGCCTCCCAGACCAGCTCAACATTCTTCTTCTAAGGCTCACCTAGAGGATCATGCCTGTCTTTTCCTTCTGTGTTTGGGGTGTTACCTGACCAAGTTAGGTATACTAGTGTCCTCCTCTCAGTTTCTTTGAAGTGGGAGATTGTATTCGTTTCCCAAGGCTGCAGTAACAAATTACCACAGACTGGGCGCCTTAAAACCACAGACATTTATTCTCTCACAGTCTGGGGGCTAGAAGTCTGACATCAAGGTGCCGGTAGGACCGTGCTTCCTCTGAAGGCTCTAGGGGAGGATCCTTCCTTGCCTCTTCCAGCTTCTGACGTTAGCCAGCAATCCCTGGCGTTCCTTGGCTTGTAGGCTGACTACTCTGATTGCTGCATCCGTCACCACATAGCTTTCCCTGGAGGTCTCTCTGTGCCCGTGTCCATATTTCCTTCTTATAAGGATACTAGTCTTTGTTTTGTTTTTTGTTTTTTTGTGGTACGCAGGCCTCTCACTGCTGTGGCCTCTCCCGCTGCGGAGCACACGCTCCGGACGCGCAGGCTCAGCGGCCATGGCTCACGGGCCCAGCCGCTCCACGGCACGTGGGATCTTCCCGGACCGGGGCACGAACCCGTGTCCCCTGCATCGGCAGGCGGACTCTCAACCGCTGCGCCACCAGGGAAGCCCAAGGATACTAGTCTTTGGACTTAGGGTCCACACTACTACTCCAGTATGGCCTCACCTTAACTTGATTATACCTGCAAAGACCCTATTTCTAAATAAGGTCACATTTGCAGGCTCCTGGTACATGTGACTCTTGGGCGGGGGACACTGTTTGACCCAGTGGGCGCCTTCACCCTCATCTTTCACTTCTCTCTCTCCCCTACGCCCACCACCCTCAAAAGCTTTCCAGTCAGCCCGGCTCTTCGAAGCTTCTTCACATCCTGCCAGTCTGCCCCATTTCACCAACCTGACAGACGGGCCCTTTCCATTCAGCGCCGACTCCGGGGCCAGTCTGAGTCCTGGCTTCCCTGTTTCGATATGGGAACTTGAGAATGTTACTTCACCCCTCTGGGCCTCACTTGCCTGGCCTGCAAAGTGGGGATAATAGAACCTACGTTATAGGACTGTTGCGGCGATCAAGTGCATTCCTCTTTGCAAAGAGGAGAGCGATGCCTGGCACGGACAAGGCCGCATAGTGCGAGGTACCATTTCAGGCCTTCGTCATTTCAAACATGGATCACCGCGGCGGCTCCCGAGCCAACTGCTTTCCAGCTCCAGCCTGTCCTCGAAACACAAATCCTACCACGTCACTCCGTGTCATCTACATGTGTTCCCCTGCCTTCAAGTCAGGTCCAAAAATTTGCAGTGGAAAACACAGGACCTTTGCCAAAGTGGCTCTGACCTACTTGTGCCCCCCATCTCATCGCTCGCAGTCCTGTGCGTGTACACGCGTGTACACACACACACACACACACAAACACACAAAGCCACACTGTGACCTAAACGTAGCTCTTGGGAAGCCCCAGGCTCTCTCCTGCCTCTCGGCCTTTTTACCGCTGCTCCTCCCCCCAGACGTCTGCTCCGTGTCCCTCGAGATAGATTAAGCTGGGTCCACCGTCTCCAGGACACTGCCCCCTGCCCCCAGAGCCTTCCAGCCTACGTCTGGGCTCTGTCATCTGGGGCCCTGCCCTTGTGTCTGCCCCTCACAGCTGTGAGCTGCTGCAGCACCAGGACTGTGTCCTTTCTCTGCATCTTTGGAACATTCCCTGGGACACAGCCGGTGTGGATGTGGACGAAGCGCACGTAAGGAAACGATACCTTATCATCCAGACCCTGCAGGACTCCTCTGATCTGCCTTCCTCGGGCTCCCATTTGACCTGACACCCGCCGGTCTTCACCAGGTCCCTGGGACCCTCTGTCTCCTGCCAGCCCCCGAGCTTCCTCCTCCCCAACTTCCTGCCGTTCTGCGGCCTTTCCTGGCATTCTGGGCCTCTCCAAACAGCTTGCTAGAGACTCCGCCCCTCCGGTTTCAGCTGAACTCCGTTCCTTTCTTCCCTCGCTTGGGCCACTCGTGGGTTATCTGTCCTTCTCTCCAGGCTGCTGTTTGCCCCTGTAATCGGACTGTTTGCATGCGCGTGCTGTCTGGGGACTTGTTCGTGGGAAAGCCTTTCCTAGCACAGTTGTGCGGGGTCAGGTGCCGGCAGGAGAAGGCCCAGGAGCCCCTGGTTGGGGGAGGGCGGCGCTGGGAGGCAACAGAGAGTGTAAACACTCACCCCCCGGGGTGTGTGTTGGGGCTCGCACTCAACACCCGCCACCCCAGGGCACCACCCCAGGGCACCTGGGCCCCCCGGGGCGCCTTGCTGGCAGAGGAGGAGGTGGTGGAGGAGGAAGCGTTTCTCCTGGGGTGTTGCCCATGGGAAAGAGCCTCATGGGGCTGCTCCGGGGACGGACTGCAGGCAGAGGGAAGAAAGGCCGCAGGGTGCCCTGGGCTGCGGAGGAGCAAAGGTCCCCTTCTGGAAGGGAGGCCGCTCTGCGTGACAGAATTGCCCCTAGCCCCAGGCCCCAGTCAGAAGGGCTTTAACAGAGCCTCGCCTGACCCCTTCTTCCTTTGAGTGTGGGGCGGCCTGGGGGGCGCGCAGGAGCAGGGCTGCCTGCGTGCAGTCAGCTGGTGGTCTCACAGGGATCTTAAACTCACTGTCTTCCCCCTACCTCCCAGCCCCAGAGCCTCAGGGCTTCTCTTCTGGATACAAGGCAGCCCCATGCCCGCAGCACCTAACTGCCCGAGCCAGAAGCCGGGAATTTCCTTGGAGGCCTCTCTCCCCACCACGCACGTTGAGCCAGTCGCCAAGAATGGTCACTTGTACCCCCGAACACTGCCCCGCGGCTGCCTCCCAGGCCCTCGGCCACACCAGACTGTGACACTGGACGGCTCTGATGGTCCCTTCACTCGCCCCTGCGTTCCCTCTCTCCCAAATCACAGTGGGACCACCCAGGCTTGAGGCCAAGGTGAATATACAATAAATGGCTCGTTGATCTCGCAGGACAGCCTAGGACACAATCATATGACCCATGTCTCCAGGTTTCCTGACCACCCTACCCTCTCCACTAGCAGCCCGAGTGGATTTGCTCATTCACATCTGATCTTGTCTCTGTTCTGTTCAAATCTTCCATAGACTTCCTCTGATCTCAGAGAAAAAAAAAAGGTCCAGACGTGTAACTTGAAGGTCTCCTGGGGCAAGATGGCGCTGCAGGGGAGGACAGCTGGGGGCCTTTTCCACCCAGACCTACTCCAGACCCTTCCTGATGGGATTCACTTTCTTCTCTTGACTCCTAAGCAACACCTCTCCCTTAGAATTTCCCCAATTCCCAAGCTGCTGGAAGTGAGCGCCCATCTCTGGAAGTTTCCCTGAGTAAGTTTATCTCTAAGCCTTCCTTCTACCCTGCTTGGGAAGGTATTGACGGGTGGGCACGGCCTCCTTCTGCCCTAACCAGCTGGAAGGCCGACCGTGCAAAACACCTGGGCCCAACCGAGGGACCGCAAGTCTCTCAGCCCAGAGCCCCAAGGGCAGCACCGAGCTCTCCCTTCTCGCTCCAGCCCCCAGTCTCCCCTCCATTTTGTATCCGAGGCCCATTCCCTGCTTTGATGGACTGGTAACCGTCTCCTTGCTGCCCCAAGCTCTTCTCTGCATTATTGATGGGCTCCAGTCCCTTTACTACTGACACAGGCTGATCTCCTGCTCCATTCATAGGGTGAGAAAGCCAAGGCCCTGGTGAAAAAGTGCCCCTTCTTTGCTCCTCCCACCATCTCTTTTCTTCTCTGCCCTTTTCTTAAGTCAAGAGGGTCAAGAAGAGGGTCTGTGATGGCCACACACACCTCCAGGGTCACTGGGGCCCTTCAGCCGTTTGCCGCTTCTCATCCAGACCTGCTGCCGCTCTGTGGGCCTGGCTCTACGGAAGGTTTTGGGAGAGCTAAGGGGTTAGCTAGGAAAATCCTTCCTGCACAGCGGATTTGGGTCTCTCCCATCCTGCTCACAGCCCTGGGCTCTGCCTTTCAAGTGAAGCAGGTCCCTTGGGGACCACTGGACCTAAGGAGACAGGAGAACAGGTCTTCTTGGTCATGTTCCTGCCCCCATGGCTTTGCTCTCCTCTGCCCTCACCCCCAGGGCTGGTGACAGGCCACCTTGGGCTGCTCCCACCACTGGGCTGTGTTCACCCCACTCCCAGTAGCTCTTCTCTTGTCCAGTCTTCCCTATTCCATCCCCAGGCCCGCCTCCCCAGCCCCAGCTGCACACTGGGGGCACCAGGCAGGTGTGGTGGGGAGAGAGGCCCTCCCCCTGAAGCAAGGAGGCAGGAGCTGGGCCACCTCCTCCAAGGCTCCACAGCTGCCTTCCCTGGTGACCCCACATGGCTTCCCTGGAGGACGCAGACGGACGACAGGGTCTAGAGGGGCCCTACCGTGGCAGGTGGGGGCAACAGGTTAAAATCACCCGATCACCGTGCTCTGAGCATGCACCTAGTCATCATATTTACTCTTTAAACAACTCTTTGAAGCAGGGAAACAAGCTGAGAGATGTTAATGTGACCAAAGTCACCCAGCCAGCAAGGCCCAGATTCTCTGACTCTAAAGCACCGCTTCGAGCCAACTCCTGGCAAAGGAGGTCTTTTTCTAAGCATCCTCCATGCCCGCCCAAATCCGCCCTTGCCACCTTTCCAAGGGCCGGTTCAGCAGAGCCTGGGGAGGCCACGCCCAGCTGACGGGGGGGGGGGGGGGGGGGGGGATGCGGCAGTTCCGCCTGCCCCAGAAGGACCCAACTGCTAATCAGAAGCACTGGTATCCAGGCAACCAACCTCCCCGGCTTCAGATAAGCAGAAACAGCTGGGAGCTGCCCAGGCTGGGAAGCTGGCAGTGGGGAGGAAGATGGGGGAGCCAGCCAGCCAGGCGGCCTTATTTTGAGCCTGCTATTCTCACCTTCCCTCCCAGGCCGCGGTTTGAGAGAGGGCCTTTCCCCCAAGCTTGCCCTTGCCACTGCTGGGCAGTGCCACTGCTGGGGCTCTGCCCAGCCCTGAGCCCAGCACAATTTGGGGGAAGGGGGTGGGGGGGACTGCTGACCCTCCCTCTTTCTGTGAGGAAGGGAGGGAAGAAAAGTTAGTCACAGGCGGCCAAAGTACAGGGGCTCTGGGGTCACCTAATACACAGCACTAGTTGAGGTTCACTTTTCAGGGCCTCTAGGCCTCATTGAGAGGATTTCCTCTTCCCCCACATCAGGCCAGCAGGAAGCATCAGTTCAGCTGTATCCTCACCCCACCTGTGATGGCAGCAGTAATTGGCAGTGGGTGGCACGCCTACGGGCAATGTGGACTACCAGAGCATCTGGGCTTGGCTCAGTCTCAACTCTGCTGGTTACCAGCCTGGGCCTCAGTTTTCTCATCTGTGAAATGGGGATGATAATACACACACACACACACACACACACACACACACACACACACACACACACACACCCCACACACACACCACACACACACACACACACACACATACACACACACACACACACACACACACACACACAGGCTGGAAGTGGGAAATAAGTGAAAGTACATGAAATGCCCAGCACAGCGTATGGAGCTGTCGGTGCCAGTAGGGCCTTCTTCCCATCCTCGTGTTTGGGCCTGCCCCGCCCAGCCTGGGCCAGCTCTCCCACAGGTTCTGTCCTCTCCCCAGCTATTTCTGTCTCCTGTTCTAAAGGTCAGGGCCCTTCCCGGGATTTGGCTGCTGCTGCCTCTTCTCTTCCTCTAAGCGGTGTCAGTCCCATGCTCCAGGGACAGTGGTCACCCCAGGTGGTTCCCCCTCCCTCACCTTTACCCAGGACTGGCCTGGGCATGCCTAACCCACTTTACACACAGTTTTCCAAGGCTGCCGCTCAGCCTGGAGCATAGCCACTTTTGACTGACTCACTGACCGCAGCCAATGCTCTTGTCGCTCCTTCAGCTCCGGGACTACCAGGGCTCACTGCTGACCACAGGGACTCTTCCCCTGAGTTCCGCCTCCAGGTGATGCCAGGCCCTCCCCAAGGGCTGATGGGCTTTCCCTATAAGGCAGCTTAAAGGAAAGGACAGGAAGAGACGGCACGCCCACCCCAGTCAGAAATCATCACGGTAAACTGCAGGATCACACTCCGCTCCCCTTCCCACGCTGCCCCCTCTCCTCTGCTGGCGGGAGGCGTGTCATCTGGAAGCCCCCCTCCACCCCGCCCCCGCCTCAGGCAGCCAACAGGTGCTTCTCATCCCCAGCATCTTGCAGACCAGCACCCCTGCGCTGGGGGAGGCGGGAGAGGAGCCGGTGGTTGAGTGATCCGCCCTTGTAACCAGAGCTTCAGCAGCCCGGCGGTGACTAAGGAAGGCTGCGGGAGGGATGTGGCTTCCTGCCAAGTGCTGCTAACAAGCCTCCAGGAGACTCATGCTCGCCAGTCCCCGCAAGCACCCCATGGGATGTGACCGACCCCCCAACCGGAGGCTCGCAGCTTCCCCGTGTCAATAGTGCTTCACATCGCCATTTCATGCAGCCCTGACGACAGGCCCCTCAGAGAGAGGACTGGTTGTCATTCCCATTTTACAGAGAATGCGACTGAGGTCCGAGTTCACCCAGTGTCCAGTCCCACTGCGCCTGTTCTTCATTTTCACAGACGAGGTCCTTCAAGGGATCACAGTGCGTCCTGACCGGGAGGCAGGGGTCCGGGGCTGACGCTCCCCACCCCCACCCTAGGTATGACCTCACCTGAGGGCCCAGGAGGAAAGGTGAGAGCATGGGGCTGCCCAAGGCCTGGACTGGGACAGGGATGCTGACAAGCACAAAGGGGAGTTTATCAGGGGTGGTTACTGAGAGAAGGAGAAGGGGTTGCCTGGTGGCCCAAACCCAAGAAATGCAGAAAAGAGAAAGAGGCAGCCTCTGGACCTGGGGGAGGGGGTTGCGGGGGTGGAGCAGCGGCCACCTCTTCCTCCAGCCTGGCCCCAGCCCATTTCTCCTATTCTTTCTGGCCCCTAGAATCTCCTCCCCCTCCCCTCCATTTATCCCACTCCGGCTGCAGAGTTTCCTGGAGAGGAACAGAGAGAGACACAAAACCAAGATAAATAGAACTGAAGGGGGCTCGGGGAGGAGCATTCCAGAGCTAAAAATAACAGGGTCAGCTGGCTAGAAGTGCTAGGAGGCCTCTGGGCCGACCCACCCCTGCAGGGCGGCCCCTGCCAGCCCCCCACCCATCCCTTAGCTCTCAACTGGGTCTCCAAATCTGAGAAGTCAGGAATGCTAATCTGCTGTCTCCACACTGGCCCCCAGGTGTAGGGCTACAGCCAAGGCAGGCGGGGAGCTCACGGCAGCTAGGCCCTTCCCCTCCATGGTGGCCACTGGAAAGTCTGGGCAGCTCCAGTGGCGCCACAGCTCAGCAGCTGACCCTCCGTCCTGCCTTTTCTATTGTCGTCATCATCATCATCATTTTGATAACAGAGGAGTTTGCAGTCCTATCAGCAAGGGATAGCTCCTTCAGACCAGGACGGACCTTGTTCTTCCTGTAAGCACAACACCCCGGCCCCCTAGAGTGGCACCAGATGCCAACTCTCTCCCCTCCAGCAGCTCAGAGGGCTCCACTGCAGCAGCTGAGACCAGTCCTGGAGCAATCACACCTGCCAGAGTTCAGAGCCTTCTGGAAGTGTCAGCCCACTCCGCCGAGGCTGGGACCAGGCAGCCTGTCTTAGCCTGTGTGGGTCCGGGTCCCTGAGGACTCCCCGGGTACAGTTCTGCCCGTCTAGGGGCAGCTGCGTCTCTGCTGAGAAGAGGTCGGGGAGCTGGGGTTGGCCTGATAGCTCAGGCAGGAGAGCCCTTTCCTCATATCCATGATGCCCCTGGAGTGTCCCTGCAGGAGTCTGGACGGTGAGTGGGCGAGTTTCAGGCAACCATGCCTGGCTGCAGTAGCCCCACAGACGTGAGGACGCCCTTTCCTGAAAAGCGGGGAGGGCTTGGACCGGCCTGCACAGCATCAGCCCAGCCCACTGCTCCACCCACGCTGGGGTTTGCTCTTCTCCTGGCCATGGGCAGAGAGAAACAGAGACTCTTAAATCCAGAGCAAGCAGGGCCGGCTTAGCTGTGACTTAGCCCCGTGGTCTTTAGCCAGCCGGCAGAGGGGTTTTTGAGCGGCTGTGGGAGGTGGCTGCTGTCCTCCTGAGACGCAGGGAGGCTACAGAAAAAAAGGAGTGTTCACAATCGCAGGAACTCAGTCTCCTTTCTGACTGGCTCCTGGGTTGCGGATACCCCAGCATCCTGTCAGCCTCTGCTTGAATACATCCAGTGATGGGAGGCTCATCCCTGTGGAAAAGCTCCGGTTATTAGCAATCTCTTCCTTGTCGTGTTGAGCTAGGCTCTCCATCCCTGTGCCTCTCACCATCGGGTTCTGCCCTCTGGAGCCACAAAGCTGCTTCCCGTAAGCAGGAAGGCCTTTCAGAGGTAGAGCACTGTCTCTCCAACAATTGGGTCGAGGCATGCTTTCAAATGCAAGAACTGGGGAAAGAATTAGATGATTCAAAATCATGCTGCAGTGTTGATAATAACACTTCCCAACTCTGCTCGTGACCCCGTGTCTCGCGCCATGCACACGGGGGCTCTGTAGGTAGCGGGGTGGAATCGTTTACTGCCCAGCCTGGGTAGACTCTGGAGGAAAGAGTCTCACGTGTCCAATAAATATTGGGTCTTTCTCTGACAGCAGCTGGACACGGCATTGTTTACCAGATTGATTGGATTCCTCAGGCCAGAGACCTGGGTGTCCTGGAGACTCATCTCATTCCCTCCCCACCCCCACCCTGAACACGTCCTCTCAGTTCCCCACCCCACCCTGTACCCCCTCTCCCCGCAGGTCTCATTTCTACCCACTTTTCTCCATCCTCATGGCCAGCACCCTAACCTAAGTTGCCTTTACCTCTCACCTCCTCACTCTCCACTTCCAGATCCACCCCCACCCCCCCCAGTTCATTCTCTACCTAGAAGCCAAAGCATGGGTCAGAGCCCATCATTCACCTGGGTAAACCTAACAGTGGTTGTCAATGTGCCTTGATAAAAAACCGAACTCCTCACCATGGGCTATAAGGCCTTCAACACCAGGTTCTGCCCCACCGCCTTGACCATTGGCCTTCCGGAGCATGCCAAGTCTTTTCCTGCCACAGGGCCTTTGCACTTGCCAGTCCCTCTCCCTGGAACATCATTCCATTAGCTCTTCACAGGCCTGGCTCGTTTTAATCTTCAGGACTCAGCTCGACTGTTATCTTCTCGGAAAGACCTCCTGTGACTACCCTACTTTAATTACAGCCTCTGTTATAGGGCTTTTTTCATTTAATCTCTGTCACTTACAATGTATTTATTCGCATACTCATTCGTTTATATTATTGTTTGTCTACCACACAAGCATATAAGCTCCATGAGAACAGGAGCCCTGTTTGTCTTGCCCCCTGCTAGACCTGGTGCATCCCACATTGGGCCTGGCACACATGGGCACAGAGGGAATATGTGTTGGATGATAAATAACACCCTTGCCCTTGCCCAGTCTACAGGGATATTTGGAATCCAGCCCTCCTTGGAAACAGAGAGATGGACATGGAAACCACCCAAGGGCCTCCTGAACTCCATCAGAGGAGGATTGGCATTGAAGAAAAACTAGCCAGTTCTCCTGGGTATATCTGTTCACTCATTCACTTAGTAATTCCTTCAGCAAAAACTGAGCACTTCCTGGTAGCCAGAAACCATTCTAGGGACTGAAACTTTAGTGGTGAACCATACTGGCAAAGTCCCTGCTTCAAGGACCGTACACTCTCACCATAAACCTTGGGTAATAACCAAGTAAACAACAAAACGATTACAGATGGTGGTAAGGGTACAGCAAAACCGGAAACTAGGTCTTGGGAGTAGAGTTTGAGGGAGGTAGTATGTTAGAGAAGGTGGTCAGGGGAGGTCTGAGGGCTGTGAACACAGGGCAGGTCTGTTATGCACGAACTCCCCCTCACACACCCCCATTTTCTCACCAAATATCAAGATGCTATGGGTAGAAAGACAAGACTAGGCGGGAGGGAGCCAATGAAGTGTACCCTTGGCTGGCTGGGTCCCCATAAAAATGACACAGCTAGGTAGCTGTGTCCCTGGGAAGCTCTGTGTCCACTGAGCCCTTTAGAACCTCCCGGCAGCCTCAGACTCATGGGGCCTGTTGCATAAAGGAAAGTGGCAGAGATTCCTCCTGTAGAGCCCAAGGTCAGCACTGCCGGGTCCTCTGTGTTCCATACCCACCTGCCCGATCTGCTTACTTAAAACGAGGGGTGGCTGCAAACCGATGCCCTCATAGGTAGACCTGTCTTATGGTTCAGGAAACGGGGCTCCACCCTGACGCGGTTAGCAAAAGGAACTCTGCAGGGAGTAAAAACAAAACTGTAATTAAGTGTGTGATACCTGATTTGGACACTAAGACGACCGAAACAAGACAAAACAAAATGCTGCACATCTCGGTGACGAAGTTCAACCAGTTGCGTGTCTGCACGTGAGGGGCCAGCACACTCTGTCTGGGCACCGGCTCCTTCAGGTTGCGTGCAACTAGGGGGCAGTGTGTATTTGAGTGGAGCCCCCTTGTATTTCTTGTTTCCCGTACTTTCTTATCTCTTCCCCTTTCGGCCAATGTAAACAACCCCACTGTGATCTAGTCCTCGGTGGGCTCCGGGGCGGGGGTAGAAGCTAGACAAGAATGGTAGGAAGGAGTTCTCTTCCAGAACAGTTCATGTCCCTATTTTCTGTCTTGGGGAGCACAGTCCCGCCTACCTGCTGCCCTGGGAGATGTCCTGGACGCTTCCGATACAGTCACTTCTTAAAGAGCTCTGATCTCCTGCCCACCTCCTGCTGGTGCCCTAGGTCAGGCCATTGTCCCTCTGCTGGATTGCTGTATAAACCTCCCCTTAACCTTGCATCCACCTAACCTAACCATCCCCACACCTCCACCACCTCAACCCTCCTCCACGGGCCCTCCACAGGCACAGCCATCTTTCAAACACACATCTGGCCTCGCCCTTTCTCACCGAGGGCCCACAGGCCTCCGAGCGCCTGGCTTGTCCCCCTCCCCATTCCTGACCCGGCCTGTCTGGCTCCCGTGGCAGCCCCTCCTTCCACGCTGGATTAGATGAAGCATGAGCTTCCAGAGGTTCGCACAGCACCTCCCTGGACCCCATCTCCCCCGAGGAGGGCAGCACGGTGCTCAGAACATGGTGGCGACGCACCGGGCCAAGGCGACCTGTCAGATCTTTCCTCCTCAGCGAGCCGGGTAACCACGTGGAGGCAGCCGAGGCCCCGCGGAAGGAGCCAGCAAGCCGGGCCAGGCAGCAGCTGGCGTCGCCATGGAAACCGTGCGCAGCGCCACCCGGGGCCTGGCCTTTTCACTCTGCCTCTTTGGCCGGCTTCCTCAGCCACCCTGAAACCCATTCACCCAGGCGAGCCGGGGCCTCGCCCCTGCCCCCCACCGGCCCGCCCTTCTGTCCGCTCCGGCCGGCTCTTCCTCCCCCACCCCTTCCTCCCCCTCCTCTTCCTCCCCGCCACCCTCCCTTCGGCAGCCTTTGCCAAAGCGCTGGGAGGGGAGAGCTGGGCCAACGAAGGACTCAGATTTTCAATTCTAAGCAGATTTCCCCTCCACAGGCAGAGAGCCCTTTCATGCATTTTTTTTCCCTATTATCATAAACGCAGGAACTTGCATTAGGATGAATGAGCAGAAACTCCTGTCTTTGTCAGAGCCTTGGCAGAACGCCAGGCGTAGAATGACCTAAAACATTCAGAACTAAATGGAGCTGGAGAGGGGGTGGAGATCCCTCGCCAGTGAGAAATGCAATAGTGGGGGGCGGGGGGGCCCTTGTTTCTAATTATAATGATAGTATTCGCTGTGTGCCCAGACACCCGGCTCGGCCTTTTGCACAGCTTCTTGTTTAATCTCCCCAAATTCCTATGTCCTATATATGCACGCCCCACCCTCACCCCCACCCATTTTTATAGATGTTGAAACAGAATCAAGGCCCTAGATCACACAGCAAATGACTGATGGAGTGGGATTTGAACCCTTCAGACTCTGGAGCCCGGACCACAGCTTCAAGGTCACCTTCCTGTGGGCTGATTCAGGGCACTGCCACCAGTTCCCATCACCCAGGCCCCCTAACCTCCCACCCCCCCCACCCCCCGCCCTCATTTCCATTTGTCAGTGTGATTTTGCAAATCAGACCGATTCATCTGCTTGATGCCTCCAAATCAGATAAAGACGGGAGACCCCTGGGCGGGGGTGGGGTGTCTTCCAGACCCAGTCCAGGCACTTTTGTGCTGCCTGCAGGGCAGAGCCCTGGCTCTACCAACATTCACATCACATTGTCTCCAGAGCGCAGACTCTGAGACAGGGCAAGTGCTCAGTGAATGTTTATTGCGCAGGCATTGAAGGGCCCCCATATCCCGCCCCCACCCACCCACCCTCCACCCCCCCGCAGATCCAGGTCCACCTTTCCCCACCCTCTTTGTGCCCTGGAGCCTGACCTCTAAGGACTGTGTCAGGGAACTCTTGCTCTCTGGCTTCTGCCTGGATTCAGCCAACGGGATGCTGCAGCCAGAGGGGAGAAGCAGGAGGAGAAGGAGGTGGGGGTCTTTATTCTCCGCTCACTTCCCTGCCGGGCCAGGGGTTGGCGGTGGCCGCTTTCCTCTGCTACAGGCCTCAGCTCCCGTCCCATCGTCCCCTCCTACAGCTCAGCTCGGTCACACTCCCTCGGGCCCACCCTGCTGTGAGCCCTGGCATGCTTTTTAGTTCTCCTTCCCTTGTCTACAATTTCAGAAATAGTGCTGTCAAGGAGCTGCCCTCCAGCATCCTGTCGGAGCCTGCAATCTTCAGTTTCCTGCCACGGCTCAGTCAAATACAAGCTCCTGCTCTGTGTCATGCCCTCTTGCAGGTGGCAGGAATGCAGCAGTGAACAAAGCAAACAAAAACCCCTTCCCTCCTAGAGCTGGCATAGAGTAAGACAGACAATAAGCAAACGAAATATACCATATCGGGAAGCAATAAGTGCTATGAATGAATGAACAAACGGGTAAAAACTCGACGCGTGCTATCACTGAGACATCACAACTAGACTTTAGAGATGATCTAGTCTAAACCCGTCACTTTGCAAATGAAGGAAAGGAGGCCCAGAGAGGATGCCCAAGGTCACACAATGAATTGTTGGTAAAAGCCGGGCTAGATTCCAGCTGTCCTTGACCCTGTCATGGCTGTGGCCAGAGGGGTGCAGTTCAGCCCATGGAAATGGGGGGTGATGCAAAAGGCTTTTCCCTTCTTGTTCTTTCCCTTCTTTAAGGACAATCTTCCAGAAGCAATAGTGGGCCAGCAGTGAGTTTCCTGGGAGGCTCGGGCAGCAGGGCAGCAGGGCAGCAAGGAAAGCGTCACCAGCAGGAGTAGTCGGGCGTGCCCCTGTTCCACGTTTGGAGGCACCTTGCCACCCACCCGAGCAGAGGGCACTGTGGGCCCTGGAGCCCCCAGGATGCTGGAGCAGGGGTGAGTGCGTGGAGAGGCCTGTGGACCAGGGCACTGGGGGTGCAGAGTGGTGGGAGCTGGGGGAAGGGCTCGCCCTGTGGGCCTGGCTGTTTGGGAAGGGCATGTTCTTCTGTTGCTGACTAAACCCCAGCCCATGTGCAGGGCTTGGCTGGGAACCTGTAACTGCCCTGTCGACTGGGCCGTCCATTTCCCAAGCCCCACAATTCTTCCTGTTCCACCCACTCACCACCTTGGCATGCCCCCAGTGCCCCACTGGGTGGAGGGAAACAGTGGGACCCAAGTCTGAAGTCTGCAATATGCTGTGTACAACTCATGCATTACCTCAAAACGTGATAATCTTTGCAGCTGTCTATGAGGTGAGTTATTATCCCCATTTCACAGATGGAGAAACAAGCGCATCAGAGTTGTGTGACTTGCCGAGGGCCAGAGAGGGGGAGGATTCAAACCCAGACTTGCCTAACAGGAACGTCTGGTTTCTTGCCCCACATGCCTCTCAGGCTCCTGCCAGCCCACCCTTCCAATTGGCCCAGAGCATGGGCTGCGGGCCAGGCCCCTCCCCCCTTTCCGCTGTCTCCTCGGCGTTGGCCGCCCCTGGGCCTGCAGCGTCTCGGGTCCATGCCCAGTGTAGCTTCTCTGCCATGTGGGCCTGCACCAGGATCTTGGCCCCAAGGCCAAGCTGGGGTTGCCATGGCAGTGCCCTACCCCTGGACTGCCTTGTGGGCCCCACAAGCCACTGGAATGTCTCAGAAATCCCACCATTCAGGCCAGCATCCAAACCAGCTCTCCCAGACAGCCACTCTCATTATGACCAACAGGAAAATCTTTTCAGATCGTGTCCTGGTTTTCAGTTTGGAAAACAGATGGCCACCATTGCGAGCCCCACACGGCCTTTATTTCCCTTTTCCCTTCCATTCTGTCCTCTCTTTGTCTCTCTGCCCAAGAGCATGTGGTGGTTACAGACACAGACAGAGCCTGAGCTCAAATTTTAGCTTTTCCGTTTCCCAGACATTTGACTTTGGACTCGTCCTTGGGTTTGATTTCCTTGTCCTTCACAGGGATGATAACGATCATATCTGCATCCTTGACTTTTACGTGAAATAAAGTGACTTACTGGATCAGAATCTGTCCCCTTCTCAGCAAGGCCTTCCCAACCCTCTCCTCTTAAAATTACAAGCCTGTCCCCACCCCATCACCCCTTCCCTCTTTCCCCTCTTTATTTTTCTCCAGCACATATCACCGTCTTACACACTATTTCAGCTGTTTCCTTTGGTTGTCGACTGTTTTCCCTCCACTAGAATGTAAGCTCCATGAAGGCAGGGATTTTTTAAAACTCTGTCTCCACGACTTGTCCCCTGTGATTAGAACAGTGTCTGGGGCACAAACACTCAAAAAATTTTTCTCGATCAAATGGATGAATGGGGATGCGCCAGTGGCCCAGGTATACAGCTAGGCTGTGATTGTGAGGCACCTGGCATGGGGCCTGGCCCCTGGGTGGCTGGAGGTTGGCCGAAGCTATTGTCTGGTTCCTTTCACTTTGCTCTGCCCGCACCCACACCTCAGGCCTCCCAGTGTCACCCTTCAGAAGCTCTGCTGGGAGCCCGCAGAGGGAAGCCTTGGCTGGGACAGACAGCATCGTGACCCAGGAGCCGGCCGCTCCAGCTTCTGACCCATCCCACAGGACAGCCCCCAGCTGCCAGGCCCTCCCTCCCCTCCTTTCACCCACGCGGGAGGTTGAGTCAGGACAGAAGACGGGAACAGTGGCCTCAGGCCACCCTCTCACTGCTCAGTCACCCAGCTCTGCCTGGGGCTGCCGCAAGAAGGAGCCCCAGGCACAGGGCAGGCTGAGAGCTGTGCAGGCAGTTCCAGGCAGGGGACCTGGGGACAAGGAGCTGCCCTTCCTGACTGGGGTCCCTCTGCAGGCAGCTGGCGGGCTGTGCGCTCCCCGGGGCCACCTCCTCCACAGGGCCACTTTCACTTTCTATTCTCTCCACCAAAGCAGGAGCGGCCAGGCCCGGGGCAGCAGCATCAGCTCGTGGAGATGGAGCGAGGGCTGGGGGGGTCAGAAAGACTGGCCCCGGGGGAGAAAGGGGGTTCAGCAGCTTCCTGTGCCCGTACCCCTGAGAGTAAATCCCAGCTAAGGATTTCTCCTCCGTCAGGGATACTTTCCAGAGCACCATCGAGATCATGATCTTACTGGATCCACACTCTGGGGCAGGGGGGATGGAGAAGACAGGAGTGAAAAATCAAAAGCAGGGAATGTCCTCCAGGCTCAGAGGTGACCGAAGCCACAGAACCAGGACACGAAGAACACCTTGTACCGTTTCCATTTTGCCAGATTTCCTCACTTTAACCGGAGGTCCACCTTTGAACTCGTTTCCCTGCTCGATCCCTGTCCACCTAGGAGGAAACTGAGGCATGTTGGCCTGGCAGGACCTGGAGTGGAAACGGGGCTGGCGCCTCCCAGATGCTCCTGAGGGAAAGGAATTCTCCACTTCTGGATTCCCCAGCAGAGCCAAATGTGTCTCAAGAGAGAAAGTGACCTCTGGAAGCGGGGACCACCCAGAGCATCAGTAACTCTAGAAGAGAAATTGTGTTCATTCTCATTTTCTAGGTAGTAAATAACTGGCCTAAAGGTGCAGAGCTAGCAACTGAGGGAGGGGGAATTCTCAGCCAGGTCTGGACTACTCCAAAGCCTTCCTGCTGGTCTCGGCGCGGTAGCTACCCCTGTAGCCCGCATCCGTAGGCCCTGCTCAGGGACACTCCCCGCAGGCCCTGTCCCTTTACCTGACGGAGTCTCTCCAAGCCTGCCCTTTGAGGTCTTGTGTTCCCTTTTGGGCCTGCCCCTCATCTGCGCACTCATGGATTAAATGTTACTAAGTACCACTTGTCCCAGACACTGTTCTAGGGACTGGGGACACAGCGGGGTCACACAAAACAGAAAAAGCCTTTGCTGTCAGGAAGCTTTTATGGGGACTTCCCTGGTGGCTTAGTGGTTAGGATTCCGGGCTGTCATTGTGGTGGCCCCCGTTCAGTCCCCGGTTGGGGAGGATCCCGCAAGCCACGCAGTGCCGCCAAAAGAGAAAAACAAAAAAATCTATAGAAGAAGGCGTTATGGAGGGAGGAGTAGACAGACAAAAGATATGTAAACAGACAGAAAGATAAATGCAGGCAGCAGTAAATGCCATGAAGGCAATAAAGCAGAGGAAGTCATGGAGAACGAGGGGCAGTAGGACGGTCAAGGTCAGTCTCTCTGAGGAGGTGAGGGACATTTACGCAGAGATTAGGGGAGCCAGGCAAAGATGGGGGTGGGGACGAAAGCTCTAAGCCCAAAGTAGGGCTGCCTGCCCAGGACAGCCCCTGTTCACACATGTTGTCCTGGTGTCATCTTTAATAGTGAAATTTAATTTCACTGTCAAGAGTGACACGTTTGGAAGATGTTCCTCATGAGGGGTTGAATTTAGTCTCAGTGCGGCGGGAAGCCATTGGAGGAAATCATGTGATTGATGTCTTGAAAAGATCTCACCGGGGCAAATTAGGGGGGCAATAGGGCAGAAGAGCCAGGCCAGGGGCGGCTGCGGCCACCCAGGCGTACGGTCATGTGCCCTCGCGCTAGATTCCAGTGGGGGGGTCTTAGGGAGCAGAGAAGGAGCCCAGGGATCACCCCCGCTTCCCCCAGCCAGCCCTGGCCATTTCTGAGACGACCCTCAGCGCCAGGGACCTCTCCCCACCTTTCCATCATCTGTGCCGACGGAGCCCAGCCAGCCCCTGCCTCCCTCCCACCTGCATCCAGCCCCTCCCAGGCCCGGCCAGGCTAGCCCCCCACCAGCCAGGCCCACCCCACCTCCCTGCAGGAAGCCGGCTGGCAGCCCTGCTGCTTGACCTTGAGCTGTAGGTCTGGCATTTCCAAAGTCAAAGTGAGTCACTTCCTCCCTGGGGCCTCCCCCTGAGCGGGCAGCTGGCGGCCGCTCCCTGCCCCCTCGCTGGCCAGGGCTGGCGCTGGCACAATGCGCTCTGCATGCTAGATGCTCCCACCCGAACCTCCGCCCCAGGCTCATTTGTCACCCGCTGCTGACTCAGCACTTCTGGAGAAGGCTTTCCTTTTGCCTTAGAGAAGGAGGCCCTGAAATAAGGCGGCTCTGGCTCTCCCTTCCCTTCCCTCTAGGACATGTGTGCGCGTGGGTGTCTGTGCCTCTGTGTGCCTGTGTATGTGAGTCTGAGTGTCACTGGGTCTGTGTGTGTCTCTGATGTGTGCCAACATGAGTGTGCATTTCTGTGTCTGTGTGTGTCTTCTAGGTGTGTGTTTGTGTGTATGTGTGTGTATCCTATAGGTCCTTGTATATGTCTGTGGGTGTGTGTTGGACTCGTGTGTGTGTGTGTGTGTGTGTCTGTGTGTGTGTGCGTGTGTGTGTGTGTCTGTCTGTCTGTCTGTCTGTCTGGGTGAGTGTGGGGAGGGGGCTTCCCCATCACATTGCGGGCCTTTCCCCTCCTCTCTCCTTCAGGCCCAGCATCCTCCCCTCAGACCTCACCCTGACTCCTGAAATGACCCTCACCTTACCTCCCCTGGTCCCCTCAGCCCCATCTGTTGCCTGCACCCTCTAGCTTCTGTCCTCTAAACACAGGAACTCAGGGATTACAAGCATGAGCTCTGGAATCAGACAGATCTAGGTTTCAGCCTTGGCTCTGCACTTGTCGGCTGCGTGACCTTGACTGAGATTCTTACCTTTTCTGAGCCTCAGTTTCCTCACTTATAAAGTAGAAGTGATCATATCTCCCTAAAAGATATAAATAATCTCGTGATGGAGCCTGGCATACGGCACGCTGCAAAGGGTACCTGCTATTTCTTCCTAAAGCAACTGGCCCAGTGTCAGGCACACAGCCAGGGTCTAATGAACAGTAGTCAGGAACAAAAGCACAGAGAGGCAGTCTCCTTGGCCACTGGGAAGGGAAGGGTGTGGGAGATGGTGACCTGGATTGGGAGCTGGGCAGGAGTTGTGTGCATGACAGCTAAAGCAAGGAAAGACAAGTGGTGACCTGATTTAGTGCTGCCTGGGGCAGCCAAGGAAGCAAGGGAGGAAATCGAAGGCCAGGGCCTTGGAGCTGCCCTGCCCTGATCTTCCCCAAACTGAGTGCTACTTGACACCCAGCTCCAGCAAGCCTCCAAGGGGAGCAGCAGAACCCCTCCCCACCCCCCACCCCCAGAGCAGCCCTCCTGTTGTGTCCCTGGGAGACCGCTCACATGCATTTGTTTAGATCTTCTTAACAACCCTGTGAAGGAGATTCTTGCATCCCCATTTTGCAGCTGGGAAAACTGAGACTCTAGGAGGTTAAGTTCCAAGATCACAGTGCTGACCTGTGGCAGAGAGAACCCTGGCATTCCAATTCCCAGTCCAGTACTCCCTGGATGTCTACACCATCTGCCCTCTTCCCGCACACACAGATATACGCCAGCTCACACTTCGAGGGCCCTCCCTCCCCACCCTCAAGCACCCAGCTACGCTGGTACCACGCTCTCCCTAGCACTAGCTCCTGCAGCAGATTCCTCCCAGGGCCAGCCAGTTCCTGCTCCCCTTTGTTAAAGGTAGACTTTCTTCAGAAAGGTGAGTATTTATTGTCTCAAGGCCTGCAGTGTGGATCCTCTCTCCATCTTATTGCTATGTCCAGCAGGAAAAAGGAAAACCAGTTTGGGATCGGGACACTGGGCCTGCTTCCGGTGGCAGGGGAGCCCGGGGCAGGCAGCCCCACACTTCAGAGTTGCTGCCTAGGCTTGGTCCTGGAATCAGAGGGTAAGAGGTGGAACCAGCTGGTGGGCAACCCAGGGATCCAGGCAGTGAGAGTAGTGAAAGAGTGGGGGCTTGGAGGGCAAGGGAGCCCAGTTCATGCCTCTGGGGTCATGAACTCACAGTTAACTAGCTGTGTGGTCTCGAGCAAGTCACTACCCCTCTCTGGGCCTGAGTGCTCACAGCTGTGAAATGAGGGAGGTTGCTCTCAGGTTCCTTCCAGCTCACACACAGCCCCAGAGGCTACTAGACCTCCGTCATGGCTAGGTCAATACTATCAGATGCTACCAAAGACGTAGATACCAGAAGACACTACCACCACCACACTCTGCCCCCGCCCTGCCTCCTACTTTCCCTGGGAGAGCAGCAGACAACGGGCCATGTGGGCAGAAGGGAACAGCATTAGGGGTCTGGGTGCCTGGAGATGGGACTTACAAAAAGCCCAAAGGAGAATCGAGCACCAGAGAGCTTCTTTTGCTCCTGACTGGCCCTTCCTGCTCCAGGGAATCCAGCACCAAGATGGAGACGGGACGCCAGTTCTCTGCTCAGCTCAGGCCTGCATCTGTAGGTGAGGCCAGGAGTCATTTCCGCTTTGGGGGCCTGTGACTCGTGGGGAGAAAAGGATGATAAGCATCTCCAGCCTTCCTGATTCACAGGGTTATCCGAGCATGAGGCAGGTCCCCTTGCAAAGCAGACATGCCCATTTCTGTCCAGACACAGTTCGGGCGGGCAGTGGGCGGCTGCAGCCTGTCCTTACATGGGGCTGAAGGGGCCCAGCCACCCAGTGACTCACTCACTTACCCAGCCAGCTAAAACCCAGGCCCCACCCTTCCCTTCTTCTGCTATCCACAAAAGCCCCTTAACATAGCAGTCTTGTCACATGGAGACTAAGGTAGGGAAAGGTTGGCAGATGACAACCAAAGGCAAAATAACCAAGAAGTCATGTGATCACTTACCCAACTCAGGATCCACCTACCTCTGAGCTTCCTGGTGTGTGATTTTATTAACCAACCCCTTACTATTTAAGTTGTTTGAGTTAAGTATTTTATTTTTGCCGTATTCTTGCAGCCCAGAGCAGCCCACTCACCACTGCCCCCGCCCAGTACGAACCTGGTGGGCCTCCTGGGAGTGTTATCCTTATCTCAGACACTCTGCTAGTAACAGGGCTCCTTGCCTATCCTAGAGGTGCCTGAGATTCCGGGGGGATCAGAGGAACAGGTGTGGTAACCTGATGAAGGTGGTGACTTTTAGGACTGCAGGTCTGGCCGAGGGTGTATTAGGAAGTAGAACATGGAGAGAGGACCTCAGCAGGAAAATTGACAAATTCCAGCTGTCAGGGGTTGAAGACCCTGCAGAGTGAAGAACTGACATCCCCAGAGCAATTGTGGCTTGAGACCCACTAGTGGATCATGAAATCAGTTTCGTGGATTGCACCCAGAATTTTTTTAAAAAAGAATAGAAAGGAAAAACATAAGCGTGGGTTACATATGGGAAAAAGGAAAGTATAGTTTCCGTACAGCTTGTTTCAGTGTATATAAACACTCATCTGAGTAACGGGTTGAGATGCGAAATGCATTTCTCACCGAGGGTGTTGGTTTTGAAAGTTTGGAAGCCACGGCTCTGGAAACAAAGGCGTGGAGCCCATAGGGCGCCCTTTGTGTGTATGAGGGGCAGGGGTCTCTTTGTCCTGACGTTTGGTTCCAGCCTCCCCAGGTGTCTGGGGGGAGCAGTTGACCCCCACTTTCCTGAGCATAGAAGGAGGCATCCCCTTTACGCCACCCTGTGCTCTTTTTGCTGCTTTCCTTAGCAGGAGGGGAGGGGTAGGGCTTTTACTCAGATTCTCCATCTCCAGAATGTTTGCATGTTTCCCAAGAAACTCCACTGGGCAAGTTGGTCAAGATCTTTGGATACAAGGTCATTTCAGAGCCTTCTCAGCGGCAAGCGCCAGCCTATCCCCTTCCTTGTCCTGAGAACCCGTTGAGAGGCAGAGGCCAGCCACCGAAGAGGTCAGGAGGTCTGGCCCCTCGGGAAGTCTTTCCTCAGATGCCCTCCCCTCCCATGTCCATAATTTGGCAGAATCTTGAACGTAGTGGGGCGGGACAGAGAAAAAACTAGAAAGCTCAACTTCTGCCACCAGGGCCGGAAGCCCCACTGTGGCCCCAGCTGGTGGTTAGCCCCTGTTTGTCATTTTGCAAATCTGGTCTACCCACCTCCAGTGAAAACTCCCAGCCTCACCCCAGGAAGCCATGACTAATTACAAAACACATTTTCTCTCTTTCTGTTCTGCTCACTTCCCTGCCCACAGTGCCTCCCCGCACTAGCCCCAGCTCCCTCGCTAGAGGAGGGTTGAATGAACTCTTGGCCTGGCCCCTCCTCGCCAGACTGCACCCTCTGGGGTTCTTTCCTCCCACTCGGCTCTCCTTTCACTTTCTAGTCACTCTCACTCTCCCTTGGCTTCTTCCCCTGGAGCCCTGGCCCTTTCTATATGCGGGGGTCACGGCTGAAGCCCTGAGCTGCACCCAATTAGTCAGGTTTTGATTCCACGCCAGTCAACAAATATTTATCCAACGCATTCTGTTCCAGTCTTCAAGTAAGCAATGATGGCGACCTGGGCAAGGTCCCTGCACACACAGCTTCTAGAAGCCGGGTGATACGGAGACACAATCAAATGATTATAAACAGTGCACTACAGCTTGATCCATGGTGCTAGTGAGGCCATGGAGAGGGACAGCTAAGCCATCCTGGGGCAGCCCGGGAGGGCTCCCTGGAGGGGAAGACGTCTGCACTGAGGCCTGAAGGGCTTGGAGTTGGCCGTTAGCCAGAGAAGAAAGGGAGGAGTCGTTCCAGGCCAAGGGAACAGCCTGTGAACGGTGGCCTGTTGGTGAGGCTGGCTGGAGTCCACCGAGTAGGGGATAGTGAGAGGAGCTGGGGTCCCCAAAGGCAGGAAGGAGGCAGATCTAAAAGGACCTTGAGGGCTTCCCTGGTGGCGCAGTGGTTGAGAGTCCGCCTGCCGATGCAGGGGACACGGGTTCGTGCCCCGGTCCGGGAAGATCCCACATGCAGCAGAGCGGCTGGGCCCGTGAGCCATGGCCGCTGAGCCTGCGCGTCCGGAGCCTGTGCTCTGCAACGGGAGAGGCCACAACAGTGAGAGGCCCGCGTACCGCAAAATAAATAAATAAATAAATAAATAAATAAAAGGACCTTGAAAGCTTGCTAAGCTATCTGGATTCGGTCCTGAGGGTGATGGGGAGTCACTGAAGGGTCTTAAGCCAGAGTGACATAATTGCACAGACAGCGTTAGAGGGCAAGACTGGACACGGAGAGGTGGGTCAGGATCGGGTAGCTGCAATGAGAGGAAGCGGATGGACGTGAGCCATACTGAGGACGCAGGGTTGATTGGGTACTGGAGGTTGGGGAAAAGAAGCAGGCAGGGGTGACCCACAGTTCCTGCATAAATGGCGGTCCTCTCTGTTCCCTACAGGAGGAAGAGGTTGGTGGTGGGGAGGGTATGGGGGGCTGGATGACAAGGTTCTGGACAGTTTGAATTCCATGTGCCTGCGGGACACTAAGCCATTGGCTACAGTGCTCTGTGCCCCCGAACGGGGGCCTGGGGCAGAGTTCTAGACTGGCCGCCACCTATGTGCAGCAGTAATGGAAGGCAAGGTGAGGTGCAGTGTGAGAAGACGTGAAGGTGTGAGGGCCTACAGTAGAGAAGCCACTGGCAGAGGATGACATGACACCAGCAAAGCACCGGAGAAAGAGAGGCAGGAGGACAACTCAGGGTGGGTCGGGGCAAACCCGATGCTTCAGGAGTGGGATGCGGTCCGGGTGTGGAGCGCTGCTGCGAGGGCGGGAAGAGGAGACCAGCAAAGCTCCCGTGAGATGGAGGGCCATTTTCGTAGTGAGAGCAGTTTCGGTGATGGTGGCAGAGGAGAGGGACAGAGAGCAGTTTGGTTTTGAGGTTGGGGAATGGCAGGTAGGGAAGGGAGCGTCCTGAGGCTAGGCCAGCTCAGCAAGGCCTGACAGGCCCCAAATATCCTCTTAACCTTCCAGTAAAGTGTCATTAAAATGTCTTTACGTTTCTTAAGAGATTATTTCTTATTTTGTGCCCAAACCTGCGACCCCTGGAGGCCACATGGAACTTGACAGGTCCTTGTCCCCCCTCCCCCCATTTCCAGAGCCGGTCCAGAAAGTATTTACGAGTATCACTCAGTCTCTCCTGTTCCCCAGGTTAAACACTCCCATTTCTCTGCATTCTTCTTTCTCTATTCTCAGGCCTGTTTCTGCCACGGGTTGCTCTCTTCTCGCCACAATCCAGCTTGTTTGCTCTTAGAATCGTGCCCAGATCCGAACACCGCCCACCTGGGTATGTTCTGCCAGCGTGCAGGGTGGGACCGTCACCTCCCTCTCTCTAGACGCCATTTTCCGCAAAGCTGCCTCTCCCAGCGTGCACTACCCTCCATCACAGATCTAACTCTAAGACTGGAAAAGAAGCTGAGATTCTTTGAGACCTAGACTAGAGTTCAATGTCTTAATTTGATAGGTACAGAAACTGAGTACCGCTAAGGCCACAGAGGTAGGAATTGGCGGGTGAACAATCAGAGCCACCGGCCCATGCAGTGGGCACGGCCAGCAATGGCCCAGGGTTAGCCTGTAGCCTTGGTTGTGGTGGCGGCAGCAGCAGCGACTGCGTGTGGCCGGGCATCCCTCCAGGAGCTGTCAGTGGCAGCATATACTGGTAGAAACATTTTGGGGGGTATCAAAAATAATTCAATCCAAAAAAAATACAGGGCTGTTTATAGATAAATTTTTAAGGATGTTGTACCAGTGATGGCTAATTATTCCATAATATATTTTCTCCTCTTCTTCTTTTAGCAATAGAACCCCCCAACTTTTAGTGGGGCACATCCTACTCAGTATAAAGGTTACATTTCCAGCGAGGTGTGGCCACGTGATCAAGTTCTGGCCAGTGGGTGTGGGCAAAAGTGATGTGCAGTTTGTGGGTTATGTGCTTGGAGGGAAGGGATCTTCCATTTTCCCTCTCCTCCACTTCCGACGGCTGGCATCTGGACCCGGAAGGTATGGTGTTGAGTCTTCTATCAGCCACATAGGCAAGGGCTTCAAGATAAAGGGAATTTGCCTCCCTGACAAAGCAGAGCCACCCTGTCTGCCACAAACTGCTTAAACACCTACTGAAACTGGAGAGATAACTTCTGGCTCGTTTAAGCACCTGTTACTGTGCATCTTTGTGAAAGAACGGCATCCTAACTAATACAGATGTTTATTTCAACATTGTTTATAAGTTTTTTTTTAATGGAAATGCCTGAATGTCCATCAGAGAGAGAGTAAGTAAGGGAGCCACGGTAACTCCACACAATTAAGTACATGAAGTCATTAAACAAAGAATGAAATAGATGTATGTATAGGAACTGTGTTCCTGGTAAAATATTAAAATGAAAAATGCAAGTGATAGGACAATGTAGAAGATGCTATGGCTTGCTGGGTTTCCGGGGCAAGTCACTTCCTCCCTCTCCTGTAGAAGCTACAGGGCACACATTCTGCCTTACCTTGGGTGGTGTGGTTTGAGGATGGATGTGCTGTGGCAGCCTTTTTGTTCCACGAGGGAAGATCCTAGAGTTGGTGAAGGGAGGAGGGGAGCAAATACTGAGTGGATCCTAAAGAGGAAGTCCACCTATCAAAGGACAAAAAAGAGTCAGAGAACCAGGTCTCTGAGGATACTGCGTGGCTGGATCAAGCCTGAATGGAAGTCAGCTTTGGATCTGGAATTGTGTGGTTACTGAGACTTCAAACTCCATTTGTTTATTGGTTTAAGTCAATTTTAGCTAGGTTTTCTTTTGCTTTATAAAGATGACTCATAGGATATTTATTATAGTTTATTAATAAACAAAATATTTTTAAATCTCAGTTTCCTTAAAAACAGATTAAAGAGGTGATGGTACTTCTAACCATGAAATTCTACGCAGCCAAAATTAAAAAAAAAAAAAAAACAACTCTGTATGTGTTGATATAAAAAGATATACCCAAGGTATTTCATTAAGTGAAAAAAAGTGAAGATTATGTAAAGTGTGCTACCATTTGTGTGAGAAAAAAATAACGTGTAAATGAATATGGTTCTAAAAATGCCTGAAATATCTCTTGAAGGATACTCAAGAAATTGATAACAACAAGAACCTAAACAGCTAGGAAACTGAGAAGAGAAGGATGTTTATTTTTCACTGTCTATCCTCCTTTACTCTTTGAATCTTATACCATGTGTATGTAATACCTGTTCAGAAAATAAAGTTTTAAAAAATTTAAAAAGAAGAAGACTCCTAAGTGATAGGGTGAGCACACGGGAATTTTATAATTGTCACATGTACCTGCAAGTGCGTGCAAGTGTCTAGATGTTCCTAAAAGTCTGGAATGATGTGCACCAAACTGTTAATAGCGGTTACCCCGAGGGAGAGGAGTTGGAACGTGTGTGTGGAGGGGCAGGGGTGTGCATGGGGCAGGGGATAGCTTATCAACTGGACACTCACCCCGCACTAACATTTCTTGCCAGGCGCTGTTCTACACTTTACACGCATCCATTCACTTAATCTCCATCCCAAGAGCTGATGAAGAGCACCTCCATCACCTCTACTTAATAGATGGGGAAAGAGGCGGAAAGGAGCGGCTAGAGAGGGCAGAGCTGGGATTTGAGCGGAGACAGTTTGGCCTCGGGTGGCCTGTCCTTACACATGGCATTATCCCACCTTTCTGACCCCCTGGGCGGGGCTGCTGGGTCCCAGCCATGCACTGGCACGGGAAAACCCCTTTGTCACGGAACCCTTCACAAAAACACCTGGAGGGCTCCAGGGAATACCACCTGAGTCTCCCACTTTCCCCAGCGCTTAGCTGACAGACGCCACTCCCCTCGCCTTCCCCACCTGGAAAACAGGAAACTGGAAGTTGACAAGCCCCGTGGGACTGAATTTTGGTTCAACTTTGTTTCCATTCCCCATTTATCCATGCATTGGGAAATGTATAAAGAATTGACAATACCCAGTGCAGATGAGGTTATGAGGAAGAAGGTGCTTTGGTGGGACTGCAAGTGCTTTGAGGGAGACAACTGGATAAAATCCATCCCATTTAGGAAAGGACGTACCCTTAGAACTAGCCATTCCACTTTTAGGAAGGTATCCTACAGAAACATTGAACAAGTATGCTGACTGCAGCATTCCCATAAATTGTAACAGGCTGTGGAATTCTAGGCAGCTGTCAAAAGGAATCAAGTAACTCTGACTTAAGAACAGGCACAGAAAATGTCTGTGGTAGAGTGTTTTATTTTTTTAAAGAAGCCAATTTTTTTTTAATTTTAAAGATTTATTTATTTATTTATTGGTTGTGTTGGGTCTTCGTTGCTGCTCGTGGGCTTTCTCTAGTTGAGGCGAGCGGGGGCTACTCTTCGTTGCGGTGCGTGGGCTTCTCATTGCAGTGGCTTCTCGTTGCGGAGCACGGGCTTTAGAGCGTGCGGGCTTCAGTAGTTGTGGCACACGGGCTCAGTAGTTGTGGCTCACGGGCTCTAGAGCGCAGGCTCAGTAGTTGTGGCTCATGGACTTAGTTGCACCACGGCATGTGGAATCTTCCTGGACCAGGGCTCAAACCCGTGTCCCCTGCACTGGCAGGCAGATTCTTAACCACTGCGCCACCAGGGAAGTCCTGTGGTATAGTGTTTTAAAAATGAATTGCAAAATAGTATGTAGACAATAATCCAAGTTTTAAAAAAGCAATAAAACAATGTGTATAGAAAACATGTATATATATAGAAAATGGTCCGAAAGCATATACGCCAAAATGATGACAGTAGGAAGCAGAATTCGGGAGGAAATGGGAGGTGAAATAGAACTTTTCATTTTTCATCTGTGTGCTTCAATATCGTCCACATTTTTATAAGAATATCTTAGCTTTGTAATTAAACTTTTTAAAAATTTGTAGTTAATAGATGAACTTTTCATGGCCCAAGCATCAGTTTGCCAACTGTCCCCTCTCCCTCATCGCCCCCTCCCTCCACATGCTGTCTCATCTCCTTCTCCCATTTACTATCTTTGGACCTGAGACTCCTGAGCTGGCTGCAAGGCTCCAGAGCCCCTCCAAACCACACTCACTAATCCCTGCCTAATCCCGGCTCCCCAGCAGCTCAGACCGGCTGCTGTCTGCTCCTGTGGGAAGTGGGCAGGAGTCCCCTTGCTTTATACCCATCATGAAAAAGGAAGCAGCTGTGGCCCTATGAATGCTCAGAACTCCAGGACATGTCAGCCTCTAGAGAGGGGGCCCGGCCTCTCCCCGGAGAGCATATTCCTTCCTCTCCTTCCTGAGCACATCCATTGCAGTCAAAGCATTTTCTAAGAATTGGGCGAGACTCCAGAGATGGTCTTGTCCAAAGGTCTTACTTTGCAGGTGAGAACACTGCATCCAGGCCAAGCCTTTACCATCTGCTTCTTTCCAGATGCCATCCCTTAATTTCAGAGTCTGAACGCTCACTCTTGTTAACTGTTCAGTAAAGGATTTCCATCAGACATAGTGCCGTCTGTATCAGTGCTTCTTAGCCGTGATAGCACAGAGGGATCACCTGGGGAGATTTGCAAACTACTCACACCTGGGCCCTACCCCTTGTGGTTCTGATTTGTTTTAACTGGAGGGCGGCCTGAGCACTGGGATTTTGTTACTCCCTAGGTGTTCCCAGCAGGCAGCCACGGTTGAGAACCACTAGTCAATACGGTATGTTGTGATGTGTGCATGTGTACATGGGCTGTGTGCATATATAACCCATGCATGGAAACCTATACACACACACAACATGCAAAGATGGATTTCCCAACACACAAAGTAACACATACTGCTGAGGTCACCAGCAAAGCAAGACACCCAAAAAAGTGAGAAAAAAATTTTTAGAATGTGATATTTAAAAATGAGAAGGTCAGCATGGGGAAAATCAGAATCTTCACTGGGTTTCTTTACTTGTTTTCGGATGGGGTTTTTCTTGTACTACACGCGGGGGAAGAAGGCCTACAACCCTTTCCAGACAGGGCCCTAGTCTGGCTCCACACATCCACAAAGAGGACTGGTTGCCCACAGTCATGCAGCAGGTTTTCTGGTTGAAGTGTCCAGTCCCTCTGTATGCAGCAAACCCTCACCTGGTTACTCCAGGCCAAAGTCCTCAAAGGCAGAGTCCTGGCATGGGGCTGGGGGCCAGAGGGGCCTAAGAAAGCCATGTTCCCAGTCCTCCAGGAGCTCCAGGTGCTGCCCCCACCCCACAGGAATGATGTGACCAAAGGAACTGAGCCCCTATACCTGCAGGTGGCCCCAAGGATTGGGGGCTCTGACCTCAGGGTGAGGGGTACACACGTATGAGACGTAAGCACGTAGGCCTGCCTGCAGTAGAGGAGAACTGGCCGACTTCAAGGTCGTTTCCAAATCTCAGTTTGATGAGTCAAGCATACAGAGTGAATCCAAAGGAAGTCCTATGGGGAAATGATTGGTTGGTTTTCATCTGGGCAATAAGGGAAGGATTCCCGGAGGAGGTAAAAATTTGAACTGTGCCTTGAAGGATGAGCAGGATTTAACAGGGCAAGGAGAGAAAGAAGACAGAGCGGCCCCCACTCCTTCACTCCTCCCGCTTCCCCTCCTTGACCTCAGAGAACCAGGCTCTGCCCCAGGAGCCCTCTGCAGCCTTGAGGACAAAGAGCTCTCAGGGTGGCCTGGGAAGGAGGCAGAGGGTGCCCCCTCACTCCCCTCTTGGAGCATATATCAGCCCCACAAGTGAGCACCCCTCTCTGGACCTGCTGGGCTCAGTCCTGACTCCTCTGACCTGGCTTTGAGGTGCCTAGCCTTCTTCAAAGCCCCTGCCTCCATCCCTCAATGCATCACAGCTCCAAGTCAAAGCTGGGGGGAAACGCCCTGAGGCCTTCCCTGTAGGCCCTTGGCGCCAAGATCGCAACCTGGAATTGCCTCAGAAGGACCTGGAGAGCTTACAGATATCAGAAGCCAGGACCCCACCCTCACACCTGCAGAGTCTGACCATCTCAGGTGGGTCCTATGTTTTGTGAAGTTTCTTCCAAGGATGCGGATGGCCAGCCAGGATTGAGAAGCAGGGTCAGTGCCCCAAGGTAGGGGAGAGAGGAAGGCAGGCAAGACAGAAGGAGGGGGCGGGGAGGGACAGCTGCCCAGGGGAAAAGTGCAGAGGCGCTGGGACAGGTGGAGGACAAGGTCCAGCAGAGAGGGGATTCTACAGAAAACAAGCGTTCAGTGAGTGGCACTGAATCCTGCCTCTGTTCCCTGGGCTCTCGAGGTGGGGGAGGGGGGCTAGGGACAGCTGTTCACCACCAACCGGGACAGAAAGACACAAAGGCTCCCAAAGAGGGCCTCCTGTTGTCTATGGTCAGTGCTTCCCTGAGAGCAAAGACTTTATCTCATCTGTTCACTGCTGTCTCACCAGCACCTGGCACATAGTAGATGCTGCTGAACGTGATGACTGAATGAACTTTAAATGCCAGCCCGTTTCCTCTACCAGGACTGTCAGGTTTTCTCAGTCTGTGAGTTTCTCATATGGAACAGGGGTTAAGATAGTGGTGCTTGGAAAGAAGACCTAAATAGACATTTTTTAAAGAAAAGATGCAGATGGCCAACTGGCACATGAAAAGATGCTCAACATCGCTAATCATTAGAGGAATGCAAATCAAAACCACAGTGAGGTATCACCTCACACCAGTCAGAAAGGCCATCTTCAGAAAGTCTACAAACAATAAATGCTGATGAGGATGTGGAGAGAAGGGAACCCTCTTGCACTGTTGGTGGGAATGTAAATTGCTGCAGCCACTATGGAGAACAGTATGGAGGTCACTTAAAAAACTAAAAATAGACTTACTATATGATCCAGCAATCCCACTCCTGGGCATATATCCAGAAAAGACAAAAACTCTAATTCAAAAAGATAAATGCACCCCGATAGTCATAGCAGCACTATTTACAACAGCCAAGATATGGAAACAACCCGAGTGCCCATCAACAGATGATTGGCTTAAGAAGATGTGGTATGTATACAGTGAAATATTACTCTGCCATAAAAAAGAATGAAATATTGCCATTTGCAGCAACATGGATGGACCTAAAGAATATAATGCTTAGTAAAATAAGTCAGACGGAGAAAGACAAATATGTGATATCACTCATATGTGGAATCTAAAAAATAGTACAAATGAATCTATATACAAAATAGAAACAGACTCACAGACAGAGAAAACAAATTCATGGTTACCAAAGGGGAGAGGGAGGGGGAGGGACAAATTAGGAGTATGGGATTAACAGATATAAATTGCTATATATAAAATAGATAAGCAACAGGATTTACTGTGTAGCACAGGGAATTATACCCAATATCTTGTAAAAACCTATAACGGCATAAAATCTGCAAAAAAAAATCACTATGCTGTACACCTGAAACTAACAAATTGTTGTAAATCAACTGTACTTCAGTATTTTCTTTAAAAAGAAGCTACTTAAGATACACATGCACACAAAATAGTGGTGCTGGGGAGACCTTTGGGAAGGCGGGGCAGAGAAGGATACTTGGCTTGGGCTCCTTTCCGTCCTCTCACCAACCCCACTTCCTTGGGGTTTTGGAATCTGGATGTAAGGGAGGGGGGTGCAGGTGGCTGCCCACAGCTGCCCTTCCAAACCAGAAGGTTGGAGGAGGAGGAGGGAATGGGGCGGGGGGAAGAGTGAGCAGAGAAGAGGAGTGAGCTAGGAGCTTGAGGTAGCTGCCTGCAGACTGAAAGGTGCCTGATCTGTCCACAGAAAGGCGTGAGGCCAGGGAAGGCACCACGTGGTCTCTGCGCTCCCGGCATCTTACTCCAGAACCTTAGTAGAGAGGACCCAAAGCCTGTCACTCTGTGTCTCACCCCAGGAACATCCACTCAGGCCTGGAAACACTTTTCCCACAGGTGGCAGGAGCACAGGGCAGCCTGGTCCCAGCCTTAGCGGGTCTGATTTCCCACACATCCTGACCTCCAGAACTCAGCCTCCAACCAGGTCCCATGCATCCCTAACACACACACACACACACACACACACACACACCAACAACCATCCCAGTCAAACTCTCATCCTGCCCATTGGGTCCCGGCTGTCTCGAGGGATGAGGACAACGCGGGGTTAGTGAGTGGCTTTGTCAGGTGCATTCCTCAAGGCCCACGAGGAAGCTGTCGTGGACGAGGCACTGGAACAGATAGCCTCTGGCCCCAGCTCCTCTCTGGGGTTGGGGCAAAGTGCTGGTGAGGAGAGCTGGCTGCATGCTGGGCTGTGTGATGCCCTGACACGTGGCCAAGGCCACTGTTAACGTGGTCACAGAAGCTGGAGTTGTGAAGTCCCCTCATTTCACAAGCAGAAAACCAGGCCCCACAGTTCTGAGCACAGAACTGGGACTTAAGACCAGCTGCCCACCTTCTGGAGAAGGGCTCCTGTACCAGCCCGCCTCAGGGCCTTTCACTGAGCCCTGGGGAGTACCAGTTACCTGACCTGGCACATGTGTTTTTAGAACAGTCTTCTGGAACACCGTATGAATCCATCAGCAGGCCTCCCTGTGCCCCTACCTAGCCTAATAACTTAGGACTGGGTCATAGCTCTCCCTTCCCTCCCCAAGGTCTTTGCATCAATAGCCTTGAGCTGCTTGATTAAAATGCAGATTCCTGAACCCCATCTCGACTTTTCAAATCAGGATGTCTGAGGCTGGAGCCCAGGAATCTGCTTTCTTATCTAGTACCCCTTCCCCAGACCCTCTACAGCTACCTACAACCAGCCCACAAATCTGGCTGATGTGCCTCTAAAATGCAGGTCCAGACCCATCCTCCAGAGATTTTACTTAAGTTTGGGGGAGGTTGGGCCTGGGAATCTGTATCCTTTGCAAGCATTCCCCGCTGACTCTTGGAAAACACTGCTTCACCATTTGGGGTGAGGTTCCTAATGAACCCCTTGGAGGGGTCGTCAGATTGGCCTGGGCAGTAGTAGCTAATGACCGTGTGTAGGAAGACCTTCCTGGCATGGGGTCTAGAGGTTTTACAAATCCCTCCAAGAGGTCCCTGACCCCTAATAAGTTAAGGTCAAGGAGTCTTGGTTCTAGAATGATGGATGAAGAAGAGGGAGCCCAGAGGGGCTGTCCCTTTGGGTCACCTATGGCTAGAGGCCTGGGTTTGAATCACCCCCTTAACCAATGGATACCCCAGTCCTGCCTGAAGGCTGAGTCCCATGGTCATTGCATCCAACCCAGCCACCCTGCCTGTCTCCCTCTTTCCACACCTCCTCCTTCTCCTCCTGCCGTCCCCTTCCCAACCCCACTCCTCCCCCACCACCATCAGTCTCCTTAGGATGTAGCCATGTGAGGGATGCAGATTTCAGAGGCAAACCCATGATCCTGTTGCCACCGTTCTGAGCTTTGGGTTTGGGCACGCTGGCCCTCTTTCCAGGTTGGGAGCTGTGTGTGAGTCTGTATGGGGGTGGGGTGGGAGGGAGGCGCGGCTGTCACACTGGACTCTGACCCCATTAGGCTAGCCCTTTCTTGCTGAGAGCCAGACTCTGTATCTCCCAGCACACTCTCACCTCTCCAGCTGCCACACTCCCTACAGGAGTGGCTCCCAGAGCAGGGTGAGGGATGTGTGGAGAGGAAGTGCGGAAGGAAAGGAGAGCATCACTCTCCATTTGAGTAGCACCAGGCAATTTTTCCCCCGGGGGTCTCTATCCCAATAAGAGTTGATAAAGGTATGACGCTCTTTCTATCACCTGTGGGTGCCTGCTTTGGAAAGCTGGGTGTGCTTGGGGGCTCAACTATAAGTGTGTGTGTGTGTGTGTGTGTGTGTACAAATGCAGATGTGAATGTGGCTTGGGTGTGCTCACAGGAGCCCATGGGACAGCCTCTGGAGAATGCAGTACCTGTGTGCACAGGAAGTAGATTGAGTTTGTGACAGGTGAGTTTGTATTTAAAGTCTATTTAAGCTGTATTTGTGGTCCTAAGTAGGGCACATAATGTAGCAGTCCCTCTGGCCAGGAGTTCTTTTTTTTTTTTAAGAAGATGTTGGGGTTAGGAGTTTATTAATTTATTTAATTTATTTTGGCTGTGTTGGGTCTTCGTTTCTGTGCGAGGGCTTTCTCCAGTTGTGGCAAGCGGGGGCCACTCTTCATCACGGTGCGCGGGCTTCTCACCATCGTGGTCTCTCTTGTTGCGGAGCACAGGCTCCAGACGTGCAGGCTCTGTAGTTGTGGCTCACGGGCCTAGTTGCTCCGCGGCATGTGGGATTTTCCTAGACCAGGGCTCGAACCCGTGTCCCCTGCATTAGCAGGCAGACTCTCAACCACTGCGCCACCCGCGAAGCCCCCAGGAGTCCATTTTAAAGCCATCTTTAATGAGCGCTATGGCCTCTCATTCCGGGGTACCTGAGCCCACTCCTCACCACATCTGAAGCAAGGGTCTTTGTCCCTCAGGAAGAACAGGCTGGGACCCTGCCCTTCACATTTCATGACACCAGGAACCCCAGGCCTGTCTGAACACTGGGAGGTGATTTCTAGTCACCTGCAGCCCCTCTCACCTGTGTTGCAGGCCTGGGTGTGTGTCTGGTCTGTCGCTGAGCTCAAGGCTGGCCCTGGGGCAGTGAGGAGGGGAGGGGGCAGGCCGGAGGTAGAGCTGACCGGAAGTTGCCCAGGGCCTGAAGTCCCTAAAGCATTCGGTGGGTGGTGGTCTGCAGCCCAGCTGGCCCATCTAACTTGTCACTGAGATGCTGGTGTTCCAAGGCCATCTTCCATGGTGTTTGCATTCCAAATGAGAGGCAAGACAGCCGAGAGTGGAATTTCAGGTAGTGGAGTGCAGTGGTTATGAACCTGCACTCACGAAGTTCAAATTCTCCACCTTGACCTTGGGCAAGTCGTTTAACCTCCTTGTGCCTCTGTGTCCTCATATGTAAAATGGGGAAAGAGTAGCACCCGCCTCGCAGGGTTATGGTAAAGGATTAAATGAGTACCTGCCACCTGATGCATACGAGCGCAAGCGTGAGTAGCATTATAATCTGTGGTATTTCTAGGAGAGATCTGTTTAGAAGTGGAAATGTCTTTCAGTGCCTCTCAAACCATCTCCACAGGTGCTTTCCACATCTCATGAAAGGCCAACCCAGCTGCCTGGCCAGGACAGGGACTTTCAGAGACCAGGTGGCTGGTGTGCCTAATCTGGATTAGGCAATCGGGGCCTTTGAAATGTGAATGAGGATTGTGTTTTGACTCTGGTCAGTTCAAGGGGAAGCAATTGGAAGCACTGTTTCCCCTGGGAGGAGGGCAGAAAAGCCCTGAGGTTTGGGGGTCTGGCGAGGAAAGCTGGGGGAGGGGCCACTGGTCATCAAACCACTACAAGGAGAACTGGAGAAACCTGTGATATCACCAAGTCCAATCCTCCCATTGTACAGATGGAGAAATTTACTCTCTGGTGAGTATTTATATCCTCTGGGACTGCGTTTCCCTATCTCCCGAGCAGAGGTGTAACTCCATTCTGCCCAGCTGCTGGGCATGTGTAGGAGGCAGAGAAGATGAGATGGTGGAGCCCTTGGGAGAAGTGCGTTCTGCCATAGACGTCACCCTGGCTGGGCCCAGGGCTAGTCAGGTGGAGCTGGGGGGTGGGGCTCACGGTTGGGGTCAAGTCCCTGGCCCCTACCTCTGCCTGACCCTTCCCTAATGGGACCTGGCAGTCCAGGCCGGTCCAGTAGGAGTACGGCAAAGGATGAGATGAGTGGCAATGGCCACTCAGAGGGCCCCTCGCGGCACTTTTGCAGCACCAGCCCCTGTTCTGTGCCCTCTTTTGGATCATTTTTGTGCTGCCCTAATTTCTAAGAACTTAGAAACTCCTTCAGCAGTCAAACTCATCATGGGAATAAAAACTCAATTCAGTCCTCCACTAAAAGCATGTCCTCCATTGAAACACTTTGCACAGATATTGGATTCCAACAAGTCCAGTTTTGAATCCCCATCCCACCACTTACAGGTGGAACAACATTGAACAAACCTTGTCCCTTAGAGCTTCAGTTTCCCCATCTGTAAAGCAGGGAGAGTCATCTCTGCTTTGCAGATTATTGAGAAGATAAAATTAATTCAGTCGGGCTTCCCTGGTGGCGCAGTGGTTGGGAGTCCGCCTGCCGATGCAGGCGACACAGGTTCATGCCCCGGTCCGGGAAGATCCCACATGGCGCGGAGCGGCTGGGCCCGTGAGCCATGGCCGCTGAGCCTGTGCGTCCGGAGCCTGTGCTCCGCAACGGGAGAGGCCACAACAGTGAGAGGCCCGCGTACCGCAAAAAAAAAAAAAAAAAAAAAATTAATTCAGTCATTCATTCAACAAATTTTTACTGAGCACCTACAATGTGCCAGGCATTGATGATACAGCTCTGAATATAAGAGACAGGGCACGTGCTCATGGGGCCTTCGGACAGGTATGAACCAACAGTGACCCCAGAATCTATGTTAGATTGTGTTGAGTGCTGTGGAGGAAAAGTACTCATGAGGAAGTACCGGGAGCTCCATTCTGAAGGATAACTAGGTGTGATCTAGTTCACTGAATCGAAAACACTATTATTTTAGATAACACCACGAAAGAAAAACTCTAGTAATTAACTATGACTCAGAGCATTCTTACCCTTAGAAATGTTATTTTGTGCTTACCGAAAGAACTCTTCTAGGCTCTCCTTCAGCCCCAGAGGAGTTTCCTGTCTCCCACCCAGTTTAAAACAAAGAAGGTCTGTAATGGCAGGGATCAGAATAGGGCAAAATCCAGGAGAAATCCACCTTGCCCTGCAGCAAGCTTCCTGGCATAAAATCTCCAGGCAGATAGGCCCCCAGACTGTGGTTCAGTGGGAAGGGGAGACAGGACGAAAGGGCGTGTGAACCAGGCAGAGAGAACGGTGGGAAGGTTGGGGACGGGGTCCTGGCAGAGGGCTCGCTGCTGGGCTAAGCTCAGGCCGAGTAGAAAAGTGGCCAGAGGGAAAAGAGCCAAACGCTAGACCAGTGGGCCTGTACACACCGTAGACTGTAAAATGCATACTGTTGTCAGAGATTGAAAAGATGTATCTTCCGCAGAAGCACAGAGCACCCCAGTTCCCAGACCTTGGTTTCTAAATGCCATTCTCCACTGAAAGGAACCAGCACTTTGGGGAAACACCCAATTCCAGGGCTGACTCAGGCAAAGAATAAAATGACCCTGGAACATTTTGTTGTGCCAGGAAGTGATGATGTGCTGAAAGAAAAAATAATACTGAGGACATGTCAGTAAGCATGGAGCCTTAAAGGGGTTTCTCCTGGACAAATCTGGCACAATTTGAGCACTGAAATAAATAATGAGTTATAGAATATAACCCAAAGATCAAAATAGGAATCCATGAGTCCATCCTAAAATAAATAAATTAATGAACAAACAAATGATTAGGGAAGAAAAGAACATTCTTCCTTAACAAAGAATGCTAAGGAACAAATGTAGAAGAAATGATGGAATTAGAAAATCACCATTTACCAATCATTACTCATCATAATATCAATTGTTTTAGGCAAGAATCATAAATGGATACTACAACCAGCAGGGGATACGACAGAAGATATTTACATAGTACACAGAGCAGAATTTTTTTTTTTTTTTTTTTTTTGCTATAAACGACTTTAGTAGGACATTTGGAGACGCTTGAATAAGGTCAGAAAATAGAGTTGGATAGAGTTGTATAAATACTAATTTTCTGATTTTGATAAATGTACTGTGGTTATTGTATGAGAATGTCCTTCTTTTTAAGAAATCTGCACCAAAGTATTTAGGGATAAAGGGACATGTCTGTCACCGATTCTCAAACCCTTCAGAAAAATAAAGGACTATAAGTGTACATACACATAAAGAGCGATGCACACACGCACAACAAAGAGAGAGAAAGAAAAGACATTGATACAAGGGTAGTACGGTGGTAAATGTTTAACAGCATTTCCTGCGGAAAAGGCCCTGATTACCAGTTTCTATGCTGTAGATGCTCTGCCTCCACAGCCATTTTCAAGCCACCAACGTGAGGTCACTGCACAGGGAGTTGGGAAGAGACACACAGAAATGGCTCTAGCATCTAACACACCAGTACAAATGTAAGCATGCTGAAAAGCCAGCATTTGGGGAAACTGAGTGAAGGGAATACGGGAATTATTTATACTGTTTTTTGCAACTTTTATGTAGCCCCAAATTATTTCAGAGTAAAAAGCTGGTCTTTTTTCGTGTGTCTCTTACAGTTGATAAAACTGGGGAAAGATAATAGATGAGCATCCAGGTAGAGGCACCTGCTTGTGCAAAAGCCCTGAGGCTGGAGAAACACAGTTCATTTGAAAACAGAAACAAAAACCAAAGAAAACCTGGTGACCGGGGGCAGTGAGCTGAGAGGCGGGCAGGGTTCAGGACACGGGGATCTTGTAGGCCATATTGAGGGTTTGGGTCCTGGTGACAACAGCAGGGAGGAGCCATCTAAGGGCTTGTAGCAGGGGTGGGGGGAATGTGGCCTTATTTGCGTTTATCACTCTGGCCCCTGGCTGACCCTCAATAAACGGTGGCCATTAATACTGCCTGGTCTGTTGGACTCTTTGCTGTCACTTCCCTTAGGGACCTGTTTGCTCAATTGGAGTTGACAGCAGGCGGCCCCAAACTCACTTCTGCCAAGTTGACTTCCAGAGGTCCAGGCCCAGCCCCGCCTTCTCCCCTCGCCCCACTCAGCCCCGGTCTCTGTGCGCACAGACCTGCCCTCTTCTCCATCAGTTTCCTTCTGGGAGTCCCAGAGCCCACTGGGGCCTGGAGAGGTTTGAGTTCAAGGTGGAATGAATGGACTGTTTGATGGGGATCTCCCAGGGCAACCTCCAGGCTTGATACAGTTTGAGTGGCTGTGGGCTTCCTTTTTTCCAGATGAATCACTGCTCTGTGTGTCTGACTGCGTGCGGCCCCCCCCACCCCCCGCGACATGCCCTGCAGTAACGGGAGTGGACTGGATCTGTGCACAGAGCAGCTCCTCCTGTGACTTGCCTTAACTGTGCCAAGTATCCTGCTAGGCATTCCTGTGCACTCCTCATCCAACCCTTACAGCAACCCATGAGGGCACGCACCATGAGGTGCATTAAACTGAGGCTTTAAAGGTTTACTGGAGTGCTCAAGTTCACACCGTTGACCCAAAAATTCAACCAGGCCCTCTGGCCCCCGAAGCCTCCACTTCTGCCCACAGCACCACCCTGCCTCTTCTGGTGGCTTTTGGGCAACAGTGTCATGGGCATTCGGGCCACGTAGACGGGGACCTGACGTAGCTGAGGGCCCTGCTGTGCCAGGAAGGGGTTAACTGGGATGCCCTCAGCAAGCTCTGGTTTGGTGAGGCCAGTTGCCACAGCAACAGCAAGGCTGGGGGGAGGGGGAGGCCAGCACAGCAGGCTCTTCTGAATCACTGGGTGTATAGCCCATATGTTTATTCTGTGGTGAACCCCTTCCAGGGTCCTCTGGGACTGCACGTGGCCACCAGGAGCGGCTGTGCAGGGCAAGAGTGAGGGCAGGGGTTCCCTGAATCGGCAAAGCCAGGACGCCCTGGCCCTGCTGCAGCCCCTCACCCAGGGTGCTCTCACCAGCACACCCTGGGAGCCTTTCCCACCAGGAAGACCCAGGGCTTGTGCTTTCAGCTTCCAGATCCCCAGACTAGGTGGAAACCAGGAAGAACACAGATTTGGGACCAGAAGGAGTTAATCGATCATTCATTTGTTCATTCTTTTACCAGATACTTAGTTCTTGCCCATAACAGACCAGTCACTGTGCTAGATGCCGTGACCTGAGTTTCAGCTGGAAGCCAGATGGGCTCCGCAGATGCACTCATGGGCCGGAAGGCCCCACCACATGCTCCCTGTGTCACTTCAGGCAAGTCTCTTTCTTTTTCTGAGCTTGTCTGCAAAATAGGGTCCATTTTGCAAAATGGTGTTGTGTGGATGAGACGATATATTTGAAGCATTTACCAGCACATAGTAGGACTAAATATGCAGTTATGACATAAAGGCCTGCAGGCCGATCCCCTTTCCCTCCAGCCTCAGGAGGAGCCAGGTGATGATAAGATTCACCAGTGAGGAGCCCCAGACTCTGGACCCTGAGGGTCACCATGAGGCAAAATCTCCACACTGACCCAGTTAGAAAGCCAGGTTCTTCCCTCACCGGGCGTGTGACCTTGGCTTCAGTTTGCCCATGTGCGATGCAGAAAGGATCCTCCAACACTTACAGGAGGGAACATACCTGAGCTGATGGGCAGCATCACAGTGAGCGCCTGACCATTCCGTTCTACCATCTGAGCCACACCCAGGTCAGAGGAGCCCAAGGCTGCTACCCCCAGGCATGAGAAGACCCCACTCCTATAAGCGATATCATGAGATATTTGTCTTTCTCTGTCTGACTTACTTCACTCAGTATGACTATCTCTAGGTCCATCCATGTTGCTGCAAATGCATTATTTCATTCTTTTTTAGTGGCTGAGTAATATTCCATTGTATATATGTACCACATCTTCTTTATCCATTCCTCTGTTGATGGACATTTAGGTTGCGTCCATGTCCTGGCTATTGTAAATAGTGCTGCAGTGAACACTGGGGTGTATGATATGTGAATTCTAAAAAAAAGCTACATACAAATGAACTTATCTACAAAACAGAAAGAGTTATAGATGTAGGAAATAAACTTATGGTTACCAGGGGGTAAGGAGGGGAGGAATAAATTGGAAGATTGGGATTGACATATACACCCTACTATATATAAAATATATAACTAATAAGGACCTACTGTATAGCACAGGGAACTCTCCTCAATACTCCGTAATGGCCTATATAGGAAAGAAATCTAAAAAAGAGTGGTTATATGTGTATGTATAACAGATTCACTTTGCTGTACACCTGAAACTAACACAACATTGTAAATCAATTATACCCCAATAAAAATTAAAAAAAAAAAGACCCCACTCCTGGTCTCACACTCCAGCCTGGATCTTTGCCTACAACGGACCTCAGCAGCTATCTGTTGATTTGATTCAAGCTTGGTTTTCTAAGCCGAGCTACCCTAGCCAAGGAGAAACACCCCTCCCAATGCCAGTCCAAGACTCTTCCCTCCCTGTTCCCTAATTAATTTGTTCCCCGTCAGCCCTGAGCTTGACTACGTGACCTCCCCACCCCACCCCACCCCAGGCCTGTTTTCATGGAAGGACCCCTGAAGTCCTCAAGGTCAACCCTGGAGCCACCCTCTGCAGCCTCAGCAAGAGCAGGCCTGGTGGGGGACAGGAAGCTCAGCTGGGCTGATTACAGATAAGCCCAAAACCAAACCCATACTTAGGGAATCAGCAAAGAAGAAAAAACATTTAAGAATTTTTCATTTTATATTTCAAAAGATACAAAACTTCAAAATAGTCATCATGGGAGAATTGAAAACGTTAAAGGGCTTCCTCACACTTATTTTGTGGCTTAGTATTGATTTTTTTGTACTGCTCAGGGAGGTGGAGATGGCCTAATCTTCTCGGAGCTTGGTGCCTCTGGAAGTTTTAATCACGGCCTGGGAAATGGAAATGCAGCACACAGTCTGTGGACTCCCCTCAAGTCCATCCCTGGAGACAGAGAGGGAAGACATCTTTCTCTTGCTTCACTCTGACACCAAAGGAGGTGAGATTAAGCTTGGTAGGAGGTGCTGCTGAGACATCCAGGATTTGCTTCTCTCTCCACTCTTGAATTTTCTTCTCCTCGGCTGGGTGTCAGGGGACATATTTACAACAGGACAGGGCTTACAGAGCAGATCATAGCTGTCATTTGTTGGTGAATTCTTCCTAGAAGTTCGATGGGTTGGGAGGAAGCTGGAATGGGGGCCTGCAAGGTTGGCAGAGGAACTGCAGAGATGAAAAATCTCCAGGTCAGCCTGGCCCCTGAGCGGGAAAATCTTGAACAAAGGCTCAAGCCAAAACGTAAAAGAGAAGGACAGACAGACAGACATGCCTAGCAAACATGTCCTCCCGTGAGGAAGTCGGAAAACACTTGCACAGCAGAAGGAAAGGATGAGGGTGGGGAGAGAGGAGAAGGGAGCCCAGGGAAAGTCTGAGGATTTTTTTTTCTTTCCTTCTTCCTTACTTCCTTTCTTTTTTAACAGATTTTTTTTAAAGAGCATTTTTAGGTTCACAGCAAAATTGAGCAGAAAGTACACAGGGTTCTTATATGCTCCTCTGCCCACTCACACACAGCCTCCTCCCAACCATCAACATCCCCACCAGAATGGTACACTTGTTACAATCAATGAACCTACACTGACACATCATTATCACCCAAAGTCCACAGTTCACACTAGGGTTCACTCTTATGTTGTACATTCTATGTATTTGGACAAGTATGCACCACTGTAGTATCACACAGAAGAGCTTCACTGCTCTGAAAATCCTCTGTGCCCCACCTATCCCTCTCTCCCTCCCAACTAACCCTTGGCAACCACTGATCTTTTTACCATCTCCATAGTTTTGCCTTTTCCAAAATGTCATAGAGCTAAAATCATACAGTAGCCTTTTCAGATTGGCTTCTTTCACTTAGTAATACGCATTTAAGATTCCTCCAGGGCTTCCCTGGTGGCACAGTGGTTGAGAATCTGCCTGCCAATGCAGGAGACACGGGTTCGAGCCCTGGTCCAGGAAGATCCCACATGCCGCGGAGCCACTAAGCCCGTGCGCCACAACTACTGAGCCTGCGCTCTACAGCCCATGAGCCGCAACTACTGGGCCCACCTGCCACAACTAATGAAGCCCATGAGCTTAGAGCCCATGCTCTGCAACGAGAAGCCACTGCACTAAGAAGCCCATACACCGCAACGAAGAGTAGCCCCCACTCGCCACAACTAGAGAAAAGCCTGCGCGCAGCGACGAACACCCAACGTGGCCAAAAATTATGTAAATAAATCTATTAAAAAGAAAAAAAAAGGTGAATGCAAGAAATCCTACCTTAAAAAAAAAAAAAGATTCCTCTGGGTCTTTTCAGGGCTTGAAAGCTCATTTCTTTTTTTAGTGCTGAATGATATTCCATTGTCTGGACGTCCGACAGTTTATTTATCCATTCACCTATTGAAAGACATCTTGGTTGCTTCCAAGTTTTGGCAGTTATGAATAAAGCTGCTATAAGCATCTGTGTGCAGGTTTTTGTGTAGACATAAGTTTCAACTCCTTTGGGTAAATACTAAGGAGCGTGATGGCTGAATCGTGTGGGAAGAGTATGTTTAGTTTTATTAAAAAAACACCAAAGTGGCTGTACCATTGTGATTCCCAACAGCAATGATTGAGAGTTCCTGTTGCTCCACATTCTCACCAGCATTTGGTGGTGTCAGCGTTCTGGATTTGGGCCATTCCATTGTTGTTTGAACTTGCAGTACCCTAATGACATATGATGTGAAGTATCTCTTCATATGCTTATTTGCCAACTGTATGTTTTCTTTAGCGAGGTGTCTGTTTAGGTCTTTGGCCCATTTTTTATAAATCAACTTATTATTGAGTTTTAAGAGCTCTTTGTATATTTTGGATGCCAGTCCTTCCTGAGATCTGTCTTTTGCAAGTGTTTTCTCATCTGTGGTTTGTCTTCTCATTCTCTTGAACCTTGGCTTTTGAGTTGATGGTTCCGGCCCTTGACTGAGCCGGCTATGGTATAAGGTTAGCCATTTCCACCTAATTCAGGACTCCTCTAGTGGACAGCCTTTGCTCCGCGCACGTAGGAGGCTGGCAGAGACCTTATCAGATCTGTACTGTGGTCTGCTGGCCTCTCCCTGACCTGCCCAATCTGGAGTTCTCTCTACTCCTTCCCAGGGGCTGCTCCACACAAACTCCTGGGCACAACTAACTCTGTCTCAGCACCCGCTTCAGACCTAACTGACCTAGCCCTGGGGAGGAAAGAAGTCAGAGTGATGGGACAGATGAGTACTGAGGGGAGTCAGGGAAGGCCCCACTGATAATGTCAGGCTGAAATCTGGAGCCAAGACAGTGCCCGGCAGCCAAGGGGTCCAGAGAAGGGGGCAGCAGGTATAAAGGCTCTTGCCTATGTGACTGAGGCAGGGGTGCCTGCCTGAGGAGTGGGAGGAGATGAGGACAAAGGTTCAAAGATTGGGATGGGAGCATATCCTCCAGGCCACAGTCAAAGGTTGGATTTATTCCAGATGCAGTGAGTAGCCATCAGAGGGTTTTCAGCCTAGAAGTGACACGATCTGATTTGCATTTTTTAAATCTCACACTGGCTGCTGGGTGGAGAATGGATTACAAGAGGAGAAGCAGGGAGAGGAGCTGGGCATTTTATTGCTTTGGTTCATGTAAGTATCCCAGCGCAACAACTTCTCCCCTGCAAAGACAATCATGCCGGTCATTTGCACAGAATCCCATGCACACTCACTGCAAACACTCACACACCTCACAGTCACTCACACTCATAAAGACCCACTGACTCTCCTGGACACATGTGAACATGCATGTACCCGTGTTCCCCCACGTGCACAGAGGCACAGAGTCTCATGCACACAGGCTCTCCCATACACGGCACCAGCAGGTACTTTCATGCAGGTACAAGCACATGCACTCCCATTTATACACACACGTCCTCACACATGAGATACTTTCATGCACACACACACACACACACACAAGGGCTACACAGACACACCATTCCCCATTTTCCAAAGAGAAGCAGGTCTGAGCAGGGGAGGTAGCTGGGGAAAGGTGTTAGGGTTTTTACAAGAGGAGGTGTTAATGGCGAATAGTCACTGGAGAAACAAAATGCCCAAACGAATGCCTGCTTCACCCTAAATCTCACCTGATGGTTACCAGCCAGACTGCATTAAAGCCTTCATTCATCAGGTTGCCTCAGTCCCCAGTTCTATAGTTCCTCCTCATTCAGGCACTGCCACCCCCCTGCGCACCCACGCCCAGCATCCATCAGCTCTCACGACACTCTTGAGGACTCACAGTGAGGCAGGCCTGGGACCTGAGACCCTTTGCTGCAGGGCCGCGAAGCTTGCACCTGGACACACCTCCCTCGAGCTACAAAATACAAAGAAACTATATGGGACTAAAAATAACTGCGGGCCTGTGCAGTTGGGGCAAATTCTGGACCCAAAAGATACAAAAAGACCAAAAAAAACCCCAACTGCCATTTCTGAAGAGCCAGGAGCAAAAATGGGGTGTCAGGAGCAAAAGCAGGGTACTGAGCATGCCCCGTGCACTTAACACCACCTGAGGGGTGAGAAAAACACCTAAGCCACCCCTCCGGCCTGATCCCTGGATACACCCCTACCACTACCCCGTATAAGGAAAAAGCTTGCCCCCCTCAGCTAGTGAGCAAACGAGGGAACCTGTTGTTTGTTCTCGTTCCCGCTGCTGCAGCAGGGCGCCCCCCCCCCCAAAGCCTTGCCTGAATTTCTCTTCTGGCCTCTGGTTAATTTCTATTGATTGGGGAAGGCCAAGACCCCTGGTCGGTATCAACAGGCCATGGGGGGAGGGCGTCTGCCCCTAAATCCCTGGGAAGTGCTACAGCTAGTGGGAGGAGGAGAAATGGGAGATTTCCTTTAGAGCCTCACCTGCTAAGGCGGGTGGAGGGCAGAGGACAGGCTAGGAGGAGGTGGGACTCCTCAGAAAGGCCTTGTCAAGGCCCTGGAGGACCTGCCCCACCCCTCCTTTACCACTGGCTTCTCCCATCACTTCTTCCCTTCTGGCTTGGAGCCCCAGCTCCAGTGACCTGGCAGCAACCAGGAGCTCCTCATACACACACCTTCAGACCTTTGCACATGCTGCGCCTGCTGCCGCCTGGACCAGCTCCCTTATCCCTCCAGACTTGACTTAGCAGCCACTTTCTCAGGAAAGTCATCTCTGATTGTGCCACCGTGTCGCTCCAATCAGATGTTCCCCCTGCCCCCGTGCTCAGCTCCATCTCAGGGCTCCCTGTGCTGCCCAGCACCCACTGGGTTCTACTTGTCCATCTCCCCTTCAGGGCAGAGAGCATTCATGTGCCCAGCACATGAGGTGCTCAATAAATTTTTTTTTTTTTTTTTTTTTTGCGGTACGCGGGCCTCTCACTGTTGCGGCCTCTCCCGTTGCGGAGCACAGGCTCTGGACGCGCAGGCTCAGCGGCCATGGCTCACGGGCCCAGCCGCTCCGCGGCATGTGGGCTCTTCCTGGACCGGGGCACGAACCCGCGTCCCCTGCATCGGCAGGCAGACTCTCAACCACTGCGCTACCAGGGAAGGCCTCAATAAATATTTCTTAACTAAATGAGTACATGAAGGTTACTCCCAGGTGCCACTGAAACTAGAAAGAAAGTGATTTCTGAAAAGGATTCCTTGTTCCCTTTTGTTTCTTTGTTACTCCAGGGGCCACTTGGCAACAACTAAGGCTCCAGTTCACCCCATAGGGTGCCTGAGGCCGTGATTTATCTGCTACTTATTCTGTCTTCAACCAACTCTGGTATGTGTTGCTGGAATAATGTCAGGTCCCCTGAGTTGGGGCAGGAGATAATGGGGGAGATTTGGAAAGGGGGGTGACATGTGGTGGAGAAATTCAAGTTAATAATTCCCTATAACTTACTATGGGGAGGAGGTGGTGCACCTGTGAGAGAGAGAGAGAGAGAGAGAGAGTGTGTGTGTGTGTGTGTGTGTGGCATCTGTTGGCAGGAGGATAAGGTTGGCATTTGAGGACTGAAAAGAGCAAGAGAAGGTCCCAGGAGGAAGAAGACCTTAAACAATCTAGATAGGGCTGCAGCAGTTTGCTAATAAAGGAAAGGGCTGGCTGGGCCATCCTCGCCGCCGTGAAGTCTGTGCTGAGCCAGGACAGCGGGCTCAGTGACTCAGGACCTGGGCGGTGCTGGCGGGAATGGATCCTGCTGGTCAAGCAGGATCCTGGTCTTTCTGACCCCAGCAGAATCCTACTTCTCTTCCCAAAGAGCAGAGAAATAGGAAAACTGATAGCTCTCATTTAGTGAGTGTCTACTACAGAGAAGGCAAGTCCATTCTACTGCCACTTCCTGGTCCACAACGTGACAGCCATCACGAATCAATCATGAGGGCACCCATCACCTCTGGGCCAGGACGGGGAGTCAGACTTCTTCTGCACACAGTGCTGCAAGGAGCCATTTCTGATCAGTTGGAACTGGCACGTAAGGTGGACCCTTTTGCCATCACCGGTCTCCTAAGTGCCAAGTGCTTAATAAATCTCTCATGCAGTTCTCCTGACAGATCCAGGAGATGAAAATTAACTTTTCTTTCCCAGATGAAGAACAAAGACGGGCCAGCCTGGTTGAGGAACTTGACCAGGTTCACACAGATAGTAAAAGTTGGGCTGAAAATTCAGACCCTAGTAGGTCTGTCTCCAAGTTCATGCTCTTGCCACTTTACCAGGCTGCCTGCCTCCCCTGGGCATCGGTGCCACCATGTTGTGGGCATTGGTGGGGGCTCTGTTGCCTCCCAGTCTCCAAAGTTTCTGTATCATTTGAGATTCCAACAGGAAAGAGGTGTTAGCCTCAAACAGGGCAATTGAGGAGTCTTTCACCCTCTTACCAAGGGTGGGCAGTGCCAAGGGCAACCACAAAGAACAATGAAGACCCTGATGGGACAGGGAGGGAGCTGACCGGAAGCTGGAGAGAGCCATAGCTGCAGAGGGAAGTAGAAAGGGGAGCAAATACCCCAGCCTCTGTCCTCTCACCCTCCAAACAGTCCCACTGGACAAATCCAATTGCAAGGAGAAGGCGTGAGACTTCAGCTGATGTGGCCCTCACACCGGTCAGCCTCCTGGACTTCAGAGTCGGAGCGGGAGTCCGGGTGGAGGATAGAAGGATGGAGCTCTAGGTGAGCAAACTGAGAAAATCACTCATGTTCTTTTGCCGTTTGGGGGCCGAGGGTGGGAATTTCCCTTCCTGGGAGGTTTTTATGGGCTAATAGTGTTAAGTCCCAGTCCAAGGGCAGGAGAAGACCGATGTCTCCACTCAGGTGGTCAGGCAGAGAGAGAAAATTCTCCCTTCCTCCACCTTTTGGTTCTATTTGGGCCCTCAACTGATTGGATGAAGCCCACCCACACTGGGAAGGACAGTCTGCTTTATTCAGTCTACAGATTCGGATGCTAAGCTTATCCAGAAACAGCCTCACAGAAATACAAATATCGGGGCATCGTGTGGCCTGGTCAGGTTGACACATAAAATTAACCATCATCACACCGTGGATGGCAGGGGGTGACGCCAGCAAAGGCATCCTAAGCAGGCTGCCCTGCGGTGTGACCCTGGCAATGATGCTGACTACCTAGCAGCCCTTAGATCTGCCTGAGCTGGATCTCCAGCCTTCCTGCTGATGCTGTGAGCATCCCCAAATCCTTCCAACAAATCTTTCCTCTGCTTAAAAGTGTCAGAGTCCATTTCAGTTTGTTCCCAATAAGAACCCTGATTGGCACAAGGGCCAGGGCAGAGTGATGATTTATATAGTGGTGAGTGGTCCCCTGGCAGGTGCACCAGGAATGCATCAGACAAAGATGCATCTAAGCCACACGTCAGGGAGGTCCTCAGAGGCTCCCAGTTCCCCTTGTGAACCTGGTGGCTCTGCCATTCATAAAAGTAGGCAAGCTTGCTCTGAGGTCATTCCTGTTTTCAGCTGAGCTGCCTCCGGGACACCCCAGGGGAGTGAATCCTACTGTGTGTGTCCCATTCCCAGACATGGTTTGCTCTTGGAGGCTGAAGACGGACAGACCGCCCCGGCCCCAAGACAAGACCCTGCCACAACCCACATGTGGCTGCCCTGAAGTTGACGGTCCTGCAACAGACACCTCTCCCCTCGAAGGGAAGGGCCCCACCTGCCCGCTGGGCAGGCACCCCGTCCCTCAGCAGCCACCCTCTGCCAGAGGCCTGCAGGTGAGGTGTGTTTATCTTGACTGAACTGCCTTGGGAAGTAGTCAGCTGCGTGACCGCCTCCATCCCCACCCAGGATTCGAGTGTCTCTCTGGATGTTCCATATTTGCTCAGGGAATTAGAAGAAAAGCAAAGTGGAAACCACACCTGAGGTAACTGGGCCACAGAGCGGGCAGGAGGGCCAGGGGCAGGGCAGCCTGAGGACTGGCCAGAGGGACCAAGTGGGGTCCGGAGACCCAGGGGGCTCTGGCCTCTCCCTCTGCACCCGGGGCTCCGGCCCGCGGGGCTTGCACACACGTCAGCACCAGGGTCTGACCGGCCAGCAGGACTGATGCCCTGCGCTCAGGGCCCAGGGTCCGTGTGGTCAGCAGGCTGCAATGAGAGCAGTGCGGGCATATTCCCTGCCCTCAGGAGGCCTCGCCTCGGGCTTGTGGGGGACACAGCGGGCTAAGTGCTCTGGTGGGAAACTGCAGGGAGGCACCAGCATGTCGCAGCGGCGCCTTGAACCAGCTCCTCTCCCCGAGACCCCAACCCTCCTCCTCTTCCTCCAGCCCCGTGGGTCCTGAGGACAAGCTGGGCTCCCCAATGTCTCCCCTCACCTTCTCCATCTGCCCTCACCACTGGAGGCAGATCCCAGGAGGTGGTCTGGGGAGACCGAGATGCCTCCTCCCTGCCCTCTCACTGCCCCAGACACACTGTTTGCCTCTGCCCGGCAGTGTCACCGTCCAACCCAGCAGCCCCCAAGCTCGTGGGGAATGGCCCCTTCCCAGGTCAACAGGGAAGCCCCCTCTCCCGGGACAGAGAGGAGCCCAGCCCCCATGGAGTCCTGCACCAAGCACAGTCTTTGCTGAGGAAGCAGAGAACAAGGGCCCCGCCCCCATAGGAGAGCAAGGATTGGGGGCCACCGCCCCAGGGACCTCATCAGGCCTGAGCCCGTCTGTGTCTGGGCCACCTGTCGGCGCCACCAGCCTGTGCCTTGTCTGAGGCAGCTGACAAAGTGGGAGCCTAGGGCAGGGCACGCACCTCTGCCCACCCTGCTCCCCTCACTCTCTCCCCAACCTCTGCAAGCTGCCCACTCGGAACTCGGCTCCTGTCATGCCCCAGGCTGCCCAGGACAAAGGGGGGTCTAAGCATTTTTGAGCTTCTCTCTCCCCTGGCTCCATAGGTCAGGAGGGAGGGATTGAGTAGGTGGGGGCAGGATCGGGGGGTGGGGGGACGAGTGCTGGAAAATCAGCCTTTCATCTTGGCTTCGTAAAGCAAACCCCCCTCAGCCCAAAGCTGGCTGGCATTGGCATGCGCCATAAATCTCCTGGATGCTGCAGCTGTGACTGGATTATTTATAGCTCCAGTGTTACATTTCTAACACGAAAATATCACACAAAGGGAAAGGTAATGAAATCTCACCTCTCCCGCATGTCCCTCTCTCCAAACTGCAGGGCTTTCCAGAAGCCCCTGTGGCTGAAGGAGGGGTGAGAGAGGCCCGCTGTCCCCCACCCTGCCTGCCTCCCTCCCTCCTCCTGTCAATCACACACACAACTCTTCTCACCCCTGCATTCCCTCTCACACACACTCTCTCCCGTTTCTTTCCCTCTCACACATGCATGTCCTCACAGATGCACAGACAATCCTGTTCTCTCTCTCCCCCTCTCAGCTTCCCCTGCCCGAGCCCTTCCTACCCCCCAGAAACACACACACATCCTTGCCCTGTTCCTTCCACCATTGCCGTCTCCCTGCGTGACTCACCTCCTTCGCTCGCATGTTTGCTGTTTTGCTTTGTCAGTGAAGACACCGGCACATTAATTACCAGGCCTGTCCTCTGCAAGGCACCTCAGCTCCTTGTCAATAGCGGGTGGAAGTGTCAGCTTCCATTCATCTCGCTCTGCCTTTAAAACCCCTGTGGGCCTTGCCTCCCCAGGGGGACCCATGCTGTGGCACACGGCAGTGCGGACACGCACCCCTGGGCTTGACACCTACAAGCACATTGAAAACAGGGGCCACAGAACATACCTGTCACCCTGCGGGAGGGAATATCAAAGGATGTGCTCTGGGAATCGGATGCCGGCCCAGGTGCGAGGACCGGGAGACCCTCCTGGTGCTCCTGTGTGACCGTCTTGGTGGTGTTATGGAGGATCAGCCTTACGCTACCCCACAGGCACAAATTGGAATCTCTGAGCCCTGTGCAGGCTCCCGTGGAGAGCCAAGACCCAGCCCCTTCCCTGCCTGGCCCCCTCGGCCTCAGTGGCCCGGGCCCACGGAAGAATAATCAGAAAGAGGCACCGCAGCCCAGCCTGACATGGCCCGTGATCCCTTCCATCCAGACAGCCACAGTGGCTGGGATTCTGTGTGTGTGCGTGCGTGTGTGTGTGTGTGTGTGTCTGTGTGTGTGTGTGTGTGGTGTGTACTCGCATACTTCTTGTGCTGGGATGAGGGGAAATCACAGACAAGGACAGTTCACCCTGGGCTGGGGGCCAAGGGAAGGGTCTGGGGACAGAAACCCTGCAACTCACCATCAGGGTGGCATTTCCTGGAAAGCTCTGTCCTTTTTTATATTAAAAATACTCCTGGCAAAAAAGAAAAAAAAAAAAAAAAGCCTGGATTTTGCCATTATATCTGTCATCATCACAGTATAAAAATGTATTAAATTAATTATAATTAAATACTTAATTTTTTTCCGAAATCTTTGCTTAAATATTACCTTCTTGGAAGTTAAGTCTCAAAAACCCTCTGGCTCATCCCAGAGCCTCTGAGGACACAAACACCCCAGTTAAAGATCTAGGGAACCAGTCTATGGGATAAGGATATGGGGTATGAAACTATAGTGTAAGCATAAGAACGGGGACTCTTGGACTTTACTTACATTCTGGCTCTGCCAATTATTAGCTGTGTGACCTCAGCTAAATCACTTAACCCCTCTGTGCTTTAGAACCTTGACCTGTAAAATAGGAATGATAATAGCACTTATCACACAGGGCTTTTATGAGGATTAAATGCATTAATGTATATAAAGTGCTCAGAACAGTGGCTAGCACAATATAGATGTTTGCAGTTGTTTTTCTGTAGAAGACCAACATGAAGCCACTGGATCAACCGCAGGGACTGAAATTAGAGTCTGATTTCAGACTGAAATCACTCCTGCCTCTCTCCTAGGATGTGCTTCTGGCCCCAGGCCCATGCCTCACCTCCAGCTGCAGGCTTCTAATCGCGCATTCTATCTGCAACGCAGTCAGTCAGAAACATTCTCCTCTATTCCAGGCACTGTTCCTGGACTGGGCATTCAGTATCACACGAGCCCTTCTGGAGGTGGAGGTGGAAACATGCCAATAGCATCTGAACCGCCATCAGAACCGGAGACCCAAAGATGAGTAGTTGTCATCCTTTTTTTCAAAGAGTCCCTGCCTCGCTGCAGGGAGCCAGCGGTAGAGAGAGAAAAGATTGAGGGCACTCGGTGTGGTTATGACATTGTCACATGGCCTGGAACACCCTAGCCTCACATATATATCAGATCTCTTCTTTGACGTCACCTCCTCTGCAGGGCCTTCCAGAACCAACTGTGTGAAACAACAACACTCTCCCCATCCTGTCAATCACTCTCCCCCTCCCTACTTTATCCATCTGAATAGTATATGACATATGCTGACATATTTTGACGTATTTATTTGTTGGTGGTGTTCCCCACTAGAATGCAAGCTTCCTGGGGACAGGCCCTTTGGTTTGCTTTCTCCTGAACGCCCTGTGCTTGCAGAGACCGCGGCAGAGAGTCGGTGCTCCATGCGTGTCTGCTAAATAAAGGAACTGTGGGCAAATCACTCTTTAATGTCTTGACTTTCCCTTCGGTGAAACAGGTGAGGGAGCCCCATTCTCACTTGCCACGTGGGGAAACTCTAACTTGAAAAGAGAGAATACAGGGTTTCCCTGGTGGCGCAGTGGTTGAGAGTCCGCCTGCCGATGCAGGGGACACGGGTTCGTGCCCCGGTCCGGGAAGATCCCACATGCCGCGGAGCGGCTGGGCCCATGAGCCATGGACGCTGAGTCTGCACGTCCGGAGCCTGTGCTCCGAAACGGGAGAGGCCACAACAGTGAGAGGCCTGCGTACCGGAAAAAAAAAAAAAAAAGATAATACATGATAATCAGACATGCTTTTGACTCATCCAAAGGGAGATACAAATAAATTCAGCTGAGACCAAATCCATGCATGGCTTTGCATTCCCTGCTGTTTAAGCGATGAGGGGCTACTGTCACAAACAGCCCAGGTGTGCCCACTCCACAAGTTCCGCCCTACAGTTGATCTATCTGGTCCTGGAAATTGTGAGCGTGGGCTCACATATTCAAGTGGGTGACAGCCTGGGGGCACATAGCTAGCGTGGGATTGTGTGCTTTTGCTATTCAAGAGGTCTTACCTGTGAGTGCTTATGGGGCTGCAGACTCAATCAGGCTGTGTGTGCAAGGTCTGGACCTAAGGAATAACTGGAGATGGCCATATAGGAGTCTGGGTCCTGAACCACTGAGCCAAGTGAGAGGTCTAGGAAATGGCAGGTCAAGGACTGAGCCAAGCTATTTCAGGGCCAAGCAAGAACAGGTTAAAAGAGATGAGGGTGCCTGGTGGTCGTGGCCAGGGCAGGCGGGGAAGAGGGCAGGGGGCAGGGAGATGGGGAAGGCCTCCCATCCGTGTATTTTGACTCTCTGCAGCACCAATAAAATGTCCTCTCTTGACCTCTGTGCTCCCAGTTATCAAGGCACTGGATGGCACACTCAGAGAGAGAAATTTGCTTTGGGCCAAGTTTTCTTCCAACAGAGCCCAGAGAAGGGCTGGAGGCCTGACCAGTGGGGCAGAGGCCAAAATTACAGTATCAGGGAACTCTACCGTCAGACCCAGAATGGTCTCATTCCTAAGTCATGCTTTCCTGCCACCTTAGAGCACCTCCTAGCACTCATGTATTCTGCACAGGGTTGTTTTTTCATCTTAAACCAGTGGACAAATAAGACCTGGGATTTTCCCTTCCCTGATCAGTGAACTCCTATTCACTCATCAAAACCCAAGCCAAATTGCCCAAGCTAAAGCAGTTGCCCTTCTGTTACCAAGTTTTGTGTTTCTGGAACCCTTCCCCGATAGCTTGTAAGCACACCAACAAGGACTTTGGCTTATTTATGACCACATTCTGAATGCTGAATAAGTGATAATTGACCAGATGACCCAACAAAGCAAGGACAATCCATGCTTCCTGACTCTGAGAGCCCGATTACATCTCTCATTCCTCCCCCCATAAGCCAGGCATCTGCTCAGCTGAGGGGACAGGACGTTCCTGTTTGGCAGGGACAGTTCCAGGTTTTGATGACCTGCCTCAACCAGACTGGTATCTATTCCAAGTTATTGTTTGTGCATACTCGGGGGGGGGGGGAGGGGGTTGCTGAGGGAAATGGTTACATAAGCCAGCGAGACCGCATCCGCCTGCAGCAGCCTTCCTCCTGGTGCCACGGACCCCTGGTGCGCTTTAGGCGAAGGTTCCTCATGTTTTCCCCCAGCCTCCAATCTCCCTGCAACCACCTGGGCAGATTGGAAATGAGAACTCCTGAAAATGGCCAGGAGCTCCTCCCCTTTGGGGGAACCTGGGGTGGAATCAACTGGGAGAATGTCACTGCTCTTGTCTGACGGTGTGAGCCCAGGGGCCTTGCACTCTGGAAGGGCAATGGGTGTGTTCCACCCTGGGCAATGCAAGCTTCTGCTGCTTCCTCAGCAGCCCAGGCAAAGCCAGTTTCTTGACCCCCCCCCCCCCGCCCCCGCAAGGCACCAGTAAAGCATCTGGACCCATCTGCAGCCTCTCCCCTGTAGCTTAGAGGTCTCAGGGCTCTGGGACAAAATTCACTTTACCAGCATCCTAACTGCCCAGCTTGTCACTCCCACAGCCACCTTCACTGCTCCTCAGTTAGGAAGGTAATAGCATCAATGCGTCAGAATTGACAACTATAGACGACTTCACAGTTTACAATAATCAATCGTCTCATTTGACCCCCTTTATAACTCTTCAAAGGAGGCACTATTCTTACTTGACAGAAAGAAATTCAAGGCTCAGAGTGACTTTTCCAAGATCACTAGTACAGAAGAAACATGAAACCCTTCTGTCTAATCCCAAAGTCTGAATGAACTCTTTCCAAATACCGTCCCCCCCCAATCTGTGTATTTCATGGGCTTTTCTGGGGGAAGCCCCGGCTGAGGAAAGAAACATACAACCTTAATCCCCTAGAGCCGCAGGGACAAAGCGAAAACTCTAAAAAAGGGCAAGACACAAATCTCAAACTCCACTCTCAGCCCGTATCTTTCCTTCCTCCTTCCCTAAGCCTTTAACCAGAGTGGCTGCAGAATGAGAACCCACAGCCCCTGACCTCCCAAGGAGACTCTAGGAGGCTGGCCTGAAACCCACATCCCCGAGGCCGAGGTGACAAGGGGCTGGAAGTATGGGGGAGGACTCAGATTGTGCCTGATTAAGAGCACGGGCCTGCGGCAGAGTCCCTGCATTCAAGTTTCACCTCCACTTCTGTCTAGTGGGGGGGTCATAGTCCCTTAACCTCCCCGTGCCTACGTTTCCAGCACTGTAAAAAGAGGAGACAATAGTAGCTCTCTCGTGGGTGCTGTGAGGATAAAGTGAGATCATGCCCAGAGAGCACTCGCTGCAGGCCAGCCGCATCCGTAGCGCTGCAGATGCGGGGCCCAGAGATGCAAGGAGTGGATGGGAGACGGGTTTCCGCTGAGCACTGCTGCTCCGCGACCTTCAGCCAGCGCCTTAAAGCTCTCTGGCTCAAAGGCTCATCTCTCGGATGGAAGATGCTTTGCAGCAATGCCTTAAGGCTTGCAAGTCAAGTAAGGAAAATGCCTTGCACATGTAAAGTGCTCAGAATCCACCAATCCTTTCTTTCTCTCTCCTGGAATGTGAAATTTCCTCCAGAAAACATCTAACCTCAGGCTTTAGTTTATCATCGAGAGGGATATATAGCTTCGTATGTGCCACACCAGACACAGTAATAAATGTCCCTTTCCTTGAGGAGGTGAAAGGGGGACAAGCTGGATGGGTGCTGGGTAGTGTGGGGAGAAAAAGAGCTGAGCAGGAAAGTGGGCAGTGGCGGGCAGGCAGGGGATGCAGAGGTGCCTTCTGGCTTGATCAGGGGGTGCTCAGGGGAGGCGCACCCAGGAGGTTGGGGGCCAGTCCTCATGCCTCACTCAGGGAAAAGGGAGGAGCCAGAGCAAGGCCCACAGGGCTCTGATCCACCAGCCTCTTGTTTGCTGCTGACATTAGGGAAATGACCTGCCCGCTTTCTGGGCCTGTTAGCTCTCAGCAAAATGAAGTGCTCCGAAAGGTCCTCCCACCTGGAATTTTCTGGGATGCCCGGTATCAGCCCCTTTCTTTGGGACATTCACTGGGGGTGCTAAGGAGGCCTGGTCTTCCTGGTTGTCCGAGGCCTTCTGCCTGCCGCCTCTGTCTCCCACCATCTCACCCTCCTACCCTCTCCTGCTCAGACACACAGGATTTTTTTTGTCCAGGGATTATAAGCAAGGATCTGGAAGAGCCAGTGTGCAGAAGTTCCAGCACTTGCTCGCTCCTCCCCCACAGCGGGAAGGGGAGGAGCTTGGGGCAGGGAGACCAGCCGCAGGTGTGGAGTGAAGGGCAGCAGGCCTGGGCACTAACGCAGCCCAGCCGTCCTTGGCCAGCTGGAGGACTGGACGAGGGCCCATGCTGGCCCTGGCTGCTCTGGTCGGGAGGACAGGGTGAGCCTGTGGCAGGGGTGGGGTGGAACCTTCTGGGCTTTCCTGACATCACCTCTCCAGGAGGGGCTGATTGGCCCAGGGCTTCCCTCTCCCCTGGGGAAGGCTCTGAGCAGAGTGGCCCAATGCCCTGTATTGCAGGTCAGGCCTCTGTCCCGCTCTGGCACAGGGGAGGGGGCAGGCGAGGCCAGGTTACCGAACAGGCAGAGTAAGCGTGTGCTTAGGGCACTGGCAGTAAAAGGGCATCAACAAAGCGTTTTGGTGTGGTTTGCTTTTTTTAAGAGCTAATTCTTAGTATTTCAAAAATAGCAAGGAAGTAGTCGTCCTGGGAAAAATCAGAACTTTGTTGGACTTCGTCACACCGATTTAAGGTTTAGGGTGGTTTTTATTTTGAATTTGTTGGTGAGTGGGTGGGGGGAGGTGCATCTTAACCTCTCAGCTCTGAGGGAGGCTAAAGGTCTTAATCCAGCTCAGGGTAAATCAAGGATCAGAAGCGGGGAGGGGACAGGACAATGGGGTGTTGAGGAGGAGGGAACACGTGACCTCAGCCCACAGCTATATCCCCTGGACGGGGAGGCCTTCCGGAGGGAAGGGGCACTGCCCTATTACACAGGGAAAGCTGCTCTCCCTGGAGAGGATCTGGGGAAACTAGGGCGTGAGACAGTTGCGGAGCGAGGGGTAGGATTGCTCAGGGCCCCAGAACAAGGCCCGACAGCCTGGAACCCCAGCTCTGGGCCAGGGCTCGGATTTATTCTACCTTTGCTCACTCTGGAGATGAAGTGGCCAAAGATGGTGGCCCGTTTGGAGGGAGAGCTGGCAGCCCATTTCCTGGAAGACGGTTCCAAGGATGGCACTCAGCCCTCTACATCCCCTACAGGGTAGTGCACGGACATGGTGCCTTTTCTCCCATCGTCTCCTAGAGTAGGACCGTGTTATTCCCAGCCCAACTGCCTTCTGGGCCCAAGCAGGCACCCACCAGCAAACATCTGCTAAGAACCTACTACGTACCAGGCACTCTCTGCCCATTACCTCATTTAACCCTCCTGTCATGTGGTCACCCTATCCGCAGTCTGCAGATGGGGAAACAGGCTCAGAGATGTCCAGAGCCTGCTGGAGAGCACACAGCTGGCTAGTAGCAGGGTGAGGACACAAATCCAGTGGTCTGACTCTGTTGAGCATGCTCTACTTAATACCACAGGTCTCACCCCAGCTCCAGGCCTCCGAAGGGACAGAGCCCCATGCAGCCTCCCTCATCCCTCTCTGGGCCCATCACATCCAGGGCCAGGTGCCAATGTGGGCCCTGCCACGTTCATTATGGGCTAGGAGACAAACACCTCAGGCCCTAGAACCTGAACAGGCTACATAACTTGCAGGGCTCAAGCCAAAATGAAAATGTAGGGCTCCTTGTTCAAAATTATGAAGAATTTCAAGATGACAAAAGCAAAGCATTAAACTATCCCTTTCGAACATGGTGCTCAGTGTTACTGCACAGGTCCACACCCATAAGCCCGTCCTGCCCAGAACCCACATGATCCGCCAAACAAACTTCTTCCTTTACCGGGAAATCCCATCTCCAAGTCAGGTGGGTTGGATTTCACAGTCCCCAAGAGGACAGACCTTGGGAAGTAAATTGCCCACCAGGGGCTTCCCCGGTGGCGCAGTGGTTAAGAATCCGCCTGCCAATGCAGGGGACACGGGTTCAAGCCCTGGTCCGGGAAAATCCCACATGCCGCAGAGCAACTAAACCTGTGTGCCACAGCTACTGAGCCTGCTCTCTATAGCCCACGAGCCACAACTACTGAGCCCACCTGCCACAACAAATGAAGCCCACGAGCCTAGAGCCCGTGCTCCACAACAAGAGAAGCCACTGCAATGAGAAGCCCACGCACCTCAAGGAAGAGTAGCCCCTGCTCGTTGCAACTAGAGAAAGTCCACACGCAGCAACGAAGACCCAATGCAGCCAAAAATAATAAATAAATAAATAACAAAATGTCCCACCAGCCTGGATGCCCTGCCACCAGTCCTCAGGTGCTCAGGATACTACACTCTCATCTTCCAAGTCACATCTGCATGTAACTTGGGATCTGCCAAACTCAGCCCATAGCGTGCTGTCTTAGGTGGGGTGCAGCTTGTGGGCCCGCGGATATCTAACAGTGCAGGTTACGCGCAAACTCTCCACTTTCCTTTTCTGACTAATTCATCCTAGCACCTCCTCCTTCACTCCGTCCTTAATCCCTGCTGGAGACGCCCTCTGCCCAACAGTTAGTAACCATCTAGGTACTCTGATGAGGCTCTAGGGATAATAATAATTTCATTCTAGAACAGTACCTGGCCCCTGCTCCATCAATGTCTGTAGAAGTGGCGGAGGTAGCTTCTGTATAACAAGTGTCACCCAGGTGCCTGGCATTGCTATGGGCATGCCCACTCACGCACATGATCTCATTTCATCCTCCCCACGGCCCAGCAGGTGGGCATCACTGCCCCTTTGGCCTGGGAAGAGACGAAGGCTCTGAGAGGAACGTGCAGAAGGTCCCATGGCGATGCAGTGGAGTGAAGAGACTGGGATCTGGTCCCAAGGGCTGCTTCAACTCCAGCACAAGCTGCTCTTACACCTGCCTGCAAGGTGCCGTCTGACCCAGGAGAGGGCCCATAAATAGATAAACACTGTACAAAAGGGCCAAGGACTCCGCAGATCCCTCCATCAGCCTGTGCTCGCTTCCTCCCTCCGCTCCTCCCTCCATCAGCCTGTGCTAGCTTCCTCCCTCCACTCCCAGCATGAGAAGCACCCAAATCTGTCCCAGGCAAGTCCCTCCACCTGTGCTTTCTGTTCGCCAAGCCCTGCTCAAGTGTTTTATGGGCATTTACACATTTGATCCACCCAGTAGCACTAAGAAATGGGTACAATTCTCATGCCCTTTTTTTGGCAGGGAAACTAAGGGACAGGAGGACAAAGCAAATGAGTGGAGGCGCTGGGATTTAAACCCAGGAGGTCTGCTCTTAGGTCTGGTCTTGACGACTACACACCCCTGGGGGCACCCTGCCTGGACTCAAGTCCTGGCACATGGGCAGCACCCCATGTTAGCTGTGCAACGTTGGGCAAGCTACTTACCGTTTCTGTGTCAGGGCCGTTCATCTGTAAAATGAGGATAATAAGAGCACCTACTGCATAGGCTGTTGTGTGGACCAGGTGGGGTAGCAAATGCAAAGCGCTGAGAACGGTGCCCTGCACACAGCAGGCACTTAAATGACAGCTATTATTAATCCGACTTTCCAGTGCCCTATGCTGCCTCTCCTGCTGTCTCCTCCCCTCCTGGAGCCTGTCATTCATTCATACCGATCCCCCTCCTGGTATATTCAACCTCTCCTTCTAGTTCTTTCCCTATAAACATGCTTATGTCTCCCTCAACTTGGATCAGAGAGACTCCCGCCCCCCCCACCCCCTCGCTGCCAGGTTCACTCCTTCCCTTCGGAGCCAAGACCCTGGGACAAGCTGGGCCTTTTGCTGTCTCCTTAGTACACTGCGTCCTAGCCTCTGTCCCCTCCACTCTCTACACACCTCTCTGGCCAGGGTCTCCAGGCACCTCCCTGCTGCTAAATTCAACGGACACCTTTTGGGCCTTATCTTCCTCCGTCTCAGCCCAGCGCCTGACGCTACTGACGACCCCATCCGGCGGCATCTGCTTTGGCCGGCAGGATGCCACTTGCTGTGATTGTCCTCCCTTCTCTGCTGCTGCCCTTCTCCTCCCGGGCTCCTCCTCTCCAGCCCTGGAAGGTGAGTGCTCCCAGCATTCCATCCTCTTCTCATTTTCTGCCCACTTTCCCTCAGGGACCTCACCTAAACTCACACCTCTGACTACCACCCACAAGGCAGACAGCACCTCTCAGTTCCTGCCCAGACCTGTCTGCACAGCCCGGGCCTGCAGGTCCACCCTGAGCTGGCCCGTGGCACCTCAGACCAGTGCCCCAAACTGACCAGACCTCTTCCCCTACCCCTGCGCCCCGTGCTGCATTCCCTGGGCACCTGAGCTGAGGATGAGCCTGCCTCCTTCCTTCCTCTGCCTCACCCTCAGGCACCTGCCAGCTCTCCTCCTTACAGCTCTCGGATGCCCCCACCCACTCCCCGCCAGCCATCACAGGCCCTCCTGAACTGGCTTCATCACCTCTTGCCTGGATCACTGCAGCCGCCTCCTAGCTGGTTTCCCATGCTTGCTTCTCCTGCCGGATCATCTAGTCCTCGCGCTGCGGCCAGAAAGACATTTCCAAAAGGCACATCGGACGGTGTCCCTCTGCTCACACATCCTTCAGTGGCCCTGCGTGATTAATGCCAAGACCCTCAGCTTCGCTCACGAGGTCCTGCTTGCTGGCCCTGCCTCACCTCTCCCCACATTCCAGACCAACCAAGCTAAGTCTTCGTCCTTCTCTGGCAGAAACGTACTCTCCTGCCCCCTAGCCCCTTTCTCCCCTCTCTCTCCTTCCTTCACAGGCCCCACTTTCTGGAAGGGGTCTTCCCCAGTGATCCAGATCTGTGCTCCTGGGGCCCCGTGGTCACAGCACCTAGCCATCCCCTCCCCCTCCCAGCACTGAGCGTGTGTATGTGTGTGTGTTGGGGGGCGGGTGTCAGTGATGGGCGGGGCCTGAGCCAAGCACGAACAAGGGGAAGGGTAGGAACAAGTAACCAACGTGCACTGGGAGCCGACCAGACTGGGTTGTGCTGACACTGACACGAACTATCTGTTTTAATTCTTCCAACAACCTGGTGAGGGGTGTTCCCATCGACAGGGAGGGCACTGAGGCCCTGAGACATCAAGCAACTTGCCCAAAGCTAACAGCAGAGCCAGGAGTGGAACCCAGATGTCAACGGATCAATGGTTGTGGGGTGAACCCAAGTCTTCAGTGAAGCGTGGACCTTTGATAAGTGTAGAAGGAGAAGCAGGGGGCGAGAGGAGGACGAAGACGAGGGGAGCAAGACGGTAGAGCGGAAGCGGCAGCCTGGCTGTGTGCCCTCCCATGGCCTGGGCTCCAGGCCCCTCTGGCAACCTCTGCCGTCCGGAGGGAACAGGAACCCTGCTGCAGTCACTTCGCCTCCGTGGGGAGGAGAGAGATCCCTGGGAAGAAACCACTGGCAGGTGCGACAGGAGATGAAGGGATAAGGAGGCCGCAGGCTCTGACTCAGCTGGTTCCCAGGGAAAAGGGCTTGACCTGGCCCATGCGGGATTAAGAAAAGGAGGCACAGGCTCTCGGAGGCCCTCCCCACCCTGGCCCCTGCCCCCGCCACCTGCTGACCCCTTCTGCCCCTGTTGGGGAAGGGTGGGTTGAGGACGGTAGGAGCGGGTTAAGGCATCCTACCTCCCCCTGCCCCAGTTGTGGTACTCAGTCACCGAGGAGACATGAAGGCCCTTCTGAGGCAGGAAGCAGCCTGGAGCTGAGAAGCCACCTCTGGGCAGATGGATTGGTCAGTATTTTAACCCCAGGTGAGACGGAGGACCTCACAGCAGCTCCTCCTCTGGCCCCCCTGCTCCCTGGGAAGCTCAGCCGCCGTTCTCTCCCCCCTCCCCTAAAATGACCCTAATTCCAGAAGCCTCCCTCTCCAAGTCCCTGGGTCCCCTTGCCCCAATCGAGTGGGCCTGTGGGCAACTTCCCGAGTCAAGAATCAGTTGCCTACAGCTCCAGGCAAACGGGGGTGGGGGTGGGGATTTGTAGGAGGTGGTCACGTGACTGTCTGGGCGGAGACCCAGGGGCTCAGAGTTAATGCCTCCGTGTTCACATGGCCCAGCATTCCAGAGCTGCCTGTCCCCGGGTGCTGGCAGCCAGCGTTGCCCGCGGCACCCTCAGCAACCCAAACCTGTTCTCAGAGGCAGCTGGACCTCCTGGAGCTGTGGTTTCTGAACCACTGCCCATGGCTCTGGATTTCACATGCTGGCTCCTCCTTGCAACAAAAACCCAGGCCTCCCTGGAAGGGTTTGCACTGGTGGAGAGTGAAGTGTTGGGGCGTGGGCCTGGGGAGCGTGTGAACGATCTTCCCCTGTGAGAGAGGGAGCGAGGCCAAGCCGGGGGGGAAGTTACTCACTGCTCTGTGACTTGGTTGCCTTGTCTGTAAAATGGGAGTAATGACAGTACCTACTATGGGTATTTTCCTGTGAAAGGAGAATAATGGCAACGAGCAGCCTCCAAACCTTGCCATAATAAAGGAAAAACAGTATATGACCATGCCTAGCCCAGAGGGTCCAGAGGTTACATGCAATAACATTTCTCCCTCGCTCTTTTCTTTTAGCCACAGTTTCCCAGTCTGTCACCTAAGAGACCTGAGGAAGCAGTTCTGCCAGCTTCACCAAGCTGCTGTGGGGGATGGGAAAGGGAGAAGAATGTGGCAGTAGGGGAAAGCGCTGGACACTGCAGGGAATACCTGGTGTCCATGGCCACTGCCCCACCCCTCCCCATCCCCATCCCTTCCAGAGAACACCCCCCAGCCACAATGGGGCTGGCTTAGGAAGCCCAACGCTAGCACCACAGCGATGTAGGTAGGTACAAGTGCACCCGCGTGGGCCAAGGGCACACACACACACCCCTTGTCCAGGAGCCAAAGAAAAGTAATAGCTAATCCCTGGCTGTGGAGGTAGAGGACACCCCAGACCCAGACTGGGGCTCTGACCAAGTCTAGTTCCTTGCCCTGGACCTTCCTTCCTGTCTGGCTTATTCTAAGATCTACCCCCAGGAGATATAAATTATAAATCTAAGCTTCTTTGTGCATCTAATGCTGCTGAAAATATACACAAAATAACTACCAGCAGTGCTTCCTTCAGCGGAGGGGAACTGAAGACCTGGAAGGAAGGAGACTGACTTTTCACCGAGTATCTTTTCATGCTGTTTGATTTTCTTTTTTGCCATGTATATGTAATACCTTTTTAAAAATTAAGATACTCTACCCCTGGGATGGAGAAATAGTGGAAGGCTTTGCTTGCCATGCTGAGGAATTTGGACTTTATCCTGTAGGCAACAGAGAGCCAAGGGAGGTTTCTAAGCAAGGAGATGACATGTTCAGATGTGTAAAAGAATTGCCTGCTACAGAGCCCTGGCCTGGAATGCGTGGAGACCGGAGCCCACGAGAGACCAGTTGGGAGGTTGCGACACTGCTCTTGAGTCTAGCCTGAAGTGCGGACCCACCAATCATGGGTCCACAATGTGGTACCCACAAGGAGGTAAGCTTTTGTGGCTCATTCTTAAGTTTAGGGGTAGGAGGCAGCTTGAGGGAGACTCCAGAACAGTCTTGCTCCAGAATCCCTGATTGGAAATATGGCTTGGACAGCACCATGGTGTGTTCCAAGCACACCAAGCCTAGAAAATGCCCTCTCCCAGGGGCTTCCCAACAGCGCCCCCCCCCCGCCCCCCGGGGACAGCCTCACTCACTGGCACTGGCCAGGCTCACATGGAGACTCTGGGAGATGGGGAGGGCTGAGGGACAGGCTCAAGCTCTGAGCCTGGGTTTCCTGGGCCCTGTGGGTCAGAAATTAGAGGCCTCCTGCGTGGAGCAATATAGGAGTCCTGGCTCTAGGCTGCCCTGGGCTTGAATGGAATACCAACGATGGCTTTGGGCATTTAACCTCTCTGAGCACAGTTGGCACATCTGTAAAACGAGGGTCATCACACCTTCCTCGTAGGCTGGCCTGAAGTGTGCATCCACCCGGCACCTCACACAGCACCGGGCATGCCACTTGTCTCCTAGATGGCCAGGCAGAGGTGGGTGACAAGGAGAGAAGAGAGAAGCCCCAAGTTCAAGGGAAGGTGGCAGGAGTCCTGGTCTCCCTAACTCTGACCTCTGTGTCCAAATGGTTACTTATCTGACGGTCTTTAAACCTTCAGAAGTGTCCAATCATCAAAGGGGGAGGGGTGTGAGGGCCCACAGCTCAAAGGTTAAGAAAGGACTCCACTAATTAAGGACCACCTGAAATTTACAGTCAGAAACCTAGACACTGCTCTCCACATCCCCTTCCCCCAAAGGTATGGCTGCAAAAGAGACCAAGGGACAAATGCTTGTTCACTGTCCTCCAAGAGCTACTAAAAACACTGAGCCCCACCCTACCAGGTACTCACTCTCCTTTTGCCCACTTCGTCAGCACCTGCTCTCATATAAAACTCTAGGTAAGTTCAATGTCCTTAATTTTTTAAAATGTGCATTAGAGTTGTTCTTAACAGGAATCTAGCCTGGGCTCTGCCACTGTGTGACTTTAGGCAAGTTCCTTCACCTCTCTGTGCCATGGGGCCCTCATTTTTACTAGGTGGATGAACTAGACCTAGGTTCTAACCTCAAGTTCCATGGATGGATTTTAGATATGCATGAACCCCTTTAAAAATTGGGTAACGCTGGTTGCATCCCTGAAGGGAACTAGGTGGCTGAGGGCCACTTGTAGAAAGGAAACCTTACGGTTGTACTGTATTCCCCTTTGCATCTTTTGAATTTTGAACCAAAGGAATATATTACCTATTCAATATAAGTACATAAAATTAAAAAGGAAAGAAAATGTATGCAAGTCCATGTGTGTGGGGGGCACCTGTACTTTCTGAGGAAGTATCCATCATTTTCACCAAATTTTTCTAAGGTCAGAGGACCCCAGAAAGGTTTAAAAAGCATTTCACCTGATGCCCTTAAGGGTCATTCCCTGTCCCAATTTCCTGGATTTGACAAAGTATGAGAAAACAAAAGTGAATTTCAGTCCTCGTTACATCAATAGCCTGGGCTGGATGAATGTGAGAATGAACCGTCAAAGCACATTTAAAAACATGTGTTCACGCCCATGTGAGCAGAGCGAGTTCAGATGTGAATGCTAGACTTGACATGGTGAGCTGTCCTCACTGGTGGATCTCCCATTTTGCAACCTTCAGAGATCAAGGTCAAAAAATGTTGACTGTTGAATTAAGTCCTCTTTGCCTGTGCCCACTCAGAGAAGCATCAGGCTTAGGTTAGCTGCACAAACGATGCCTATAAATAAAAGCAATATGCATTTTTAAATGTTGGCCACTTTGGCTCGGAGTGGGAAGAGAATGAGAAGGAGGAAATAGAGGTGGGGAGATCCAGGGTGAACTGCAGATGAAGGAAGACTAGCTCATCAGAGATCTCCATCTGAATCTCTGAAACCCACAAGAATCTTCCTGTACTGGAGAGGAAATTGCTTCCTGGGTGTGCAATGTGGAAAGTGTCAGGGTAGGGGAAATCTAGCTGAGGGATCAAAGCAAGACTGGTTAAGGCAACCAAACTAGCAGCGGAATGGGTCAGCGCAAAGAGAAAGGTCACACAGTTCCAAAAACAAAGAAGGGGGAGCTGCCATTTCACAACGGCTCCTGGTACTGGTAAACTTTAATTAACTGCACCATTATAATTCACTTCCACTCAACCCATGCTCTCCCTCTTACCCCCTCCCTCCTTCCTTTCCCCCAGGTCTCATCAAGGCAGGTTTCCTTAGTGGAACCTAACTGGCCGCCTGTGCTGGATGCTTCATCATTACAGCTCTGCCTCTCCTGCACCCAGCAACAAGAGGGAGCAAACTACAGTTCTCAGCTCTTCATGACAGGCCCCTTTCCTACCTATGTGCACTAAATCGAGGATCCCATAATCCTAAAAGTTCCTGAAAGTAATACAAGAGCGATGAAGAGGCAGCGGAAGGCCAGCAGGAGCGGATGCGCACGCAGAGGCAGGTGACGGGGCCAACTCCCACTTGGATCCACCGGACGGTACTCAGCGGGTTCGCACCTGGACCGGTCATCCACACGTCCAAGTCGGCGTGTGCAGCTCAATGCTGTGGCTGCACCCGCCATGCCTTCATTCACTGGTGGTTAAGTTACACCCGTGACGCTCTATCCCTGTATTCTCAGGCTGCTGAGCTTCACCCATTTTATGGGTGTGTGCGGTGGGCGTGGGGGTTGGGAGCACCTCAGAGGATCTTCCAGGTGAAACACGCTTGGTTTTTATTAATGAGCTGATGAGAAAAGCCAACCCGGACCTTGAAGTGAAATGTGTGATTGGTGGCCAGGCGAGAATAGGTTTTAGTATAACTCTTCCTACAGTCTGCTGTGCATTGTCACCCCCAAGTTAATTACCCCTGAGGATGAAAATAGGTTCCATGACTCATAAGCACCAATACAACACTTGGCAGCAGATGAAAATGCAAGGACACATTTGCAGGAAGCTGACACGCACATCTATTTATATGTGGGGAGATTCTTGATGAGGTGAGACAGGTACCTCCCGGGTACCAGGATTAAGAGGCTGCAGCAGATACGCCAACTGCCATTTATTCACACCTCCAAACACACACACACGCACACGCACACGCACACAAACACAGAGTCATGGTTTCCACTACTTCAGTGATGGTGGCGGCAAAGCAGGAACAGAAACTGAAAGCATGTTGTTAACAGCAAGTCTGAACACCAACCCAACCTCCACCTCGGTGTTCTGGGCTAACCAGTGACTTGTTTTTCCCCAAACTCACCTGCTCCCTTATTCGCTATTCCTCTGGCCTTGTGCGGACAGTCCTGGCCCAGTTTGCCTCCACCAGGAATGGGGTGTGGCCAGGAATGGATTTCTGATAGGATCTGGGGTTGTGTTTTGCTTCCTCCCTCCCTATTTCCTACTCCCCTTCCATTTGCCTCCCAGGAAAGTACAAGGTTCAAACCAGGTTTGTTTGCCTTCCCTCAGAGCTCTGGGAGGGCTCCAGAGCCCTAAAGGACATTCCAGTCCCATCCCCATCCCTCTGTACCTCACAAATGCCACCAAAAAGTCAACTAGATGAATAATCGCATTTCTTCACCAGTGGGGACGGGTTCTATTTGGTGTCATAAGCGATTGTTCCCCCATGGTTTGGGACTCTCTCTTCCCCACTCTCCACAACCAGCTAAGTGTCCTGCCTTTTGAAATGATTATCAAAAAGGAAGGGAAAGAAAAAAACATCATGAATGAGGTGAAACTTCTCCTCCGATGCATGAACTGGAAGCTGCTGGGAACTCAGTCCTGAGAACATGGATTTGTTTCCCACTTCCCACACCCCTCCTGCCTCCACTGCTGGCTCCCAGCTCTGTGACATGTTTGCTTTAAATGTGCAATAACAGTGATTTTTGCCACATCTAGGAGGCAAAGCACCCCGGTTTTGTTCTGTTTCCCCCACCCCACTTGCATTAAGTCACAGCTGCACTGGGTATCAGCATATACTCAGGGCCACAGGGAAAGGCACCAAAAAAGCATTTCTGACGATGCTATTTGCAGCTGGGGTGCGCGTCAGGGGAAAACAGAGATGCTGAAGAGTAAACAGAAATCGCTTAGTCAGCAACTGTCCTGCCCCAGAGAGGTGAGTGTAAATAGTCTGGTACTGAAGGGGAGGGGCAGTCAGCCAGCACAGGGCCTTCTACAGATGCCACCTCTGAGGGCTTTCAAAGGCACCAGCATTTGTGTTCTGTGGTGGAAGTAGGGACGGTGTCCCCCATGTTGGAGCTGTGTGGTCTTAGCCCTAGAAAAACACACTTGCTGACTCGGGGCAGAATTAATATCAATTGAATTTATTACAAGTTACTAAGCTCCAAGGCACATTACAGTGTTCTGTTAACTACAGAAATGTATAAAGGACAAACAGAGCAGATTCTCCATGTCTAGCATTTCGCTCTACTGTTCAAAAGCATCCGTGCATCAATAAAGCAAAAACAAAACAACACGTGAAGATCCAACACATTCAGGTCAGTAGAAACAAACCAAAACATTTTCCCTCACAAACTTGCAACAAAAAACACCCACCCCCCCAACACCCCCCTTACCATTTTGCAAAGGAAACAAAAACAAAACAAAATAAAGTGAAGACTTCAACACTTGGGGCTGTTCAGAAATGAAGCTCTCACCATTTTATAGCATCATTTTTTTTTTTTTTAGGCAGCAACACTGGCCTTGGCAAAAAAAAAGTCATTTTCTTTTGTGTTTTTCTTCCTTTCAGTGAGTGCATAACAATTACAAAAATACACACCAGCAGCAGTCGTTGCTAAAGGCTATTAATTCTGTACCTAGGCAAACACTCTGCCACCAATAAATGCTAACGAATATGATGCAAATGACCGAACCAATATTATACTGCTTAACACAAACCAGCTTATCCTTCAAATGAAGAAGTTACATACCTTTGTTTCAAAATATAGAAACATACGACGAAAATAATGTCTATACATAAGACTAACTTTTTGCAGTTTGTTATATTCACAATTCTACATCTTGGGAGTGAGGGAAGAGAGGGTCGATGTGGGTGGGGGAGGGGCCCTCTGGACGGGAGAGGAGCTGGTCTGGGGCTAAGGAAGTGGCTGTCTTGTGGTTCAAGGGTCTCTCTCCTTTTTCACTTTAACATCCCCAGCTAAGATCGTCGCGATTTCGCCCTGCATGAAGGCCCAAGGTACATTCGACCCAACCAGGGGGCATTTCTCTCCGCTGGGGCAGTACACCTCGCCGGTCGCCCCCTGGGCCTTGATACTCTCTCTAGAGCAAGGGAAGCAGAATTTGTGGCTGGGAACAGAGGGGCACTGAACGAAATGCGTGTCCTCCAAACGTTCGTGGCAAATGGTACAGCAGAGGGGCCCGCTGTTGGCCATAGGGGAATCCGGAATGTTTTGGGGGTGCACTTGGTCCATGCCCGGGTGGGTGCTAGGCGGCGGGGGCGCCACCTGTAAATTCAGGTCCCCGTTCCGTGATGCCAAGCGGCGCTGCCCGGGTACGGAGGCCGGCGACACTGGGCTGCTGCTGTTGCGCCGTGCGGACGCAGTGGTGGAGTGCACAGAACTGCCATCCTTAGGCGAGTGCGCCGTGCCCAGTGTGTCTGCCACCGACATGAGGGCGGCCATGGGCGACGGGCCGTTCTGAGGGGCTGACTCGGGCGGGGTGGTCCGGTTGGAATGGGGTCCCAGGGGTGGGGGCGGCGGAGGCGGACCCCCTGCCGCATGCCCCGGCGCCGCAAAGCCCCCGGCCGACATGGTGAGCTTTAGTGCCTCGCTCTGGTTCGCCATCCACTGCTGCCTCTGCTGCTCCTCGCCCAGCTTCAGCGCGCCCTCGGCGGAGTCCGGGGGCTCGGGGGACGCCTTCCTCTTGCGCAGGCTGGCAGCTGCGCCCCGGCCCGAGGGGGCGGCGGGCGGCAGGGCCCCGGTCCCCGGAGGCGCGCTAGGGGCGCGGCTTAGACTCACCAGAGCCGTGGGCAGCATGGGGCAGCTGGCGTCCAGGTAGGGCTGGGGCAGCATGTCGGCGCCGGGCACGCCCTCCTTGAAGAAGCGCACGGCCTCGGGCAGCAGGTCTCCAAGTAGGCGCCAGTCCCCGGAGCCGTGTTTCTTCTCATACTCCAGATACTTGAAGCCGGAGGAGAGACCCCGACCGAAGTCTTTCATACAGTCCTGGTACATCTGCTTGGCCACACCAGATGCGCTGGAATACACGTTGCCTGAGCCCGTGGGGTACTCAATAAACAGCTTCAACTCGTAGTCCATACCAGGCTTGGAGACGGCGTCGAAGGCGAAGACGCGGCCCAGCAGCGAGTGGTCCTTCTTAAAACGCACCTCGTAAGGCGTGCAGCCGGCCAGCGTGAGCAGCGTGTCGCGGACCATCTTGGGCTTGTTGGCCCACTCCTCCGCGCGGTTGCGTAGGCTCTCACTCAGCTCAGCCAGGGCCTCGGCGTTACGCTGCTTCTCCTTCAGCTCGCGCTCCTGGTCAGTGCTCGACACGGAGCCGGGCCTTTTGCCACCAGCACCCCCGCCCACCTCGGCCACCGACGACGAGGTCGAAGATGACGCGGAGGACGACGCGGCCGATACGCCTGGGCCGCCCCCGAGACAAGCTGGGCCCCCGGGGGCCCCGGGGGGCGCGGGCGTCGGGGGCCCACGGCTGCCCAGACCATGAGGCGGCGGTGGGGGCAGCACGGGGGCGCTGGCCGGGCCGTTAAGCAGCGTCTGCGGCAGCAGGTTAGGGGGCACGGTAAGCTGGGGGCCTCCGCCACCCCCCGGGTTGGGCAGCCCTGTCACTAGTCCACCATGCGTCCCGCGCCGAGACGCCACCGACGCCGCCGCTGAAGACGAGTTGGGGCTCTGGCGGTTCAGCTCCGGGGGTCCCTCCTCCGGTGTGGGCTTGGGGAAGCCGTTGGGGCCCCCCAGACCGTTGGGCAGCCGCGCGGAGTGGCTGCTGCTTCCCAGGCTCACCGGTGGTGGAGGATATTCGAAGCGGCTGCGCTGTTCCACCGCGGCGGCGGCGGCGGCGGCAGCAGCAGCGGCTGCGCTCAGACCATAGCGCTCCAGGCCGGACGGGGCCGCCAGCACCGCAGGCTTGGTGGAACCATCGACGTGGTTGAGCTGTTGTTGCTGCTGTTGCTGCTGCTGTGCGGCGGCCGCCGCTGCCGCCGCCGCCGCCGCCGCCTCCTTAGCCGACAGGGCCACCGTCTTGACCCCGACGGGCGGCGGCGGCCCGGGGGAGCGGCCGTCCTGGAAGCAGCCGTGCGCCCGCTTCAGCTGACGCGCGGTCTCGATCACAAACTCGATGCGATCCGCGCCCTCGTAGTTGACGCAACCGCGGCATACGGGTTCTGAGAAGTCCCAGATCATGGCCCAGGGCATGCGGGGCAGGTCGCACAGGTAGCAAGATTGTCTCCGGGACGAGGACACCTGCGCCGCCGACATGATGCCGGCCCTCAGTAAGGTAGGCCCCCGCCCCGTCTGTCTCCGCGGCGCTTTCTCCTCCCGGAGGGCTGGCCGGCTGGGGAGGGAGTACGGCTGCGGGGGAAGGAGGGGGGGCGAGAAAGTTCTGCCCCAGGGGCTGGAGGAAGCGCGAGTCTCCACCGCCCGCGCAGCGCCTCGCTGCGGGGGCTCCACCGCCCGGGCAGCGGACGAATTCAGCCCGCTCCTCGCCCCCACCTCCTACTGCGGCTGTTTCGTCTGGAGGGGAGCTCAGGCGCCTTCTTCCTGGTGTCGCAGACCCGGGCTGGAAGCTCCGGGCCCGGGGGGAGGGGGCGAGGGTGCCGGGTGCTGGCCGCCGTTGGTTCTTGGCCCCCTCCCCGGAATGGCTGGTGCCTGGAAGCTCGAAAGAGGTTGTCTCTTCCTCTCCCCTGGGGGGGACCCCCTACGACCTGCGTCCTCTCCCCGCCAGGCTCTCTGGGACGAAGGGTAGAGGGTTCAGTGCCACCCGGTGCCCGAGTCCAATCTTGCTGAAGTCGCTGCTTCCCCGGAGGACCGGGGGAGGGGTTGGCAGCCGAGAGAGGAGCTTCTCCCCTCTCAGCGTCGGCCGTTCCGCTGGCGTTAGCTGGGTTTGCACGGCCGGAGGGAGCCGCCGCGGCCACTGCTTCCAGGACGCACGAGAGCAGAGGAGAGGAGCGCACGCACGCAGGCTCCCGCCGCCCCCAGGCCTGGCGGGCGCCCGGGCCCCCGCGGCTGGCGGCGCTCACGTTGGCTGTAGGGCGCTCGCGCGGCGCCTCGACCCGGGTCGCATCCCTTCCCGCTCGCACTCGCCCGGAATGTGGGGTTGTGATTGTTACTCTACGTTCCGGAGGCGCGGCTCGGCGCTCCCGCTCGCGCTGCGGCTCGCGCTGTCCCGGGCTCGGCCGCGCGGGATGCCGCCCAGGCGGAGCGCTGACGTCACCGCCATGCTCTGCACCAGTCCTCCCCCCTCCCCTTTACACTTCCTCTGTGGAGCCCACTTGTTGCTCGGGAAAAGCGCATGCGCGGCAGGGCGCCCAGATTCCTCCCAGTCGGCCCCTCCTCCGCGCCTCCGCCCTCCCCTCCCCCTTCGCTGTGTGTGTACAACAGCTGAGGCCCAGCGAGCTAATGCTGGAAGACCAGGGTTGGGGGTGGAAATTAAACAGACTATGACCTTTCCTTTCTCCGCCCGGCTTTCCCAAGTTAAAACGCGTTTGAAAACCACAAGCGTCGTTTCCGATCCCGCTCCCCACCCCACTCCGAGCAGTGAATTTAAATGTCCTGTTTCAAGATTTTCGCTGTGAATTTCATAAGGGTATTACCCATTACATCTGCAATCAAACCTCCCTCCCACCCCCCCGGTATGAACGTCACATTCATTGCTACCACTGATGCCGAAGCACCTGCAAAATTAGCTGTTTTCCAGTCTTTCAGAAACTGCCTTTTCGCTTTGTTTTTGTGCCCTGGTCTCGGAACCTGAGCTTCAGCGACGGAGCTAAATGAATTCAGGGTGAGATACCCCTCCCCCAAGCCGTACTCTAAAAATTTTGGCTGAATGTCTAAAGAAGCTATGAGCACCCGGAGGCCTTTAAGGAAAACAGTCTACTGGCTGCGCACAGCTGCATTTGGGGGCAGGGAGGGGGAGGTGCTGGAGAGACCAAACAGGTGAGTGGTTTCTTCGGGATTGATAAAAGAAAGTGGGGGCAGCATTTAATAATGTTGATATATCTTTGTAAAGCACAGCCACAGTTTTCAAAGTTCTTTCTTGTGTGCTGTGATTTCATCCCATAGTGCCCCAGATGGCTGAGCAAGGCCCTGCTTTCTTTTCCGTTACAAGATCACCTCTCGTCATTAGTGTTTATTGCAGAACAAATATGTTGGTCAAAGGGCTAGTTGGGGCATTTCAACTGATTCTTCCAAGTATTGGGCCTGCTTTTTTTTTTTTTTTTTCCATGAAGATTGAGCTAATCCTGGGCGAGGCTGGAGAGGGGTGGCAGTATAATGGAATTTCAGGTTCTGGAGCCTGGCACACTAGGTTGGAATTTCCTCTCTGTCACTTACTGGCTTTGTGACCTCGAGCTAGTTGCTTACCCTAACATGACCTCTGTTTTCCACCTGTAAAATGGGATCAGAGCTCCCAACTTATTAGGACTGTTTGAGATTCCATTTTGTTTCTCGTTGTAACAGGAGGCAACTCACTGAGACTTGCTGTGGGCCAGGCACTGCTAGGTGGTTTACTTGCATCATCATTAAACTCAGTATTATCTGCAAGGTAGATTCTATTATTAACTCTGATTTACAAGCTCAGAAAACAAGGAGGTTAAATAACTTGCCCAGGGTCACACAGCCATTAGAGACAGAACTGGGATCTGAATCTAGTAAGTCTGCTTTGAATGGTGCCTTGACAAGCTTAAGTTCTCAGAGGTGGTTTGGGGTGCTCAAATTTTCCATCAGCGCCCCCCATTTGTTACAATACATACAATCTCACGTAAAGTGCTATGCAATTACATCTTCATAACCAACCCCGATGCTCCCCTTCCAAACAGATTGTGCCATTAGATTTTTCCATATACAGAAGTTGTGGATCTGCCACTGCCACAGACTGTAGTATAAATGCGCCGTACAGTGTGTAGAACACAGTGTCAGGTTCACAGGAAGCCATCGGTAAGGGTTGGTTATTATTAGTGTTGATATTAATGTTGACACTATTGCTGGTTAACGTGTGGAAGTACTTTCCAAGTTGCATAGAATGTAAGGATCCCTACTCATCACTACTATTACTACTAATTATAATAAAGTTCAGTTGAAGCAACAAGAAGTGTTTGTTTTATTTATTTAGTTGCACCGGTCTATATTTGCAGCATGCGGGCTACATAGTTGTGGCATGCAAACTCCCAGTTGCAGCGTGCATGTGGGATCTAGGTCCCAGACCGGGGATCGAACCCAGGCCCCCTGCATTAGGAGTGTGGAGTCTTCTCCACTGCACCACCAGGGAGGTAAGTCCCAAGAAGTATTTATTTTTATTTTGACACTTGACCTTCAGAACCTGTTTTCCGCATCCAGCCCTCCCCAGCACCCCTATTTCCCACTCATTCTGGGGCCCTAGGTGCGAAAGAAGGTGAGTTTTTAAGGATAGGGAGAAAGGGGGAAGGAAGAGCCCTAGGGAGCCCCTCTTTCATCTCAAAGCAGCCAGATTTCAGTTTTTGCAAAACAGTGAGCTCACTGTGCACTCCCCAACAATAATAAACTTTATCTGGCCGGCTGGCTCCCGGCAGTGATTCCTCTGTAAAGAGCTGCTGGGAGCATTGCCTCACCCTCCCAGACGTCAACCCTCCCCACACCACAGCTACCCTGGAGTGAGTCAAAACATAGGGCTAGGAAATGGAGTGACATTCCCACCAGCCTGGGGCTTGAGGCTGCTCAGCTCTGGCTTGGCTGGTTAATGTTTCTTTATATTAATATTTATTCAGTCTGTCCCTTTATTAAACCAGAAATACTGAAGAAAGCAACTTAGCCCCAACCCTCTAGCCAGGCTGCTAGAGAAAGCAAGTCGGATTCTGTGTCATAGTGTTATATTTGGTATGCACACACATATGTCTCCATCTCCTTGTCTGTCTCTTGTCTTTGCTGTTACTAAAGGAGATATATATATATACACACACACATACATGCTGGGTGTCTTCAGACACACAGTTAGAAATAAACATGCATTTAAACAAACTTCCATTACAGTCTCATAATCCTTTAATTTAAAAGGCATAGCTCTCTGGATATCCTTCCCCCTCAAAGAATCACCATCACTTGTGGTGATAAATTTCTTCTTAAGTGCTTGTCTGAGATGGCTCCGTTTGGGGACGTGTCAGGGATTGTGAGAGGCAAGAACACCAATATTTAGGAGATAAATTTCCCTTGGTGAATTCCATGTGACAATACTGCGTCCACAATGGGAAGTAACTGAGCAAGGTGGGGGGGGAGGGGGGCTTCAACCTAAGACACCAGGTGGAGAGACCCACAGATGGGACTGAACGCTGGCGGTGGGGTCTGGGGACTGGCAGAGTCAGGGATCAATCTGGCGCAGGGGGAATGCCTGCAATCTTCCCAAAGTTCCTTCCAACAGTTGCTCTCTCCACCCCCCACTCAGCTTGCCATCTGAGCTGGCATTCTCGGAGGACCCAGCTTTAAACTGGAGCAAAAGGTCAGCTCTCCACTTGGCCTTTCCGGAGGCCACAGCCCAGCGTTAGGGGTGAGAAGGTTGCAGCGGGCTCACGCACCTCGAAACTCCCTGCAGTCTCCCTCCTGTCCTCCTCCCTCCCCGCCCCCGCCGGTTTGTGGCAGAGATGGGGTGGGGGGGGGAACTGCCCTGGCATCCTGCAGCCAGCTGGCTCGGCCTTCGAGGAGGCCAGGCTTGAACCTCGCCTCACCCCACTGCAACGTGTGGGCCAAGCTCTCAGGCAGGAGAAAGGCCTTTTTTGGTAACGCTCAAGCCCGCAGTAAGCAGGACCCGGTTCTTCGGCCCGCTAGAGACGCCTCGAAGTAGATGAAAACAAACGTGTGGGCTGGGCCCTCCTCTGGCCTCTGCCAGGGCCCCCATCCCCACGCCAGGAACCCCCCGGGCGCTGTGGGCGTGGAGGAATCAAGTCAGCACTGTGATTTACACATTTACTCCCAGGCCGCTTCCGTGGCGGAAGTATTTGCCTTTTCCTAAAGGATTAATTCTGGTATTAAAAAAAAAAAGGATTAATTTAGGCCAGGGCATACGGTTACGCAAGAGCCACTAGACCGTGAAATCCCAGGAACAACGTGATTCGCTAAGAACCCCCGGGGAGGGGAGGCTGCGCCGCCCGCCAGGACCTGCCCAGCCTGGGGCGCGCGGGCAGCCGGGCGCTCCGTGCAAAATTGGGTGGAAGGGAAAGGAGGACGTAGCGGTTGGTGCTGGCACAGCGGCCGCTGCGAGCGATCAGATCTCCGACTGCTTTCTTCCTGAAGGGGCGGGGAGCAGGGAAGAGAAGAAAGGCGGGGGGAGTCGCGTCTGGTTCCTGCTTTGGCCGCTTCCTCTCCTAGCCAGCGTGCCAGGGCACGGGGGAGCCCAGCGCTGTCCTCAGCAAAAGCCGGTGTGTTTTTTCAAGTTCAAAAGTAAAGGAACCCTGGAATGAGTCTCCCAGGGAGCAGGCCTAGCGGGAAAAAAGGGGAAGCGCCAGACAGGGGTGCTATTCACCGACCCGTTTGGGTTGAAACAAACACCCACACCCCAAGAAGTGGGGTAGTCGGGAAGGACTTGGAGGGCGAGAGTAGGCGGAGAGGCTGGCGGGTGGCCGTCAAGGCCACAGGTGCTCACACCCTCAGACCCTCCCGCCCCACCCCGCGTGCGTCTGGGCCTCAGCAGAGAGCCAGAGTACCAGCGGGTTCCTACCGGCCCCGCACCAGAGCTGGGGATTTCCACCGCCCGGCTTCGGAGACCCGTCGCCGCCGGCGCTTTCCTGCTGGGGCCGCCAGAAGGCGGGGCCTCGGAGCGGGAAGCCCTCCCTGCTGCCTCACTGTCCCTCGGTCAAGTCAGGTACAGGCGGGTAGCCATCACTGCTGTCCCTGGTTGGGGCGGATGGGCCAGAATCGCCAAGTATTTTGACTTGCCTTTCTTAGCTGGGCGGTTCAACTCGAAACCCAGGAGACGGAGGAAAAGAGGGCGCTTAGCATTGAGTACATATTTACATTATGTTGTTCAGCTTGGACTTGGCCGACCCTAAATAGCTGTGTGACCTTGAGCAAATCACTTGGACTTCTATTTCTTAATCTGTAAAATGGGAATAATTGCACTGCCTCATTGGTCTGTGTGGAAGATAAATATTATAATGTATTCAATAGAATGGAAGCGATTGTGAACAATATAATGACCAACATTTGTCTAGAGCTCCGAAGGGCATTCCCAGACATTATCTCACCAATCTGCACACCAGCCCTGTGAGGTAGGTGTTACTTTCATCACCCTCCTGTATAGGTGAGGAAAGCAGGTCCAGAGCTAGTCTGGAATTGTTGGAAACCAAGTTCTCTGGCTCTAAACTCAGCGTTCCTTCTTCTGTTCCACGGTGCTAGCCTTTTGGGGGGTGGGAGTGGAGGTGGGGGGTGTCCTAGCTGTCTGTAAGGAACTACAAGAAAGTAAAACTCCCACAGGAGTGGCAAGTGAAGAATGCCACTACTGTCCTACTAGATGTGAGATTATGCATAAATTAGCACCAGTTTGGGGGGAGTTAAAATCAGTCACCATTCAGCTTTGAGCAAAATTGTGTAGCTATGATTCCCTGGCATCCCCTGAGACCTTCCTGGGTTTTCTATACCCTGGCCTTAGGTGGAGGTGATGGAGGAAAATCTGAAGCTCTAGAACATAGCAAAGCATCTAGGAACTTACTGAGTTACCCTTACTGAGGATAGCTACGTTTTGGAGGACCCCAGGCTGCATGATGAAAGGGAAGGAAGGAAGTGGAGAAGGTGCACTTTATGGTGGAAGTAGCCTCTTTCCAAAACCACAGATCACATCACACAAGTAACAAACTTCAGTTCTCAACGAATTCAGGTCCTACTGACTATGCACTCACACAATAGGTACCGTCCTGCACTTGGGCTGGGGGCCACCTGACTATGGCAGACTACCCCTCAAAGCACTTCTAGCCCAGGAGAGGCATATACCCTGACAGTCAAGCCTGGCCTAGGTATCGCTGGAGCCAGAAATCAAGGGAATAAGGTAGACCTCAACCCTGACCTATCTGGAGGACCACCATCTAGATAACCTGAACTTCCCTCTCTGGCCAGACCCGGAGGATCCACGCCTGATGTGTCCCTATGAGTGTGAAGCTATTCTCATCACATTTTGTTTCAAAGCTGAAACTTGGGTGCCAGATGGCCTGGTGGGTTTCCATTTCCCAGCTCCTAATCTTGTGCCCTTCTGTTTGCCATTCATTAGGTTATTCAACTATTTAATTAGAGAGCACTTTCTCTCTCAGTCATAGGGATCTAATGATGAACCAAGCCAGATTGGCTCCAGCCCAGAATCTAGAAGCTTCCATTTCCTCCTAGGTGTCCTCGTTTCCTGAAGCAATAGCCCCAAAGCCATCAGAAACAGTGTTCGTACAACACTCCCACCAGCCACATGACTGACTTAGAGCAATCTGCTTATTCTCTCTGAGCCTCAGTTTCCTCACCTGTCAAGTGTTGATATTAAAACCTGTTTTCCTTACTTCAGGGGCTTGCAGTGAAAATCTGTATGTTAATACCTAGGGGTGTAGAAAGGCAAGTGATTGTCAGGAGTCTCCTTTCCAGCGTTAAGCCTTTCTAGGTAAAATAGCTGGAAAAATGGAGGGCTGATCCACACTCTTCCTCGTGCCTTTAGTGGGTTTCCTCCCGGCCAGCCCAGCATCTCTGTTTTTCTGGGCTGAGGACAATCAAACAAATAGTGACTGCCTCTGGACCTAAGAGCCAGAGGGAGACAATAGCAAGGTAGGCTGTCTACTCCTCTCTCCTAGACGGACGAGGACGTCCCATCCCCGTCCCGCAGCAGTTGGATTTATTCGGGGCTTTTACTGTTCTGTTTTGGTCAATTTGGAATGAAAAGAGGCAATGACCTCTTCTTTAAAAAACAGAACTAGGCAGGAAGTGTGCTGGGCCTGAGTGGCAGGGACTAAGGGTGTAATTACAGGTTTTTTTGTTCAGCATTTTCATGTAATTAAATCCAAAGGAAAGCGAGCCTGGCGAGGCTGCTTGGATGCAGGGAAGACAAGAGAGGTGTGTGTGTGGGACGGGTAGAAGAGGCAGGTGAGAAAAGGGTTTGCTTTTCAGGCTGAGAAGAAGCGGGTTTCTCGCCTTTATTAATATTTTTACACTCCTTTTCCAAAAGGTAGCCGATTATTCATCTTTTATTCGGTGCCACTGCACTCTCCTCGGTGATATTTCCCAGCCGCGCGCAGCTTTCTCGGCACTGATTTCCCTTCAACCGTAGACTCTCCCCCTCCCCACTTTTTCATATCGCCGCTTTCTGCCTGGTTGCCCACACAATAAACCCACGGCAAAATCCACAGCTAGTGTTCTTGCCTACGGAGTTTCCATACCAGCGACCTCTGACGCCGCGAAATAGTCCCTCCTTTTGTTTTGAACATCTTCTGGCTTTCCCTGTGCAGCTTTACGGTACTTCGACCACCACCGCCCCACCCAACCTTCCCCGCGGCGGCCTCGGTTTCTCCGGTGAGCCGCTCTCAGTACAGGAGCCCCAGGTGTGCCACGCCGGAGCATCCGAAATGGGTCTGAAGCCTTGAGGCACGCCGGCTCCCCTACCCTCTCCAGCCCCTGCCCGAGCCCTCTGACGTTTCCTGGACGCTGTGAACAAGCAGCAAGAATGGATCCACTCTACTCACATTTTTAAGGCCAGGAAACCTGACCCACCCCAAAACCACGCGCTCCAAAGGAAGGGCAATTGCATTTTCCGGGAGGGCGGGCCTGGAGAGCCCCCTCCTCTCCTCCTCCTCCCGCAGCCCCACCAACAAGGCCCGGAGATTACCGCCCGCCCACCCCTTAACGCCACCTTCACCTACTCTTCCCAAGAACAGATTGTTTATCAGAACGGGCAGCCAAGAACCCTACTCCTGTTTCTGGCCTCTGCCAGACATTAATCACACTTGGGAAAGTCAAGAGCTTGACTGTGTGGGGCGGGGCAGAGGGGGGGGGCGAGTGGGGAGGGTAGTTAAAAGGAAAGACCAATAATTTTGACATTTGACAAACTGACCAAATTGGAGCTACCTTTCCCCTCCTTTATTTTAGAATGTCAGCGCAGAGGACTGAATTATATTCCATTATATTCCATATATTCCATTCCCACTGCCTCTACCCCCAATATTTCCCCTTCTTCATGTTTGATGCTTTAATAGTACTGACTGGCTTTTAATTCTGATTAATATTCTCAGGTGTGTGTGTGTGTGTGTGTGTGTGTGTGTGTGTGTGTGTGTGTGTGTGTGTGTGTTGGGGGCTGGAAAGACACATTCACAAACCTGACCACCTGAGAGATCCCCCCTTTTCATCCTTCCCTTTGAAATGACATCTAGATGGACTGTGGGGGGGATGAAGAGAGGAGGCATGGAAAAAAGGGGAGGGGGAAGCAATTTATGTGCTTTTCTAAGGCAGCTAGTAAAATTCCTAGGGGAGAACAAATGCCAAAATTGACTGTCTTGGTGTGTTTTAGACCAGATCGTCAGGGTGAATCACATCAGGACTTTGCACTGGACCTGCAGCCTGCAAGCCAGGGACGGGCACACAAAACATCCCTGCGGCTGGGAGGTATCCTTCTGAAGGAGGCAAGAGATAGATATTTGCTCTTGCCAGGTTCTTCTCCACCAGGATTTTTTCTCAAATTCATTGCAAGATGGATTTTAAAAAACAGTCTTGATAAAGAAAAACCAGGGGGGCTTCCCTGGTGGCACAGTGGTTGGGAGTCTGCCTGCCAATGCAGGGAACACGGGTTCGAGCCCTGGTCTGGGAGGATCCAACATACCGCGGAGCAACTGAGCCCGTGCGCCACAACTGCTGAGCCCGCATGCCTAGAGCCCGTGCTCCGTAACGGGAGAGGCCACCACAATGAGAGGCCTGTGCACTGCAACGAAGAGTAGCCCTCGCTCGCCGCAACTACAGAAAGCCCGTGAGCAGCAACGAAGATCCAACGCAGCCCCCCCCCAAAAAAAAAACAGGGATAGAAAATGCCCCATAAAACATGGCCCCCAAAGGGAAGGTGCAAAACCCATTTAATCCAAGATATAGATATCTCCACCCTGGATTTTTTTTTCCTTTGCTTTACAACTCTGCAGACATCAGGTTAGCAAAAGGTAATAAATAGTCCTTGCACAGCAAGGTCTGGACTAGTGAAAACAGTTTACTGAAATTAATGGGCCTCGTTTGAACCAAAACCTCCACTTTGGAATTAATGCCAGACATAGTTTTCCTGAACTCTTTCCAACCGCCTAAGCAGCAGACAATTTTCATTCTATTTGTGCTGGAAAATAAAGCCCGGGCCCTTGATCTCAGTGTAGATTATGATTTTAAAAAAAAATATTTAGCACAGTGAACGCTAGGCCAATTTCCAGTTTCTGCTGGTAGAAGCCCTTGTGCTCTGGGCTGTGCTTGACAGAAGTTATCTGGTAAACTTTCCATTGAAAACCATCTCCGAGCTCTCTCCCCATCGGTGGCCTCAGAGCTCTCACCACGACACCCGAGAGATTCAAGGAAAGCTCCAGAAACAGACTCGGTTCTCAATAACAACCCTTTTCCCCAGGGCTCTTGGAAAGGCTGGATCTGAACAACACTGCCTGCATGACCTCAATTCCCCACCCAAAAGGAAGCTCCAAAGCACCCAACCGAACCCCCCACCCCCCGCCGCCCGGGCCCCGGTACTCAGGGTGTCTACAGTTCCGAAGCTGCTTTTATTTTTATTAATGTATTTTTAAGGCTGAAAGGCACACACGCACACACCCCACATAGGTTCACACCCAGTGGTTCTGGCAGGTACAGCGGAGACCCGGTGCCCCGGCTGTCAGTGTCTGATCCCAGCCGGCCCTCCCTCCCCCAATTATTAATAAAAGCCCTGTCATGGGTAGCCGGCGTTCTGGTTTTCATTGTACAGTCTGCACTGGTGACACAGGACATGTGGAAAATTTTGAGAGCACTGCGGTGAATGGCGTGGAGGGGGAGCGTGAGCGGGGGGAGGGGAGCGAGTTACTTTTTAGCTTCCGCTAAGTACTTGGCAGCTCGCCAGACCCGGAGGATTCTGGGAAACGAAAGCCTCCCCAGTATAAACCGCCAGCTTTAAGCAGCCCTGACAGTTATGCTCCTTCCAAACTTGGCAGCCGTTCAAAGTGTTCTTTCATTTGAAATGCTGGAAGCCTGCCATGTGCAATGCAGATTTGCTGTGCCTGTGCGCAGAAGGAACTGATAAATGCCGTTGCGGTTGCCATGGGGACAGGAGGCTATCAGAATGGCCTTGTGATCCGCAGCCTCTCAGCTCGGCAGGCTCTCGCTCTGCCTCCCGCCCCTCCTCCCTCTAGTCAGTGAGATGGTGAAATAAATGTTCTGGAAAAAGATTAACCCTCCCCGCTCCGGTGCCGAAGCCGAAGCGGAGATTAACCCCTAGGCACTTCCCTGGCCTTAAATGCCAACCGGGACCACCGGCCTTGGCACCGTCCTTGGGCGGGTCACCATACTCCCCACCAGCCACCCAAGCAATCCCCTCCCCAAGCCCTGCTTCCCGCTCCCCGGGGGCTCTCACAAAGCTGTGTTTTTAATAGAGCTTTTCAGTAAGCCCAAGTCTAAGTCTTTGAGTCATCACAACCCGGATGTAAACACGGCAGCCCTACATTCTGCACAGTTTGCATGTATTTTATCTTTTTAATAATATTTAGCTGGCAACTTAAAACAGCAAGAATGCCAGATATTTTAGCCAGCAACTTACATCATACAGCATCCATCTTGGGGAGAGTGGCTGCCTGTCCTTTCCTTGTTCTCTCCCTACCCTGAGACCTCAGGAAATCTAGGTCTTTCTGAAGGCACGGTATTGCAGCAACCGAGTCCCTTAGAACCATGGGCTTTAGAATGAGCATGACATCACCCTGGGCAACAACAGAGGATACGTTCCTGTCTGAGACAAGACATCGGGTGATTGGAGGTGAAACAGGTCTTTCATTTACGCTGAGTGTTAGGGTGTGCCTGTCTGGATGGCTGGCCGCTCCCCCTCCCCCCGCCCCCACCCCCCGCCCATTTTGCACAAGCTGCTATTTGAAATACAGTCTGATTCAATGTACAGAAACAAAATAGCACACTCAGATTTGGTACATGTTCAGGTCTATAATGCCAACTCTGCGGGTGGCCTGTTTAATGGGGGGAAAAAATGAAATACTCCATTCCAGCCAAGGCCTGTGGAGGCCAAGGAGGTTTAGCGATTTATTTACATTGAGCAGTATTCCCTCTCAACCCAACTCGCTATTTCCTGAAGGTTTCCTGAACCTAAACCTTCGTTAACATCCCAGGAAGAGAACATATTTTTCCTGTGGCTTTCAATATTTTCTGCTAAATATATTTCAGCACAGTGTTTATCTAGGGTTTCAGCTTTCAGACCTTTATGTACTTTTGACACCTTGAGGCTGTTCCACTGAAAAATGGTATATGTTTATTAAAGAGGACTATGTGCTGGGCGTTAAGGCAGTAGGAATTTCTGTTGGGTCTGTCTATATAATGAAGGCTTCAGGGTAAGATCCAAGTCAGAGGCCTGTTTGGTTTGTGAAGCCCTTTTGACAAAGTGGGCTCCACATAGCTCACTCAGACCCTTGAATACCACAGAAGGTTGAACCAAATGAGGTATTTCTTCATACGTGCATGGCTGACACGGAGGCCGGCCGGCCGGGAGAAAGACGGAAAATGCCCCAGCTTCCTGGGGCTAAGCTGCAGCGTCTTTTAACCCGCCTCTCTCTGGGTGTCTGCTTACGATTGTCATGGCAGTTCTGGCCAGGGCGTTCTGTTTCGCTGGAATTTCCTTACTTTGAGGAGCTCCTTCCAAATAAATATATTAATCAATAAAAACCATCTGCTTCACCTTGCCAGCAGGCGCAGAGCTGGCTGGGTTAGTGCCGAACGTGATTTTTAGGAGCAGTTGGCTCTTGAGATGTTTCCAGGTGGTTTTTGGCTTGGAATTAAACAGGAGTTGGAGGCAATAATCAGGTGATTGCGAAAGTCCCTCTCTCTGCCCCATCGTCACCCCCATACCACCCTCTACTCGGCCCCCACCTTCCCCAGAAAATCCAGGCAGCTGAGTTTTTGGCTCTCACAGCTGCTGAGCTCTGGCAAGCCAAAAGCATATTTTGTGGTGGTGATTTCTTTCTCAGGTTGACCGGCGTGTTTCTGCACTGAGCGCAAGGGCTGTTTCCTGACTATGTGCGTGAATCAGAGGCTGGATTTTTCATCTAGGGCTTCTGATAACAGTTTTAAGCTGGAAGGAACAAAGAAGATCATGATGAACCCCTATCATCAGGGTCCAAAGATAAAGAATCTATCCAAAGAGCCGGCTGCATAGAGCTCAGATGTACGACTTTGCGCTTTAGCCGTGCCCGGAGCAGCCCGTGCCCCAGAAGGTGGTTCCCGCACTCACATTTCAGACACTGTCCCCCACCTTCCTCCCTCCCTCTCTCTCTCTCTCAGTGTCCTTGTGGTGTCTGCTTCTTTGTTGCCTTCAAAAGTTCTTCCTTTTTTCAACCTTCCTCTCCCAAATGGGAGGATCCGAAAAAGCCATTTTGGGGCCCTTGAATGTCTTTCCAGATGGAGGCATGCCCTGAGATTCAAAACAGCCTAGACACTATCCGGTTCTGCCCATTACAGCAAGATGACGAGAGAGGGGAGTCGGTGGTGTGGCCCCTCAGTCCCAGGGCCTGAGGAGCCAGCTTCCCAGAAGTCCATGGATTAGGAAGGTCTGCTTCAGGGGCTGCCAGGGAACAACTCCCTTTTGTTTTGCTGGCTAGCATGTGACCAGAATGCTGCCAGCTAATTTTAACCCCACCAAAGTACTTCTGGAAAAAAAATAAAAATACAGCAACAACCAAAAAAATGGTCTTGCCTCTGGAGAGAGAAATGCTGTGTGCTGGATAAAAGCTTTTTCAGCCTGTGTTCCTTCCTGTTTCAGTTTCCAAACTTGCATTATCGGTAACCTGAAAAATGATGAGTTTCACCAAATTCCTGGATATTGCACAAGAGGACAATGAGACTATTTCGGGTGCTGTGAGTGTGTCTGGCACAGACCCTGGAAGCCATTGTTTTCGGGAGGGAGCCGATTTCTGGTTTCCTGGTGCTTTCCTTCTAGGGTCTCAAAGCCCCGAAGGGTACTGGGGGTGGGGGGTGCTCTCCATGGCAACCACGCAGGCTGCACTCTGAAAGGACCTGGATGGGAATTGGGTGGTTAGGCTAGGCGGGGTGGGGGGTGGGGGTGGGGGTGGTGATGGCAGTGGCAGTGGTGGCCTTGGAGGTGTTAAAAGGTAGACGGTAGGGAGTGTTTGAAGTGGGACAGCAGGAGAAGGAAGAAGTGGAGAGAAGGAAGCTTTCACAATAGCTGGGTGGCCCCCCTGGAACATAGGCCACCAGCTCTCCTACTAAATTTCCATATCCGTTTTCAGTACCAGGAATTAATGGAGGACTTCAGGGAGGTTCTCACCGTGGATACTGGGTTCTCAAAGCATTTCCATGGTGGTTAATTGTCGCTGTCCGGCTGGGTGGCCGATGAAGCTGGGGAAAAGATACAGAATCCCAGGAGCCAAGAAAGGAAGAGGTTAGGATAAGATAGAGTGTAGCTCGCAGCTACTGCCGGCTATTCTAAAACCAGGTAGTACCATGGGCTATGCGCTGGGTCTGCAGCGCAGTCCCAGAAGATAATATGGCGGCAAAGAGACGGAGGGGAAAGACCCCAGTTAAGGCTGCAGCACTCCTGGCAACCAGGTCGGCTTGGTGGCATTTGCCCTAACAGCGGCTGAGGGCTTCAGCTGCCTAAAAAGCCATTTGCTCAGGCTTGCCCTGTCTGGCAACTTCTATGCATTTAAAGGATCCTTGCTGGTTTCTGAGGCACCCCCTCTACCCCCGAATCCTCCGGCAGACACCGTCTTCCGAAGACTAGGGAAGCTCCTGGGAGACATTCACCCCATCGTCTGCCTCTAAGCTACTGCTATAACCTTCCCACAGCAGTCAGGATCAGCTGGCAGATCCCTAAATTAAGGTTCTGATTACTCTGTTGTTCCAGAGGCTTGTTTTGAGCAAGATGCTGTGCCTTAATTAAAAAGATGAGCGCTCATGAGTAAGTGAAAATATTTTCGACGCTTCACAAATATGTTTGACTTTCATTTTCTTGCATGTCACAGTCGGGGTGGGGGGGGTCAGGCTGGTCAGCACTTTTATCCATGAGGCCAATAAAAACCTTTCCTGTTAGCTAACAGCTGGCTCTTTGCACAGCAGAATTGTGAAGGGGGTTCGAAGTCCGGAATCTGTTCCTTGGGCGTCTCTGTTTGCAGATTTCCGCCAGCATTCAGGTGTCATTAGGACACATTTCTCATTTACCTTTGCAGCCAGAGATTCCGAAATGTTTCCTAACAGCAGCGCCACAGCTGGAATGCAGCTGCTGCAGGGTGGAGCCAACACAAACTCCTTGTGGGTCAGCCGGGTGAGGGAGGGCAAGGAATCTTGGAAGGTTGGGAAAGTCCTTCTTTCTAAAGCCAGAGCTCAGGAATGAGTGGGGCCTCTGGTGTGAAAGCTTTCCAGATGGGGGAAGGAAGGGTAAGTTTTTGCCCTCTGGGTAGATTCCAAAAAATCGCTTTGGGGAGGCCAACTATTTTGAAACTGCCCTTAAAGCAAACAGCACAAATGTTTATATTGACCTGGAAAACCCTTCCTTTTTCCTTTCCCTACAATCCAAGTCTGTTCCCTTGAATATTAATCAACAGGAACGTTTGCCCAAGCTTTTCTCCTCCCCCACCTCTTTTATTATTATTATTATTATCTTTGGTTCAAAAAACTTTTGGAAGCTTTTGCAGGCTGGAGCTATAGAATGCTTCCAGGAAAATGCATAAGGAGTGTCTGTATTTTGTGTTTCTCTGGAGGGGGCTAACCGTGTTTTTCAGAGAGACTGAGCTGGGGGCAGCCAGGTCTTGTGCAAGAGACCAGCCAAGCAAAAGGGCAGAGGGTACCAGAAAGATCTGTGCACATCCAAAAGCACTGAAACGAAGGTACGGTTTAGCTGGCCCGCCTGTTCTCTTCTTTCAGTCTTTTATTACCGCAGCTGCCTCAATGTCAGTTTGTGCGAGAAGCACCCCATCTCCAGTAGATGACCTGAGAACAGCTGGGTGTCAGGGTTTGAACTTCATTCTCAAGTTAACAGCACTTGTCATTTCTGCCTAAAGAACACTTGGAAATTTAGCTGGAAAGGTGCAGGAGGTCAATACTCACCCAGCAGGCAGGGATCCCACCCAGGCATGGAATGTAATGGGCATAAGGTGTCCTGGGACTCTTGCTGCCAAGGGTGGTGTCAACCTCCAGCCCATGCCAGCACAGCTCCCCTTGGGCCCAGAAACACAAACACAGCTGCATGCATGCACGTCTCGGAAACATCTGTACACAAAACCAGAAAGCGCATACGTGAGGCCCGAGGGCGATGGGGACTCACAGGACCCCTCACTGGTAGTCACAGCTCTTGAAAGCAAAAGTAGCGGGGCTTTCCTGGAAATACACTCCATTTAGGCTGGTTCATGAGAAAAGGAGCAGAAATAGCTCCATAGGAGGGCCGCCCAAAATGAGGGCAGAGCTGCCCCAGCCACTCTCCAGTGCAAAGGCTGCTTCCTCCTGGGTCATCCCCTGTGTCTGTGAGGGCCCAGAGACCTCAGGAGAGGAAGGGGCAAGCAGGGGTCTGCAGTGCTGGAAACTAGAGGACACAGCTTCTGGCTCTCCTCGGCCCATGAGCTTGAAGACTATTTACCAGTAACACTGTCATGGTTCCTGCAATAGAATCTCTTTCCTTTCCGCCCAAGGGACACAGTGACTCCAGAAGGCATCTCACCCCGCAGCGGGTTGGGAAGGTGCTTAACAGCCCAGACTTTGGAATATTAATAACAACGATGATAGGCACAGCTAATATTCATTGGGAGGCTCTTCTGTGTCTGGCATTGTGCTGAGTTTTAATGCATTCTCTATTCTAAGCCACACCTAATGAAGGGGTTCCGTTATTTTCCCCACTGTATAGATAAAGAAAAGGAAGCTCAGAGAGGTTAAGCAACCTGTCCCAGGACACACAGCTAGTAAGTGATGGCTGCAGTTAGAACTCAGGGTTGCCTTACTCTAGAACAGCGGTCCCCTACCTTTTTGGCACCAGGGACTAGTTTCCTGGAAGACAATTTTTCCACGGCCAGAGGGAGGGGTGGGGTGGTGGTTCCGGCGGTAACGTGAGCGATGGGGAGCGGCAGATGAAGCTTCACTTGCTGCCCGCCACTCACCTCCTGCTGTGCGGCCCGGTTCCTAACAGGCCGTGGACCACTACCGGTCCTCGGCCCGGGGGTTGGGGACCCCTGCCTAGAGTCCTTATCAGACAGACCTGAGTTTGAATCGTAAGTTGGCTTTGTGTGATTGTGTGGCCCGAGCCAACCTCCAGGTTCCTTCCCTGTTCCCATAAATTAAACACATCAAATACTGGCAATTTCATGTAATTTAGCCTAAACCTTCTTTATTAGATTGTTGTAAGTATTAAATAAGATAATGTATATAGAGTACTTAGCAGAGTGCCTAGAATATGGTAAACACTCAATGCTACCTTTTAGTAACAATCTCAGAGTCAGTATGTTTGTTCTGTATAGATACATTAATCAAGTTATTCATAGTCTCTGTGGGTTTTCTCAAGCCCTTGGAAGGTCCGGCACATCCCTGTGTGGCACATTGGGCCCCAAGAACAGCTGGACGCAGTGCTGATGAGGGGAGAACTCCCTCTCGTTGCTCCTCTGTGACTGAACTTGTGTCGGGATCCACACGTCTGGAGCACGCATCTGTGTCTTAGCCGTTGATTCCTCTCTTCCATGTTGCCTACTCACGTTCACTTGGGTTCATTAGGGGTTCCAAGGTCTTCAAAATCATTCAAATCTGATTGCTTTACTTTCCTGCTTAAAAATCTTCCAGGTGCCTAACAGAATCAAGACAAACTCCTTAGTTTGGAACGCGAGGCCCCTGGAAAACTGCCTCCCACCCGCCTTTCTGTCTCTTCCTGCCCCGTGCCTTTGCAGGGCTCTTTTCTCTGCCTAGAAAGAATGTTTCCCCTCTTCTTCTTTGAGCAAACTTCTGTGTATCTTTCAAAACCCAACTCAGTTTTTACCTTTCCTGTGAAAGGTAAAAACTTTACCTTTCCTGGTCTCCCACATTTCCCTGCTCTTACTTCAATGACAGTCTGCATGTATCACAAAGAACTGTAGTTATCTGTTCATACAACTCCCCCACTGGGGACTCATGAAGTTCAAGTCTAGGGCTTACCCTTCTTTTCCCAAATCACCTAGAAGGCCCTAAATAAATGCTAATAAATACATACCTTAAGGTAAACTCTTATGACATAATTTTATTGGCAGTAAAATAACATATGAGTGTATCTGTATATTATTTATACCCTCCCTTGTTTCAGCAAGAATTTGAAGTAGATGTGCATATAACAGTCTTTCTTACTCACAAGCAGATGTAGAATAGTGCGTGGTGCGTCCTACAGTAGAAAGAGCTAGGACTTTAGAGTCAAACAGTTCTGGGTTCAGATCCTAACTTGGCCTCTTACTGTGACTTTAAGTCATTGCTTCATCTCTCTTAGCTTCAGTTTTCCCATCTGTAAAATGGAGATAACAGTAATGACCTGTGTGGCAGACATTGTTGATTACCACCCAATAGTCACTCCTGCTTTCTTTCTTCGTGCCCTAAATTTTTTTTTTCAGGAATCCACTCCCTCTTCCTCATGCCCAGGGTGGGAAAGGGGGAAATCCTGATGAGTCTAAACAAATCTTGGTATAATGTTCCCCTTGCCAGTGATTCTTTTTGGGATGGATCTGTGACTCAGTTCTGGTCAATGAGATGTAGGGAGGGATCTTTGAGAGGTTTGTCTAGAGAGTTGTTCTAGGAAATATTCCCCTCCTCTTAAAACATGAGAGAAACAGTGGTCCTTCTGCAGCTGGACGTTATGTCTGGAGTGATGGCTGGGGCCACAGCAGCCATCTTGTTGTGATGAAGGCAACTACTCAGAGACTCAAGCCAACACACTAAAGACGACGGAATGGACTCGTGGAAAGAACTGGGGTCCTGGTGCCACATTCAGCACCTAGAGCCACCCATCTCTGGACTTTTTCCTGAGATCATCAGTTCCTTCACTGTTCAGTGAGGGACCCCGGCTCAATCCAGTAATGTTAAGGTAGCTGTTACTTGCAGGTAGAAGGATTCTAACAGATCAACTTCATGGAGTTATGGTGATGACTAAATAAAATAAAGTTGATAAAGTATCTAACACAGTGCCTGGCACGTTTGGTTCTTAACAAAGATTAAAGACCTTCCTGCTGAGACATTCTGAGGTGAATGCATGAATGACCCCAAAGACGTGGCAGATGGTAACGCAGTAGGGTTTAAAGCAGTGCAGAGGTGGGTGGGTACTGGAATGACAATGAAGATGATGATGAGAGTGAAATTTAAACATTATGTTAGGAAGCGTCCTGACGGAGCTTCTTGGGGCTGTAACTGTGGTTTTCCTTTGTACTTCTGAGGCCTCCTCTTGCTCCGGTCAGGGTTGAACACTGCACAGCACAGGCTTTTCTAATTGTGGGCAGCCGCACTTGTGCAATCGGGGTGGTCCCTGATTACCCTGGGGCATGGAGGCCCTGCTCCGGGATGAAGCCTAGAGTGTAATTTGTAGCTCCAGGAGGAGCCAAGATTCAGAAGCAGAACTAACATACCCACGCCACGTAGAACATGGTCTACCACTGACAAAAGGCACACAACACCCCTCCCTTCAAGAATGTCCAGGGAGGCCCCGCAGACTCCTGCAGCTTGAAAGGCCTGCCTTTGGGGGCCTTGGGGCCGGGCGTCCCACCTAGCTTTTGGCCGGCTAACCAGGCCAGAGTTTTCCTCCACTCCAGTGTGTGGAGTGCTCAGCCACACCAGTGTCTGCCAGACTTATGTCCGCCCGTCTGCGTGGGCGGCCCTGGCAGCAGGGTACGGAGCAGGGTTTGTGCGAGGACACTGTGGCCCCTGCAGCAGGGTTACGGGGGAGGCAGGGTCCCCTCAGGGGCAAGCCAAGAGGGAACCTGGGGGAGGTGGGGAGCAGAAAGCTGCGCACCCAAGGCATCCTCGGCCCCCTTTTCGAAGGCCCTCTTCCCCTTAGAAGCCGGTTCCAGGCCCCCTTTCCCTCCAGCTGCCCTCTGTCTGTTTTCTTCCTGCTGGGCCCCTCCCCTGCCCAGCCAAGTTCAGCACGGCCCTGCTTCCTGGCACTGACATTCATTCTGTCCACCAAATATTTACTTAGACTATTCTATGCAAGATGCCATATTCCTGCTAGTGACTGGGGGGGTGAGAGAGATACAAAGAACAGCAAGATTAGACTAGAAAGGACTAATCCTAGTCCTTAGTCTAGAAAGGACTAGAAAGGACCTCAAAATGGTTTTCACACTTCTCTCGGCCTCAGAACCTTCCCCGACTCCCCCTCACAAAAACCCGAGTATTTAAGAAAGAAAAAAAGCAAGATTGCTGCAGCTGAGTCTGGAGCAGGGCCCCGTCCACTCTGGTCAGAGGCAGACTCCATGGACAGAGTCTGAGAAGTCCTGATCTAGACCAGAGGGGAAACTGAGGCCCAGGGAAGTGATCTCCCTGAGACACACTGCAAGTTAGCGGCTCAGCCAAGTTCAAATTCAGGTGTCTGAGTGCCTGGCCCAGTGCGTTATCCATTGTACTGCCCTACCCCTTGGCACTTGTCTCAAAGATCCACTGGAGAGAAGAGGCAAGTCAACACAGAATAGAATGCATGTGCTACAGGCCAGTTAAAGAGCGATGGTTCCAACACAGGGAGAGAAGCCCTCATGGCAGAGGGGCAGGAGGCCGGGCCTCGATCGAGATGGGCAGGGTTTGCCATGGCAGGGATGTGGTGGGCAGTAGGGTAGTGGGAAAGAGGCAATTCCAGGCCCCAAATAACGTGGTCACCTAAAGCCTGAAGAAAGCCTGGCAGCTCAGAGACCTGGGTTCCAGCCCTGGCTCTGCCATTACAAGCTGGGTGGCCTTGGACCAGTGGCCTCCCCTCCCTGGGTTTGTCTCCTTGCATGTAAAATGGCAGAGGGGTGAGTTGCTTGTCCACTGTGACATGCTTTGATGCTTTCTCCCCTCCCATGAGGCTGGCCCTCCCCTCCCCACCATCACTACCACCGTCACCACCCAGGACACTCGCCAGTGTGTGCCAGGTGGCTGGAATTGACACCAAGAGGAAGTGTCCCTGGGTGCTCCATCAGAGCAGCACGGAGCTGGCAGGCCTGCTCAAGGGGCCCGCCCAGAGCTTTGGAGAACAGTGACAAAACACGAGGAGGCTGGAACCCAGGCAGAACTGGGGCAAGAACCATTCCTCTTCTGGGAAGGGTTCTTTCTAATCCAGTCCTCTCTGAAGGCCCAGGCCTCAGCCAGTGCCCCCCATCGCCACCCCACGCCCCACCACCTTGGAGCAGAAAGGGGAGGTCTCAAGCGTAGCCACTTAGCCCCAAACCTCAGTATTCTTGCTTTTAAAATGAGGTGAAAATAGAGACTTAGTATTTTTTAAAATAATTTTTTTACACATTCTTTTTAAAAAAATTTATTTTATTTTTTTATTTTTGGCTGCGTTGGGTCTTTGTTGCTGCGTGCAGGCTTTCTCTAGTCGTGGCGAGCAGGGTCTACTCTTCGCTGCGGTGCACAGGCTGCTCATTGTGGTGGCTTCTCTTGTTGCAGAGCACGGGCTCTAGGTGCACAGGCTTCAGTAGTTGTGGCACGTGGGCTCAGTAGTTGTGGCGTGTGGGCTCTAGAGCACAGGCCCAGTAGTTGTGGTGCACGGGCTTAGTGGCTCCGTGGCATGTGGGATCTTCCCGGACCAGGGCTCGAACCCGTGTCCCCTGAATTGACAGGCGGATTCTTAACCACTGCGCCACCAGGGAAGCCCAAAACTTAGTGTTCTTATTTGTAAAATTGATCGTGCTTGTCAAGTGCCTAGCACGGTGCCTGGGGTAGGAACCACTCAGTAAATATCAGATCCTATGCATTGCCAGGGGGCTGCCTGCTGGGGACGACCGCACAATCTGAAGGCTCCTGACATTAAATAGGCTGCTTCAAGTAGGGCCCCTGTGTGTGCAACACACGCTCAATCACAGGAGAGGAGAACTGCAAAGGGCACCTGGGGAGGTTGGTGAGAAGCCCGCTAGAAACAATGTGTGTGCGCCGCCTGCTGGCTGGGAGCAAAGGTGCAGGCCTTCAGACTCAGGGTGCCGGGGCCGTGAAGGGGGATCCTTGTTAGCACAGCATGCTGCTGCCTGGTAGATTGAACCCAATAGTCACAGAGCACCCATGAGGTGTCACCCACCTGGCAACGCGCCAGGTTGCTGGAAGGATGACTGACAGTGAATTACAAACAAAATGAGTGACAGGTAAGCTCTGTTTTTGGAGCCAATTAATTTGAGAGTCAACCAGGCATCAGTTCAAGCTCAGAGACCACCCCAGAAACCATCTGTGCTGGATACAGCAGTGAGCAAAATTCCTTGCATCTTGGACTTGTAGTGGTGGAGTGACCTTGGACAGGCCACGTAATCCCTCTGAGCTTCAGTTTCCTCATCTGTAACACTTAAGTCTTCTCTACCCCTTACCCCCATACAAGAGGGTAGGGAACCTAGGTGTGGATCTCAAGGACTCTGTCATCTGGGGGGAGTTGAAAGCCATCACCAACAGCCATGTCTCCCTAAGGAAAACCATCCCTTTGAACCTGGGCTGCGGCTCTGGTGTCACACTCCTGTGGCATGCCAGGCTGCCCAGGTTCTCCCACCCACCAGGTACCCCGGCAGACCCCTGGCTCTAGACCCTTCTGCTCCAGGATAATGATGGGGCCCTAACCTCTAATGAGAGACCATCGGAGTGGATGTGGGAGGATACCGGGATGGCAAGTCCCCACACTGCACGATCCAGGCCACAGCGGGTATTTCTCCTTGTTAACTGGACTGCTTTGCCTCACAGTGTTGCCTGGTGGGGGCCTTTGCCTTCCTGGATCCCTGTTCTCTCCCAGACCACTGGGAGAATCCGGTCTCACGTGGTATGATTTTGAGGGCTTGAGGAGGATAGGGAATGATGTTCTCAATGAATTTTTTTTTTTTTTTGGTGGTACGCGGGCCTCTCACTGCTGTGGCCTCTCCTGTCGTGGAGCACAGGCTCCGGACGTGCAGGCCCAGCTGCCATGGCTCACGGGCCCAGCCTTTCCGTGGCATGTGGGATCTTCCCGGACTGGGGCACGAACCCGTGTGCCCTGCATTGGCAGGTGGACTCTCAACCACTGCGCCACCAGGGAAGCCCTCAATGAATTTTTATTGAGACCCATCATCGCTACCACAATCAACAAGTTTCCATTCCCAGTGGCCTTTACTGTAGAAGTGCACAGATGCACACACATGTTTGCGCACACACACACACAGAGCAAAGGTGAGGGTTGAAACCAACTGATGCCAGAGGAATGTTTGAACACCTGTATCAAAACTTCAGTTGCACAAGTTAGACGAAAAATCGTCTGTTTTGATTTCTATAAATATTTCTCTTGCATATTTTGTTATTAGTCCCTAAGGTATGTAAGAAGAAGGATTAGTGTTCATTAGTGTTCGGTTTATTTTTTAAGGGTGTCTGTAGTATCATCTCACACTCTGTGTGTATGTGTGCTCTTGCATTCATTCATGTAACAAGGTTTTATTGAGCTACTGCCAGGTATTGAAGCAATAGCAGTAAATAAAACAGACACAAGTCCCACACAGAGCTTACATTCTACTATGTTTGTGTGTGTGTGTGTGTGTGTGTTGACAGAAAAATAAATAAGCAAGTGGCACAAACATGACATTTGCTGGTAATATGTGCTGTGGAGAAAACTAAAGCAAAAGAAGGGGTTTGGGTGCCCCAGGATAGGGGGGTAATTTTAAATGGAGTGTTCAGGGAAGACCTCATTAAAAAGGTGACATTTAAGTAAAGATCTAAAGGAGGTGAGAGAGTGGACCATGTCGTTATTTAGTAAAAGAGGCTTCCAGGCAGAGGAAATGGGGATGCAAGGGCCCTGACGCAGGAACATGCCTGATGACAGAGAAGCCATCCTGGAGAGAACAAGGAAGGGGAATAGGACATGTGGTCAGAGAGGGAAAGGGGAGGAGCAGGTGGTGTTGGGCTTTGAGGGCCATTGGGAGGACACTGGTGTTTACTCTGAGTGAGATGGAGCCATGGCAGGGTTTTCAGCAGACGGGTGACATCGTCTGTCCTGCATCGGAGCAGGATCATTCTGTCAGGAGAACGGCGGGAGAGCAGGGGCACCAGGCTATTGGAGGGATAGAGGCAAAGGGATGGTGGCTGGAACCAGGCGGGTGGTAGCAAGGTTAGTGAGAAGGGATCCATTTCTGGACGCAGCCTGAAGTCAGGGCAGGTTGCACAAGTTAGATGAAAACTCATCTGTTTTGATTTCTATAAATATTTCTCTTGAATATTTTGTTATTAGTCCCTAAGGCATATAGGAAGAAGAATTCGTGTTCATACACACACTAACGAGCGAGTGACACAGCAACGAGCGAGTGTCCACTGCGAGGCCCCACCCAGATCCTAAGGTAAGGACCCTCACACCCCACAGGGGGAATGGTGACAATGGTCCTTCCCTCACAGGTGTGTTGTGAGGACAATACATGCAAAGTACTTAGCAAACTCTTTGGACTTGATGAAGAGGAGTTATTTTTATTAATGAAGTATGCTCAAGGGTCCTCCACACCCCTTTTCCAACCTGTGTAGGTAATTTCATCCCTCTTCTGAAAGTTCAGAAATTAGCACCTGCCTTGTAAATAGGACACGACAAAACACCGCTTAGAGACACATGGTGGGGAGAGGTTAATCCGGGTAGGCTTCCTGGAGGAGGAGCTTGGCTGACTTCCTCTCTTTTCAGGCAAAGAAACTAAGGCTCAGTGACATTAAATAACTTGCCTGAGGTCACAAAGCTAGAAACTGGCAGAAAAGGACATCCATGCTTTTCTGGCTCAGAAGCCACTGCTCTTAGCCAGTGTGCTGCCATGGTGACAGGTCATTCCCATCAGAGGAGAGTGATGGCCGTTCATGTGAGGACCTGGGACAAGAGGATCTGAATGGCCATCGCTCAGTCTGGGTGGAGCAGAGGTATGGGAACCTTGGCATGGCTTCAGTAATAATCATAGATTATGATTATCTGGTGAGCAGAGCAGTGTGCCAGGCCCTGGGCACCAGGTCTGAGACGCATGATTTCATTTAACCCTCAGTTTGCGGAGGAAGAAACTGAGGTCTGACAAGTGTACTGGTCTCACTTATGGGTGTCAGAACTGAGACAAGAACCCAAGTTTTTCTTTTATCTACTGCTGTGTAACAGTGGACTTGAGATGTTAGCGGCTTTAAACAACAACGCACTTGTTCTTATGATTTTGTGAGTCAGGAATCTGGGCAGGGCTCGACTTGTTGGTTCTTCTCCTCCACGTGGCACTAGCTGGGATCATTCTGCACTGGCAGCGGGACTGGGAGGGAAGGGCCGAGAAGGCTTATTCACATGCCTGCCAGCTCGGCGCTCCTCTACATGGCCTCCCCCGTGTGGCCAGCATGGTGGCTTCAGGGTGGCTGGTTTCTTACATGGCAGCTGGCTTCCAAAGGATGAAAGCAGAAGCTGCCAGGCTCCTTAGGGGCCAGCCATGGAGCTGGCATAGCGTCACTTGCACTGAATTCTACTGGTCAAAGCAAGTCCTGTGGCCGGTCCAAGTTCAGGAGGAAGGGAAACAGATTTCTCCTCTAGATGGACACAGCAGCATGCTCATTCTGGAATGCGAGATGCTTGTGGCCATGGTGAGAGACTAACACGCATCCCCAGCTTCTCCACGGGCAGCCTTCCTCCCATGTCTAGTTCCAGGAAGCTCTCATTTCCAGGGATTTGCTAAAGCCCACCAGGCCCCCACCACGAGCCACATGCCTATGTTTCGTCTTACCTGGCCCTCCAGCCCAGTGACTGCTTCATGCTCTGAGCCTGGCTTTACAAGAATCTATCTTATCTTGTTTTCTCCAAGGCAGGCACCATTTTCCCCTGCTTCCCAGGGGCCCCATCACCTGAGTCAGCCTGAGCATGTCTTGTTCTCAGGACCCTAAAAGAACCGAACATGTGACTTGCAGACAGTCAGCCACCTGAACAAGAGTGGGTTGGATTCTTCTTTGCAGAGCCAGCACCAGCACTGAGTTTTCCCCAGAAGAAGAGCTCCGTAAACAGGACTTTCTGGCACCAAAATTCACACGCTTGGGCCTTGAACCAAGGAAAAGAGCGTCTTACCTCTCCAGGATCGGCATCATCATCACCTGGAAATGTGTCTAGGGTTGTGGCCCTCCCATCCTACCTCCTGAACCAGAACTTGCATTTTAACAAAAACCCAAGTGACTCATATGCGTGTTCAAGGTTGAGGCAATCGAGGTAGCAGTTCCCGAGGTAAAGAACGGGAACAGGCTGGGAAGACAGATGCCAGGTGAGCCCATCTGGAATGATCAGGCAAGGGTCTCACCCTTGGCTGATGGTTACAATCACCTGTGGTCCTTTAAAAAAAAATCCTGATGCCCAGTGTGCACCCCAGTCAATTAAGTCTTACATTCCTGGGGGTGGAGCCCAGGCAACAGAATTTTCTAAAATCTCCTTAAGCGATCTCACTGTGCAGTCAGGGTGGGGAGCCGCTGGTTTAGGGTATTGCTTCTTCAAGTGTAGTCTGCAGCTCATCTATGCCCAGATCACTTGAGACACTGATTAACTATGTAGATTCCTGGGTCCCACACCCGGTTCTTGAGTCTAAATATCCGGGAGCACGGCGCAGGAATCCACATTTTTAGCCATCTCCCGAGATGATTTGAATGTGCACTAAGTTAGAGACCATTGGTTTAGGGCCCTGAATAAGCGACAACAATGGCAATGGTGTTTCTAAATGCTACAAAGTATAATGTGCAAACATTAGAAGATATAGGTAAGTCAAAGTAGGAAACAAGAAAATGTGTGTACTCCTTCTGTCTAGGGATGATGGGGGCCCCCTCGGCACCCGCTCTAGAGAAGGGAAGGCGCCTCCCTCCCCTAGGGAAGCTGCCACCCATCGCTGGGTCGGCTGTGATTTGGGCTCTGATTCGCTGGCAGGGTGGAGCCTGTTCTCTGGCCCGGACAGAATTATTGCCTCCAATCACACGGTTGATTATCAGTTACTCGTGTCTGTGTGTGTGTGTGTGTGTGTGTGTGTGTGTGTGTGTGTGTGTGTGTGTCTGTGTGTCCCCGTGTGTGTGTGTGTGTGTGTATAAGTGTCTTTGCAAATCATTAAGGGTCGTCATTCTGGATTATCGTTGATTAACGAGAGGGAGGCCTGGTACCTCCAGCAGCCGGGATGGCGGCCCCGCAATTATGTCCCAGCTGATCAGTAATTGGCGCATCACAAGATGATCTCTCTCTCTCCGCTGCTCCTCCCAGCCTCTCCTGCCGACTCCGCAATTAGCGCCATTGCTCATTCCCTTCCAGCCTGGGCTGAGTTCAGAGGCCTGCTCCCTGGCAAGTGGGTGCGGTAGGGCTGGCTTTGAAGACCAGTACCCAAATGGGGCTGTGACGGTGATGTGCGGGGGTGGTGGCAGAGGCTCCGTGGCGGGGGGTGGGGGGGGCATGGAGCTGGCAGGACCTCAAGCGCGCTACCTGGGCCCGCCTTATCGTTCATTATCCTTCCCAGGAAGCCCAGGGGCCATTCTCTGAGCTCCCTGCCCCTCCCCCACTGCATGGACTGGGAAACTGAGACCCAGAGAACGAAAATAGCAAATTAGGAAAAAAAAATCCAAGATCACTAATTCAGAACAGCACGGTAACATGAATCCAGCCCCACAGAGCCAAGGAAAGAGCAAAGTTCCAGAAGGAACTCCTCCCCACCATCACTCCCATCCTGCTGAGGCTGTCACCTCCCAAGCCAACACTGCTTGTCTCAGTTTCCCCGAGCAACGCAAGCTTTTGATACCCCAACTCCCAGGGTTTGGGAGGAACTGCCCTGAGGAACGTGTGGTGTTAATTCAAGGCAGCAGCACCCACCTGGATTATGGCCATGGCCTCCTCACTGTTCCCCACACGTCTACACGGGGCCCCCAATATCCATCACGCTGGAGACACAGGGATCTTTATAACGCCTGGTCTTACCGCTGATGAGATACCATCCCTCCATGCGATGTTACTCCCCATTGCCCTCAGGATAAAGTCTGGGTCCCCAGTCCCCTTTCTTGCTCCACCCGACTTGCTCTCTCTGCCCAGCACGGACCCCTCAGTGCTCTAGCTCCCTCCCACCACCTCATCCTTCACCCAATCTGATCCCTCTACCTGGTACCCTTTCCCCTCCTCCCATCATGTTTCACCTGGGCACACACCTGCGGGGGAGGCAATGATGCTTACACTCATACTTGGGCTCCATTGCCCAGAAAGGGGTTCTGCGCTCACTGGAGACCAACAGTGACAGAAGCAGAAACTTTAAGGATGGCTTTAGTTAGTTTAGCAGGGGTGCGAGAGGATGGGGAAGGCGGGGCCGTTCCGGAAAACTTCCACATGAAAGACTCTCCCGTGGCTGCAGAGCCACCAGGCAGTTTGTTTCTGAGCCTTGCAGCTGTCTTGGCCATTTTCATTTTTATCTACTTAGGGTGGTCAGCAGGTCACGGCAAGCGGGAGATGCAATGCTAATGACTCCGGCTCCACGTGGCAACCATTCAGGAAAAAGCTGCAATGTTCTCTCTGCCACATTAATCAGAGAAACACATCAAGAGCTGTTGCGTGGAGACAGCTTTCCTCCCAGTACCTGCCCTGCATACTAATCACCACCCGCTCCTGGCGGTGAGTCAGCTCCATGCCAGGCAGGCAGTGAGGGAAGGTCAGAAACGCCCGCTCCAAGCACGTGGGGACAGGCAGAAGGGCGGCAGCCATGTCCCCACCCCGCAGACACACACTGCCCGCAACCATCATTGAGCCCGGGCAGGTAGGCACAGCAAATTCTGGGAAAGTCCATCCAAATGCAGACTCTGGGTTAATTCCTTCGTCTAGGTCTTACCCAAGTCTACCAGAGGGAACTCTCCAGAAGCTGATCCCTGGACAGAGTCTGATAAAAGCAAGAAGGGCCTCACTGCCAGGCACTTTGATAACAATAAGACATAATTTTAGATAGCACTTAACAGGTGGCAGGCATACGTGTAAGCCTTCTAGATGGATTACTCAGTTAATCCTCATATAACTCTGCGAACTGGGTGCCCTTACTAGTCTCATTGTATAGATGAGCAAGGAAACACACAGAGAGGTTAAGTAACGAACCCAAGGTCACACAGCTAGTAACACCAGCTGGGTTTGAACCCCCGCAGCTGCGTTCCAAACCATTTCCCTCCACTTCCCCTCATTGTGCTACTAGAACCCAGAGTCGCCTGAGCCAGTGGTAACCACGACAAGCTTCTGAGTGTCTTTTGCATGTATTCATTCATTCACTCAGTCATTCATACAGCAGCTATTTGTTGAGCACCTACTATGTACAAGGCACTGTGCTGGGCACCAGGGAGACAAGGGGAAACAAAACAGACGTACGCTTAAGAGGGAGACGGGCATCAATTTAACATTTTCACAAATTTATAGTAATTGCAAAATGTGGTAAGTGCCATGAACAGAAGTACCAGGTCCCATGAAAGCACATGGTGGGGGACACTCATGTCTCTTGGAAAAGTCCAGGAAGGCTTCCCGAGGGAGTGACAGATGAGGGGATGGCTTACATCTGCAATTCTCAAAGGGTGGTCCCTGGAAGGGCAGCATGAGATCACCTGGCAACTTGTTAGAAATGCAGATTCTTGGGGCTCACCCCAGACTTACTGAATCGGGGACTCTGGGGATGAGGCCGAGAAATCTTGAGTAAGCCCTCGGGGGGATTCTGATGCCCACACAAGTTTGAGACCTACTGGCTTATGCAAAGGCCCGGAGGCAGGCAGGAGCAGGCATGCTGGAGCAACTGCAGGTGGTGTTGGGGCACGGGATGGAGTGCCTAAGATGAGCTGGACAGGGTTTGGGTCACCTTGGCCTTGTAGGCATCCTAAGTGGTGCAGCCCTGCATCAGCTCCCATCACCAAGAAGCCCAGTCAGAGGGTTCCTCGGCCCTGGGGCCCCTCAGGAGCAGCAGGTCACCCAGGTGTCCAGTCTGGCTGAGGCGAGAGGATGGGAGTGGCTGCGTCATATGGCTTCTGACCGGTCACCTGACTTCTTGCCAATGTTTTAACTTTCAGGAAGCACTGGTGAGAAGGTGGATCCTGTGGCTGGGGAAGTACCTCCATCCTCAACGCCGGGAAAGGAACTTAGGATAGAAACTTCTCCTTATCCTCAAGAAGCATCCCAGTAAAACACCAGCAGCAGCAGGTGGCTACAACCCACTGAGTCGCGAGCTGGCTGGGTGTCAACACTGCGAGCACCTGAAGCCAGGTTCATCACAGGAGAGGGACAGGGTGAAGTTCTCTAGCTGAGCCTGGACGAACTGGATGTGGTCGCACCTGCTTGCAGAGGTGTCAGCATAGAATAGATCAGAGTTGGTGACGACCAAACAGCCTTGTTGGGCTCCTTCCCATGCACCTCCCATGCTGCAGGCTGCCCCCCTCAGAGGGGCTTCACCCCACGGGCTGTCTCTGCAGGGTCTACTGGACGACCTGGCCAGGGGATGCAGGGGATGCAGGTCAGAAGGCCAGGATGGATGTTGGGTTGTTATTGGTCCGCTCCAATGTCACAGGGGCCTTTGATATGGATCCAGGTCACGTCCAGCTCTCCCAGCCAGGGTTCCTCCTTCAAAAGAAAAAACTAAGAGACCTTGGAGGAACTCACTGTCCCAAAAAGGACAGTAAGGAGTGGGAACTTCCAGAAGGCTCTGGTAGATGAGGGAGTTAGGCAAGGAGCACAGAGGAAAGGAGGGTACTTTTCTTTTTCTTTTTAATATTTATCTATTTGGTTGCACCGGGTCTTAGTTGTGGCTCGTGGGCTCCTTAGTTGTGGCATGCGAACTCTTTAGTTGTGGCATGCATGTGGGATCTAGTTCCCTGACCAGGGATCGAACCCGGGCCCCCTGCATTGGGAGCGTGGCACCTTACCCACTGTGCCACCAGGGAAGTCCCGGGTACTTTTCTTTACACTAGCTTTTTTCTCTCCATAAAAAAATGTGAACACAGACGTAAAAAGAGAAAAAGTGAAAAGTTCCTTTTTTTCCCGTCTCTCACTAATATCCCTGCTTCCTTAGCAGTAACCTATATTAGCAGTTGGCTCTATATCATCCCAGACCTTTTCTGGGCATTTACACACACACACACACACACACACACACACACACACACACATATACATCATACACCCATGTGTGTATGATGCCAGGATGTTTGTTTTTCTTTGCTTTTATAGAAATGGGATCAAGCCGACCATATTGTCCTGCAACTTCTCCCCCATAACAATATATCTTGGACATTTTTTTCATGACCACATATATAGAGCATCCTCATCTGCTGTTGCTTTTCTCTTTTTTCTAATTTCTGCACAGTATTGCACGTGCGAATGTAACACAGTTGATTCAACCACCTCCTTTCCACTCACTCCCTCACTCAGGGTCCCTGTTGCGGCTCAACTCTGGGGGGCGTTTGTGGTAAGTGATACTGCTGCACAGCCCAGGGGACCCCGGGGGACCTCATCCACGCTCAGGCTGCAGCCGCCCCTCCCACCTCCCATGAACAGACTTTTTCCCATGCAAACAATGCTACAACCAGCATCCTTGCCCATGCCTCTTGGGGCACACATACAAGTATTTCTGTGGGTGTTGATACCTCGAGTGGGTGGAAGTGCGCGCCCTGCCAAGGTGTGGGAGGGCGCTGACAGCCTCCTCTGCCCCCATCCCCCCAGCACATATCCATCACTGGCTGCTGCCTGGGCCGCCGCTTCCAGGAAATCCACTGCAAAGACAGGATTGTCAGTGGCTCACACACTGGGGGCCATCCAGGGAGTAGATGAAATTGTAGGAGAAAATCCTACCTGGCTCCAGACCGCTCGTAATGGAGACCCCTTGGTGACCTTTCCGGAGAAGTTAAAAGAACACAGGCAGACACACTCACCCTCCATCATCCACCACCAGTCCACCTGCCGGGAGCACAGCCCTCTGTCCTTGGAGAAGCCGCTCCTCATTAGCAGGCCTGGTGGGAAGGGGGAGGCTGGTCCAGGGCCCAGGCTGCCGCCGTGCAGGTAAGGAGGCCAGCGGGGGCACCTCCTTCCCTGGAGGGTGAACCCAGTGGACCACAGGGCCCTTAGCTGCTCAAGGTCAAGGTACCTGCCCCCTTCCGCCGCCCCCTAGAGAGACCATCTGGCAGCCGGGCAGCGATCTCCAGTGATTCCCCTCCACCCAGTCCCCAGGCCAACGGATCCTGCAGCTGCATTCAGCCCTCCTTCCTTCCTCTGTTCAAACAGAGGTGCCGGCCCCGTGGCCTCAGTTCTTATTATCCAGCTTGGCAGCCTTGCCCTGCACCTCCGGGAGGAGGGGGCCTCTGAGCGCAGTGCCCATGAAGGAGGTGCCGGTGGACGAATCCAACATTTTCCTTACCCGGGAGGGTGACCTGAGCCTTTACCTGGTTTCACAGCAGCTAGGTTCATAATTCCTCACCCTCCACCCCTCACCCCCATTCCTCCCCTTCTTGATTCCACCCACCCACACCCACACCTGGCCCCGCACAGAAAACCCAGCCATAGCTGTGAACGTGGGGAAATATGCAATCGTTTCCTGTATGCAGCTGTCTCCCAGCTCTCCAGGCCTATTTACCTGATAATGACTTAAAAAATAACCCTAGCTACACCTATTGGGCAGTGTGCCAAGTGCTTTATGTATCTATCTGACTTAATTTTCGCAAACTCTACACGGTAGATACTGCTAAGGATTTACAGGTGGGGAAATGGAGGCTCAGAGAGGTTAAGCAACTTGATTCAGGTCACACAGCTGGTGAATGCTAGAGCCAGGACTGGAAACCAGGTCCCCATCATTCTCCAAGGCTATGAGCTTAACGGTTGTGCTACCCTGGCTCCCACTCACTTCATTTCATTCCTTCTTCTGGGTTGTCCCAAGGACCGGGTTGAGCTGGCCAATTCCCCAGGCTGCCCCCCCCAGACTGGGGGGAGCTGCGGCTTCCGGTCCCTGGAGCCGTATGGGTTCCTGGCAGAGGAAAGACTCTCACATCTCCGTGTCCAGATTCTCTGACTCTCTCATGAGCACACCCAGGCCCCCTCCAGGCCAGTAAAAACTGACAGCCCACCCTGCCTGCCAGCAAACACTTTGGCTGGCCTGGACAGCTCAGCCTGAGGACGGGGGAACTTCCTCCGGGCAGCACCTCACCGCCTGGACCCAGGCAGGGGCTGGTTTCAGGGCTGCCCATCCGCAAGCAGGCTGGGAGGCGGAAAAGGGAGGCAGCCCCCATTCCAGAGGGGCTTTTGCTGCCCTCGTGTGGCCTGGACCCACAGCCCTGCACCTCCCTCCTCCCTCCTCCCTCCTCCCTCCTCCCTCCTTCCTCCTTCCTCCTTGCTGTTATCCAGCCTTCCCAGCTGCCAAGAGCCCACACCCAGTCCCAGCCCCGGTGCAAGTGCCCAGGTTATTTTGCGGCTGAGGAGAGGGGAGCACGAAGGCCAGGGAAATTTGCAAGCACCAGTTAGTACCCCAGAGCCAATAACATGGATGGAGGTGAAATTTACGTATCTGTTGACCTGAAAAGATGTCCTAGTATATCGCGCTGTTAAAAAAAAAAAAGGGGGGGGGGAAGGAAGCAGGTTTTAAAGCTGTGTACAGTAAGAGAACTTTTTATTAATTAAACAAAAGTATTCTCTATGTAACTAATCATAGAAAGAGGATATTTGCCAAGATGTTAACAGATGATTTTTGTTTTCTTCTCTTGGCTTATCTGTGTTTTCTATTTTTTTCAATGAACATCCATTACCCAGATAATTTTAAAAAGCAATCAAAATAAACCAATCCCAGACTGATTGTACATCTTCCTGTCCCCCCTACCCCCAACAGCTCTCCAAAAAAGAATCACAGATCCATATTCCTGGACCTTCCTTTCTCTCTCCAACCATTTCCACATCTCAGTCGGGTGTGTGTTGGTTGGAGGTGGGGGGAGGATTCCTACCTGCTCCAGGAAGCCTTCCCCTGACTAATGGGAGGTGTGAAGGCTTCTTTGCCCAGGGGGCTTTTTCTCACTGACCCAGCTCTGCCCAAATGCACAGTGCCTGGAGGCCGTCTTCCCTCCCTCTGGTGCCTTTTCACGGAAGAGGAAATGCTCTGCTTTCTACTGCATTGTTTGTTCCTGCAGGCTGAGCCGACTTCCCTGAGGCTGAGATGCTCAGAGGCAGCCCAACCCTCCATCACATGGACCAGAGCCCCAGGGCAAATGGTTCCACTGTCGAGAGGTGATTATGGCAAAATGAAGAGTGAGGGCAAAGAAGTGACAGAAAAGAAAGAGCAGTGCTTCAGGAGAGGGCTATGCTGCCCCTTCCAGAAGGACCCGAGGAAACTAGGAAGGAGATGGGAACGGAGATTCCCGAGCATTTCCTATGTCCACACAGTGGACCCTCCGAAGACAGGCCCTTGCCCCTCACTTTGTGCGGGTGAGGCCACCAAGGCAGAAAAGCGCCTAGGCCTTAGCTTCCTGCATCTCTGATGCTTCACGCCACTGTGTCTCACCACAGAGGAGGCTCCTGAAAAGGTCTCTGGATGGAGAAATTAGTGTTGGTGGGCAGTGTCTTCTCCCACCCACCCCCGCCATGTTAGCCACTGCCCAGGCTCCCCAAAAGCCATAGACACCCCTCTGCTCAGGAACGGCAGCTGGGACCAAGCACTGTCCTGCAGGGGATGGCCCTCTGAGCGCCTGCTCGTTTAATGATGAAGGTTGCTAATGTCATTGTTCTGGCCATCAGAAAGGCAGCCTAGAGGGCCCAGAGAGCTAGCCGGCAACCCAACAGAACCTAGGGTTCAAGGGAAAGGAGCAGAGGACCTTTAGTGTCACCCTGAACCCCCAACCTTCAAATCACATTCCCTGAGGTGGCCATCCCCAGAGACGCAGGAACCAGGCTCCCATCCCTGCCAAGCCTCCACACACAGGACAAATGTGGCAGTTTGCACACCTAACTGGGAGGCAGGAGACCCTCCCTGGTACTCTTTGAGCTCTGTTCCCAGCCACCTGGGTCATCTAGGCCAAGTCACTCCTCACCACCACACCTCCCCTTCTACCTACACGGTGCTGTGGCGTTAAGAAGGGCTTCTAAGGGTGCTGCTGAAGAATGCTCAGCCCCTGGCAGCGTCTCCTCCCTTAATGGGGGTCTGGTAATGAGTTCCATGCCCTGAGCAACTCGGTTTGTGGACAGGTAGTCGAAGCGTGATTGATAGCGACACCCCGTGGACACAATGGGTAACTGCAGTCACCTGGACGGAAGCCACAGGACGACCTTCAACTTTCTTCATTATGTGGAGAGGAGCTGATTGCAATTAATCCCACTCATCACCTTTCACAGGGAGCTGTCTTAGAGCTGAAAAAGAATCCTTCCCCAAACCAGAAAACAACCCTCCAGCCACACATTTCCATCAGCCTCCAGCTAAACACCTGTTTTGTTTCAACTTGTCCCTTTTCAAATATTGGCCTGATAGAAGTATCTAGTGGCCATGGAGGGAGAGTAATGTCAACAATAATATTAATAGAGGAAATATGTAAAGGGCTGTTGACTTTTGCCATGAATTTCATGCATTGTCTCATTTAATCTTCCCAGCAAACCGTGCAGGTATGTGCTCTTACCCCCAGCATTCAGAGGAGGAATCAGAGACTTGGAGCATAAGGGGAAGCTAAGTTTCAAACCTGGGCAATCTGGCATCAGACCCCATTCTCTTTTAAACACCAGTCTGTGCAACCTCACTTCCCCCAGTGTCTACCCACCATGGTAATCCCTTGAGGCTGGAGAAGAATCCCAATTCCTAGGGCACTGGCTTGAATCCTCAGACTGGACGCCCCTGAGTCACCCTCTAGGGCAGTGAGAGGCAGGTGGACATGAGGGGCTTTAGGGTTCAATAGGCCTGGGTTGGAGTCCCAGCTCGGTCCCTCATTAGCTATGTGACCTTGGGCTTATTCCTGAATTTCACTCCCCTGAACTGCCAATGTGCATAATAATCCCTTGCCTTGGAGGGTGCTGTGAAGGTTAGAGAAATCATTCGGTGCTGAGCGGATGCTCCAGAAATGGTGGCTACTCTTATCTGCAGGGTGGGTGTGCCCATTGACCTTGGGAGGAGCCAGCCTGGAAGATTTCCGTAGGTGGCAAATTCTAATTCAGCCTCTTTAGAAAATACCACCACTAAGAAGGGCTAGGATGAAGGTGAGGGCCAGCTTTCTCACCCTTAGGCTTGTCCGATTTCGGAGGGAGCAGCTCATGGTCATGGTTCAAAGGATCCCGGAAGGGACTGACTTAACCAAGTTGGCAGAGCAGACACAAGATCCTGTGACTTTGGGCCCAGTCTTTCCTCAGAGACCCCATTATGCAGAGAACAGTGTCCCGGCAGGATTCAGGTCCATGCCTCTAGGTATCTGCAGAGACTGTGGTGCCACGAACCAGCCAATGGTCCATTTGTGGTACTTTGTTACGGCAGCCCTAAGAAACTAACATGGTCATGAGAGACACTGTGACTTCCCCCTTGCTCTCCCTTGAACCACTCATCCTGGGGGAAGCCAGCTGCTATGTCATGAGGCTACCCAAGCAGACCTATGAGAGGTCCGCGCGGCGAGGATCTGAGGCTCTCTGTCAAAGCCAGCGCCAGCTTGGCACCCTGTGGGTGAGCCTCCTTGGAAGCAGATCCGACAGCCCCAGTCAAACCTTCAGATGACTGCAGCCCCCCTAAGAAGCCTGGAGCCTGGGACTTCCCTGGAGGTCCAGTGGTTAAGACTCTGCACTTCCACTGCAGGGAGCAGGGGTTTGATCCCTGGGCGGGGAACTAAGATCCTGCATCCTGTGCGGTGCAGCCAAAGAAAACAAAACAAACAAACAAACAAACCACAAAAGAAGCCTGGAGCCAGAACAGTCAGTTAAAACTTTCCCCAGTTCCTGGCCTACAGAAACTGTGAGATAATAGATGCTTATTACTGTTTGAAGCTACTAAGCATTGGAGTAATCTGTTATACAGCAATAGCCACCTAATATTCACATTTATCATACTGGGGCCCCAGTATAACCTGAAACAGAGAGAGCTGCGTTTTTTACATACATCACACATCACTTGAAATGGATCGGGGCCCCAGCGCCATTCTCTCTGGGGATGTTTCCAACACTGGGCTCTACAGGTGTCCCTGTTATTCATTTCCGAGTGAGCACCTTCCATGTGCCAGACACTGTGTTACCGGCTGCGGCTATAGATGTGAACAGTCATGTTCATGGCCAGTGGCCATTGTGGCCATAGCTCTGCTAGTAGACAGATATGTGAAAAAGGAGAGTGCTCATCTGCAGAGACAGGAGGAGGGCGGGTGAGGGGTGGGGGGGGGGCATTGAGATGCTGAAAGGAGAAGCCTTCCGTGGCGTGACCCTGCAGAGGCAGGAAGAGAGCCAGGTTCAGGGGTCCACAAGAGCAGTGGGAGGTAGAGGAAACTAGAATCCAGACTCCCCACTTCACGGCCTTCTCCCCTGTGTCTGTCTGTTCTGTGTCTCTCTAATAAAGATACTAGGCATTGGATTTAGGGCCTGAGCTAATCCATTACAACCCGTAATTACATCTGTGAAGACCCTACTCCCAAATAGGGTCACCTTCACAGGTATGAGGCAGGGTTAGGACTTCAATATATACCTTCTGGGGTACACAGCTGGCCCACAGCAATGACCTAGCCTTGGAAGTCACATACCATCGTTTCTTCAATAGCAATTGGTTACAAGGGTCAGCCCTGTTCAGGGCAGGAGGAGACCACACAGAGGTGAACATCAGTAGGTGAGGATAACGGGGGGCCATCTTGGAGGCTGGCTCCCAGGAGATCAGACGGCAATCTGAGCATTAGACCCACCCTCAGGCGCAGTATTCACAAAGGAAACAATGGAGAACCAGCTGCACAGTACTTAGGCCCCCCGTACAGTCAAGAATATAAAAGGGGCAGAGTGAGGGGAACAGAAGGGTCTGGACATAGAAATCGTCCAAGAGAGGAAAGCTATGTGGAGAGCTCCACCTCCATCTCAAGTCTTGTGATGGGGGCTTCCACAAAGCCATTTACAGCCATCGGCCCCCACGGGCCTGGGCCAAGAGGACGGGCTGTACTGGGATTGGCCAGGGGCCGTGTGAGTGCTTCCCGGGGCCTCTGGGGAGAGAGGGCCAGCGTGGCGTCATTTTAAGTCCTGTAGTGCTTCCTAATGGGCAGGAGGAAAGTGGAAGGGGATGCTGGATTCTCGGGGCTGAAGATGAAGTCATCAGCCATTACCCGGAGGAGAGACGAAGACCAGGAACCTCAGCAGAGAGCCTCAGGGACGGGAACCTCTGTAGAACCCAGCGGAGCCCCCGGGAAACAGCGCTCACCATCTGTCAGGCCCGGAGGGCTGGCGATTTTGCAGTCATATAAGAATTGCCCTATTCCTCTGTTCCCTCATTTCTTCTCCCCGCTCACCCCTCCCCCTTAGACCCTGCAAGCATCAGCATGTGGGGAGCAGAGGCGGTCAGGTGAGAAAATAGACAAAAGCCTCCCACAGCCCAGTCCCTGAAGGCCGGCAGCCCAACTCCAGACCTTGGAGCAGAAGGAGGAAGATTGGTCTCTGAAGGAAGACGAACGCGTCAGGTCATATCTATAACCAGCTGCTTTAGAGCTCTAAATCGACTGTGGACTTTATGACGTAGAATGACCATACCTGAACCTGACCAGAAGAGACATGGGGTCAGCTGGGCTTTCATCCAAGGCGGGTGAAGGGGAAATGGCTCCTTCATGGAAAAGTTCAAGTGGAGGGAATTCCCTGGTGGTCCAGTGATTAGGACTCTGCGCTCTCACTGCCGCGGGCTAAGATCCCAGAAGTGGCATGGCTTGGCCAAAAAGAAAAGTTCAAGTGGACAGTGAGAGGCGCAGACTGAGCTGCATTTTGATTACATCCCACGTTCAGCGATTGGTTTCTCTGAGCTCGAGCTTTCTCAAGGCAAGTTGGGCCTTATATTCCCCACTCTTGTCACCCCCGGGGCACAGCCTTGATCCACAGGGAAGTTCCCGAAGAAAAGTCTGTCTCAGCTTTTGTCCAAAATTGAGGAATGTTTACTCAATTTTCCTTCCTATTGTCTGGAAATGACACCAAGAACAGGGGGGAAAATAAAAAAGGACAACTTGTCCCCGTGCAAAACAGCCACACCCTCTGAACTCTTCACCCTGCTGTGTTCTGACTTCACCCTGGATGGGGAGGTGAGGTATGAGGTTGGCAGAAAGGTTCCTGGGAGGATACGCTTGGCCTGGGAACAAAAGCTGTTTTTCTGAAAGCTTTGTGCACTTCAACTAAGTGAGGGAGGGGTCTGAGCAAACACAGGAGAGAGAATCAGGGGAGGAAGTTCTGCTAAAAAAAAATTTAAATTCCCCAGGGATGTTGGAGCTGTGATCTGATCAGTCCTTTAAGTGTCTTGTTATTATTGAAAAAAAGAAGGTTGGGGCTTCCCTGGTGGCGCAGTGGTTAAGAATCCGCCTGCCAATGCAGGGGACACGGGTTCGAGCCCTGGTCCGGGAAGATCCCACGTGCCGCGGAGCAACTAAGCCTGTGCGCCACTACTGAAGCCTGTGCGCCTAGATCCCATGTCTCACAGCAAGAGAAGCCACCACAATGAGAAGCCCGCACACCGCAGCGAAGAGTAGCCCCCGCTCATCACAACTAGAAAAAGCCTGCACACAGCAACAAAGACCCAACGCAGCCAAAAATAAAAAATAAATAAATTTATAAAAAAAGAAGAAGAAGAAGAAGGCTGCCTGTGAGTCTCTCCTCTCTCACTGTCCTTGTACCAAACTTGGGACCAAAGCTTCTTTCCTTCTCTAGGAGTCAGGCTCTGAAAAGAAGGGCCCTCGAGATTAGGCACTAGGACCCGGCAGAAGCTGGGGCTCTGCAGCAAGAGTCCAAGGTCTTCAGCTCACAGGCCTGCAGATCAGACACCCACCAGGTAGGTTCCAGCTCCCAGCAAGGACCCAGCCGAGCAGAGGCATGGGCTGGAACACAAGTGGGGATGAAAGCCTGGAAAGCAGGGGCATTCCACAGTCAGTGCTTCTAGAAAAGCCTGTCTTCCCCAGCACAGAGGCTGCAGGGAGTAGCGACTCTGGTTCTCTATATTTCAATAAAAAGCATTTATCGTGCTGATGATGTCAGTGATATTTCAGGACCTAAACACGCCTAATTTTTCACAGTCTGTAGGACAGGGGGCTCCTAACACTTTTTAAAAGATGCTAGACCCTAAATAAAATCCCTTGTCACCAGGCCACCCATTTCTCTCTCCCCCAGGCCCTGGTGCCATGAAACAGTCACAGCCCCCCATCAGCCGATGGCAGCGCTCTTGGATCAGTTTTCCGAAGAGCTTAATCATGAACAAATTGCTGTCACTTGGCCTGGAGCTGAGAAGCCCAGGAGAGTCTCAGGATGAGGTCTTCCCTGGTGAGAACACAGCCCTTCTGGGAACCTCTCTTCCTCAGTGCATGTTTGCACTGGGGAGTAACTCCAGAGCACTGAGCGCCGTGTGGGGTTAGCAGGGCTTTTCAACTTCAGCACTAATGGCATTTGGGCTGGATAGTTCTTTGTTGTGGAGGTGGTCCTGTGCCTTGTAGGATATTTAGGACTATGCCTGGCCTCCATCCACAAGACGCCAGTAGCATCCCCTCCCCACTCCTCCATCGTGACAATCAAAACTGCCTCCACACATTGCCAAACGTCCTCAAGGCCAAAGTCATTCCAGGTTGAGAAGGACTGGCTAGGAGCAGTGCTCATTCCATGACTAGACAGCTAAGGAGACCCAGGGTAGAGCTGGGCCACCCGTATCTCAAGGGAATTTCCACTCCAGGAAAAAAGAGACCAAGTCTACACGGCCCTTGTATCAGTGCTCTGTTGGATGCAACTCTAAATGACTTACCAAGGGTGAGGGGTGGATGCTGTCTCTTGTACTGAGAAGACCACGGATTTAGGCACATTGCTGGCTCAGGCCCAGCTTGAACCAGGACTCAAGCAATATCACCAGGACTTGATTCTGGATTCTGCTTTGCTCCAGTTTTGGAATTCTTGTAGGGGCAAGATGGCTGCCAGCACTCCAGTCCTGTATCTTCCTAGGTTGGCGACTTGTGGAAGAAAAAACGGGAAGTGTTTTCCTTTCTGCAGTCCTAGCGAAAGCGTCATTGTATTTTCTTGGCTCCGATTTGGTCAAGAGTCTGTCACCAAGCAAAAGCAAAACACCATGGCCAGAAATGTGCTGGCCTAGTTGGCCAGGCTGTAGTCACATGCCCACCTCTGGATCTCGGAGCACAGTCAACCCGGCATACAGGGAACCAAAGACGGAAATGTGAGGTTTCCCAAGAGGAAAATCAGGGTACAACTACCAGGGGCCAGGTGAAAGGATTCCAGATGACAAAAAGCAACAGGTCGCTACCACAGTCTAGACCAAAAAGAGGTTCAGAAGCTCATCCGTCACGGTGAGAGGTAATGAGAGTGTAAGGAGGACTTCAATGAATGGCAGTACAAAGGCTGTGCCGTGACTGTCCAAGTCAACCTCCAGGAGACAAACAGAACCCTCTTAGGTGTCTCTAGGACAAACTAGCAACTGACATGATCCATTCAATTGCTGCCTGAAATGGAGACCACAAGAGTTTCACCAAGATCTTTCCCCCCTTCTTCCATAGTAACATATTTGCAGTTGGGCCCATAGCTGCCCAGCTGGGCACAGCATTTCCCAGCCTCCCTTGCAGTTAGGTGTGACCATGAGACTAAGTGAACACTACAGGAACAGAAGAGATGGCCAGACCTATGCCTTAAGATAGTGGGTGTCTCATCCACATTCTTTCTCCTTCCCTTGAACCAGAACATGAACTTTCCTGAGGCCCAGGGTTTGACCACATAAGAGAGAATGATGCCTTAAGGGATGGCAGAGGAAAATGCAGAGGAATCTGGATCCCTGAATGACCGGGGTGGAGCAGAGCCTCCTGCTAGCCTGGAATGGGTACCTCAAGTGAAAAAGAAAGAATTGTCTGTCTTTTCTAAGCCACTAAATTGTTGCATTTCCTGTATTTTAAGATGCAAGTTTTTTTCATATTCTAATATCTCCAAAATCCATGACACCATTGGCCAGGCAGTGGCCACCCTTAAGTCAGGCCCCAGGAAAATATTTTTGTGAGGCTCTTGTCTATATAAACAAATTAAAATTAACATATTATAAAAATTCGTAAGTTCATGTGAGATATAGTGATTTATCAATGAAGATTCAGAACAACGGGTAGAGAAGAGCTGCTTACGTATTTGTTCATCGTCTCATCAATGCACATGAAGATTCTTCCTCCAGGCCAGACACCATCTCTTCCTGTTTAGATCCAGAAATCTATCTCTTCATAATTTCAGGTCTCCCACCCGGAGAAAATAGTAGTGATACATCATTATGTTGACTAAATACTGGACACATAATATTGTTTTTTTCAGAACAGAGTGACAAAGTTCTGTGTCAGCCTTCACTGGCCTTTCTTGCTGCCATTGACCATTTGATATTTATTGAGGTTTCGTCTCCATTCTGGAAATTGCATAATGTGTGGAAGTGATATTCTGTGCTCATTTGATAGAGATCTTATGTGTTTCTGGTCTCTGATACCCTCGTTGGCCAACGCTAATGTTGAAAGGGATTTTTAAACAAGTAACAGTGATAACGGAACATTTGGGTTTTGAATTTAGAATATATTTAGACCATAAAAGCTAGTTTCTACAGTTTCTTTCACCACTTGAAGAAGGTGTAAAGTGAGTTGCTTACTTGCTTTCCAGACCTTGGGCAGGTCCCGGCGCCGCAGAGTCCGGTTACTCTAGGTAGCAGAGCACGGGTCTGTGCCCAAGTCCTAGGGAGCACGGTGCTGTGCGCGCCTGCGCAGACGCAATCGGGACGCCCTCGCCCGCCACGCCCTTTCTCCGCACCCCTCTAGGTGCTCCGGATACGCGACGCTCTTGGACTCGCACCAGCCGCGAACCGAGTGGTGAGGCGCCTAGGTGGGTGGGACTGACTGTGGGCCTGGAAGTTTGACCTTGGGGGTGGACATCAGGAAGAAGATAAGAAGAGCCTGGAGAGCAGGGGTGTGACTAGGGGCGCTAGAACGCAACCAGTTGGGGGAACCCGCAGGGCGACAGGACCCTTCCTCCGCGCTGGCTCTCCCCGGGGCTGAGACTTTCACCTTGGAGGCTGGTGCAAGACCAGCCAGGAGTCAGCAAAGGAGCTGTGAATGGGTGAGCCACAGGCCACATTATACAGAAACAGCATAAGGGTCAATGTTCTGAGTGGGAAATGGCAGATAATGGGACAAGATCCTGTGTCAACAGAACCTTTGTATCAAAATAATGTAAGTCAAATCCTTTAGGGAAAAAAAAAGCGAATCCATCTGCTACTGTAACTGCAGTCATCATCCAATATCCAGGGCTTCACTTAGGCTCACAGATCTGGCCAAAAGTCTGGGAGGTGCATGAGGGATGCCTAGACTTGGAGCAGCCTTTGCTGCTGGGGTTAGCTTTTTGGTGGAGGCCAGTCATGTCACAAAACCTTTGTTAATACCAAAGTCATGACCATTTAGTGACACAGGCTGGACTTTCCGAGGATATGATGCAATACAGCATTCCTTTTTTATCATCATCAATCTTTGTGCCAATAGTGAGTAGACTCGAGGCAAGGGCAGGGGCTCTGCTTTTCCTGGTACTGGTGTCAGTCACTATGCAGGATCCTTCTGGCAAGATCAAGAAAGTACCAGCATCAAAACCCAAGGAGTGTCCCTACCTTGGAAAAAAATCCCCAAAGATAATAGTGAAATACTCTTTTAAGCTAGGCTGCATCCATCACCAATGCTCTTGACATGAAGAATGATGTTGGGGGAAATGCAGCAATGATTCTCAGATGGAAAGTGGTTCAGAAGAGCTGGCTTCTGACGGAGAAGAGGATCGGATGGTTGACGCCAGTGAGCACACACATTCACTAGTCACGGTCAGTTCCATCATCTGTGGTTCTAGGACTGACCTCACCAGGCTGGATTGTTTTCCGCTGGGCCTTAAGACAAGGCAGTGTATCAAGATGGGTTCTGTCAGTTCCAGGCCTCACATTTGTGCTGAAGACACATGATGTGCGGGCACAGAGCCACCCCGGGAAAGACCCCACCAGCCTAGTCAAAGCCACGTGGATGCGGCAGCTGCTGTGATTTCCTCCAGCTTGTCTTGAGAGAATAACAAATGCTTTACAGTTTGTAAAGCACTTTCACTTACATTATCTTATCCCATTCTCACAACCCTGAGAAGAAAGGCAGACATTATCGTCACTCCATTTTAGAACTGAAAAATAGCTCAGCGAGGTAAGGGAACTTTATCAGGGAACCCTGGGTTGTGACAAAGCCTGGATCTGACATCTTTAATGACATCTTTAATGACGTCTTTAATGCCACACCCTGGGCTCTGTCCCCCATACCACAAAGTCTACTTTCAGGGAAATTCCATTTCTATCTTTTGTCTTTTGCATTACTTGGAGCTATTGGGTTGGCCTAAAACTTCGTTGGGTTAGTGAATACGTTGTTCAATAAAGTTCTTCGTGGAAATGAAAAATGTCTTTTATTTTTACTTAAAACCAAACGAACCTTTTGGCCAACCCAACAAATAGTTTGTTTTGTGTTGGTTGGGTTTGTTTTAGTTTTTTGTTTTTTTAGGGATGGATGTTTCTAGTCTACGGTGAAAATTCTTGTAGAGCAAGAACCCCATTTGACTGCAACCATTGCTAATTTCTCTTAAATGACATTCTCACAGATTGCCCATGAGATAGCAGCTTTCATGCATTATATCCCTTATGGAAAAAAGAGGTACCTTTAAGAATGGGGTGAGTAGTCTTTACCTCATTTTCATGTTATACAACAAACCCTCAGTACTCTTGGGTTTTATAAACTATGGGATGGAGTTTACAGAATGCCACCAAGTCCCCCGCCCCACCCTCACCCCAAGAATCAGTATCAATTTGCATCAGTTGGCACAGTTTTGTTATTTTTATTGAAGTAGAAGGGTTTTTGAGCTTTATTCATTTTGTTTTGTGGGAGTTGTTCTGTTTGGGTGCAGAGCTTCCTGGGGAGAAAGATAAGAATAATGGAAGGAATTGATGAGCTGTCCGTCCCCCATACTGCCTGAGAGACTCATTTCCGGCCCCAGGGAGGGAAGAGTTAGGGTGATAAATGGAGAGAGGAGTAATCATGTAAGACTTTGAGCAACTAAAGATACAGGTGGTTCTGTTATGGGACACAGGCAGCAAAGTACAGCCATTCAGTGAGGAGGTTATTTGTTCCCCACTGCTCCACCCTGCCCTCCACTTTGGCAAGTTGGTGGTGTAGAGTGGCCCCAGGAGAGAATGCCATGCTCAGGCAACAGGAGTGACCACTATAAGAACAGAGTCCTTACAGAAGACACACGTGCGGAGGAGGTACCCTTTTTAAGGGGCTGTGGAGAGTAGACCATCATTGGGAGGTCGCGGTGGAAGAGCATAGTGGACCTTCCCTGTTTCCTCTGGGAGACACCTCAGGGGCCTCCAGAAGCAACTGAGGAAGAGTTGGCAGGGCACAGGGTAAGTAGAAACTTCTACAGACCTTCAAGAGGGGCTCAGAGCTAATAAAATTTAGTCTGGATGTCGGCGTGACCTCATTGGCACCCACAGGCTTGTGCACTTTATTCTTCTCCTCTATATGCCATTCGACTTAAAACATCCTGTCTTTAGGGAAGATGCCATGAAACGTGCTTATGGTGCAGACTCCTTCCAAGAGCAATTCTCCCACTAGCTGATGGCCCTGCCTCCGCCCACCCTTCTACTGAGGGCCCTAATAAGGGGGAATCGTAGGGCAGCAGCTGGAGAAGTCTACCTGCAGGGTTTGGGGCTGGGAAGAAAAGAAATAACTCTTTTCTATGTTAAGGTAGAGCACCAGATATGATTTGCTAAAGGCTTCTGAGTGACGAGGTTATGAGGCAAAGATTTTTGCTATTTCAACTGAAGTTGGAATGAGAGAATCTGGGGGGTAGGCTGCAGCGTGAAGGATTTAGATTAGAGCAGTAACGAATTTCCCAACATCAAAGGGAACGGATTCTCTGCTCTAGGCCCGTTTTTAAAGGTAAATAGAGAGGTCTCCCTTGTCTGTCAACCTTCCAGATCTTGCAATGGCTCTCTACATATCTTTTCCTGAACTCCCACCCTCTTCCTGAGTTCCATCTGTGTTCTACAACCTCATCACAGCACTTAACAACACTGAGCTGTGAACTTCCTAGGGGTAGAAACTGTGTCTATTCTTTAATGTGTCCTTGACCCTTAGGAGTTACAAAGCACACAGTGAATGTTGGTCTGATCATAAGGGAAAAGCTGCTAGGAGACTGGAGGATACGTCAGTACGCGTTAGAGCAGTATGTGTTTTGAGTTTTGAGTTTCACCTGGGGAATGGGCCGTGAGCGGCTACTGGAAGCTGTCATGAGGATGCAATGAGGAAGCACCAGGAAAAACATCTCTACAATGCCTGGTATCGTACAGTCCCCTTCTCCCCTCTGTCCCCTTCCTTCTGCCTGACGTTGGGTCTGGAAGCAAAGGTCAGGTGCTCTGTGTGAAGATGGGAGGTCTGAATGATTTCTCAGGAATGGCCGAGGATCTGAGGGAACTGGGCGGCAGGGATGAGCAAGCTGCAGGCCCTGCCCTGGGATCTGGAACGGCAAGCAGAGAAACCAAGTGTGCTGACTAAATGGGGGAGGGGGGCAATTCTGGTGCCAGAGTATGGCTACCCACAAGAGCTACCTCCTTCCTCTGTGGATCCAGCCCACTCAGGAGGGGCAGTCGGTGAGTGTGCACAGGGTCGGGCCCCAGTGTTGTCAGGAACAGATCCTTCACACCATGGCCTGGCACCTTCCTGAGGAAGAGAAGATGCCAAGCCAATCCCCCAGAGAAATCAACTCAAGGGAAAGGGGCTCGTCAACCCCCAGGCTCTGTCTAGCCATTGTCTCCCCAGTGGGAAAGAACTTAGCCCAAGGGATCAAGAGACTCCTTAGCGCAAGATCTGGAACATTCCAACGTCCCTCCTTAAGTGGAGGGAGGCTGATGGCACTGCTGCAAAGTAGACAAAGAAAAGCAAGGGACTTCTTTTAAAGTGAAACGTGTAAGATAGAGGGGGGTGGGGGAGACCGTGAACACCGGGGCTGCAATTAGGCAGAAAGACTGCAGTACAGACACAGGGCAGTACCATCCTACCCGACAACGCTGGCAGTGTCATACTCCAAAAGAGCTGTTTAAAAACTGCTAATTACTGAGATTCCAATAAGAGCTCTGTCTTAAAAGTGATTTCAAACTGATTGCAGCTTTTTGAACTGATCGCAGCTGTAAGCTATAAAGGAAGGAATCTAAATAAAAGTGAAAAATCCTTTGATCAAACACAAAGGAACTCTTCCAAATAAAAATACCTTTATTTACATACACATCATAGCTGTCTCACATGTGTAAACAAATGATTTATACACATCTATTAAACAAATAAGTTCCCTGAGACAGGGATCATACTTGTTCCTCCACATAACTCCTGACAGTATTTAGCATAGTATCTGGCACATGGAAGATGCTTACGGAATTGAATTTCATCGAAGCAATTGCAGTATTAATGATTTAATCAGATCATTGTCATTTTTTACAATAATGGGCTACTATAAAATGAATACTAGGGTACAGCAGTACAAAAGGCCATTGTAATAGCCTCAAATCCAGGAAAAACATACCTATTTTTCCAGAAGACCAAAAGAAATATGCAAATACAGTCGTTCTCGAAAGGCAAGTCAACCACTCTACATTCCACAACAGAGACCATGTTGATTGTGCTGTGTGAGTTGCTAGGCAACCACTTGGTAATTCCCCGTGTAATAGAGACGAACCTGTCATCTGCTTTCTTGGCTATATGTGACATGAGGAGACAACAGGTAAAGGACAGCCAAGAACACCTACACCTGGATGACACAATCACTCCTGAAGTGTGATGACACTGGAGAAAATCCCCATGCCCTGCAGAAAGTGCTGGAGGGAGAATTTCATTAAACTATTAGCACAAGACATCCGGTGAATTTTCTTGGATTTACCCTGTGGGTAAAATCCTGCGGGTGATCCTGTTATCCCTGTCCACAAAGCCAGGGACCAAAAGCCCTGAAGTTCAGCTTGTGGATGGCTGTCAATCCAATAAGGCCTCCAGATCAGCGGGTCCCATGACTCCAGCTGGGAGAAAATTTTACCAGATAAAAGCATCCTTTTAAGTCTTAAAAGGGACACTTAACATCTCAAAGAAACCCAAGTTCTGGGTGAACAAACCATACTCTTTTATACCAGAAGAAAATGCTCTTAGTAATTTCTTTGGACATGATTTCCCAGACGTTTTAGGCAAATGAGCTGCCTTGTAAGGACCCCGCTCCACTGTAGGTACTGACATCCCTGTCTTCGAAATAGACTGAAAACCCAATAAAGCATTGGAGAATGAATGCATAAGGAATGTCTGAAAGCTTCTCTGACATTAAGAACTTAAATTTAAATGCCACTTCAAATTTGGAAGACTAAGAGTACTCATCTTTTTCATATGAATTTCAAAAGGACCACTCCTCCCCAGATTTAAAAAAATAGAGGAGGGCTTCCCTGGTGGCGCAGCGGTTAAGAATCCGAATGCCGGAACTTCCCTGGTGGTCCAGTGGTTAAGAATCTGCTTTCCAATGCAGGGGACACAGGTTTGAACCCTGGTCGGGGAACTAAGATCCCACATGCCGTGGGGCAACTACTCCCATGCGCTACAACTAGAGAGTCCACGCAGGCAAAAAAAAAAAAAGAATCCGTCTTCCAATGCAAGGGACACGGGTTCGAGCCCTGGTCCGGGAAGATCCCACATGCCGTGGAGCAACTAAGCCCGTACGCAGCAACTACTGAGCCTGCGCTCTAGAACCCTCGAGCCACAACTACTGAAGCCTGTGCACCTAGAGCCTGTGCTCGGAAACAAGAGAAGCCACCGTAGTGAGAAGCCCGTGCACCGCAACGAAGAGTTGCCCCTGCTGGCTGCAACTAGAGAAACCCTGCGCGCAGCAACGAAGACCCAACACAACCAAAAATAAAATAAAATAAATAAATAAACAAATAAATAAAACAGGAATATTTGCCCACAACCTATTGCCACAGATATCATATTTAAGTCTTTTCCAGAAATTACTTGCTTCAGTCTCTTGTTTGAGATTTAAGATCTTGGACCTGGGATCAGGCAATCCGTTGGAGATAAAATCACCAGTTTTGATGAACAACTGGGCAAGGCTTTAACCTAACATCTGGTGCCAACCTGATTTATCCAACCTGTTGAGATGCTGACTGAAGCCCAGCTGGCCAACCCTGCGCCGTGAAGGCTGTCAAAAGCACCAGCCCTGCCTAACCAGCGCTGGAAAGGGGAGTGCTGGTTGCGAAGTTCCTGGGCACGTCTCCATCTGCAAAGGAAAGCCACGGCATCCGTCATCGCTACTGACTACCAGGTTTTACAAGGGTTTTCATGGAATTCCGAATAGAATCAGCCAGGAACCAAATCACATGTGAGGAAGGAGGGTGCAGGGGCATTCTTGCACAAATGCTCAAAAGACCCTCCAATGACTGGGCTTGGGGTGAGGTGACGTAGGAGGAGCAGCAGAGGCTCTGGAATTTCTTTGCCAGAATTACAAGTATGGACAAAAACCTTTCGGCAGCTACCTTCACTCCATCTTTTCAACATGACACATACAGTCGTGTGCAAAAGGCCTGGAGGTGGGAGAGAGCAGAGCGTGTCAGGGAACCAACAAAAGAAAAGGGGATGTCCATTCGTCCCTTGCACCAGTGGCCCCGGAAGCCACTCACCCTCCTGGTTGGTGGCATCTTCCTTCTCTGGAGTCCAGTCAGTGATGGGTAAGCCCACTGTTAAATTTTCAGGAACCTGGGGTTCCACTGATGTCAAGTTGGTTGAACACTTACTACGTAGAACTTGCTTTGTGGGAGAAAAACATTCAATATAATCCCTGCCCTGAAGGAGCTTAGACTCCGGTGGGGGAGACAGATGGGTACCCAAGAAATTATAATGCAAACCAGTCTGGATTAAGGCACAAGAGGCGGAAAGTGTTCAATTCGGGGATAATGAATGTCCGTGTGGAGGCTGCCCCTGATCTTGGGCTCTGTAGCCAGCTTTGTATTACCGGAGTTGTAACAGGGAAGAGCTAAATCAGACTCCATGTTCGACGTGTTTCTTTGACTTTAACCTTTGCTTTTCGTTCCTTTTGTTATTATAATCATACATAATGGCCTGCCTCAGGGAACCCTGCCCACCTGTGAATGGCTGCAAGAAAAAAGAAACTAACACATGCCCTCACCGAGGCTGGTCATTCCAGGAGATATTTTGCAAGACTGACGGCCCTTTTACTTTACTTCCTCACCGCCTCTCGCTCTCTATTCTGCCTTTTTACTTTAATTCTTCGCCACCTCTCCCTCTCTGATTCTGTAAAAGAAACTGGCATCCAGACCCACGTAAGGTGGTTTTTCAGAGACACTAGTCCGCCATCTTCTCGGTCTGCCGGCTTTCCGAATAAAGTCATATTCCCTGCCTCAGCACCTCGTCTCCGATTCACTGGCCTGTCGTTCGGCGAGCAGAGTGAGCCTGGACCCGGTAAGAGAGCGTCAGGTTCCACTGAAAAGCCTCAGCTCCGTCTGGCTTTCTGCTGTGGTGGCCTGTATTTCTTGCCTTTGGGCGAGCCCGCGGTGGGGAAGTCAGCTGTGATCCGAAAGCTGTTTACAAATGGGACAGAAGCCCACTGGGCAAGATACGAGGCCAAGGAGAACCTCTGTCAAAAATAAAATGTTTCTACAGAAAGGGACAACTGAACAGCTTTCTGAGTCATCTAGAGAAAAAAGTTGTGCGTTTAAATCAAAGACTTCACATTCAGTGGGGGGAGATGACACTTTAAAAATCTTTCCACTAAAAAGATTCTAGATAGGGGATCTAACAAGTAAAGGGCAGCTGCTGAGTGGTTTGGAAAGATATGTGGGTTGAAATCAGCATACACCCTGTCACACACAACAAAATATCTCTACCACGTGCAGAGTGAAAGAGAGAGGATCAGACGGAGGTGTTTTCTGCACTTTGCTTTTCCAGTGCCCAGTCTCCATTCCTGGTGACCTTTCCCACACAAGTGCTTGTACCTAGTGCCTTCCAGCTCCGCTCCCCACTGGTCTCCCGCTCAGCGCAGCAGGAAAGGTTGTGGTAGCACCATTTCCACTGAACACGCAGCCCAGCAGAGCGGCCAAAAGCAAGGACTCTGGAATTCAATTCCTGGCTCTACCACTTAGCGCCAGTCACCTTGGCAAGTGACACGGCCTCTTTACCTTAGTTTCCTCCTCTGTAAAACGAGGATAATGATACCACAACCATGTCACGGGACTGTGGGAGGATTAAATAAGTAAATCCGGGTAAATCACTTAGGACAGTGTCTGGAAATAGCACTCTGTGTCAGTTGTTATGAGAGAATTTGTCTTGGGTTCTGGAGTATTTGCATGTCGAGCAGTTATTCTTAAAGGAATTTCAGGTTTGGGCAAGATGGAGAGCTATTAGGGAGGGGTTTTCATTGTCCCTGATCAAACTTGTGCCTATATATCAACACCCTGACTGTAATCCAAATGCCTTTCTATTGTCTCTGCTCTTCTAGATAACTCTAAAAATGTGAGCTAAGAACTAACCTGGCTGGTGGGTGCCCAGCCACTTGGCTGCTAAGGAAACAAGGAACATGCATCCTGCTATCACCCACCTCTGCCTCTGCCAGCCTGGGACCTGCAGGTCCCTCTCCCCACGCACAGGCTGGAACCCCTTTCCTCTTGCTGGAACTCTGGGGCATACACACACCTACCATCCCATCAAATCATCTTAAAAATCTGTGAAGTGGTCAGCAGTAATGTTGGATGCCACATTCAGACTAGAGGATAACTATGTTACAGATGGCCAAAGTAAGGTTCAGAAAAAAAAGATGGTTCTCAGGTGTCACTCCAAGAACTGATGCCAGTCCTTGTAGTGACGTTTTCACTGATCCTCGGCAAAATTGGAAAAATAAGAATAGCAATGAGTTTTTCATAAAGCAGAAATGATTCAATTTTTGAATTGTGAGATTATGGCCTATCATCCTTCCTATGTCTGAGAGAAGATGTTGAAATGCCCCATCTTTTATAAAATGATATCAATAGGAGCTGGGATTTGAAACTAGATCTTTTGCATACTTTCACTGTTATTATACTATTTTAATTACTTTAAAATAATTTAAAAATAACCAATTTTAAATTCAACTTTAAATGTTAAAATAAGTTGTAAAGAATTATTTATAAATATTGTAAATGATATAGTAGACTGGATACTTGAAAATATCTTCAAATAAAACAGCACAGGGTTAACTCTTTGTGGCATCCTATGCAGGACTGAAAGCTCAAATCGTCACATGGACAGGGCCGCGAAGAACTTAATGAAGTAGGCTGGGCAGAGGTGCAGTTTCTGACCTCCAGTCTGTGACACTCCGTGAGGGCAGAAAGGAAAAGAAGCCTACTTGCAATTCCCTAAGTGTAGCATTTAAAGGAGCAGGTCTCCCCCTGCTGGCAGCAGTGGTGGCAAAATGAGTCTTGAACCACAACTGTCAGCGAGGACTCAAACAGGAAAGGGTTCTACAGCAAGAAGCAATGGTGCTTGGAAAACCACTCTCCGCCACGGAAACCTTAGCCACGTAAACAAGAGTGTGACAACAAAGATTGAAAGAACTCGCATCACTCTGATAGGAAACTATCAACAGAGATGCTGATTTACAAACTCTGGTGAATTAGCAAAGAAAGAAAAATGTTTACATTCGTTTGGCTCTATAAAAAGATTCATTACCCATTTTCATGAATCGCTGATTCTATGTATCTAATTACATAGGACCATACAGTAGCTCAATTAAAATTACACCTATCAGTAACTTAGTCTGATTCATTTGGTCCCACTACTGCATTTGTCTTTGAAGTTCAAGTTATTGATACAGCATGGCTGTCTGGTCATAAGATAGCTAAAATCAGGGAAGTTTGACTTATTTGCACTTTTGGAGGATTAAAATAATCCTCACGCCTTTGTTCATTTCATTTATTCTCTTTTGGCTGGCATGCATTCTGCGCTCACCCGCTTCCATTACTGGCTATCTTACCTTTACCTGTCCTTCTTACAGTTTTACTTCCTGGTCTCTTCCTCTTTCAACAACAAACAGAAAACAAGCAGGTTATTTTTCACTCCCTTGATTTTATTAACTCGATTTTGTTCACAATCCTCTGACATTTATCACATCCTCTCTCATACTATTTATTAGAACATGTCTTTTTCCCATACCGGATTCTAAGGTATTTGAGGGCAAAAACTGTTTTATTCTGCCTCAAAAAGATCCAGGGCTTAGTAGTTTTGTCATCATGGACATAAACTTCAGTGCCCTCATCTATAAAATGGAGATGTTCATAACAGCGACCTCATTAATTTGTACAGGCATCATAAGAGAATGCATGTAAAGCTGCCTGACTCTTAATTACTAGATAATTGTTAACTATAGTTTTCACTCCCTCCATCCCCTAACAAAAGCCTTACGCGCTGCAGGCATTCAATCATTATTTGTTGGTAGAGCTTAATGCTAATAAATACATTCACGCCTGGTAATGCATTAGCATTATCTGTGTCTGGAGGACTAATGTGATTACTTATGACCTAGCAGCACTTAGCAAGGCTTGGATTACCAACATAGGGAGAGTTTCCCCTGCCCCGCCATCTAGATCCAATGTAATTCTCTGTGATGCTGGCAATGTGCTGTACCAATAAAGTAGCCATTAGCTACGCGTGGTTATTGAGGACTTGAAATGTGGACAGCGTGAATGAGAAACCCACTTTTCATCTTATTTAATTTTAATCAGTTTCAGTACCTCCTAGTGACTATTGGCTAACCTACTGGACACGTCAGCTCTAGAACTTGCCTCTACCGGTGAGCAATCTTTACATTCACCGTGTCCTCTTTTCCACCTGTGAAGGAATTTTTCTAACCTAAGAAGTAACCTTCACTGATTCAACGCATCAGAACTTTAAATGATCCCAACCCCTTTTTTTCTTTAGTGGGTTCGTTATGACACTTCAAGAACTGGCGTGAGAAACAGGATCCATGTGAAACTCAACATCTCGGTCAGTTGCACAGGACAAAATGAGTCATACATAAAATGACATGCAATCATCCCACAAGAAATACTAATTGCGTCCCTGCCTCGTGAAGCATCGTCTGGAGGGATGGTAGGGGACGCAAACCAGCCGCTGCGACAGGTGTGGCAACACAGTGAGCAGCGCGCTGGGCGGTCCGGGCGAGCCTCTTTCGGGCCGAGACAAGGCGAGGCTGCCAGCCTCCCCTCCCACGCCGGCCGCCTCCGCACGGGCTCGCCTGCAAGTCAGCACGGGCTGTCCCGGTCCCCAACCCTAATGGCGTGCCTCTGTACCAACCGAGAGCGCTGTTTCCCCCAACCGACTTCCACCCACGCCCCCGGGAGAATCACTCCTCCTGCCTTGTCCACTAGAAGCCGGGCCACCCCTGCTTCTCCTGACCTCGCCTCTGAACCACGCCCCCCAGCAGCTCGTCGCTCAAGATCCCCGTACAAAATGGCGGCTGAGCCTGGAGAACCAACCATAGAGACACCCACCTTCCGCGGAGAGCGCGCCGACCTCTTAAGGACGCCCGCGCCTCCCTGATAGGCGTGCCGACGTCATCTTCCGGCGGAGACGAAACAGCGGGCGCCGCCAAGGGCCCTTCTAGGAGAACAGCGAGCAGTCTCTGTGGTGCCGGGTCGTCCGAGCCGTGTCACGTGGCTGGCGAAAGCCGTCGCGGAGGCTGGGGGGGAGGAGAAATGGGCGGGAGGACTGGGGGATAGCTTGAGACCCGACGACAACGGGGTTGTCATGGAGCCGCGGGGCCGGGCTCGCGCATGCGCCACTCTACTCGCGGGTCGTCCGGTCGCGGAGCGGCGACCTCGGTCCTAGGTGAGAAAAGGAGGGCTGAGGGTGAAGGGGGAGGGTTTGGGCGAGGAGCGTGGGAAAAGGAAGTGGGAGTAGGGGAGAGAAGAAGGGAAGCAAGGTAGTCAAGAGGCAGAGCCGGGACTTTCTGGGGACAGAGGGCCAGATGATGGGAGCAGGGGGTGTTGCGTTCCTCCCCCATTTAGTTGGTCGGTTTTGCTGCGAGGGTCAGGACTGCGTGGCAGAGGAGATCGCGGGTGAGGAGGGGGCTGTGTGTGGGGAGCAATTGGGGTAAGACTGTTAGGGCGGGTGAGCCCTGGTCTAGCCCTGGGGGCAACAGCCGGCTGGGCATCCCGGCGGGGGAGCGCTTGGAGGCCCGCCGTGCTGTGAGCAGAGGGGCAGGGAATGGGCAGGTGAGTGAGCGCGGGAGCTGGTAACCCTGTGAGGGTCCTGGGCCTCCCGTTTGGGGATGAGGGTTAGTGCTCTGTTCTGGGCCCGGGGCACAGGTGTGCTGTCTTTTTCTGAGACTTGCTGTCACCCACTTGGCTGGTTCTTTCCCCTGGGTGACCAGCATGCCAGGCGTGGTGCCAGGGGATGGGGAGGTGGGAGAGAAGGTGGGCATTGCCAAGTAAGGAGTTAGTGGTTAGTGTGGGCGGGTTCAGAGGAGCTCTGATCCAGGCCCAGGGCACAGGCCGCAGCCAGGCTCCCTGTTATTGCCCAAGTCCTGGCAGTAAGCGTTGCCTGGGCGTTTGCCCTGGGAGGCTGGTGGTATGCCAGTCACAGCACAGTCCTAGGGTCTGCCCAGTTCTGCCCTGCTGAGCTGGCAGGCTGGTGGATGCCTGGAGGGCGCTCCTGCTGTCTGGCACAGATGCATCGTGGGCTGGTGCGAATGGGGGGTGGGTGGGCACTGTTAACTGTGAACCCTTCTCCAAGCAGGGGATTTGAGGAAGTTCTCTAATCTTATCTTCTCTTTGAAAGAGGAGAGTGGAATGAGCCATACCAGGTTCCAAACAGAGGACATTGTATGTTCAGGATCTTTGACGTGGATTTGCAGCCAAGCTGGAGCATGGAAATGGATGTGAAGGGGAAGATGAATATTAGAGATTTAGGTAGACGGGCTTTTTTTCCTCCTTTGTTAAAAAATCCACAGACATTCCCCCAGAATGGCATCTCTGAATATGCAGACCAAGAGAAAATGACTTCAGAGAAAACCTAGTAATGTATTTATAATTCCAGCAATTACTCATGGCTTTCTGGGCGGTAAGGTCTTGATTTTCTATGGCCTTGTCGCTTTACTGTATTTAAGCCTCTGCTTGGGCTTTCACCTCACACCTCTGTTCATGCATGCCTGTTAAACACATGACACATTTTAAAAAGAACTTGAGCTCTCAGGAAAGTTGCCAAGTATCTATAAAAGGAGAGATCTGTGAGCAGCATTTCAGATCCTTCCCTTGTACACCTTGGGTCTCCTTTTTATCATAGGCCTAAATCTCCATAGAGATTGTTTGTGGATTAGACCAACCTCTAATTTGGTTGCTGGATTTACCCCTGAGGTTTCAGCTTAGAATAAGGGGTGGATGAGATACCTGTTTCCTGCAGGAGACCAGACCTGGACGTGAGGTGACCGTGGTGTTTGGAAATGCAGACTCTTGACCTTCAAGCTGTTCAGGTATTTTGGTGACAGCTAAAGCTGCTAGGGCTGTCAGCAAGACTCAGCACGACAGAAGAGTTGTTGCAATTTATTATTCTGTGAGTACCTCACACATTAATTGTTGGGCGCTGAGGTTGCAAAGATGAAAAGACAACCCTTGAGGTTGAAGAGACGAACAGATAATTAGACTCTAATGTAAGAAGTGCATAAATAGAAGAAACAAGTGCTGTGGAGCACTTGCTAGAATTTTATCTTATACCTATTTACGTAAACCTCTAGATTCATTGATTCACTTTCCACTGTGAGTTTTAGTGTATATTCTCTGTGAGAACCTTTTGGACAGTGTGTTACATGTGCACTCGTAAGAGGCCCATTTAGGGTCAATCCAAGCTTAACTTGGAGTCCTCCTAATGCAGAGTTAGGCTTCTGAGGATCTGAGATGTTTGTAGGGCAGTCGTAGTGGTTTCCAGTTTGTGCCAGGAAGCAGAGATGGCACAGTGGGCATGAGCTTGGTAACCCATTTTCAACCCCTGGTCAGCTTATGAGCATCTAACTTTATTGTAAAATAATACTGAAGAGGCAAAAAAAATTTTTCTTGAGGTTTTCAAACTTCGCCATTGGTGTGGCCCTGGGTTTGAGAGCACCAGTAGTAAATGCCATCACTCTGCCTCTCTCTTATCGAGGGCCTCGTCTGGTGCTGTGTATGAATGGGTCTGTTGTTCACTGGCTAATTGACGTCCTCAGCGTCACTCCCAGGAGGGAAGTGCCTCTCTCAGGGAGAATAGGTCAAGATGGCATGTAGCCCTTCATTCGCTTTCCCACTTGAACTTCCCTGGGACACTAAGACTATCTGCTGCTTGAAGAGAACTTTACTTAGGACAGAGGCTTCCACGTCCAAAGTAGTCAGTTTACTATTCTAAAGTAGATTATGCATTCTTTATTTCCAATTGCCACCAGTTCCCCAGGATCTAAAATTTTAGCATCTGTTCTCCTTTTAACGTCACCGTTTCAGCATTTTGATTCCACAACCAATATTGTCCTACTCTCAGATGAGCCAGATAAATTCCTGTGTATTTTCTGTAGCTCCGTTGACTACACTTTAATAACAGTAGCAAGACCTTGTTCGTTGTCTTGTCACAAGGATTGTAGAAGTTGAAGTGCTTTATCTAAAATGCCTGTGAAATAATCCATTTCATAAGATATTGTGAAACTTTGTCAGGGTCTTAATTAGTTGCAGCTAACATGAGCTATCTTCCTCATCTAAGTCAATAGTAGGTTCAGACTGAATTCAAGTCTAATTGCCCATCCATCACCGATGTCTGCTTCCATTTTTGAAAAAGCCCTCCATTCACTTTCAGACAATATTATTTCAGGAAAATGAAACTATGTACGTTTGTTGGGTTTCATACAAAAGGATCCTGATTTAATTAGAGATAGTCTTACATTTTATTCTGCTTTTTAAACTGGATTTTCCATGCTGTCAAACTTCATAGCCGTCCAGTAGAGACATGTGCTTTTGCATAGTGTCATGCAAGATGTGACAGTGCCATTGTTTATCTTTCATGCACGTAGTACTAAACGTGGTCTGTCAAAGAGTGCTTGGTTGACATGGATTGAATGGGGAAACCAGTCCCCTTAAATGAGTTAGATATGGTACAAAATAATGTTTACTTGGAATTGAGTTTAAAATTCTGATCAGTGTGCGTTCCCTTTAGTCCACTTCTACCGTATGCAAAAGTATGAGCAAGAGGGTTTCTCAGGGCTGCCTGTAAACCTCCTTGTCTTCTATTTAATTTTATGTTGAATCCCTCCTCTGCTTCTGGAGTAGTTAATGTTCTTCGCTAGATCCTGTATTAGCAGAAATGTTCACACTCGGCATTTTCAGGGTATTTCAGATACAGTGCTGTTTGGCAGGGGGCCATGTTTCCCTCTACTCAGAAGGACAAATGGATGGAGTCGAGAATGGATTGTGAATAAAAACGCCACTGGGTGTTGCTTAAACCTACTATCTTAGTCCATTTGGGCTGTCATAACAAAATACCGCAGACTGGGTAGCTTATAAACCACAGAAATTTATTTCTCACAGTTCTAGAGGTTGAAAGTCCAAGCTCAGGGTGCCAGCATGGTCCAGGGAAAGCCCTCTTTCAGGTCACAGACTTCTCGCTGACTGTGGTGGAAGGCGCTAGGGACCTCTCTGGAGCCTCTTGTAAAGCTCTAATCCCATGAGGTGAAGCCCTCATGACTTAAGCCCCACCTCCTGATACCGTCATCTTTGGGAGGCAGGATTTCATAGATGAATTCTGGGGGGACACAAACATTCAGACTGTAGCACTTTGCAGTTCCATTATTATTATTGTTTTCCCTGTTGGTCCCCTGTTCTCTTTATCCCTGCAGTATCCTTACAGCTGGCATCCCTTGGCGATTCAGAGGGCCGTGTTAAAATACCTTGAAGGGCTCATTGCTCTCATACTTTGCACTGCTAGCCTAGTTCTGGATCTGCTTTGGACTAGCTGTGTATCGCTGGATCAAATCTAGGCTTCTTTCCAAGAAGTGGGCGACCAGGTCTGTTTGATTCACTCTATACCCCCATTCCTAGCACGATGCCTGGTTCATAGCGGGCACGTGATAAATATTTTTTTTTATTTATTTATTTAAAATTATTTATTTATTTATTTTTGGCTGCGTTGGGTCTTCGTTGCCGCATGTGGGCTTTCTCTAGTTGTGGCGAGTGGGGGCTATTCTTCGTCGCAGTGCGTGGGCTTCTCATTGTCGTGGCTTTTCTTGTTGCAGAGCACGGGCTCTAGGCGCTTGGGCTCTAGGCGTGCGGGCTTCAATAGTTATGGTGCATGGGCTCAGTAGTTGTGGTGCACGGGCTCAGTAGTTGTGGCGCATGGGCTTAGTTGCTGTGTGTCATGTGGGATCTTCCTGGACCAGGGCTTGAACCTGTGTCCCCTGCATTGGCAGGTGGATTCTTAACGACTGCACCAGCAGGGAAGTCCAATATATATTTTTAAATGACTGAATGTAACTTATCTGAGCCTCAACTTCCTCCTCTGTAAAGTGGGATAGCAACTGAGGAGGACATTGTGAGGCTCAAGGAAAGAACCTTAGCAGCAATAATGTTATGGGCGTTTGTGGAATCAAAACACTATTACATATGGTCTTATGTGTGCATAGAAGTGCTTTTTAAGCCAAAATGTAGCATGCATATATAAGGAGTTGTTTTTACTCTGTTCACTACCTCATTCAAAGAAGTGGAAAGTTAATTTGAGAAACTACATTCTGGGAGGTGGCAGAAAGTCCCAGGCCTGCAGATGTATCCTGGGAGGCAAGCCTGGTCCGAGGTGGGCATCCCCTCTGCTTTCCTCCCTCAGGGAGCATTCCAGAAAGCCTAATCAAATGTGCCTTTGTTAGCAGTCTACAAAGCTTCCACTGAGAATGTGGTTTGTATGCTTTGCATTTGTAATAGAATTAGAGGGCAGCGAGAGGACAGTGAACCTCCTTTTGGGTGGAAACCATTCTACTGTTGAGTAAACTTGTAGCCTTTGTCAGCTGAGACCGCTGAGAAAGTGCACACAGAGCAAGTGGGCGCCGCTGGTGTTCTTTGCCCTTAGTTTACTCACCATTTGCCTCACCTGTCTCAGCTCTTCAGGCAATGACTTCTTCTGTAATTGTTTTTCACAGGGCAGTCCAGATGAAAAGAGTACTGACGAATGCACTTCCAGCCCAGTAAAACATGGAGAGGAAGAACCCATCCAGAGAGGGCTCTAGAAGGCTCTCAGCCAAACTGAGCAAAGGCCCAGAGATGAAAAGAGTGTCTCGTCAACTCGGCGTGGCAGCTGCTGAGTCAGATAAGGACTCTGGATTTTCAGGTTAAAAATACCTTATCATTTCTACATTGGAATGAATGATTTGCCTGAAAAACGTCCTCCGTAAAAACTCATTTGTGTGATAAGGATGGGAAGATTTCACCCACAGGAGAAATAGTTTTCTGATCTCTTCAAATGGTGATTCTGTTGCCATATGGCGGGGTACTCATCCCAGTCACAGTGGGGTTAGTTCTGAAGGAACGATATGACATCTTTTTTCCACTTAGACTCTCAACTTTAAATCTTGTATTTCCAACTGTGGCAAGTGGCTACTGGAAAAATATATTTAAATACTCATAATTCTATTGTCTTACCTCCTTTTTCATAGGAATAGTTACATTGCAGGGAAAAATACTGGCATGTTGTCCCCACATATAACAAATTAAACAAAAGTAGTATATAATTTGTTAAGATAACTTTTTTGCTGAGAAAGTGTTTGCTGTGTTTAAAAACATTTCCCCCCATAACCCATCCCTGCCAGTATTTGTGCCTTTTGTCTTTGGACTATGAGCCTCCTGGCCCTATTCCAAACTTGGGTATCTGTTAGAGACAAGAAAGCAAGACAGTTTTCCTTATTGGTTTGTCTTAAACTTTATCTGAAAGGACTAGTTGCACACCCAGTAAATCTTTTAATTTTGTGCCGAGGCTTTTTTATTTCCAGGTGTGAGAGTAGTGGCTTAAGTATGGCTCTAGTGTAAACATTTTGGCCCAGGGGAGGCAGAGGGGTGATGCCAGGGGATTCTGGCTGGGTTAGCATCCTGAGAGTGGAGCCCTCTCCTGGAGAAAGATTTATATTATCCAGCCCACAGAGACTTCCCAATCCACCGTGTTGATTTATTAATTTATAGTGAGAAATGCAGCTGTTAGGAAAACTAGAACTCAGTCATCCTTAGATTGGTGTATTTTCTCCCTGTAGGTATGCTGCACGGGAAGCCAAATTATAAATAGACTGTTTCTCAGAGGAACAGAGCACCGTCCTAGGGATTAGAATAAGGGCAGTTCAGGGAAGGGAGGGCAGGTTTATAGCCCTTTGGGTTTTTCTTCTCAATCTTTTAGCATTGTTTCCGAAGCTTGCCTCATCATAAGGCTCGTCTGAGGCATTTGTTAAAAATACTGATCACCAGACCCCTCTTCTGGAGACTGTGATATTGAGGGTCTGGGGGAGGACCCGGAATGTGAGTTTTATATTTTTACAAGTGTCTCTGGTGATTCCTGTGATCAGACAGGTTTGGGAAACTTTGCAGGCCTAGTGTCTTTTTTCTTTCTTTCTTTTAATATCGTGTTTGTTTTTTGTCTGTTTTTCATATCATGAAGGTAATATATGCTCATGGCAGAAGCTTAGAAATTTAGGTACATGCAAAGAAGAAAACAAACATTAACCATACTCCCACGCCCTGTTATTCTCAATACTGTGGCCATTTTGATACTTCTTCCAATAACTTCAGTTCTGTCAGACCAGCTGTTCTGTAGCATGTCCCAAAGTCTGGATAGTTTTTCTGAAAGTTTCCTATTCTCTATGCAGAAGTGCCTTAAGAAGTATTGTGCTGTTCACATAAGGCAGTATCAAAAATACCCAGATTCACTGTGCTCCAGAAAGTGGCCCTAGTGAATACCTTCAGCCACATCTGGGCCAGGTGCCAGTGGTTTCGTCAGTGCCTGAGTTATCGGTCCAGTTACCTTGGAATGTGATGTAATTTGCCATGATTAATTAGCTGTAGTCCATATTGAGATTTTTCCCATTGTCCCAATAGTGGCCTTTATAATTGTTAATCTTTTTGTACATTTGTTTGTTTTGGGTCCAGAACCCAGTTGAAGGCTGTGCATTTCATTTAATTGTCCCTGTCTTTTTTTTTTTTTAATTTTAAAATTTATTTATTTATTTAATTTTTGGCTGTGTTGGGTCTTTGCTGCACGGGTTTTCTTTAGTTGCGACGAGCTGGGGCTACCCTTCGTTGTGCTGCGTGGGCTTCTCACTGCGGTGGCTTCTCTTGTTGCGGAGCACAGGCTCTAGACGCATGGGCTTCAGTAGTTGTGGCACGTGGGCTCAGTAGTTGTGGCTCGCGGGCTCTAGAGCACAGGCTCAGTAGTTGTGGTGCACAGGCTTAGTTGCTCCGCGGCATGTGGGATCTTCCCGGACCAGGGCTTGAACCAGTGTCCCCTGCCTTGGCAGGTGGATTTTTAACCACTGTGCCACCAGAGAAGCTCTGTCCCTGTCTTTTAAATCTTATTTAGTCTAGACCAGCTCCTTCGTCTTCCCGTTCTTTTTTTCGGGACATCGTCATCTTTAAAGGAGTTAGGCCTGTTGTTTTGTAGAATGTTTCACACTGGATTTCTCTGGTAGCTTCCCCATTATCAGAAATAGGCTAAACATTTTTTTTAATAGAAAACTAAATTTTTGATGTTCTATCCTTCTCATTGCAACACATAAGGTGACTCCTAAGTGTGTCTTATTCTTGGTGACACTCTGATTAAAGGAGTAGATGTATACCAGATTTCTTTATTGCAAAAGTACTCTTTTCTCTTTGTAATTAATGAGCAATTTATGGGATGATACTTTGAGATTGTGTGACTGTCCTGTTCCCCAGCAGACTCTTGACTAGTGATTTTAGCATCCATTGATGATCCTTGCCTGAACCAATTACATTTGTGGTCTGAAAATGGTGATCTAATTCTATCATTCCTTGTATATTTTATTAGCTGACAGTCATCTTCTCTAAAGAAGTACTTCTCTCCTCTGCCCCCTTTTTAGAGCATCACTGTGGATTCACGGAATTTTTTTGTGATTTTGTTTGTCAATCCATTATCATTATTATTTTTGATACTCAAATTGCCCCACATTTGGTCAGTGGGAGTCCCTTCTAGGTGGCGCCTGTGTCTTTGACATGTCCCCATTTGTGTTGGAGCACTTCCTTGCTTTCTGGGACAGTAAGATGTCCAGGCTCATCTTGCACCTTCCCTGCCAAAGATATCGGCCATTTCTCCAAGGAGCCCTGGTTTCCTTTTTGTGCAGAATGACATTTAGAAACCAAGATACATGTACAAGGTACGCACTTTTCTTCTGAAGTCCTTTGTTTCTGGCCTAATAGTTCTTAACTAGAGGTGCACATTTGGATTACTTGTAGTGCTTTGTGAAAATAACACGTGCCTGGACACCAGATAAATCAACTCAGTAGAGTGAGGGGAAGACCCCAACACCAGTAATTTCTAAAAAGCATCTTTGGAGAATCTGATTAAATGCAAGTGTTGACAGTTGCTCTCTTCTGAATTACAGTCACATTCCAGTCCTGCCTCATCCAGACGACTCTGAGATTCTTGATGAGCATTTCGGGTATTCCCAGACTCCTCGCTGGCAGGGTTACTGCAGTCTCTTGGTTTACTCCAGCAGGGAGCTAATTAAGCCCTTTCTGTATGGATTTCACATAGAGCAGCCTTCTTTTCATTGTGGCAGAGAGTATCTTTCCATCACCCATTGTGCAGAACCCCCAGTGGGCACACTCAGCGTGCATTTAGGACACTAACAAAGGAGGTGCTTAACTGGGTGGAGGAGGAAAACAAAGAAAGACACATTGTAAACCTCATCTTGATGAACTTATCCAGAATTTTACAGTTAGAAAACTTAGGAGGAAGCTATTTTAATTTCAGAGTGGAGGTAAGTCTTGAGGTTTTATAGGTTGGTTTTGTTTTTGTTGTTATTGTTACATCATGTAGTGCCCAGGGCCTCTAAAGGTCTTATTAACCTTGCCCCAAGTCACACGCACACTCCTCTTCCCTTTCAACCACAGATTCTTAAAAGTAATGAGCTAACTTCGAAGGCTTTACCCACTTCTCCTGTAGACGGGTGATGGTTACTTTCTCATGAACCCAAATGGATGCAGGCTTCTGTCTGTAATAGAGTTAGAAGGGCAGTCAGCTGTCCTAGGGCAGTGATTCTCAATCTTTTGGGATGGGAGGGATAATTACGGCTCCCATTGAGAATCCAGTGAAAGTTAGATACCTCCTCCTCAGAAAAATTCACAAAAACACATACCACAGATGTTCCATTCCGTTTCGTGGGGTCCAGGGCTCCCCAGGAGGATTGGTTAAGAGCCTGAGTGAACTGACCATTTTTCCGCCCACCAGATGGGAGCTCTGAATGCCTGAGCTCGGCAGAGCAGATGGAGTCTGAGGACATGCTGAGCGCCTTAGGCTGGAGCCGAGAAGACAGGCCAAGGCCGAGCGCCAAGCCTGCGAGCGGTGCCTTCCCAACACTGGCCCCCATGGTTGTCATGAAGAACGTGCTGGTCAAACAGGTGAGGAGGACTGAGCTCTCATAACTTCTTTGCACGCCAGGGTTTCTGAGCTTCCTGTGCACAGAGCTTCTCCCTCTCTGTCAAGGAGAGATGCGAGAAGCAGACCCCCAGCACCACACCAACACGCGCTTCTGTGCTGGGAAGAGGATGTGTCCTTTCAACTACTGACGGTGTTTGAAAAAGGAATACGAGAGTCATCACATGTGTCCTCATTTTCCAGATAGTAAGACTATTTTATTTCTGTATCCCTAGTTTGTCCAAAGCGATCTGGAATACTTTAGTCGTGTTAAACGGAACCAAGCAGAAATGTCCTAACTTCTGTAGTGCGTGCTAAGATATGACAGAATTTAAGGTAGAATCAAGAGGATCTCTTTTTAATTTGACTGGGACTTTTAGAAATATTTTTTTGAGAAGTAGAGGCAATTTATTTCCCTGTTTCTCATGTTACATTCTGAGCACTTTCTTAGTAATCAGCCAAAGCTATGTCATTAGTGAGAAGGGAGCTCTTTGGCTTAGGCATGGCTATACCAGCAGACTCCACCCAGCATTGCTGAGGAATTGAAAAATAACCCTGTTTCAGGCTTCCTTATATAACTATGCAAATTATGTGATTATTGTCTAGATACGAAAGAAAAGAAGATTTAGATAAAAATCTAAGCTAAGCCCCAGTGTTGGGAACAAACAACCCAATCATATGAACTTGAAGAACGTGTAACCTTACCCTACTTTGCTCTAAAATAGATCAGTCCTCGCATGGGTCTGTTGATGCGGCTGCTCAAAGCTAGTGAAGGCTGAAATCTGGCTGTATGTTGTTGACCTTCCCACCTTAGGTAGAAGAACGTGGCTCTAGCCTGACAGGAGACCTTAATGTCTTAACTATTACCTAGTTATTGCTGAACAACACAAACTGATTTTCAACAAGGCAACCTGGTGAGTTTGCAAAAAGAATTTGCAGATGTTTGCTTGGCAGATCACATCTCAGCTGGAAGCACAGCTCTCCTCGCCGAAATGAGGCGAGAGAATAAAGACATGAAACGGAGCCCAAATGAGATTGTCCAGGCCCCACCGGTGCTTCTCAGGGCTTCCTGTCTCCTGCTCTTTCCTCCCTGCCTTCCTCTCTGGCCCCCTGGTCACTCTTTCTTAGGCATCTTTGTTGATTGTTGTGGGCGAGGCCGGCAGCTCCAGAGGGCTGTTGCAGGGTGAGTGGGCGGGTCCAGCAGAGCCATCTCCTTCGGGACAGAGACCCACTGGGAAGGCTGCTGGACTTGACCGGGAGACAGGAGGCTTGGGGGCAGACTGACCTGATGGAGCAGGCTAGGAGTTTTGTTTTTTCACATATGCTAGAATCCAGCACATTCCAAACTGAAAGCATTATACACTTCTTAAAATCTCTGCTTATTGCATAATGTCTTAATTATTGCTGCTTGGTTTTAGGATTTTTCTTTTGAGGCTCTGATTCCAGTTCTGTCACCAGACTGCGTGATCTTACACACAATTACTTAATCACCGTGAACTTCATTTTCTGCATCTTTAACATGAAGCTAGGATTGATTCTAGAGATCCTATCCAAGACCCTATGATTCTGAGATCCTATCCAAGTCTAAAGTCTTGTCTGGTATTCCCTCAGGTGATCTCAGTAAGAATGGTACCTTGTAAAATCTAAATTAGAACAAATAAGCTAAGTATCTAAGTGGGCATAACAATAGCATTAGGAAGAATAATCCAGTGAAATCAGCTTGGGAAAGCAACGAGTTAGGTATTTTCTGGATCCATTTGCCTCGTAGGTCAACCCTTATGGCATGAGTGAGCAGGGGGACAGCCTGAAGTTCTGCTCTTGACTGACCTGGACGAGGCTGATCTCTTCTTTGAAAGACCCCTGATTTTTGTATCTCCTCTGACGGGGGAGTGTGGTTGCTAGGCCCAGCGTTGCTTGCTTATGGACATCCAGAGTGTATTTGAACACCAAGAGGGCTCCAGAATGGACTCTCCAGGTCATCCCAGCCTTTGCACAGGAGATGAACTGTAGTTGAACTTGGCCAGGAGTTCCTAAGCAGGTATCCAAGAAGCTGAAATGTATGCAAATCAGGTGCCGGTGTGGGAGCACAGTCCATCGCTTTCCTCAGATAAATCACATGACTGCACTAAGGGTAAGAGCCTCTGTCAGGTTCTCTCTCTGCCTGTAGCCTCATCTACACTCATATCTCTGGGCCTGGGTTGGAATTGGACTGGCTTTTAAATATTAGAGACAAGTTCATGGAAAGTCCTTGTAATAAAGAGTCTGAGTCCATCTTTTAAATGAATACATACATGAGAAAAGTAGCCATGCCCTTCTTTATTAGATTACTGTCTGAATCAGTACTTTAATTAAAAATTAAAATGTATAATTGAGCAGTAATAGAGCAAAAGCAATGTAGCAGAACGGTTTGGATGGGTTTTAGAGTCAGAGGATGGAATCCCATCTTCACCACTTAGTAGCTTGGGGACTGAAAGCAAGTTATTTCAACTTCCTAAGCCTCAGTTTCCTGTTTGTGAAAGGAAATGATAACTACCTCATGGGATCATTATGGCGATTCCGTGAGACAGCTCAGGCGACACATCACACCCAGTGCTAGCCTGTGGTGAGCACCCGTACACGGTGGCTCTTCCTGCCTTGCAGAGCTTTGTGGTAGCCGGGCGTTATTGCCTTAAATACAGGGGCCCATGGACTCCTGACAATACGTAACTGTTTAATCAAAAGTTGTTTTCAGGTAAAAGAGGTTCCAGATGTAACTAAATGAAGATAGACTGGGGTGAAGTCACATTTATAGTATTGAGATTAGCACATTTTAACTTATGCCAGCAAATTGTACTATCCATCCTTTTTTTAAATTTTTTAAATTTTTAAAAATTTTTTAAATGTTTAAATTTTAAAATTTTTATTTATTAAAAAACTTCTTTTTGTTGCACTGCACGGCATGCGGGATCTTAGTTCCCCCACCAGGGATCGAACCCGCGTCCCCTGCAGTGGAAGCGTGGAGTCTTAGCCACTGGACCACCAGGGAAGTCCCCTATCCATACTTTTATTGCCTTACTTGTGACCTTAACTGTGTCACTACTTCACGACCTTCCTACAGTTTCTTTTTCTCAAGTGATAGCACTTGAATAAAGATAGCTATTTCCTCCAGTTTTCCCTTAAAAAAAAAAAAATATGATGTCAGCCCCAAATGAATTTTTAAGCCACATCTCCAGTCATGCTAAGAAGGGCCACCCCGTGTGTGAGGCAGGCTCTGTACTTATATCTGAGTATGTGCTGTGCCTCTTGGACAGCTGCAGGTAACACGTAGTGTGCTGCTCTTTGCCTTTGCTTTTCCCTTCAGGGCAGCAGCTCATCCCAGCTCCAGTCGTGGTCTGTGCAGCCCTCCTTTGAAGTGATCTCGGCACAGCCCCAGCTCTTATTGCTTCATCCACCTGTACCGTCTCCTGTCAGCCCATGTCACGCTGGTGAGAAAAAGTCGGACTCCAGGAACTACTTGCCTATTCTCAATTCTTACACCAAAATAGCCCCACACCCAGGCAAAAGGGGCCCCTCCCGCAGCCCAGAAGAAAGGGGAGAAGGTGGGATGCAGAAGAAGATCTGCACTGAGAGACTGGGGCCAAGCCTGTCTTCTAGTGAGCCGACCAAGACTGGTGCGGGCCCCCCCGGGCCCCCGACGCCAGCGCCCCCCAGCACCAAGCTTGCCGAGGACTCAGCTCTTCAGGGTGTGCCCTGCCTGGTGGCAGGTGGAAGTCCACAGACGCTTCAGCCAGTGTCCAGCAGCCATGTGGCTAAAGCGCCCAGCCTGACCTTTGCTTCCCCCGCCAGCCCTGTCTGTGCGTCAGACAGTACCCTGCACGGGATGGAGAGCAGCTCCCCGCTGTCCCCACTGTCAGCTAGTTACAGCTCCCCTCTGTGGGCTGCAGAGCACCTCTGCCGCAGCCCAGATAGCTTCTCAGAGCAGCGGCAGAGCAAGCACAGGCGCTTTCAGAATACCCTGGTAGTCCTACACAAATCCGGTTTGCTGGAGATCACTTTGAAAACCAAGGAGTTGATTCGTCAGAACCAGGCAACTCAGGTGGAACTAGACCAGCTAAAGGAGCAGACCCGGCTATTTATCGAGGCCGCCAAGAGCAGGGCTCCTCAGGCTTGGGCCAAGCTGCAGGCGTCTTTAACATCAGGGTCAGGTCATCCTGGCAGTGACCTAGAAGCGTTCTCCGATCAGCCAGACATATAACATAGAAGGCATATTTTCCTGTTACTTGAGTGGTTCTTTTTAACTCTTTTACCGTCATCTACTCCTGTTTCCCAAAGCTTATGTAAGAGCTTTCCTTTTAAACTTAAACTGTTCAGCGGTTCACTTACGAAGCCACATGCCAATACCTGGCTGCTGTCTTAACCTGTGGTCTGTGCACAGTTTACCTTTGTCTCCGTTCCACTGAGGACCTCAGATTGTCCTCGAGTCCCTCTTCCTTAGCCTGCAGGCACTTCGATGGATCACGGTGCAAAGCGGGAAAGATGCTTGTATGGGGCCCCTCTGGCTGTCACTTCCCACCATCCCACTCACTAAGCGTGATCAGGGATGCAGTGATGCAGACAAGCATACAGAGTGACACCTGTCAAGCCAGGGAGTGGGTGACATAAGGAGCCCTTCGTGGATCTTCCCTTGAAGGTCTTAGTCACAGAGGAAAATATAAGAGGAGGGTGTTTCCATTTTACGAGGCCTTGTGCCATTTGGGAGAAACCTAAAATGCTCTGGGCACACATTGGTCCTCGGACGCAAGCACTTAATCACTTAAAGCTTTGTTTCTTTAAACTCGAAAGTCAAGGGGAAGGGGTGGTACCGTTAACTCGTACACTTTCATCATAAGCCAGATTTCTGTTACACTGGTAGGTGAAATATTTCAGATTTGTAAAGTATGGAATGGATTTAGGACCATCTGGAGCTACAGTTGATGAACTGCTTTTTTGACTCAGAGTCTGAAGAAAGGAGAAATGGCTAGCATCTCTTGGTTGAGAGCTGGAAGATTCTGATAATTTATGCTTTTTTCTTTCTCTCTCTTCTTTTGAAACAATGCAAAAGAAGATTTTCTTATATGTGAAAATCCTAAAAGAGAGCTTCATGGTTCCTGATTGTGTAATACAAGTCAGCCCTCTGCTACCATCTTTTTTCCCCCCTTTGTTTTTACAAAAGAGGAAAGAAATGATTATTAAGCTTGATAAACTTTGAATTAAAATCATCATAAGGTTATGACATTAAGTCCACAAAAAATTGGAAAACGTTATCCATTTTCTTTCCACATCCAGAGTTTTCCTTTGTCTTACGTCACGGTGACGTGGAGCAGTCTTCTGTGTTTCTTTCGTGCATTGGATTTGGCTGCAAAGCCAAAGGTGTAGTGGGTTATGTGAAGTCCATCTAGAAGTGGAGAGTGTTATGAGAACTTGCAGATGATACACACCCTTTCAGCCTCATTGTAAACTGGATTTCTAAGTCGTAAAGTTGCCAGCTTTTTATCCTCCCATTTAAAAATGTCATCCTCTTGAAAATCTTTGTACCAATTACTTTAGTAAGAAATTCTGTATGACCAACTTCATCTTTTCTGCAAGGAAAATGTTCTTGAAGTTCTACCAAGGCCAGAAGCTAATGCTCATGCTTGCTGGGTAGTTGTAACTCTGAACATAGTTTTAAAATTACAAGGCTTCAGATTGCCTGCATTTTGTTCTCAAACATGCACAATTTAGATACGACCAATTTAGAAGTAAACAACTCAGTAAAATCTTCAGACTCTCCTGGTAAATGCAGAATTATTACCTGCCATTTGCTTTCTGAAAGATTTCAAAAATCAGAGCAAATGTGTCTTTAAGCAGACTCTGCTCCTTTTACTGTTTTTCTCTTGGCCCACACCCTTTGCCTCCCCTGAATCTGTGTGGTGCTGCAGGAACTCTGCTCTGCACGCCGTGCTAGGAAGCTTCCTTTCTGGCAGAGTATGTTTGGCAGCAAAGCTCTAGAAACAGGTGCCTTCAGAGCAGCCTGGGCACCAGTCATGAGTCTTACTGAGTCAAAAATCTGAACACACTTGCTGAGAACCAAATTTATTCCTTCAGAAAAAACCCTCTGTGGAGCTTTATGCGTCTTGGACTCTTCTTCCTAGATTAAGGTTTGCATTCCCTCCTGTCAGGTACAAGACGATGAAAGCCGTCATTGATCCTCACTGCTGAGTGACAGGGAAAAGCAGCACCACCCCGCGGCTCTTCTCTGATGTTGTAACTCAGTGTGGAAGTCTCTCTGGGCTCTTAGCATGGGTGTTCTTTACCTAGTGGAGCAGTAAGCAGATGAAGCCACTTAGAGAAGCTGGTCGTGGAAGGAGAGATCCACTGAGGCTAGCAGACATGTGGAGCCAGAAACCAGATCGGCAAATGGAGGAACCTCGGAGTTGACTGGAAGGATCTCCGTTGGTTTCACGAGGCTGTAAGTAGTGGTTTTAGTGGTGCGTGATTTGATCTGGTATGAAGTTCTGTGGCAAAGCTGCTCTTTTCTAAAAGCCATTCTTATTAGCTCAAACCAACCCTTAAGAGAAGTTTCGGCAGATTGTGTTGGCAGTATTGAAAGACATCTAGAAAGAGCTGCTGATTGAATTGGTTATGGGAATGGAGTTTGGTGACATTTGTAATTTAATACACTCATTGCTTTTTATCGATTGTGGTATTGTCTGACTTTACTATGATTCCTTCAGCAGAAAAGTAACTCTTGTGCATATATTGAAGTGTTTTTCCAGCTATGAATTCTTTAGGGTAGAGATTTATTTACCAAATGTGAATTCTTTTGAGGAAGTATGAAGTTTTGTAGAAATTGACTGTGAAATGTCAGAGAAAAATAAAAGTCACTTACTTGAAAACTATTTGGCCTTTGGGCTTTATAACTGCTTAAAATGCTAAGTGAAATCAAGAGTAAATGTTTGATTGATTTAGGTTTCATACATACGTACTCGTGTCATTTGGGGACACTGGGATTAGTTACTGAACTTGTGGAAATTCATTGTTCAGACTCTCACCGGTGTGAACTTAAGGGAGATGCAGGCACTTAAGGCAAATGGATAGTGCAGCTTTCCCTGGAGTCATGGAGGTTTATACTGGGTAGGATGGGAGGAGAGAGAGGAGAATACAATCCAGTGATTTCCTCCATCTGATAACGACCCTTTCACAAACAGAATTTTTAAGTGGCAGAAGCGCTACAGTCGTCTCCTGGGATAAACTAAAGCCGTATCAAGTGAAGTTCTCTTACCACAGAGCGGTCCTTAGCAAGTGCATCTCCAAGCCTTTTCCTTCCTGCTTCTCCGAGGTGATTCCTAAGGCTCTGCTCCTCCTCATCAGGGTTCACCTACAGGGTCTCAGCAGGGAGATGTGTAGTCTTCCCTGCTCTCCGAGGCCAGTCAGGACACCCCTCCTGGGGTTTTTAAGTCACTGGGAAAATAAAAAGCTTATCATCATTTAAAGGCCTGTAGGGTTGCCATAGTCTAATTCTTAAAACATTATTTCTGTTCTATACAATTTTCTAAGTAACGTTTAAAAAGATGGCTGTAAGACCACTAAAACAAACAAAAATGGGTAAAGATGGCTAGAAGAGGCCCCTCCTGAAATAGAAAAGCACCCTCCCATAGAGATGGAATCTAGAGACACGAGAGCCACTGAGCGTATACTGCAAGGCTTAGGCGAGCCCTGTTACTGTCGTCCCTGGCCCTTGGACATGATTCCTGTATGTGGAAATACCTGCCCGTTGCAAACATGTCTGTTTAATCCACGTCTTTTATGACATAATTGCAGATTGTAGCCTGGTGCAGTGGGGTCGAAAGACCTCCATGCACCTGTCACATCTGTCACTCATTAACTGGGTGGCTTTGGATAAGTCACTGAACCTCTAGGTATCACTCCTCTCAGTTGAATAATAAAGAATTGGAACTGGTTCTGTCTATGGTGCTTCCCATCTCTAACCATTTGTAAGATCTCTGGCTCACAGGTGAGGCTTAAAATTACAGATCTTCCTCATTTTACAGTGGGGTTACATCCTGATAAACCCATCATAAGTTGAAATTATCCTAAGTCAAAAATGCCTGTGGCGGCATGGCCTTCATCAAATCCAAAAGAGTGAGCTCAGCGGAGAAATAGCTGCGCACCCTTCCCGCCGAGAGTCCCGGTCCACATTGGAAGCAAAGAGACAGTTTTCTTACAAAAAGTTGGCAGTTATCATAGAGTTAACGGTACTGTCTAGGCTGTTGCAATATATCCTCCTTCCACTCCCTTCTCTGCCGCCTCCTGTATATCCTCCTCGATTAAGTATTAAAACAGTATTTGAGTTGAAAAGAGTTTGTATATATTTAAATGAATAACTTTTTATACTCTTTGTTACATGTTTATAATCAGTATTTAGTGGAAAATGTTTTGAAGTTTTTTTTTTGTTTCGTTCTTGGTTTCTTTGTTTTTGTTTTTTAACTTGGGTTAGAATTTTTCTTTTTGTACTGTTTTTTTAAAACAGAGTTCTTAGTAACAGAGGCAGTTCCTGAATTCAATTTTGTATGTCCAAAAAAAAAAAAAAATGCATGTGGTACACCTGACCTACCGAACATCATAGCTTAACCCAGCCAACCTTAAAGTTGCCCAGAACACTTACATTAGCCTACAGTTGGGCAGGATCATCTCACACAAAGCCTATTATATAATGATGTGTCGGATAGCTCATGGGATTTGTTGACTGCTGTACTGAAAGTGAAAACAGAACGGTTGTCTGAGTACAGAATGGTGGTAAGTATATCGCTTGTTGACCTTCGTGATTGCGTGGCTGACTGGGGGCTGCCCAGCATCACGAGGGGATCCTACCTGCACATCACTAGGCCGGGGACGAGATCAAAATTCAAAATTTAAAGTAGGCTTTCTGCAGAATGCCTCTCTCTTTCGCACCATCGTAAAGTCAAAAAATCCTAAGTGGGAGACTGTAGGTAATCAATTAAATTTTAAAGAAAACCCTGGGTGCCTACCAAGTAGGTTCCTAGTGCTCTGGTTAGTTGACTTTAAGGTGTTCTGTCAGATTTTAAACTTATTATATGTGACTCTGGGAGAAGCATTTTGCCAGCCTGCATTGGTTTTGATTACCTGGTTGCAGCTAACATGGATTTACTAACTCCCATATAAGAGACTGCCCTCGAGTGAAGACTCATTAGCCCCAAAGGAGAATAATTGGGGATTAAATCAAATTATGTCCTTTCCTAGTCAGTCACCTGCCAATAGCTCTTTCATCTGAAATGAAGGACATAATGGGTTTTTATATTTTAGAGAATATGTCAGTTTGCTTTTATTTTGTTCCAGATTTCTCTCCCCATAACCTTTTAATATATTTCTCTTGGCCCACTCCCTTTGCCTCCTCCTGAATCTGTGTGATGCTGCCTCAGCTCTTCTCTGTGCACCGTGCTAGGAAGCTTCCTTTTTGGCAGAGGAGATGTTGCTGCGTGTTTTCTAAGGAGGCTCTTAGGTTGGTTTAACTTTACTTTAATGGTAAATAGTCATAGACCATGTAGATGTGGTGGTACTTTGTAAGGACTTTATTCTGGTCCCAGGCTCTGGGTATCATCCTTCATCCCCACCGGGAGAGAGGTAAGAGATGAGAAGAGGTCTGCCTGGGCGACACAGCACGAGCAGAGTGGCTGAAGAGAAAGAGGCAGCAAAAAGAGGCTTTATCTCAGTTCCCTTTATTATAAGAGAAGGGGAGTAGTCCTTGCTGTCCACTCGACATCCTGGGATTACAGACATCAAAAAAATGATGTCTGTAAAGTACTGTGAAATTGCTCCACAGAGCAAGGCAGCCTTCCTGCACGAAAGCCCAGCAATGGAATTCAAGTGGTGACCTTCCACCCCTTAAGGGTTGTCATTTGCTTGGAACAATTAACGGTATTTTCTACCAAAATCACACTGACAACTAATGGGAAGAGAGTAAATCTCAACCCAGACTTTGACTGGTTTCCTGGAAGGAGATATTCTGTGGGTCCATGGACTCCTGTGGCCACTTTGGCATTTTCCTCTCTTCGTTCTTACTGCACGTGGCTTTCCTATCTGTTTCTCTTTCTGAAGGATGGTTATGCAAGGCATGAGAGAATTGCTTGAAAGAACAGTCTGTGTGGTTCCTGCCTCACATTACAGCATCTGGAGGAGATGAGAAAGAAAGAGAAAAGCCTGTGGAGTAACACAGTGAGTGGGTGGAAGCTGTTAGGAAATGAAAGGGAATAAAAACTGAAAGTAGGATCCCGAGGCCAGCCCGCGTGAGGGCCCAAGTCAGGTTGAATGATGTGCGTTTGGAGCGAGGCCTTCAGAGCGGCTTGAGAGCGCGAGAGTAAAAATAGCTGCCTTTAATCTTCCTAAAGCCTCACTTTATCTCAGGAATTGCAGGGGCCTTGGAGGAGTGCTCGCCAATTCTGGGAAATGTCTGTATAACAGAGGTGGGCCAGGGCCTCTGTTCTCCAGGGTCACCCACAAGCCTTTGGCCTCTGGCTGGGCAGGTGGGAGTGCTTGGCTTGGAGCCTATCCTCCGTCTGGGGCCGAGAGCACGGCAGCTCCTGAGCCCTGGCCGAAAAACCCAGAGCTGCTCCCGCTCGCACATAGTAAAACCATAATACCCCTCCAGAGAGCTGGGCTGAAATCACCATCTCTTCTGCTCACCCTGATACAAACTCATAAGTCGCCCCAGAGTCAGGGGAAGAGAAGAAGCTTAAAGATGCCCACAAATAAAAAGCTGCACCTTCAGTAGGCCCTGCCTCCTATTTAACAAGTGCAGGAAAGTCTGGTTCTGGAGGTCAGGTGGTCCCCCTAGAGAATGATTAATTCTGACTCCCCTCTGTTCTTCAGCAAGGCTTCTCGCCTGTCACTGGGCTGCTCGGGAAATGCAGGTGTGTGTTCACTTAAGCAAAACACGGAGGAAGGGCAGTGAACCACCAAAACCAACAGCCCAGGATGCCCGCAGCTGACAGGGCAGTCCCAGGCCTGGTTTAGAGAGCGTGCTTTCACTGATGGTCCCGGAGATCCAGCAGGCCAGAGGCGCTGGGGTAACTTTAAGGTGAAAGCCTTTTTTAAAGCCTCAAGCCGATGCTTGTCTAGTCAAGATGTATTTGCAAGTTTATGCTGCTTGCATTCTTGAAGCATTTTCCAGGCTCAGTTACTCTGCGAAGCCCCTAGCTAGTCACTTACCAGAGTTGCCAATTGTACTCGTCAGGTCCGGCCGCAGTGACAGGACTGGCCTCCTGGCCCCGCCAACTGCAGGGCATAGGGAAACGTGGGAGAGCATGTACCCAGCTGTAAATGTCTCTGTTGCACTGATTTTTTTTTTTTTTTTTCGGTACGCGGGCCTCTCACTGTTGTGGCCTCTCCCGTTGCGGAGCACAGGCTCTGGATGCGCAGGCTCAGCGGCCATGGCTCACGGGCCCAGCCGCTCCACAGCATGTGGCATCTTCCCCGACCAGGGCACGAACCCGTGTCCCCTGCATTGGCAGGCAGATTCTTTTATTTTTTTAATTAATTAATTTCATTTATTTATTTTTGGCCGTGTTGGGTCTTCGTTGCTGCGCACGGGCTTTCTCTAGCTGCGGTGAGCGGGGGCTACTCTTCGTTGCAGTGTGTGGGCTTCTCATTGCGGTGGCTTCCCTTGTTGCAGAGCACGGGTCCTAGGCGTGCGGGCTTCAGTAGTTGTGGCACGCGGGCTCAGTAGTTGTGGCGCACGGGCTTAGTTGCTCCGCGGCATGTGGGATCCTCCTGGACCAGGGATTGAACGCATGTCCCGTGCATTGGCAGGCGGATTCTCAACCACTGCACCACCAGGGAAGCCCCTGGCAGGCAGATTCTTAACCACTGTGCCACCAGGGAAGCCCATCTGTTGCACTGATTTCTTAATTGAGGGAAACAAGCATTCTGGGACCCACAGACTCAGAGGTGAGCAGGCATCTGACAGCACAGGTCAGCCCCATGGTAGGTCCCACTTTGGGGACCTTTAAAAATCCTCAAACGTGGTCCTCACTACTCAGATTTTTCACTCCCCCTACCCCCCTAAGATTTGTATTACTCTCAAACCCTGATCATTTCCACTGCTGAAAGCTTTAATGTTTCCTGAAGCTTACCTGACCAAGACATTACCATTGTTAACTTCGGAGTAACAAATACATAAAATTGTCAATACATTTGTGTCCCAGGTGCTGACCTAGTTGTAGGGTATGAAATGGTGAATGAAACAGACATGTTTCTTGCTTCTGTTCTAGTGGGAGGGTAGCAATGACCGTCAGTTAGTCAGTCTTCCCTTTGATGGTTTGGGTCTCACCGGGTCTTGTACATCCAGAGTTCTGTGTGTGGGCCTGGGCAAGGCGATAGGGCCTACTCACTTCTACTTTTATTTCAAAGATTAATGTTTTGATAATTTTTGGCTTTAGCATCCTTTGATTAGGGCAAGAGTCCTTCATGTTAAACCACTAGCTGAGAACAGAAGTGTTGATAGAGGCGCAGTATATTAATTAGTTGGTAAGTTCACTCCAACACCCAGCACACTAGGAGAGAGTTCTAGAAAGTGGATTCTCCTTCGGACTTCTGGGCTCACCCACAAGAGAACTGCGTCTGCTTTCCCCAGCCTCCCCCCAGCTGCCGCAGAAGCATTTACAAGACCCCAAGCGAGCCTGGGCACCTCTTTAAATTTTGCACCGTAGGCACCTCGCTTGCCTCACCCGAGGCCCAGCCCTGGCAGCACCAAACAGCTCCTGAGACCCAAGTCCTACAGAAAGACACACGTGGTCTCCCACCTTGGGGCCCTCACAGCTGAGCCAGGAGATGTGACTCACGGGGAGAGTAGCAACGGCGAGGTAGTGTGACTGGTGCCCAAGGTCAACTACAGACCAGGGTCGTAGGAGCTTTCCAAGGTCTCGAAAGGAACACAGGGCGAGTTGAGCTTTGAGCTCAGCCTTGGCGTTGGGTGGAGTTTAGATAAGCTGAGAGAAAGGGGAACAGCATTTTAGCCAAAGGCAAGAGTCTGAGTAGAGGCATCATGGTGAGATGGAAATACAACTTGGATCTGGTTTCTGTGTGATCCTGGCAAGTTACATACCCTTCCTGGGCCTCCTTTCCAAGTTTGTTAGATTACTGTCTCCTCTAAAGGGTTACTGTGCCGTAAGGTGTGAAGTGTCTACTGCAGTGGCTCCACGTGGGGAGGGGGAGGGGGTGCTCAAGAAGCAGTAATCATACGATCGTTGCTGCAGGTAAAGCACGAAGTTCGAAGCTCGAGGGGGTAGGATGGAGCCAGCTGAGCTGGCCATCCAGGGTCAGCCTTTCACGTAGTCCTGAACGGGCAGTGAGCAGCCAATCAGCCCAGCTCCCTGCCGGCCTCCCACCCCCGGCTGCACCGAAAACAGAGCCCCTCCTTAGCATACACACTTGGCAAGCACGCTCTCCCGGCCTGTCCTAGGCCTCACCCCTCTTTAGGCCTATACAGCCAGGGGGTGGGGAGCTATTGAGGAATCCGTATTGATTGCAGGCCCCACCCTAGCCAGGATCCTGATCTCACACGTGGCCCAGACTCCTAGCTGACGACTCAGCCTCCAGTCTCGGCACATTCTGTCCTCACACCTGTACGGGGTGAACTTCTTCAGACCCTCTTGCTCTCGTTACTGCCCTCTGCAGGCACCTCCAGGGCAGCGGGTCTAGCCCTGGCTGCACAGCGGAAGCCCTTGAAAATCCCGATGCCCAAGGCCACACCCCAGACCGATTCTGTCAGCTTCTCTGGGAGGTAGGACCTCCCCTTCCCTTTCCCCATCAGTAATTAAAGCTCCTCAGAGGACTGCGAATGTACAGACAAAACTGGGAACTCCTGCAGTGGCTCCCCATCGTGGGCTTGGGTTTAGGGAGGGGCGGAGGAGAAGGGACTAGCCCTGCACTGTGCAGTGTGATCGGTAGCGTCGCCATCCCCTGGAGCTTGTTAGAAATGCAGAATCAGAGGACTAGCTGATTGTGAATCTGCACTTTTACCAGGTTCCCGGGTGATTCCTGCACACTGTCAAGCACTGGCACCAGCTTTTACTAGCCGCTCACAGTGGTCCAAGTGGGGTGCCAGGTACTTACACATGCCATTTCATCTCAGCCTCACAGCCTCTCAGCCGTTAGCGCACCCTCCGACAAACAAGGAGACACCGGCCATTCGTTCAACAAATCCTTACTGAGTGCCTAATATGAGAGAAGCTCCGTACTAGGGACTGGGGATCAAGAAGGGCGCTCCCCTGCTGGACTAGTGCTTAGAGACCAACGGGGTATGATGTCAGCGTTAGCACTTAACAGCTGTGTTCATGGGTGACTTCCTTGGCCTCTCTGAGCTCCAGTTTCCTCTTCTGCAGCTCTGGGCTGTGGTCATGATTCAGTGATTTCCCCTAGGCCAAGTACTCACCAGAAGGCTTGGATCTAGCGTGAGTTCAAGAATGGTTGCTATTGTTTATACTAGTAAAATACCAGCAGGTTGTGGGGAGGAGGGGGAGTGGGGTAGAGGGACACCAGGCCACAGTGGTGCCTGCGGAGAGGCGGCAGGGATGAGAGCGAGGTCGTGAACGCCAAGAACCTCCCAGGAGGTGATGCACCGGGGAGGAGCCGGGGTGTGGACAAGGCTGCCCTGTCCTCGCACTGCCTGGCGTCATTTCTCTGGATCAGGCTGGTTCTTCCCACTTTTCTGACGAGTAGATGAATCAGACCACTAGAAGCAGCATGAGTCTGGGCCTAGATCTCGACCTTGGTCCCTTGAAGCCCTTTGTGGTTCCTCGAGGCAAGACACCGAGCAGCCCCTCCGGACCCGGGCTTGATTAGCCCGAGGTCCTCTCCTGCGCCCCACCTTGGCCTGCGGAGCGCGGGCGCCCCTTACGGCGGAGCCGAGCCACGGCAGCGGGCCCTGGCGAGTCCCAGGCGTGCCAAGGGCGACGGGGAAGCGCAGCCAAGCCGGCTGAGACCCCGCCCCACGCGGCCCTGGTCCCACGGGGTGGGGCCCCGGCGGTGGAATTGCGGCCCGGGCCCGCGCAGGGGTCGGGTCCGCGGAATCGGCTTAGAGGTTTCGTGTTCCTCGGAGTCCCACCATTGTTTCCTGTAATTTAATTTTCTCTCCTGAAGGCGTTGCTAATTAAATCCTTTCTCCGGCGAGCCGTCGTCCCCCTCCCCTGCTCCTCTGTTTATTAATTATCCAGCACGTGCGAGGGAGCCAGGCGCGCTCAGGTGGATGGGCCTCGCTCCTCGCTCTACTGGCCGCCTGCTCAGCTCCCTCCTCGGGTCTCTCAGGGCTCTTTCCACCTGGACCATGTGAGCAGTCCCTACAAGTCTGATTAAAAGCAGGAACAGCCCTTTTCCTGCTGCTGCTGACCTCTGCTGGCTTGGAATCCATCAAAATCCAGTTCATTGCATTTCACCTCCCCTTTCTTCCCACCTCTGAAATCGTACTCCTCGCTGCTTTTTCCCCTAAGCGCTCTTCCTGCCTTTCCCCCCACCGTCCAGTGCACAACATGCTAGGCAGAGGTTTGCCACGCTGAGCCCAGTGGCTTGTGGAAGGTCTCACAGCTTATCTAAGGCACAGGCGGGACTAGAACCCAGCTCTCCTGCAGCTTAGCCTCTCAGGGGTCACGAACTCAGAAGGCTCCAGGGGCCCTGTGTGTTGCACAGTGGGGAGGGGTGGAGTCTGCGGCAAGGGAGAGCTGTGCTTGCCCCTTTGGGGGGGTTCATTCAGTGTGCCCCACTGAGAGCCGAGAATGGCCACTTCTTGATAAGTCTAAGAGTGAGTCCAAAGAGGGTGTGGAGAAAAGGGAAGCCTCCTACACTGTTGGTGGGAATGGCAATTGGTGCAGCCAAAAACAGTATGGAAGTTCCTTAAAAAACTAAAACTAAAGTTTAAGCAATTCCACTCCTAGGCATATAATCTGGAAACAGTGAAAACTCTTAATTCAGAAACATACATTCACCCCAGTGTTCATAGCAGCTCTATTTACAATAGCCAAGACATGGAAACAACCTAAGTGTCCATCGACAGATGAACAGATAAAGAAGATGTGGCACATATATGCTATGGAATATTACCCAGCCATAAAAAAGAAGGAAATAATGCCATTTGCAGCAACATAGATGGACCTAGAGTTTATCATACTGAGCGAAGTAAGTGAGACAGAGAAAGATGAATATCCTATGATATCACTTATACATGGAATCTTAAAAAATGATACACATGAACTTATTTACAAAACAGAAACAGACTCACGGACGTAGAAAAACTAATCATTACCAAAGTGGAAAGTAGAGGAGATGGATAAATTTGGGATTAACAGATACATACTACTCTATACAAAATAGATAAACAATGAGGACCTACTGCATAGCACAGGGATCAATATCTTGTAATAAGCTATAATGGGAAAGAATCTGAAAACGAATATCTATCTATAGACACATAGATGTACATATATATCTATGTATGTATATATGTACAACTGAATCATTTTGCTGTACACCTGAAACATTGTAAATCAACTATACTTCAGTAAAAAATTAATATTGCATATTTAACTATAAAAAAGAAAAGAGTGAGTCCGATGTCCGAGGATGGCAGTGACCGGAACCACTGGGCACTTTGGACTCACCGTGTGGTGATCTTTCCAAGATGCTGCTTAGGGGACATGTGAGCCCCACCCCCATGCCTGCCCATCCAAGGCCTAGTTCTGCCCATGCTGTGGAGAAGGTTCCCAGGCTGGCACCCCTCCCACCGCTCATGCAGGGCCCCCCTTCCCCTCAGATCTCCCCATGTCTTGGACGCCACTCTCCCCTCCTCTCTATCTACAATTCCCCATTCAGACCGCATCTGGCCCAACTCTCAGCTCTCTATCAATCAGGCAGAAAAAGAAGGCAGCTTCAGTGGATCCCAGAATTTGAAAGGAGGCGTTGTGGCTGGGGTGTGTGTGCTGTCTTTAAGGAGATACTGGTGGTGGGGATTTCAGGCATCACAAGGAGGCCAGAAGGGGGCATTTGGGGACAGGGACTCTGGGAAGGAGCCCACACACAGGACTGCCTCCCCTCTGGAAGCCTCCCAACGCTGGCTCTCAGCTGCTCTCGGCTCAGAGTTTCAGGTCAGTGCCCTGCTCCCTGCCTGCTAGCTTCTGGCTAAGGCTGCCTTCAGTGGGGAGGGCGTTAACATGTGATCTCGCTTCGCCAGCTATCCCTTTGGCCCCTCGGAGGCTTCTCTTTTCGCATAGGTTGTAGATGAGCTTTGGCGGCTGTGTCTCTTCCTCCTCAGGGCCCACTCCATCTTAGGGTCTCTGGTGCCTCCCCTGCTCTGGTCTCTGTGGGAGGGGGTGTGAGAGGTGCCCGGCTATGCTCAGCCTTCTGGCAGTGTCTGATCCCCACCTGCAGGTGCCCTGATACTGCCTGGGAGTAACTGCCTGGAAATAACTGAGGCCTTTCCCCCAGGCTAGGCATTGTCCCTGAGCCCTGGAGGATGGCCCCCAGCCTGGACTGTCCTCAGACCCGCACAGTCAGTCTCTGGTAGAAGCTGCTTCATCCAGGGCAAATCGCCATCATCATCAGTCTGGGAGGAACCAGATACACCCCCATAGTTCCTGAAATCAGCCTGTTTTCACCTGCACAGTCACCTTAAGCAGCTGACTGTCTGCTCTGTGAAGAGAGAGGCTGAGCCTTATTCCTGTCTCTGTTCCCACCAGGGCCTGTCACATAGTAGGTGCTCAATAAATGTGTTGGCTGAATCAGTCAGTCAATGAATTGATGAATAAAAATGCGACTCCTTGTTACTTTTCATCAGGGAATTGATTGGATGTCTACAACAGTCCACGTAGAAAGACAATCTAGTGTCTGGGTTAAAAGGATAAAGTCAGGAGCAGGCAGCCTGGGTTTGAATCCCAGCTCTGCCACAAGGCTTTGGACAAGTTATATAACCTCTTTGGGCCTCAGTTTCTTTATCTGGAAAATAGGCGTAGTAATAAATCATACCTCAAGGGGTTGCTATGAGGAATAAATAGTGCAGGTAAAGTGTGTGTACGACAAGGGCCTGCCATGCAGAGAATGTTCAGTAAGTGCTGGCCATTCTCACTCACGGTAGAATTACTGCGACAGTAGTGTCGGTGGACTGCACTCTACACTAGCAATGGGGGAAACCAGGGCACTTCATCGTCTCCATTCCCACCCTCTAAGGTTCACAGTAGAGTTGGGAGATGAAATTCACAAGGAGGGAGGAAGTTAGAGCTGCCAGGTGTAGGGGAAGATTCCCCCAGGGCTGGACTAGTTGAGGAGAGGCCCTGTGGGATGTAGTGGGGCTGGGAGAGGCCTAGGCTGATGGAAGAGGCATGTGGTTGTGGGGTGTGGGGTCACCCATGAGGGGGCAGCGGGCCACAAGGGGGATGTGGACCTTGCCAGTCAACTCAGGAGATTGTACGTCACGCAGGTCGTCCCTACATTTCAGGGTTTTCAGCTTTTCAATTCTACTCTAGCTCCTGGAGGCCATCTTGGCAGAAACAGTTTCCTTCCAACCCCATTTGCTGAGTCTGGGTGGGAAGGAAAGAGTGATGGGGAGCTCCCAGAGGCCCCTCTTTGGGCCCAGGGTGAGGTCCAGGGATCTCCGATGGTCCCAACTGAGTTTTCCAGCAGCTTCAGGCTGAAACTCTGGGCAATAAACATGACCCCCTGCCTTTGGTCTCCAACCTGGAGGACACTGCTGATCTAAACATCAGTTTATGCCTGATGCACCCAAGCAGGACACCCTTGACCCAGGATGAGCCAAGGGTTCGTAAGAAGTGATCAGAGGGAGGAGATGGGGGAGCGTGCCCTCAGGACTAAAATCTTCTCTGACTGTGGTTGCATACTCATGCTCCTATCACTCCTAAATGGAGACTTGAAATTCCCAGAAATCAACTGGCATCCCTGCCCCTGGATAGTCCTTCCCATCCCCACTTCCACCCACAGCCTTGCTTTTCTGCCTAGCCAACTCCTATTCATCCTCTGTGACCCAGATGTCACCTCCTCTGGGAAGTCTTCCAGCCTACCCACGGCTGAGTGAGTGCTCTCCTCCAGGCTTCCCTAGCACCGGGTCTTCCTCCTTCCATCAGCGCTGTCATACCACAGGACCGTCTGTGATTGGTCCTCTTCCCTGTGAGCTCCCCCAGGTCAGGCAATGGGTCTCATTCATCTTTGCCTTCCTGGTTTTTGGCACCATGCCTGGCATCGAGTCAGCATCAATGAATGTTCGAGGCATGAATGGAGAAGCTGGGCCAGCACGACCCAGAGAGGGAGGAATAGGGCAGAGGCAGAGGCCAACACCAAGAGCAGCTGAGCTACCCCAGACACCACCTGCCCCACCAGCAGGCTCGCCTGGCCGCTAAGCAGGTCCAAGGTTCTACCTCATCTCTAAGGCACCTGGGATAAGACAGGAGTCAGGCATCCTTGCTCTCTGCCCATCACCCCCTTTTCTCCCCAGCAGGAGGGGCTGCTTCCCAAGCATCCCTGAGTGCATGCGCAGAAGCAGGGCGGGAGGGACGTGAGGGGGAACAATGAGGCCAGTTGGAGGACACAGGGTACAGAGAGGAGCCAGGGCACTGGGGGGACCAAATACATGGAGTGACAGGGACAACCATGCTCTTAGTGGAGGAGACTGGCTGAAAGATGGCTGCCAGGACCGAAGGACTGGGCTCCTCATTATAGTGGAGGGGGATGTGGTTTAGGTCTCCTCAAGTACATCGTTTCCCCAAAGCTCCTTTGGTTCCCGAGCGCTGGGGAGCCCAGTATCTCCCTGTGTCCGCCACTGGGTGTGGAGACCAGAGGACCTATGACCTCTATTGCCACAGGCAGATGGTTCCCCACCCCCCGGCTTTGGGAGTCAGAGACTTGTGCCTAAAAAAGCTCTGAGCCCCTTCCTCCACTCAAGGTTGCAGAGTGGTTATTAAGAGTGACACCATCAACTGCCAACCAATGGGCCAATGACAGTGGCGAGCGCTTCAGGGGCCCTGAACCCTGCCCAGGGTCATGTTCTCCTCCCAGTTCCAGTGCTCCTGATGGCCTGTCCTTTGAGGTCACACTGATCACCCCACCTCAACCTTCAGGATCACCTTGGATCCTTTCAGCAGTGCCCCTTCAGTCATGCTCCATGTCTGTGAAGTGCCTCTGATATCTTCCCTTCCTTACCAGCCTACAGCCACTATTCCCCCCTAGACCCTGGTTACATCATATGCAGATCATAGCAAATGCCTCTTATCTGGTCCCTCCCACTTCCAGTCTACCTGCAAAGGCTCCATTTTCTGAACTCTAGCTCTAATCAGGTAGTTCCCTTGCTCAAAACCTTCAATGGCTCCCTACTACCGGTCAAATTTATTCCAGATCTCTTAGCTTGGCATTCAAGGCCCCTCTGCTCAGGTCCCAACTCTTAGCCTTAACTCCCTCTGCCGCACTGTGATGTTCCCTATCCTAACTGTTCCACGATCATTCCAAGGCTCCAGGCCTGTTCCCTCCACCTGGACAGCCCTCTCCATCCCTCTCCACCTGCAGAGATCTCATCCCCCCTTCCAGGCTCTGCCCAAATGGAAGCTCCTTGCTCCCTACCTCTGGATGTGCTCTCTTCATCCTTTGAGCACTCCCAGGAACCTCTCCCAGGATGTGAACCCCTGGAGAACAGAGCTGTCTCATTTGTCTTCCAGCCCCACTGTGTGCACAGCCCAGTGCTGGGCACATCAGGGGAAGAAGAGGTATGCGGTGAGTGAATGAGCACGGATCTGTGCAATCATTGAGCACCTACTACGTGCCTGGTCCCTGCCAGGCATCCAGGGTACAGTGTGAACAAGGCAGGTGTGTCTGCCCTGTGGAGTATGGATAGCTCACACTCTAGAATGTGCTGAGGGTTAGCTGCAGCTCCATTCCTCCCTTCCCGCTGGCCCCAGCATATCTCGGGACTGCCTTGCTGGTTGCCCCTTGGTGTGTGTTCAGGGAATGCCGACCCATATACAACACTGACCTTGGCTGAAGGTTCTTCAACAGCCCAAGTAGAATGAGCACTTTGCAGCTGTGTCTTCCATCAGTCCAGGCCTGCACATCTTTGGATGCATCAGAGGCTATGCCCATTCCACTGCTCAGGGACCACTCCCTCCCTGCAGGGCTCCACACCCTCCCAGCTGCCAAGGTGTCCACGTATTATAGGGGCCGAGAGGAGGGGGCCCTGCCTGATCCTCGGTGGTGGGCAGCTCTGGCTGAGATGGAGGACCAGGCGGACTCCCCTCTGCATTCACTCCCCAACTGTCATGGGAAGGAGTGGGAGAGGGGGATTGCGAGAGGGAGGCGGAGGCAAGTTCCCAGGTGGGACATTCCGTCCCTGGTGCCTGTGGGTCCACGCGGACCTGCTACCAACCAGGGTTGGTACCCGCACCTTTACCAACCACGTGGCACAATCCTGACCGCTCACAGTGGACACTGGCTGAAGGGCTGGAGCAGGATCCCGGGGGCCCCGCGCCGCTGCCAGGCGCTGCCCTTTTCATCGCTGGATTCGAGGTGAGCCCGGGATCCCAGGGAAGGAGCACCAGTGTCTGGGCAGCAGGGGCGGATTACTCAGGGAGTCTGGACACTGGTTATTTACCTACTGGAACGGAAGCGTTTTTAATACTTACCTTAAATATTTTAGCAGCTAGTATGACCGTGTCGGTATACTCCAGCCTTGCCAGCCCTGCTACCGACCAGAGCGCCAAAACCATCACAACAAGTCCAATTTAAAACCACATATTTTATTGATGTTCTTCATCGACGTTACAGGGCCACGTGTACAAATATTTCTCAAGTCCTACACCTGGCAACCTCCCCACTGTCACCCCTACTGGCCAGTCAGCCAGGAGATGACTCCCTGCACATATCCCTTTTGCTCCCTCACACTGCTGAGCCTCCAGGAGACTGAGCAGGGCAGGGCTGGCTTCCAAGCCTGAGCTTTGGGGTCAGGAGTGAGCCAGGCCCTTTCCCTTCTCACCTTCCACTCCCACTGATTCAATATGGTCAGAACTGAGGGTGAGGATGCCCCCCCGCCCCAATGACCCCTCCATCCAGGAAGCCTGGGCTCCCCTTCAACCCTCTCCGCCACATCCTTCCCCTCCAAGTGACCTATCCTGCTGCCCAGCAAGATGGCAGAGTGACTGTTTTGCAGGGGGTGGGGACATGGGGGCAGCAACAGGATGCTCCTGGTGGCAGGGATTTCATCCTGTCCACCACCGTATACCAGTGCCTGGTGGAGACTTGGCACACAGTTGGTGCTCAGTAAATACATGTAGGATGAACGAATGAATAATATAAGAGGGAGAACTATGAGCAGGTGGCACCATTACTACATTAGTTCTCTAGGGGCCATGAAGGCAGAACCAAGATAAAGTCCTCCCAAGCTCTGCTCGAGAACTCGAGGTGCTGTGCAGTATCCTGTGGCAACGGCTGGGGTCACTGTGGCCACCAGCTGGACACTGCAGAGTGTGGGCTCCAGCAGACTGGATGGCAGAATGGCCTTGGGACCCGGTCAGGAGGGGGCGCTTGTGTTGTCCCCACTCCCTCATATGCCCCAGGAGTCTGGTCTTCTGGGTCCCAGAATGCAGAGCAGTGCCCTCATCCAGAGTAGTCAGGGCTGGTCTCCCTGTTCCTGGGCCTCAACTCTCCCAATCTCACTCCTCAGAGTTGAACACGATTTTCCAGCTTTGCTCTCCCCACCACTGCCCCGACCTGCCCCTGACACTGCCCCATCTCCCTGTCCTCAAAGGCCAACCCCCTCAACTAGCATTAATACCTAGTAGTCCCATCTCGCTGGTGGTCGGGTAGGGTCCTGAAAGTTTGCATCGTGATTTTCAGACTACTCCATGCCCGCCCCATCCTCCACGAAAGCAAATAATTCACAGGTGTCTCTGCAGATCTTGCCTCTGGACCTGGCAATCATGAAGAAGACACTGGCATCTTGGGGTGGGAAAGGATCTTCCTCTCCCTGACCCTGTGCAGAAATTCTTTCCACAGCATGGCTGCCAGATGACTGCCTAGTCCCTTCCGGAATACCTCCAGTTGTGAGGCACTCACCACCTTCCCGGGCAACTATTCAAACACTGAACAGCTTTAGCTGCTAGAATGTCCTTCAGAAATGAACCCATTTGCCCCTTTCATTCTCAGTCCCCAAATATCCCAGTGCCCAATCTCTGTGTGACCCTCTCTCTTCCCATTCTTTCTCTATTTTCATAACAACATTCCTCCCCACTTCTCTCTCTCTCTCTCTCTCTCTCTCTCTCTCTCTCACACACACACACACACACACACACACACACACACACACGATCACATGCCCCCCCTTCTATATGGTTGTGCAGTCACACCACTCTCATTTATCAGTATCTCCCTTTCCTTCTCTCTTCTTCCTTGCCTTCCCAGCATCTAGCAAAGACCCAGAGGCTGGAAGAGTGCCAGGGAAGGGAAGCATCCAGCCAGGTCCTGGATTGCACTGGGTAGCCGGCTGGGGCGGGGTGGACAGGGGACAGCAGCTAGAAGTCCCAGGCCATTGGCTGCTGTCTCCCAGAGAAAGGCCTTCCAACTTGAGGGCTGGGCAGCGAGCTGCTGAGTTCTTTTTTCCCTCCATTGTTCACAATTCCACGGAGGGGATGAGGACACACACCCCTCCTTTCCCAACCTCACTAGCAGCTGGCAGAGCTGACTTGGCTGCCTCTCACACGTGGTGATTTTAAACCTTTTGCCAGACTCCAGGTCCTGGGGAGCTGCATACCAGCAGCAAGAATCCCCTCCCGACTCCTGACATGGGGCTGAGAGGAAAAGCTCTAGCAGATAGCAGTGATGACATGAGACTTGGTGGAGCGTGGGTGAACCAGGCAGAGGGGAAAAGCAGGCACCCCAAGGGGGAAGAAACAAAAGAGAAGCTCTGAACGGTTAGCAGCCACCAGGTTGGCTCACGGGGAACCTAGCAACGCCTCAGTGGCCATTTTCCCTCCTTGTCATGATCCACCAGCCAACGCTGTTCTCTGTGTTACAGACCAGGGGTGGATGCTAGGGCCTTACCAGCCCAAAGCTGTAGTGGGCCATGGGTGGAGACAGGGTGCTGTGGTCTTATGTTCACGAGGAGTCAACACACACACACAGAGGAATGATGGGAGTGCCTGCTACTTGTCCCGCTGCTTGGAGCTCTCACTTCCAACATTGAACATGGGGACCAGCAGGCCCAGGAGCCACCTCTTTCCGAAGACCTCCTGTAAGTTCTTGCGCCAAGGCCGGGCCCTCACTGCCACCCCCTTCCGCACCTGGTGGCGGGTCTGCCCCCGGAGGATCAACAGCAGCTGATGGCAGCAGAAGCCAGCGCAGGCCAGGCCGACGGCAAACCAGAGGTAGAGCATGAGGATGACGAACATTTCAGGACCAAGGACAGCTCCTGCAAGGGGGCGGGAAAACAACAGAATCGCTTTACACCCAGGCCACGCCCCGAACCGCCGTCCAAGCAGGCGCTTTCCGCTAGGGAGGGAGATTAATGAGATTGAAGCTACATCTCAGCTCGGCAGCGAGGGAGAGGAACAAGTTGTCCTAACTTCTTCTTACTGCTGATGGCTCCTGAGGCGAGAGAGGAGAACTGGGGACGTGGGAGACGCTTCTATGGGCAGTGCCTAGATGCTAGCATTTCCTCAGGGTCAGCGATACCATCTCTCTCCCTCTCTCTGCCTTCTCTTTTGGGGCTAGAAACAGGGAGAAGGGTTGTTTTTCAGGAGGAGAGAGGAGTGAGCTGAGGACCCTGGAGAGGGAGCTGGTGCCTGGGCAGCTGTCTAGACTGCAGTGCCTTCTCCTCGGAGCTGTGAGCACTGGCTGGGAGGACTCGGGAAAGTGACAGCATGATGGAGAACAGGGCCTAGTCATCAAGAAGAATAAATCACGAGTTTCAAGGCAGTGCAGAGGATAATTCAGTCATCAATGTTAAAAAGAGGACAGTATGGCCACTGGAACTTTCAGCCACAGCCGTCCTGTCAGAGCTTGCTAAGGCTGGAAAAGGCCCCCAAGGTCATCAGTCTAGGTCCCTGCCTTGAGCTGGACCTTCCCTAAACTCCTCTAAACCAGCACTCTCCATGACTGGTTTAAACATCACTGAGTAAGAGATTCTCCACTCTTCCTCCGAGTTGGGGTGGCCGGTCCGTGCTAAGTTTGAATCTCCCAGCTCTGTGGTCTTGCACAAGTTTCTTAACTTCTCTGAGCTGCAGTATGCTCATAATGTAAAATGGGTATAACAACAATGACTCCATAGGGTTGCACGATTCAGAGAAATTGTGTGTGCAGTGGCCAGCATTCTGGTTCACACTCAGCGCAGCACTCCCTGCTGGGCATCCTTCACAGATAAGACTACCTCCAAAAGGGGCTCAAGCTTAACTCTTAAGACCATCACGCTTTCTCCTTCTCCTTTCCAGGGCTTGGAGATCTGGCTGGGCTACAACTTTAGCAGCCTTGACCTGCCCAGCAGCCAGGGCAGTGGGCCCAGGAGAGAACTCAAAAGCCCTCCTCAGCCCCTCTCTCCAGCAGGGCAAGCTCACCATCACTTCCTCCAGTGAGATGCCAGAGACCCTACCTTATAACCTATTCAACCTCTGCAAATCTCAACCCTATTCCTCCCTTCTCCAGCTTCCCGTGGTGCCCACGGACCTCTTCTCAGCTCCTCACGTTTCCATTCCCAGACCCCTGAGGGCTGGGCTTTTAAAACTTTTCCAGGGACTTCCCTGGTGGCGCAGTGGTTAAGACTTCACGCTCCCTATGCAGGGGGCCCAGGTTCGATCCCTGGTCAGGGAACGAGATCCCACATGCATGCCACAACTAAGAGTTCGCATGCCACAATTAAGCAGCCTGTGAGCCTCAACTAAGGAGCCCGCCTGTCGCAACTAAGACCCAGTGCAACCAAATAAATAAATTAAAAAAAACGCTTTTCCAATCTGAGCAATGGTGGACTCAGTGGCCAGGAGGATGTGGATATGACTCAGGTTTGCTCATTAGCGTCCCCCTCTTGCCCTCAGCCCTAGGAGCTTTGATAGCAGGTTTCTCTTTGCAGACTTGGGGACAAATAAAGTCCTGCTGTCCAGGGGACGGAAAGCTCAGTCCAGCTGGCTTGCACGGGGGGCAGGGGGCAGCAACGGTACAGGGCTCACCTTGCGCTGTGCCACGCCTCTGACCTACTTCTTCCTTGTCAGCACAGGTTAGCTCATGCAGCCATGTGCAGGATGAAGGATCCTGGAACCATGGTGCCCTCTGGGGTGCAGGAATGCTACAGGCAAAGATGGCGTTCAAGCTGGGCTGTGCAAACATCAGAGCTGTCGAGCGCAAGCCTGCCTTGCACCTCAGCCTCAGGGACAAGCCTGGGCTGATGGAAGCTGTTTTCCACAGTCTCTTTTTTCTGGCGCTAAATCAAGGCATGAAGAAAAGACCTTGTGGCCTTTCCCCGGCCCCTTGCAGCAGCTACAAAAGGCTAATCTGGGGACATGCTTTCTCTCAAAGTGTTTGAAGCTGCCTAGCCTGGCTGCCTCAGCTTCTCTGAACTATTTAATAATAGTTCTGCTTCTTTTAGAAAATCACAGAATATTCCTAATGGGCCTGAAGGGTCACACCATCCAATCACTCCACCCTGGCTTTCCACCAAGCACCTATAGCACCTCTGACAGATCATCACCCAGCATCTTTAATATACATCCTGGGATAAGAAGCTCTCTCCCTCCCAAAGTGGCTCATTCATCAAGAAGCAACTGCAGAGAGGCAGTATTGTGGGAAGAATGTGGGCTCTGGAGGCTAGCAGCTCTGAGTCCAAAGCTTGGGTTGGACTCATACTAGCTGTGTGCTTTCAAAGCAACTTAACCTTGTTAAGCCTTTGGTTGCTGAGTCTTTAAAAATGATATAATAATACCTACCTCACAAACGTGTCCTGAGGATTGGATGAAATGAGACCTGCACAGTGGTTAGCACATAATATTTGCTCAACAAATATTAACCCCTTTTCCCTTCTACTGGACTTTCTGGCACTCACCACACTGGCATACTTTTCCAAATGCCACGACACAGGTCAGATGGTGTCATCTCCATTTCCCAGATGAGAAGAATGAGGCTCAGAGAAGTGACACAACCTGTACTGGTCCCACGAAGCCAAAAGAAAGAACAGCCTCTAAAATCTAACTGGCCAGTCTCCTTCCTCTCTGGCATCAACGGAGGGCATGTGGGTACAGCCACCAGAAGACCCCCACCCCACTTCCGGCTCACGGGGCCCACACACGGCCATCCCATGCTCTGGTGGCAGATCTGCCTTAGGGGCAGTACCACAGTTGGGGACAGCTCAATCTAGCAAACAACTTGTCCCTTTTTACACCCTCCTGTCCACCTGGCCTCCGGAGCAGATGAGAGGGCAGTGCCCTCAACCATTTGGGTTGCGAAGAGAGGGAGAAGGGACAGGAAGGGAGAAGCTGAACAGGTGAGGTGTGTGTCAGGTCAGGCGAGAGAAGGGCTGTCAAGGGGAAAGATGAAAGGCCAGCGAAGGAGGAGGATGAGATGGGAGAGTTGGAGATTAGAAATCATGGCCTCGGGACTTCCCCAGTGGTCCAGTGGTTAGGAATCTGCCTTCCAGTGCAGGGGATGTGGGTTTGATCCCTGGTCGGGGAACTAAGATCCCACATGCCATGGGGCAACTAAGCCCGTGCACTCTAGGGCCCGCGGGACAACTAGAGAGTCCCCGCACCGCCACTACGGAGCCCCGCGCGCCCTGGAGCCCGAGCACCACAACTAGAGAGAAGCTCGCGCGCCGCAGCGAGGAGCCCATGAACCGCAACAGAAGATCCCGCACGCGACAATGAAGATCCTGCGTGCCGCGGCTAAGACCCAATGCAGCCAAATAAGAAAAAGAAAAAGAAAAAGAAAAAGAAATCTTGTCCTCCTTTTCCTAGTGGGTCTGGTGAGGAGGTGAAAGATAGTGGGACTCATTTTTCTGCTAGAATAGGGATCTGGGCCCCAGGATAGGCACTGACTGGCTCTGCTCCCCCATCAGATCAAAGCAAGAGGTTCCTCTTCTTTACTTTCCTGTCTCCCACCCAAACCTAGCACATATGGACAGGCCTCAAGCCCAGCTTAAATCAAACCATTTCAAGATCCTCTCTTTGGAAGCATCCATTTTTATGTGATGAAACTACTTGGAAAAGAAAGTGTAATCAGCCTCTCTGGCTCTCCTCATCTCTCCACCTGCCTGTGCTCACACTCTACCGCCTAGCCCGCCCACTTTCCCTCCCTCGTCCTGGCTATTTCAGTCCCAGCAGCCTCCTATGCTGGCGCCAGGATCCAGAAGGTCGGAGAGCTCTGAGTTCTGGGTCCAGCTCAACCACCAGCCCTCAAGGAAACCCTCTTAGCTGGGTCCTTCCTCCAGGGCCTCTGTGTTCCCACTGCCAAATGGCACAAAGTTTTACACCTGCAGAGGACTGGGCTGAGGCCCCAACAAAGACCAAAACGATGGCTTCCCCCAGAGTGGGGCCGAATTTTATGAATGTCCAGCCCAGGCATATCAAGACAATTTGGGGCTCTCAGTGGAAGAAGCTGCACTCTGTCTTTTTCGTCCCTGAAAGGTCAGTGGGGTATGAAACATGCTGTATTCCCTCTGCTGTTGCGCGTTGTCTAAAGACCTGGGAGGCAGGCCAGAGGCTGCTGCTCGGAAGTACTAAGATCCTGGGAAGCCATTTAACCCCATCTGAGCCTCAGTTTCTTCATGAGAAATGGAGATGACATCACACACGCACAGCTACGTGTCCATACGTGCATGCTACTAACTGTAACAGCCAAGTCAGTCAGAGTCAAAGGCCGGGGTGGGTGGAGTGAAGGAAATGAGGTAGGGGCAAATTTCATGGCCAGGTAGGGTGGGTCCTGACCGGTGTCAAGGCCTGGTCCCTGCCACCAGGAACCAGGTTCCTCTGGGCCTGGTGCCCCACTCTCCTTGGGGTACGCTATATAGAGCACAGTCCTCACCAGGGGGCATAGCTGAGCCCCAGTGTGAAGGTCTACATGCCTGGCTCCTGCAAGTGTAAGAGCCTGCTGGAGGGTCAGATCCCACGCCAGTCCCATGGCGCTGTGGTGTGAAGATGGAGCCATTAAATATGGCTGCATCTCCAACCAGGATGCTCCTTGCTCTGAGCCATCTGCAGACTGGAGGACCACCTGGAGGGGGTCAAATATAGTGGGTAGGAGGGCGAGGGTTAGCCTTCTGCTGGGACTGGCCCGGCACCCTGGTCAGCCTTACTGTGGTTGACCAGCAAGACCTTTGGAGGGCAAAGTCCTCGGAGGAATGTGAGCAGGATTGGGGTCCAGGCAGAGGAAGGACAGAGCACGGGGGTACCTCGCAGGCCGCACGTACGGACGGCCAGCAATCAGCCCCTCCTGGCATAGGGCAGGTGTATTGCCTGGTTTGCCACAATTCTATGAGCAAATGGGCAGCGGCGAGCACCGAGGAGAAGATGAATGAGGATGGATGTGGGGAGGGAGGTTGCCAGCTGACATACAGCATGCCCAGTTAGTCTGCTTTTTTTTTTTTTTTTTTTGCGGTACGCGGGCCTCTCACTGTTGTGACCTCTCCTGTTGCGGAGCAACAGGCTCCGGACGCGCAGGCTCAGCAGCCATGGCTCATGGGTCCAGCCGCTCCGCGGCATGTGGGATCTTCCCGGACCGGGGCACGAACCCGTGTCCCCTGCCTCAGCAGGCAGACCCTCAACCACTGCGCCACCAGGGAAGCCCTGCCCAGTGAGTCTGAATTTCAAACAGATAACTAAAAAACTTTAGTGTAAGTATGTCCGCTGCAATATTCAGGAAATACTTAATATTAAATAGTTATGCATTGTTTATCTGAAATTACAATTTAATTGGGCATCCTGTATTTGCTAAACCTGGCAAACTTGGGGTTGAGGTAGAAGGTCTTTGCATAGGGCCCAACCTGCCTGCCAAGGCCCACTCACCGGAGAAGAACTGGCTGATGGAAGTGGGAAGGAGCGTGAGGAAGGCCAGGGGGTGGGCGAAGGAGATGGAAAGGACTGCGGAGATGTAGGCCACGCCGGCCACCATGGAGTAGAGGCAGGCCAGGGAGGTGTAGAGGCAGAACAGGATGAAGTTGCGCATGTTCCTGCTCCCAATGCAGTTGCCGGTGAAAAAACAGTGATGGTCGTGCCTCAGGGTGACTCTGGCGCACACTCGGCAGAAGTGGGCGCTGGGCGGAGGGCACAGGGCCCTCCTGGCTGCGGTCCCCTGGCAGGCGTCCAGGTCGTCTGGGGAGTTCTGGATGACCAGGACGTAATTACCCAGGGCGTTGGTTGAGAGGAACAGGAAGAATGCCCCGTGGAGCAGCGCAGGTGAGAAGAGCCGGGCAGCCGAGGGGTCCTCACGCATACTAGGCAGGAAGAGGAAGAGCTGCAGCACGAAGGTCACCAGGGAGATGCACAGGAAGTAGGCGGGGGCCACCACGTTGAGCAGCCTGAGGGCCAGCATCCTCGATTACATTCCTAAGGGGCCCAGGGGGAGAGGAAGACTCACTGCAGCGTCCGGAGGGCTCCCTAGGGCTCTCCCCGGCGCTGTCTGTCCGTCCTGCTCCACGCAAATCCATGTCCCTCGAACCACCCCTCCTCTCTTCCCTAACCCGTGACCAAGCAGGCGTGAGACCCCGAGACCGTGACAGCGTCTGGGAGCCAAGCCCTACCTTCTGGTGCCCACCTCCTCCGTTTTTGAGGCACCTCGGCGCCTTGACGGCCCGGGGGTCAGGTGCAAGGAGGGCGAGGTGGGGACTTGTTCTCAGTCCGTGGGAGGTGGCTGGGGGTGGAGGAGCGGCGGGCGGGGTGGGGGTGGGGCTGCCTAGGGCTCTGCTTTTTTTTTTTCTTTTTCTTTTTTTTGCGGTACGCGTGCCTCTCACTGCCGCGGCCTCGGGCCCAGCCGCGTACGCGGGCCTCTCACTGCCGCGGCCTCGGGCCCAGCCGCTCCGCGGTATGTGGGATCCTCCCGCACCGGGGCACGAACCGGCGTCCCCTGCATTGGCAGGCGGACTCTCAACCACTGCGCCACCAGGGAAGCCCCTAGGGCTCTGCTTTTTTATGGCAGTGGAGACGTGCCCAGGTTTGGGATTCCTCCTTCAGACCCCCTAGGAGGAGAAAGCAGAAGATCTGGGGTGGGGGCAGATAGAAATGACCTACTGGAAGTACTGTTTCACCTCCCCTTTCTCCTTGCCACCCCCCATATTGGGCAATACTCAGGGACCTTACCCATAACGCAAAGAGCTTTGGGGGTATGTGTGCTTGCCTGTATGTGTGTGTGTGTGTGTGTGTGTGTGTGTGTGTGTGTGTGCGGGGGGTGCTCCTTGTGTGTGATTTTGTATGTGTAATCTGTGTGTGCCTCGGTATCTGTGTTTGTGTGTATCTGTGTGTACACACACGCAGCCGCTGCCACCTGGCTTTTTAGAAAAAATCAATGACAACAATCGATACATTCCCACAAGCACTTAGGCGGTGGGTGGGATGGGGGGCGCAGCAGGAATACCTGTGTCAGCCGTTTCCGGTCAGCCCATCTCTCCGAAGCTGGCTGCCCTAGCTATTTCTTGGCAAAGAGCGTTTTCATTTGAGGCGACGAAATTAAAATCGCCCCCCCCCTCCGCGCTTTCCTCCCGCCCTCCTGGAGCGAGAAACCCAAACAACCCCGATGGCGCTGAAACCCCTTCGATGCCAACAAGCTCTCCCTGGGCGCAGGCGTGGATGCTTGGCCAGGTTTCCAGGGGATCGACCCCCGCCGCTGAGCGCAGCCCTACCACAAATTTATTCCACCCCGCCCCACAGCCCCGGTTCCTGCCCGGCTTCGGAAGCCACTGAAAAATAGGATCCCGGGCGCCCGCGAGAACTTTTCCAGGGGCTAAGGAGCAGGCGAGCCCGAGGCGCGAGAAAAGTTCTGGGAAGGCTGCTGCACCCAGGACGGGCGAATGCCACTAGGCCTCCGTCCAGGCTGTCCCGTCCCCACTGGGTGACTGATCACCTTGGAGTCCCCTTTGCAGGTGCCAGTGCCCCAGGAGACTCGCGCCAGCCGTGGGGACCGCGGGTCTCTCTCCGCCGCAGGGGCTCAGCGCAGGGCACGCCAGGGGGTGGTCGCTGGGGGCTCCCGGGGGCTGCGGCGGCTCTGACCACCCTAGAGAGCCCGCGGCCCGGGATCCGGCGAAGCGAGTGTCTTCCCCACGCTGGTCGCCAGGGGGGCCGCGGGAGCAGCCTCCAGATGCGCGGCGGCGCCTGGAAGGCGAAGGACGGGCTGGGGGAGTGAGGGGCGCACGGCGGGCGGCCGCACCGCAGCCCCGGCCCTGTGCGGGAGAAGGGACATCGGAGACCGCCGGGGCGGCCCGGTGGCCGTTTAGCACTGGCGCCGGCCGCGCCCGCGGCGGCGGGCGGCACAGCCGGAGCCCTAGCGAGGCAGGCAGCGCGGGCGACCGCCGGCCACCGCCTCCCGGACGCCCGGGAAGCCGCCCCCCGCGCGGCCGCCGCCGCCGCACCGCCGCAGAGCAGTGGGGAAATGAACTCACCAAGCTCTGGTCGCGGACAAGAGGAGCCCTGCACGCCGGCTCTCGCCCTCCCCGAGGCTGCAAAGTTGTGGGCTCGGCCCCGCTGGCTCGCAGCCTCCTCACGCTTCGCTTCGGGGACTGGGCAGGTAGCGGGGGTGTGGGGAGGAGGGAGCGGGCAGCTGCCGTCCTCCCACTGGGGCGCCGGCGAGTGGGGGCCAGGAGACGGCGGGGATGGCAGCTGGGCACCCCCGCCCCCAGCCCGCCCCCCCTCCCTCCCCTCCTAGGGGCGGTGCTCTGGCCACCCCTCTCAGCCTCGGGGACTTGCCCCCCTTCCTCCCCTCACTCCTCTGGAGCGGGCTGGGGCTCCCCGCCTGACTTCAGCCACTGGTTCCAGCTGGGAGCTCTGGATTCCACCCTGATGTGATGCTCTAACCATCATCTGCTCCTTCCCTCCCCACTGTGGCTAACAGCCCTCCGCTGCTCTCCATTCTCGGACCGAGGAAAACCTGGGGGTTTAGGAGTTCAGCTTGCCAGGGGCAACACCCATAAAGATCAAAGTCATTGTGTACAGAAGTGCTGAGAGCCCCGACTCTGGAGCCTGTCTGCCCGGGTCTGAATATCCATCATTCGCTACTGTGTGATCTTCAGATTCCAGTTTCCCCATCTGTAAAACAGAGATGTGAGGGTTATATGACAACAATTTATGTAAAGCCCTTAAACAGGGCCCACCTATGGTGAGCACTATTTGAGCATATTTTATAACCATTGACTCTGTCTATTGGGTCCTTACTAGGAACCAGGCACTGTGCTAATAAGCCTTTAGCATAAGGCAGCTTTGTTAATCCTCTCAGCAGAAGCTCCATGATCCCCTTGTATGGATGAGGAGATTGGTGCACAGAGAAGCTAAGTCACATGCCCAAGGACACAGAGCGGGTAAGTGACAGAGCCTGGATTTGAACTAATGGACCTGCTCTCAGCCTCTACACAGCGCAGCATCACCCTGAGACCCAGCGGGAGCTCTGATTTGGGAGAAGGGAGGACAACTGAGTGTGGTTCATCCAGACACAGAGCTTCTGCCTGGAGTCCCGCCCTCATCTCCCTGTTCCTATTTCCTTTCTTTTTCTGATCCCACTAGTCTGAGGTGGGTACCAAGAGGGTGGGGACAGTTGGCCAGTGTGTGTCAAGTGGAGGTTGGAGGGAGCAGAGACAGCTTTGAACCACTGCAGGAATATTGACACCGCCACTACCTCGGTTTCTCGGGCTGTCGGAGCTCACCTACCTGCCCTGTTCCACTCCTCTGGGTAAAGGCAAACGTCATAAATAAATGATTATTTATTGCTTCCTCAACGGGTTGATTAAAACAAGAACAATCCCTTAAAACAAGGACAATATGCTTATCAGCTCAGCCTGTATTTTTGAAACATCACATACTGTTTTCTCTGGATTTCGACAGTGTGCATCAAAATAAAAGAGGGGGGCTTCCCTGTTGGCGCAGTGGTTGAGAGTCCACCTGCCGATGCAGGGAATGTGGGTTCGTGCCCCGGTCTGGGAAGATCCCACATGCCGCGGAGCGGCTGGGCCCGTGAACCATGGCCACTGAGCCTGCACATCTGGAGCCTGTGCTCCGCAACGGGAGAGGCCACAACAGTGAGAGGCCCGAGTACCAGAAAAAAAAACAAAAAAAAAAACAAAAAAAGAGGGGACCAGGAAACATTTTCATGTTCTGAAAGGATTTTACATACAAACAAAAGAACAGCTTGCCAGGTGTTGGCTCTGAGAATCTGGCAGCCCTGTGAGATCCAGTGGCCACAGGGCAGATAGAGGAAAGCACAGGTGGCTTTTTTTTCCTTTAGAGCTTCTTGGTGTCAAAATCATAGCTGTCTGGAGGAGACAGGGAGGGAATGGAGCATTTGGCTCTATTGATTGAAGATCTCCATTCCCTAAATACCTTGCGAGTTGGGGGGTATTTCTAATTTTATTTTGCATATGGGTGTGTGGTGGGAAGGTGTGCGTCTGAATTCTGTGTGTGTGTGAGGGTAGGGAAGGAGAGAGAGAGAAAGGAGAAGCCTTAAAAGGCACGTGGGAAGATGTTGGTGGGGGAAGGGAGTATTCAGCCAGGAAAGAGGCAGAGATCTGGCCTTGGGAACACAAACGGACAAAAACAATGATTTATTTAGAAATATGGTTTATCAACAGAAAAGGCCATTAAAGCTTCAGATCTAGAGCTAGTAGCTCCTCGGCACCCCGCTAAGTGAACGGAGTAAGAGGAAACACAGCCAAATGTTATTTTGTTTTTGTTTTTCTAAAGTTGGTGATTATCTCTGACAAAATCAATATAGAAGGCAGTTCGAAAACTTCCCTTCAATTCTGGTCCCACCAGAATTAAGCAGACTAAGAATGGATACTTTATTGCCACTAACCAGCTGTGGCACCTGGAGCAAGTCATCAAACCTCTCTGATCTCAGTATTCTCATCCGCAAAACGGGATGAAGATGTTACCTTGTGGTGTTGCTGATGATCAAATGGGATAACATAAGTGCCTCAGTCCCAGCAGGAGACTGGGCAGTGTTAGCTTCTTCCTCCTCCTCTCTCTCTTCTGGGCTCTTTATCGGCAAGAACGCCTTATCTTTCTAACTAAAATGAGAGCTCCCGGTCTATGTTGGAAATATTTGGGGGTCTCCTCCATATCGCCTAACATGATGACGGGACACTGAGTAAAAGTATATCGATGATGAATTGATACTGGTCTTTATCTGAGAGGAAAAGCTACATTCCAAGGTCTTTGAAATGTCTGCTGAGGACACATTTCCCATTGATCTTGCATCCCGCCACCACCCACCCCAACTACAGTCTCATCCTCCACAAACAGTGCCAGAAAATGATTTATAAGCCACACTCTCCCTCGCCCTTATCATATGTTCTCATAGTCAAGCTATGACTGTACCTGCAGGCGATCCCAAGGGGTCAGGAACACAGACAGGCATCTGATTGCTTGTGAGCGCTTTCCCAGAAATATGTACCACAAATCTTGCTATTTCCTGAGGTTATCTGAATAAAATGAATTCCCTTCCCAGTGGCGATCATTCCACTTTGCTTCAAAATAATTGTGTACAAAGAGAAGAACTCTGTGCAGTAAGCAGCTTCTCCCTTGGGTGGGGAACCCTACACATGTCTGTCTGGCCCTACAACTCCCCAAGTGTCTGGGACAGAGAACATTTCAAGAAGCAAGGGCCACACCTAAGGAGGCAGTGGGGGTGGGTTTCCTTCATTCTCATGCTCTTATTTCAGATTGATCAGGGTGAAGATAGACTGGGGTCTCAAGGTTACCTTTTTTTTTTTCCCCTATGTTCAGTTTCCTTTAATGACTCCCATTCTCCCTGAAGGGCAGGTGCAGGCAGCTAGGCGATGGCAGGAGATGTTCACTTAAAGATATTGCCCTGATTGAAGGTTTTGCCTGGTGCCCTGAAATTAAGATTTTAATAGACATCCTCAGACAGGGTGCTCTTTACTGTCAATACCAAGTCATAGCCAGAGGCAACCACAAAATGCTCCCCAAGTCTCAGAAAGTTTAGTGAGACGCCATCCCTGCCTGCCTGGATTCAAAAAACATACAAGTGTAATCTTCGTCTTAGCCAGCCGAATACATGAAAATTGGATTATCACAGAATTTCTATTTGGAGGTGATAATTTACTTGGCCAACTGCATCTTCACTTTAACAGTAACATTACTTTGATGTAATATACTGCTTTGCAGTTTACAAAGTACATCTACAAAATTAAAATTTTATTCCACAAGCCTCTCAACAGCCCTGTAAGCTAGCTGGGGAAAAATTATTAAACCCATTTTTCTTATGAGGAAACTGAGGTTCAGAGATTTCCTGCACATTAATTTGCAAGCCTTGCCTATGTTCGATTTAAAATGTGGCTTAACATGGAAAAATCTCATTGATAGTTAACTTTTCTGGAAGATGAATGAAGGATGCAGGTACAAAACATACTCCCTCAGAAGAAGAGATCTGCATAATATCTCTTTACATAAGGTATTTGGGTAAAACTGCATAAACAAAGTAAGCCTGCAGCACATTAATCAAATGTTCTCTAACGGTCTGCTGTTTGTGGTGCTGGAGAGTGTGAATGTGATTGGGGCCAGTGATGTTCATCATGCAAGACCACATGCCAAGGTAGAAACAGCAGGTGTGAATGTCACCCTCTGAGTGACAGGTACCCTCAGCGGTCTCCCTAGTGATTGATGCATCAGGGCGGCAACCTTGCCTCGGCTTTGGCAGAGGCTTCTTTGAAGTGTTCAGGCTATGGAAAAACGCATGCGATCTTTTACCAATTAGCCATGGTTTTCAGGGACTGCTCAGGCAGTCGTGGTAGGAATGCCTATGCCTGTGGACCGGTACACAGCTTAGCGGACAGAGGTAGTGGCAGCAAGATTAATTGGCCCTTTCGTCTCAAAGCATGCGGGAGGCAGAGGGAGAGAGAAAGAGGGAGGGAAAAGAAGAAGGAGGTAGAAGGCAGAGGGGAGAAGAAGGAAAAGGAGGGAGGAAAGGAAAGCGGTGCTGAGAGAGTGGACATTCACCTGTCTGACACAACCTCAGTTTATGTCTTCAGGATGGAGAAGCTCGGGAGGCACAGGAGGAGGTCAGCGGTCTCCGTGGAGACCCCTGCAATGCCAGGTGTCCAAGATGGGAGGGTATGAGGCAGAAGGTTGACATCTCAATTGGAGGAGGAGGGAGGGGAGACCAGGAGAGTGAGGCCACTGCAGTGCGCTTGGCTGTCATAGGGCTCTTGGCTATGCCCTTATGGCCGCAGAGCAGCAGGCTGCCCAGACCTCACACCCCGGAACCCCCGCTGCTCCAGCAGAGATGGCCCAGGGCCTGGTGTGATGTGATGGAAAAAGCACGAGCTTTTGGTGTGAGCTTTTGGTGTCTGCCAGCTTGAGCCTGAAGCCTTGTTTTCCCATTCACTTGCTGTGTGACCTTGAGGAAGTTCCTTCCTTTGAGCCTCAAATACATTGCCCATTAAATGGGGCTTTTAACTAACCTGCAGCTTTGGTTGTGAATTTTAAATGACAAGGATAGCACCTGCCTTTTCGACTGAAATAATCCCCCAGCTACTAACTACCAAATAATCCTGCTTGCTGCATAGCATCTACTGCTCCTATGATGATCCTGTTTGTTTGTATGTTTATTTTCTAGTTTGTTGTCCCGTTCCATCTGATAAACTATAAACTTCCAAGGGCAGGGACTTACCTGTCAGCTTTGTTTCTGTAGCTTGGACCCAGCACAGAGCCTGGCACACAGTGGGTGCTCAATAAATGTTAGAATGAGTAAGAAACAGTCTTGGGGACGGAGGAGGGAAAAATTTGGGTGTGGAAATCTATACCTTGATTGTGGTGGTAGTTATATGACTATATGTTTGGCAAAACTTATAGATCTGTACCCTTCAAGAAGGTGGACGTTACTGTATCTCAATGTCTGACCTTTAAAAATAGGCTAGAGGGAGCAACGGATAAACAGAATCCCACTGTATAAAGATTCATATTTACTGATACTTATTGTGCCTGGCCGGTGGGGGCCAGGAGCCTTCACACTGGTTATTTCATTTAATCCTTACAGCACCCATGCCTAATGAAAGTCTGATTCTACCTATTTTGTAGAGGGGGAAAATGGGGGCTCAGAGTGGTTATGAGATGTGCCAAGATTGCAAAGCTTGCTGGCAGCGGGTATAAAATTCACTTTACTTGATTCCAGTGCCCAAGCCTCACCCAGTGTTGTTCCTTCTGTGCTTCTCACACTTAAACCCTCACACTGACATAGAAATAAAGAGCCCGCTTTTCTTATGGAGCGGGAACGTATCATGCTGAGGCTGGTCTCTTATGCTTTAGCCTGAGTTAGCCAGCCAGAATCCTTTCTCAGTGAAACAAGGTGTAGAGAGAATGGGCTTTTTGCTGGAGACAGGGAATGGGGTGGAATGGGGACTAGAGATAACATAAAGAGGTCTGCAGTAGGGGATGGAAGTGTCAGCTGGGACCAGGAGCCAAAGGAGAGGGTCCGGAAGAGCAGTCAGAGGACAGCCTCCGGCGCCAGATGATCTAGGCTCAGACTTCAGTTCCATCAGTCACCTGTGTGACCTTGAGCAAGTTAATCAACCTCTCTGTGTCTCAGGTTCCTGATTTGCGAAACAAGGTTAGTAATAGTTCCCACCTCATAGAATTTTTATTTGGATTAAACAAGGTAACACTGGTAAAGCACTTAGAATAGTGGCTGGGGCAGAAATATTAAGTAAGAGGTAGCTATGGTAATTAATTAAGGTTAGGTTCTGTGACGTATGACAGAAACCCCAAGAGAACACTGGTTTAAACTAAGATGGAAGTTTACTTCACTGTCACATCAGTGAAGTTTAAAGGAGCCAGTCCAGGGCTGCTACGGAGGCTCAATGTTTATCTGCCCAGACCCTTTCTACTTTGTTGCTCCATCATCCCAAGCATGTTGCCTGATGGTCCAGAATGGTTGCTCCTGCCCCAGCCATCATATCCATATTCCAACCAGCAAGAAGGGGACAAGGAGAAAGGACATGCCCCTCTCTTTAAGGATGTTTCCTGGAAGTTGCACACAACACAGCCACTTACTTCTCATCATCCAGAACTTAGTCACATGGCCACACCTAGCTACGGATAGCTAGGTAATCAGCTAAAATTTGTGAGTTGTATTGATAAAAAGGAAAAGTAAAATTAATTTGGGGGACACCTTGGAGTGCTTTCTTCTACTATGGAAAAGCTTAGGCATATTCAAGTTATTTATCCCCCAGATCTCAGGACAGACACAAGATTTTCCTGGCACTTCCGGCCTCACTGAGATCCCAGTTCCTCACTGGTCAAATGGAGCTACTACCCCCTGCCCTTCCCCCCACCCCCACTGACCTTTGCCTTGCTCTTGGCATCTCTCCTCACAGAAACAGGCCCAGGAGAGGCAGCTGCAGCCTGCCAAAGCCTTGACCTCAAATGAACATGGACAGTAAGGACTACAGGCAGCTGTGGTCAGTGTCCCAGACCATCTGGCCAGCTCAGCAAGCTTGAAATCTGGCCCTGGATGAAACAGAAGAGACAGAAAAGGTGAATTTTGAATTTTTTTTTTTTTTTTTTGCGGTACGCGGACCTCTCACTGTCGTGGCCTCTCCCATTGCGGAGCACAGGCTCCGGAAGCGCAGGCTCAGCGGCCATGGCTCACGGGCCCAGCCACTCCGCGGCATGTGGATCTTCCCGGACCGGGGCACGAACCCGTGTCCCCTGCATCAGCAGGCGGACTCTCAACCACTGCGCCACCAGGGAAGCCCAAATATTTTCTATTTTTAAAAATCATATGAGTAACATGTTTTATAAGAAAACACAAAAATTTTTATTAAAACAAAGCAGAAATCCTTTAATACTAAACACAGAGATAATTAACATTTCACATGTGTCCTTCAATCCTCTATCTATTCAGACTTTTCCTCCTTAATTACAAATTTGGGCTCACACTTCATCCTCTTTTAGAACTAGTGTTTAAAATTCAGCAATAATAAAAAAGTCCTTCCATGTTGATAAATACATTTCCCACATCATTTTCAATGGACCATTTGTATGTCTCTCTTACAGAAGGGACACAGTTTAGCAGGGAGGCAATTTGCCTTTGACCTTGGTATCTGGTCGGAATATGCTCTTCAGCTTCATCTTCAGCCTTGGTCTTTGAAAGGCTGAAGAGCTAAGTTCAGACTTCAGCATCATTTCTGGGTTCCCTGGACTTGTGTATGATCCATGAGCTATGACTGTGTTACATAACCTTCGCATCCAAGAAGCAAAATCATCTCCGTTATACACACATGGCATGTCATTTGGCTCTACCGCTAATAATCACTTTCTAATGTAGATCACCTTCTAGAAGTAACTTGTAATGAGTATCTTCTTTTGTGCTCTATTTGTTGAAATTCTACCAGTTAAAGAATAAATGTATATTTATTATTGCAAAAGTAAAATGCTGTATCACTCATGACAATTATAAACACTGTCCCTTTTTTTGGGTACAGAAATCATTATTAAGCCTTTCAAATGTTTAAATATAGAAGGAAACATGGATAGCTAATACAAATATTGAGAAGGCATGTCAGCCAAATACTTTTAGAAGATGCTTTTGGAGGCGACAACAATAAAACATTAAAATAATATGAAGCAGAATAATAGAGATTAGATTGTATCATAGTTCTAATCTTTGTAGAATTGTTTGTGACACTAGCATTTGCAACACTAAACAAAATAATCTTTTATTTTATTTTTGTTAATTTATTTATTTATTTTTGGCTGCACTGGGTCTTCGTTGCTGTGCGCGGGCTCTCTCTAGTTGCAGTGAGCGGGGGCTACTCTTCGGTGTGGTGCGTGGGCTTCTCATTGCAGTGGCTTCTCTTGCTGCGGAGCACGGGCTCTAGGTACGTGGGCTTCAGTAGTTGTGGTGTGTGGGCTCAGTAGTTGTGGCTCGCGGGCTCTAGAGCGCAGGCTCAGTAGTTGTGGCGCATGGGCTTAGTTGCTCCATAGCCGGACCAGGGATCGAACCCGTGTCCCCTGCACTGGCAGGTGGATTCTTAACCACTGCACCACCAGGGAAGTCCCAATCTTTTAAAATGTAGTCAACTTTTAGTCACCTTATTCTATCTAGGTCATGAAGCTTTAATAGAAAGCCCTATTTGTCATTATTTACACCTTGTAAAGATAAAGTAAAAACAGAATGTCAACCAACATCCCAATTTCATGAGGAGGCAAACCTCTAAAATAATGTGTAATACTATCCATGGCAAATCATATTTGACCCAACATAGGAAGAAATATAAAGAATTTAAAGAAAAGTAGAAATTATTAGAACAAGTGAGGGTCACACTTCTCCACCATCCTCAGTTGAAAGTAAGCATCAATTTATTAACACAAACGTGCGTAGTATCCAATACAGGAGCAAAGCTCACTACTGCCAGCCCTGGGGAAGTGAGTATTGCTCTCACTCTAAAATGTTAAATGGTTAAGCATTGACAATGACATTCAGTAATAATGAAATTATCATCACAAGTAATCTCTGATAAAATTTTAGATGTACTCTTTATCAAAGATGTTTGTTCCATAAAGGTCATATTAGACATTGACCTGGACTTCAGCTGAATAGTCCTGATCTTGGCCATTTGGCATTCAACCAAAGTGTGTGTTGAGTGCATCTCTGACTTTAGATCACTCCCAGTTGCTCACCATTGTTAGTAACATTGCAGTGAATGTCCTAGCACAAACAACTCTGTGGGGCTCTATGATTATTTCCTTGGCTGAATTCCTAGAAGTGGAGTGGCTGAGTGGAAAGGATCCCTATTGCCAGCTACCCACCGCAGAAAGTTTGTACCAGCTTCTCTCCCATAAGAGGAGTGGAGCAGGGCGAGATTGGCTCCTGACGCCTCGACACCTATGGCACCTGTATCCTCAACCTCCCACGGTGGTTAGCAGTTGGATGGTTGAGAGTAGCATCCTTCAGGTAGCTCCAAACCCTCCTGGATCCCACCACTGTGACCATAGCTATACTTCCCTTTGGGTTTATCTTGTTTCTGGCGTTGCGATAGACCCTTTAGGGACTTCTTGCATTTTAATCCTCACAGTGCTGGTCTTAGTAAAGATTACTTGCCTCATTTTATACTTGAGGAAACTGAAGCTCAAAGGTTGGGTGGCCCTGCTCCCAGCCCTAATGGAAGCCTCCAGAGGCTGGCCAAGCAGCAGAGTGAAAGTTATTTCCTGCAAGTAAATGAAACTGTAAACTCCAAACCCCATTACGCCAACTATTCAGTCCCTGGAAGCCAACAGGCTCCCTGAGGCCTCCTACCTGCATCCATTCCAGCCAGGGCTTGAAGGTAGAAGAAAGGTGAAGGGCAGCGCCGACCGAACCCAACCGTGCTCTGGGCTGGGCTCTGTGCTGGGCACTTTACAAGCTTTGCATGTCCATTGCTTCTTGGTTGTTTCTGAAGGAGGCTGGGCCAGAGCCTCTGTTATCCCTGAGCAAGCTGCCCCTCTGCCTGGTGTGTGTGTGTGTGTGTGTGTGTGTGTGTGTGTGTGGTAACTCAGACTCTAACAGCACCAGGAGAAGGTCAAGATTGTTGGCCACTGAGTCCCCCACATAGCTAGTTGACAGCTGACTAGTTGGGGAGAAGTGTAAGTAATGACCACATGCCTGGGACTTTATATACACTATCTCATTCAGGTCTCAAACTGCCAGGTGAGATATTCACATCTTCCTGGAGAGGAGCCAGAGGCTTAGGAAAATGTTCAAGAACTCACAGCTAGTAAGTGGCGAAGGACACAAATAGTCCAGGATAGACGCTTACACTTTCTCTGATCCAGATGGGAAAATGCACCCTAGTACATTTCTATAAATATTACCCTTGTAAGAGCCTGAAGCCTTGAGGGAGAAACAAGCAGTCTTCCGAAGCCCCATAAGAGCAGGAAGGCTGCTGTTCTGAGGCCTTGCAGAGGAAGAACGCATTGTCCCTGAGCTGAGGGGGACACACGAGGGGAGTCCACCTGGGGAGGGTGCTGAGCCCTGACTTTGCAGGCTGGAGCAGAATTGCCTGGGCTGAATGAGTGGTAGCGGTGAGGTGTTGTCCTCTCATATGAGGACCTACCCCTTTCCTTTCTTTTTCTAGGTCTGGGCCTCAGGAAGGGAGACCTGAAAGCTTAAAGGAGATGAGGATGGGAGTGGTCTCCTCTCCTCCCTGGTGTCCTTCAGCAGAGACACATACAAGACCCATGGGTGCCACTGCCAGAGCTTGGAGTCACAGATCTGAATCCAACCTGTCTTAGTTATTCTCCAGCTGTGTGACCTTGAGCAAGTTACTTAACCTCTCTGTGTCTCAATTTAAGCCATAGAATGTGGCCGCACGAATAGTTCTTTACCAGTGGTTGTGAGGATTGAGGGAGCTGAAGCCCCAGCCCCATTGCCACCTCAGCCAGAAGCCAGCCCTCTGACTCACTGTCTCCAGTGCCCACCTGTGCAGGGAGCCTGCCCTGGGAAGTGACCTGGGACCCCTGGAGTTCCAAGGACCCACCTGAGGCCCTCCAGGATCCGACCCCAAAGCCTTGTAGGCTGCATGTTTACTCAGAGCCTTCCGGCCTTTGCATGTGCTAGGGCCCCCAACTGAAACACACTTCCTGCCCCTCTGCCTACCTTATTGAACTAGCCTTCAGGCTTGACATAGCTGCCCTTGTCTCCAGGAAACCTTCCCTAGCCCCCAAGTCTGCACCATATCACACCGAGTTTTAATGTCCTGTTCTCCATTGAACTGTGAGCTCCTGAAGTGTAGAGAATAGGTTCTGCCCATGTTGTAACCACAGAGCGTAGCATGGAACTTGGCCCAGAGTAGATGCTCAGGACATGTGCACAAAGTAGAAGGAAGGATGAATAGAGTCTACAGAGGCCCGAGTAGCAAAACTATCAGAGACAGACTACAACAGAACCTCTGTTTGAGCCAGGGAATCCCAGGCAAGAAAGAGGAGGGCAGGGCTTTAGTTACCATGGTTTCAGGGAAACTGTCTTTTCAATCTGTCAGGCGAGGGGAGATGTATCTAGGGCCACCCAGTACAGTTGTTCAGGTTCTGCACTTTACAATTCCAGGGGGCATCATTTTCACACTTGAGTCATCCTAGATTTGCATGGTTATTATGACAATTTTCCAGTAGATGGTGGTAAAGCATCTTGAGTTAGGGGCATTTTTTTCCTGTTTGTGCAAATGCACTGTTTGTGTTCTCTAGTGCTGGGAGCACCTGTCTACCAGCCCTCCAATCTGCTGAGAGGTTACCTAACGTCCCCAGCCTTGTCCCACCTCCTCTTCACTTCAGGGCTTTACAAACCACACCCAGGGCCATTAAAGCCAGAAATCCCCAATTGCATCCTTTGTTCCAAAGAAGGTAATGTTTGTGATCAGAAGCCCCAGGTTCAAGTTCCAGCTGTTGCATTTCCTAGTGAGTGGTCTTGGGCAAGTGACTCTGCAGTTCTATGACCTAGCTTTCTCTTCCAGAAAGAATGCAGTAATAATCCCTGCCCTTGAGGTTGTGAGGAACAAATGCTACCCTGAACATGGTCGAGCCATTGCTAGCTGTAAAGCACCTCTTCCTAGGAATATCCTGCCTTAATAACGTGCAGGACTTTCCCAGCTGACCCCAGGAGGATTGCACTGTTTGAGCAGGGGTGTGCTACCTACCACACCACTCCTATTTTATCACCGCCCCACCCCCCAGAGTCATCGTCTCTTCTCCTATGTTATCTCTTTCCTGGTCTCCACCACTATTTCATCCCCAGGGGTGCTTTGGTCCCCTTCAGTCTCTGCTCCAAACTCCTTAGTACAGTACAGAATAGTCAGTCTGCCAGTAAACAAATACTCAGCCAGCATCTTCTGTGCGCCGGGTGCTGCGCTGGTCTCTACCTTTTAGTTTCTCATAGTCCCATGGGGGCATAAAGTTAACTCAGTCACCATCTTGGTTCTGAGTCTTCAGACCTCATTCTCATTTTTAAAACACTTTGGAGTGTTGTTACATAAGGTGTTTTAAAGGGAAGGGATTTTTTTATAGGAAATAATGAGAGGCCAGAATATTTTTCAAATGTACTCTTTCTTTTAGGTTTACTATTGCTCCTCTATTGAAGTTCATTAAATGAAGAACTGTCTTGTCTAAATGTGGCAGAGGAGAATTCAGCTCAAAATTGTGAATACTGGAAATGGAAATGATTCTTTTTGGGAGCTGTGTCTCTATTCCTCTTCTGCTGGCTGTCAGGTGGATTTTAGAACTGTATTTCCACATGTTCTGTTTCCATGATAGCTGGATGTTTCCATGAAGGGAGGATTACACACTGTTTTTCTGTTCCAACATATATAAGTGTCCACTCACCATCCAGTTCTGGAGGTCAGAAGTCTGGCCTGGGTCTCACTGGGCTAAAAATCAAGGTGTCTGTCTGCTGGGACCCTGAGGAGAAAGAGGCCTTGCCCAGTCCCTCCCTTTCTGGCTCCTTGGCCACTTAATCACTGGACACTGTCTTTGGCCCCCATCATTAAATATCCTCCAAGGTCCAAACCAAGAGAGGCTTAGCTGGGGTCTTCCCTGCCCGTCTCATACTGGCGAAAGCCTAGGTGAGGGACGCAGAGAACAAACTCACTATGGGTTTCACTTAGAATTTGGTTTGGCTGTGAAGGGACAAGAAACTCAAAGTAGGATTGGCTTAAATGAGATAGACTTGTATTGCCCTCTCATGTAAATTAAGGCTAGAGGCAGGCCATCCACAGCTCATATAGACACTCTACAGTGTCAGGAAGGACCCAATCCCTTTCCGGTACCCTGTTCTGTCATCCCTCAGGTGAGGGCGTGAGGACCTGTCAGAGCCGGGTGTGAAGGAGTGCCTCGGCCCAGGTGTTCGGCCTCTTGCACCTCGCTTTCGGACACTGTAGATGACAACGATCAGAGCGCCAACCTCGCTAGGTAAGGATGAGATGAAACCATGCATGCTGAGCGCCCAGCACAGTGCCCAGCACCGGAACCAGAAATGTTAGCCCCTGAGGGGACAGTGCAGGAATGGGGTGAGTGAGGCGCCCTGCTGATGGGCAGGGGCTGCCCAGCTCCCATCCTCCAGGCCATCAGGTGACATCACAGGGGCCTCGGCCTGGGAAGCTCCCCGCCCTGGTGATCAGGTCAGAGATCCAAGCCTCTGGCCAGCCGGTTTGAGAGCCACGGGGAGGAGAAGCCCAGCAGGGAGCCGGTGGGTGGGGACCCAGCAGCTGCACTGGAGCCTGGGTTATCCTGCTGAGTCATTCCTCCTGGGGCTGTGAAAGAGGGGGCAGGCCTGTGTGAGGGAGAGGGAGAGAGGGGAGAGAGAGAGAGAGAGCTCTCGCACATACTACACACACGCGCGCGCACAAACACACACACACACACACACACACACACACACACACACCTCCCAGCTTAAGGAAAAGGAGCCCCTCCCAGCAGAGAGAGGCTTTGTTCCCCACAAGATGTAAAAGCCACGGAAACAAAAGAAAGGCAGCTCCCACTGCCCCTGTCCCTCAGCTGCCATTTCTGCCCCGTCTCTCTATCCTCACCCCATTTCCACCAGGCCTGCGATCCATCCAACCCCGACCCTGCCCCCAGGGTGGTGATAGACGGTTCCAGGGACAAGCTGCTCACCTTATTTGCCCACCTCTATCCCCTCCTCATCGTGCACCCATCCCCCTGGCCCCATCCCCTGTGAATCGTGCCCACCCGGCCGCTCTCAGGCGATAGACGCTCTCCTGACTCTGAGGTGGTGTTCTGATGTACCAGACTTTTCCTGGCACTGTGGACGACAGATGAGGGAGGCTGGGTCCCTGTGCCCAGAGGGGCTGTATATACCCTGTGGGGTGGGGAGGCTGAGGATGGAATTCATCCCCCTCTACCCCAGAGCCGACTGAGTGCTGGGCCCCCGCGAGGCCCGGCGGCCTGTGAATCATAGGGTCTGGATGGGCCGGAGACTCAGAGGCGGGCTGGGTGGAGACAGAATGCTTCCTTCATTGAAAATCGCTCTTTGTCTTCGTACAAAATCCCCAAGCCCGACTATTATCTAACACCCAACCCTATACCCATCCAGACGTATTCCTATTCGTATGGACCTGGTTTATGGAAAAGTCTGAATTTGACAGGATCAAGCAGGACACATTTTTGCTTTGTCTCTCGTCACAGCCTTCAACCACGCTCTGTCAAATCTCTTCTTCTGGCCTTGAACAATATTACTGGCAGATTTCTAGTTTTCTGATCAAATCTCCTAGTTGTTTTTTCAATTATTAAAAATTCAGGTTAGTTTAGTCCAATTTAAAAGTTAAACATCATATGCAAATACAGGCCGATCCTACCCCCTCCTCCCCCAATGCCCAGCGAAACTAGGAGTGGGGAGGGGGCTTCTCTTCCCTCTCTCCCCCATCAGAATGCTTTTCGCCCCTGGGTTTGAGGTTGGGGTGTGATGGGGGTTGGGGGATAAGAGCTGGAAGGGGGAGGCCACAGGTCTTGTTCTGTCGGCCAACACTGCCTGATGACCAGTGCCTCCTCGGGGTGAACTCTTCCAAGTGGGGTGAGGAGTCGCAGTCTCTGGGGAGAAGGGTCATCTGGCTAGACTTTTTTCAGCACACCCTGTCAACACTCACCCCTGGATGCCCGTCATTGGAATTCCTCCTCAGTTACCTCCTCAGGAGGTACTGACCCACAGGAAACGCCTGCATTCTTGCCTAGCCAAATGGGGGCATGCAGACCACCTTCACTGCCCCAGCTCTGCCCTGCTGTCTCTGTCCATCCTCCTTTCCATCCCCCTTCACCATGGGTGGGACAGGTTGGCCAGTCAGCAGGCACTCAACTGAGAAAGAGGGTGCCCAGCTCTCCTCTCACAGGCACTCCTCCCTCTGGGAATAATCTCTAGCAGCCCTTTCTCCACAGCCAGAAAGTGGAGGGAAAACCAGAGCACCCCTGCCCTAGCCTGGGAACACTTGATCTGTGCAGTCATACAGTGCTGCACGCCCAGAAGTGCCCCTCACTTGGTCTGATGCTCTGCTGTCTTGAAATTTTTCATGCTATTTGAACAAGGAGCCATTCATTTTCACTTTTCTCTGACCTGGAAAATTATGTAGCTGGTCTCCCCTGGGACTGACTGCTCTGACCATCCTCATCAGCTTGTAGAGTAGCAGGGCTGGTTCGGGAAGTACCACCCCACAGTGATTTCCACCTCCCACCCTACTATCTTCCCCTTTGGGCTCCAGTCATCACTCCCAGGCAACAGGATATGAACTAACCAGCATCCTATTAGGCATAGAAGCATCCTTTGACACTATCCTTTGATATCAAACACACTAACCAAATTACGAGTTGAATACGTTCAGATTATGTGCTTTTTTGTGTTTCTTACAACAGTGAAATCATGTTGAATATATTGTTTTATAGCCTTCTTTTTTCACTTAACAATACATTGAAAATATATTTTCATGGAGCAAATACCCATCTATAATCTAACCTTCAACATCTGTCTCAGTTACATATTGCTGGGTTACAAACCACCCCAAACCCAGGGCTTAAATCAACAGTGATTGATTGTTTCTCATTATTCTGTGGGTTGACCAGACAGTCCTGATCATTCACAAGAAATACAAAAACTAGAGAAAGAAAAACTGGGTTCCAGTGTGAGCTGAGCCACTTCCTGCTTGTGTGACTTTGGTCAAGTAATTGAACCTCATATTCCTCATCTGTAAATTGTTACAGATGATAACAGTGATGTCTCCCTTACCTGAGATATTTTGAAGATCAAATGAGAACTATAATAATAATATCTACCATGTACGGTTGTCATGAGGATTAGATGAGTTAATATGGCAAAAGTAACAAATGTTAGCTATTAGCTATTATGCGTCTTGGTGAGGGGCCAGGCTACAGAGGGAATTGCTGGGGCAGGGAAGTAGCTGGTTCTCCAGCTCATTAGACTGAGACATAGGAGGGAGGGAGGATTTCTGCTGGGAATAGAAGCATGTGAAAGGATGCAGTGAACACGCCTGAGAGTATTAAGCATCGCTCAGCCACAGGGGAAATGAGCGCTGGGGGAAGAGTCATCTTACTGCAGTTGAAAAATACTTACTTGTAGCCATTTTTTTCTGCATACTGATAATATGCTGGTAATAAAGTCAGGATTAAAGTATGCTGGAAAGCAGATAGTGCCAGCCTAGTGATATCAGACTCAAAGAATGACCCATGGGTATCCACTGCCTCTATCCCTGCTCTATCATAGGGACCCCTTCTTCAGGAAACAGAGAGAAGAGGACGAAAATCAAGGAAGTATCTTTGAAGGGCCAGAAAAACAGTATCAGGTAGTCCAAATCTAGGCCCCAAAAGCTTTCTGTGCCCCAAATGTCTCATTTCAACACTTTCATTACACTTTCAGAGACTCTAACATGTTGAGATTCATGTCCCTGTGTCTCTTTAAAAATTATGCAATATTTACAACAAAAGGATGTAAAGAATAACACAACAAAACCCATGTTCTTGCTACCAGCTTAAGAAATAAAACATTGCCAACACAGTTAAATTTTCCTACCTTTTCATAAGAGGTAACCACTATGCTGAACCCTGAGGTTGATTATGTCCTTGTACTCTTTTTTATTTGTCAAATACATGAATAAATCTGACAGAAAGGATAGGTTGTTTATAGAAATTTGTGTTCCAGTGAAGGACTTTTAGGTTCTCCAGCAGGATCTGGATGACTTCCAAAGAGGCTACAGGAGAAGCAGAGAGGGAAATAAAAGGTTATAAAAGGAAGAGAGTCTTAGTAGCCTGTGACAATATCAACTGGAATAATATATGTAATTATTCCATATACTTGAGGGAGGCATATACTTGAAAAGATAATGGCTGTAAAATTTTCATATTTGATGAAAAATATAAACCCACACATCCAAGACACTGAATCAATGCCAAGCACAAGAAATTATACCAAGGCACATCATATTGAAATTGCTGATAAAAATAATTACTGAAAATCAATGATAACAAAACTTTTTTCAAGGAGCCAGAGGAAAAAAGAAACATTATATAAAGGAAGAAAGATACATGAATAATCTCTGACTTCTCATTAGAAATAATACAAGTCAGGAGAGTATGGGACTAAATCTTTAACATCCTACAAGAAAAATGAGAAAACTGTCAACCTAGAATTCTGTTTCCAGTGATAAAGCTGAGGGAAACCATCACCTGCAGACCTGTTGGAGGCTTGAGGGAAATGATACCAGGTGGAAACTCAAATCCCTGCAAGGAAATAAATAGAAAGAAATGAATATGGGAAATGGTAAATGTAAACGATGTTTTCTCTTCATTTTAAAATTTATGTTAAAGAGAAGTAAAAGTTTAAACAAAAATAATGACAATTTACTGTGGAGCTTACAATAAATATAGAAGTAGAATGTATGACAAACAAGCACAAAGGACAAGAGAGGAAGAAAAGGAACTACAGTGTTTTAAGTTTCTTGTGTACTGTGTGAAGTGGGATATTATTTAAAGGTAGAAATTAAAGATGCACGTTGTAAACTTTAGAGCAAACACTAAAAAAAGAGAAAGGAATAACAAATAAGCCAACAGATAAAACGAACTCCTAAAAAATACTCAATCCCCAGCAGGCAGGGAAGGCAAAAAAGAACAAAGAACATATGGGGAAAATGGGAAAAAATAGCAAGATGGTAGATTTAAACTCAACCATAGAGATACTTACGTTAAAAGTAAGTGGACTACATGGATGAACTGTGAAAATATTATGCTAAGTGAAAGAAGCCAGTCTTAAGAGACCACATATTGGATGATTCCATTTTTATGAAATGTCCAGAATAAGCACATTTATGAAAACAGAAAGTAGATTAGTGGTTTCCTAGGGCTGGGGGAGGGATGTGGGAGGGAGATGGAAGTGACAGCTAATTGGTATGAGGTATCTTTTCGGGGTTACAAAAATGTTCTGAAATTAGATTGTGGTGATTATTGCACACCTCTGTGAATATGCTAAAACCCACTGAATTGTACATTTTAAATGAGTGATTTGTAGGGATGTGAATTATATCTCAATAAAGGTGTTTTCTTAAAAGTAAATGAACTAAACATTCTAAATTAAAGTCATCAAAGAGCTGATAAGAGGGTGAAGAAGCTGCTTTAGTTCTACAGACATTGCCAAACTAGAAGAGAAAGATGCAAACTTGGGCTGTGTTTCTGGCTGCTGGGCTACCCAAAATGATGAGTTTAAGAACTTCCCTACTTTAAGCTGGCACCCAAAGGACAAGCCCTCCAGTGTAACAGTGAATTAGAAACAACTCAGTTCTTGTGTAAGTTTTTAGTCAGGGTTCTTGTCACACCTTTGATCAAGAAAACCTCAATACTTTAACTTGACTTAAGGTAGTTCCAGTATGGTCAGCAAAAGCAGATGAAAATCCTCCCTGGGGAAAGTGCTACGATCCTAGGCCTCAAAGTATTTCAGCAAATACTCTTCAGATGCAATGTCCATTCGTATAGCACACAATTAAGCAAAAGATAACCAAGCACACAAGGAAATAAGACACTATGAGCAAGGAACAGCAAAAACAACAAGCAACAGAAACAGACTCATAGACTCGAAGCACTGGAATTCTTGATCACAGAATATGAAATATATGCTTACTGTTTTAAAAGAAATAAGTGCTTAAAATATGTGCATGGGAGAAAAGAATTAAAACAAAATCTATAAGAAGTGACAGCAGTCACTGTAAGTTGCCATGCTAACATTTCAAAGAGAAAAAAGTTATCATTTTATTGGATGCAGAAGAAGTGATTGATAAAATTTAACATTTATTCATGATATAAAAGCTAAGAATAGAGGTATACTTCTTTAATCTGATAAAAGGTATCTATTAAAATTTTACCAAACATCATGCCTAATGGTGAAACAATAAAAGTTTTCCCTTGTGGTTGGAAACAGACAAATATACTATTATATTTTATATTTTACATCCTAGCCAGCTCAGAAAGGAGAGAGAGAGAGAGAGAGAGAGAGAAAGAGAGAGAGAGAGAGAGAGAAGGAAGGGAAGGAGGGAGGGAGGGAGGAAGGCAGGAAAAAGAAGAAAGAAAGAAAAAGGTATAAGGGTATTATATTAGTCTGCTAGGGCTGCATAACGGAATACCACAGACTGGGTGGTTCAAACAACAGAAATTTATTTTCTTACAGTTCTGGAGGCTAGAAGTTCAAGATCAAGGTGCAGAGTTACTTTCTCGTGAAGTGTCTCTCCTTCCTTGCAGTTGGCTACCTTCTTGCTGTGTCTTCATCTGGCCTCTTCTCTGTGTGTGCATGGAGAGAGAGAGCTCCTGGTCTCTTCCTCTTCTTAAAAGGACGCCAATCCTATTGGATTAGGGTTGCACGCTTATGACCTCAGTTAACCTTGATTACCTCCTTAAAGTCCTTTTCTTCAAATACAGTGGGGCTTCAACATATGAATTTGGGGGGACACAATTTAGTTCATTACAGATAGGAAAGGAAGAAACAAAATTGTACAAATGATATGCTTATATATACAGATTTAGAAAATCTAAAATAATCTCGGAATTATTAGGATTAATAGAGTTTAACAAAGTTGCTGATACAAAAGTTAGTTATAAAAGTCAATTATATTCCTATATAGCAAAAACACATATTTTGAAAATGAGAAAATTTTAATGTATTACTTAAATAGTGGAAAAATGTCAGAATTTGGAAATAAATCATTTTTAAAAAAGATGTGCAAGACCTCTATAGGAAAAATGATAAAACTATACTATATTCTTGGTATGATATACCATATTCTTGGATTGGGAGATTCAATAATTTTAAAATGTCAATCCACCCAAACTTATTTATAGGTTTGATCAAAACTGAGTCAGGGTACCACCAAGTTTGTTTTAGAACTTGAGAAGCTGAATCTAAATGTAAAGAGATGAGAAAGGTCAATGATACTCTTGAAGTAAAAGGATAAGGTAGGAGAAATTGCTCTATCATATTTTAAGTTTTACAATAAAGTTTTAGTAATGGTGGTTGCAGGGATAGACAGATAGGCCAACAGAACAGAACAGAGAGCCCAGAAACAGGCCCCACTTATTTGGATCCTTGACAAACGACAGAGCTGGTACTGCAGAGCAGTCTGGAAAGGTCAGGGTTTTTTCCTCAATAAATGACGATGGAATAATGAGTATCCATAGGTAAAAAATGAAATTGGACTCGTATTTTCCATACATACAAAAATCAACTACACGTGGACTTCTTTTGTTAAGATAAAATTAACATAAAATTCACCATTTTAAAGAGTAAAATTCAGTGGTTTTTAGTATATTCACAGAGTTGTGCAACCATCACCACTATCTAATTATAGAACATTTTAATTACAAGATGACTTTTTCCCATTAAGCAGTCACTCTCCATTCTCTCCTAGCTAAAGGTTTGTCAATTTTGTAGATTTCCTAAGAAAGTACCAACTTTTCATCTTGTTGATTCTCTCTATTGTTTTTCTATTCTCTACTTCATTTATCTCCACTCCAATCTTTATAGTTTCCTTCTTTCTACTTGCTTTGAGTTTAGTTTGTTCTTTTTGTGGTTTCTTAAGTTGGAAGTATGGGTTATTGATTAGGAATGTAGGAATTTATAGATATAAAGTTAATGTTCTTTTTTAATGTAGGAATTTATAGGTATAAAATTCCCTCTGAGCATTGCTTTCACTATATCTCATAAGTTGTGGTATATTATATCTTCATTTTCATTCATCTCAAAGTCTTTTCTAATTTCTTGTGAGATTTCTTCTTTGACCTATTGTTTAAGCATGTGTTATTTAACTTCTACATTTTTGTGAGTTTCCCAGATTTTTTTCTATTATGGGTTTCTAATTTTATTCCACTGTGGTCAGAGAAGATATTTTGTATACTTTATATACTTAAAGTATTAAGATTTGTTTCATGGCCTAACTTGTGGTTTATACTGGAGAATGTTTAATACACATTGTGTTCTCAATACACATTGAGAAGAATGTGTATACTGTTATTGTTGGGTGGAGTGTTCTACAGAGTCTGCTAGGGCTAGTTATTTTATGTTGTTCAAGTCTTCTATATCTTTGCTGATTTCTATATAGTTGTTCTATCCATTATTAAAAGTCGAGTATTAAAGTATCCAACTCTTATTGTCAAACTATTTCCCCCTTTAAACATTTACTTATTTTATTTATTATTATTATTATTTTTGGCTGTTTCGGGTCTCAGTTGCAGCACATGAGATCTTTGGTGAGGAATGCGGGATTTTCCTTGTGGCGTGCGGGCTTCTCTCTAGTAATGGCATGTGGGTTTTCTCTCTCTAGTTGTGGTGCATGGGCTCCACAGTTTGTGGCACGCAGGCTCTTTTGTTGAGGTGTGCAGGCTTAGTTGCCCTGTGGCATATGGGATCTTAGTTCCCGACCAGGGATCAAACCCATGTCCCCTGCATTGGAGGGCAGATTATTTACCACTGGACCACCAGGGAAGTCCCTTCCCCTTTAATCTTGTCAGTTTTTGCTTCATATATTTTGGTGCCTCTGTTGCTAGGTACATATACGTATATAATTGTTATATCTTTTTGATGGAATGACCCTTTCATCATTATATAATGTCATTTCTTTGTCTCTTGTAACAATTTTGTCTTAAAGTTTATTTTTTCTGACATAATATAGCCACTCTAGCTCCCTTTGATTATTGTTTGCATAGACTATCTTTTTCCATCTTTCACTTTGAACCTATTTGTGTCTTTGGATCTAAAGTGAGTCTCTTGTAGACAGCTTATACTTGGATCATGTATTTTTTAAAAATTTACTGTGCTAGTCTCTGCCTTTTAATCAGAGTTTAATCCACTTACATTTAAAGTAATTACTGTTAAGGAAGGACTTACTTCTGCCATTTTGCCATCTGTTTTCTTATGTCTATACCATTTTTGTTCTTTATTTTATCCAGCACTGTTCTCTTGTGTTAAATATATACATTTATTTTCTAGTATATCTTTTCAATTTCCCTGTTATTTCTTTTTGCTATATATATATATTTATACATTTATTTATTTATTGGCTGCACTGGGTCTTTGTTGCTGCGCGTGGGCTTTCTCTAGTTGCAACGAGCAGGGGCTACTCTTCGTTGCAGTGCGCGGACTTCTCCTTGCAGTGGCTTCTCTTGTTGCGGAGCATGGGCTCTAGGCGCATGGGCTTCAGTAGCTGTGGCTCGTGGGATCTACAGCACAGGCTCAGAAGTTGTGGCTCACGGGCTTAGTTGCTCCATGGCATGAGGGATCTTCCTGGAACAGGGCTTGAAACCATGTCCCCTGCACTGGCAGGCAGATTCTTAACCACTGCACCACCAGGGAAGTCCCTTTTTTTGCTATATATTTTTGAATTATTTTCTTAACGGTTGCTCTGAGGATTACAATTAACAGCTTAATTTATAACAATCTAGTGAAGATTAATATCAACTTAGCTTCAAAAGTATGCAAAAACTTTGTTCCTGTATAGCTCTACACCCACCCTTTATGTTGTATTGTCACAAATTACATCTTCATACATTGTGTGCCTATCAACATAGATTTATAATTTTGGTTTTATGCAGTTATCTTTTAAATCATATACGAAAAGAGGAACTACAAACCCAAAACACATTAATACTGACTTTTATATGTATCTGTGCAGTTACCTTTACCTTATTCTTTATTCTTTATTTGGTGAGGCATCCATTCTCATGGTTTCCTTTAGTTCTTTGCACTTGGTTTCCTTTAGCTCTTTGAGCATATTTAAAATGGTTGGCTTAAAGTCTTTTCAATTAAGTCCAACGTCTGGGCTTCCTCAAGAACAATTTCTATTAATTGCCTCTTTTCTTGTATATGGGCCATACTTTCTTGTTTCTTTTCATGCTTTATAATCTGTGTTGACAATTGGAAAATTTGAATATTATAATGTGGCAACTCTGGGAATCAGATTTTTCTCCTTCCCAGGGACTGTTGTTGCTGCTTGTTGCAGTAGTTATTTGTTTAATGTCTTTTCTGAACTAATTTTGTAAAATCTATATGTTTTGTTGTGTGTGTCCACTGAAATCCCTATTCCATTAGCTTTGTGGTCGGCTAGTGATTGGACAGAGACTTCTTTAAATATCTGGAACAACAGCAGCAAAAATACCCCGCAGTCTCTGCAGCTGGGCTCTGTGTTTGTGTGGGCATGCTTTAAAAACTCAGACAGTAGTTCACAACTCTGCCTTAACCTTCACTTTCCACATGCACAGAGACTGAAGGCGAGCCAGAGGTGAAAGCTTAGGAACTTCTCAAGTCTTTCCAGAGCATGAGCCCAGCCGTGGGGGTGTGTTCACCCTCTAGATTCCCAGGTATATGTCAGAGCTTTTCACATACCTGGGAATCTACCTGGAGAAAAGGGAATCCTCCTACAGTGTTTGTAGGAATATAAATTGGTGTAGCCACTATGGAGAACAGTATGGAGGTTTCTTAAGAAAGTAAAAACAGAGCTACCATACGATCCAGCAATCCCACTCCTGGGCATATATCCAGAGAAAAACATGGTTCGAAAGCACACATGCACCTCAATATTCATTGCAGTGCTGTTTACAATAGCTAAGACATGGAAGCAGCCTAAATATCCATTGGCAGATGAATGCATAAAGAAGATGTGGTACATATACACAATGGAATATTACTCAGCCATAAAAAGAATAAAATGAAATAATGCCATTTGCACAATGTGGATGGACCTGGAGATTATCATACTAAGTGAAGTAAGTCAGACAGAGAAAGACAAAAATATGATATCACTTATATGTGGAATCTGAAAAAAATGATACAAATGAACTTATTTATAAAATAAAAACAGACTCACAGACTTAGAGAATGAACTTATGGTTACCGGGGGGGGGGGGGGGGAAGGGTGAGGAGGGAGGGATAGATTGGGAGTTTGGGATTGACATGTACACACTGCTGTATTTAAAATAGATAACCAAGGACCTATTGTATAGCACAGGGAATTCTGCTCAATACTCTGTAATAACTTAAATGGGAAAAGAATTTGGAAAGAATAGATACATGTATATGTATAACTGAATCACTTTGCTGTACACCTGAAACTAACACAACAATTGTTAATCAACTATACTCCAATATAAAATGAAAAAAATTTTAGATCCTTATTCCCCAAAGGATCTCATTTCCCAGCTTTTCTTCCCAAGTTTTTGGTTAGCCTATTTTTTGCCCCAACTGTTATCCATTACCCGCAACTGTTGTCTAATACCCCCAACTGTTATCCAATACCCCAGGCAGTGGTGATTGATTCATTGGCCTTAAAATGTTTTCCACAAATGCCTCCAAGCAGCCACCTCAGCAATGGGAGAATTCTGAGTTAGGTGAGATAAAGGCAAGGCTTTTGAACCAGTCCTCCTGGAAGCTACCAAGCAGGTTGAAGTAAACAACTATAGCATTTTTTTAAAGAATGGGATCAGTACTGCTAACCTCCCAGCGCTGGTACTAGGAATGCAGGCTGTTGGCACCAGGATAAGTTAAAACACTGTAAAGCGTGTACAAGATCTACATAAGGAAAACTACAAAACTCTGATGAAAAAATTAAAAGAATAACTAAATAAATTGAGAGATATTCCATTTGTTCATGGATAAGAGGACTCAATATTGTCAAGATGTCAGTTCTTCCCAACTTGATGTATAGATTTAACTCAATCCCAATCAAAATCCCAGCAAGTTATTTTGTGGACATTGAAAGAATGATTAGAAACTTTATATGGAGAAACAAAAGACTGAAAACAGCCAGCACAATATTAAAAGAAAAGAACAAAGTTAAAGAACTGAAACTACTGACGTAAAGATTTACTATAATATGATCAAGACAGTTTTTTATTGATAAAAGTTTTATTGATGAAAGAACAGACAAATAGATCAACAGTTTTATTGATGAAAGAACAGACAAATAGATCAACAGAATTAAAAGTCCAGAAATAGATCCACATTAATATAATCAACTGATCTTTAATGAAGAAGCAAAGGTAATACATTAGAACACAGAGAGTCTTTTCAACAAATGGTGCTGGAACAACTGGACATCCACATGCCAAAAAATGAACCTTATACCCTTCACAAAAAAATTAACTCAAAATGCATCTTAGAGCTAACTGTAAAATTCGAAACTATAAAACTCCTAGAAGATAACACAGGAAAAAAGCTAGATTACCTTTGACATGATGACTTTTTGGATATAACACCAAAGGCCATGATTCATGGAAGGGAGACTTGTTAATCTAATTGTTTTAATTAATTAAAAACCTCTGGGGTCGGGGGCGGGGAGGCAGTTGTGGGAGGCGTGCCATGAGGCCTCGGCTCGCCCGCTGCAAACCGTGAGCTAGCTGTGGCGCGCAGATGGCCTGGCGGGGCTCCGACTGTAGCTGTGTCAGCGTGTTATGATGCAATCTCGTACCAACCTGGCTACCGAAATCCCCAGTAGTAAAGTGAAATACTCAAGGCTCTCCAGTACAGACGATGGCTACATTGACCTTCAGGGAGAAACTAACTGCTAACGCCGACAGATTTGTGGGAATCTTCCTTCTTTCCTGATGTCATGAGATCCAATTTATTAAAGTTTAAGAAAGGCCTTCCTAAGATTCCACATAAGGCCATTGCACTTGCTACGGTGCTGTTTTGTTTTTGTTTTTTAAATAATTAATTAATTTATTTATTTTTGGCTGTGTTGGGTCTTCGTTTCTGTGCGAGGGCTTTCTCTAGTTGCGGTGAGCGGGAGCCACTCTTCATCGCGGTGCGCGGGCCTCTCACTGTCGCGGCCTCTCGTTGCGGAGCACAGGCTCCAGACACACAGGCTCAGTAGTTATGGCGCACGGGCCCAGTTGCTCCGCGGCATGTGGGATCTTCCCAAACCAGGGCTCGAACCCGTGTCCCCTGCATTGGCAGGCAGATTCTCAACCACTGCGCCACCAGGGAAGCCCTACGGTGTTGTTTTTGATTGGTGCCTTTCTCATTATCATAGGCTCCCTCCTGCTGGCAGACCATATCAGCAAAGGGATTTTGTTCTCAGATAACAAGACATGTTTCTTCCTTTGAGCTTCAACAAACTTCTCCCAGAGTTCCTATGAGGGGGTAGACGGGGCTGTTCCTGTCCTGATCATTGGCATCCTGGTGTTCCTGCCGGGACTTTACCACCTGCGCATCGCCTGCTATGCACCCAAAGGCTACTGGGGACACTCCTACGATGACATGCCAGACTTTGGTGACTAGCACGCACCTCAGCCCTGAAGAAAAGAGTCCCAGATGGGACTGAGCCCAGCTTTAAGACATTGAGCAGATACTACGGCTAAGGGCTAAGGAGTTCTGCGATTTGCAGATATTCAACAAAACAGTGGCCAGATTTTATGGGTCCATCCTAAAGACGTTAACTGAACTTACAGCTATCCATGTCATCAGGACAGTCTCTATTTTTCATCTCCTGGCCCTGGCAAGAGCTCCTGACAAGTTTTTCCACGTGAATATGTATCATGAAAAGTAGCCATGTTAATTGTACGGGAAAGTGCGAGGTTATTCTGTAGTGGAATGTGTTGCTGCCACCACCCTTTTTAGAGTTGAACATTCTTTTAAATAGTCCTCATTGTCAATATGTTCTTGTGGCAAATGGAAGAATGCAGTTAAGTCAGATTTCTTATTACTAAGTAATTTATTTTGAAAATATCTAAGTGTCTTATCCCCATACTCTAACCTTGTGTTCTAGTGGAAAACCTTGGAAAATCAAATAACCAGTGTGGTGCATCTCTAATGTTTTTTACTTGCTTTCTTATTAACAGCAACTAGAAAATTTTTAAACCTCAGAGCAAATTTTCAAACCGTAAACACATTCTCTGTTCACCGGTCCTGGGCCAGCTCTGATCTGGTTCACCGACAGGTTGGCCAGCGTATCATTTGGATAATTCTGTCCTTTGTAGATCTAGATGTTCTGTATATCATGCCTTTAAGGACTGGACTTTTGGCTGTTTCCTAAGGAAAAAATGTAAATAAGTGGTTATTATTTATAGTTTTTAACCCTGTTGTTAGCACCTCATATTATGATGTCATCCTGCTGAAGATTGTAAGAACTGGCCTGGATCTCTAAAGGACAAGACTGCCTTAGTTTGATTCTGTTTCCTAGCTTACAAAAAGTGACTTGTATTCAAAAGAAATTAAAATATCAAAATCTAAAAAAAACCACAGAAAACCCCCCTCTGCTCTGTGAAAGACACGGTCAAGCGAACAAGAAGATGAGCCACAAACTGGGAAAAAATATTTGCGAATGACATATCTGATAAAAGATGTTATTCAAAATACATAAAGAATTCTGGGGCTTCCCTGGTGGTGCAGTGGTTAAGAATCCGCCTGCCAATGCAGGGGACACGGGTTCAAGCCCTGGTCCAGGATGATCCCACATGTCTCAGATCAACTAAGCCCACGCGCCACAACTACGGAGCCTGCGGGCCTAGAGCCCGTGCTCCGCAACAAGAGAAGCCACAGCAATGAGAAGCCCGCGCACTGCAATGAAGAGTAGACCCGCTCGCCACAACCAGAGAAAGCCTGCGGGCAGCAACAAAGACCCAGTGCAGCCAAATATATATACATATATAAAGAATTTTTAAAACTCAAAGAGAAGAAAATGAGTAACCTCATTAAAAAATGGGCAAAAGGCCTGAACAGACACCTCATCAACGAAGATATATAGTTGGCAATAAGCACATGAAAAAATGCTCCACACTGTATGCTACTAGGGAATTGCAAATTATGACAGCAATGAGGTACCACAACACACCTATTAGAAATCCAGACACTGACAAAATCAAACGCTGGCAAGGATGTGGAGCAACAGGAACTCTCATTCATTGCTGGTGGGAATGCAAAATGGTACAGCACATATTGTTACCATATAGTCCAGAAATTGGGCTCCTTAATATTCATCCAAATGAGCTGAAAACTTATGTCCACACAAAAACGTGCACATGGATGGTCAGAGAAGCTTTATTCGTAATTGCCAAAACTTGGAAGTAGCCAAGATGTCCTTCCATAGGTGAATGGATAAATGAGTTAAGGTATCCAGACAGTGGAATATTATTCAGCACAAAAAGAAATGAGCTATCATGCCATGAAAAGACATGTGGGAAACTTAAATGCATATTACTAAGTGAAAGAAACATCTGAAAAGGCTACCTGCTGTATTATTCCAACTATACGACATTCTGGAAAAGGCAAAATTATGGACACAGTAAAAGGATCAGTGGTGGAGGGGAGAGAGAGATGAATAGGAAGAACAGAGAGGATTTTTAGGCCAGTAAAACTACTCTGGCGATATTAAAATTGTGGATACATGTCCGTATACATTTGTCAAAACCCTTGGGATGTACAACACCAGGAGGGAACCCTAACATAAACTATGGATTTTGTGTGATTCTGATATGTCAGTGGCGGTTCCTTTTGATAGCAGGGAGGCTGAGCATATGTGGGGCCATGGGGAAATCTCTGCCTAATTTTGCTAAATTCTTGAACCTAAAACTGCTCTAAAACACAAAGTGTATTTAAAAAATACCGTAAAGCTTTCTTACTGGGATTCAGCTGCTTTTTCCCTTGATTAAGCATTCCCCGAGTGCTGCAAGCCTTCCGTTAGTTTCCAGAGTTCCAAACAAGTTGACTCTGATAGTTTTTTTTGCCAGTTTATTCATTATTTTTGAGGACGGACAGACTTTTGGAGTTACCTTCCCTGCCATTGTCACTGATGTACCTCCCTATAGATTCTAGAGTTAAATGTAAATTGCAAAAAACTTCAAACTTTTGGAAGGTAGTACAGATGAATGTCTTTAAGTCCTCAGGGCCAGGAAATATTTCTTAAATATGATATAAAGAGATAGATAAATTTTGCTAAATTAAAATTTAAAACTCTTGTTAATCTGAGAACACCACAGACTGAAAAGGCAAACCCCCAAGCGGGAGCAGATAATTGTAAGGATATTTTTAATGTCTTTCAAATCAATTAGAAAGACAACCCAATTTTTAAAAACTGGGTGAAAGGCTTGAACAGGTACCTCCAAAAAAAAATTCCAAATGGCCAATAAATACTTGATCATGTACCTCACCTCATTCATAATTCATGAAATGCATATTAAAACCACAAGGAGACACGACTAAAACCCCACCAGGATCGTAACAAAGACCATCAATGTCAAATATTGAAAAGGATGTGGAGCATCGGGAATTCTCACCCACTGCTGGTGGAGGTACAAATTGATTCAACTCTACCTTGGGAAACATTCTAGCATTAATTAGTAGAGCTGACGATACACACCCCCAGTGTGGATGGTCATCCCCACAACTTGACTCTTGGTCTACAGAAACTCGAGCACACGTGCAGCAGGCATAGTGGCATTGTTTTAGAAAACAAGCTGATGCACAAAAAGTTGTTCGTGACCCCAATGTCCACCAACCAGGATAAATTAATTATGGCTGAGTCAAGCAATGGAGTGCCATGCAGCAATAACAATGAGTAAACTACAACTGCACGCCACAACTTGAATGAATCTTTTTTTTTTTTTTTTTGCGGTACGCGGGCCTCTCACTGTTGGGGCCTCTCCCGTTTCGGAGCACAGGCTCCGGACGCGCAGGCTCAGCGGCCACGGCTCACGGGCCCAGCCGCTCCGCGGCATGTGGGATCCTCCCGGACCGGGGCATGAACCCATGTCCCCTGCATCGGCAGGCGGACTCTCAACCACTGCGCCACCAGGGAAGCCCCCATTGAATGAATCTTTAATACATAATGTTGAGTAAAAGAAGCCCTACGTGAAGTATATACAGACTCGGATTCCATTAATATCCATTTAAAAAAAGAGACCCAACCAAACTCTATTGATTAAGGATGAATAATCAGGTGGTAAAGTATAAAGAAAAGGAAGTAAAGGTTACCATTAAGGTCAAGAGAGGGCTATCTGTGGGTGGGGGGGCAGGTGGAGAAGAGAGGGGTGCGACTGGGTAGCAACACAGGAAAATGTCTGGTAGAATGTTCTATTTCTTGACCTAGGCAGTGGTTACGTAGTGTTTGCATTATGATTATTCATTATGGCTCTCATTTCTGTTTTATATACACCTCTCTTATGTCCATTTTTTTTTTTTTTTTTTGGCTGTGCTGTGTGGCTTGCGGGATTCTTAGTTCCCTGACTGGGGATTGAATGCGGGCCCTCAGCAGTGAGGGCATGGAGTCCTAACCACTGGACCACCAGGGAATTCCCTGTCTGTGTATTATATTTCACAAGTTAATAAAGGTATAAAATAAAGAATGTGTTCATTACTGGAAACAAATGCCAGCTCCCACAGTACAGCAGAGCTGCTTTCAAGAGGCTGGCCATGGAGACGGGATCCTCACTTTGTAGCCCAGGAGAAATCCAATAGGGAAACCATATTTCTGCCCTATGAGGATCTGCTTGAGGGGTGAGGGGTGGTCTATGGCCTCAATAAATATCAACATGAGGCCCCAAGTATTTATTTTTTATTGAGGTAACACTGGTTTCTAACATTATATGTTTCATGTCTACATTATATTTCTACTTCAGTATATACTACAGCAAGCTCACCACTGATAATTTAGTTTCCAAGTATTCTTTTTTTTTGCGGTACACGGGCCTCTCACTGTTGTGGCCTCTCCCGTTGCAGAGCACAGGCTCCAGGAGCACAGGCTCCAGACGCGCAGGCTCAGCGGCCATGGCTCACGGGCCCAGCCGCTCCGCAGCATGTGGGATCTTCCCGGACCGGGGCACGAACCCGTGTCCCCTGCATCGGCAGGTGGACTCTCAACCACTGCGCCACCAGGGAAGCCCCCCAAGTATTCTTTAACAACCTAATCCTGCAGGGCATCAGCCAGGCTCAAGACAGAACTGAGGTGAGGTTGTGCAGGCTTCAGACCTCCAGATCTGCCCTGGAAATGTTCAGGTTAGCTCAATTCTGGATGGGGAAACCCTCCCTCTCCAATGTGTCTCCAGAGTTCCAGCACACAGTGGCGCTTCCTTTGTGGTGTCATCTGCATCCACCTCTGACCCGGCCCCACGAGAAGTTTCCAATACTGATAATTCGTAGTGACTTGGAGGTAGATGACAGTGACCTCCCACTAGTCATGAATTTCCCCTCTTCTGGGACAGAAGTAAAAGAAGCTGCGGCTAGCTAAGAGCATCTACCTGGTGGGGCCTTGGTGAGTGGGGACCCAGCCTGAGGCCATGGGTGAGGGAGGGCAGGGAGGCCAGGGCTGTCCCAGCGGAGGGGAGGCTTAGGTTCTCTGCCCTGAGGACCATGTGGTTAGAGGGCCCTGACTTCTCCACTCTGGCCCCACCAGACTGGGGAGTGCCAGCTTCCAGTGAGGGGTCAGTGCTGTGTGTCTCTCAAAACCCACAACCCCATGTTTGATTAGATAGAGGACACTAAAAAAGTAGTATTCAATCCCAGTACATTGCTTGCCTACTTTCTGAATAGGTAATCAAATTTCCTTCTGTTTGGAAAGGCAGATTAGAGTGTGTGACAGAAGCCTGAGCTCCCAAAATAGACCCACCTTCTGGGAGAGTTTTGATTGGGCTCTTGGGGATAGGGGATACCCTAGAGTATCTGGATTGTCACAAAGTGTGAATAGTGATGTGGTTCTGCCTTGAAAAATACTGTCCCTGTCAGTGGCATACGTTTATTTCTAGATCCTATAGCAAAATCTGCGGACTCTCAGGACCTCCAGAGCTGCCGCCCCCTTTCTTACCCCCTACTTAGCTAGGTGACTAGCACTGGGCTTTAGGATGATGGGGACACTAGTGTATCTCTCTTGCCTCGAAGCCATCGAAATGATGTGAAACAAGCAGTGGCCACACCTAGCTGACCCCTTCCTGGACCTCCCGCTTTTTTCCCTCTTATTTTGAATTTTCCTGAACATCTCTCCTGGACAGTGAAGAAAGGCCATGCACCGTTGTGTAGCCTGTGTACAGTTGTGTTTGTTTTTGGAATTACAACCAGTTCTGCAATGAAAATCCTGTGCATGTTGGTCTTGTGAGCTCAGGGGAGTGTTTCTGATGAAATGATTTCTAGACAACAGGGGTAGGGTCACCACGGGCTTGTAACACTCTTGGCTGTGAGGGCTGTGGCCCTGCAGCTCTCCACCAGGGTGTTTTGGGACCTCAGGCAATTTCACTGCTCAATATTCCACATCAGCTGGTTGGACGCTACTAAGCTCTGGCATCTAAGGTAACACAGATTTCACCCCCTTAGTTATTAAAAAATATTTATTTGAGTTAGCACTGAGCTAGACACTAGGAATAAAAAGAAAAAGGAGATACAACCTGATCTTAAAAGGATGTATAATCTAGTGGGAGAAGGTATATATCAATGAGTAAAAATCTCTACTTTCTGACCCATCAGGAAAGGTATTATTTTGAATGGATGCTGAAGGTTTCTACCCTTAAGCATACAAGTTTTATGTTAACCATTTTCAGACACACTAGACATACCATATAATTGCTTTCCTTTTAAAATAAAATATTCCATCAGAATTAACCTTCTCTTAATGATTCAAGATTGTTATTCTGAGCATTTCCAACATTATCTTGTAATACAATGGCGCCCCCAAGGCTTCTTGGCCCTGAACTAAATGACCCCAAACTCTGAGTTTGTTTTATATCCTCTTGTTTATATAAGTTGTTCTATATCCTCTTGCTCTAGGCTTTTGCTAATTTCACTGTGCTTGCTTTTTGTAAATTCTTTCTCCTTCCAATATGCTCTTTTCCGTCTACTGTGGGCTTGAAAATCAGGAAACTAGATTTATCAGGCTATGGGTTCAGCTGCTGTCATAGACCAAGGTGTCAATAGTTCAGGGCTCTTCTTCTCCAGGTCATCATGAGACTCAGGTCTTGTAGATTGGCCAAAGTCAGGTCCTTGTCAGCATCATCAAAGTTGTCCCCACCTCCACGCCCCTGTCCATGGTCCAGTCTGCACACGGGGAAAGAGGAACTGGAGAGCCGGCAGCTTCCTTTTAAGAATGTGGTCCAGAAATGAAACAGATCACTTCCACTCCCATCCCATTGGTTATAACTTAGTCCTATTGCTGCACTTGCCTGCAAGGGAGGCTGGGATATGTAGTCTCTAGTAGGGTAGCCATGTAACCAAGTTTTAACCTTGGAAACTCTACTGCTAAAAGAGGGGGAAAAAGGACATAAGCGGATACCTAGCGGTCTCTGCCACACTGGATCTGTTTAAACCGTGCGTAGAATAAATGCAGGTGGGCTGTCATTGAAGACACAAGGTGCTCTCCTACAGAAGAAGCATCTGATTTTGACAGCAGTTCCTTGTGTTTGGATTTTGCTCAGAAGACTTTGGCGTCTTTGTTGTTGTCCTGGATTACGATCCCGGACAAGACACTGGAGGTTAAGAAAGCAGTCACGAAGACAACACTCATCATCTTTCAGAGATCTCCCACCTTAATCACATGAGTGAGAACATGAAAGATGTTCTCAGCACCCACAGGCCAGAAGCACCTTTCTTTGAAAGACTCTCAAGGCCACAGCTATTCGCAAAAGCCTCAGCTATTCATTCCCACGCACCTTCACGCCTCGACAAAGCACCTTCTACCAGCCTGACACTCGTCTAGGCCGTTGATGTTCAGTTGGTTAGGGTCATCTCTCTGATTGTCCCACCATACAGCCCACCTGGTATTCCCATGGATTCCCCCCCTCTTTTCCGTATCTCCCTTTATTGTACATCCTTGAGGCCTATCAGGTCTCGCCTCCAGGAACTGGAGTGGGTTGGGTGTTGGCTCAAAAACTTTATCCTGTGGCTGCTGTTCAAAAACTTTCCACGGCTCCCTTTGCCTGCTGAGCAAAGTCTAAACTCCTGAGCCCCGCGTGTGAGGCCTTTCAGGACCTGCTTTCAGCCTCCCATTCTGGCCTCAGCTCCCAGCAGAGGGCATGTTCAGGGATCGGGCTCACCCAGGGAGGCTGGTTCATAGGTTCTGTGTGGATGGCACCTGGCCAAAGGGGGCTGGAGAGCTGCTGATGCCAGCTCTGGGTCTGAGCTAGAATACCCACTACCCAGTCTTCTCACAGGACACTCAGTCAAGGATGCCTAGAAATTTCAGCGCTAGGGTCTCCCCTCCATTCTATCTAAGGTCCTTCCTGGAAGGGAGAGATTAATATTGGCCAGCCTCTGTTTGTGAAAAACTGACCCAAGTAACTTACATGCATTTTATATTCACAGTGACTGTATGAGGTAGGTACTACTGTTGGACTCCTTTTATTTCCATCTCCGTTTTATAGATGTGAAAATTAATCTCAGAGTGGCTAAGTAGCTAGTGCAAAGTCACCCAGCTAGTAAGAGGCAGAGCCCAGATTTTTTTTTTTTTTTTTTTGCGGTATGCGGGCCTCTTACTGTTGTGGCCTCTCCCGTTGCGGAGCACACGCTCCGGACGCGCAGGTTCAGCGGCCACAGCTCACGGGCCCAGCCGCTCCACAGCATGTGGGATCTTCCCGGACAGGGGCACGAACCCGTGTCCCCTGCATTGGCAGGTGGACTCTACAACCACTGTGCCACCAGGGAAGCCCAGAGCCCAGTCTTGAACCAAGTTTCAACTGGATCCAAAGACCATGTTCTTTCCACTTAACACAGGGTTTTTCTAAAGGAACGGCTATTACCCTCATACATAAGACGCTTAATCCTCCCACCCTGGAGTCAGACACTAGTTCTGTAGTGAGGAAGCAGAGAGAAGGACAAGCTGCTTTTGTCCAGGTTTTACTCTCTCCCACCAGTACCATAACAACGACAGCAAAAACAACAATATTTATTGAGCATCTACTTTGTACACAATATCTCATTTAATCCTCACAACTACCCTTTAAGGTTGTTATTATTATTCCCGCCATTTTGCATATGCAAAGAATGAAGCTCAGAGAGGTTAAGTCCCATATTTAGATGGCCCAGCTGGGACTGGAATCCGGGCAGCTAGAGTTCTTAAACATTACTTTTGTACTTACCTGGTTTATATTTGTTCCCACCAGACTCTATCCTAGAAGAGAGGAATAGAAATGTTAGGGCCAGAGGGGCCTTAAACCCCAATGAGCCCAGCCCTCTCAGTATTACAGATGAGAGGGAAAAAGAAAGACAGATCAAGCAAGTTATCCAAGATTGCAAAGCACACTAGCAGCCGAGCCCAGGCTAGAACCCAGACCCTTGATACCCTGTTGCCATTGCATGATAGACAACCAAAAGCCTTCCTAGTCCTTGAACGAATGAATAAACGAATGGGTGAGGGAGCGAAGAAATGGACGGATCTCAGCAGAATGCCTAGTGGCTCACTTTGGGTTTTCATGGCACTGCTGGGTCAGAAGAACCGGGGGGTGAGGGGGCGGGGGCAGGTGCAGGGGAGGGAGAGAGATGACCAGGGTGCGCCAGCCTGGAGGGAGCACGGTGCTGCTGGTTATGGGGAGCCAACCCCTGAAAGCCTAGCTACCCTTTGACCCTCCTGTCAGTGTCTCATGACCTTAGACTCACACTGATTACTCTGTGGCCTTCTTAGCACATTGCTAACAGCTCTGTCAATATCTTACAATTATACAACTGTTAAAAGAGAGTCACTTTCAAAGGTTGGTCAGCAACCTGCCTCTCTCTCGTAAAGTCTATTAAATAAACATGCTTAGGCCCCTTCCTGGGACAGAGGAGAGTGGCTGTTTACTACCGTCCCTTAGTTTGTATACTGATCTTTGGGGGTTCGAACACTGGCACCTGCCCCCAGAGTCAAAACTAGTGTCTCCAGCAGAGTAGCCAGGACTTTGAAGAAACTGGAGACCTACAGGACTGTGGCCCATGGCAAACTGGAAATGACCCAGCCCACCCTCTTGGGCCTCCTGGACAGGGCTGTGGTCAATTTGTAGATGTTCCCTTTGCTGGGGAAGAAGGAACCAATCACTGGGCCGGTGCCAGGAGCTGGTCCCTGGGCGGGGCTGAGTGCTGTTGCCTTTGTGCGGTTGTCTTTTCTCGCTTTGGCTGGCGGGGTTGGGTGGGTTGAAAGGGGCACTAGCCTCAAAGGAGAGCTTGAAGTGGGGGTGAAGGCTGTAGGGTGGGCAGAGAGCAGCAGGACGCCTGCCAGGGCCCAGAGCTTCGGAGGGTGCTGGAGTGTCTACAGCAAGGGACTGCCAGCCTTGTATATTTGCGATGGTAATTTGCTGATGGTTCCTGGTAGCTACAAAGTCTTAAGGCGGAGCCTGGGCCTTTGCATATGAAAATCCAGCCTGGGTTCCCTCGCGGGTCAAGCAGCATTGGGGCGGGGCCAAGATTGGCTTCTGCCTGGGAGGGGCCGGGATGCCGCTCCCATGGTGATGCAGCGGGGAATTTGCTGACAGTCCCTTGCCAGGTGGGGCTGGCTTCACTAGGCCCGCGAGGAGAAGGACCGGCTGGCAGTCTCCTCCCAGGTAGGGAGCGTGTTGCCCGTCACCGCATCCCGGCGGCCTGCGTACCTTTCCTGGCGCTGGGGCCGTGGCGCCGAGGGCGCAGACGTGGTGAGCAAGCGGGTGGTATCTGCTGGAACTGGTCTTCCCGGCTGGAAGAAGGGGCGCACAATCCGGGTCCTGGACAGGGGAGGGGGTGGGGCAGGACTGCTTGCTCTACGCTCTCCGGGACCTCGGACTGGGAGGGATGGGGGCGGGGGAGACTGCGCCACACTCCGTGGCCTCGCCGGCTCTCCCCCAGCGTGGACCCAGGGCAGGGTGGAAGGAGCCGCCTACCAGGAAGGGCCGTGACTTGGTCGACCGTATTCATTGGGTCGGGGGGGTGGGGTGGGTGGGCAGGAGGCTTGCCTGGGGTCCCCCTCTGTCTGCCTGTTGGTTACCTCTCTGGACCACCCCCATGCAGGGATTCCCTGGGGCTGTGCCTCCCACTCACTGGGCTGGCATGGGAGGGGCGCGCTCTCCCCCGCAGTCTACAACGCGGTTAGGACTTCTGGCAGCGTCACGGCTGCGCTGCAGTTGGTGGGGGTGGGGTGGGGGTGGGTCGGTCTCATTCTGTGCTGAGTGGGCGGGACTTCTGGGCTCTCAGGGGCAAAATACGGCACCTTTTCTCATATGCTTTCACAGAAGGGTTCTTGCGTTCATCCTCACCTTGGCCTTGAGAGAGAAACTTTGGATCTGTATGATGGACCTGGGGAAACTGAGGCCCAGGGGTGCTGTGGCTTCACCAAGGTCACTCAGCAGGTCCTGCAGAGCTGGCCTCCCAGGCACTGCCTTGCCCTGACGTTCTCTGGAGGGGCAGGGGCTGAGCTTACTCTGAAGGCCTCCGTTCCAATCTGGGGTGGACACCCCCCGCCCCCAGTGCCCCCTTTCCTCATTCCTGAGAATGGAGAGAGATATAACTTCTGTGGAGGCTCCAGAGTGTCATGGCTGTGAACACTGCAGGGATCAGAATTGTATGAGGACAGGGAAAAACTACTCATGAAAAACAGTCATCTAAGTAGAGGAGCTACGGGCCCCTGCTCTGCTTGTGGGCTCAGGGAGAGAATGAGAGTTGGCTTCCAGGGGAGGAAGGCCAGAAGGGGCAGCCCAGTTCTGGGCTTCAGTCTCGTGTACCAGCCTTGATGAAAACCAATTGGAAGTTCCCAGGCTGCTGTGGGAGGGACGGGGGACAGGCAGATGGACTTTCTCCGTTAACAGCCCTCCTCTCCCTGGAGAAGAGCTGGGGGAACTGAGTCCACCTTCTCTCAGCGTCAACCCCACCACCACCCCGTGGATCTCAACCTTGCTCCCTCCCCAACTCCTGTCCCCGGGAGAAATGGACTGCATAGGATCTGTTGCCCTTGGAGGTGAACTTTTCCTGAATTCACCTTGTGAATTCACCCTCCTCCCTGGTGCAGATGCCTTTCTCTGGGGGGAAACTGAGGCGGGCAGAGAGCTGTATTTTATTTTAGAGCTGGAGCCAGGCAGTGTCACTATACAGGTGAGGAAGCTGAGTCACCGAGGGTGTAGCGAGTTGCTCCAGGGCTCTTACCTGCACCCAGGTCTGCTGACTCCCCCGGCCCATCGCAGGGCAGACTGGATGAGGCCCCTTCCTCTCTCCTCCTCTCCACCTTCAGCCCCTGCCCCGGTGAGGTGAGGCTGTGAGTGCCTCCTGATGGGAGGGGGGTGTCAGTGGTAGGGGACAGCTCCAGCATCTTCTCCTCCATTGAGATGTGTTTTCAGATTTCTTAGGAAAGAAGCAACTTGAAGAGGGGAGCCAAAGTCTCTTGGTTACCTTCCCGTCGTACACCCAGAGTGGACACACAAATTCTGTGGGCCTCTCAGAGCCAAGAGCAGCTGTTTCTCCTGCCCTGGTGCCAGCAGCTGTGATCACAGCCACTGAGGGGGCCCACGGGCAGAGGGACTTCAGTTATCCCTCTGACAGCATCACAGGATGGGAAGTCCGTGATTCTGAGCAAAACAGTTACCATGTGCCTGGTGCATGAGTTGATGCTTTTCAGACACACCCTCCGAGCACAGAGCCCCTGAAAGCTGGCCCCTGGTGATTCCATCGCATGCCCTGGGCTACATGATGACCACGAGTAATCACTGGGGTGGCCTGTGGGAGGGGATGGGGTTCCCAGATCACAGCTAGCTGCCCGTGGAGTGACAGTACAATGCCAGAGAGAGGAGTACCCACCGTGTGTCTGGCTCCTCTGCCCCCCAAGGGTCCCTTCTAGCCCTTCTCCAGGAGGAAGGCCACTGCCCCATGACCCAGGGAAGCTGGTGGTGATCCCTCCTGGTTGGCAGAAGCAGAGGCAGAGGCAGAGGCAGGCCTTGGAGAGGCCCTCAGGTAGTGGGAGGACAACCACTTACGGAACATAGTACCTGCTTCTGGACCAGAGCCCCTAGTAGCTGGCACTCTGCCCTCCAAGGTTCCCTACCTGAAAACATGAAAACACGTTCCCCTGTTGGGTGGGAGGGCTTTGGACACATGTCAAGTGTTTATTGCAGATGGAAAATGTTATTCCTGGAGACTCTGGTCTAGATTGAAGCCATCTGTTTCCGGCCTCGATGGGGGAAATGTGGCCAATCCCTCTGCGGAGGCTGCCCTCTCCCCGCCATGGCCAGTCTAGAGCACCCTTCTAGGTTTGGCAGGCAGGCCATCCTTCCCCAGCCCAGTTCATGTTGTGTTTTGGCCCTTGAGGACTTCCCTTCCCCCTCCTCAACCACCTGTGACATTTAACATGATTTCCACACCGTAAGCACAGCAGACCTGCGTGCAGGCCTGGATCCTCCCCACTGACTCTCGAATCCCGTGGACTCTCCACTCTGGTTCTTCCTGGGAAGGAGCTGGTGAAAGAACTGTCGAGATAATGGGCGTGAAGTGCTGGGAGCTCTTTGCACAGAGTGTCCAGGGTGCAGGGAGGCTGCAGAGCATTCAGGGCCATGGGCAGTCTCACCCTGGGAAGGCTGTAATGCAAGCGCTTAGGGGAAGCACTCAGCTTCAGGTGAGACCAGCAGCTTTTAGTGCACTGTTTTGCCTGACGTGGGGCCCGGCATTCCCTCCTCTTCCCTCTCCGGGAGAGCAGTGGTTTTTGCAGCTCACTCACAGGTCAGCATGGGTGGTGTACAGCGGGCCCCTCGTTCTTGCCCACGAGGTGGCTCGTGCAACTTGTGCAAAACAGGGTAATGGGGGAGTTGAGATGAGAACGTGACACGGGCAGCTCATGAGGTGTGCTGTGTCCTTGTTCTAGATCTGTCTGGATTGCTCTGGACCAACCAAGAGTGGCCCTTTAGAAGAGCACCAGTGGCCAGAACTTTCTGTCCTGTGTTTCTAGGGCAGGGTAGGTACCCAAGCTGCCACGGTCCTTCCCAGCGTGCCTGGGGCTGGTACTGGAACCCGCAGAGGCAGGGGGAGGGGGTGTCCCACTGTCACGTCCGGCCTCCTCGTGATTAGTAATGCTCCAGAAAGAACCTGAAGCCTGGGCCCAATTAGAAAACCGGGATCCAAGTGTCCTGGGCTCCCTCCTGCTTTTCTCACTTTCCACTCTGCTGTTTCGCACGAGCACCCGGGAGGCAGGCTCTGAAGAGCTGAGCTGGGGTGGCTGAGGTACGGCACAGCCCTGTGCCACCTGCAGACCCTTGGTGATGCCAGGTCGGGGCCTCTGGCAGCCTCAGAGGATCAGAGGCACAGAGGTCAGGCCAGCTTCCAGCCAGAAGCCAAGCCTGCCCTCCCCATGGCTGAGTGGCCTCGCCAAGGAAGGTGACCCCGGAGACAGGAGCCTTCTCCTCCCTCTGGCTGAGTCTTCTCAGAATTGTGCCCAGCCAGCGGGACACTGGCCCCAGGCCACGGGGTCCTGGCAAAAGAGCAAGGCGTCCTGAGATCTGTGGAGACACCGATGAGCAAGGTGGACCTCTGGCCAGTTGGCCAAGGATACGGCTGTCTGTTAGGTTTTTGATGTGGAGGCCAGCCATGCTTGATGGAGGGCTTGGGAGCGTGGAGGCCGGCACGCCAGACACACTGCCTGGGGGCACTTGGGAACTGAGTTTCCACCTGCTTCATTAACTGCTTGCTTCAGCTCTGTGAGTCTTCCATTCACAACACGGCAGAATAACCCCCACTGCAATGGGCCATGCGGAGGATGAGTGGGAGGAAGCAGAAAGGTGTCTGGCATGTGATTGGTGACTGGGAGCCCCCTTATTCCCAATTGCTCACCCTTTTACCTGCCGAGTGGCCAGCTGTCCTGGGGTCTCTGGGTTGGCTGGCCATGCTTTGGTGGCAGTAGCTGACCAATGGTGTTGGTGGCCCTATAGGCACTGTTGGAGCTGAGCTGTTCCCTTAAAAAGAGCTTCAGATCCCTGAGGACCTGGTAGAGGGGGACATCTCAGAGCCAGAGCGGGGCATCCTTCAGTACAGCAAACAGGTTGGTACCAGGTCAGGGATCCCTCCTGGGCCAGGACCTAGTGTGCCCAGGCCTGCGAATTAGGCCAGACTTTGGGAAGACTTCCTCAGGCACCGGAAGAGCAAGAGCCTGAACAGTGTCCCTGGCCTGAGATCCTGGTGCCACTCAGCGACCTCAGATTCCTTGTCATTACTTTTTAGTCCTCTGCACGCCCAGGAGAGGGACAGAGCAGGTGTGAGTAGCCCACTCGATAGAAGAGAAAGCTGGGGCTCAGAGAGGTCGTAATAGCCACAGCCACACCCACGCACAACAGTGGTGGAGCCTAAACTGGCCCAAGGCTTGTCCGTCTCCAGGGGAGGGTTCCTCCTCCCTGGAGCGCAGCTGACACATCCTCAGCTCGCCTGCCCTTGCCGCTGCTGGTGGTTTTGCTGAAGTTGCTTAAGATGAAGTGAAGGTCATGCGTTTTCCCCTTCCCCTCCACTCTGGGCAGGGTGCCCAGAGCTGGGTTCTGCTGAAGGGCAACAGGGAAAATGGAAGGATAGGATTCCCACCCCACCCCACCCATGCCCTGGGACACACTGAAGGCGTATTCAGGATGCCTGAACCCAGGCAGAGGGAAGAGATGCTCCGCACTTCACAGACGGACTCCTCGAGCCCTGGTCCAGGCACCTGCGCGGAGCAGGGGGCGTGGAGGGGACAGGAAGCGATGTGCAAGCCCCTGGCCTGGGCTCCCAGAGCTGCCAAGTGGGGGAGCAGGTAGAGCTCCCTCCCTCCTGTGGGTCTGGGGAGGAAACCCAGGCCCCACGGCCCTGATTTTTTCCCAGAGACAGAGGAGGAAAAGAGGTTGGGAGGAGCGAGCTCTCTGACATAGGCCTTATTCCAGGTACCGAGAGCAGCTACCTGCCTGCCTGTCGGATGAATCATCTTGGAGCCCAGCTCTGACCTGGTCCCTTCTTACTGGCTCCCCAGAGCCCGCCACTGAACGGTCATCTTGGATTAAGCCCCAAATACCTTTTCCAGTCTGTCCTCCTGCTTCCTTCACCCTTCCCTCGCGCCCTGCTCCAGCTCAGAGGCTCTTCCTGCATGGGGACAGGGGAGGTATCAGATCACCTTGAAGTTTTTACAAAACACACACACCCCACCCCCAGCTCGGCTAAGAACCATTACTGTGGCAAAGCAAATGTACCCTGGATTGTCCCACCCACTCCCCCCACCATCCCAGTCCTTGCCCTTATCCCCATCCTCATCTGTTCAGGGTCTCCCTGGTCTTCAGACCCCAATTTGAATGCCTTCTCCTCCATGAAGCCTTCCCTGGATCCCAGCCACAGGAGGTCTCGTAGCCTTTAATGCGCTTGTCCCATTTGAGTCTGTCTCTTCTGCTAGACGGTGAGCTCATCCTTTCATTTATCGTGTTCATTGAGTGCCAGTCACATACATGCCCTCCGGTAATTCATGGGGAAGGGGCAGGTAGGCACGTCACCAGATAATGACGACAGCTTCAGAGATGCTCCAATAATGGCAGTACAAACACCGGGGACATTTGGGCAATGGCAGTTAAAGGTGAAAATGTACATACTTTATGACCAACAGTTTCACATCTGGCTGTATAATTATCCAGAGAAACTCACACATGTGCATAAGGAGACGGTTCCATGGCTATCTAGGGCAGCAGTGTTCGAAACAGAAAAAAAGAGGTCTTGACCTCAATATCTACAGTAATGAAGTGGACAAGTAAAAATGTGATGTTACAACAGCAGTTAAAATATAAATAATTGGAGAATTTTATGTTTTATAAATTATACCTCAAAAAGTTGATATATATACACACACACGCACATATCCTTTATTATCGTGCATCAATCTCAAAAACAATATTGCAGAAAAAGGAAATTGTAGAATAGTACCATTAGTGAAAATTTAATTTTAATAAAAATCACAAAACAATGTCTATGATTTATGGACACAAACATGTTGCAGTGCTGTAATACCTACCAAGTTCATGCTTGTACTGGTCTTTGGAGAAGCAGAGAGAGGGCACTGAGACTGAAAGGGGAAAAGAAAGGACTTCTAATTTATAACACTTCTTTTAACAAGAAAGATCGGAAGCAAAAATGACAGAATGTTAACATTTGGGTTTTTTTTAACTTTTTTTTGTTGAAGTAGAGTTGATTTACAGTGTTGTGCCGATCTGTACTGTACAGCAAAGTGACTCAGCTATACACACATAGACATGATTTTTTTAATATTCTTTTCCATTACGGTTTATCACAAGATATTGAATACAGTTCCCTGAGCTATACAGTAGGACCTTGCTGTTTATCCATCCTGTATATACCAGCTGGCATCTGCTAATCCCACACTCCCAGCCCTCCCCTTCCTCACCCCTCCCCCTTGGCAACCACCAGCCTGTTCTCTATGTCTGTGAGTCTGTTTCTGTTTTGTAGATTGGTTCATTTGTGCCACATTTTAGATTCCATGTATAAGTGATATCATATGGTATTTGTCTTTCTCCTTCTGACTTACTTCACTTAGTATGATAATCTCTAGTTGCTTCCATGTTGCTGCAAATGGCATTATTTTGTTCTTTTTTATGGCTGAGTACTATTCCATCGTATATATGTGCCACATCTTCTTTATCCATTCATCTGTCGATAGACATTTTGGTTGTTTACATGACTTGGCTATTGTGAATAGTGCTGCTATGAACATAGGGGTGCATGTAACTTTTTGAATTATAGTTTTGTCCGGATATATGCCCAGGAGTGGGATTGCTGGATCATATGGCAATTCTATTTTTAGTTTTCTGAGGAACCTCCATACTGTTTTCCACAGTGGTTGCACCAACTTACATTCCCACCAGCAGTGAAGGAGGGTTCCCTTTTCTCCACACCCTCTCCAGTGTTTTGTTTTGTTTTTTTTGTGGTACGCGGGCCTCTCACTGTTGTGGCCTCTCCCGTTGCGGAGCACAGGCTCCGGACGCGCAGGCTCAGCGGCCATGGCTCACAGGCCTAGCTGCTCCGCAGCATGTGGGATCTTCCTGGACCGGGGCACGAACCCGTGTCCCCTGCATTGGCAGACGGACTCTCAACCACTGCGCCACCAGGGAAGCCCCGAGTGTTTGTTATTTGTAGACTTTTTAATGATGGCCATTCTGACTGGTGTGAGGTGGTACCTCATTGCAGTTTTGATTTGCATTTCTCTAATGATTAGTGATGTTGAGCATCTTTTTCATGTGCTTACTGGCCATCTGTAGGTCTTCTTTGGAGTAATGTCTATTAAGGTCTTCTGCCCATTTTTCAATTGGGTTGTTTGTTTTTTTGTTGTTGAGTTGTATGAGCTGTTTGTATATTTTGGAGATGAAGCCCTTGTCTGTCACATCATTTGCAGATATTTTCTCCCATTCCATAGGTTGTCTTTTTGTTTTTTTTATGGTTTCCTTCGCTGTGCAAAAGCTTGTAAGTTTGATTAGGTCCACAGAATATTAACATTTGTTAATTTTGTTGGTTTTATACTTTTAACTTTTTTGTGTCTAAAATTTTTCAAAATTAAAAAAAAAATTGAGTAATCTGGGATGTCAGAGGAAAGGTGCTGACGTTTCCCAGGGAAATCAGGAAAGGTTCCAAGAGGAGGTGACAGCTGGGTGTTGAAGGAAGGGTGGGAGTTGGTGGGTTTAACTGGGTGGGGGGAGTTGTAGGGTGTTCAAGGCCAGGGAGTAGGTGGGCAGGCTCTTTGCACTTTTCAAATGTTTATCAAGCTGCCCCTCCCCTGCTACTTTCCTCATCCTCATCCCTCATTCTAGCTCCTCTATTTGTGGGCTGTGCACATAGTAAATAGGCTCCTGGAAAAAAAAAATCATGTGTCACTTTATGATTTTTTTAAGTCCAGATAATCTAATGTGAGTTGGGGGAGGAATGAGCCAAACATAACATTGAACGTTAAATTGGAGAAGTAGCCAGTGATACAGAGAAAACAGAAAGAATTCTTTAAGGATACTGTGCTCGACCACATGCAAGTTGAAAACCATCTGAAACTGAGAGTTTTCTGAGAAAATACAAATCATCAGTTTGACCCCAGAAGAACTAGAAAACCCCAACAGACCAATAATCATGGGAGAAACTGAGTTTTCCTAAAACTCCACTCCAAAAACCCCAGGTTTAGATAGCTCTTAATTTCTATCAAAGCTTCAAGGAAGAGATAATTCCAATGTTATTTAAACTGCACCAACTGTGCCAAATCACAGAGAAGGAAAGATTCCAGAGTAGTCTATGAAGCCAGCACAACCCTGACAAAAACAGCACACACACAAAAAGGAGATAAAGTGCTACAAAAAATCTCATTTATGAATATTGGTGCAAAATTCATAAATTACTAGAAACAGATAGACTCACACAACATTATGTTTAAAAAATGAATATACCCCAAGCAAGTGGGGTTATATTCCAGAGATATAGATTCAATATTAGGAGAACTATTAATATCATTGAACAAACTAACAGTTCAAAAGAGATGAAAAATCATATAAGCAGCTCCAAAAATGCTAAAAATACTTAAAAGGCATTTGATAAAGTTCAACATATGTCCCTGATTTTAACTCTTACTTAATAGGAATAGATGGGTATTGCTTAACATTTTATGTGTTTGTGTATGTATGTGTATATGGGTGTACAAAGAGACACCTACAAGGAACAAGCGACCACCATTACCGTCATTCTTTAACACTTCCCAGAAGTACAAGCCAATACAAAGTTTGAAAATGTGAGTTATAAAAGGAGGCCAGTTTATCAATTTAAATTGTAGATGATGAGATTGGCCATCTGGAGAAAAAAGAAGATAGTCCACTGAAAAACTGTTAGAAATAATAATGGAATATACTAAGATGACTGCTAATAAGTATTAAGAACAAAAAGGTATCGTTTTCCTGTATATAAACTTTAGCCTCTTTTAAAATATAATGGGGCTTCCCTGGTGGCGCAGTGGTTGGGAGTCCGCCTGCTGATGCAGGGGACACGGGTTCGCGCCCCGGTCCGGGAGGATCCCACATGCCGCGGAGCGGCTGGGCCCGTGAGACATGGCCGCTGAGCCTGCGCGTCCGGAGCCTGTGCTCCGCAACGGGAGAGGCCACAACAGTGAGAGGCTGCATACCACAAAAAAAAAAAAAAAAAAAAAAAAAATATATATATATATATATATAAAATGAAAAAAATATTTTTTATATCAGTAAAAGTGCTAAAAATAACTAGAAGTGAGTCTAGCCCGCGGGGGCAGGAACAGCTCTTATTACTGCTGCTCACTCCTGGTTCCCAACACTTACTTAGAACAGGGCTTCACACATAATTATAGATATTTGTCGAGTGATGGAACTGCCTCACAGATCAATGAAACAAAAAGGTATATCTAGACAAAGACCCAAGCACGTTTACTATGTGGTGATGATAATAGTAATCACCAACATATAGTAATTCCCATGTGCCAGGCACTGTTCTGTGGCCCTCACCTGTAGCCTAACATGTGATCTATCGTGGAGAATGTTCTGTGTGCCCTTGAGAAGAAGGTGTATTCTGCTGCTGTTGGGTGGAGTGTTCTATATATGTCCATTGGGTCCAGTTGGTCTATAGTGTTGAATATATCCAAGTCCTCTGTTTCCTTATTCATCTTCTGTCTGGTTGTTCTACCCATTATTGAAAGAGGTTTATTGAAATCTCCCACTATTATTGTGTTTCTAGTCCTCCCTTCCATTCTGTCAATGCTTTCTTCATATATTTGGGTGCTCTGCTGTTAGGTGCATATATATTTATAATTGTTATTTCTTCCTGGGGAATTGACTTTTTATCATTATATAATATCCTTCTTTGTCTCTTGTGGCAGCTTTTGACCTAAAGTCTGTTTTATCTGATATAAGTGTGGCCACCCCGGTCTCTTTTGTTTACCATTTGCATGGAATATCTTCTTCCGTCCTTTCACTTATAGCCTGTTTGTGTCTTTACAGTGAAGGTGAGTCTCATAGTTTCATCTTTCTACATCCTTTTGCTGAAATAAGTCATTGAAGTCTCATAATAACCCTAAGCAGTGGTGCTATTGTTGTCCTCATTTCTTCCCAAAGTTAGAAATATTTATTTATTTAGAATGAGAAATGAAATTATATCAAATAATGTGTCAGAAAGCTGACAAGTACCACACATATCCTAAAATCCATAGAAATAATATAATATTTTTCTTAGTGAACTGCCTGAAAATCCCCACAATACTTTGTTTCCCTCTATTTTCCCCTACATAATTCGGTTAACCCCATTTTTAGACAAGGAGACTGAGGCACAGGAAGGTTAGGTAACTTCTCCTGGATCCAATGAAGTTGGCATTTGACTCAGCACTTGACTCTTTGTTGTCTATCCTAATACGTAGTTAAACTGAGATTTTGAATGTAGAGGGGTGACGGGCAGAAAATGAATTATCCAAACATGACTTTGAGACAATTAGCCCTTTGGAGAAAGAAATAAAGCTGGCCTACCACACTTGAAACACCAAAATAAATTCTAGAAAGAAAATTAAAAAGAAGCAAAGATTAAAAAGAAAAAAAATCCTAATACTAGTGGAAAACATGGGCAAATATCTTTAGGATCTTCTAGTAGGAAATACTTTTTTTTATTATAAATTTATTTTGTTTTATTTATTTATTTTTGGTTGTGTTGGGTCTTCATTGCGGTGCACAGGCTTTCTCTAGTTGTGGCGAGCGGGGGCCACTCTTCATTGTGGTACACGGGCTCCTCACTGCAGTTGCTTCTCTTGTTGCAGAGCACGGGCTCTAGGCATGTGGGCTTCAGTAGTTGTGGCACGCGGACTCAGTAGTTGTGGCGCACAGTCTTAGTTGCTCTGTGGCATGTGGGATCTTCTTGGACCAGGGGTTGAACCTGTGTCCCTTGCACTGGCAGGTGGATTCTTAACCACTGTGCCACCAGGGAAGCCCCAGGAAATACTTTTGACTACAGAAAAATCTGAAATTTCTGTGAACAAAAGATGCCATAAATAAAGTTAAAAAAAGAGACAAATGACAATTTGTAACACACGTAAAAGTTAATTGCCTTAATTTAGAAAAACCTCTTAAAAATCAGTAAGATAAATTAGAAAGAACATAGTTCACAGAAAAATAAATGCAAAGGTCAGTCAATCAATAAACATGAAAATAATGCCTGCCCTTTCTGATATTTAAAGAATTACACATTGAAACAAGTTGCCGTTTTCAACTTGCATATTGGCAAAGTTTAAAACTTCAGTAATTCACAGTGTTGTCAAGGGTTGGGGGGGGGGTAACAGGCACTCTTCACGCGTGGCTGGGCAGCGCAGACTGGTTCATCGTCTTTGGAGGACAATTTGGCAATATCAGAATTTTAGATCCACCTAACTTTTGACTCCTTACGCCTAGGGATTTATCCTACAGCTAACCTCACACTTATGCACAAAGATGTATAACCAAAGCTGTTTACTGCAGCTTTGTTTGTGCAGCAAAAATGTAGAAACAATCTAAACGTCCACCAACAAGGACAGATTCGTGTAAGTCATAGTGCGTCCTTCAGTGGAACATTATGAACTGCTACAGGAATGAAGGATCTGCCTCTTGGTATGCAGAGATGTGTGATGTATACTAACTAAGAGACAAAGATAGAGTACCGGGAATATGGTCCTGGTTGGGTTTAAAATAAAGATGCAGGCATAGATATATATTTGTCAATATTTATGGAAAAATCCTTGAAGAAAACAAACAGAAAGTTAACAATGTTTATGTTTGGGAGTGGAACAGAGGTCTGGAATAGCAGGGAGACTTTTCATTCTGCATTATTTTGAATGGTTTGATTTGTCCCACTGTAAGTATGTTATTTTCAGAATTCAAAAAGTGAATTTAAGAAAAACTATTTATACAGGGAGAATACTACTTAAAATGCTCCCTGAACTTTCTTTATAAATTTACTTCTCAGTGGGTTCACCTCTCCTTACATTCATAATTTTACACCTGGAAGGGCCCAAGAGGTCATCTCCAATCTGCATTTTGTCCACGAGGAAAATGAGACCCAGAGAGGTTTGCAGGGGCTGCCCAGGGCCCCTGACTAGTCTGCTGCAGAGACTGGGCTCCTATGATGCTGCTTTTAGGGGAGGGACTGATGACCCCCTCATGCGTGTGATCAAAGTTTCATCCTTGGACTTGTAGACCCTTTCCCAGCACATAGTGCAGCGAGTCCTAGTTCATTTGCACTCACGTGGGAAACCTGTTAAAATGCATGTTCCCAGGCACCTTCCTGGAGATGGGCTAGGATAGGGCCCTTAAACCTGCAGTTTAGCAAGACCTCCACCCCAAGATGATCCTGGTTGTACTTGAAGTCACCTGATGGTTATGGGTCCCTCTGATCTCCCCAGCTCAGCCCTGCAGGCAGTGTCTGTGTATCTAGCTGAAGCCTCCACCCCACCGAGGGAGAGTGGGAGTGTTCTAGCTCACCAGGGGGAAGTAGCAGAGCGGACCTAGGTGCCGGGACTCCAGTGCAGTGTTCTGTCCATGGTCCCCCTCCCTTTGGGCCCTTGCCCATCTGCGATGAAGGATGGCTTCCTGGTTCAGCCACCCCAGGGCTAGGCAGCTGGATGTGGAGGTGAGGGGCAGACTGGGGGTCATGGCTGCATCCTGGGTGTCCCTCACCCCATCAGAGCTCCCCTGAGTCAGGCCTTGTGGGAACATGCTGACAAGCATGTTGGACCTGGGAGGGGCCTGGCCTGCTTGGGCTGGGGGAGGAGCCACAGGGAGGCTCAGGGAGGACTGGAATCCATGCCCGCCTGCCCTGAGAGCACTTCTTTGTCCCTGTGCCACAGAGCCTTGGAGGACCCATCTTTGTGGTCAGGAATTAAGCAGGGACTCAGCCGGGACGCTTGGAAGCACCTGAGGACTGATTAAGAGGAGGGAGGGCCAGTGACAGCCCATCTCCTGAGTCCCCGACCTCACCTGCTGCTCCAGGTAGGTGCTGTTGCCATCATCCTGCCCAGCAGGGCAAAGCCCCTACCACCAGCTCCTTCCTCAAGCCCATGGCCCGTGGCTGTCTAGTCAACGCTTGAGCAAAGGCCCTCCCCAGCCCTCCTAAATCCATAGCCTAACAGGAGAGGCCAGGAAGGACACTGTCCCAGGTGACCCTGGCTCCTGAGACCTGGGAAAGGGGCCAAAGACTCTCTGGCTCTGGTTAGGATGCCCCCAGCCCGAGCTGCTAGCTGAGTCCCGAGTGGCTCCTGCCCAGCTGACTCCAGTTTGGGAACGGGCCTAGTCCCAGCCTGACAAGGCTCTTCTGAGAGTTCCCTGCCTCTTGACAATTTTTCCTTGGGAAAAGGTTAAGACAGATGGTATCTTCATAGACTGTTGGAGCTGGAAGGACTCAGTGATATGTTCCAACCTCAATTTCTTTTAACTTCTCAAGCATTACTTATATGAATAGTGTCATTTAAAATGGTGTAGGCGAACATCTCAGAGGAATCAAGCGTAATCTTGTTAAAACAGCACAGGAAGCCCTGGGTCTCAGGGCCCCTCCTGGGTGCAGCTGCCTCCTCCCCACACGGCCTCAGCCACCCTGAGCCCCTGCTCCCTCCCTCTCCTTCCATCTACCTGGTGACTCCCAGAAACTCATCCTCCTTTGCGAAAGGGACGCTGGTGGTGATCAGACCTCCAAAGCTAGAAGGTGTTAAAGCCAGGTTAGCATCAAAGTGAGGCTTTCTCTCCTATTTAAGTAAATAAGTGAATACATAAAACCAAGAAAGGATTGGATAGTCAAGGGAGGCTATAACTGTGATAAGATTTCTTTGTCTGAGAGTCTCTAAAATTTCTTTTCCATGAAAGAAGTTATCCTGTATGGGCTCTTGGCCAAGAACACTGTGATTGTTGCTGTTATCAATAAAAGTGATCTGAGCTATAGTTCCTTTCAGTTCAGATCAAAGTGCTTGATGTTCACATCTCCCTTGTACTCTCCTGGTCTGGCCTTGTGAGAGCCCTCCAAGGCAAGCAGTCTAAACCGCAGGCAGTGTTCCACTTCTCTTCCTTTGGCCCTGCCCACTGCCCAGACCATGCTGGACCCCTGTTCCCCCAAGCCAGATCACTGCGAGAGGCAGCATCAAATAATGGTAAAGGAGGCAGGCTTGGGAGCCAGGTGAGTTCAGCTCCCAGCTCCACCACCTACTAGCCTTGTAATTTCGCTACACATCAGTCTTCTCATCTGTAAAATGGGAATAACAACGTACTACCCCCTAGGGTTACTATGAAGAGAAAAGTTGATATCTGTAAAGCACTTGAAACAACTCTAGCACTCAGTAAGTGAGTGCTTAACACGTTAGCTCGGATCATTACGAAAGCCTGTTCTCCCCCAACCATGCTTTGCTGCCTGATTCACCTCCCTAAACCACCGCGCAGTCATCTCACTCCCCTGCTCTAAGATCATCCGTGGCTCCCCATTGCCTATTTAGTGACTGCTGAATGTTTGCTGAGAGAGAGTGTTTCTACCCTCCAGGTAGGTTAACTGCGTTCCTCGGCTGGGAACCCACAGCTGGGGTTTTGATCCAAGCTCTTTGGCCTCCCCACTGGTGGGGAGCTAGATCTGTTGGGCGCTCGATCTGTACACAGGGGTAGGTTTGGTTTCCCTGCATCTGCTGGGGCCGCAAAGCCAGGGAGCCCTCTTTTGGACTCCACCTCTCATGGTGCACACCGGAGTGAGGAGAGGACGCCTGGCCACGGGCCAGAACGGGCAGTGTTCACACCCTGATGAGCTCAGGCCAGGTGGCAGGTGTGACGTCATTGTCCTCGTTCATCATTGGGACGTGGCCAAAACTTCAGCTTCCGTAGCTCAGGTGGGAAGCCCGAGGCCAACAGATACCACCCATGATGTGGCACCTTGGACAGAGAACTCCGCAAGCTCCGCTCTGCTCCGCGCATCTCAGCTGCTTGTCCGGCAGAAGAGAGGCCATGTGCCACGGAGAAGCAAGCACTGGGCTGGAGGAGGATAGATCCATGTTCAAAATGGGGCTCCTCACCTGGTGGGAAGAACTTGGCCTTATCCATTAGCTTCTCTGAGCCTCTGTTTTTCCATCTGTAGCATGGGAGGATAATTCCCACTCCATAGGGCTGATGGGAGGTCAGAATGGAACAAAATGCCTAGAGCCCCTGTATAGTGCATGCAGTGGTGGAAGCTCGTTAATGTGCAGTTACTCTGATGAGTCCCTCCGAGTTGTTCTTCCAGGCTACCGAGTGGGGTTGCCTTAGTCCTGCAAGCTTCTTGCTTCCCTTAGCTGAAATTTTCCTCGACTGGCCCCCACTCCAAGATGAAGGGAAGTGGTGGCATTTTGGGCAGCATAAGGAAGAAGGAACAGTCCAAATCTTCTCAGACTCCTGGCAAGGGTGAGAGGTGCAGCAGGGAAGAAGCAGAATTCTGTCTGATTTTCTCAGAGATTTTTCCACTCAGGCACTGCCAAGCTTAGGAAGCCAGGAGCGAAGTGACAGGGAGGAAACAAACCAGACTGTGCTGGTTCATGCTGGGTGGTATTTTTCTCTTGATTCATTCCACACATGAATGGATTTTTTGGGATTCCAGGCACTATGCTAGGCACTGGAACATTCAGCAGCAAGTAAAACAGACATGGACCCTGCCCTCAAGAGGCCTTCATTCTAATGAGGGTGGGGCAGACAATAAACAGCATAAACCATGGATGAAGTATGTTAGAAGGCAATGAATGTGATGGGAAAACAAAGAAGGAAAAAGGGCTGGGGAGTGCTGGGGAAATTGAGTTATTAAATAAGGTCATCAGGATAGGCCTCACCAAAAAGGTGACATTTGAGACACCAGTTGTCTGATCCCCTTGGGAACCCCTGAGAAGTCTGTGGACTCAGAATCAGGGCCAGGTGCCTTTCGGGAGCTCCTAACAGAGGAGCAAAATCTAGAATCCCTTCCAGTCTCAGCCCAGATAATGTCATGCTCTTCCTCCGAAACCTTCAATAGCTCCCTACTGCCTGCACAATCAAGTGCAAATCATTCAGCCTGAAATTCAGGACCTCATGGTCCCCAACCTAACTATTATCTTACAAGATTCTTCTCACCCCACTTCTGCAGCCAAGCCAGTCTACCTGCTATTTCTGGACTATTCCATGCTATGCTTCCCTTCTCCACTCATTTGTCCCCTCTGCTTGAACTGCCCCTGCCCCCACTGGTTTCTGCCAGCCTAGAAATCCCACGTGCCTTTCTCTGAAGCCTTCCCTGGCCCCTGAGGCTGTGGTCTTTTAGCCCCATCACCTTGGCTTGTACCTTTCTCGTTGCGTGGCCCTTATGCTGCCTTGGGTGTGGGCACTGGTTTAACTGTCTGATCTCCCACCTGACAGGCAGAGCCCAGCAGATACAGGGCTGAGTGAACACTGGCTGAGTTGAGTGTGCCCAGGCTCAAAGGCCCGCAGCAACACTGAGACAAGCTGCGAGAGCCTTTGCCTACTCAGACAAAGAAGGCAGAAATGGGAGGTGAGCAGGAAAGGAGAGAAGGAACTAAAATGTAGGTAAGATTTGATGGAGAAGCTAGTGAAGGAAGGGGAGAGATAACGCCCCACCATATTTTTCCCAGACAGGCGAACTGTCAAAGACACAAGGTTAGGCCCCTCTTCTTCCCCAGAAGAAGGTCTCTCTTCTCTCGTGAGCATCCTAGGCCAGTGCTTCTTGGTTTCTAACTAGAATACCTTTTGCTGCGGCTGGAGCTCATTTCCTCTGGCTCCATCCTCTGGATTCAGGTCACTATTTGAGTACTCATTTAGCATGGCTCAGAGTGGCTTTCCTTACCCCTCACCCAAGGGGCAGGAGCAAGGTTGTAAGGAGGCTGGCCCCTGGCCTGGGGGCTTGTGTTCTACTTGAGGAGGTCAGGGACCCCTAGAGCCACACAGAGACTGCCTGGGGGCCACGCGAAGTCATGGAGGTTGTGCCAGCCAGTCACCCCTCAGCCTGTCTTCGGGGCTAAACTTCATCACAAACAAGTCTGTACATAGCGGGCCGCACCCCTGCAGCACTGGAAGTCTCAGGCCCCTGTGTCCGCACTTTGGCCCCGGCCAAGTGAAGCCATGTGAGGCAGACCTGCAGCCTCTGCCATCAGGCTCCCACCGTTCACTGGAGCAGCTGCACTCAGAGAGAGAGCACCCTCCCTCTGCCTCTGTCCAGCTCCTGCCCAAGGCAGCAAGGCAGCCAGTGGGCTGTCCCTCCCTAGTCTGCTGCCCTGACGGAGGGGTGGTGCCTTTCCAGCAGGAAAGCCTGGACACAATCTGAGCCCACCACCCTCTCTGCAGGGATGCACACATGGTCTCCTCCTGGAATGTCCTGCCCCGGCCTCCACACCACAGCTCCTCTTTCAGGTCAGGATCCCCATAGATCCTCGAGGCTGGGAATGAGGCTGCAGACTGGGCTCAGATCTCCCTTTAGTGACAACAGTTCCCGTTTTGGGATTGTTGTGAGGATTGAAAGAGCTCATGCTTGCAAAGTCTTAGCACAGTACCTGGCAGTAAGGTTTCAATTAGTGTAGCTACTGCTGTTCTTCCCTTAAGAGCTGCCTTGGCTGGAACCTGCCCCAGGCAGCCTTTCCAGATTGCCCCAGGCTCAGTCACGGGCTCCTCCTCAACGCTCCCAGCATCCCTTCAGCAGGCCTCCTGAGTCCACTTATGCAGACGTGTCGTGGTTTCTTTGGGGGTCTGTGTACCCACCAGAATCTTGTGCCTAGACTGTAAGTGCCTTGAGTGCAGGGAACAGAGTCCATTATTTTGCTGAATAAATGATTTCCTGAGTGACAGGTGGGTAACTGTGAGAGACAGACTGTGAGAAGAGGATTAAGCCTGCCAGCCCTGACTTGGCCAGGGCCTGTCCTAAAAGAGCTGGAAGCCTGCTGCAAGGCCTACGCAAGGGGGAAGAGGAACCCCATCCCCTGTTGTGTGGTCTAACACAGTGATTCTCAAAACGAGGTCCCAGGTCCAGCAGTGTCGGCATCACCCAAGAATTTATTCGAGACGCAAATTCTCAGGTTCCACCCCAGACCTAGTGCATCAGACACTCTGGGGTGGGGCCCAACCATCTGTAGTGTAACAAGCCCTCCAGGTGATGCTGACGTACCAAAGTTTGAGAACCACTGCTCTAATGCTTCAAAGTAACTCAGATTCACGGGAGGGGATCTCTCTCTCAGGGGCCTCTGTTCTGCTGAAGGCTTCCAAGAAGGCTGTCAGGCTAGGCCCCCAGAGTATGGCTCCTGCTAGACCTACATCCTGACCTTGAAACCCTTAGGCCGACAGGACAGGCGCAATGGAGGACACTCTCCCCACGGACCTCCCCTTTCCCAGGTGGCTCTGCTGCTCCAACCTAGCCTGAAGCTAGTGCCTCCCCACGACCACTGGCCTGCATCCTCTGGAGGCCAGCCTCTACAGCAGGGGCCCCAGGGCAGGCTTCTGGAATGGTAGGGCTGAGCGAGACCCTAGAGATAGATCATTGGCTGTATACACATATGCCCGCAAACACACCAAAACACACATACACACGTAAACGCACACACATAACTCAACTACACATATATGAACACGTAAACACGCATGCACCCCAAAACGCACACAAGCACCCCAAATTCAAACTACAGTCATAAACACTTTCCCAAGCACATCCAAATACCCGCCCAAACATACACAGATACACACACGTTCAAAACCCATTGATACACACACCTCAGAATACACAAACACAAATGCATAGACCTATTGTATTCATTTCCTAGGGCAGCTGTGACAAATTACCATAAACAGGGTGACTTAACAGACATCTGTTCTCTCGTAGTTCTGGAGGCTCTAAGTCCAAAATCGGGCTGTTGGAAGGGCCGCGCTCCCTCTGCAGGCTCTGGGGAAGAATCCTTCCTTGCCTCTTCCAGCTTCTGGTGGTTGCTGACAACCTGGGTGTTCCTTTGCTTGTCTGTTCCTCTGTCTTCACATGGTTTTCTTCTCTGTGTGTCTCCATGTAGCCTTATTGTAAGGACACCAGTCACTGAATTTAGGGCCCACCCTAATCTAGTATGGCTTCATTTTAACTAACTATCTCTGCAGAGATCCTGTTTTTAAATAAGGGTGTATTCTTTCTCTTTAGTTGAGGTATAACTTTTTTAATACATTTATTTATTTTATTTGTTTATTTTTGGCTGTGTTGGGTCTTCGTTGCTGCGCGCGGGCTTTCTCTAGTTGTGGCGAGCGGGGGCTACTCTTCATTGCAGCGTGCAGGCTTATTGTTATGGTGGCTTCTCTTGTTGCAGAGCACGGGCTCTAGGTGCGCGGGCTTCAGTAGTTGTCTCACCGCGGGCTTCAGTAGTTGTGGTGCACGGGCTTAGTGGCTCCGCGGCATGTGGGATCTTCTCAGACCAGGGCTCGAACCGTGTCCCCTGCATTGGCAGGCGGATTCTTAACCACTGAGCCACCAGGGAAGCCCCAGTTGTTGAGGTATAATTGATAACATTATATGAGTTTCAGATATACTACATAATGATTGGATATTTGCTTATATTGCAAAATGATCACCACAGTAAGTCCAGTTAGCATCCGGTTAACATCCATCACCATATACAGTTACATAAATAAGGTCATATTCTGTGGTTCCAGGTGGACATGAACTTTGGAGGGACACTATTCAACCCAGTAGGTCTACACATCCCAAACACACAGGTACAGAGACAGACCCACACAGATACACACACACACCCCTTGCAGATGAGAACTCTGAGTCCCTTGATGTCAGAGCTGCCGGTTCCTCCTCCCCGAGCCCAGCACAAAGTTCACACCCTATTGTGGTACCTGTCACGTGGTGCTTTTCATCTTTGTTTTGCTTTTTTTGGTTTAATTTGGTTAGATGCGAACTTAGTACAAAATCCAAAAATTAACATGAAAATATCATGAAAAGAAAGCCTTCCTCTCCCTGCCTCGGCCTCCACCCCCCAGGTGGTATTCCTCTCCCAGGAGACAACCACTGTCAAGAGTTCCTTGAGTCTCCTTCTGGAGAAAGTCCAGACGCAGGCAGGTGCATGGGAGATGGCATCTGCATCTTGCTTTCTTCACTGAACAGAGCACCTGTTCCTCTTTGTTTTGATTGTGTGCTCTGGCCTGACTGTGAGCTCACTGAGGGCAGGTCCGTCTGCTATGTGTCTTTCCTCCCCACTTCCTAGTCCAGTGCCGGGCACAGAGCAGGTGTTCAGTTAAGGCTGGCTCTGTCTGCACACCAGCGAATCATCAACAGCTGGTTGGTCTGCATGGACTAGGGCTCAGCCTCCCGGCTGCAGAGCCTTGGGTCTCTCTGTCTCCCCCAGCATGTGGCACCATCCACCAGAGCCCATGTGGCAGCAGACACAGCTGGGGTAGGACAGCACCCAGTAGCATCCAGTCTATTAGCTTCTGCTGCAGGCGCCTTCATCCCGGCTCTAACTGGGGCTGACTCTGGGATGGACTGGGGCCTCTGCTGTGGCTGCATCTCCCCTGCCCTCCTCTCTCAGTCCACCCAGGACTCCTGCAGAGGAATCCATCAGGGAAGAGACTGAAGAGAGAACAACACTGCTGGCATCTTAGGCTGGGGGATGGGGTCTTGCTGCAGACAAGCCTTTTGCCCAGTCTCCGCTAGCTGAAGGCTTAGTCTGGCCTTGTTACCACGGAGACGGGAATTATGGCAATAACTCAGGTTGAATGGAAGCCTGCAGCTTCACAAGGCTGTGGTGGGCATGTATTTTTTTCCACAACCCTCAGATATGAGATGACGTGTGACTTCTTTTCCCCTAAATCGACAGAAATGGATGCCTCAGTCCAAGATTTCACCATGCCCTCAGTCCACTGAGTGAGCAGAACGCAGGGGGAGAGGGAGTTGGGCAGGAGACCTGTGAGACTGGAAGCCAGGGAAATGTTAGCCAGCAGCAACCTTCGCTCATCTGGGGAAGGAGGGGCTTAGGTTAGAGGATTTGTAAGAGCCTCTCCAGCCAAAACACTCTTGAGTTTGAGATCCTGGGGCCAAATGAGACCGCCCTAGCCCCACCTACAATCGTCCCTTTCTTCAACAAATATTTGTAAAGCACTGTGCTCTACCCAGCACAGCAGAGAAAATAATGAGCAAATCCAGCCCTGGGCTGTGTCGTCAAGGAGCTTTCCATCCACTGGGGGAGTCAGCCGTTTGCTCTGTCATCCCATAAATAAAATCAGAGGTACTAGGTACTCACAAGGAAATAACACTTCACTGTGTTGAGCCATGGCTATGTGCTAGGCACTGTTCTGAGTGTTTCACGTGAATTGGTTCATGTACTCCTCACATCCACCCAGTAAGGTAGATGCTATTAACATTCTCATTTTACAAATAAGGAAACTGAGGCCTGGGAGGTTAAGACACTCACCTAAAGACATGAAGCTAGTAAACAGCAGAGGCAGGATTTGGACCCAAGGCGTCTAGCTCTCCCTAGGGACCCACATCTAAATGCCCCCTATGTCTGTCTCCCAGGATGGAATGTGTGGGCTTGACCTGGTCTGGAGTTCTTCCCTAAGGAAGCAAAAATTGAGCTGAGATCAACTAGTGGGAGAACGAGTTAACTCATGGGAAGGGGAACATTCCAGGTAGGAGGACGAGCATGTGCAAAGGCCCTGTGGCAAGAGGGAAGGTGGCATGCTACAGGCCTTGAGGGACAGACAGAGGGGCCAGGGGTTGGAAATGAGGGGAGAGTTGGGTGAGATGAAGCTAGAGCCATAGGCAGACGTTGTTGGCCAAGTTAAGGAGAGCTACAGAGAGCCCTTCCAACAGAGTCCATCATGACCTGCAGGACAACTTAGGCTCCCCTGATCCTGGAAGGGTCCCTAGACACTCCAGATTGGGCTCAGCTCCCCTCACGGCGAGTCCTGCCCCTGTGGCAGCCCTTTTTACACACTATATATTATAATGCCTCTTAGCCAAGCAAGGCCTTTGTCACGTCCCTTCTAGAATGAGGTTGGTGAAGCGAGAGACACATCTCATTCTCTTTAGCACCTACTACCCTTAGAGAACTCAAGAAAGGATAAGTGAGGACTCTAAGAGTTGAGGGGAGGATGAAATTGCTGAGACCCAGGATGCCTGGAGGAAGCGGAGCTGAGCTGGCTTGACAGTGGAGCGTCCTGTCGTGGGGAGGCTCACGAGGCCTTTCCACAAAGCGGAAGAACGGAGTGGGCAGAGAAAGCCAAGGCCTTTGAGGGACAGGGGTCTACCCATCTGCTGGAACTGAGGCTTCTTAGAGGGAGAGGGGGGAGTTAAGACTGGAGGAGTCCCTGGGGCCAAGGGGTCCTCCCCCTGGAGCAGGCCAGGAGTCAAGAGCTCAGATGTCAGAAGGAGCAGTGAGCTGTGGAAGAGCTCAGGCGCTGGCTTCAGACCCCCACCTCCATCTGCTTCACCACTGCTGGCTGTGTGACCCTGGGCAGGCTCCTCACCCTCTCTGGGCCTCAGCATCCTCATTGGTAAGATGGGGACAGTCATCACTCCTGCCCCCACAGGGCTGTTGGGGGTCAGGTGGGATGACGGCTGTAAACACACTTCATAACCTGGAAGGGAGTGTGCCCCAGAGCCTGTCGGGCACCTCAGAGACAGCCCAGAGGTCAGGCCCAGCCCAGGAGGCTCCTGTGTCTCTTATGTTCCCTTCCCCACGGGAATCTAGGTTCAGACCATCTGCCAAGTGGTCCCCATCTTCCACTGATTGATTGGGGTGGGCTGGGGAAGAAGGGAGGGGCTGAGCAGGGGGCAGGGCAGGCTGGCCCCCGCCTGCCCAGGTGAGAACTGGGCTGGGGAGCCACGGAGCCCCCTCCCTGATCACTGCACCTGGGTCTTCACACTGCGGTCAGCACTGCAGCTGCCAGAGGAGCTACTGAGCTGCCTCGGCTTCCAGGCTGACCCCCAGGGGCCTGGCGGCTCCCTTGGCCCACGTGGTGCAAGGTCAAGCCTTGACCTTCCTGCACCTGGCCAAGCCAGGCCCTGCGGTTGGAGGGAGGAGAAGGTGGCCTCAGATTCAGGCCTTGAGTCTTCTTTCTGAGCAGGCAGCCTGCACAGGAACCCCTGGACCACTTATCACCCCGAGGGCCAGGCCCCTGCACCCCGCACTACCCCCTTGACCCCCCTGACAAGCTTGAGTGGCAGCTGGTCAAAATGTGGACACTTGACGGGGGGAAGAAGAAGGATTTGATGCCGAAGGCTGAAGGGAAGCTGATTGCAGGTAGGCTTAGAAATATCAAGCCTGCCTTTTAAAATATGATTTTTTCTAATTATAAATAATAATTCATGCTCATATTCAATAGTTTTTCAAATTCAGAAAAATTTTTTAAAGACCAGTGAAAGAACATAGTCTCACCACCCAGGGATAACTGGTCTTTTTTTCTACAGGCATTATTTTGGTTTTTTATTCTCCCCCCATCCCCCGCCTTTCGTTTAGAATTGAAATCATCTAGTTTAACATCATTATATCCTGTTTTTACTTCCTACTTCGTCTTTTTGGCACAAGTAGGCAGTTGCCCCTCCATCTCCCAGTGTCCCCCTGTCACTGCCCAGCTCCCAGGGGCTGGTGTCGAACACATCCCCACCACTGCCTCGCCCCTGCCCCCAGCCCCATTTGGACATGATCATGGCTGCTCACCGACTTGGGGGCCATAGGCAAAAAGGCATGAGCCCTGGGTTGGGGTGCAGGGTCTGGAGGGCAAGGGAAGGAACCTTCCCAGCAAGAAGAGGGCCTCCTATGGAGGTCCCAGAGGTAAGACGGGTGAGGGGGAAGCCGGCGCACTCAGCCTCCAGCCTGGGTCCAAATGGCTACCATCTCCCCTGGCTGTGCTGCAGCTCCCTCTGCCCACCGCAGCCTTTCCTCCCTGTTAGTGGAGAGTCCCTTGGATGTAGTACAGATGTGAGGGGGGCCTGTCTTCCTGTACCCCAGGAATACAGCCCTCCTGGAATGGGCAAAGCAGCTCTCTCCCCATTGTGCCTTCAGAGGTCACATGATGTAGTAGAACCAGACCCTTAGATTGCAATCCTGCCTCTGTCTCTCTCCAGCTGTGTAGCTTTAGGCCCATTACTTGAGCTCTCTGAGCCTCAGTTTCTCTACCTTTAAAATGGGGATACCGATGGTACCTACATTTTAGGCTGCTACCTCTTAGCTTGCTCATGAGGTGTGAGTGATGGTCAGTGAGATAAACATACGAAGGCACCAGTGCCATGCCTGGCCCTTCACAAGCATCTGTGTCGTCTCCTTCCCCTTCTTCTTCTGAGGATTTGTCATGAGCTGTGTCCACTCGGGCCTGGAGTTCATTTCCAGAATTCTTTGTCATCTTTTTCTTTTCTCCATTTAGCTTCTGTATTTAGCCTGGGGGCTTTATTCCTGTTTGCTGGGATGTTTGCTGGTGTTCTCTGCCTTGGGGGTGGCGCACAGCAAAACGATTAGGAGGGGGCTGGGTAGGTGGATGTCCTGGGCTCAGGTCCCACTGCTCACCGGCTGCCTGAACTAGGCTAGTCACTTAACCTCTCTGTGCCTGAGATTCTCTGTGCCCAAGATGGGATAATAATAGTACCTACCTGTTGTTAGTACAGGAAGCAAAAACCACTTTAAGAACTTTAAGCAAATAGAATTTAAACCAGAGAATTACATGCTCATAAAATCACCAGAAGAGTTAGAACCTGAGTCTTTAAAACAGAACAGAACTGACCCACTAGCCAAACTGCTCCTCAGCCACAGACAGAATGGGACTACTGGAGCCATGAATTCACATCCTCTCACCTGCAAGCCAGGACCAGGGAGCCTCTGCAGCCTGCACCGTAGTTTCTTCTTGCCCTCCCTTCCCCGGGAGCCAAAGACTGGGCATTGATCTCTTGCAGACAGCTCCTTCCCCTCCTCAACATTGCTTGTCAGCTGAGCACAGCAAGAACAGCAAGAAGATGGCCTCCGCCCCACTTCTGCCTTATAAACCTATCTCCAGTGCATCTAATCGACTGAACCTGACCTGTATTCAGAACCCCAGCTGCAAAGGGGTGTTGTAAATGTAGTTTTCAGCTTTCCAGCTTCTGCAGTAGAGGAAGGCGCACTAGAAAGAGGTGGGGATGGATGCCGAAGGCCATCGACCGTAGCCAACGGGCGATCTGATAGGTTTGTTAACCCAGATGATGCTTCAAGAGACTTGGCACAGTGCCTGGCACATAGAGCTCATTCAACAGCTGTTACCTGACCTTCTCGTTATTGGGCCAGGGGTATCAGCAAGCACTGCCCACAGAGCCCTGGCACAGAGAAGCAGCAGCGGAAATGAGTTGCTCTATGTGGCGCTGTCCGTGGTGCTGAGTGCCTTTCTGATTTTAGCTGGCGTGATCGCAAAATGGAACACCAACCCGCTCACCCCGTGCTGGGGCTGGCCACAAGGGTGATGGAGGGGATCATTTAGGGGCTATCCTCAATCCTAGGAAGAGGATAGCAGAGGCAGCCACCCATATTTGGGGTACTTATAGTTTATAAAAATGTCTCCACTTATTATCTCCTTTAAGCAATCTTCATAGCACCCTGGTATAGGCAGGATGGACATAATTATGTCCATTTTATAAAAGAGAAAACTGAGCAGCAAGGGGTTAATAACAGCAAATAATAGAGGCAGATCCACACCCGATCTCCTGACCCCAAATCATATGTTCCCTTTCCTCTATGCTGTGACATGAGGCGCAAGACTTGTTAACCCACTATGTGCTGTGGAGAGGTGAAAATGAATGACTCAGTACTCTCTGCACACTATGCAAGCATATGCAAATCACCCACATTTTATTTCCTGCCCCAAATGTGGCCCTGGATAAAGACCCGTCTATTTCCTTGAGCCCTATAAATGTTGGTCATGGGGGGGGGGGGGAACCGCAATGACATAGGCCCTGCCATCACGAAGCCCACAGAGGGCTTCCCTGGTGGCGCAGTGGTTGAGAGTCCGCCTGCCGATGCAGGGGACACGGGTTCGTGCCCCGGTCCGGGAAGATCCCACATGCCGTGGAGCGGCTGGGCCCGTGAGCCATGGCCGCTGAGCCTGTGCTTCCGGAGCCTGTGCTCCGCAACGGGAGAGGCCACAACAGTGAGAGGCCCGCGTACCGCAAAAAAAAAAAAAAAAAAAAAGCCCACAGATTTGTCAGGGAACTGGCCACTCTTATGCACGGAAAACCAGGAGAATTGTGCCAGGTGGTGGTAGCAAAGGCCGGCTGTGAAAAGAGGGTGGGGACAAGGTACAGACCGGGCTGCTCACTGGAGGAAGGCTTTGAGCTGGACCCAGGGGCTGTAAGTCTGCTGAGACCAAGACTCCAGCCAAGGCCAGGAAGAAGTGGCTCCAGCTCAGTCAGGGCAGGAAGAGCAGCCCTGATAGATATGGGGGCAGGACAGACGGCAGGCATGGTGCGCCGTGAAGAAGTGGCCAGGCCATTGATCTCTGACATAGGGAGAAATGCAAGAGTTTGGGGATTCAAGTGAAGAGGTGGTGTGGGCCTCTAGATTTCCAGCCAACTTTCCGCAGACTCAAAATGAGCTGGGAAGGGGAGGGGAGCTCTCCGGAGAGAGGAATATAAGGACCCGTCTCATGAGCTGCCCCACGGTGGCACGATTTAAGGGGCACTGAGCTTCCATCCTTTATCCCCAAATCTCCTCATCCTCCCTGCTTATTTAGGGGGTGTCAGAAAACCTTTGGGATCTTCAAGAACTCCTTATCTAGATGCAAATAACCCTAGAAATCTTAAGCTGGTGTTTCTCTTTCCTGGCTGTATATAAGAATTGACTGGAGATTCTCATTCCTAAAGTCTGGAGTGGGGTGTGAGTATCTGGATCTACTAAACACCTTCCAGGTAATTCCAGTGTCCCCCACCCCAGGCTGAGGATCACTGGTCCAAGCCCAAGAGTGCTGAATGGGGAACCAGAAAACCCAAGTTCTGATCCCAAATCTACCACTTTTCCCAGCCTTAGGTAGATGTCTTCACCTGCTGGTGACCCAGTCTCTTCATGTGTAAAGTTGGACAAACCATCCTGTGAAGATATGAGGAGACCCAAGAGCAGTTTAGAGCAAGGAAGGGCTTACTGACACTTGGGGAAGAGTCATGACCAGCTTGCGTGGCAGGTGGGGAAAGACATTAACCAGAACCTCACGGCGGTTACACCCGCTTCCCCTCCTCCCTGTGCTCAAAGCCACTGCCCCCTAGTGGTGAGAGTGAACCTGAGCCCCTGAGCTTTTGTCCTGGAAAGCTTGGGGGTGGGAGCAGATCTGAGAGCAGAGGGCATGCAAAGGGGATTTAAGGAAAGACCCAGAGAGGAAAGGGAGATGGGAGGGGTGCCCATGACCAGGAACGCTATTTTTTTAAGGTCCAGAACCATGGGGAATAATCTTTCTTGTTGTTAACAAGAGGTGATGAATTATTGAAGAGACTGAGAAGGCCAGATGGCAGGGGGTGCAGGGCAGGTGCTATAGCTTTGTGTACTCTGTGGGGGGGGGGGAGACCTGGGGGGGGGATCGGGGTGACTTCCCGCCCACAGCTTCTTCTCCTAGGACGTGGCTTGTGACTACAGTGATTTGCTTCTCCAAATCAAAATGCGGGCCCTATGGACCAGTTCCTGAGAGCTCATGGGGATGGTGGAGCAGAGTCAGCTCTGGCCAGTGCCGGGAATGCAGGCCGTGTGGCTGTAGGCTGTGTCTCTGGGACACCCGGAATCCTGGCTCCAGCCTGGACCTCGGAAGCCTCCTACGAAAACCCCAGCCCAGAGAAGGGAAGGCAGCTGCCCAAGGTCACACAGGTGGCCTAGAGCCCAGCTCTCCTGGGATCCCTCAGTCCACAGTACCTTCCACTGCACCACCCTGAGAGGTTGGGAAAGGTTCTATCCCTGGACTAGGGCTTGAGCGAGGTCATCCCCTCCCTCTGACTCCTGCCCAGAACTGCCAGCCCAGCAGAGGCCCAGAGGGTCTAGGAGGTGTCAGAGCAGAGGGTTATGAACTGCCCAGTTCAAGGCCCAGCTCTGCCACTTACCAGCACTGTGACTTTGGGCAAGTTATTTAACCTCCGTGAGCCTTAATTTTCTTTTTCATCTAGGGGAGAGTCTCGTACCCTAGGGTACTTCTGAGGATTAAATGAGCTAGTACTTCAATAGGAAATATTTTCCTATAATAAATGCTCAATAAAGCGTTAGGGGTTAATAAGATTGGCCGCTTCTAGGGCTTCCTGGACCACCTAAACTCTGGGATTTGGGCTTGGCCTTGAGATGGCCAAGTGGGGAGGAGAAGCGGGGAGCAAAGTGCTGGCCTGTCTAGTTAGGACGGCAGTAGCTGAAACCAGGCCAGGTCTGGAAGCCTGGAAGTGAACGATGGACCAGAGGAGTAATAAGGGCAAAGCCAGTTCTCTCTGAAGCCTTTGCCCAGTTTCTGAGGAAAACTTTGGCCAGGCCTGGGACTGCTGAGCCTCCAGCTTGTGCTGCAGGAGACTGATGGGGCAGAAACGGGAGGGGAGGAAGGCCTCGCACTACCTTATCAGATAAGATGTGCAACTGAAGGGACCTGAGAATCCTGACTCACCAATCACCCTTAACACCATCCCCCCTCCTTGGCCCAAAAAGCAAGGCTGACATTTGCTTTCCATGTACAGGAAGAGCAGAAGCAGCACCAGCCCCAGGCTGCAGTTGGAGGATATTGTAAGGTCCTTCCTGTGCTCTGCAGCTCTCCTTTTGCCTGTTCCAGAGCAGAGTAGGGGGAAGGATGCTAGGAATGGTCCCATCTGGGCCCCTTACTACCACCTCACAAAGAAGCTAATGACAATGATGACAGTGCTGGCTAATTTTGAACACATGTATTCCCAAGCACCATGTAAAGGGCTTTATGTGAATTATCTTACTTCATCTTCACAATAACCCTGAGAGGCAGTACTGTTGTTATCCCCACTTTCCAGATTTGGAAACTGAGGCTCAGAGAGGTGAAGTCACTGTCCATGCTCACACAGCTAGCAAGGGTGGATCTGGGACTTAAGCTCAGACACTCTGGGTCCAGAGAGCCTACTTTTCCCTGATGCTCTGAACAGCCTCCCTGTGCTCTGCTGTGAAATTCATGCCCAAAGAGAGGAGTTCCTTTATGCCCCCTGCACCAGGCAGGTTGGTGTCCCTGCTCTGTGTTCCTTTAGTACCCTCCAAATTTCAAGTTTTATTATTTCCACGGCCGATACTCTGGTCTTCAGAAAGCTTTCTGTCATCTTCTTCACACACAAGAGCTAGTTCCACCTCCAGAAAGCTCTCCTTCCGGAAAGAAGAGAGAAGGAAGGTCCAGGCATGGTTTAGGGGTGAGGAGAAAAGGCTGGGTGCTGCTCTGTGCTTCCATGGCAACGCAGCAGCCTTCCTCATCACTGCTTCGTTTGCTGCTGAGAAACCTGAGGAGGGTGGTGAGGTGGGGGTGAGGCTCTCTTCTCTCCTTTCCTTCCTCACCATCCCTTCAGGCTGGGCAGCCAGGTGAGCTGAAAGCCTGCACCTGACACAACCTTGCTGGCTGGATTCCACCCGACTCCAAGCTTAGAGGCTGGGACCTTGTAGCCGGAGTCCTCCTGGGCAGAATGGCAGCCTGGGCCAGGCCTCTCAACAGCATTCCCCTCCCCGGATCCCAAAGGCTGTGAACTCCCTAAAGAGGACCGCATGTTTGTACCTCCAGGGTCTCCACAGGGCCCGGCAAGAGTAGACACTCAATGGATTCTTATTGAATGAATGAATGAACAAATGAAAGAACAAACCAGCAATCCATCCTATACTAGAGCTACGAGTATTCATTTTCACTTTCCCAAACCTCCATGCTCTGTCTCCCTTCTGGGTCTTTGCCAATACGGTTCCCTCTGCCCATGCTTCCCCACTGCACTGTGCTGATTCTGACACCTCACGTCTCAGCTTGGAGGTCACATGCCCACAGAGGGTTTCTGTGACTGCTTGATGGGGGGCCCTCCCCATGGCCCCTGGGCTACGGGAGTGCGCTGGAGTGCAGAGGCATGTGCCTTGTGTGCTTGTGTGTCTCCCCAGTGAGTCTGGGAGCCTCGTGCAGGTGGGAACCCTGTCTGCCAGGCCCCTAGATCCTGACATGAGGCCTGGCCCATAGTAAGTGTGCAGCTCTTCTTTGTGAAAGGTCAGGAAGGACGGGGTGGTTCTTTTGGAATAAGAGAGAATGAGGGAGTGGGAGTTGATGAGTGAAAAGAACAGCATACAGAACTCAAACCTCCTTAGAGTCGGATGGAAGCCAGAGCTCTTCACAGCCCAGGACCCCTCCCCTGCCCTCATCATGCACAGTATTAACCAAATAATAGCAACAGTCCCAAGTCCTTGTGGCTGTGCAGCAGCTTACCAAAGCTCTTTCACATCCTTGGCCTGGTTCCAGTCCCCAGACAGCCTTGAAGAGAGGGCCTTATGAATTGTTCCTCTCTTTTTTTTTTTTGCGGTACGCGGGCCTCTCACTGTTGTGGCCTCTCCCATTGCGGAGCACAGGCTCCGGACGCGCAGGCTCAGCGGCCATGGCTCACGGGCCTAGCCGCTCCGCGGCATGTGGGATCTTCCCGGACCAGGGCACGAACCCGTGTCCCCTGCATCGGCAGGCGGACTCTCAACCACTGCGCCACCAGGGAAGCCCCTGTTCCCCTCATTTTAAGGTGCTGGGCAACTGGATAGCCACATGCCCAAAGATGAACTTAGACCCTTACCTCACACCATATGCAAAAATTAACTCAAAATGGATCATCAACTTTACTGTAAGAGCTAAAACTATAAGGCTTTTAGAAACGTTGAAGAAAATCTTTAAGACTTTGGGTTAGGCAGAGACTTCTTAGATACAATACCAAAAACATGGTCCATAAAAGAAAATTTGATAAATTGGACTTTGTCAAAATTTAAAACTTCGGTTATAACTTTGGCTTCAAAAGACACCACGAAGAAAAGGAAAAGATAAGCAAAAGACTGCAAAAAACTATTGGCAAAACACACACATGATCAAGGAAGAGCATTCCAAGCTCAAAGATGACGAAAGGGGCCCTGAGGGATGATGCCTCCAGCAGAGACAGTCTGGGTTCCTAAGTCTCGTGGACTCTCCACTGCATTTGTTCTTTTCCAGCAGCCCCGTAGCTGAGTGGGGCCTCCAGGCCTGACGGGGACTCTCGCTGGAGAACTGACTCAGGTAGGAAAAGTCTCTCCCAAGGCCTGCAGACTTAACCAGCTGCACCTTCCTCCTTTTTCCACCTGCTTCCTCAACAAGGGCTCCCCTGAGTGGCCACTGGCAGAACTGTAGCTTCCTGCCACAGCTGACCCAGAGCCTGGGATGGCTGAGATGCCTGTTCCGTCTGCCAGGAGACCCCAGGAATGCCATCGCGGCTACTCTGACTCTCGGGCAGATGGCTTACTGTTAAAATGTACTGTGTTCAACGTAAACTATTACACTTTTACATTTGGCTAAACATGTCAGTGTATATGCGTGGAAACCAGTGACCTGGGATAATTAAACTGTGGGCAACCTAGGCAGAAAGAGAGGGGAGCAGAAAGTAGGGAAACTTAAGAAGGTAGGCAAGAGGCTCCCTGCTCCCTGCTCCCGTCAGATGCTGATCCGGAGGCGGGTGTTGTCCTCCTTCCTTTTTCCAGGACTAATCTCATTACGCCCTTTTCCCCTATTTTTGTGAGTTAGCACGGGGAATCCAGACTCCCGGGCCACCTCTTGTCTCCTGTACTCCAGTCCCTTTACCTTTATTTCCTTCTCCATCCCCAGCACCCAACCATCCCTAGTACCTAGAACCATTCCAATGTGTCCCCTGGAACTCTGTGTCCACTTTTCATTTTACAGATATCTATGTGATACTTCCTGTGTTCCAGGCATTTTTCTCCATGACTGATAAACCTTAATCCACATGTCCCTCTTAACAGCACTGTGAAGTGGATACTAACTGATAGCACCATCCCCATTTTACAGATGAGTAAATGAGGCATGGATAAAGAGCTTGCTCCAGGTCGCTTGGCAAGTAGGAGTTGGAACTGGGATTCAGTGGCAGAGCCCACGGTGCCCAGAAACACCCCCCAGATCCTCAGAGCATCACCTTTTCACTGGGAACTGAAACCCAAGACTCCCCAGAACGCTTACCACCCTCTCCGCAAGTGGTTTCTGATTCTCTCCCAATACCATGGACCTGGGGATGGGAGAGATGTCTTTCTTGCTCTTCTTTGTAACTTTCAGACTATTCTTCCCTCCTCCCTGCAAAAGCCCCCGTCTTGTACCCACGGGTGTCAGCCTAGACGTCCTGCTCCCCCTCTGTGTCATAGGCATCTACTCCCCCCAACCCGGGTCACACCCCTCCTTCCTGGAAGAGTTCAGTTCCTGCCTCAATGTCATGACACTACTGCTCCTGTCTTCATTCTTGCTGATTTCAGTATCCACATATCCACAGAGATGATCCGTCTAACAGTCTAGTCCCATGGTTCTTTGACACTACTCAGCATCTCACTCCATGGAAATGCCCTAGACCTTATCACTACCAATAACTGCAATCCCTTCTTAATCTCAACATCACCCAGATCATTTTCCAACAGCCAGTTCCTATCTGTCAACTCACACCCTCTAGGACTCAAAAATTCTTCTACCCACTGGAGCTCCAACAGCTTTCACTGTTCCTCGCCCTTCTCATGTTTCATTTCTCTCCTTACGTGCCTTAAATTCCACGGCCAGTCATTAAAATTACTCCCTTGCACCTTCAATCCTCTTGTTTCATTCTCATACTTGCTTGGGAAAACCTCCACCCTGGTTAAAACTATCTGTGTGACTCTTTCACACCTGTAAGCACACAGATGGATACAGTTGAGGGAAATGCACAGTAAGTCTGGCTGCTCTTGGAAATTCAAGACCGTGAACCTCAGTGGGCCCCTAGAGCTGCCCGTCAGTCCTGCTACATTCCCCTAACCCATTCACTCCTCTGGATTTCTGGTTCTAGCTTTCTTCCTGTTCTCAAACAGCCCACGTCTGCCTACCACCAGCATCACACACTCACCTGAGACCTTGTTCCCTCTTTTACTGAGAAAATAGAAACTGTAAGGAAAGCATGTCCACAATCTCCACCAGCACTCCTGCTACCGCGGGTCAGCTATCCGCCCTCAGCTCTCAGCAGAGGCCAGCTTCTCTCCTTGGGCACTAGTTCCCAACCCCTCCTACATCCTCGCTTTGCTCTGGTGATTCTGCATCTCTTACATCACCAGATTTTTATTTTCTATTGGATCGTTCCCATCAGCATACCATGCACAGCTATTTCTCCCTTCCTAACCACTTCCACCTCTCCATGCTCTTCGAAAGAGTTGCTGACGCCCCCGGCTCCAAATCCTCTCCTATCATTCTCTCTTGCAGCTCTTCTAGTCTGGCCACCGATAACCTCCACCTTGCCTCAACTATGACTCCTCCTCAGTTATACTCTAACTTGACCACATCAGCACAACTGGTCCCTCCCTTCTCCGGGAAGCATTTTCTTTACGTGGCTTCCAGGACAGCACCGTTTCCTGCTGTTCCTCCATCCTCACTGCCTGCTCGTCTCAGTCTCTTTTTCTGCTTCCTCCTCATCTGACCAACTTGTATATATTAGAGCAGCATCCCAAGGCTCAGAACTTGACCCTCACTCTCCACTCCAGTGATCCAGTCCTACGCCTCGAACCGTCATCTGTCTCCATGCTGGCGACTCCCATGTTGTGTGTCCAGTCTCTCCTCTGAACCGCAGATGCATATCCAGCCGCCTGCCTGGCATGTCCACAACCCAGCTCCCGGTCCCCCCACCGTCCTGCACTTCCCATCCAGCACTTCCTGTCTTTTTCATCCAATGGCAGCACCTCCAGTTGCTCAGTCCACAAGCCTTAGTCATCCTGGATTTCTCTCTTTCACGCTCCCCGTTCAATCTATCAGCAAGTCTGGTTGGCTCCACCTTCAAAATATTTCCAAAATCTGACCACCTCACGGCTCTCATCGCAGTCCAGGCTACCACTATATCTCTCTTTTTTTTTTTTTTTTTGCGGTACGCGGGCATCTCACTGCTGTGGCCTCTCCCGTTGCGGAGCACAGGCTCCGGACGCGCAGGCTCAGCGGCCATGGCTCACGGGCCCAGCCGCTCCGTGGCATGTGGGATCCTCCCAGACCGGGGCACGAACCCGTGTCCCCTGCATCGGCAGGCGGACTCTCAACCACTGCGCCACCAGGGAAGCCCGAGGCTACCGCTATCTCTTGCCTGGGTTGCCACAGAGTCCTCCCAAATGACCTCTCTGCTTGCCCTCACCCCCATTTATTCTCAGTGCCAGGGTCAAAGTGACCCCTTTAAAACATGAGTCGCTTCATGTCACTCCTTTGCTCAGGTACCCCCCATGCCCTTCACTCTCCCCTGTCCAGCCACGCCGGCCCATTAGCTTTTCCTCTGCTCCAGGCAAGCTTGCACCGCCACTACTACCGCCCCCAGGCTTTTGCTCTGCCTGCAGTGTCTTTCCCCCACGGCTGCATGGTCTGCTCCCCTCTCTTCAAGTCTTCGCTCAGATGTCATCCTCTCAGCGAAGCCTTCCGCAGTCACCCTCTTTACAATCCTAATCTCACCCTGACCCCTGCACTGCTTCTCCCCACTAGAATCCCACGAGGGAGGGATTTTTTTTGTCTCGTTCACTGATGTACCACCAGCGTTAGTCTAGCACAAAGCAGTCGTTCACCAAATATTTGTCGAACGAACAAGCCTACTTTTCTTGAATGGGAGTGAAGAATTTCTAGAGTGTGATGCAGTCTGGAGCCAAAACAAATGATCTTTTAAAATCAGAGCAACCTTGCAGATAAGTCCAAGCAGCTGCTGGTCACATCCAGCTTTTGCTCGTACTTTCCGCTCTTACCCAGGCCTGAAGAATACGGATGCCCGTGACCACGAGCTCAGCACCTGAGTCTCTGACTCACTGTATTGGCTCACGACCATGAACAGGTGTTGATCTCCCCGGTTCAAGTTCTAGGTGAAACAGGGAGTCATTGCTGTGTGTCAGGCACTCTGTATCCTTTCCTTACTTAGTCTTGGGGGCTATTGCCTTTCTTGGAAACTAGATGAGAGAATCATAAGACGTTAAAGATGATCGTCAGTGGCCCTACCTGCGCGGCACCCCGTGATACAGTGGTTCCATCCTCTAAACTGAATCTTTCCTCTCTGAGACCTTTGTGAGGCTGGTTCATTTATATACAAAAAAAGCTTCACAAAGGTAGAAGTAGGAAGGCCCATTGGAACGACTGCTTTGTGCATTTTACAACTCTTTTAGCAAAAGGAGCAAGTGGTACAAAATAAACACTCTCCCGGGGAATCTGGGCTATTCTGTCATCTTGGCCCTGGGTTTGAGGAAGTGGTGTCTTACAGCAGCAGTCCCCAGCCTATTTGTCACACGGGACCAGCTTCATGGAAGACAATTTTTTCATGGACTGGGGGCAGGGGTAGGGCATGGTTTCGGGATGATTCAAGCACATTACATTTATTGTGCACTTTATTTCTGTTATTATTACATTGTAATATATAATGAAATAATTATACAACTCGGCATAATGCAGAATCAGTGGGAGCCCTGAGCTTGTTTTCCTGCAACTAGCTGGTCCCATCTGGGGGTGATGGGAGACAGTGACACCCGACGTGTGTTGCTTATGTCTAGTCTGCTCTGTAAGATGCAACTTAATTGTCACTTGCCACTCACTGATAGGGTTTTGATATGAGTCTGCCAGCAACTGATTTATTATGGTCTCTGTGCAGTCAGACCTCTCTGCTAATGATAATCTGTACTTGCAGCCGCCCCCCAGCGCTAGCGTCACCGCCTCAGCTCCACCTCAGATCATCAGGCGTTAGATTCACATGAGGAACGCGCAACCTAGATCCCTCGCATGTGCAGTTCACAGTAGGGCTCCCGCTCCTATGAGAATCTAATGTTGCCCTCGATCTGACAGGAGGCGGAGCTCAGGCGGTAATGCAAGCGAAGGGAGCGGCTGTAATCGCTGGCCCGCTGTTCACCTCCTGCTGTGTGATGTCCCACCAGGGGGTTGGGGACCCCTGTCTTAAAGGACAGGGCTGCATGCCATCTCAGGGCTGAGCCTCCTGCGTTGACCATTTATAAGCTCAGCGCACCCCTCCCAGCTCCCCGGCAGGCTTCTGCGTGTTGCATAATGGGGGGGAAGGGGGGCCTCATGTTTGACCTGGAAACCCCTCTGTTCACCAGGGAGGCTCCCAGGATGACTGTCTCGCCGGGCAACCTGAATATGGTGGAAAAGTCCCGGAACTTCTCGGCTGACGACTGCTTCCACTCTCGGAGCACTGTCCTGCAGGGGCAGCCCTTTGGGGGTATCCCCACTGTGCTGTTCCTCAACGTTATCTTGTGGGTGGTGAGTTCTGGGCAGTGCAGTGGGCAGACAGAGAGGCCTCACCCAGGGTGGATGGTCCAGCTTTCACAAATGAGACAAGGGGCCCCAGCTGTCCGTGGATGCCAGCCACAGTGGTGGGAACTATCTGAATGTCAGTCCTGCCCAGGGAGGCCCAGGGTAGGTGGGCCTTGGAGAAGAGGAGGCTGCAGGAGCAGTGGAATCCCTGATTCTCTTCCTTGCACCCTTGTCCAAAGGTCCGCCTGGCCAGTGCCCTTGAGCCTCCCATCTGTCCCCTGATTTATTCAACGAGTGCTCTGTCCACTGTTCTGAACGTGCCACCAGCGCCTTCATTCAACCACTCTGAACATCCACTCTGTGCTAGGATGGTGCCGGGCACTGGGAATCTAGAGTTGCAGAAGGCATGACCCCCACCCTGACAGAGCTGGCCACCTAGCGGGGAGCCCCTGGGGACCTCAGGGACAGTCTTCCCCATGGGAATTCAGGGGTCAGTCGAGGGGAAGGCATCCGTGAGCTCTCTTGCGCCATATTGCTTTTCCTGACCTATAGGTCATCGTCTTGGTTTACTCCTTCCTCCGGAAAGCCGCATGGGACTACGGACGCCTGGCTCTGCTGATACATAACGACAGGTGAGGAGAGGCTGGGCGTCAGGAGTGAGCTGCTAGCTTCATCGGGGGATGTGCTGCCGTGACCAGGACATGGCTCTGACCAGTGCCCACACTGCACAGGTGTCTCGTCAGCAGGTGGCGTCTCATTACCACCCCTGCCCGTGTTCTAGCCCTCCCTGCATTAGGGTGACTTGGAGAGCAGCCACCTCTGGGCACGAGGCCACTTTTTTCTCAGATCTCAGCCTTTCTGGATCTCATGGCTCCCAAGATGCGTTGGCCACCTGTCTGTGCCCAGAGCTGTGTGCTCAGCAAACACGTTGAGGCGTGTCTGCTACTGGGCAGGAGGGGACCACAGCCCTCAGCCCAGGGAGCAAGGCTGGCACCTAAGAACTTTCTCCTTTTCCACCTCCCCCCTAACCCTTCCTGGCCGGCAGCCTGACCTCGCTGATCTATGGGGAGCAGAGCGAGAAGACGTCTCCCTCGGATATTTCCCTGGAGATGGAACACAGGGACAAGGTGGGTGCTGGGGTGGGCCTGGGCCTGGTGAGGGCGGGGGCAGGGGTCCGGGCATCTGCAGGAAGGAGCGGGTTCATCAGCTGGGGCTTTGCAGTCAGCCACCCAACCACTCCTAGCAACGTGACCTTGGACAAATGCCTCCACCTTGCCAAGCCTGTCTCCCCATCGGAAATAGGGAGACACTGACCGTACCTGCCTCCTAGGGTGCCGAGAAGGTGGTGGCAGTAAGTGCACGAAGGAGAAAGGGAGCAAGGAAGGCCCTCCAGAGCGATGGAGTGGAGCTAAAGCGCTCTAGATGGCGCTCGGGACTGGTCCGAGCTGAACTCCAGAAGAGAGGTCTGGCTTGCTGTCTCCACATTCTCACCTCCCTCGCACTCCTCAACCCCTCACACGTGGCTCCCACCCAGACAGCCCCAGGGCCACCAACGGTCCCATGCGATGAAATCCAATGGGCTTTCCTCAGTTCTCATCTCTCAGAAACACCTGAGCCTGCGGATCATCTTCCCTCCCTTTTTTTTTTTTTTTTTTTTTTTTTGTGGTACGCGGGCCTCTCACCGTTGTGGCCACTCCCGTTGCAGAGCACAGGCTCCGGACGCGCAGGCTTAGCGGCCATGGCTCACGGGCCCAGCCACTGCGAGACATGTGGGATCTTCCCAGACCGGGGCACGAACCCGTGTCCCCTGCCTCGGCAGGCGGACTCTCAACCACTGCGCCACCAGGGAAGCCCTCTTTTTAAGTTTTTTAAATAACGTATATTTTATTTTTTAAAAATATTTATTTATTTATTGGCTGCGTCGGGTCTTAGTTGCGGCACGCAGGATCTTTCGTGGCAGCGAATGGGCTTCTCTCTAGTTGTGGCCTGCAGGCTTCGTTGCCCCGTGGCATGTAGGATCTTAGTTCCCTGACCAGGAATCAAACCGGCATCCCCTGCATTGCAAGACCGATTGTCAACCACTGGACCACCAGTGAAGTCCCTACATTCCTTTTGTTCAGCAGTCTTAACCCAGTCTGTGATGATTCCTCATCTACACAGTTAATCTAGCGTGCCCACTTCCCCCACTGAGAGCTATACCGGTCTTACTCCCCACTGTCCCAGCACCTGGTCCAGCCTGTCGTGTAATTAGTATCTGATATGTGTTTGTTGGAAGCAAATTTTCATCCATTTTCATCCCTCCAAGAGACCTGGTCCCTTTACTTGCTAAGACCTGCCCCTGACAAGAATGGGAGCCTCAGACAGGTTCACGTCCTGGAGGTTTCCTCTGTCGAATAAGGACAGTAACACCTACCTTGCAAGGCAATTCTCAGATTTATCTTTAGAAACATCACTTCAGCTTTGTGTGGTTTTTTTTTCTGTACAATGACATTTTATTTTAAAAATATCTAGAAGATAAATCATGATGGCAGCAGTGGGGTAGTCAAACAGAAGAGGGTAGAAATTAGACACAGAGGAAGAGTGCGCTGAGGTAGCTCCTGCAGGGCCCCAGGCAGGTGGCGAGGCCTCAGCCAGGCTGAGTGGAGTGGGTGAAGCGAACAGGTCTCCTCATAGCGCCCTCAGCAAGTCAGGGCGGATGTGGCGGGAGTGGGGAGGATGGAGCCACTGAGGTGGGTGCAGTGAACGGACCGCTGTCACTCAGGCTTGTCAGCTGAGCTGGCTCCTGGGAGCCTGTGGCCATTTCCACGGGGTGGGGAGAAAAGGAGAGATGTGTCTGCTTCTCAGGCCCACTGTTCAGCTGCTAAGTTTTCTGAATGGTTTATGCCTTTCAGAGGTACAATATATATGCAGGGGAGTGTGTGTGTGTGTGTGTGTGTGTGTGTGCGCACGTGTGTGTGAGAGAGAGGGAGAGAGAAAGAGAGAATACGGGTCCATACCTGGTCACTCACACGTCTGTGTCCATGTGCCTTTCATGGGTACATAGGCCACACTTCTACTCACTACCTCTGTCCTCCCACCGATACTCCTCCACTCTGCATATCCACTAGGGCCCGTCAGCAAACCTGCTTGCTCCCTTAATGAATTGCCTGTTGGCCCAGAGGTGGGAGGTGAGGAAAGACTCCCCATGTAGGGAAGGGGTGGCCAGACTCTCAGCCCAAGTCTTGTCTAGCAATTCACCCCCTCCCTGGGACTTTCCCAGTCGCCACTGCCACCATCATGCCATTTCCCGTCATCGCTCTGCCTCATACCCGGGCTTTTATCCCTACTTTAGTTCCCTAGGATATAGCTGGGGAAATGGTCCCCACACAAGTGGACATTCCTGATGGGCATTCCCACTGTCAACCCACCCAGCACAGGGAGGAGGCCTAGAAGGTGGGCCTGACACCTAAGGGAGCAAGGAACCTCCTTCTGCTTCATGTTTGCATGCCCCCCATTGCTTCCTTTTGGGAAATATGCCTTCCCCAATCCATGTGGTTCTGGGGGACTATCAACCCAGTGGGCCTGCCTGGGTCGCTGATGGGCTCGTGACCCAATCAAGAGCTGCAGCCTTTTCCAAGGTTTTGCCAGACCCCCTGGGATCCCAGAAGGAAGCGTGACCAGGGTAACTGAAGCAGCTACAACATCTGGCAGCTTTTAGAGCTGTGGCCCTCTGCCTACCCTACGCATACAGTCCCCGAGCTGACTGCCTCTCTAGCCCCTCCCAGCCCCCGGCTGAGGCCACCTTTTCCCACCACCCAGAAACTCCAGACAGCAAGACCCTGAGAGAAATGTATAATCGACAGGACCCCCAGATGCAGAAGAAGAAACCCAGCTCAAGTTAGCATTGTAACAAAAGGGTGATGTGTGGCCTGAGTGCGGGGAAATCTAAGGGAAGCAGCTGCTTCAGGTACAGCTAGATCCAGGAAGTCCAGCATTGCCACCAGGATCCCCTCTGTGGTCCTCTCTCCTCTGAGCAGGCTTTTTATCTCAGACAAGCTCCTGCATGTGGCATCAAAGACTCACAGAGCCCCTCCAGGATGCCTGGTGTTGACCGAGATGCAAGAACTCAGAAGAAGACCCTTCTCCCAGCACCCATATCAGTCCCCTTAGGAGCATTTTGCTTGGCCCCTCTTGGGTCATGTTCCCGTTGGTCAGCTGACCACTGGTAGCAGACACCTTCTTGACGGACAGTCCGCCGGGCCACATGCATAGGGGAGGGGCATTTCCCAGAAGGAAGCAACGAGGGACAGACAGAAAGCAATTGACGTCCACCCCAAAGTCCCTTCTCTCCCTCCAGTCTGAGGCCCACCCTCTAAGCCACCACTTGCTGTAACAGGATGCCCGACTTCTGAAAAGACATCTCCCTCAGCACCGATTCCAGTCCAGACCTTGCCGGGGGAGGAAGCCCCGGACACTGCCTCACTGCCTCGGACGCCCCAGCGCTGGGTTTTCTCACACTTTCTCTCCTTTTTCCCCAGGGCTTCTATTCCTGGTTTTTCAACACCATCACCATGAAGTAAGTGCCTGAGCTTCCTGAGCCTTATCTGGGGGAGGGTGGGGACAGGGTCTCCTGCCCTGCAGGACCAGGCCTTGGGCCTAAATTCTGTGCCCCAACGGCCACTCCCCACTCCCCCTGCCCCTGCAGCCTGGCCCTGGCAGAGGACGCTTTCTCGTGTTCCATTGGTGAAATGGGAACTGGACGCTGCCCACAGCCCATTTTCCCTCTGCCACAGTTCTCAGGAAAGACCCCTCTCACATGCTTGTAAAAATGCTTTTGTGAAGCCCACACGAGGAAAAAGAAATCCTTCCCAGGTACTCTTTGCTTTACTTCTGGGAACATCATTCCTTATATTTGCCTAGATGGAAAAAACAAAAACCACCAGGCGGAAGGGCAGGTTTCCTCTCCCAGCCTCCATGCCCATTACGGAGGGACAGCCCCTGGCCCACCACACCTTCTGGATCTCTTTAGTGTGAGACCCCACTTGGCAAGGAGAGAGACCCCGAGTCACCTGTCATCTCCCGATGGCCTCATACCAGCCAGACGCCTCCGCAGAGCAGACACCTGTCAGAGCTCCATGCCTCCACACACATGCACACACACGTGCACATACACGTGCACACACACTTACATGTGTGCACACAGCTGTCGCCACCTCAGAGCGCTGTGTGTTCCTGGGCTCTCCCTAAATATCCCCCATCTGGCCTGCCCTGCCTGTCCTTTGAACCCCTCCTCCAGGGTCCGTCCTTGCCTGGTGATGCCTGCCTTAGGGTGCAGGCTCAGTGCTCCCCAGAGGCCACCTGCACCAGGGGCCTGCCTGGACCTGCACGTCTGCTTCTTTGCCATGGCCCTTAGGGCTTCTTCCTTCATGTACCTCCATGCCCACACCATTCAGGGGCCTTGCTGGGAGCATTCAGACATTGCCGCAAGATCCCATCCACCCGCACGAGCTACACCAGGGCACCTCTCTTTCCCCAGACCTGTGGAAGGGCCTGGGACCCTTTGGGGGCACAAGATACCATGACTGGGCCTTGGGAATCCAGAGCTGGCCTTGGGACCAGCAACCTCTGGGGTTTGAGCCCCAGCTCCACTGGTGGAGGACTCCCCATGGCCTTGGCCTCTCGTCTTCGTTCATCGTTCACCAGAGTCCCGAGGAAGTGATACAGCTAGTTTGTGTGTGGGTGGGAGTCTTAGCCACATGTTGAGGGAGTGGGGGGGGAGACTTTTATTTCTTAGCACCTTCTCTGGTTTTGCTTTGTTAATTTTTAAAACACGCACAAGCTTGCATAAATACATCTTTATTAAGAGAAACCTATACCTCCAGTCTCTCATGCCCCTCTTCATGACCGCCCTTTCCTGCAGAAGCCAAAGTCCCAGCGCACAAAGCCCACTCAGTCTAGTTAGAAAAACATGGGTTGACAAGACCCACTACACATGATTGCTAATGGGGAGAGCATAACTGCTGGGCAGAGGGCATTTGGGAGAGCGAGAAATTAATTCCAATTTGGGGGTTCAGAAGAAGCATAGTTTTGAGCGAGGCCTTGAGGAATGGGAAGAATTTTGACCGTTGCGATGTGGAGGGCCCATCAGAAATTAAGGACTGCATGAGCAAAGGTTTGGGGCAGAGATGGACAGGGAGTGTCCAGAAATGGTAAATCTTCTGGTGTGGCTAGAAACAAGAGTACATAGCAAGAGAGGGGATGAAAGATTGGGCCGGAAGGGTCAGCTGGGATCTTGACTACCATACCGAGAATCTTGGCCTTTGATTTAGAGGCAGCAGGGAGCCAGGGACTACTTTTGAGCGGGACCCTCAGGTGATGTCTGTTTGTAGGCAGGGGCAGGAGGGGTGAATGGCAGTAGGAAGAGTGCAAAGGCAACGTGAGCAGCCAAGAAGGTTTTTCCAGGTGAGAGGTGGTGGTGGCCAGGGAAACAGTGCAGAGGAGACGTGGGGAGGGAGATGATGGGGCAACAACAGTCAATGGGTTGTTTCCACCTGGCTTCCACCTGGTTAGGAAAAAGGGGGAAATCGAGGACTGGCTTCTGCGGAGGGTAATAATACCACCAGTTGGGAGATGAGGAGATATGATGAGTTGGGAAATTAATGACATGGGGCCGGGGTGAGCATGTGAGTTGACCGGCAGGCTGTTGAAAAACAGGATTAAAGCTTAGGAGAAAGGTCGGAGCTAGAGATTTAGACTTGGGATATGGGTGCACAGAGGTCGTAGTTGAAGTCATGGGAGCAGATGGGACACCCAAGGGAAAGGGCCCAAGGAAGAGACTGGTTGGGACAAGAGGAAAAGGTGGCAACCTCTAGGGCACGGGCTCACTGAAGCCAGGCAGGCGCGAGGTCCAGACAGGGTGTGGTCAGCAGCCTCCAGCCCTACGAGGTTGAGTAGCATGAGCGCTCAGCAGAGGATGTCGGCTTTGGGGATGTGAATCTCCACTGGGAGCGCAGTTCCGGGACGAGGAGATGTCCAAGAAGTAGAGGCAGAGAATGGAAGCCACCTTTTTCAAGAGGTGGGTGGGAGCAGGGAAGGAAGGATATTGGATGGAACTTGAAGGGAAACTGGTGAAGGAGTGGATGCTTAAGGAGTTTCTTGGGGTTTTGTTTTTTAAGAGTAGCAAATGAGCCCTTGAACCTGGCTGTAGTTGAAAGGGAAGAAGTGTGGGCATCTGTAGAGACAGATGGATGTTAATTTAAAGATGAGACAGGTAGAGCAAGTCTCCAGCAAGAGGTAGAGGAGAGGAAGTGATTAGAGCAGAGATGAGAATTAATTGTGAGTAGGAGAAAGAGTGATGCCTGGAATGTCATGGGGCCGGCACTTTAAAGAGTGGCGGGAAGAGAACAGAATTGAGTAGAGGAATATGTATAGGCAGACTCAAAAATTCAGGCTTCCCTCAGAACTGTAAGGTAGGCTGTTGAGTATAACCTGCGCTGGTGCAGATGGAGCAATGGGCCCAGTGGGGAGGCGGGAATTGTCAGCCCAGAAAGGAGATTCTTGTGTCCTTCGTCCCGTCCAGCCCTCTGCTCCCTCCACCTGGTTGGAGGCTCTCACCCTGCCTCTGGCGCGCTGTTTCTATCAGGTGAGCAGATCTTGGCACCCCAAGCCTGCAGGGGGACATTCCCCCATTCTCCCTTCTCACCAGTTCTCACCCACCCCATTCTTGGGATTTAATTCTCAAGTCCAAGGCAGGAAGTATTTTAACTGCTTGAAGTTAAAAAAAGGTTGAGAGCTCTAAATAATTACCTAAATGGTGATACTGAAAGCCTTAAAGATATGCTCTTTGTAATACTGTTGAAAAATAAATCTGAATCCTGGACTGAATGCTAGAAGTTGCATGCAACCTTCAAGTCTGATCAGAGGGCAAGGGTGAGTAAACTATGGCACGTCCACCAAAGGCGGGGGCGTGCAGCTTGGGGCTGGGTGTGAATCAATAATCCACAAACAGAGGCTATTGTCACCATTATTATTGGGCAGCCATAAAAATATTTAGACAAAATGTAAAACGGTCAGAAAAGACTTAAGATTAAATGCTGAGCAAAAGAGCAATACATCAAAAGCTGTTTATACTACAGTCACAAGTTAAACCAGCAATACAATAAGAAGCTAAAGGAAATTGGCCAAAATGATTAATAGCCATTACCTTAGGTTTGATGAGATTGTAGGTGAATGATTTTCTTCTTTTGTTATTTTCCAAAGTTTCTATAATAAGCATGTATTGCTTTAAATTTTTTTAATTGAAGTATAACACACATACAGAAAAGTGCACAAAAAATGTGTCCAGCTCAATCATCACAAGCAAAGCCTATACAAGCACCATCCCGATAAAGAATTAGAACATTGCCAAGACCCCAGAAGCCCTCCTCCTTCTCCCTCCCAATCTCCTATCACCTCCCGCCTCTCCAAAGGTAACCAGTACCCTGACTTCTAACTCTGTAGTTCAGTATTGCCTATTTTTGAACTTTGTATATGAAATGATATGGTATGTATTGTTTGTGCCTGGCATCTTTCACTCAACGTTGCATTTGTGGGGTTCAGCTATGGTCATTCATTTTTATCTCTGTATGGTATTTCATTACATACATATAATGTGATGTATATAGCTCACTATATATATATTTCACTACATATATCTTTCAATTCTTGTGTCCATTCTACCTTTGATAGACAATTAGGTTGTTTCCAGTCTGGGGCTGTTACAAATAACGCGTCTGTGACATTCTTATACATGTCTCTTGGTGCCCATGTGCATGTATTTCTGTTGGGTATAAACCTAGGAGTGGAATTGCTAGGTCATAGGGTATACTTATAGTCAACTTCTGTAGATAATGTCCACTCTTATCCAAAGCCGTGTGCCAGAGTAAGTACCCATGAGTGTGAGAGAGCTCCCGGCATCTCACACCCTCACCAGCACTTTCTCACCAACACTTTCCTCACCGACTTTCCAACTTTGGCCAGTCTGGCAGTGTGGAGTGATACCTCATTGTGGCTTTGAGTACCCCTTTTTAATTTAAGGAACAACTTTTTGAAAAATAGGATGAATCCTGTTATCACTAATGGTTTATTCAGTGCCTGCGCTATAGCAAGCCCTCAAAATGTTTGAAGAAGCAATAAAAGAGGAAATAAATGCCTGATTTAAGAGGGCTTCTGGATTCCCAGGAGTGTATCTCTAGCCTCTATCTCTGATACGCCTGTGAAATTCAGTGAAATACATTTCAGGCATAACAAGTTTTGAGAAGGGTGATATCTCTAAAGATTAAAAACTCGGGGGTAGGGTGGTCATCTTCTCTCCCTTTCCTCTATCTACCTCCGACTTCCGTTGTAGCCACACTGGCTCCTGAGCAATGTCCTTGTCTCTGTGTCTCTTCCAGGAACGAAGATCTGATTAGCAAGTGTGGAGACGATGCCCGTATCTACATCATGTTCCAGTATCATCTCATCATCCTTGTGCTTATCCTCTGCATCCCCTCCTTGGGCATCATTTTGCCCATCAACTACACTGGAAATGTTCTGGGTAGGCAGAGCTCAGCAGGTCCCGGGCCCGGCCCACTAGACCTAAGAGGCAGCCCGGTAGGCAGGACAGAGCTTGGGTGTTGAGCGTCTAGGAATCTAAATTTTAATTGCACTTCTCAAAATTAGTTATGTGACCTTAGGCAACCCACGCTTCAGTTCTCTCACATGGAAACCGGAGATGATACCTCTTTTGGTATAAATTTGGCCCAGGGCCTGGCACACAGAAGGCAGATAGTAGTAATTCAGTCTAAAACTGAATGTTTATTTATGACCCCACACTGCATCTGTCCAGATGTTCCTGGAGGCCTTGTTATGACATGTGACCCACTACAAAGATCTCTGGACCTGATCTCTCTCTGTACCCACTCTGATGGACACAGCACGCAGAATTTCTCATAGGGATTCTATCCACACTCCTTATAACAGGGTAAATTTTCACACAATAATGTGGTGAGGGCTCGGGCTTCAAAGACAGAAAAATCATGGTTCCCCAACTTTTACCCACATCTGCTTCCCAGAAAATTATTTCATCTTATACAGTGTCCTCAGGCCTCAGTTTCCTCAACTGTCATAGGGATAGAGAGACAATGCGTGTCAAGTGGTTGGCACAGTGCCTGATAGTGGGCACTTTGAATAACAGCCAGCAAACATAGAGCTGTATGAGGCCCATACAACTAGGTGGTACAGGATAGCACCTTAAGTGCCCAGGTGGCAGCCAGGTGCACGCTGATTGCTCAAGTTTCCACCTATTTCTCCTTGGCCAGTGGTAGACCTCAGTTACTTCAAGGTAGCACCCATTTCTCATGCTACCAAATACCACCACCAGAGTAAATAACTACTGAGCCCTGCCTTCCCAGATTCTCATCGTAAGAGCTAGTATGTTGGCAATGATAGTATGATAGTACGGAAATGATAGTATGATTTCATAAAACTTGGAGATGTCTAAACCAGCACACTGATACACTCAGCCAGAAGGATTTACTCTGTTTGAATGAGGCAGCAATGCATTTTCAGAAGTTCTGGGTTTTGTGATTGCTGCCAGCGGTAACAGTGTTGCTAATTTCATCATTCCGCTCATGGTGGGGCTGCCGGGTCCCTCCCACAAGCGTTCACCGGTGTCTACCCTGAGTCAGTCACGCTCTGGGGTTGCCGCACCAATGCTCGGTCTTGCTTCACAGCCGAGGAGCCCCAGTCAGCAGTCCCAGGGAGGAGAGGAGGCCTCTGATGGGGCTGTTTGGAAGCTGGGGACAAGCTCTGGGGACCTAGAAGGAAGACCAGGACGTAGACAAGCATCTCTAGACCCCGGGCATTCGCTCAGGAACCCTGAAGTCTGGCACCCAGCCAGTCAAGGTGCCAGGCTTGAGGTCAGCAACTTTCTTCTCTTTCAGACTGGAATAGTCACTTTGGTCGGACCACTATTGTCAATGTCTCCACAGAGTAGGTACCTGATCCTCTTACCTCCCATTCTACTGGCTTGGGGGCTGGGTGTTAGCGTGGAGAGATGGTCCAATGTGTGGGTCCGAAGCATGAGCCCCACTCTGCTGATAGGAAAGGCCTGGTTTCCTGGGGAGCCCAGGTTCCAGGTGGGATGCCGGAAGTTGCGTCCTCTTGGTAAGGAAGTATTCTTGGTGTCTCAGTGTCCCCACCTCTGTAATGGGTGGAACTACCTAAACCGGTCACTCCTGAAGATTTGCAAAGATGGTCCTATTTGCTTAGTATGTCCAGCTCCCAACAGGATTACTGCAGTAAGCAGAGGTTTAAGGTATTGCTTCCCTGCCCACAAAATAGTTCAGGTCAACCCTCATATAACCCAGTGAAGCTCAGACCTGACTCCCACAGCAGCGAGACAGAGGAACCACAGGAGCTGGGTTCATGCCCCGGCTTTGCCATTAGCCGGCCCTGGGTCTGGGGCAGTGCACCCTCCCGCTGTGAGCTTCATCCCTAGTCCATGGCGGGGGGAAGAGCTGTTGGACATGACCTCTAAGCCCCCTCCAGCCCTCATGGTCCGGGAACCTGTGGATTTTAACATCAGCCAACCCAGTTGGTGACCAGATCAATCTGTACTGAGCCAGATGTGGCCCTGCCGGTCCAGGCTGAGACATCAGTCCCCCCCAGGTCTCATGGCCAGGCTTGGCCGACTTCCTGACAGAGCTGAAGCACTACTTCCGGTACCTGAAGCAGGTGTGAGTGGGGTTTGCACACTCCTGCCCCACCTCCCTTTGCCCCACCCCTGGTCCCCTGCCCCCGCACCCCTGCAAACTCCATCAAATTCCAAATCCATCAAAGTCCAAACTCAGCAGAATGGTTGGGCACCCTCTCGCCTCCACCTTCAACCAACTCTTTCCCGGGTACTGGCAACACCAGAGCAGAGCTTACCAGCCTCTCCCAGGCCAGCCACTGTTGTAAGTGTGGCACCTACAACTTCCCAACTAGAAGTGAATTTTAATAGGGCAGCAAAGAGCCTTCAGCGTTTGTAAATCCAGACTGGCAGAGAGCTGGAATGTCCCTTAGGGACCGTGTCACCTTGCCCCCTCCGAGAACACTGAGGAGAGAAACATGTAACTAGATGGGGGAGGTTAGGTGAAATGCCAGCGTGGGGACAGTGGTGAGGAGATATTCTGAAGCAAGGCAGCCTTTCTCTCCTCCAACTGCACCACATAAGGCGGGCCCTATTTCCGAGCAGTCCTCCTGGCTGGATGCCTGGGGACAGCATCACGTGAGCACAGAGCCCAAGGGCCAGCCCTCTTCCTACCCCAGGGAGGCGGGCCGAATCTGCAGGCCTGCATGTGACCCCGGAGTCCCTTACCACAGAGGCCGGGTGGCCCCTCCTGCTGTCCTCACGGTCGGCGGGGGCGGCCTGAGCCACAGCCGCCGGCAGCACGACACGGCGTGAAGAGTGTAAGTGCTTCTGCAGCTCCGGGCTCACCTCCCGGCACTGCCACAGCTAGGAGTGACCTCGAGCGGTCACTCTAGCCCTTGTTTCCCTACGGGTAAAATGAAGACATTCACAGTACCACCTTCACGAGGTGCAAGAGTCTAGGGAGAAAATGTCCACAAAGCATCTAGTCCCACCCTGGGCCTGACGTATGGTAAACACTCAATGAACGTGAGCCTCTATTAGTTGGAGTGGACGTCCCCTTCTCCATTCCCTTCCGAGGTGCCTGAGTGTCTGGAGGCACCAGAGGGTGGCGCTGGGGAGACCATGTGGGGTGGAAGCGGGGGTCTCACGCCTCCTGTGTCTTGTTCTTGGCAGGAGTAAGTTCCTGTGGCTGCACAGCTTCTTCGCTTTCTTATACTTTGTCACCAACTTCCTCTTCATGACTCATCACTGTTTAGGGTTTGTGCCCAAGAAGAGCTACAAGGTGAGTAAGTGAAAAGAGCTACCAGAACAACACCCTCTCGGCTAGAGGCTCTCCCCAGCTGGACACCATCCCACTCCCATACTTCAGAGGCATCCCAGCTTGGTGTGTTCTGCACACCTGGGGGGGGGGCAGTCTCACCTGAGTAGGGCAAGCCTCCTCCACTTATCCCTGGGTATCGTCACCTGGCACATCTGTCTGGGCTGTTAAACCACTAATACACTTCCAAACCAATTGGTAAATAGCTGCTCCCAGGTGCCTCCTCCCCCTGCACCCCTGCTGCCCTGGACCCTCTCCAAGGACCCCTGGACCTCCCCACCATCAGAAAACTAAAGGCTTAACTAAGCCCTGAACCTGCGAGGGGCCTCCGTCTTCAGCGGCCAGGGCCCCCTGCTGACCCTCTGGGTGCCCAAGCTCCTTGCTTCCACCATCTCCCTGAGGTCAGAGACCCCATGTCCTGCCCCAGTGTTGTCCCCACTGTCTTGGTTTGTGTGTCCCCCATCCTACCTCCCAAGCAGACCCTGAGATAGGGATTTGAGTAGCGTTCACTTATTTGGGAGGTGATTCCAGGAAGGACCACTAGGTGGGTAGGGTCTTCTGCGGTGGAAGGTGGCAGGTAAAAACGAGATCAGCTCCTTCAAGCTGTCCATCCTAAAGGACGGATTCACTTTACCCCACCCCAGAATGCAAACGCACATACCCCTGAAAGGTAATCCCGAATGTTTCAGCCTGAGGCTTGGGCACCCCTGACCAGTCTGGACTCGGCCGCTTCAGCTTTCCTTCTTGCCGCCAGAAGCTTCTGCCCAGACTCCCCTCTCTTGCAGCACAGTTTACCAGACTGTCACCTTGAGGCGATGGCTCAGGAAGACATTTCCCACTCACAGAATAAAATGTGGACTTTGAGGGGCTTCCACATTCCCTCCCCAGAGTCTAGCTCGCCTCCTAACTCCCCTGCGCAGTCTGATGAGAGGGACGACCCAGCGAGGTGGGACGTCACTTGGCGCGGCGGAGGTGCGGGGAGACTGTAAATCAACAAGAGAGTATGAGCAGCCCTTGCAGGGCGTGGGCTCTGGTCCTTCCCCAGGCCCTGCTGCAGCCTCTGGCTCTTCCGCCCTCCATCACAGCCGTCTATGGCAAGGGGTCCACGGGGGGCACAGAGATGTACAGAGGTGTAGCTTCCCTGGCTGCAGCTTCCCACGGCCTGCTGACCCCAGGGACACAGGCTGGGGAAGCTGACACCTGGCTTACCCAGCAAGGAGGCGGCCTGATGTGAGTAGAAAACCTACTCCAGGTGGTTCTGGGCCACCTGAAGACCCAGACTCCAGGAGTCCTGTGTGAGCACAGGCTTCTTTCTCCATTGACCTTCCCCACCTAGGTCACAAGGACACTAATGATCACCTATGTCCCCACGGACATCCAAGACCCAGAGATCATCATTAAGCATTTTCAGTAAGTGGGTTGGGTGGGCTGAGGCGTGGATTGCATCCTCCTGGTAACCCTGCCTGGGTCCTCATGTGGGTGGTGACGCACAGGATGGTGGAGTGGGGCTGTGGCTCACCCTAGATTCAGCTCAGGATCAACCTTGCAGAATGGGGGAGGCCCTGGTTGGGGCCAGAGCAGGGTTTCTGAAGTCAGGGAATTTCTGCTTGGCATGGGTGTGATGGGGGATGCCTTACCCTTGTACCTCCAACTGTGGAGCCCAGGGAGCTGCCAGACGGCAGTTATCTAGAGCGGGTCATCTTGAGGCAACTTTTGTGACCCGAGTTCCTAGCCACAGGAGCCAGTTATCTCTCCATGAGCAGCAATTTCCAGCTCTGCTCCCTGGCCCTGTTCTGTGTCACCTGGGGAAGATGTGGCAACTGTCAGATGAACAGGGATCAACCCTGACATCCAGCCTTAGGAGCAAGGGGTGGATTCTACCATCCAAGCACCAGGAACCATGGGTATAGCTGAGCCCCCTAGCCCTGTAGGCTGTAGCTCTGGGTAGGGGGTGGGGGGTGGGGAAGGGGGAGGTCCCCAGCCCTACGGAATGGCTCAACCTCCATGTTTGTGGCTTCAGTGAGGCCTATCCAGGGTGCGTAGTGACCAGAGTCCACTTCTGCTACGACGTCAGGACCCTGATTGACTTGGACGATCAGAGGTGAGGCTGTAGCGGGACCTGTCTGAATCTGGGGTGGGGAGAGAAGGAGAGGTTGTGGCTCTGCTGGCACCCTGACCACAAGATCCTTCTCCCGTTGCCCATTGGCTGACAGGCGCCATGCAATGCGGGGCCGGCTCTATTATACGGCCAAGGCCAAGAAGAAGGGGAAGGTGATGATCAAGGTCCATCCCTGCTCCCGGCTGTGCTTCTGCAAGTGCTGGGTTTGCTTTAAAGAGGTAACTGGCAAGGGCATCGGGGGACACAGCGGAGGGGCTAGGGCACCGGGTCTCCAGGCTTTGTCCAGGGCTCTGGGCAGCGCCCCTTGCCCGCACCCTGGGGCCACAGGCCTCATTCGGGTCTGCTCTGTGCTGCGGCACCTGGCTCCCGCTTTCCTTTCCACCCGTCCTATCTCGCTGTTGAGAGGAGTCTTCCTTGGGGCCCCCTCCGGAGCGATCCAGGGACGCTTGTTCTTGGCCCCTCCTGGGCTTGGATGGGAGGACCAGTGAGGACACAGCAGGCTGCTATAGGCTCCCAGGCCTCAGGCTTTCAGAGAGCGAGGACAGGAATATTTGAAAGCAGTGGATTCAGTCTTATCGCCCAACCACCGTGGCTAGAAGGAGGTCTTGGCAGGACTGAACTCCAGCGAGTCCAGAAAAAGAATCATCCCCTTTCCTGAAAATGCTACAGACACATTCTGTCACTCCTCTGGAGGCTACTCGGAGTCCAAAGGCACCCCCTTACCCCCAGCGATGCCTCGCTTTCGCTAGATCTAAGAGCAGGGAGCTAATCTCAGAGTCATAGCCTCTTCCTCTTCTAGAGCTGGGATCTTGGAGCCCACCTGGGGTCTTGAGCTTTTTGCCGGGCTTCCAAGGGAGCCGGGGATGGAACCAAGCCCTCGGGCCTGCCGCCTGAGTGGAGAGAGGCCTCCCATCCAGGCGTGAGGCCTGGAGCTCTGGCTGCTCCAGCTCTGAGGGCCACATCTCACCCCAGGTAGACGCAGAGCAGTATTATAGTGAGCTGGAGGAGCAGCTGACTGATGAGTTCAACGCTGAGCTCAACCGCGTGCGGCTGAAGCGTCTGGACCTGATCTTTGTCACCTTCCAGGACTCCAGGATGACAAAGCAGTGAGTGCCAGGGCCAGCTGCTTGCTGTGCCCAGCCCAGCCCTGACAGTGGGCCTCTGCTTCTCTGAAACCATCCTCTTTCACCCCCATTCCAGCCAAGGGGAGGAGGAGAGAGAGCCTCCCTCCGGTTTGCCATATTCTGCCCTCCCCTTGACCCCTCCATGCTCCTCATGGGCATGGAGCCGCCATCTTGCTTTCTAGAGCATGGCCACATCCGTCTTCCCCCAGCTGCCAGGCTCAGCTTGTCTCCAGAGATGCCCAGGCCCTGGGCTCTTCACTCCCATATGTTCTTGCTTCAGCACAGAAGTGGTCAGAGTAGCCGTTGACCTCTTGGTTCCTCTTCCAGGCCTTGACAAGAATGGCACCCAGTTCTCCCTCATTGCACATCACCCCTCCCCTCACCACGAGTGACAGAGTCAGGGTAGAGAAGCCCTGCTTGCCAGTTCTCCTCTCCTGCTGCAAGCCTCCCCTGATTCATAGCCCTACTGCCTCCTCTCTCCTCCACGCCAGCCTCTGGCAGCCCCACCTTGATAGGGAGTGGATGAGGGCCACTCTGGAATGTTCTGGAAGGAATCTTAGGACTGGGTCAAATAGATGGGAGCCTCAGAATCAGTCTTTTGAGGATTATGGGGCCCTCCTCTCCCCGAGGGAGCCTGATCACTCACAACATTTGTCCTCACCCACCCCAACCCTACCAAGGAACAGTGGCAGAGGCTAGAGTTTAGTCGCAAAAAATTGTGTACAATTTTGCAAGTCACTTACACCCTCTAATTTCTTACCTATCAAATTTGATTACTTATATCTTCCCTGTCCTCCTCCCAGAGGGTTAAGAAGGGACATGTGTTCTAGTTAGTGTATGTGTTATAGAAAACAAGACATCTACATAAGACAATAACTTGCTGAGAACACTCTCTGTAGAGAGGATCTAAGGTTTAATTACAGCAGATGTGTGAATTAGAAAACCAAAGATGAGGCTCCGGTGCCAGCACCCGCCCCTCTTTGGTTGTGTCTTCAGTAATCTGTGCAATTAAGACGATGTTAATCACCAATTAGCACAGCGTCATGCACTGTGTAGAACTCAATAGTCGGTAGCTATGGATACTAAGATGGGGCTGAAATGAATACCTCTCCTGTCAACCTCACAGAAAGAGCGCGTCTTTGTGCTGTCACTACTGTTAAGGGGAAAAGACGGGAACTGAGAACTGTGTGGCCCCCTTTTTTCCTGGACAGTCCCTCCCTCTAACGCCCCTTTCGTTCAGTGACTAGGCCTTGGGGACTGCCCACTTACAAGGTCGAGGGAGACATATCCAAGTCTCCAAGGCTTCCCAGGAAGTGGATGAGTCTCTACCTGTGGGATGACCACAGCGGCCCCGGGCCCCTCGCATGAGCCCTCCCCCGCCGCGGGCCATCGTCCTCACCCCCGGACCTCTGTCTGCTCCCGCATCTCCGCAGCATCCTGGAGGATTACAAGTTCATCCAGTGCGGTGTGTCGGTCCAACAGTCCTCGGTGACCACCGTCGTCAAATCCGACCGCTGGAGGGTTGTCCTTGCCCCACACCCCAAAGACATTATTTGGTAAGCCCTCTCTGTCCCTCCCCTCTCCTTTGAGCTCCTCTGGGACTGAAGAAGGCCGTAGGATGGGGAAGGGAGTCAGGGCCTGTCCTCCTGCTTCACTGCCCACACACGGCCCCCGCTGGGCTGTTCCTCTCGTGGGCATCACAGCCTCCTCCCACGCCCAAGCCCACCCCACCACAAGCATGGAAGGCACCCAGCCTTTGGGGAAAGAGTTTTTTCCTGCAGAAAGAATTCGGATCGTTTTTTTGACTCGCTTTATAAGTGGTGTGACTGAGGCGAAGGCCCAGGGCTGTCTCATGCAGGTGTGGGTGGGCCCACGGGCTTGAATTAGACCAGGGCAGCCTGGTCCACAACTGGCACGCAGGAAGCAGCACGGGCTGTGTCTGAGGGCTGAGACCCGGGGTCCTAAGTGCGTCTCCCTCCTCCGTCCTGCCCAGGAAACACCTGTCTGTCCGCCGCTTCCATTGGTGGGCCCGCTTCATCGCAATCAACACCTTCCTCTTCCTCCTCTTCTTCTTCCTCACCACGCCTGCCATCATCATCAACACCATCGACATGTACAACGTCACCCGCCCCATCGAGAAGCTGAAGGTGCCTCCTCTGCCCAGGCCAGGCGCGGGGGCCCCAGGGAGATGAAGGAAGAACTCAGGCGAGGAGGGGGTGGGAGGCCCACTGGGACGTGACTCCGATGCCCGCACGCTTGTGGCCGTGGCAGCAGTGTAAATGGTGGCACAGCGCTTCCTGTGCTCTAAAGGGCATGAATGTGGGTCGTTGCCCATCTTAGGGACCGGGGCTGAAGAGTGGGGGAGCCCCAGGCAAGTTCTGGGATGAGTTTGGGGGGTGGGCTTGGAGGGCTGCTTTACATTGGGCCAAGCTAGAGGTACAAAAGGGGCAGCAGCAGGTGTGGCGAGCGTGACAGCTCCGTTCTCCCCACGTTCTCTAGAGCTGGGCTCCCTGCTCTGAAGACAGGGTTGAGAGCGGGGCAGGCAGAGGTTAGTTCCAAGGCAGCCCTTCTAGAGGAGAAGGCCCTCCAGCTCTGTCTCCACTTCCCGCACTTCTAGAGGAGAAGGCCCTCCAGCTCTGTCTCCACTTCCCGCACTTCCAGACACACCCACACCTGGCTGGGCGTGTGCACGGCTCACAGGAGTCATCCCTGGAGGGAAGGGCTGCTTCATATGGACAGAGGTGTTCCGAGGAGCTGGACTGGCTCGTTTCCAAGTTCTATAGCCTCAAGGCTGTTGTAGTGATCCCAGAAGGCCCCTCCTTTCCTGTTATCCCTGTGCCTGTTCCAGCAAAACACACGCACCCATGCGTGCGCAGAGCCAAGCCAGGCACTTCTGCTGCTGCTGCCTACCTTTGCCTCCTTGGTCAGCTTCTCAATAGGCCCCAGGCAAGGGCACCACAGCTCTCCCTGGGAAGTCTTGCTCCATACCCTCCCCCTCTTCGCCACTTCTCACACAACATCACAACAAAAGCAGCGTCTCCGGGGGCTTCCCTGGTGGCGCAGTGGTTGAGAGTCCGCCTGCCGATGCAGGGGACATGGGTTCGTGCCCCGGTCCGGGAAGATCCCACATGCCGCGGAGCGGCTGGGCCCGTGAGCCATGGCCGCTGAGCCTGCGCGTCCGGAGCCTGTGCTCCGCAACAGGAGAGGCCACAGCAGTGAGAGGCTCGCATACCGCCAAAAAAAAAAAGCAGTGTCTCCTCCCTGAGGTCTGAGACATGAGTGACAGCAGCTGGCTGTGGCCTTAGGGCCAAGTCACTAGGGGCAGCCTAGGGCACCCCTCCCGTGACCTCGGCGTCGAAGGCCTGCACTCCTTGGGGATGTCACTTGATCTTGGGGTGTCAGCCTCCGGCCGCCCCAGCCGGGCAGACCCCTGACCAGGAAGGCGGGTCAGAAGGGCCAGGCGCACTGTGCAGCCTCGGGGACACCAGGCCTGCTCTGGGGCTGAGCTGGAGAAGAGGCCAGGGACGTGGGCGAAGGCGAGGGAAGCCTGCAAGGAGAATGGAGCTTCTTGCACTGACGTCTCTCTGCCCTCCTCCGCTCCACCCCTACAGAGCCCCATCGTGACCCAGTTCTTCCCCTCCCTGTTGCTCTGGGCCTTTACGGTGATATTGCCTCTGATCGTCTACCTGTCCGCCTTCCTTGAAGCCCACTGGACCAGGTGAGCTGGGGGCCCCCTCCTAGCCCTGATCTCGGCACCTGCTCCTTCCTCTGCCCCCCCAAACCCCACCAGCTTTGTACTCTGGCTTCCTGTCTGGCCTCAGGAATGGAATAGATACGGGGTGGCTTTGATGCCTGAAACCATCCCAAAACACTAACGATATTATTTTCTTTGGAAAGAGGGGACGGGTTTGCCTCTGGGCCTCTGGGCTCAGGGATGCTGAGATAGGGCCACCATACCGGGCATGTGGGGTCAAAACCCAGCCCTCCTCGGGCTGCTCCCTCAGCCTCCAGCCACGCGCTGAGGGTCTGGAGCTGCAGGCAGAGATAGGCAGTGCCAGGAATTCCAGGCAGAGGGCAGAGGATGAGAGTGAGAGAGCAGGACTTGTTTGGAAAATGTCAGAAGAGCTGCTATGGCCATAGCAGAGGAGCCCCTGCACTCAATCTGACTGCAGACCCACGTAGCCTACACAGTGCCCACATCCTAAACAATTAAGAGCTATTTCCTATTTATTAGCACTAATAGTTCTATGGTAGGAGCTAATTAGTTAGAAAGGATTTACCGTATGCTGGGGCAGGTGGACCTGCTTTGGCCTGAAGGCTGCGTGGGTCTCAAAAGTTATTTCCTGCACCAAAAGTTTCTATCATCCTATCAGGCAGTAAGCCAGGAGGTTTATCTTAACAGAAATCCTTACTGGTCTTTCCTCTGGCCAAGAACAGGGCTCATGTTGCTTATTGAAACTCTGCAAGAATTCTGAGTATCATTAGTAATGTCCCTTGAACAGAGATATCAAGTATATGGTATGTGTGTGCCTTCCCTTCCTTTTCTTGTGCCCAAGGCAGACATCACTAGTGATCATGCTATTCTTTCCTGCTGCTCCCAGCCACAGCACAGCTCACAGTGCTCCGTGGAGATGGCACTGGTATGCACTGTGAAACCATTTTCTAGGCCAGGTAGCCGTCTCTCTCTCTCTTCATTCTGTAGTAAGGCGTTTGGTTCTTACCATGTCTCTCTTTGTTTCCTTCTAGATCAGCTCAGAATCTGATCATAGTGCACAAGTGCTACATCTTTCTGGTGTTTATGGTGGTCATTCTGCCCTCCATGGGACTGACCAGGTACCTCACCTCCAATTCTCTCTCCTCTGTCAGCCAGGCTCACCCTAGAGTTGGAACCTCCTGTTTCAGACACTGTAGGCCCACCTCTGGTTGCTGCAAATCCATTCCTCAAATGACAGTCCAGTGCCTGTCCTGAGCTTAGCATGAGTCAGGTATCATGTGAACTCTAGGCTGTCAGCCATGAACTCTGACCTCAAAGAGCTTATCCTCCAGCTGGGGAAACAAGCTGTACCTATCAGCTAACTGACAGCCCAAGGTGGGAAGAATGTGCAGTAGAAATTCAGAAGAGGGAGAGAACACTGTGGGAGCAATGGCTGGTGAAGGTTTGCTAGAGGGGAGGCCTTGAGCTGAAAGGCCAAAGGGTTAGCGCCCAGCATTAAGAAGAGAGGCCGTGTGGATTGGCCAGCTAGAATATTAAGATGCAAGAGTCTTTGGGGATTGGGCAAGGGAGGTTGAAAGGAAGGAGGCCAGCCCAAGAGGAACTGAACCCCAGGCCTTAGGTCATAGATTCATTAACTGAAGGGTCTGCTTTATTCTTGTTCTTTTTCTTGTGCTTGATTCTTTATTCTAGTTTGGATGTCTTTTTCCGCTGGCTCTTTGACATCTACTATCTGGAACAGGCATCCATCAGGTTCCAGTGAGTACTAGAGTGCATGTTTCAGGTGTACTCCCAATGTGCACTGGGGCTTCACACCAGGTGGATATGTGTATCCTTTATTTGCTCATACAGGTAGAGATGAATGCGTGTTAACACTCTCATTAGGCAGCCTCTTAACATTTCCTGTGCCATGGACCCCTTTGGGGGTAAAGCCCAGGGACTCCTTCTCTGAATGAAGTTTTTGAACTAATTATAGATTCGAGGGAAATTGCCCCCAAAAATGTCCTATGTACCTTTTTTTTTTTTTTTTTTTTGCGGTACGCGGGCCTCTCACTGCCGCGGCCTCTCCCATTGTGGAGCACAGGCTCCGGACGCGCAGGCTCAGCGGCCATGGCTCACGGGCCCAGCCGCTCCGTGGCACGTGGGATCTTCCTGGACCGGGGCACGAACCCGTGTCCCCTGCATCGGCAGGCGGACTCTCAACCACTGCGCCACCAGGGAAGCCCCCTATGTACCCTTTATCCAGTTTCCCCCAATGGTAACATCTTGCATAACTATAGTACAATATCACAACCAGGAAATTGATGTTGAAAGAATCCACAGAGCTTGTTCAGATTTTGCCAGTTTTACTTGTACTCTGAGTAGATTTCTTTAAACGTACAAAATACCTGGGTTATAACAAAAACCAATTATGCTGAAACATAGTTATCAAAATATTTTAAAATTCAAATTTGTAATGCAATCTCTATTAACACGTTTAATAATAGGCTGATGCATTCTAAAGGTAGGCAAGCAAAAGTTACATTTTATTGTTTTAAAGGCATCGGTGTGAAAGGTGCTGTTACTTACCTAGAAGAAGAATATTAAATTGGGCAGGGGAGTGGTTTTTTGACAAGGCAACATGCATGTCGTGTTAGATATCCAGCCACTTTCTTTTTTGTTTTGTTTTGGTTTTAGGGTTCCAAATGTTGAAAGTCCCAATTTTCAAAGGTATATTATTGCAAATGACATGCAAGCTTTCATAGCTTGCTTTATAGGGCAAGGACCAGAATTCTCCAAGCTTTCTACAATTAAACTATGACTGTAATAAGTTGATTTTTTTCCAAGATGAGTGAGTTCATCTTTGGCTAGGTCATTATCTTCAATACAGTTTGTATATGAGAAAGAAAAGAATTGTGAGTTCATGACTCAACTCTGATGCCCTCAAGAAAGAATAGTGTTTGAAGGAGTTATGACATATGTCCAGGGGCTTACAGATTTCTCTTTTCAAGGAAGGTGACAGAATTGTGTAGATGGAGACACTGGAAAGCAACAGAGATGCCTGGGTCACCAACGTGAGAACAGGCAGTGTGACCACCCATTCAGGTGGCTGCATGACTACTAGTTGAAGTCAGCCAGCTAGCTATGTGAAACACGCATGTGCAGACAGAAGAATCTCAATCATGTGAATTTAGCATGTCTAATTTAGTGGCCTGACTAATAACTAGCATCATTTTGAAATGATGATGAGCACAAATGGTATCGTAAGAGCTCAGCAATAAGTACAACACGATATGAAAATACCTCATTTCAACTGGTGACAGACTCATGGCTATGGCTGACATCGCTGTGATTTGTTGCCCATGCTCTTAATGGAAGGAGGTGCTAAATCGGAGAAAGTAAAGACGTAATCTTTTCCCTATTCAAGGTCACAGACCCGCAAAATTCTACTTATGGACCCTCCAGGGTCTGTGGATCCGTCAAGTAGTCCTTCTTTATTATTTATTTTGAATTTTATTTTAATTTATTTTTTATACAGCAGGTTCTATTAGTTATCTATTTTATACATATTAGTGTATATATGTCAATCCCAATCTCCCAATTCATCCCACCACCACCACCCGCCCCCCGCTTCCCCCCCTTGGTGTCTATACGTTTGTTCTCTATATCTGTGTCTCTATTTCTGCCTTGCAAACCGGTTCACCTGTACCATTTTTCTAGATTCCACATATATGTGTTAATATACGATTTTTTTTCTCTCTCTGACTTACTTCACTCTGTATGACAGTCTCTAGGTCCATCCACGTCACTACAAATGACCCAATTGCGTTCCTTTTCATGGCTGAGTAATGTTCCTTTGTATACATGTACCAGATCTGCTTTATCCATTCGTCAAACAGCCCTTCTTTAGAGCAAGCCAGTGCATGTATCTCCTAACCCATCCACAAATGCCATAGAACACCCCCAGCCCTGCTCAGAAGGGCCCTTGTTAACTTAAACTGGTCTGAGAACACATGTATACGGTCAGCCCTCCATATCCACATCTTCGGATTTGACCTACTGCAGATCAAAAATATTCAGGAAAAGAATTCCAGAAAGTTCCCAAAAGCAAAACTTGAATTTGCTGTATGCAGGCAGCTACTTGCACAGCATGTACGTTGTATCTACAGCTATTTACATTGTGTTAGGCATTATAGACGATCTAGAGATGATTTAGAGTATACAGGAGGATGTGCCTATGCAAATATTATGCCAGTTCATGTAAGGGACTTGAGCATCCCCGGATTTGGTATCCACAGGGGCTCCTAGAACCAATCCCTCACAGATACCGAGGGATGACTGTGTTTGAAAGCTATTCTCCCCATCTCTACCTCCACCCCATCCCCACTTCCTCAATTCGTTTCCTCTCTCTCCTCCTTCCTCCCAATACCTCTGCCCTTTCCCTCTTCCCCGGCTTCTGTGGCTGTCTTCCACCCAGGTGTGTGTTCCTGCCAGACAATGGCGCCTTCTTTGTCAACTACGTGATCACGTCAGCTTTGATTGGCACAGGCATGGAGCTGTTGCGCCTGGGGTCCCTCTTTCTGTACACCACCCGCCTCTTCTTCTCCAGGTCGGAGCCGGAGAGAGTCCACATCAGAATGGTGAGGGCCAGGCCCTTCCCTGAGCACAGCCCTCAGAGTTTCCTTTGGGCGGGTGTCAGGAAGGGGGCCTGTTAGAAGCACGGAGGGACCGGAGGTGGGAGGCATGGTGAGGTGGGGCGAGGTGCTTCTCGGACACCAGGGTTGGAAGGGAGGTTGCCATCCCAGACAAGGAGCACAGAAGCAGTGAAGCCAAGTGGACCAGGCCACCTGAGGAGGACCCCTGCCTTCTGCCCCAGAACCAGGCCATGGACTTCCAGTATGGGCGCGAGTACGCGTGGACATTGAACGTCTTCAGCGTGGTGATGGCGTACAGCATCACCTGCCCCATCATTGTTCCTTTCGGTGAGTCATCCCTGAAGCTCCCTGGGGACTGCACGCCCTCAGACTGGGAGCCCCACAGCATCCAGCTCCCTCCTAGATCAGGAGGGACAGCCTGTCGGAAGGGTGGGAGGGGCCAGGTCAGAGCCAAGCCAGTCAGGGGTTGGGTGGCTGTTTACATAGGATGTTTGTTGACAGAATAGGTTCTAGGGGCTCAAGGGAAGCTGCTGGTCCCAGAGGTCAGCACCATGGAGCTCCCACAGCCTGTTCTTGGCCCTTGCCACTCTGACAGACCTGAATCTAGCATCTCAGGCCTGGGTGGGGAGCCTTGGGACGGCCGCTGAGCGTGCGTCCATCTCCCGGCCCCCAGGGCTACTCTACCTGTGCATGAAGCATGTCACGGACCGCTATAACATGTACTACTCCTATGCACCCACCAAACTCAACGAGCAGATCCACATGGCTGCCGTCCACCAGGCCGTCTTCGCACCGCTCCTGGGTCTGCTCTGGATGCTCTTCTTCTCCGTCCTGCGGTTAGGTAGGTACCCAGCCCGCCCCAGCATCCCGCCTCTGCCTGTTCCCATGGCTCCGTCACCCCTCAGCAACTCTGGAGGAGCAGAAAAAGCCTGGGAAGAGCAAGGTGTTACTCGTGGAACAGGGCAAAGCCCAGTGCCTTCTCTAGGCCTTGAGGGCTCGTGTTAGAGTCCCGGCAGACCTTGGAAGCTAAGCGGAGGACCAGCATGGTCCAAATCATATACATTTTGGTTTACAACTTTCAGGGCAAAACCAAAGCAAAACAAACAAACAAAAAATTTAAAAAAAATCCTATTCCTTCATTCTAACTCAAGACTGGCAGGAAATAAAATATTAGCTAACAGGCTCCATCCACAAGACATTCCCTCTGGGATCCTAGAAGATGCCTGGCCTTATGTGTTGTCAAAAACCTAGAGGAGGATTCAGAGCCTGCCCCAGCAGCCAGCTTGGCTACACAAAGCTGCTGACCCCGCCCAGCTGAGCTCAGAGACACCCTCACAGAGAGAGGCCCCACAGGCCACCTACTGGAACCCCCCGGCTCTCTCCCCTCAGAGCCACCCATGCCCCAGGCAGCAGTCTCCGCCAGCCCCTTCCCAGTCTCAGAAAAGGCTCATGCTGACCTCCCCGTCCTCCTTCTTCCCCCCCACCCCCCACACTTGCCTTCCCTCAAGACACTTGACCTTAACCTTCTCAGTGGTGTGGAGAAGGGAAAGTCCATGTTTCTTCACTGCCTGTCACAGGGGTGTCAGGCAACGTTCAGCTCACAGTTATTTATATGCATTGTCCATTTGTTGTCGCCCCCGAAGCCTTTCCTGCCCCAGCAGACTTCATTTTTTTAATAATGCTTTTTTTCTAAGTATAAAGAACTGCATGTTTATTATCAAAAATAGAGAAAATTGAAAGATCAAAATTTGAATGACCTACCAGCTCCCCTACAGCCTCATGTCTATCGCTCCCACACCTCACTCTGTGCATACGTTTTGGGGGACAGGGCAAAGTGGAGGGAGTTTATTGGTTTACTCTTTACAAAATTGTGATATCCACTTTATACTATTCAGACTTGTATCCTGAGTTTCTTCACTGAACATTATGTTCTGAGCAATTTCTTGCATTATCAAAATACCGTTGAGTACACGCCTTTTAACGTCTGCGTGAAATTCTGTCACTTTTAGTCAGTTCTCCATGGTTGGGATATTGACGTTGTTTATCATTTTTTGCTTTTATAAAAACACAACAGTAAACATCATTATGCAATAACTTCTGACTGTAAAGACTGATTTTCAATATTCATGTAGTTAGAAAACTGCTACCATAAAAAAGTTACCAAACATCCCCAAACAAAAATTCTGAATTGCTTTTCCGTGCCATTAGCGCATGTAACCGAGCACACTCACTCCAAAAGGGCTTACAAGGGCCAGACAGAGAAAGACAAGTATCATATGATATCGCTTATATGTGGAATCTCAAAAAAAAAAATGATAACAAATGAACTTATCTACAAAACAGAAACAGACTCACAGACTTAGAGAATGCACTTACGGTTACCAGGGCAGTCGGGGAGGGATAGATTGGGAGCTTGGAATTGACATGTACACACTGCTATATTTAAAACAGATAACCAACAAGGACCTACTGTACAGCACAGGGAACTCTGCTCAATAGCCTGTGATAACCTAAATGGGAAAAGAACTTGAAACAAGGATAGATACGTGTATATGTATAACTGAGCCACTTTGCTGTACACCTGAAACTAACACAGCATTGTTAATCAACTATACTCCCGTATAAAATTTAAAAAAAATTTTTTTAAAAAGGGCTTACAAGAAAAGGTGTTGGTCTGAGACTGACTGTATTTTGGGGCAGTGGCATAAATGAGTGACTCAGAGATACTTCCCAGGGACCGTGAGGTGGAAGGTAACTGACATCAAGGAGGACGTTTAATGGGCACCTAAGTGGATATTTAAGTCAATTAATTTTTTTCATGGAATCCACTGGATGCCAAATCCTAAACTGGCCAAATAGCACAGAGGGTTGATGTCCCTGTGTCGGGGTCATTGATCAAGTTGTTAAGGGGAGAACTGGGCAGGGACATCTCTGCCCCAGGCTCCAAACTCCTACAGGGGTGCTGAGCTGGGCCCCAGGCATCTGTCAGCCCGGGCGGCATCTCAGCCGGCACCCCTGCCCACAGCTCTAGTCCTCAAGCACCACGCCATGCCTTTCCTTCTCCTTGCAGGGCCGCTACACGCCATCACCTTCTTTTCCCTCTCCACCCTTATCGTTTCCATGATACTGGCCTGCGTTGGCACTTTTCTGGGGAAGCTTCGGAAAGCGTCTGACTATGAGGTGAGTCGCCAGCCTGGCTTCCCTCCGCAGGTTCTCCCGGTCCCAGGGCACACAGCTCCTGGACACCCATCCGAAGCACCACGATGACGAGAGGCTCTTGCCTTCCTCTCTGATGACGGGATGTGCAGACTCAGTGCCGGGTGTACGTGCTGCATGTATCCTTGCGCTGGCCCCGGAATCACGTCTCCCGGGGCAGGGAAATCCAGAAGACAGCTGTCCTCTCCTCTTCTCCCCTCTTTCATCTCCTCCGAACCACAGGCTGCTAGCCCATCCCTCCTACGATATGAGCCTATTCAGCCACTGAGCCGCGAGGGCCATTCCAAGGCACGGAGGCTTGAGAGAGAGGATGGAGTGAAGGAGTAAAAGAGGGGGTGGTAAAGGAGGATAACCTGGGGAAAGGGGTCAGTCATCTCACTTTTAAGAATCTCAGGATATTGAACTTGTCTGGAAGGGAGGCCTGGCTCTCTGGGCCCCATGACTCTTTCGGCTCTTTGCCAGTGGGGCCGAGCCAATTATTAGAGAAGGGATCTAATCCATGCCAACAGGACTGTGTGCTCTAGATCAGCGCTTCCTAAAGTGGAGTGACCGTAGAGGTGTACGGGAATGATTTCCAGTGGACTAAAACATTTTATATTTTTCATGGTCACACATTTATTTTTCTACTTAACCTTGCTTACGGCAACTGACACAGGATTTCTGTTCATAAGAGTGAATTGTTTCCTTTTCAAATGAATTTAAATAAGAAAGAAAGTTGCGGGGCTTCCCTGGTGGCGCAGTGGTTGGGAGTCCGCCTGCCGATGCAGGGGACGGGGGTTCGTGCCCCGGTCCGGGAGGATCCCACGTGCCGCGGAGCGGCTGGGCCCGTGAGCCGTGGCCGCTGAGCCTGCGCGTCCGGAGCCTGTGCTCCACGGCGGGAGAGGCCACGACAGCGAGAGGCCCGCGTACCGCAAAAAAAAAAAAAAAAAAAAGAAAGAAAGTTGCTTTAAAGCACTAGCATCCTGCTGAGTCAGAGGAGGGAGCCTCTGAGAAGAGGATCTTCTTGCTTTCAGTGGTTCCTGTGGCCACTGTGGCACAGGTGCTTGTGGCCCTTTCTACCTGGACCCTCCTCCATCCCCTGGCCTGAGTCCACGCTAGTGAAGGACCAGAGCGAACGACGCCTCTGGCTCTGTCTTCCCAATACAACGGGATCTGGGATCTGGTTACTCAAGGGTCCATTCTAGAGACAGAAGGTGACGGGGGACCTAACCCCTCATTTCATTACAGAGATAGAGGGGAAATTCTGGCAGGAGATAAGGTATTATGGAAGTCAAGGCTTCTCCTAGAGTCAAAGCAGTCTCATCTTTGAACCGCAGCCTCCACTCTGCTTACTCTCTCCCACTGTGGTCCTTGTGAATGGAATATTTCAGAAGGGTCTCCCCAGCTTCCTAGTCTACTCTCTGTCCCCCTGGGCTTCAGCCCTGCCAGGTGGACTGCGGGTCTGGAAAAATAGAAGATGAGTTGAGTTTAAGGGGAGCAGCAGGCCTCTTAAGCCTGAGTTTAAGGTCCAGGCTTCTCTGGACGTGGGGAGGGCGGGGGCACCCCGTGACCCTCCTTGTCTCTTCCGCCGCTGCAGCCCGAGGAGGAGATGGAGACCGTGTTTGACCTGGAGCCCAGCAGCACCTCCTCCACGCCAACTTCCCTTGTGAGTCAGTGCCTTCGCCCTGGGACGTGTCAGGAGGCGGGTGCTTGCAGGGGTGGGCTACTCCAGCAGCATTGTGGGGATACCAGCAGTTAGTGGCCACCCTGGGTACTGGGGAGGAGCCGGGCGTCCCTGGACCCCCTCCTCTGATGCAGCAGCCCGTGGCCCTGGCTGAAGAGCCTTCGGAAAGATAGAAGATCCGGGATTTACTCCAGGACATTCTCTAGAAGGAGCTCAGACAGGACAAGAACAGTCAGGGCGAACCCAGCCACAGGGAGCTCAGTCGTGTAGACGCAGCGCCGTGCTGGGGCTCAGCCTCAGGACCGAAGGCTGCCTCCAAGGGCACAGGGGCCAGGCAGAGTGGCGCAGATAGAGCCGCAGCAAGCTATTGGAAGTCTGCACCGCATGGTAAGGCAGGGGCCGCGCCGGATGAGTGAGTCCGTCAGCTTGTGAAGAGACGAGGCCGGACTCGTCTGTGCAGGGGGTCCAGCAGGCTGGGCGTTGGCTCCCACACTGTGGCTCAGCCTGGAGGGGCGTGAGCGCTCGCCCGCAGCCCGGCCACAAGTGTGGCTGCAGGGCCACTGATGCATGCACTGAGCAGGGTGCCGGGTCAGCCCGTGCCCCGATGCCAGGGTGCCTTGGGGAGCACTGAAGAAGGGTACCAGCCAGCCTGGGCACTCAGGGAAGGCTTCCCGGAGGAGGGAACATCTAATCCGACCCCAGGAATGGGAGAGTAGGGGTTACCAGGTGGAAGAGTGTGTGGGGGAAGAGCATTCAAGGAAGAGGATCAGCCTGTGCAAAGACCCCGAAGAGAGAATCTGGAGCACTGGGGAACCTAAGACAGTTTGGGGCCTGGTGCAAATGCAGAGTGGGCGGCAGGGACCGGTGCGAGGGGAGGCCCTTTAGTCATGGCAGCGTTGGGTGAAAGCTCACAGACGCAACAGTGGGCGGATGTGCCCACGCCAGGTGCCTAGAACTACAGGTCTGCCTCACTCTGAAACGAACCCTACAGATAGGGCCCGATGAGCTCTGGGAGGTGGCAGGCAAGAAGGAGCTCCAGTACCAGAGAGACAACAAAGGTTTCGAAGCAGGAAAGTCTCTCTTCACATAGCATCTCCCCTGGGGCCCTTCCAAGATGACCCCTCTGGAATATTGTAAGCAATCGGTTATTGAAACCTTACAAACTAGACGCGTCACCATTCTCGCTCTTGATCTTTATGATAAACCTGCACAGTAGGGGGGTTTTATCCTCATTTTACAGATGGGGAAACTGAGACTCACAAAGGTGAATTAATTTAGACCCTAGAGTACTACTATGCAAGGAAGTGGCAGAACAAGGTTTGAACCAGGTCTGCCAGACTCTAGACTTTGAGCTTTAAAAAAAAAAAATTACTGGAATTGATTTTTTTAAATCTTTCATTATTATAACAGAGGGGTCTGAGCGTTGTAGATAATTATGGGGAAAAAAGAGAGAAGCAAAAATAAGAAAATTAAAAGTCCATGTTTCTACCACCTAGAGATGACCACTGATACCTTAATGTATATTTTTTCAGATATATAGATATTTTTTAATGACATAATACTGTACACTATTTTATAACCTGCATTTTAAGTTAACAATCTCTGTCTTTCTACATATATGCATTTTTACCTCTTCAAATACCCAGTCCATATTCAACTTGCCCTACATGTTCCAGAAATATCTTTTACAGCTTGTCCAGACCAAGATCCAATCCAGTCTCTGTGCGAGATTAACCTGGCACCTGTGCATGTCCCTTTTATTTTAGCACCGTCTCTGTTTTATGACTTGTTGGAGAGACCAAGCCAGGAGTCCTGCAGAATGTCCCAACTTCTGGCTTTTTCTGGCTGTTTCTTCATGGTATCTTACAGGAGGTTACACTATCTCCTGTATTTCCTGAAAACTAGAAGTTAGATCCACAGGCTTGATAGATTCAAGTTCGACACTAGGGGCTAGATGGAACACATTACAGGCAGTGCTGTGAGTCACACCAGGCAATATATAATATCCCATTTATTGCCATTAATGATGCTGAAGTGACTCCCTGATTCAGGGGTGACTGCTGGCTTCTTCCATTGTTCAGTTACCAATTTTCCCCCAGGACCCAAAAGTCATCTATGGGGTTTATTTTGGCCTTATGAAAATACCTCAGTTCTTCTGTAGAAAGAGTGTTCTCTCATCAACTGGGGCTGTTTAGTTTCACTGAAATAAATTCCCACAGGAAAGGTTTAATTCTACCCAATAATTACCTATTTTCAAAATAAGGAGTTGGTTTAAAAGTCCCTTCAAAGGGTGACAAACAGCTCTGACCCTAGTACTTCTTGTATTTTTCTAGTCTGCTGCCATCCCAGGCATTCCTGGGCCCATGCCTGGATTTCACAGGTCACATGACCAAGACCTCAGCTAGCAGCCTCAGTTTCAAATCCTGGCCAACCAATGACACAGCCCGAGGGAGCTGGCTGCACCTCGGAAGCTGTGTTAGAAAATGCGCTAGCTCAGGAATGGGGGGGTCCCTCCAGACCCCAGTGTAAGGGAGACTCATGTCATCACGCCCTGGGTTCAGCCTGACCTGGAACCAAGAATGAATGGCACGTGTGCTGAAGAGTAGCCTAGGAGACTCACACTAACCAGCCCAGGGAGCACACAGATGCTCGATAAACGATCGAGAGCAGCTGGGCAGGCGGGATGGCCAGGACTTGGGCTGCGGGGGAAGAAGGAAGGAGCCACGGCTTAGAGGGGTAGAGGCTCTGCGTGTAAAGCGTGAGGGGGAAGCGTGTGCCCAGGGCCTTGCCCCAGATGTGACCTCACCCCATCTCCCCTCTCTGTTCCGAGCAGCTGTATGTGGCCACCGTGCTGCAAGAGCCGGAGATGAACCTGACCCCAGCCTCCTCCCCAGCCCGGCACACCTACGGCACCATGAACGGACAGCCGGAAGAGGGAGAAGAGGAGAGTGGTGTGAGGGGCTTTGCAAGGGAGCTGGACTCGGCCCAGTTCCAGGAAGGGCTGGAACTGGAGAGCCAGAGCCAGTACCACTGACCAGGACCCAAGGCCTCCACCTGGCGACGCCAGCCGGGAGTGGCGGCCAGGGGAGAGCCCAGCAGGGGGAGGCAAGGAGGGTGGCCTGGACCGCCGCCCCACTACCTCCTGCAGACTTTGGGAAGGCCCCAACGGAGCCCCGGCTATCTGTCGGCCACGTGGAGGCCCCGACCTGCTGACCAGCTAGAACGGGAGATGACGGGCAGTGTCGAGGGACCCCAGGATGGGATGGAGGATACCGGCGAGCACCATGTCTTGGGAGCAGGGGCTGGAGCCCTGAGCACAGAGACTGAAGGCTGGGGGACTTCCTGGGGTCATGGTGGAGAAGGTTCGCATCAGGGAAGAGGCAGGAGGAAGCCCACTGAAGACTCTCTGGGGTCGTCGCCACCCTTCCACCAGCTGCCCTGCCCAAGGAGCTTCTGCTGCTGTCCTACCCTAACCCTCACTCCCAGCCCACCCCTCTCCTGCAGTCTGAGGAAGCAAAGGTATGTATGCTGGCCTCGCCAGCAAGACACAGATGGCCACCTCCTCCGGGTTTCCCTGCACGGGGATCTGTAAAGAGGAAGTCTCTGCACCCACCCGCAGGAAGGGGCAGCTGAGACCATAGACTTAAAGGAGGCGACTGAGCCCCTTCCTATTCCTCTGCCCCTCATCAGATGTCCCCAGGAGCAGCAGGGTAGAGAGCCTTCTTTCTATTCCTGCAGGAGTAGCTGGGATGTGGTCACGCAGGGCTCATTAAACGGGACCTGTGTGCCTTTTGATGAAGGCTGCTGGTTACTGTAAGGTGGGCGGGGCAGAGGCAGAATTCATGGAAGGAGGTCTTCTCCCAAAACGCTGAGTGATGAGAAACCCGATATACCTCCCCAAGTCCTGGGGCCTAATGAGAGGACCCCCAAGGTCGAGGATGTGGCCACTGAGAGCTGCTCCGGCCGCATACCCATCTGAGTGCCTAGGCCCCCAGGGTGACCAAGGTGGGGGGTAGCTGAGGGTGAGAAGCCCTTGCTGCAAACTGAAGGCACTGGCCTCTCCCCGGCCTCCGAGCAGGACCCTTCCTCTCCTCTCGGGGCCGCCCTGCGCTCTGCACTGAAGAGCAGTCCAGTGGCCTCCAGTGTGGTCCTGGCTCAGACACTGCGGATGCCCTGCGGGGGACTGAGGGGCGCAGGCGGGAGCTGCGTCCTCCATGGACAGGCAGAGTAAGGCTGCCCTCCCGGGGCGGCCCCCACCCGAGGCCTGGAGGAGCCGAATCCTGAGTGGGAACAACGCTGGTGCCGCCACTGCTGCAGGCCGGGGGTGTGCAGGCCTCTGGGGACAGGCCCCCATCAGGACCACCAGGCAGCCAGCTGGGGAGACACGAAGAAGGGCTGGCCAGGGCCTGGGTGCACCAGAATGAACCAAGTCAAATGGGATCTGCACGCTCTAGAGCTCTCCTGAGCGCCCTCCTCCAAAGGTCTGGGCCCCTGCAGCCAACCTACTGAAGGTGGGCGTCGAGGTTCACCTCACCTGGGTGTTTCCCACCGGCTGCCGGGCACACACGTGCTCCTGAGCTCAGATCGCCTGAGCCTCACTTCTGCTCCACCCGTGCCCACATCCTGGCTCCGGAAGCTCCCAGCTTGACCCCAGAGGAGACGTAGCACTTGAGGGGCAAACACTGCTCTGCCCCGAGAGCTCAGCCCAGACCTTGGCGTGAGGGATCTTTCCAGAGAGCCTGGCTCATCTGGGAGGACGTTGTCTCTCCTCGTCCAGGTAGGAATAAGGAGGAAATACCCAGCTGGTCCCTCGTAAACCCAGGCCCCGCAGGGCTGTCTCCCCCAAGCATTTCACCAGCCAACAGGGGGAAGTGGTCCTTTCCAGGACAGTCCAGCACGGAGCCCTGCCCACCATGGGGAGGTGGCAGCCCCAGGCCCTGCCCCGCGCCCAGGTGTGTGGCGAGGGCCGTCCTGCCCGAAGCTGGCCTGAGGGCTCGCCTTCACTTGGCACTACTTGCTGGCATCCGCCCCGGCCTCCGCAGCCCCTGCGGGACTGTTCCTGCTGCTTGTCTCGCCTCCCACTGCCCTGCTGGCAGCCTGTGGAAGCTACATATGGAAAGGTCCCAGCAGATGCTACGGCAGCATGGCTGGGGCTTCCCCCTCTGAATCTGGGTCAAGTGCAGTCTGGTTCTGAGAGAAGACGGTGAGGATGTTGCGAAAGTTGCTGCGTCTACTGGCTTCTCTACTCTTCCCGGAGACCCTGGCCACAGCCGCTCGACCTCCTGTGGTCACTGCTGCGGGTGTGGGCGTACTTTGGCTTCTTACACGCCACATCCAGGCCCTCCTCAAGCATCTCCCCTCCAACCTGCTCTCTCGGCCCACACGCTTCTCACCCACTGGCCTCCGCCTACCACCATCCACCCCATCCCACTGCCCACTTCCCAGCCGCCCCTGCCCCATCTGTTCCCCCAAGCCCCGCCTCTCAGACCTGATCCTCTCTGGAGGGAGCTGCCTCGGGGGACCAGGTATTGCCTAGAGCCTTTGAGAAGTGCCCCTGCCGGGGCCTAGGGCAGCTCCATGCTTGCCTCCCTCTTCCTCAGACACTTCTGGAAGCAAAGTGCCTATCAGCAGCATTGCATCCTCTGGGGACCCCGGTGGGGAGTGTGGACTTGCCTTGGCCATCACCACTAAAGCAATGTGTCAGAACGCTGAACCTTCTTGTTATTAACGCTATGACCGTGCCTTGAATAAACAAGTCCTCCCAACCTCTGCTGGCCTGTGCCTCTGCATCTGAACCAGCCCAGCGGGGCTTTCCCTCCATCCAGAAGGAGCCAGAGCTCCCTGCGGTGGCCAGGCTGGAGCACCACATCTTGCTTTGTGCCTTTGGCCCCTGGGGCCAGAGCTGCCACTCTGGGACCCTTGACCCCTGAGGCCTTCCCTGGCCCCTGTCCTCACAGGGGAAGGCCTGGCAAATGCTACCTCATCTGCTGGAGGAACAGGAAGTGAATCTGCCTCTTTCCACTGTGGATGCTCTGAGAGTCCCTGAGCAGTAGGGGAGAACTTTCCGGTCCATGAGCTACCCAGGAAGGCACCAGGGCAGCCTTTCGTGGGCAGCAGAAGCCCTGGGGTGAGTGCTGGGCCCTGAGAGTGGGCCCCCGGCCAGATGAGCAGCCGGACTGGACAAGACGAAGACTTCAGGTGGGAGCCCCCAGCAGGAGGCAGCATCAGCCTCCACCAGCAGCACGAGGGCAGGGGGAGGTCAGGGAGAGGCTGGGCATTAGGCGGGTATGTGGGGCTGTCACAGCAGGCCTGCACAGGAGAAGAAAACCCTCTAGCAAAGGGTAGTTATGTCTGCTGTCACACCTGTGGCAAGGTGGGTAAATTCCCTGCCCTGGGGGACATGTGTACTGGCCCTTCCTCTAGCTAGCTCGCTGACCCTAGGCTGGTCACCTCATCCTGAAAGCAGGAGGACGGGAGGCTGACCACTCTGTCTCATTACTGAATAGAGCAGATTCAGCCGCAGGGACAGAGGGAACAGGGTGTGGAGCGGGCCTTCCTCCCCCGCCGCCCCCTGTGAGGACAGAGGCCACTCTTGGGGCACAGTGCCCAAGGGATGCTCCTGAGCCCCCCTCGCTGGACCTCCTCCTCAAGCTTCCATAGTCCACCCATGGGCAAGGGCTCAAAGCCCCCCATGGTGTGAACCCGGGCAGGGGGCCAGGGCCCATCCCCTTGACCCCTCTCCCCTCAAAGCAATTATCTTCCAAGTCGAGTCAGATGAAATCCACAAGAGATGCTTCAGTGGAGAAAGGAGTAGGAAGACCACCCTGGCCGGGTGGGAGGGGCTAGGTCCTGCTGCCTGGGAATGGGGATCAGGGGGTTAAGGAGGCGGGGAGTGGGCAGATGGCCAAGAGGGAGGCCTGGTGCCAGGGAGGTCCAGGATGCCAGCTCCATGGGGCTCTGCCCAAGAGGGCATTGGTGCACCAGACTGAGGGCCAGGTTGGGCTCTGTGGGACTGGGGAGGAAGCAGAAGGGCCCTGGGCTCCAGGAGGCTGTGCCTGGAGGCCAAGCTTGGGGCAGCTCCCCGCCACCCTCCCAAAGCCGTCACGCTCGGGCAGCTCCATGCTGGCGGACTCTGGGTTTCTGAGCTCGCTCTGTGAAGGGCCCGGGGAAGCGTGGCGGAGCCTGGCTTATGAGAAGACAGTTCACAGGTGTTTTCAACAGAGGCTGTTTTTTGAACATCTGAGGTCCCACCTTGACAACCAGCAGCCCAGCATCTCTGAAGCTTCAAGTGCTGGGTCTCTAGCCCAGCTGCAAATTGGAGTATCCTGGGAGATTTTAAACATCCAGGCCCCCTCCATGAACGAGCCAGAATTACTGGGGAGGGGCCCGGACATTTCTATTTTACGAAATCCCCCCGGTGACTCGGTTGAGTGAGCAAGGCTCTCGTGGAGCCGTAAGGGACCATCCCAGCCTCACGGCCCTGGAACCAGGCAAGCTGCTCTCAGCACCTCACACTGCCTCTCACCTCGGGGAGGGGGTGGCCCTGTGGCTTGTGCGTAGTTACAAATCCATAGGCTGGGAAACCTCTCCTCCCTTCACTCTGCCTCCAGAGAGCTCAGAAGGCAGGTGCCTGGTAGGTAAAGATTAGGCCCAAACAAGCATTTTCCTTTGGGCTTACAAGCAGTTAATGCCTAGCGTGGGCACAACTTCTGTTGTAATCATCTTACTTTGCAGTAAGTACTACTGTTGGGCCAGAGAGACACACACACCAGCTTCAGGGGTCATTTCTGCCTGTCTGATCACCTGCAGCAATGGTTTGAAGCCTCTCCTCTTCTATCCAAACATAGAGCCCAAAGTGGCTTTCTTGACAGCCTTCCCATGTGGAATGCAATAGATTATAAGTACAGTAAACAAATTTACATAGTGGGAGGTCAGGATAGGTGCTTTGAAGAAAAAATAAAGCAGGATGGGGGGACTTTCTAGAGATGGGGAGGTTGGGGGATGAGCTCTGTGGGAACGTGACATGAGACACGTGAGCCAGTGGAGGCTGCATGAAGCGAGTGGGGACTAAATGCGGACCCGAGGACCAGCGAGGAGGCCAGAGTGGCCAGAGCAGAGTGAGCGAGGGGAGTGAGGAAGGAGGCGAGGTCTGAGGGGACCATGGGGCTCTATGGGCTAAGCTACTGGAGGGTTCTGAGCAGGGGAGAGACATGATCTCCTTACTAGCCACTGGGTGGGGACAAGACGGAAGCAGAAAGCCCCGCTGGGGACTCGAGGCCTCCAGGGGGCGACAGTACAGTGAAAGAGGAGACAGGTAGTGAAATTCGGAATAGGGCCTGGGGATCCCTGGATAGATTCGATGGGGGGGTCTGAGAGAAAGCAAGGAGGTAAGGATGACTCCCAGTTCTTCAGCCTAAACAACTGGGTAAGCTGGTTTACCAAAGCAGAGGGAAGGAGCAGGTCTGGGAAGAAGACCAAGTGTTCCGTTTTGGTTGTGTTACGTCTGAGATGGTGCCTCGTGTGGACGTTGGGCAGGTGGCTGGATACAGAGTCTGGAGTAAGGGCGAGCTGGGCTGGAGGAGTAAACTCCAGAGTCATCAGCGTCCGGATGGTGTTGAAAGCATGGGACTGGCTGCGACCTCTACAGGCGCAAGCGTAGGTCGGAGAGAGACGGGAAGGAGGATCTGCAAGGGAGACTGAAAAGGAGTGGCAGAGGGGAAGGAGGGAAACCAGGAAAGCCTGGTGTCCCGGAAGCCAAGGGAAGAAAGGGACTCAAAGGGGAAGGGGGACCCCAGCTCTAATCACACTTGACAACAAATACGGGGCAGAGAGGAATGAGCTCAAAGACGCCATCAAGAAGCATCGTCCGAGTCAAATGCTGGACCTGCCACTGAACAAATAAGCAGGTTTCACCACAGATCAATAGCCTGGGGGAGGGGGCGAGAGGCTGGTAGAGAACGGGAGGTTTAGGAGGCGCAACCAGATGCAGTGTGTGGCCCCTGAGTGCATCTTGAATTGAACAAACCAGCTGCAGAAAGACACCTTTTAGATACCAGGGAAATTTGAATATGAACTGGGTGTTCTTAGGTGATGTTGAGGAGATAACTGTTCATCTTGGTAGGTATGTTGACAGCATGAGTTAAAAGGTTAAAAAAAAAATCAGCTAGAAATTCATATGGAAGACTTTACGAGCGGAAGAACATGATGTCTGGGATTAGCTTTGAAACTGTCCAGCAAAAGAAAAGGGCAGGGGGAGGTCTTGAGTTGCTTCACTGCTGATTCTGGGTGAAGGGTACATGGAGGTCTGTTAGGCTCTGATTTTTGTGTATGTTAACATGTCTCCATGCTAAAAAGTTTAAAGATAGAAGAAGGGGTGATCAACACTTCCAGGTGCTGCTGAGCAGAAGAGGAAGATGAACACTGAGACGCGGCCCCTGAGTTTGGCAGGATAGAGATGGTTGGTGACCTTGACGGTAAGATTGGTGGGTGGATGAAAGCCTGGTTGAAATGGGTTACCATCCTCGTACAGGAGTGAGGACGTGAGAACGGCGAGGAAAGACAACTCTTCTGAAGAGTTTTGCTATCAAAGGAAGTAAAGAAATAGGGTGGTAGCTGGAGAGGGAAGGGGGCGGTGAGGGAGGGGAGGTTCTTTGTGTAGGACGCGAGATATGGGCTGATGGAATGAGGAGAAGAGAGAGAGGATTCCAGGGTTGAGACCTGGAATGAAGGAGGAAGGAACTACCCGCCCCGCGCGCACACACACACACACACACTCTCTCTCTCTCTCTCTCTCTCTCTCTCTCTCTCTCTCACACACACACACACACACACACACACACACACGCACAAGTGGAAGAGAGGCCTTCAAGAGAGGTGAAAGCACCCATGCTTAGGATGGCTTAAGACACATCAGAGGAGGCTGTTTGGCCTCTCCAGAGGCAGGTCACCCCAGTCTCCTGGGTGGCTGTCAAACATTCAGGAGCCTTAGGCCAGGCTTGGCCACCAGATCCTGAGCTGCTGTTTGGTCACACAGCAGAGGAGGCCTCCTCACTGGAGCCTGTGTGGGCACAAGAAAAAGATACTTTTGATGCCCCAGTGGGAAAAGCACTCCTAACACGCTCCAGACCCAACATCTGCAGTCCCACAGCCTGGCAGGCCTGGCCCCCTGAGCTCAACAAAAATGAGGCCCCAGCTGGAGCTAGGGAGGCTCTGCTGGTGCCAGTGGCATTGGTCTGGGCTGAGAAAACCGGACCTCGGGGTGTGGGTAGCTGGCCTGGGTGCAGTCCCTCCAGCCATTCACAGCCCAGCTCCAGGACCCCACCCCTAGGAGGCCAGGAGCACGTGGCGGGTTAAGCCCAAGCCTGCTCGGAGGAAGCCCGCTCTTAAAGTCACTCGCTCCCCGTGCCCCTGGCTATGTCTCTACCGTTGTCTGCATGCTCCTCATAACCACACACCCACACACACACTCACACTCACACCTGCTCTTCAACTCCAATGTGCACCCCGGGTTATCACGTTTAGTCTCCTTAAAAAGACCTCCCTGGAATTGGCACCTACCCCTGCCAAGAGGATCTAGAAACTTGCCTCGGAAACACTGCAAGATTTGGTGCTGCTGTCCTGGCACCTAATCCATTCGATCCCGGGCCTCACCTTGTCCACCAGCAGGTGGGCTCCCGGACCCCTGAGCAGTGAACTGCTTCAGACTCTGGACTAGTGTGGGTATATGTTGTAACAAACCAACCCCCAAATGCACAATGGCACAAACACAGTAGAAGTTTATGTCTCTTTCCTGTAAAATTCAAAATCGGTGAGCCCCTGCTCTACATGCTGGAGAAGTACTTGGACCCTGCAAGGCACTTCCGATTAGTGGGTGCTCTCCTCCAAGCAGTGATTCAGGGACCCAGCTCCTTCCACCTGTGACTCTGCCACGTTCAATGCGTGGCCCTCAAGGTCACTGTGAGGTCTGCATCAAGCTGGTGGAAGGATGACAGAGCACAGAGGGGCATGCAAGAGTTTGTGGGGACCAGGTCTGGAAGTGGTATACATGTCCACACATTCCATTGGCCAGAACTCAGTCACATGTCCCACCTAAATGCAAGGGACGCTGGGAAATGTAGTCCAGTTGTGTACCCTGCCAGTCAGTTTCCACCACAGACCCCTGGCTCCATCTCGGCCACTGGCTTCCCCACACCTTTTCCTACTTTTCCACCCACTCTGGCCTTGGCCCTGCTGAACCCATCCTCCCACCCTGTCCTACATCCACCGCCCTGCATCTTCATCTGGCCACAAGCCAACACCAAAGAAAAGACCAGTCCCAGCGGGTCAGAGGGGCACACAAAATAGGTTTATTTCTCATAAGTTTATACAACCGCAGCACACAGCAGAAGATAAAAGTGGAGACAGCTCGGGGCGAGGGCAGGGGGCCTCTCCTGCAGCTTTGTCTTCTATCCATCCAGCTAACTACAGGCACACAGCAGGTATTAAATACGGGGGTCTGTGGACCTGCCATCGGTACGGGCAGAGGCAGAAAGGGTGGTGAGGGAAATGAGACTCAGGGTCTGACGGGGTCCGGGGTGACCAAGAGCCTCTGGGAGTCAGGTCTCTTGGGAATGAAGCCCTCCTCCTTCCTTGCCCTTCCGCAGCCTCGCCCCACCCTGGCTGGCTGGCTGGTTCTTACAGAGCGATAATAGGGGAGCTCCCACCAGACACTACAAAAGAAAAACTACTCTGTCGGGTGGCACGTGAGTGGGCAGATAAGCCCCATCACGGAGCCAGGTCTCCCTTCCTCAGCAGCTCTCCTGGCCCCCTACTCCTGCTGCCCGTGATTCCACCATGAAGGCTGAAGCTATCCCACCTCTTTCCTCGTGAAAAGCAAACACTCCTGGGAGAGAAAAGCACTGAAGGCAGGCAAGCTGGGAAGCTGCCCGAAGCCCAGCCGTGCCACTGCCCCGCTTGGCCCAGGCTCGCCTGGGAAGGGAGGGTGACAGAAAAGCCCATTCCCTCAAAGCCCATACCCTCTGGGTCCGTGCCACCTCTGCTACCAAAACGCTGCTCCTCCTCCTGGAAGAAGAGGGGAGGCCGCAGAGGAAAGAAGGCCGGCAGGGAGGAAGCTACTGGAAATTCAAGGAAACCCGAAGGCCCCTTTCTAAGGAAAAGCCACCCTGTCTGCAGTTGGGGGTGAGGGAGACTGAGACACAGCCCTGCTCCATCACCTCGCTGGCATGGCCCATGCAGGACCATGATGCAGGGAGGCCTAAGGGAGCCTGGGCTACAATGGACACAGACCAACAGGTAGACACAGACCGTCAGGGGCCACCAGGCGGAGGCCACTGGGCAGGGCTGCCTCTTAATCGCCATCCCAGCCACGACTCATGGCCTGTACCACGGCTCCGTAGAGCTGGCTCCAGGCAGCCCGCATGGCTGGTGTGAAGGCAGGGCCCAGGCACTTCTCCAGCATGTAGAGCAGGGACTCACCCACCGTCTGCAGAGGCAAGGGGCACCTGTCATTCCCAAATGCAGGAAGGCGTGCCCTCATTCCACAGGTGAGAAAACTGAGGCTTGGGGCTGGTAGGGACTCCTGGGCTTTTCTTCTCTCCTGCGCGGGGGTCCATGCTTCCTGAGCAGGATTCTGCCCCAATCCTTGTGCACACCTTAAAGGTGAGGCTTTAAAGTGAACAAAGCATTTCACTCCACTCCCAGCCTCACAACCACCCCAGGAGTGGAGCCCAGGCATTGCCTGGGGCCTCCAGCTCAGACCAAGCAAAGTCATTGCCTCCTGGCCTGTTTCCTCCTCTGCAAGACAGCAGTCATGATGTTAAGAGTCCAGGCTCTGCAACCTGAGATGAACCTGAGTTCACTTTCTGACTCTACTACTTATGAGCTGTGTGACCTTGAGCAAGTTAGGTAACCTCTCTGAGCCTCAGATGCTTCGTCAGTAAAACAGGGAATGTAACACTTCCAACTCATCAGATTGTTGGGATGATTAAATGAGATCATCTATGAAAAGCTCTTAGCACAGCATCTACACACAGTAAGTCTTCAGCAATAATAACGGTTCTCATGCTTTATTAGTAATTATAAAATACAGTTTATTTATTCCACAAATATTTACTGAATATGCACTAAATACCAGATACTGTGCTAGTGCTGGGGATGGAGAAAATGACAAGACAAACTCAGTGCCTTCCTCAAGGTGCGTACGTCTGGCAAGGTGACTGTGTGGTAGGCTGTCAGGTCAGGGTCCCCAGTGAGCCACACCTCAAGGATTCACACCCTTGACACTGGGCTCATCCATGTGACTGGCTTTGGCAAATGGGACATTAGCATGCAGAGGCTGGCTTGTCCTCTTGAAACACTCCCTCTCGAAACTCAGGTGCCACTCTGTAAAGAATCTCAGCTAGACTATTGAGCAGTAAGAGGCCACACGGAGAGAGATCCCAAAGGATGACAGGCCATCTTGGACATTCCAGCCCCAACTGAGCTCCCAGCTGAATGCAGTGCACGCGTGGCTCCAGCCACAGCACGTGGAACAGAAGAACCGCTCAACTGAGCCCAGAGAAATCAGAAATCATTGTTTTAAGCCAGGCTGTTCTGGGATGGTTTCATACACAGCAATATAAAACTGAGCAGACCAGCTAATCCCAAAGGCTCCTTCACTTCCTATGGTTCTAAGGGAAGCCATACCAGAGAAGAAAAATTGGAGGCTCAGAGAGGTCAAGGCAGTGCCAGGGTCACACAGCAAGTGCATAACAATGCATGCCCAGCCCCGGTCATCTGAGGGTATAGGAGTGGGAGGGATGAACAGGTGGATAGGAGAGGCCTGGGAGAGAGTGGTGGCCTCAGGCCAGGAGCTCTGGAGAGAGAAAGAGCCCCTTTACCCACCGAGAAGGAGCTGAGCTTCACACCCACTGCCCGATGCTTCCTGCCCAGGCTGGCAAGGTACTCCTCCAGCGAGGACAGGTCCTCCACATTGGTCACCGCAGCATCGATCACGAGCATCACCTGCCAAGGCCAAGGTGGTGGTGAAAGAGAGACCAGAGCAACTCCCCATCCCCACTCAACCATAATCCAGAACCTGGGGGTCCCAACCAGAAGGAAGAGAGGACCCTCAGTTTTCCAGTATCAGAGACGAAAGGCAGCCTGCGTCTGCATACAGTAGGCGCTCAACATATGGTGGCCAAACTACTAATGTTACACCATGGAGGAAGCTGCTGTCTTCTGAGGGTCTCAAAGCCCTAAACACACCTGCTGGACAGTGTTGTCCTCCTGGGACGAGGGGACACGGAGGCCCTGTGAGAGTCGCCAGCCTCTAAGAAAACCCCAGCTTGGTTTTCACAGGCAGATGGCCCCTGATGGATCAGCGCCAACACCACCTACAGGAGCCAGGGGACAAGGCCAAGGGCAAATGGCAGAGCTGGGAGCAGCTGGCTGAGAACAGGGTGGGGGAGGAGGCTGACTCGGGTGCCCCAAACTCTGCCCAGCTCAGCGCAAAGGGAAAGGGGCAGATGCCTCTGACAGGAGGGAGCAGAAGGAGGGGCTAAGACCAGGGCTGGGGCAGGAAACGAAGTAACTCTCCCGACTTCTTATTCTCTCCCAGGAAGGTGCTCCGCCCACCCCTCACCTTCCTGATGTGGTCCAGGAACTCAGGGGAAGAGAGGCAGTCCTCCGGGCTGGAGAACTGGCGGCAGTTGTACTGGAAGAGGGGCAGCAGGTCCGGCTCCAGGTCAAACAGCCTGTGGGTGGAGGCCCGGTGTCAGCCTTGGGGTGTTGCCCCTGCAGGCTCCATGGGCCCTGGCTGCCCAGCAGCAGGAGAGGGTGGGCAGAGCCTTGGCTGTGAACTATAGCACACCCTCCAACCTAGCACGCACCCCTTGGCCAGCTTTGCCGGTGCCCCTCTCTCACCCTTCCACAACCTTCCTGGCATCCTGGAAAAAACAATGTGTCCCCAGGCCTCTCATACGACCTGGCATAGGGTAGCGCCTGCATAAACCACTGAGGGGTGTGGACTGGGACAGGAAGGGGTTCTCAAACAGGAAGCCTGGAGTCCACGGTGGAGAAAAGAAAACCTCTCTCTCTCCCTATCTCCCCCTCTCTCCCCACCCACCCCCCTCTCTGCCTCTATCCCTCTCCCTCCCTCCCATTCTTGGGTCAGAACCTCCCAATGTCATCATGCCCAAGGGGGCTTGGGCCAGCAATGATAATTATAGTATATAGAACCCCTTACACTTACTGAGAATTGAGTACTTTACACGTGGTTAACTCATGTATTCCTCACAATCCTAAGCAGTGGGTGTAACTGTTATCCCAAGTTTATAGAGGAGGAAACAGAAGCCCAGAGAGGTTAAGTAACTTGCCTAAGGTCACACAGCTTAGGAGTAGCAGAGCCACAGAGGGTGCCTGACAAAACAGTGGGTTTGGGGAAAGCTGGGAGGCACAAGAAGCAGCTCTCAGCCACATCGGGGAAAGCCACTGGGGTTTTGTGTAACTCTGCAAATTTATTCCCTTTTTGTTTGGGGGAGGTTTTGCGAAAGCCTCTTCAGAAGTTCTGGGCTGGCTTAGGGAGCCAAGGCTCCTGAAATACCATGGTGAGGTAGCATTGCCTCTTTGGTGATGGCAGAGGGGTTACCTAGACAACCTCAAGCTGCGGTTGAAGACTGGCCTCCCCTTCCCCTTTGGGGTCTGCACACCCCCTTACCCCTCTCTCTAGTGGTGAGAATTGGGCATCTGTCATCCCTTCCCTGGCAGTCCTCTGGTCCTAGCCCAGTCCTTTCCTTAGAAAGGTTTACTCTCCTGTTGCTGGAAGCTCACACTTCTGGGGCCCAGACCCTGTGCTCTGCAGGCCAGGCACCCAGTAAACCCTCCCCACACAAGCCCTCGGGACACCCCAGTCTACCCGTATGGGCAGCAGTGGGCACCCCTGCAGTCACCACCCAAGAAAAGACCACTCAGGAGGCACACAGCCAGGGAGGGGGTGCAGCGTGGGGACCGGGGGCCGCTGGCCCAAGTATAAGGAGGTCCTCCGGAGCGGACGCTGTCCGGCACCCAGAGAGCCCCATAGAGAGCGGGGCGTGCTGGCTCGCAAGACGGGCCACCACCGCGGGAAGAGCAGCAGGGCCCGCGCCACCCGTCGCCCTGCGCCGCTCCTCTGGCGCACATCTGGAGGCGCCCCAGCGCCCCAGCAGCGGGCTAGTTTCCCTCCTCCGGCGCCAGCTCAGCCGCATCGAACCCATTCCTGGCGAGGCACCCCGGTACCCGCACCCCGGGGGCGCTCGGGCCGCCCTCACCTGGCGAACAGGACGGTGCCGTGCTCCAGCGGGCTGCGGCTCACCTCCCGCCAGCTCTGCCGGATCAGCTCGGGTTCCGGGCGCTCCATGCTCGCCCGGGGACGCGGGGCGCTAGGCTGGGACCCTCGGGGCGCGGGCACCGTCACCGCACGTGCCGCGCCATCTCCGCGGCGACGCGGCCAGTCGGCACCTCCTACGGCCCCCGCGCCTCGGCCGGGCGGGGTCCTGCAACCGCTCCTTCCCCGCCCAGGTGGAGGAGCCCCCGCCGGGCCTTCCCCGCTGGCGCTTCCGGGGACCCCGCTCCGGCCGCCGCGCCCTGCACCCCACGGCTCCGAGAGCGCCCCGCCCCCCGCCGCCCCGGCTGGGGCGCTTTAAAGCAACCGCGCCCCCGCCCTCCTCTCGTCCGTAAGGACGTGCATCTCTGGGCAACTGGCTCCGGCCGGGGATGACCCGGTGGCCTGGGAAACGACCGGGCTTCAGAGCTTTGCAGAAATCGTCGAGCCTCTTGGGACCTCAGTTTCTCATCTGGTGACACTCCCTAGTTAGGGCAAGGAGTTCAATTTGATCGTCTTAGGTAAGCTCTGCGAGAGCCACCTCTCCAAGAGCCCCACTCAAACACTGCCTGGAGGCATCTGACCCCTTGGTACAGGGTCCCCTTCCTTATGCCCCAAGGTGGGCCAGAGAATGCCAGGGCGCCTACCTGTGTGACAAGGCAGAAGCCAGGGAACGGGGGGAGGAGGTCTGCCCCAGTTCTGGGTATGACTGAGGCACCCTGTGACATTTGGGGACCACCAGGACTCTCAGCTTTAGGGACAGGGCCAAGACCACAGCCATTTGCAGCCAGGCCTGGGTTTTCTTGAGAAATCTGTCAGCTGCCATCTTTAGAAATTTGTCAGCTCAGGTTCTAAACCCAGCTCTGCTTGGCCAGGGTGGGGTCTTGGGTGCAGCAGCTGTGAGCATTCCACTACTTGGACATTAAGGGAGTTACGCTAGAACATTCTACTATTCAGCGATTTTTAATAGACTTTTGTAAATGTTTAGATAGAAGTACTATTTATTTCTTTAATTTGAAGTTCAGGATACAGAATCTCATGTTTGCCATTCAGGGTGTGAAGTCAATTAGACCTAAACCTCTTTCTTTTTTTTAAAATATAAATTTATTTATTTTGGCCGCATTGGGTTTTCGTTGCTGCACACGGGATTTCTGTAGTCGCGGCAAGCAGGGCCTACTCTTCGTTGCGGTGCACGGGCTGCTCTCAACAGTGGCTTCTCTTGTTGCGGAGCATGGGATCTAGGCGTGCAGGCTTCAGTAGTTGTGGCACGTGTGCTCAGTAGTTGTGGCTCGTGGGCTCTAGAGCGCAGGCTCAGTAGTTGTGGCACACAGGCTTAGTTGCTCCACGGCATGTGGGATCTTCTCGGACCAGGGCTCGAACGCATGTCCCCTGCACTGGCAGGCAGATTCTTAACCACTGCGCCACCGGGGAAGTCCTAAACCTTTCTCTTTCAAGCATGAAAGTTCCTCAGGCCCCAGCCCAGTTCCAGTGGCCCAGGTTTTGAAGAGCAAGACCCTCATTTACCTTTCATTATGTCAAGTCTCTGAGCCTGTCTCCTCTCAGTCTGCCCACCTCTCTTTTTCCGTTTCCTAAGCTGTACGGAGGGGGTTGGGAGAGAGGTCTCCAGGAGCCTCTCAGCCCGCCTCCTCCGGTCCCTGGGTACAGGGTGAGTGTGCTGGGGCCTTGGGTCACGAACAGGCTGCGGCTCCGTGCCCAACCCTGTGCTAGGCCTGAAGTGTTGAATCTTTGCCTTCTAGAACTTCTCCTGCTGGTCCCCCGTCAGGACTGAGGGCCTCAGCAGAACTGCTCTTTCTTGCTCCCAGCCGAGCCCGGTGACCATCCCGCTGCCCTCCCTCTTCCGGGGACTCGAGAGTTTAGAGCTATTAGGAATTTAGCTAATAATATAGGAATATGACCCTATTCCTCTCTTCCCCATCCCTCCCCGCATCTCGGGGGGCTCTGGGCTGGAGCAGGGGAGCAGAGCTGTAAGGCAGCCTGGCTTGTGTCCTAAGGAGTCCAGGAGATCCCCAAGTGAGAACACAAAGGGCCTGGGGGTTGAAGGGAGAAGGCCGGGGTGCTCAGGGATTGGACTCCCAGGTTGGTGTCCCATGGCCCTGCAGCCAGGTCAGCAGGTCACAGGAGAAAACCACGTATATCTCTGGCGACCTTTACCTTTCAGTGCCCAGATGCCCAGTGCTCCAGGCCACCTGGCTTGTCTAAGGCTTCCCACGCCACCCAGTTTGCACTTCCTGCCAACAGTCTACACTCAGGGCCCTCCCTGCCTGTTTTCTCCTTTGGGCAGGGTCTGGAGTCTGATAGGTTAATGAGTTGATGGCCTTAGCTAGTAAGTGGTGAAGCCAGCACTCACTCTGCCTTTCTAGAGCCAGGAGGTAGGAGGAGAGAGCTGAGTGCACTCTAGTCTCCACTCCCCTTAGTGAAAAGGTCCAAGAACCTGGCTGGGTCTAAGCAGTCAGCGTGGTGTTTTCCAGCCAGGAGACAGAGGGTCTGACTCCACATTTGAGGGGCTGCGGGGAAGTCACCGGAGCTCCCCTCCCTGGCATCTGGCCACAACTTGGGCAGGAGGTTCTAATCGAGGAGAGGGTTCAAGTGCTGTTCTAGAGCCAGTGCTGTCACTGAGGCCGACTTATCACCAACAGTAAAGGGTTAGCCTTTATTGGGCATCCATGTCCAGACACTGTGCAAGGGACTCTGCATCATTAACTTTTTTTATTCTCATGATAACTCTGCGAAGTAGACCCTATTTATTATAGCCTGTTTTACTGCTGAGGAAACGGAGGCAATGAAGCTAAGTAACTGGCCCGAGGTCACGTAGCTAATCCGTGGTAGGGCCAGGATTTGACCTCTGGACTGACCCTGGCCCCTCCAGTGGGCCTCCGTGCTCCACTGCCTTCCTCACTCTAACGGACTGTGCCCAAGAGCTGTGCCCTAAGTTCAGACCAAGCCCGGATCACTGGGTCTGGGTCAAAGGTGTGTCAGAGCTGGCTCTCAGATGGCTTGTGACAGCCAACTGCGCTCACCGTTCCGGCTTCTCATTCAGGAACATCAGGCTGGTAGCCTGAAAGAGGCCATGGTGGAGTATATACACCAGGAAAATTGGCATATACTACAAATCAGGGCTTTTTTCCTCCCAGCAAACCACTGGTCTGGGTGCACCAGGAAACACTGGGCCCTGGATGAGCTAGCAATGCTTTAGGCAGAAGGTACAAAGGAACGTGCTGATCTAAGCCTTTTCCGCAGGGGATCCAGGTTGTCCTGGGCAGGCGCTCCTAGGCCCAGGACCAGGCTGGAGAAGCAGAAAAAGCCCAACTCGGCACCCAGTCCTGGCTCTGCTATTTACTAACCAGGCAATTAACTGAATCTCTCCCGGGTGGAATGGGGACAAAAACAGCACGGCCTTCACTGGGCCTTTATGAGGATTCAGTGTCACAGACGCATCATGAGCTGGTAAACTAAGCTGTGCGTCAAGCAGCATTTGGTCCTTCTCTAACCTTCCTGTCCGCGGCAGTTCCATCTCCTGAGGATCTGCACGATCCCCTCTCTCCACCTCCAGCTACTCTCGGTCCTAAGAAGGAGGTTGGTCAGACAGCCCAGAAGATCCCGAGTTTCACAGTGCAGTGGACTCCTCTCCTCCCTCAGCTTCTGTCTAAAACATGTCAGCTCTTACCTCCTTTGGACCCTTAACATGACTCCTGATAACAGGTGACCCCTGTCAAGACGGGGGCCTCTAGGACTTCCCTGGCGGTCCAGTGGCTAGGACTCCGTACTTCCAATGCAGGGGGCACGGGTTTGATCCCTGGTCAGGGAACTAAGATCCCGCAGGCCGCATGGTGCGGCCAAAAACCAACCAGCCAAACAAAAAAAACCAAACCAAAATAAAACAAAACAAAAAAGATGGGGGCCTCTTTGTAAGCAGAATGGACACTGCTGCTACCATGCTGGGCCACTCAGCTGTCTCAGAAGTGGACAACCGTTACTCTCTCTCTCATTCCTTTCTATACTTGTGTGAGGAGGTTAAAAGAGAGAAAGGTCCAGCTTCCTACTTATTTTAGAATAAGTTTAAATAAATCACAATAACAACCAACATTACTCAAGTAACCTTATCCATGAGAGGGCCTAAATGTTCCCTGGTGTAATCAGGCTCGCCTGCCTAGCCCAGGGCCTCTGCTGGAATTAGAATGGCCTTAGACTCCAGACACAATGGAATGGTTCCTGCACTCAAAACATTCTTCTCTTCTTTCTGGGAGCCAGAGGGCAAGTCAGGTTCAATTAAGTACAACAAGAACAACATGGCGTTCAAAATAAGCGCTATTTATTACAAAAGTAAACGGCCTCTGATTATCTGTGGAAAGTTTTTTTTAATATAAAATGTGGTTCAAGAAGCCGGCTGGAGGTTGAGCTAGCAAACGTCTCCTTCCTCCGCCAGCAAGTCTGTGGGGCGTGTCACATTCTGCCTGCTCCTGGGGGCTGGAGCCCATATTCAGAGCACCACCACGACAGCCCCTCTCCTCAGCATCTTCCAACAACAGAACCTGAGTACCTGAAGCTGCATCAACCCATGCGGCCTTGTCCCCAGAGAAGTGTCTGCCAGTCTGGGCAAGGAAGAAGAGGAGGGAGTGGGCGGACAGTTCTTCTGCATCTTTGGAAAGCAGTGTAAGAGACAAAGGAAACTTTTGTCCCCAGTGTGGCCAAATTAGGAGGGAGGGATGGGCAGGAAGCCGGCTAAGCTTTCTCCTTCCTCACCCTCACTCAGAGCGGCTGCCTTCAGAGCACCTCCCTTCCAACAAGTTCCTATTAGGAAATAAGGCACAAGGGAACATCAGCCACCTTCCAGTTGTCATCGTGGGGCCGTTGTTCTTTGCTAAGAGCCAAGCACGGGTTCCTGAATTCCACCTCCAGGAGAGCCCACCAAGATGGCTGCCCCCACCCAGCTCAGAAGAAACGAAATTGGCCTGGGGGAGAGAAAGGGAGAAGCGGAGGAGGAGGGGAGAGCGGGAGGTTCTCCATCCCAGTTCTCCTTCCCTTCCAGAAATTCAATTAAGCAAGCAGCCCCGACTCAGCACCCGGCAGCGCTTCCTGCTGGGGGAAGTCAAAAGGGCTGCAGCCCTGGGAAAGGGAGGTCATCAGGCCCCAGATCTAATTAACGAACCTCCCTTGCTTTTGACATTGCTGCATTTCCTCTATTAACTTTAATGATGGTTGGTCTGAACGTCCAAGCATGGCCAGAAGCTTCCCTCCCCACCACCCAGTACGTAGTGCAGCCTGTCCTTGGGACCAATTTCCAGTCTCCGTGGCAACCGCCTAGCAAAGATGCTCTAAAGAGCTCTGACCCTGTCAGAGCTGGTGGGGGCTACAGAGGAGGGAAGATGGAGGGTGGCAGAGATGCATCATTAAACCTTGAAGCATGACAGTTCTCTGAGACAAAATAATATTTTGTCATGCACTGGGAGGACGGGGGCCGGCTGGAGGACTGGCCTTGGGTTTGTTCAGTGCTAACCCAAGGGTTTTCTTTATCTCTTTCATATGGGGAGGAAGTAAAAGGAACAGCTCTGAGCTTCCTGCTTGGGCTTCAGAGTGGTAGAGAGGAGAAGCTCCAAGGCATTTCTAGGTGCTCTGGGTCTCTGGGGAAAAAGAGATTGGTGAGACAGTGACACAGAGCAAGGGAAATGAAAGGAAGTGAAAGGGAGGGGGCTGTCAGCAGGGGAGGACTAGAGAAGTAAAACTGGGGAAAGCTTAGTGAGTGACAGGAACACCAGCCCGGAAAGGCCGAGGCAGCCCACACCCCGACGCCCTGCTGGGACCCCAGCCCAGCACCATACACATCCCTGCGCTGCCACACATCCACCTCAGCTGCTAAGAGAGGGGCCCCAAAGGCTCTCCCTGCAATCAGGAGAATGCCTTGGGCCCACCCTCACAGTCAGGCTGGACGCAGAGGGTAAGGGATGGGCAGCCAGAAATCACCTCTGGCTCACAGGGCCTGAGAACACACAGTAGCCAAGGACAGGGTGCCACCCCTCCCACCAACCTCGTGACGTGACGTTCTCAGACAGCGAGGAACCGAGGGCTGAAGAGGGCCAACAGGGCTGGTGAGTCCTCAGCTGCCTCGCTCTGGGGCCCAGTCCTCTGCGCACATCGCAGGCAGAAGTCCAGCCGCCTGCGGCCACGGAGGAGACTTCCCGGCAGCAGCCACGTGGGGAAGCAGCTGGGAGGCGGGCCCTCCAGCTCAGGGGCCTCAGCTGTATTTGCTTATTTGTGGGAAGGAGGGCAGCACAGCCGTGACGATACCATCTGCTCTGCCCTTGGTGACATCCCAAGGTGGGGTCAGTGCTTTCAGTCTTCTTGGAGGTCTGAGAATTTTTGATGAATCTTACAAAGCAAATCCAGTGTGAAAAACCCCCAGAGAATACTACTGTAGCCCTGGACGACTTCTTAGAGTTTATGACACTCAGCTGTCCACAGTCACGGTCTATCTTCCGCAGGTATACGGACACACGCACCCTCACACGCACACTCCCCCACACACTCACACCCACCCTCTTGCACACGCATCCCTCCTCATGCTGCAGACTTGGGGAAACGGGCCTGAGAGATGTGTCGCCTGTTGCTGAGCCAGCCCCAGCGGAGGACCGGCTGTGGTTAGAGCAGAGCCATGGCCCTCTCTAGTGGCTTACACTCCGGGTATGCTCCCAGGGCATGGTCCTGGCAGGCGGCAGAATTCCGCGGGCTCCTCAGGCAGCTTCCTCCACAGCTGGGAGGGTCCAGGGACTGGCTCCACAGCTGGCTGTCCCCAGGAAGTTCCTGGACCCAGGCTGGAGTCCTTGCAGTGGCCTCAAAAGTCCCATGATTCCAGCCACCTTAGTCCTGCCATCGGACTTCGGGGGTCCTGGGCTAGCGGACCAACCATCCCATATGCCAGAGGATGGAAGAGGTAGAAGCTGAGGGAGAGAACCCAGGGGGAGGCAGTGGGCGCCCTGCCGCCTCAGTGAAGGCGAGGTGCCCTGCAGACCCATGAGATTCAGCTCCTCCTGCCGGGGCTCATCGGACCCTCTCTACCTACAAGACCCACCCCTTTTGGTCACCATGTCTGCGTGAGTTTGCCACCTGGCCATACCAGAGGCTGTGAACTTGGAAGAGGCTGGCTTAATGCCAGTGAGGGAAAGGGCTCTTCCCAAGAGGCCCAGGAGACAGAGAAGTCCAGGGTCTGGTCATGGACTGTTTGGCCCAGACCTTTTGTTAAAATGTGGAAATGCTCCCGGGCCTCAGGCCCCCGATTCCCTGCTCAGGCTTTTATGTTGCCCCGCCGCCCCTAAAGGCCAGTGATTCTCAGCGCGGATCTGTGAGGCCTGCGAGGTGGGGAAGAGGGCGGCTTACCAAACAACACCCCCTCCTAGTCATTCTGAGCCGCACCACAGCCCGGGTGCCCCTCCACCATCCGCTCCCTCACCCCACTGAGAGCTGTTCTGGCTGGGAGCCACGTGACTAAAGAGGGGCGCCCTCCCACGTGAGCCGGAGTGGTCCATAAGCTGGGAGCCACTGGCAAGAGGAAAGAATGCAGAGAGGTAGCCCGTGCTTCGCCCATCTGGCTGCACATTCGGGTCACGTGGGGAGCTTTAAAAACTGTGGCTGGACCACGGGATCCAAATTGGGCTCAACTGAATCAGAACCTCTGGAGATGGAGCCGGACACCAGTGTGCTTCAAAAGCATGCCAGGGGGTCCTAAAACGCACCTGGGACCGAGGCCTCAGTGCTGGGGGGCAGCAATGCAAGGTGCAGGGGGTGCTCACCTGTAGGCAATTCCCAGGAGCAGGCTCAGGATTCCCAGCGTGTGTACGTGCCCAGCCAGAGAAAAGGAGGCCAGGCTCCAGGCACAGAGCCGCAGGAGTGTGTCCCACAGAAGGCCTATGGAAGGAAGAGAAACCTCGCACCGGTCTGGCAGAGGATGCCTTCTGGGGAGGCAGCAGACGGAGCCCCCCAGGTCAGGGAAGCAGAGGGCTCCCCCCAGCGCGGGCGCTCCATGGTGGCCTCCTCCCCGGCCCCGCCCTCATTCCCCAGGCCCAGGAGGGCAGTGCTGACCTGTCAGCATGCTGGAGAAGAGCATGGCGGGGAAGTAGTGGTGGAAGTAGAGGATCCGGCCCATCAGGAAGAACGGGAAGTAATGCATCATCCAGCCCAGCAGGAGCTGCCCGCCTCCTTGCAGCAGGACCTGGGACAGCCCTGGGCCCCAAGCAGCACAGCCCGGTCAGCCGACAGGGAGCGGGCAGAGAGCCTGGTCTAGCCCAGCTCTGCCCCTTCCTTGCTGTGTGACTTGCATAAGCCTTCCTTCTCTCCTCTGCCCAAGCTGAACAATCCTACAGCAGCTGGCAGGAGAGGAGCAACTGCTTGCTACCCGGCCCAGGGAGGCCTCGGCACCCACGGCAGGGGCGCCAAACCCCAGCAGCAGGCAGCCTGGCCTCCAGCTCCAGCTCCCATATCTCTGCTGTCATGCAGGTCTTTGCAGCAGCAGACGGGGCGGAGGTGCGGGCAGAGGTAAGGACGGAGGTGGGAGAGGGGGCGGTCGGGGACTATGTCTGTTCAGACGCGGAGCTGCAGAGGCAGAGAGAGCCTGTGTGAATGTCTCAGATGCTGTGGCCCACGGCCTGGGGGCTGCTCTCTACGTGACTAGAGGACAGGGCCATGGGATGAGGAAGGGGCAGAAGAGAAAAGGTGGGAAGCTCTGCATAGAGCATAGAGGTCAAAAGTGAAGGCTGTGAACTCAGTCCGCTTGGGTGTGAACCTCAGTTCTATCCCTTACTGGGACAAGTTTCCTAACCTCTTTGTGCCTTGATTTCCTAATCCATAAAGCAGGAGTAATAAACTCTACTTTATAGGGTTGTTGGGAGGATGTAGTGTTTAACACAGCACTGGGCTTTTGGTGACTGAGTTCTAAAAAGCAAAAGAGGAGGGAAGAAGGGGAGGGAAAGGCAAAGGAAGGGCCATCAGCAGGCGGGCCCTCCCCGAGTGCAGGCGCCCTCCTGACTGCTAGGTGGGAGGGCGGGAGAGCCCAGGGACCTGACCTTCAACCTCGGCGGGCAGACGTGCCCCTCTCTGCAGAGCCACAGCAAAGATGCTCCCTGAGAGCAGGTAGAGGGCAATGCTCAGCAGATTCAGCCACCAAACCACCTGCAGGGAAACGAGAACAGGAGGGTGAGAGAAAGCAGCAGCTCTCCACGGGCACAGCTCAGGGGCCAAAGCGCGGTGCACGGGCACTCACCGGGTTGCCGAGCAGATACACTCGGAAGTCGGTGTCATTGATCCCTGAGAAGCGCAGGCCCTGTGGAGCAGAGGACACGCTGCTGGCCCAGAGCTCAGCTCCTCCCAGCCGCACGAGTTCCAGGAGCAGGAAGACGGGTCACCCTTCGTAGACAGGGAGCCCTGACGGGAGGCTTGGAGTGGGCGCCTTCTACGGGAGCTCCCTGGGAAGGCTGATCCGAATCGGGGCAGAAGACAGAGCCCGCCTCTGGCCACCCCGAGCCAGGCGAGGCCGCGCCCTGCGCCCCCAGCGCACCCCACATCCACCAAATCTCAACGCCCTCTTTCTTGCCTCGGGCCCTACCTGATAGTTGATAGGCCAGTGCCAGGGTTTGGACGTGAACTCGTTGTCTTTGGGTTTGAGGCCATTGTTCCCCTGCAGGAAAGTGGCAAAGAAAAGCTAGTCAAAGCAGAGCTCTAGAAGGCCGACAGGAACGTGAGGGATGGGGATCTGACGTGTGGCCAGGTGTCAAGAGAAACCCTCTCTCCTCTCCCCTCCCCTCCCCTTGCAGGGAAGAATCAGGTGCTCATTCTCAGTCACTGCCCACCTGCTTACAAAAACTGACCTACTTTTCCCAACAAGCAAGCCTCCATGTCCCAGCAAAGACAGTCCATTCAGACCCTCTCTGCTCGGGAGAAAGAGGAATGGGAGACTTGTTTCCCACAGGCACAAAATACATATCCGTCTCCAGGCCAAGGATGAGGCGTCAAGAGGATGGGGTGGGGCATAGAAAATCAGGGCTGACTCACTTGTTCCCTTGGAAGGCCAATTTCAAACACAAACCCAGAAACTCTAGGTTCCTGGGCTTCGAAAAAGTTACTTTAGCCTGATGTCTCTCAGCGTTTTTCCCATTAGTGCCTGCCCCCCTCAACCTTTTTAAGACACCTATTCCCTAAACACTCCCCCGCCATGACATTTTAAAGACATTTTCATTGCGGTATAATTGATATATAACATATTAGTTTCAGATATACAACATAATGATTTAATATTTGTATATATTGCAAAACAATCACCACAATAAGTCCCCTCATGACACTTTAATACCATAGCTATTCTGTATATCTGTTTACATAATGCAGGAATACCTGTGCTTTATACATTAAAAAGTTAAGGGCTTTTTTTTCTTTTTCCCACCCTCCAAGAATACATTTTGCCCCCTGGGAGCGATATCGCTCTGGTTGAGAATGCACACTTTAGCCTGAAGGACCCAGACACAGCCCATTCAGTCCAACAGCCAAGAATACCCAACAACCTGTCTCTAAATGGCAAAATCAGGCCTTTGCTGAAACAAGAAGGAAAAGGAGCAGGACCCTGGATCCTACCCAGCAGGACGGCCTCAGCCTCGTCATCAGGACAGACTGAGAAGTCATTCCCGAGAAGGGGAGTGAGGTGCTAGGAGTTAGGCTGGGGTTTCTCCACCTCGGCACTATTGACATTTGGGGCTGGAGAAGTCTCTGGTGTGGGCTGGCCTGTGCCATGTAGGGTGTTTAGCATCCCTGGCCTCTACTCACTAGATGCCAGAAGCATTCCTAGCCCTCCATGATGCCAGCCAAAAATGTCTCCAGTCATTGTTAAATATCCCCTCAGAGGCAAAATTCGCCCTCTGTTGAGAACCACTGGCCTAGCCCAAGAAAGATCCAGGTCTGGTTCAGTGAACCACCACCCAGTGCCTTACTAACCCAACTCCTTGAGGTCTTGGGAATCATTTGCAGGCCTCCCTATGGTGGCTGGATTGATCCTCCAGGGTTAAAAGAGCCAGTGGGGTGTCACGCCCAAAGGGGTCAGCTGCACAGCCCCTGAACCATCATGGCCATCTGAAGGGCCTTGGAATGAAGAATGAATCATTCTGGACCCCAGAGCAGCTGCTGAGGGCAATCAATTCCTTCAACCAGTCCAGTCCAGTCCCAAACCCAGGCACTCCAGCCGGAGCTATACCAAGCCAAGGGCATCCTACACATTAAACTCTTAAGAAATCCAGCTCCTTTAGTAAACCAAGGGAACGGAAGGAAGGAAAATCTGTAACCATTATAGGCATGTGTATCTGTACATTGTTCTCTGTGCTTAACGCCTAGTGGGCTTATTCCAGCTAACCTCAGCAGGCTGGGCAGCCTTCTCCGCCCAGGCCTTAGGCCCTCTGCTCAGATAGCAGAAGCCCTGTCCCCTGCAGTTTCTATAGTCCAGACAATTTTGATCTCTCTCCCCATCCTGACTCTACATCAGTTGAATAAGAAAGGTTCCTTATGTCCCTTTTCTTCTTTGACTCTACCTCTCAGATAATGAAAGAAAAAACGAGACTATTTATTTAGACTTAGTCTTAAAATTCTACCCGGATCTAAAACGATATTTTGACCGACAGGCACATATTCAAAAGAACTATGTCATCAGGCCAGAGTGACAGCTACAAACAGAGAGTCAGAGAAGAAGGTACCCAGAGATTGCTTATTGTCAACTCATCACCTCCCAATGTGCAGAAATGACAAACTTTGAATTTTTAAATTTAATCTGCTGAAATAAGTCAACTATATTTACTGAGTACTGCTTACATAATCACTTCCAGGAAAGACCAATTGACAATGGCTCACCAGGGGAAAAATAACAACTGCTACACCTCTCTGCAATCCTGCACAGATACACGAACCTGGCTTGAGATACCGTGATTCTTAAACATCATTCCTGCAGAACACCGGTTTTCCAGAAGCCAAAGTGAAGAGGTTTCCCCCTCAACATCGAAACCGCATCAGGGTTTTTCCAATTCACAGGGGAAACTTTAAGCTACTAGGTAGAACTTTCTCCATTTAAAGATTTCTTCTCTCAATTGTTCTTAAACCTTTGATGTCAGCTGTCAGCTACTAACGATAGACAGTACAAACGACGAGTCTTTAAAACCTTAAAATGAATCAACCATGCCCCCTAAACAGTTTGTTTCTGTCTGGGAACCTGAGTGGGCTCTTGGTTGGGATTTTATGCTGCATATAAACAACACACTCAGATTAGCTGTTCATCCTAACTAATCCTAATTTCATATGATGGAATCACCTATCAGTGTCTCATGATTTTCAACCAAGGGCACTATGATTTTCAGGAGCTCTGCCACTTCAACAGATGTGAGACTCACTTAGAGGCAGAGGAGTGTAGTGGTAACTAGCACTGACTCTGAAGGCCTGGATCCACCTCTTACATTTAGCTGTGTGACCCTGGGCAAGTTCCTTAACCTCTGTGCCTCAATTCCCTCATCTGGGAATTGATAATCTGGGAACGATAAACTGGGAACGATAAACTGGGAACGATAATCTCTGGAGGACTGTAATAAGTATTAAGTTAATATATGTGCAGTGCTTAGAGTCGTGCCTGGCACATAAGAGCTACATAAGTGTTCATCATCATTACCGTCACCATCATCGCCACCACCATTCAATGCCTTTGAAGACCAAGTAAGCCAGTATGGGTGAAGACACTAAGTCCTCCACAAGGGGGCAGTGGGTCTATACCAAGGTTACTGATCCATGATCCAAATTTGTGGATGCCCAAGAGCTCTTAGAGAAGCCACCAAATGGGAAGGGGCCACAGTACCCGGATCATCACCATGTGGGCCTCCAGCATGATCTCAGGAAAACTGGGCTGCAGCACGTCCAGGCTGATGTTTGGCACTAGAAAAAGAAATGACAGAGGCGTAAACCTTTCTCACACACCCGCTCCTCATGGCTGTCTGTCCATGGTATCCACCCTGCTGTCAGGGTCTGAGTGTAGCCTTCCTGACAAGCTAACCAGCAGGTGAGAGTGTTGAGGAGACAGAAGGATTCTCGATCATTCACTGAGCACGTATTAAGCACTCAGCAGATATTCTGAGGGAGGCAATGGCAACAGACGAAAAGCCCTGGCCCCGGAGCTCCCACAGCCCTCGGCACCATCAGCCTTCATGACGCCGCTCCCTCAAATGCTGCTCCCCCACGAGGCAGGGCAGTGAGGACAGGGACCGAGCCTGTCTCATTCACCAAGGCATCCCCAGGGCCCCACATGGCTCCCAGCATCTAAACAAAGAGCCGTTTAATTACTTAGTTAATTAGCTGGTTGGTTAAATCAGGTGGTAAAAAGAATGAAATGGGGAGCATGAAGAGGAGAAATCAAGCAGAAGCGCGAAGGGGGTAGCTTAAGAGGACAGATGATGAATCCAGACACTCGTTGAGTTGAAGATGACGCGGGAGTGTTAATGTCAATTGGAGCCTGGTAGTATAAATATGGGGCTCAGATCAAGGGCTGCAGCCATTGCTTTCTGTAAAAGCCTCGGCTGGATGTGGGGAGGGGAGGAGCCTACACAGGGGCAGAAAGGGAAAGAACCTGCCTGCTCTAAGCCTTGAGGGTGGGGAGGTAACCACAGAGGGGATAGAATAGCCCAGGAGGCAAGCAGATGGACCTGCATTATAGGCGGCAAGAGAGTCATATCCAGCGGGAGGCAAGGAAAGTGACCAGAGACAACCAGCTCTGGCCCCGAGTGAGGTCATAGGTCACTTTAGGGAGAGGAGTTTAAAGAGGATGGGAAGTTTGAGTGAGTGGGGAGAAAAAAGGAGCTCCCTATCTAGACAATTCATATGAAGAGATTAGGTTTAAAAAAGGAAGAAAATGGCAACAATAAGATAAAGTGGCAGCAGAGTCTGTAAAGGTTTCTTTTCCTAAGATGAGAGTTACTTAGAAATGTTCCCTTCAGAGCCAGCCCAGGACATGGCCTCACTCACATTTGGGATTGATATGGTCTTCCACATTCCAGATGGAGTTGAGGGTTTCCTTTAGGTATGGAGTGCAGGTGACTTCCAACTGCTCCCAGCCCCTGTGAAAAGTAGTCACAGATGTCTCTCAGAAGGCCTGAAACCCACCGGAGAGTAACACTGCCAACTGCTCTTCAATCTACGGCGCCCCTCTCTTTCCAACCCAGTGGCCATGCTGTTTTCAGCCTCACACTTTTATATTCCACAACTATCCTAGGAGGAGTCGAGCACACAACATTCCCATTTTAGAAAGAGACATAGATCCAGAGAGTTATCACAAGCCAGATGTACAAATGCTCAACTATTACAACACACGAAACACCAGAGGAACTCTGGAGCTCTGGGCTCCATAAAACTCCTGATGCCTTTCCTCCCTCCATTCACCACAAAGAAAAAGCAAACCTGAGGTGAACATCGACCACTGCGAAATGGAAGTTTTGGGTATCCTCGTAGTGTGAAAGGAAAAGCATGAGCCACTAATGGGACATCAAAACCCCAGACTCACCACTTGGGCAGGACCTTTCCCGAGGAGCCCAGGACACAACCTGTCACCAGATGGATGAGGCGAATTCGACTTCTCAGCACTTTGATTCGGTTTCCAAATTTTCTGTTTACAACCTCAATCCTCCAGAAGTCATTTGAGTCTCCTGTCCCATTCTGCCACATAAATCAAGAAAAAAATACAAAGAAAGTAAGATGACTTTAGAGAAGACGTATCAGAAAAGGGAGATGGTCACCCTTTCAGATGCCATCATGTTCCAGTTTGGCCAAAGACCAAACTGGCCTAAATGACTGAGGTGGGAAAGGGAACGAGAGGGCCACAGAAATATACCAAGTGACTGCCATTGTCCCAGCACTCGCGATTACAACCAAGAAAAGTAGTATAATTCCTCGAACCTTAAGTCTAATTCTTCACTTTATAGAACTAGAGTTTAAGTTCTAAATAAATGTTTTTGCCCTTAAACTAAACTCAAGACATCACCGTGTGCCAACAGAAATAAATTTGGGCTATTTGCATCCATTACTGGTGGCCATGGGGACACTCACTCATCGAAGAAAGGTCTGGCCTAGATATCGTACTGTGGAAATTAAGACAGTTGTGTCTAATTCTCCTCAGGAAATGCTCACCAGAAAAAGATGAAGTTCAGAGTCTTGGCTCTAGTATAATGTGAGATGAGCAAATAGAAAGAGGGTTGGGAATTCCACCTTAAGGAACCCAGAATCTTTACTGAAGCACCAAAGCCCTTGGAAGGGAACGTAACAGATAGTCATAAATCTACTTTCCCACTAGTTGTTTCTGTTTTCAAATTACTCCCCAAGCCATAAATACTCATAGAGCTTCCTCTATTAACTGCATCACCCCAAGGCAGTAAAAATCCAAAGCAATGGGGACAATATCCCTCTGTGGAACAGGGAAGTAATCCTTAAAAATAAAGCCAATGAGGGCTTCTCTGGTGGTGCAGTGGTTGAGAGTCCGCCTGCCGATGCAGGGGACATGGGTTCGTGCCCCGGTCCGGGAGGATCCCACATGCCGCGGAGCAGCTGGGCCCATGAGCCATGGCCGCTGAGCCTGCGCGTCCGGAGCCTGTGCTCCGCAACGCGAGAGGCCGCTGCAGTGAGAGGCCCGCGTACCGCAAAAAAAATAAAAATAAAAAAATAAAGCCAATGAGAATTTGGAATCTGGCAAAGGATAAACTTGTATATTCATTTGGGGTCATATTGTGGCCCTGTGGCTTCTAAGTATAATATGATTTTAAAAGGGACCCTTACAGTATTCATATTTGACATTTATTAAGTGTCAGAACATAAAAATGGCATGGTAATTATGGGAGGCAAGAGATGGAAACAAATAGACTTCATAGGCTGCCTTTCCCACAGCAAAAAGCCTAGCCAGAAAGTTCCTAAATGTTAAGAGTCCCTGTGCAGCCAATCGTTAGGAACATTCCAGAATTCTGGGGAGGATGTGTTCCGCCACATGGCCCTGAGCCAGGCCCCACAGTTTTTGACATCCTGCTGACACTCGAATGGCTCACTTACTATGCCATAGCCTGTGACCTGATAGTGCTTCCGGGTCAGGGGGGCCTCGTGATAGTGACTGTGCAAGTTCCGAGAAGTCCTAGAAATTAAAAGAGAGAAGTGCCACTATCCTGAAGAAAAGAGATGTGCAATGTTTCTTCTTTTACCAAGGCTACTCAGAGTCATCTGTTTGGATAAGAAAAATTAGAATCCAAACCATTAAATCCAACATATCGCGAGGAGTACTGGACCATACGCCAAGAAAGGGGCTTCACTTCCTGTTCACCCCACAACTTCAGGTGGGGGGCAGGGGGATGACTGAACACATTGGTGGCTTTGAGGCAAGCTAGCCTGACTTAAGAGGCAGGTTTAGGGAGAAGAAAATTAAAATTTGTGATCTATGTATGCCTGAGATAGGTAAACTTCCTCCCTACCATCTATGCTTTCTACTCCTATCACGAGTTTTACAAAGTAGGGATCTGTGGGGGAAGTGGAGGGTTTCATTTAGATTTTGTTTACTTTGTGCTTTTTGTAATAATCCTTACTTTTATCCATAATAAGTAATCAATGTTCATTATAAAAATATTGGAAATTTGCAAAAATAAAATTTAGTTAATAAATTTTAATTTATTTAAAAAAATTAAATTAAAATTTTAAGTATCCATAATCTTACTGACTAGGGAAGAAACACTGCTCATAGCTTTTCTATATGTATATTAAAAAATCCCTGATTAAAAAAAAAAATTCTGTATCTGACAATTCATATGAAATTTCTGCAGGGCTGCTTCTGTTGCCTATTTTTCCTGTTCATTCTTGCACATGGTGCCCTATTTCCTTGTGTGCTTAGTTATTTTTTACTGTGTACTATTCACTGTCACTGAAAAACTATTTATAGGAATAGATAACCATGTATTTCCCAAAAGAGGATTAACATTTGCTTTTAGCCAGGCACCTAGGGAACATTACCACAGTCTTAGGACCATGTTCATTTAAATTCATGGCCTGAAGATTTTGAGACCATCCAGGTGAAAGGAATTTGGGGTGCAAATCCATGTGAAGATCAACTGGTAATTACAGCTTCTCAGGAACCAGATTTAGTGTCCCTACCAACCTCACCCCCCGCCCTTCTCTCCCAAACACACTCTGGATATAGGTAGATAGGGCGGATTTATCCTAACCCTAAGCCTTTGGGGGTTACAAATTTTGGGGAAGATCACAATAATTTACCACTTCGGGTGAGCCTAGAGCTTTGACTTTAAAACTTCTTCTCTCTAGAGGCAGTCAAAACCCAAAAATCAAAGCTCAAGATTGTGGGTTCAAGGCAGAAGTGGCCACAGTGTCCCACTTTTTCTCTGGATTCCCCCTTTCACTGAGATTTTGACCTAGTAACTCCTTACTATCTTGTCAGTTCTTTATGCTTTTAAGATGTTTCTACATTTTCCAGCATTTTTAGTCATTCTCAGTGAGAACACTGGTTAAATGAACTAGTTTGCTATATTCAGAAACAGACTCCTATACCTTTCTCAAGGCAGCCGCTTAAGAAAAAGCTTTGGGCAACTCAATTGTTTTCTTTCTTCCCCCTAGGAAAAGGGCAGTTGAAAGGTACCTTCAAAATCCAAAGCTTCCCAAAGCCAAAACAGGCAAAGTAATCATTCTCCCATTCTAGCACAGCAGCCTTGTTCCATTTACTAGAGCCTCATCCACATTTGACTTCTGTTTATTTCCAGCTTAAAAGAGCTCTGTACCTTTGATGCTCATGCCACTCATTTATCCCAAACAGCAAATTTACTTACTCTTTGTGTTCTAGTCGAATGACATCTCCATGTCTTACAAACTCCACAGGGAGTGAAGGGTCTAGGGGATCTGTCAAGAAGAAACAAGCATTGATGTCTGAAACCGTTCACTCATTAAGCTAGCATTAATTAAGGACCTACCGGTAAAGAGTTATAGTACAACGTGGTATGCGCATGAGGTACTGACAGAGTGCTGTGGGACCAAAGTGAACTGTCTCAGAGGATGAGGGAAGGGTATCCCAGAGATAATGACTGAAAAGACTCTCAAAGGAGAGGGAGAACTTGTCAGGTGAGCAAGTGGGGAAAAGCCAGAGAGGTATGAAAGAGCAAAACTCATCTGAATCAGTGGCAAATGAATTCACATGGTTAGGGAGGGTGGGCAGGAAGGAGAGTGGGAATTGGTGAGGGTATGGACAAACGGGGCCAGACTGTGTATGCCATGCTAGGAAATGTGGCCTTTATCTGACAAGCACTGAAGCCCCCACTAGAGGATTTTTAAGCTGGGAAGCTAAATAATAAGATTTCCCTTTTAGAAGTAAAAATATAGTCTTCCAAATATGAATTCCATGCAAAAGACCATTTGCCCAGCTCTCTTAAAAATCAAATGTTAAACCCTGCATATTTGGCCAGTGATTATCTTGTCTCTGGCTATAGACTTGATAAACGTGAGGCAAAGAAAATGATGAAAGAAAAGAACTACTTCTGTATCGTCAAGAAGTCAAGACCATTGAGGATCTAGAAAAGTGATGACAGTGGAAAAGGAGTTGGCAGTAATCACAGCAACACAGAAGGTCCTTGCAAATTTCTGTCCCAGGCAGTAGACACTAACACTCAAGGTCAGGAAAGACAAATCTGCCAGGACAAATCACTGGCTCTCAAGAGAATTAGAGAACTCAACTGTAGAAATGCCCATTCCTGCGCTGCCTCCTAAGGTCTCTTAAGAAGAATAATCAGGACTTCCCTGGTGGCACAGTGGTTAAGAATCCGCCTGCCAATGCAGGGGACACAGGTTCGATCCCTGGTCCAGGAAGATCCCACATGCCACAGAGCAACTAAGCCTGTGTACCACAACTACTGAGCCTGTGCTCTAGAGCCCATGAGCCACAACCACTGAGCCTGCAAGCCACAACTACGGAGCCTGCGTGCCACAACTACTGAAGCCCACGCTCCCTAGAGCCCATGCTCCACAACAAAAGAAGCCACTGCAATGAGAAGCCCGTGCACTGCAACCAAGAGTAGCCCCTGCTCACCGCAACCAGAGAAAGCCTGTGCACAGCAATGAAGACCCAACACAGCCAAAAATAAATTAATAAATTAATTTAAAAAAAGAAGAAGAATCAGCAAGATGACAAATCAAATAAGTCAAAGGGGAGGGAAGTTTTACTTAATATGGATCTGTGGGGGAGGGGCACTTATGGCCATGAAGAACACAAAGACCTTTGTCTAGACAGCTCCCCCTTCCCAGAATGCCTGTAGTGATCTGCCTTCACACGAATCCTTAGTCACTGGAGTGATATGCAGCCACCTTAACCTGGAAGCCACAGTGGAATAACAGAACAGGGACGTTCAAAGACTTGGTCCGTGCCCACATGACTTTAGAAGGAAAGCTGGTCTTCCCTCAGAACCCCTCATTGCAACAGACCGCTTATGTTTGGCCTGTTGAATCAAAACACAATCTATAACAGTACTATAAGGGAGAGAAATAGATCCTGCCCCATGGTGTCATAATTTATATTACCGAGGACTAGGATGCAAAGACAGTGGTCATACGGGCCACGTTTCAAGGCTAAAAACCATGGCAATAAGGGGAGGTGGCGAAAGGAACAGAGAAGGTAAATTTAGATGAGCAGCTGCCCACTTCCCCACAAAGGTCAGGAGCAGCTGACTCGAGACAGGCTGAGCCAGGTGGTGTTTGCTGAGGAGAGAACACCTGTGGCATAAGACAATCAGAAGGTGAGCGGGAGATGCCCTCTGTTCTGTTCTCTTCTCGGCCGCAGCAAAGGGCACAGTCTGCAGGTAGCCAGCTGTCTGACCGAAAAACCAGAAGATCCAGACATAGCCCTTGTCACAAAGCCCTGGGAGCCCCATAGGTGTGCTTCAGAGCAGCTTCACCCTGGCCTGTCAGAGGCAGATGCGCAGGCATTGAGGGAGGTCCCGGGCACCAGCCTAGACGAGCCCAGCCACAGGGCTGGCAGGCCCGCAGATATCCAACAGACTGGCCCAGGCCTGGGATGACCAGTGGGCAGCAGCCCTCTATCACATCCAGACAACCTGAGCTGTACCACATGCTGGGGTCTGCAAGGCTTGGTGTGCTCTAAATCAGAAATGAAAGCAGCCACAGTGTGCCCCAGGCACGTGTCCAGGTAACCTCTTCTGGATTAAGTCTGAGCCTCAGCTGTCTGAGTCCCATCTATATGCTGTCTACAAGAGGCCCACTTCAGACCTAGAGACACATACAGACTGAAAGTGAGGGGATGGAAAAAGATATTCCATGCACTTGGAAATCAAAAGAAAGCTGGAGTAGCATTACTCATATCAGATAAAATAGACTAGAAAATAAAGATGTTACAAGAGACAAGGAAGGACACTACATAATGATCAAGGGATCAATCCAAGAAGAAGATATAACAATTATGAATATATATGCACCCAACATACGAGCACCTCAATACATAACGCAACTGCTAACAGCTATAAAAGAGGAAATCGACAGTAACACAATAATGGTGGGGGACTTTAACACCTCACTTACACCAATGGACAGATCATCCAAACAGAAACTTAATAAGGAAAAACAAGCTTTAAATGACACAACAGACCAGATAGATTTAATTGATATTTATAGGACATTCCATCCAAAAACAACAGATTACACTTTCTTCTCAAGTGCACACAGAATATTCTCCAGGATAGATCACATCTCGGGTCACAAATCAAGTCTTAGTAAATTTAAGAAAATTGAAATCATATCAAGCATCTTTTCTGACCAAATGCTATGAGATTAGAAATCCATTACAGGGAAAAAAACATAAAAAACACAAACACATGGAGGCTAAACAGTATGTTACTAAATAACCAAGAGATCACTGAAGAAATCAAAGAGGAAATCAAAAAATACCTAGAGACAAATGACAACGAAAAGACTACGATCCAAAACCTATGGGATGCAGCAAAAGCAGTTCTAAGGGGGAAGTTTATAGCTATACAAGCCTACCTAAAGAAACAAGAAAAATCTCAAATAAACAATCTAACCTTACACCTAAAGAAACTAGAGAAACAAGAAGAAAACAGAACCCAAAGTTAGTAGAAGGAAAGAAATCATAAAGATCAGAGCAGAAATAAATGAAATAGAAACAAAGAAAACAATAGCAAAGATCAATAAAACTAAAAGCTGGTTCTTTGAGAAGATAAACAAAATTGATAAACCATTAGCCAGACTCATCAAGAAAAAGAGGGAGAGGACTCAAATCAATAAAATTAGAAATGAAAAAGGAGAAGTTACAACAGACACCACAGAAATACAAAGCATCCTAAGAGACTACAACAAGCAACTCTATGCCAATAAAATGGACAACGTGGAAGAAATGGACAAATTCTTAGAAACGTATAACCTTCCAAGACTGAACAGGGACGAAATAGAAAATATGAACAGACGAATCACAAGTAGTGAAATTGAAACTGCGATTAAAAATCTTGCAACAGGGCTTCCCTGGTGGCACAGTGGTTGAGAGTCCGCCTGCTGATGCAGGGGACACAGGTTCATGCCCCGGTCCAGGAAGATCCCACATGCCGCGGAGCGGCTAGGCCCGTGAGCCATGGCCGCTGAGCCTGCACGTCCGGAGCCTGTGCTCCGCAACGGGAGAGGCCACAACAGTGAGAGACCCGCGTACTGCAAAAAAAAAAAAAAAAAAATCTTGCAACAAACAAAAGTCCAGGACCAGATGCCTTCACAGGCAAATTCTATCAAACATTTAGAGAAGAGCTAATACCTATCCTTCTCAAACTCTTCCAAAAAATTGCAGAGGAAGGAACACTCCCAAACCCATTCTATGAGGCCACCATCACCCTGATACCAAAACTAGAAAAAGATACTACAAAAAAAGAAAATTACAGACCAATATCACTCATGAATATAGATGCAAAAATCCTCAACAAAATACTAGCAAATGGAATCCAACAATACTTTGAAAGGATCATACACCATGATCAAGCGGGATTTATCCCAGGGATGCAAGGATTCTTCAATATACTCAAATCAATCAATGTGATACACCATATTAACAAACTGAAGGAGAAAAACCATATGATCATCTCAATAGATGCAGAAAAAGCTTTTGACAAAATTCAACACCCATTTATGATAAAAACTCTCCAGAAAGTGGGCATAGAGGGAACCTACCTCAACATAATAAAGGCCACATACGACAAACCCACAGCAAACATCATTCTCAATGGTGAAAAGCTGAAAGCATTTCCTCTAAGATCAGGAACAAGACAAGGGTGTCCACTCTCACCACTATTATTCAACATGGTCTTGGAAGTCCTAGCCATAGCAATCAGAGAAGAAAAAGAAATAAAAGGAATACAAATTGGAAAAGAAGAAGTAAAACTGTCACTGTTTGCAGATGACATGGTACTATACATAGAGAATCCTAAAGATGCCACCAGAAAACTACTAGAGCTAATCAATGAATTTGGTAAAGTTGCAGGATACAAAATTAATGCACAGAAATCTCTTGCATTTCTATACACTAATGATGAAAAATCTGAAAGAGAAATTAAGGAAACACTCCCATTTACCACTGCAACAAAAAGAATAAAATACCTAGGAATAAACCTACCTAGGGAGACAAAAGACCTGTATGCAGAAAACTATAAGACACTGATGAAAGAAATTAAAGATGATACAAACAGATGCAGAGATATATACCATGTTCTTGGATTGGAAGAATCAATATTGTGAATATGACTATACTACCCAAAGCAATCTATAGATTCAATGCAATCCCTATCAAATTACCAATGGCATTTTTTACAGAACTAGAACAAAAAATCTTAAAATCTGTATGGAGACACTAAAGACCCCGAATAGCCAAAGCAGTCTTGAGGGAAAAAAATGGAGCTGGAGGAATCAGACTCCCTGACTTCAGACTATACTACAAAGCTACAGTAATCAAGATAATATGGTACTGGCACAAAACCAGAAATATAGATCAATGGAACAGGATAGAAAGCCCAGAGATAAACCCATGCACCTATGGTCATCTAATCTATGACAAAGGAGGCAAGGATATACAACAGAGGAAAGACAGTCTCTTTAATAAGTGGTGCTGGGAAAACTGGACAGCTACATGTAAAAGAATGAAATTAGAACACTCCCTAACACCATACAGAAAAATAAACTCAAAATGGATTAGAGACCTAAATGTAAGATTGGACACTATAAAACTCTTAGAGGAAAACAGAGGAAGAACACTCTTTGACATAAATCACAGCAAGATCTTTTTTGATCCACCTCCTAGAGTAATGGAAATAAAAACAAAAATAAACAAATGGGACCTAATGAAACTTAAAAGCTTTTGCAAAGCAAGGGAAACTACAAACAAGACGAAAAGACAACCCTCAGTCAGAATGGGAGAAAATATTTGCAAACGAACAAATGGACAAAGGATTAATCTCCAAAATATATAAACAGCTTATGCAGCTCAATATTAAAAAAACAAACAACCCAATCCAAAAATGGGCAGAAGACCTAAATAGACATTTCTCCAAAGAAGACATACAGATGGCCAAGAAGCACATGAAAAGCCACTCAACATCACTAATTATTAGAGAAATGCAAATCAAAACTACAATGAGGTATCACCTCACACCAGTTAGAAAGGGCATCATCAGAAAATCTACAAACAACAAATGCTGGAGAGTGTGTGGAGAAAAGGGAACCCCCTTGCACTATTGGTGGGAATGTAAATTGATACAGCCACTATGGAGAACAGTATGGAGGTTCCTTAAAAAACGAAAAATAGAATTACCAGATGACCCAGCAATCCCACTACTGGGCATATACCCAGAGAAAACCATAATTCAAAAAGACACATGCACCCCACTGTTCACTGCAGCACTGTTTACAATAGCCAGGTCATGGAAGCAACCTAAATGCCCATCGACAGACAAATGGATAAAGAAGATATGGTACATATATACAATGGAATATTACTCAGCCATAAAAAGGAACGAAATTGGGTCATTTGTAGAGACATGGATGGATCTAGAGACTGTCACAGAAAGTGAAGTAAGTGAGAAAGAGAAAAACGAATATCGTATATTAACCCATATATGTGGAACCTAGAAAAATGGTACAGATGAACCGGTTTGCAGGGCAGAAATTGAGAACAGACGTAGAGAACAAATGTATGGACACCAAGGGGGGAAAGCGGCAGGGGGTGGGGGTGGGGGTGGTGTGATGAATTGGGAGATTGGGATTGACATGTATACACTGTTGTCTATAAAATGGGTGACTAATAAGAACCTGCTGTATAAAAAAATTAATAAATTAAATTTAAAAATTAAAAAAGAAAAGACAGCTCTAAGAGTGAGATCTTATCTGTCTTGCTCACTGCTTATCCCTATGCCTGTAACAGTCCTTGTAACGTAGCAGGGGCTCAATAAATAACTGTTGAAAGGATAACTGAGATCCGTAAAGATGGCAAAGAATGCTCAGGAAAGCCCATCCCAGCACCATTCTTTTGGAGGCATGAGAAATGTTAAGGAGGGCTCAGAGTAAGTAATAATACAAGAAGCGCCAGTTCCCTACCGCATTACCTGAATTTGTATTATGTTTCTTGATAATCCACAGGTTGTTGTAGTCCTTGTGCAAATAGGTGGTGACCTGGGTAGGGTGCGGGAGGGAGGAGGAGGTGGGAGGGAGAAGACAGTCACTATCAGCGCAGCCGGCCACAGGACAATCAATAGCAAGCCAATGTTGCTTAAGCCTTTTTCAGAATCCCCAGCCACCAACCCGAGGGGCTGTGTTTCCCGACAGGGCTCCGAAGTAGCATTTGGTAAATGCTACTTTCTCTCCTTCCTTCTGTATTTAGAGGTCTTTTCCCACAAAAGCCTTTTTGATTTGTCTCTGTGTACCCCTCTGCATCCTATCTTTCAACTTCCCACCTCCTAGAGGGAGGAACAATAACACCTTGTGTAACACAGTCTCCAGCACACAAAGAGGATTTAGTTCATTTTTAAAAAGTCATCAAGACCATGTCTCAAACTTTCTAAATGAAAAATTCATGGTATTTTCTAGAATATGGCCAAATAGTTTCTAGAATATGGCCAAATGAAACGAAAAAAACTCTATTAATATCTTACCCTAGGGGCTTCCCTGGTGGCGCAGTGGTTGGGAGTCCGCCTGCCGATGCAGGGGACACGGGTTTGTGACCCGGTCCGGGAGGATCCCACATGCCGCGGAGCGGCTGGGCCTGTGAGCCATGGCCACTGAGCCTGCGCATCTGGAGCCTGTGCTCCGCAACGGGAGAGGCCGCAGTGGTGAGAGGCCCGCATACCGTAAAAAAAAAAAAAAAAAAAAAAAAAATCTTATCCTAGAAGCCTGAAGTTTTAGACATAGCCATTTTGTATACACTGATTTTTAAAAAATTGTATGTGTGTGCATGTGTGTACACGCATGTAATGCTGCAATTAAACTACCAGCAAAAATCCTGGGAACAATATAAATGTCCAATAGTAAAGGAAGAGTTACGTGCTGGTTATGTCCACAGGATAGAATATTATGCAGCCGCAGAAAATGTTTCAGGGCATTTTTACCCAGCACAGGAGAAGGTGTATAACATGCTGCTGTTGAAAATGGTTACCATTTATCACTAGGCACTGCTCTAAGCACTGGACAGGTCTTATCGCTAGGTTGTAGGGACTATGGTTACCTCCACCTTACTTACAAGCAAACTGAGGGTAAGTAATTCTCTGAGGTTAAGTAAAGGTCTCACAGCTTGTCAGCTGGAGAGACAGGATTCAAACGGAGGGAGCTAGCTCCAAAGCTCCCAGGATAGAGACTGCATACATACAATTATGCTAATTATGTATACAAGCACATAAATACCCAGAAGCAACGGAAACAAAGGCATCTCTCTTACAACGTGAGTTTTAATAACTCCAATTGGACAAAACATGACTTATTTACTTGCAAAGAGATTTGGAATTAGCGTGTAGGAAAATAATTATGCGTGTATCATGGCTGCTTTGTTTCAGTGGTTTTTGCTTTCTCAGAAGCAATTAGGAATAATGGTATTAAGAACATACACGTTAAAAGTTGTGGCAGCCACAGAGAAATTAAGTCCACGCTCTCCATCAAAAGCTGCACACATCAAGCTCACCCAGCTTGATTTTGCTCAAGGATGTTAAGCTTTTGTGGTGCTTGTGTGTGCACCCTGCGCTGTCATTTTGTTTTTTGGGTTTTCTTTCCAAAAACCATTATTATTAAAATTCCTATTAGAAAAATCACTTATTGTGAATATAGTCCATGGCCTCTTTTTCCCCTTGCAACATTTATTTTTACAATGGAGTTTTTTATAATATGAGGTCTCCTAGGGACACAGGTATGCTATTACAGCAGAATGTTGTACATCAAACTACGTGGATAAACAATGATCCTTGGATTATGTGTAACTTTGGGGTTTTTTTTTATACTTTTCTACACTTTCCAATCTTACTTTATAAACGTTATGCTTTAAAAACATTTAAAAATCGAGACCTAGAGCTGTTAACAAGACATTAAACTACAGGGCAGAGGAGGGCTACTAGAGGTTATTTAGTGTGGTCCCCTCATTTACAGATGAAGACACAGGCTGCGAAAGGCTCAGTGACTCAGTCAGTGACAAAGCCAGGCTCTCTGTCCCTTGGCCTAATGTGCTCTCTCTAGATGACTGTCACAACTTCATGCCTCTACCCATGGGCTTCAAGTGTGTAACACTAAGACCAGCTTAATAGGGCCTTTCAGAACGTGGCTCTTCTCTCCCTTTGCACAGTATAGATGTTCCTCGTCACCACATCTGTAACTTTATCTCCTACATGACACCAGCAGCAAGGTATCACTATGGAAGGGCTAGCAGTACATTAGACTCTTCTGGAGAGCTTAAAACCAAAACAAAAATGCACAATGCATGGGCCCCATCCTAGGTCAATTAAGTCAGAATCTCTGGGGTGGACCTCAGGCATCAGTATTTTTTAAAAGCTCTCCAATGGACTCTAAAGCGCAGCCAGGGTTGAGAACCACTGTGCTAGAGAGAAGCGGAGAGTCAAGAATGGGAAACTGATACCAAAACCCAATACTCTGGGTCAACCTTCTAGTAAATAAGGAAATAATAACAATAAAATATTTTGAGAAGCAAAAGTTTTTTCACAAAGTAAAGGTTTTGGTCATTTTGCAGGAAGAGAAACTTCACTTCAAGCTTCTCAGAGCAGCAGCCAGCCCTGAAGCCCCGACCTCCGCACTCTCCTCTCCTCGGGTCACTGCATCCGAGGCCTCCGCCCTGCCCACGCCATGGAAGCCACCCTCGTCAGAGTTGCCAGGCCTCCCATGTTGCCCTTCGAAGGCCTCTTCCTCTGTCCTCACCTTCTCCGAGGTCTCTGCAGCACCTGAACTGCTGGCGTCTCCTCCCACTGGAGACCCTCTGCTCGGCACTCTCCTCCCGTTCTCCTCCAACCTTCCCGTCCACCCCTTCCTTCTCAGCCACTTCTACCAGCACCACTCTGAGCGCCTTTAATGCTGCCTTACGTGCTCCTGCTCCCCAGGGCTCCTCTGCTGGCCCTCCTCCCTCTGCACACTGCTTCAGGGCAATGTCACCCATCCCCCACTGTGTCACTGACACCTGTATGCTACACACTCATGTCTCTTTCCTGAGACAATTCCCAGAGCTAAAATACACAAAGGAAACTCATCTCCAAAGCCATGCTTCCTCCTCCATTTCTGATTATGGTGAAACAGCATTATCACACAAACACCTTGACCTCCAGACTACAGACCTGGACATGACTCATCCCTGACTTCTATCAGTTACCAGGCCCTGACATTCAACCTGTGAAGAGTTTCCTAAATCACTTCCCACCTCTCCCCCTGTGGTCCCTGCCTCCGTTCACCATCCTTTGTCATGATTATTGCCTCTAGTCTCCTCCTCCTTCCAATCCACCACACTCCTGCCAGAGCTGTCCTTCTAATCTAGAAATCTAAGCACATCTTACCCCTTAATAAGTTTCAATGCCTCCCCAGCGTCTACAGAACAAAATTAAATCTACTGTAACACGTAAGGCCTCTCCATAATCTGGCCCCACGGACCTCTCCGAACCCATCCTTCTCCCTCTCAGGCATCATCCACCACAGCCACATCCCCCACTCCTTAACGTGGACGCGGACAGTGTCGCTCATTCGTTCAGATCATACTCACGGCTAATCCTCCAGCATGCACGTCATACGGTTTATCTCACTTAATCCTCACAACAACCTTATGATGGAGAGAAGTACTATTTATTTTCCCCAATTTACAGATGAGCCCACTGAAGCACAGAGAGGTTAAGGAATTTGTTCGAAGTCACACTCTAGTGGAACCAGGATTCGAACCCAGATAAACTAGTCTGGTTCCCAGGCCTGTGTTTATAACCATTACTCTCTACCCATCATCCACTTCGTGCTGGGCACTGAGCCTTCCAGGAGCCAGCAATCAAACAGCAAAGAGACAGGAGGAAGGAAGCACTCACAATTCAATGCGAAGAGGGTTACCACACAAGCTTGTAAAGGTGCCGGGAAAGCCGCCCACACCAGACGCACCTAACCCAGGAGCAGGCAGAGGGAGGTCATGGTGGTCAGAGGGGAACTCCCCAGCTGAAGCCTAGGGAAGCTGGAGTTAGGCAGAGGAAAAGGATGTTTCAAGCCGGGGAAACAGTGCGGGTAAAGGAGGGGAAGCCAGAAAGAGAACGGAGGGTTCAGTCATGGCAAACAGCTTAGTGCTGCCGCAACTCAAGCGCACAAAGGGCTCACTGACCTGCTGCTGGCGGGCGCCGATGCCCTCGGGGTAGAGGTGCCCGTGCGAGTGGAGGTAGCCGACGGCCATCCGCGCGCTCTTCACGGTGATCACAGAGCCATAGGCCAGGTCTGCGGGCGAACGGCGACGGTGTGAGCTGGCGCAGCGCTAGACCTGCCCCTGACTGCAGGGGCCGCTGAAGCCACAGGCCTCCCCAGCCCCTAACAGACTCCACTGGGTCCCGGACTGCCGAAAGCAAGATGCGCGGCTGCCTTCTCACCCCAGTGGAGTCAACTCAAGAGGATCTCACCAAAGAGTCTCGCCTGTCCCCTCCCCTCCTTCCTAAGGACTTCAGAAGAAGCTGGGTATTAACAATGCTATTATCAAAGCAAAAGACTAGGAACAACTTGTCCTTCATTCAAGGTCTATCATATACATTCCATGGAATAAAGAAGGAAGAAGCATCTTATATCTTCATCTGGAATGTTCTCCAAGATACAGTGTTACTATAGACTGTTAAGAGAGACTTTTCACTATATATCCTTTTGTGCCTTTTGAATCTAGTACCACATGTAGTAACTGTTCAATGGTGTTTTGGGTTTTTACTCTGAATTTAAAAAAACAAAAACAAAAGCCCAGAGTAAACAGCTTACCCAAGAGCATCCATCCCCTCCCCACATAGGCCCCGGCTTATGGAGGAGCCTCTGTGCCTTCTTACTGTCCCTCTTCTCCACGCCCTGCAATCTGGCTGCCCGCCATTCCCCACTCCACCGAAACAGGTCTCACTGCACCAGTGCTGGCTGCTCCGGTCTCCCTTTGTTCATTCATTTGGTCGCTAGACCGTATCGATTACACGGTGGATCCAAAGGTGGAGGAGACCTGGCTGCAGACCTAGTGGAGCCCAGTCTTGGGGATGATGGCGTCACACACTGAGCAGCATAGGATGATCAGCAAACGCTCCAGCAAAGGTGCGACAAGGTGTGACATGGTGGGAGCCCAGAGCAGGGTAGAACAAATTCTTGCCCAAAGAGTAAAAAGAGGATGGCTTGATGGAAGAGCATATAGCTGAGCTAGGCCTTTTAAATAACGAGTAGAAATTTGCTAACGCCACCACTCCATCCTCCTAAGTCCTCGTGCTGGTCAACACACGCAGCCCCGCACGCTGCTGACCGCAGCTGCTTCTCGATTATGCTCTGTCCCCCATCTCAACCCCACACTCCCTCACGGACTGCTCCTGAGCAGCCCCTTCCTCCTGCATGCCCAGTGGCCTGACCGCACCCTGTCGTCTTCCTCTTTCTACAGCTTCCTCACAGACCACAGCCACTGCACAGCATCGACCATCCCTTACTTGGCTAGTCCTCCTTTGAAAGCCTCAGCCCCAAGCCCACTGGCCCCACTGCATGGATTTCCTCAAGCAACTCAAGGCTGACTTCTCCAATGTGGAATCCAGTGTCTGCCTTTCCGAACCAATTTTTGCCTGCTTTCCTATTTTTCATTCTTTCCACACTCTGGGTGGGCCCACTGTGTTCTAGGCCCTGGAGAGACTAAAAGACATTGCCCTTGCCTCCAGGAAATAATGACCTGGGCCCAACCTATCTTGTCAACCTTATCTTCCAGTATTTTTCTGCATATAACCTATGCCTTAAATTCTGCCCTGCTCTTGGCTTTGATCATGCTCTCCCTTCTGCCTGATACGCCCTCTCCCCCATCTCCCTCTGCTGAAACCCACCCATTTTTCCAGGGCCTGACTCCAAGGCAACTCACTCACTCTGATCACCCCCCAACCCCCTAACAGAAGTGATCTCTTACACCTTTGATCCCCACAGCTCTGCGTTCCCTCTTTCTATACTTAACACATACAGTCACATCATGTAGAGGTCCTCTACTGCAGACTCTCCTCCAGACTCTCTAAGCTGGAGGGCATCCGCTTACAGCCTCCGACGTGGCTAACACTTGCTCAGTTGCCCGGTGTGAATAGTGAATGGATACGAGTAGCAGGATACTCTGGTGGGAACTGGCCTCTAGCCCTGAAGGGCCTTGTTCCTTCACCAGATTCTCTCTGTTGGTCTTCCCACAGCCACGACGGACAAGTTATTCTTTAGGGTCAAAGAGCTCGTTGCTCAGGATGTCTTCCTCTGCACCTCCTGTGCTCCTATTCACTCTTTTGAGCGCTCGGACCAGATTTAACTGGATCTTTCTCCCACTGTGCCCATCTAAAATAACTCAGGCTGTCATATCATCTTTTCCAATACAACTCCCAGGAATCCCTTCTGTCCTTCTACCTTTGTAAAGGACAAGAGACACTCACGTTCGGGGATGGAAGCATTGTGAAGGTTGTTTCCTGAAAGCCGGGCCTGGAAGGCAGAACTGAAGAAGCCATCACCAGGACCACTGTGGGGAAAGGCAGAGAGAAGGCAGCCAAATTAATGGAGTGAAACTGTGATTTCCCAGGAGCCCTAGGAAGAGCTCTGCACAGCTGGTTTAAAAGAAGTACAAGGGAGTGGCAGTGTGGTATTGTGGACAGACATGGGGGATAGAGTCAGAGAAACTGGGGTCCAAATTATAACTCAGCCACTTACTAGCTGGGTGAACTTTGGAAGATACCTGGCCTTGTTTAGCTTCAATTCTTCATTTATAAATCAGGGATTTAAAAAAAAAATCAAAAGAATTATTATGGGACTTCCCTGGTGGTCCAGTGGTTAAGATTCTGTGCTTACAATGCAAGGGACACGGGTTAGATCCCTGGTCGTGGAACTGAGATCCCACATGCCGTGTGGCACGGCCAAAAATTTTTTTTTTAAATAGAATTATTATGACTAAATGAGATAACGTATATAAAATGCTGAACACAGTTCCTGACACATAGTCACTACCTGTTAAATGGGAGCTGCTGCTGGTGTTATTGTTATTATTATCCTCACTCCAACTGCACATGCTTATGGTGGCCCATCCCTGTTAAGCACAAGGAACTGTGTTTAGGGATAAGGGGCAGTTTGGCTATTAGAACATTCTCTTCTTCCTTCAGGCCAGGGTACCCAAAAGATAGAACATAAGAGGAAACCAACAGAAAAAAAACCCTGGGTCCCCTCCGAGCATCCCAACCAGACCCAGGAAATCACACGGCCCCTCCATAGGCTTAGAGGCAAGAGGAAGACCAGAAGTGAGACACTGGAAAGGCTCTGGCTGTACCTTTTATTCAGCACCATGAAGTGAACAGCGTACGTGGCCGTGTAGAGAGCCAGCGGCAGCACTATGAGGCACAGGATGCGAGCGGTCAGATGTTTTCCCACCGTCACCTGCAAACCAAGCCAGTGCAGGGTGCTGGGCATATGAGGCATTATTTGCCTTATGCCTGACATGTGTGTTATCTGTAAGTTTTTATGTGTAAGTCATAATCAGAAACAATTGAAACACTAATGGCTATCAAGAAAGAAAGACATGGGGAAACCCTAAGCCTTCCCATAACACCCCCCACCAACCAAGCACTGCAGGGGGCTGAACCTGGGCCAGCCCTCCGCTGCCTGTCCAGACCCTCACCGAGGACCCCGGGCTGTCCCCGCGTTACTGCCAAGGCGTGGCCTGCATCTTCAGCATCGTCACTCATCACTCCCTCTCCATCCTAGTCACACTGACGCCCTGCACTTTCCCCATGCTTCTTGCACTGTACCAGCCCCACCCATCACATTGATAACTGCTCCTTATCTTAACTTTAGGCCTCAGCTTCCTCCTGGAAGCCTTCCTGGATTGCCCGAGACTGGGTTTATGCTCTCCTCTGTGCTTTCACAGCCTTTGTTGGCTGGACCATGACTTATTTTTTCTTTTCTTTCTTTCTTTCTTATTTCTCTCTCTCCATTGTCTCTAGAGGGCAGGAATCTTGTTTTAATCATCTGCATATTCTGTGTCTCACACTTAGCGGATGGTCTGTCTATATGTTCTGAATGAATAAATGAACTTGTTGGGACTTTGGTTCAGAGGTACATTACAGCAAAGTATCAATAGTTCAGGCCTGGAGTCAGCCTCGCCTGTTTGAATCCTAGATCTACCTCTTACTACTTGTATGACTTTGGGAACATTATTACCTCTCTAGGTCTCAATTTCCTCATTTGGCAAGAGGGTAATAACTACCTGCCTCACGGGTTTGTTATGAGGAGGAAATGAGATGATGAAAGTAAAGCATTTTGCATACTGCCTGACACAGAGTCAACTCTTAATAAATAATATTGTAATAAACCGTAAGGCCCTTACCAGCCTCCAGATGCAGAGACTCTGGGTCAGGAAAAGAAAATTTTAAGTTCAGGAAGTCAGTCTACCAATTTTACCTCAAGTCCCAGGCAGTCAGTGTCTGTCACACATTTGGCATGAGCCCAGATGGACAGAATCCCCTGGCTGGGTTGTTTGCAAAGCATTTAAAAACCAATGCAGGAACAAATGCCAAAAGAGAATCCCAAGGATATCAGTCCATCCTCTCTCTTTATACCTCTCCAGCCTGTCAGCCATGGCCCACTCCCTGCTGCCCTGCTCCCTACAGAGGGCAGCCAGATGCAACCCACCTCGGGCCCAGAACACAGCTGTTCTGCCACCTGCAGCAGAAGCAGAGAGAGACCACTGGCTCTGCTAAGCGAGGAGCAGGGGAGCAAAGACATTTCTACAAGCACTTGGGTTCTCACCATTGAAAGACTGAGGTCTCCAAACAGGTGCCAAAGGTCTGAAACGGTGTTCCACCCCACTTGCAGGATGATAAAGAGGCCAACAAACTTGACCCCCAGAGCACCAGCTAGATTAACGCCAGTCAGGCTGAGCCAGAGCCACCAGGGGGCAGAGAAGGGCCTGAAAAGCAACAAGGCACAGAGTTCAGCTTGGCAGCTGGAACCAAACTCAAAAGCAAGAGCAGCAATGGGGAAGGCAGAGGTCCTCTGACTCTGGGAGGCTGCACTGTGGCCTCTCTCTTGAGGGCTCCCAACCTCAGGGACCATGCATGGCTCCGAGGAGGAGGTGGTCTGTGAAACCCCTGAAACTGCAGGAAGCACAGTGTGAGAGTCAGTAGGTGATTCTTCTGGGGAGACACGCCATCGTCTTCCTCGCTAAGTACAGGGCTTCAAGTAAGCAAGAGGCTTATTCTTCAGTGGTGGCCAATCAAGTGGAAGGAAAAGGAAAATCCAGAGGAGCCTGATGGATTCAGTCAGCCCTGTCTTTTGTGCCACCTCTGGACCCTGTAAAAGCCAGCCGTTACTGAGTGCCTACTATGTGTCAGGCACTGTTGCAAGCACTTTACACATATTAACTATTTAGCCTTCCCTACAACCCCCTGGAAGCAGATCCTGTCATCAGCCTCTTCTTCCACACGAGGACTCGAGGACTCGAGGTACAGAGAGGTTAGGTAATACAGCCAGCCAGCGGGGGAGCACAGTGCTAAGCCCAGCAGTCGGTTCCCAAGCTTGCTGCACTTAGATCACCTGGTGCTCTGAGCTGCAGTCTCCTCATCCCCTGGCTGACCCCCTGCCACAGCAAATGCTCCTGAACAGCCAAGACCTATGTGTTCCTGTACCTCTAGCTCCTGGCACAGTACCTGGCACATAGCATGTATTCAAGAAATGGCAGGTGGGGCTTCCCTGGTGGCGCAGTGGTCGGGAGTCCGCCTGCCGATGCAGGGGACGCGGGTTCGTGCCCCGGTCCGGGAAGATCCCACATGCCGCGGAGCGGCTGGGCCCGTGCGCCATGGCCGCTGAGCCTGCGCGTCCGGAGCCTGTGCTCCGCAACGGGAGAGGCCACAACAGTGAGAGGCCGGCATACCGCAAAAAAAAACACAAAAAAAAAACAACAAAAAAGAAATGGCAGGTGGAAGGGGATGTGGTGCAAGTAGAAGATAACCCAAATCCGGAGAGAGCTGGTGGTCACTGCTTGGTTGTGGCGAAACCAAGGTGACTTCCGAAAAAGCCTTAGCAGAGCCAGCTCTTTGGGTCTGAATAAAATGAATGACCTACTCTACTCTCTCAGAGGCAGAAGGATGATCTGGAAGGGACTATTCTGGAAGAAGGCCAGGCCCTCCAGAACAGCTTTAGAATTGACTGGGGCCTGCAGGGATCCTCTTGACTGATGTAGACCCTTCAAGCCAAACTTTATATACCTTATTCCCATCACCAAGTCAGGACTGGCTGCAACCACTGAGGGCAGGGAGACAAACAGTTCCCAGGCAATATCTATTCTGGTGCCCCCCACCCTAGGCATCACACCCACCCTGTCCCTGGCCATTATATAAATTCCAGAGCTGCCACAGCTTCTGACACCCCCTCCCAAAGATGGTGTTTCTGACCTGTTGGCACAGGAGTTGTACTTGACCATGCTCAGCATGGCAGCCATGATGAAGAACATCAAGATGGGGTCAAGGAGGATGTACTGGGACAGAGTGAGGCATCCTGTGTCTGAAAAACATGAGCTCAGTGGTCAAAAAGTGGAATCAGAGATGGGCCCCCCTGAGAACCAAACACCCCAGTGGTAAGAAACAGTCCCCCTTGTGCTTAGTTGCATTTGTGCAGTCAAGATTAGATGGGCAACTGAGTCATCTGGAAGGTGGAAGGCCACAGCTTTGGGGTACACCAAAGCCCAATGATATGAAAGAATATCTCACACTGCTTCCAGCCCCTTGCCCCACAAAGGGATCATGTCATGCATTCAGATACAGTGATCCTGAGAAGAGGGCTCCTGCTAATTTCCACCATCAAAAAGGGAGTTCTGCTACCATGCCTATGCAGCCACAAACTACATACACCCGGGAAAGAATCTTACCATTTCATATGAAGTCTCTGTTGGGAGTTGATTCTCCATGCAGGTGCTGAAGTGATTTTTCTTTTAAACAAAATTTCATTACATCATGGCCTGGCCTAAGTCCTCCAATGCCTTCCCATCTCATTCAGACTAACAAGCTCCTTCAGACAGCCTCAAGATGGCCACCAAAGCCTTCATGGTCTCCCCACCTATCCAGCCTCCTCTCCCAACACCCTCTGCCTCACTCACTCTACTCTGGCCTCACTGGTCTTCTTGCTGTTCCCTGAATCCACCAGGTGCCGCCTTGCACCAGGACCACTGCACATGCTATTTCCTCTGCCTAAACACTCTTCCCTCAGATCTCTGCATGGCTTAATCTTTGGCTTCACTCAGGTCTCTGCTCAAGGCCACCTCCTCAGGGGGCTCTTCACAGACCACCCTGCCTAAAACAGAATCACTCCCCATTACTCTATCCCTTACCCTACCCTATTTTCTACATTGTACTTATTGCTTAAGGTGTTACATTACAGACTTAATTTACTTGCTTATTTATCATCTGCCCCACTAACGAGCAAGCTCCATGACAGCAGTGTCTCATCTGCGTATCCTCTGAGGCCAAGAAAGTGGCTTAGCACAGAGTAGATGCTTGAAAATAGTTGTGGAATGAAAAATGAATAAACGAATAACTGAAGAGGGAAGTTAAAGACCCAAGGGAAAAGCCACCAGTCCTCTAGAAAGAGACCTTGTAGTCTTGCAACATTATCTGTCAAAGCAAAGCCAGAGGGACTTCCCTGGTGGTGCACTGGTTAAGAATCCACCTGACAATGCAGGGGACACAGGTTTGATCCCTGGTCCGGGAAGATCCCACATGCCGCAGAGCAGCTAAGCCTGTGCACCACAACTACTGAAGCCCGCGCACCCTAGAGCCTGCGAGCCATAACTACTGAGCCCACACACTGCAACTACTGAAGCCCACACACTCTACGGCCTGTGTGCCGCAACTACTGAAGCCTGAGCGCCTAGAGCCCATACTCCGCAACAACAGAAGCCACCGCAATGAAAAGCGCACACACCACAATGAAGAGTAGTCCCTGCTCACTGCAACTAGAGAAAGCCCGCGCACAGCAACGAAGACCCAACGAAGACAAAGAAAAAGAAACAAAGCCAGAATCGCCCCTAAATTAACCACCTAAACTGGTCTGGACTTCTTCAAATGTTAAGCTCTATGAGGTCAGGAATTCACTTTCATATGAGCAAGGCTAAAAACAGGATCAATTTCTCTGGATCAACTCTCAATTAGCCATGTGAGAATTATCCACAGAAATAAAGTTCCCATTTTATCCTCTGCCACCCAGCTACTTCTGTGGCATCTACCTTTGCATTCAGTTGAAATTAGTTTAAGGAATGCAAACTAATCTTGACAGTAACCTAAGAGAAGCAGAATTAGAACTGTAAGCCTCCTTCAAACACACACACACGCACACACAAGCACACAAACTTGTTATCCATTCCAAACTTAAATGTGGATAACCTGCAGATAATCTACTCCTTGGGATTACCCATACCAACTCACCACTCCAATAAAATATAAAGGCTTGCTACATATAAGTATTTATATATGTAAGTATTACTAGTGAATAAAAGGAGACGTAGTACATTTACCCAATCCTCAAGTTACTTAAGAACTGGGCCCGTAGACAGGATCTTTAAGTATATTGATTTCCAGCTACATTCATAGTGTGGCAGTCAATATCCCAAGAAACGTGGTCTAGGACAACTTACCAAAGGTGAGGAGGGCAGCCGTGAGCAGCGCTGCCGGGAGGGACTGGGACAGCTCCAGTACAGTGAGGTAGGCAAAGGGGATCAGCAAAGCGCCGAGGAACGCACAGAACTATGGAAGGACGGGAGAAGCAGTCAAGTAACTAACTAAGCAAAGCATCAGGGACCTACTTGGCTTGGTACAAACTAATCTTTTAAGATGGAGGGCCCTGATGATGGCATGACTTGGTGACCTAAAATCACCTGCAATATGTTTAAATATGAAAGGGGTGGTGTAACAGTGAAGCATCAAATCAAGCAACATTTACGTTCCCACTAAGCACCAACTTGTGCACTGACAAGAAATCAGCAAAGTTCAGCCAGGGAGGTGTGGGCAAGACGGCCCACGATTTCAAGTGGGAGACTCCGGGAATGGACCGTCCCATCACTGCTAGCTGTGACCTTGACAAAGTCACGTCTCTGTATCTCAGCCTCTCCTTCTGTGTAATGTGAAACTTAAGAGTTCCTACCTCATAGGGTTTACTTTTTAGATTAAATGAGCTCAAGTTTATTACCACACAGAAAGTTCTTGATAAACACTAGCTTCTGTTATGAAACTGGGTGCAAGTTGAGAAATACCTCTCTGAAGGTGTTTTAATATTTTAGAGAACTCTAATGTTATTTCTCCCTTGGTCCTTTTATTCAATCACACCAGGAATCACTCTTTAATCTATAGGTTGTATTTTGATTTTAGAAAAAAGACTGCTTGACACTTCAGCATCTGGAGGGTTGTTTTTCAGTTTTGTTTTGTTTTTAACCACCAGTGTTCTCTCCATCCCCCTACCCTGTCCATCAAAAGTAATCAGACAAACCCAGGGGAATGGAAATTCTCACATTTGGGTTGTCACTTGTTGTTAGCAGAAAGCAATGTGCTCTAGTGTGAAAGGGGACAGGGCTGATATATCTGGCCTTCTCATTTCCATAGCAAGTCCACAGTGAGTCAGGCCTATATCCAATTATGCATGCTATGTGGTATTCAAACGTCATTAGGAAGACACAGAATCACTTAAGAATATGAACTTGAGGGTAGTGGACACTTCTTGTTTAATATGGAATGGTATGACCACACAAACAAGCCAGTGATTAGCCCAAGTAATCACATGGCATTTATCTAAACTGCTTTGATAAAGCAGTTCCTTGAGGAAAGGGGCTTGTAGATGCTACCTGCTCTGAGAGCTCCACACTGAGGACAGTCTCCACAGGTCTTATTGGCTCCAGATACAAGGTCCCCAGACAGCTGGGTATTCAGGCCCTGCCGTGCCCCATCAAGGCTGGTGTTGGGACTCAGAGCACAGAGGGACCAGGCAAACACACACTTCCCTTAAAAGACTGGAAAACCCCTTGTGTGCCCGACACCTTTGTGGGGAAAGAAAGAAGAACCTGGTGACATGGGTGTGGGGATGCTGAAATGTTAATAAAGGCCCTCAGAGGTAGGCAACACCCTAGCAGTTGTGGCTGCAGGGGAAGGACGCGTAGCCTGCCAATGTGCTGAGGCCAATGCTGGGATTGCAGGAGATTCCTGGCTGCCTGAGTCCCGGGCTGCCCTCTGATCTGAAATCTGATGCCTCACGTTGGCAGGAGAACAGGTGACGGGGTGCGCTTGCTCCTGTCTGTGTCATCGCTGTATCATCTGTGGCCTCCCTCTCCCTTCCCGCCCACCCCAGCTCTGAATCTCTACTACAGGGTACAGGTCCAATCATGCTCCCCCACCAAAGTCCCCTTATCTACACCTGCCACCACTCCAGGGCTTCCAGCTGTCACATTTCTGACTGAGCGTGGCCCCAGGGTTGAGTCGGGCAATAGCAAGTCAGGAAGCCTTACTCCTCTCATTCCCAGGTAGCTGTGATGCTCATATTCGTCCCCAGGCTTCTGGAACAAAAAGGTGCCGTCATATCCAGTCAGGTGGCCAGCAAGGCCTATCAGCATCTGAGGAGAGAAGGAGAGGCCTCAGAGAGAAGATGCCTCCGCCCCCTGAACTTCCCTCCAGCTGCGCCCAGACCTTGGCTTCCCTTGACAACTGTCCATAGAAGGAGCTCCCACTGTGACATTTTCTCCGGCAGCTGTTGCAGAGCAAAGAATCTTTTGTCTACAGAACTCATTGCCTGAAACAAATCCTCTCTTGTGTTAAGGCCAAGTTCTTGGGAACAGTGCAGACTGAGTATTTAGGAAGAAAATAATCCCACAGTTCGAAGGGCAGGGCCAGTGAGGGGCTCTCTCATTCAGCCTTCTTTCATTTGTTATGAAGTAAAACACGACAGCTCATGGGGTAGGCCATGGGCAGGGGCTGATTCCTGGGAGACTGGGCCACTGAAAAGAAAATGAGGTTCCAAGTCAGAATGAGGAGGGAGGAAAGTGGCCAAGTTGCTACACACCAGGAATAGAGAGAAGGGGAGAAAATGGGAAAGCAGAACGCAAACACAGATGCATTTCCCCAGAGGGGAAGAGAGAAGGCCCAGTGGAAACAATGCCAAAAGGCCTGGGACTGGTTTCTCCTACCGCCAGTATTCCAAAGGGAGGCCACCTGGCACCTCCCGAAACAGAACAAATCAACTGTAAACTTAGACTGTGAGCTGTAAATGCTTCAAAACGTTCGAGAGGGTCAGCCTCTTCATTTCTGTCTTTCCTTGACCGTCAACAGTGTGAAATTTTCTTTTCCACACACGTAATCAGAAGCAGCTAAAACATAAAAACTGTCAGCAAATATCTGTAACGGCCCCAGGCTGCCTTGGCCTGACCCCTGTGCTCGGGTTCGGCTGTGTGGAGGGGCAGAATACACTGGCTGTGTGGAGGGAAAGCCCTTCCCAGCGACGCTGCTTGTGCGGGCTTGGATTTGGACCGCTAACCAGCTCACTTTTTTCTCTAAGTAGTTCTAAACACAGTCACTCTCTGTAGTTCTGTGTCAAGGTACAGAAGCCAAAGTTCAGCAATAAATTATTATGAAGCCTTATTTAAAAAAAAAAAAAAAAAGGAATCCCAGGGTCCGGAAGTTAATTTAATATTAATTAATTTAATGTAAAGTAATATAAGGTATTGAGAAGACAGAGCCATCCGAATACCCAGGTGAACTTAAACTGACAAATGACAATCAAATGAATGTCCCTTCCCCCCTGGGATCTCAGAGGACAGACCCGCCTGGTGCTGGCATAAATCCCCAGACTTCTTGGCCGGTCTGGTAGAGTGAAGAAATGCACAGATGGTTTGGATCTCAGAGCCCCCCATACTAGCTCTCTGATCATAATAATCTCTTACCTACAGGTAATAAAACCTTCCTTGCAGATGGTTGTGAGGCTTAGAGGTAATGTTGTAGGTAAAACACTTAGCACTCTGACAAGCGTTTAAAAAGCACTCAAAATTCAGCTCCCTCTCAGTTTCCATAAGGTTAAAAGTAGCCCTGAGCTAATTTCCTAACTAAAGAACTCATTCAAATCAATAAGAATAAGAGCAACTTACTAGAAAAATGTTTTCATAGAAAACAAAACACAGATGGCTAAAAAACATATGGAAAAATGTTCAACATAATTCAGAAAGACACGCAAATGAAAACAGTGATATACCAGTTTTTACTCTCAAATTTGCAAAATTTTGGAAGTATGATCATACCAGTGCTGGCAACGATGTGAGGAAAGCAAGCACCCTCATACGCTGTTGGTGGGAGTATGTAGTATCTCAGCATTTTTGCAGGAAAACTTAACAATGTTTAACACAAATCTAAATGTGCATATTATTTGACTCTTTAGTTCAGCCACTGAGGCTCTTTTGGCTTCACCTGCAAAACTATGAAAAGATAAATGTACAAGGATGTTCATTGCACTACCTTTTGTAATGGCTAAAAACTGGAAATAACATAAATGCCCACCAGTTGAAGAGAGGCAAAATAATTTATGGCGCAGCTGTATAACGGAATAATCTACAGCCATGAAAAAGAATGGGGTACATTTTATGTATTGACGTGGAAAGAAGTTAAGATATATTATGTTTAAAATACAAGTTGCTCAACAATTTTAGCCTGATCCCATTTGCATATATAATGTGCTGTTCCCGTGTGCTAATATATATGTGTGTAGAAATGCATACACACTTATATTTGTATAAAGTTTCTGAGAGGATATATAAGAAACTGTTAATAAAGGTGACCCTGGCTGCCTCTGAGGAATAAAAATGTGAGGGAAGGTAACTTTTGACCTTTTATTTCCTTCTGTACTGATCAAACTTTGTGCTATGTGCAGGTATTTTTATTTCTTTTAAAAGTACCTATTTCCTTGGAGCCCCTGGCGCCCAGGGCTGGGACCAGTGTGAAGAGGCAGGTATTGGGGTCAGTACTGTAGGAGAAAACGTTCTACTCACCACTTCATGGGGTTTTTTGATTCTTGGACTGACTTGGCCTCAGAACCTATGAAAGCTACTTTGCTTATCACTCTTTTATCCAGGTGGAGCACAGGACCATCAGGAGGTAAATTAGAGGGGCAGGTGGATCACACTCTCTGGGGGCAGCCGTAGAAAGAAGCCTCACATTTCTCCCTTCACACAGGGGCCACATGTGAGGAAGGGAAGGCTTCAGCAAAAACAAATCAGCAAGTGTTTTCCACACGCCTTCACTGCGCTGAGCACTAGCAGACTCCAAAAACAGACAGGCAGTCCCCAGATGAAAGACCGGGCTAGGTTTCCTCCTCTACTGGTGGGCTGGGGCCCAGGCGAGCCCAGTGCCAATATTCAGCACGTTCTGTGGCTTAATTCTACAGCGGTAACAGATGTACTTGCCCGAATACTGGGGCAAGGCAAGTTCATCAGGCAGTGGTATAATGGTTAACAGAGCAGACTCTAAGCCAGTCTGAACCTTACCAGCTGCCACTTACTAGCTTTAATCCCTATGGCAAACTACTTATCGTCTCTGAGTCCCAGTTTCCCCTTCCGTAACATGAGGATACAACAGTACCTACTTCATAAGGTTGTCCTGAGCATTATATAAGTTAATGCATCTAAAGTGACTAAAAGAGACTGTTCAATTGCTCCAATCTTATTGTTGTTATCTTATAAAGGAGACAGAAAGAGGCATTACATTTTTTGCTCCTTCTCTGGGCTCGGAGCTAATTTTGAAATAGGCCACCTAGGGACTACCCTGGTGGTCCAGCAGTTAAGACTCAACGCTCTCAATGCAGGGGGCCCGGATTCGATCCCTGGTCATGGAACTAGATCCTGCATGCCGCAACTAAGAGCCCACATGCCGCAACTACAGATCACATGTGCCACAACTGAGACCCGGAGAGGGAGGGAGGGAGGGAGGGAGGAAGGAAGGAAGGGCCACCTATCCCACCTTCCTCTCCACCACTCCCACCTGCAGGGCCTTGCCCCTGGTCCCTACCCTATGCTCTGGTGCTTTCCCCCTAAGCCCACCCGTCACAGTCACCACCCCTGCCACCCCTCACCCCCTGCCTTCATCCCCAAGTACTCCACGCTCCAAGAACACTCCCCATCTTCATACCAGGCAAATTCCTGTCCCCTTAGTACCAGAGAGCTCAGCCTCCAGTTAGGAAGAAAGGACTGAGCGAAATGCCAAGGCTAATCCATTAGCCTTCTCGGGGGTATTTGTTTTTAAGAGAGTAAAATGAATTCTGATTGGTGGAATTTCTAATTGTACATCATGTGAAAAGAACAAGCCAAACAACGTGCACGCTGGGAACGGGGAGTGGGGAGGAGTTTCAGGTCCTTGTGGACAGTCAGCTCCCCTAAGCTATTTCTGCTTTTTATGCAACAGATTCCTTCTCTCCATCTCTTTTTTTTTTTCAATTAAGGTAAAATTCATATACCATAAAATTCACCATTTTAAGGTGTACAATTCAGTGGCTTTTAGTTTATGCACAAGGTTGTGCGACCATCACCACTACCTAATTCCAGACTATTTCATCACCCCAAAAAGAAATCCCACACCCATTTATAGTCACTCCCCAATCCTCCCTCCCCCCAGACCCTGGCAACTGCTAATCTAGTTTCTGTCTCTGTGGATTTGCCAATTCTGGAAACATATAATATGTGGCCCTTTATGTCTGACTTCTTCCACTTAATATAATGTTTATGAGACTCATCCATGTCGCAGCATGTGTCAATATTTCACTCCTTTTTATGGCTCAATAATATTCCACTGTATAGATAATACCACATTTTGTTTATCCATCCATCAGTTGGTGGAATCTCTCTCCATTTCTGAGCCCAGAGGACTCCTAAAAACACCAAAGGTTTCCCATGAAAGCAGCTGTTCTGGAATGTCAGGGAATTCCTTCTACAAGCCCAAGAATTAAATCCAAATCTAAGACTTGGCTCCAACTCTTAGGAGAGCACTGTCATTCACCACACTGCTCACCTTTCCCAGAGGCGGGTGCACATCAAAGAAAAAGGTGCGGTTGATATAGTAACTTCCCATTTTTCCAAAGTGAGTCTCATCCCAACTAAAAAGAAAACAGAAAGAGAAATGAAATTCTTAAAATTATCATACAACCCAAACAGCCTTAATAAAGCATGGTTAAAATTACAGTTAAAACCAAAGGTTATAAGTTTCAAGCAGTTAATGAGAAAATCTGGATTTAAAAAAAAAAGCTTTTGACACAAGTGATTTGAGGAAGCAAGACATCAGGTTGTTCCTTAATCTTCATTTAGACAGCTGAGAAAGGCTAGCAAATACTTACCAACCAGTTTCATAAATTTAAGTTAAATCTACACTTATTCTGTATCTTGAGTTTCTATTTATTTTAAAAAGGCGAAGAGTTTCCTATACTATAAAAAGTTTTGCAATAAGAGTTTTCTTCCAAGTCTGCTAACTTTTTTTAAAAAATAAGTTTATTTATTTATTTATTATTTATTTGTGGCTGCATTGGGTCTTTGTGGCTGCGCACGGGCTTTCTCTAGTTGCGGGCGCTACTCTTCGTTGTGGTGCAAGGGCTTCTCATTGCAGTGGCTTCTCTTGTTGTGGAGCATGGGCTCTAGGTGCGTGGGCTTCTGTAGTTGTGGTACATGGGCTCAGTAGTTGTGGCTCACAGACTCTAGAGCACAGGCTCAGTCGTTGTGGCACACGGGCTTAGTTGCTCCGCGGCATGTGGGATCTTCCTGGACCAGGGCTCGAACCTGTGTCCCCTGCCTTGGCAGGTGGATTTTTAACCACTGCGCCACCAGGGAAGCCCCAAGTCTGCTAACTTCTAACCCTAAGACTATTTTTGCTACTAGAAACTACATTACTCTTGCTGTTACAAACTACACTGTGGGCTACTGATCAGTAAGAGCCTATAGACCATGGTTGTGCCTGGAGTCTGATTTTGCTCCCAACCTTGTGATAATTAACCTGCTAACTATGAACTCACTGACCTTATTATAATGAACTAACAAGTATATAAAAAGTGAGGGCTTTCTTACTAAGTTAACAACCAGTCTAAAAACCTATCCTCATTATTTACAAATTATTTAAAAATTATTTTGCAAGTAAGTGATTCTAATACACTAGCTTTTAAGCACAATGCAAAAATCTTGTTCTTCTACACAACCACAGTAAACCTTTCACACCCTACACGGGGGCTTCACAGCGGCAGGCTAGTAACCCAGCAGAACCTGGCCATTTCTGTTTGTCCATCTCTCCCTGCAGCTCAGAAGAACAGTTGCTTTCTAGTGACTATCCATCCCCAGGTCAGCTTCTATAAGTAGTTATCACTGTCCTACAGAATAAGGGGCAAAACATGCTCTTACCAAAAATGCAGGGTCTTTTTTTTGTTTGTGTGTTTTACACCCTGGGTCTAATAAACAGGCAGAAGGGTAAATCTACTTCTGCGTCTGCTAAGCACATGGCTTGACATGAAATGAGGACAGTGACATGGCGATGTCAAACAGAAAAATAACTTCCAAGCGGTGTGACAAAATACGTTTGCAGAAAAAAGAGAGATCCGGTCCCAGCTCCGCCACCCACTGTGGGAGCATGACCTGGCAAAATCACTCCCCCTCTCCGGATCTCTTTTCTCATCTACGTGATGAAGACAACAGTAGCATCTGCCAGTCCACCTCGCAGGCAGGCAGGTATGAGGCAACGCATGGGAAAGAACTTTACAGACTATAAAGTCCCACACATGCTGGGCACTATTTAAACTGTCCCAACATTTGTGGTTAGTTTTGAAGTCTGTTTGGAAACATATTGATAAAGGGGTGTAAGATTTTTACTTCAAGTAAAACTAGTAGCAATAGTCACGCTTCCTCTTGGCTTTTACTGCGTGTTTGCGGTGGGATGGACGGTCTTCTCTGGCTCTCTCTTGCTCTGCAGACCTTGCAGGCTACGCCAAGAATGCAAGGTCCTGGCTGCTCTTTACTCAGGCCACTTCTCAGGGTTATGCTTGCAGCAACCTTGAGGAAGACACCACGTCTCCCTCTGGGACAGAGAGCAGTCTTGTTTACTGCTTATTATAAAACAGCGGATTCCCCAAGATCAATACTCCTAAGCTGTGATTCAACCCCCTGCACGTGCAGGCATTCATCCAGACCCAGGGTATCACATGGGACACTGGGGGCAAGGGGAACTGATGCCAACATACTGATGCTCATCCTGCTTGCTGTGCTGTGAGAAATAAAGGCCTTTGTCTCTGACCCAGGACTTTGTCTCCTGCCAGCATCCATAAAACACTGACAGGCTAACTCATTAGTTGGCAAGTAGCATAAAAATAAAACCCCAAACCCTGACAGTTTCGGTGACAAGCATAGGATGCTGAGTCATAGCTTTCCTTAAGAGAAAGGACAAGGGCCATCATGGACTGGGTTAGGGGATAAGAGAAGACGCCCTGGAATCACCCTGGTGGTGAATGTTCTTGCCCAAGTGGTAGGGAAGGCAGGTAGCAAGAATCCCCCACTGTCCTGCCTATGAATGAGGTTGAGGGGAGAGAGGCAGGATTGAAACAAACAGTCTGAATGCTGCCTTGGTTCCTGCCCACGGCCTTCTGGGCAAAAGGAGGAAAGGATATAATCGCAACCCTGGGGCAACAGGCTAAGCAGCCCCAGCCAAAAGGCAAGATGGACGGGCTGATGAACCTAGGAGGCCCCCAAGCTTAATGGTGCCAGTGGTAAGGACCTTGCTATTCAACGCAGAAGGGCTGATGAACCTAGGAGGCCCCCAAGCTTAACGGTGCCAGTGGTAAGGACCTTGGTATTCAACGCAGAACTCTGGGTAAAATGAAAACATTGAAAGGTTCTCGGGTGAGCTGTGTGCTCAAGCTAAAGGTGTGCCTTGCTTAGAGGCTCAGAGCCACTCCGTCCCTCCGTGTCCCGTGACCCCTCCCCCTCTGGCACAATCTCAGCTTCTTTAAAGAGTAAGATGATTACAGGTGGGGCTAAGGTCTCCCTGTCCCTAAAGGGGACTAAAGGCCATACACACCCATCCTAGTGTGGTGGGGAGCTCTGGGGAGGAGGGGGACTCAAGCTCAAAGTCCTACTGGATACACGAGCACCCTACTCAATCCCTTGGAGTAAGAGGATTTGCTAGGCGCAGGGATTACCAAAGGTGCCAGGGACTGCAGGGAGGACCATGGCAGTGTGTACAGGGACTGAAAGAAAAAGCCCCTAAGCCCAGGTGCTCACCAGACACAGGAAAGCAGACTGGGAAGAAGTGGTGCCAAGCCTGCCGAGGGGCTGACGGAGCAAAAAGGCCTCCTCCTGCGCCCTGCATCCAGCACTCGCCACACCTCCCACCTGGGAATGGCATAACCTCTAGGTGGCTGTCATTATAGCTCCTGATGCAGGCCTATTAGACTTGTTAGTTGAAAGGGGAAAAAGCACCTAAATTCAACTGATAGGGTCTGAGCCAAGTTCCCAGTGGGGAAGGGAAGGGAAAGTGGCCTTGGGTAGGCCCCTTGCAACTACGGTTGCGTCTCCCACTGCTGAAGACATAGTCGTATTTATCCCATATGTGTCCAAGATTATCCCATTGAGAGACTGCTAATTTAGTGAGAGGTGATCCTGTCCCCTCCCAAGTGGTCCTACAGAAATAACATAAATCACAAGACGAGAAAGGGACATTACAGCTTTAAAGATGGAATTTCAGGGCGGGGGGTTGGGGAGGGGGGCTTGGAGAGCTCCATGACAGCGCCATCTGCTGGACATAGGTACCAGGTACACACCCTTTTAAAGGGGCAACTGTCAACCTACTACTAAGCTCTTGTTGAACTTGAGGGCCTGAACCATGAAGACCTTAGGACTCTTTGGCCTGATACTGTCACTTTGGGGTGGGTCAACTTGAAATCTATGGCTAACGACGGAAGGGCTCAACAAGCCTCGCTGGTGAAATGGAAGTGGTATATTCAAGTGTTGGCCCTAGAGGCATCTTGGTTTTTCAAGAAGAGGTGGCAGCTGCCCCTTTGGAAGAAACTATCTTCCACTCCACCGCCTGAAGCAAAGCCGCTGACTCAGTGGGGTCTTGATTCCCAGAGGTTCCTCCTAATGTTTGTGCCTGGTTCACTGACGGTTAGGCTAAATTAAAAGCAGATGGTGTCCACAGGGCAGTAGCTATCATCGAGCCCCACTGACGTTTCTGGAAGACCGACTGCAATAAGGGTTGATTGGCACAATGCACTGAATTGAAAGTCATCACCCTTGCCTTAGACAATACTCCTAAGAAACAGACAAGTTATATTTTTATTTTCCCTTAGGCTTTTGCCATTGGCCTAACCATCTGGTGTGTCACTTGTAAGGCCATATACTAAGAAATGTAAAACACCCCTCTTCGGAGCCAAGAACTGTGGAAAAAAATCATGGCTGCCTGCCAATGGGCCAATCTGGATCACTCATGTTGATGCCCCCAGTAAGGGCCAGTATTCTGATAAGACGGATTAGAATCAAGCTGCTGATCAAACCTGCACCATCCAGACTGCTGCCATTGCCACCTGCATACGTCAATACACCAGGCATGGAAACACATCTACCACCGTGGACTGGGCACAAAGTAAAGGACTATACGTCTCCAAAGCAGAAGCCATTGCTACATTGTGGTAACTTGTGACTCCTGCCAGAAGTTGGCACGTTTGTCTTGCAGTGAAGGAAGCCACATTGCGTGGGGTACTGACCACTCCAAGGAAACTGATTGTACTAGGCCTTTGTTCCGCGTTCCAGGCTATCACTGGTGCCCCGCTGCTGTTGACACCGTTTCGGGTTAGTGCTGATGATGCTGTTCCAGTCCAATCATCTGACTCTAGATATATCACTGCGGCCCTTGAGACTAAACTGTGTTGTGTTTTCAGCTTTCCAAACCATCTACAGTCTGATAATGGTACACCCTTTTTTTTTTTTTTTTGCAATGGCTGAATAGCCAAAAACCTGATGACATTCCACACTCCAGGCCATCCACGGGTATCTGATATTGTCAAGCACTGAACAGTCTTCTCAAAACGATTTCTGAGTCAACTTCCCTCACCTTCCTCCTTGTTCACACACCTGAGGCAAGTAGTTTGGTCACCTAACTAGGTGTTCATCTCCTCTTGGCCACCAACTGGGTAATGATCAGAACAAAAGGGGTGGAGGTTATAAAAACCCATTTTGAAAATTTGAGATTCTTCCTTGACTATTCCTGGGCTCGACTGGTCTCCCCTAACAGCAATTCTGGATCAGCCTGGGGGTGCAGTTGGGGATTTATGGGATTCAAACTTAATTCCAGTTCAGTCACTTGGGTTTTCTTGTTGGAGTGACGTGGTTTTAGTGCATAAAGATCACCTGGTTGAGCACACTGCTTGTGAGGTCCCGCTACAGTGGCTCACATGGGCCAAGATGGGAGACATAATAAGTCTCTGTCAAGTTTCTGACAGTGCCCATGACAGAAAGGTCTGGATATTAGTATGCAATAGCTGGAGTAAAGGTGAAATTACAGGTACTAGAGTGGGACACACTTATTATATGGCAGTGGGAGGAAACAAACAACCTTTCCACCTGGGGAAGGAACATCTTAGGCCCCTGGAAATGTAAAGAGAAGGGAAACAATTAATGCTCTCTTTGCCTCCTAGGCCCAGCACCCAGCCTGGCAAAATACTAACACAGTTCAACTAAGTCAGTGGCAGCTGTAGCTAGCAATCTGACCTATTGCTGACTCTGTTATTCCACCATGAAATCAGAAAAACTCATGTGGACATGGCCGGTCTTGAACTATCCTCATGTCCCTGACGACATCAACATTAACTCCCAAACATGGACCTCCCTCGCATGTGCGCAAAAACACAGACTGGCACAACCTTCTGTTAGTATGACTGATATAAATTCATAAGCTTCTCCTGACACCCTAGGGACCTTAGGTTATGCCTTGTATAGTGATTGAGGCTGCAACTACGCAGTGACTCTCACTGCCCGCGGGGCTTAACCAAATCACTGTAATGATGATCTAAATCAAATCTGATGGAAATCCAAATAATGTTTAACAAAAAATCCTGAACTGGAGTGATCTGCACCCCTTCAGGTAGTACATTAGAATGCAGGGAAGAATGTGCTGTGGAATGCCTTTCCACTGGGCGTGGGAGTTGCTTTTTAAATGGGAGAACTCATTGTAATTATTGGCAGTGACATCAAAAATCAGAGGTCAGTCTAAACACCTGTGTACAGACTATAATGGCTAACAGACTGGCCTTAGACTACATCTCAGCTATCTGAAATAAGACTTCCTGGTCCCTCCCCACCCCACTCCAGCACCCCGGAGGGCACAGGTTAACACCACAGGTTGGCCTCATCCTGCTGTTTTGTTTTCTTGCGGTACGCGGGCCTCTCACTGTTGTGGCCTCTCCCGTTGCGGAGCACAGGCTCCAGACGCGCAGGCTCAGCGGCCATGGCGCACGGGCCCAGACGCTCCGCGGCATGTGGGATCTTCCCGGACCAGGGCACGAACCCGTGTCCCCTGCATCGGCAGGCGGACTCTCAACCACTGCGCCACCAGGGAAGCCCCACCCTGCTGTTTTGACTCCTGGTGAGAGCAGCTTTAAATAAATGTTGTATGAGACAAACTAAATAGACTGGGTCCCTGCCCCGGCCAGGTTAATCAGAGTAGCCAACGGAGTTGCACATTCATGTGAAAATTTGCTAGAAGCCAAGAGAGTGTAAAATCAAGGAGTGAGACTGTTGGGAGAGACAGTCCTCCATGGGTCTCTTGTACTTCCACACATCTTGCTGGGTATGCGGAGAATGCAGGGCCTTGACTGCACTTTACCTGGGCCATTTCCCAAAGTTGTGTTTGCACCAAGCAGCCTTGAGAGATGAGGTAACATCTCTCCAGGGCAAAAAGTGCGCTTGCTTTTTGTAAATTCCCCAAGCTTGTTGCTCTTTAGCTGCAAGGCAACGCACAGTGTGTGCAGTCATCCATCTGAGCTCATAGCGTCACCCCGTAGGACTGCGGAGCCATGAGAAACTGAATCCAATATGCCCATGTTCATCCTGCTTCCTTTGCTACCAGTAATAAGTTTTTTGACTCTGACCCAGGAGTCTCACATCTTCCGCCAGCACTCATGAAATAGTAACAAGCTAATTCATTAACTTCCAAGTAGGGTAACCCTGATAGCTTGTTAGCCTGCTTGCTTTTTAGTCAAGGAGTTCCATTTCTAACAACCTCTACACTTTCTCCTCAGTGATACTGAGAAAACATGGTATCACGTCTTGGCCAAACAAATTAACCATTTTCAAACTGTATAAAAATTTTCCTCCGAGCTGGAGACTTTTTAAGCTTTTTTAACGAAATCTGACTCCTGCACCTTAGTCCTACAAAATAAAGCCTTTAAGAAAATACATCCTCACAGGATGACCCCAGACCTGCTTCCTGGGACACTTGTTATCATCCGTGGGCACACAGGTTGTCCTGGCTCCCGAGAATGTGGTACTCAGATAGGAATGTTCCCCTCCGTGGAGGTCTAAATCCTGCAGATTAGGAACGCAGGCCTTAGGAAATTCTGTACTAAGAATTTCCAATTCTCCTGGGTCAGTTCAAAGCACCTTTAAAAGCTACCATTTGAGAGCCAGGTGAGACGCTGCAGCATAACCTGCAAGACATGAAGACTGCTTCCTCAGATCCTAAGGAATCCCACTCTCACACACACCGGAGCAAAAAGATTTCTCTCACGGAGACTGCACCTGGGCAGAGGCAACCACCAGAAACCTGTTTCCCCTCCAGCGCGGCCCCGCCCCTCCGCCTGTGAATCCCGCCCTCTCCGTGCCTCCAGACCAATGAGAAGGCGCGCCCCTCCCTCCCAGTTGCCATGGTGCCTGCCCAGTCCCTCCCATCACTCGCCAGATGTGCGGCGGCTGGTCCAGACGGTGGAAGCGGGTGGCAAAGGACATCAGCGTCACCAGGGCCAGCAGAGCCCACCGGCCGGGCGCCTCGAAGCGCCGCGAGCTCGGAGCAGGCCGTTTGGGGCTCCGCGCTGTAGCTTCGGTGGCCACGTCCGGGCCCACGGCCCTAGCAGCCTGGGACCCACAGCGGCCCCTCCGGGGACGCAGCTCAGACCCTGACAGGCCTCCGCCTACGGCCGGCAGCATCCTTCCCCTGCTCAGGATGGCCCTCCGGCCCGCAAGCACGCTGGGTCTTGCGAGCCGCCCCGCCAATAAGTCACCAAGCGGCGGCTCGGGGTGCCCTGGGAAATGTAGTTCCCTGCGCCGGCAGCCGGGGGCCCTGGGAAATGTAGTTCCCTACCCCGGACTCTGGGCTGGAAGGGGAGCGCGGTCGCCGCCCGGGCCGCTAGGAGGCGGCTAGTGGCGCAGAGCATGACGTCCGGGCGGGCCGGGGAGAAAGCGGGCTCAAAGAACTGCAATTCCCAGCAGCGCCAGGAGTGGGGGCGTGGCGGCAGGGCGGGGCAAGCTAGAAGAGACCTTAAAGCTCATTCTAGTCCAAGCTCTAGCTTTACCGAGACGAAGACGTAAGTTCTGACGTGTCGGGGTCTCACTGGGCCTGAATCGTCGACGACTCGGAGAGTCGCAGGCGCGAAGTTTCCTGGCCTGGAAGAGGGGTCGCCCAGAGTGCGAGATGCAAGTGGGGAAGGTCTGTGTCACGCATCCGGGGAGAGAGGCTCTACTTAGAAACAGGGAGAAATCTTGGGGGGCGGGGTCAAAGGTGAGCCGCTCGGCCCCGCGCACAGCTCCTACGGTGACTCCCAGCATGCAATGCGCCGCGCTGGCACCGCTCTGCACCTGCGCGCTACCCGCTGTGGCCTGTGATCCCGAGAGGATTGGGCGCGAGGTGCATGGTCCTCGTGGAGAGTACCCGGCTTGGTTTGGTGGCTGTACCCTTGCTCTTCATCTGTCTGTCCACCCACCCCCAACCCCACTCGACCTGCTAGGGCTTCCAAGCGTCGTCCCTCGTCTCCCTGATCCGCACAGCCCTGCCGGTCGGCCCGGCAGGTCTTAACAGTTAAATGGCCTTTCAGGGTTGTTTGCATTTTGAGAGAGCGCCAGGGGCGAGGGGAAACTGTGGCACTTACAGTCATCATAATCACTTGGGGACCTTATTACCAGTTTTAATTTGTATTTCCCAGGACTAACTCCAGAACCACTGTTATCAGTCTCTATTAAAGATTTGGAATAGCTATTGTAGCTCAAAGGAAGGTGGCAGGCCCATCAGGTGGAATATAGCATCACTTTTTTTTTTTTTTTTTTTGCGGTACGCGGGCCTCTCACTGTTGTGGCCTCTCCCGTTGCGGAGCACAGGCTCTGGATGCGCAGGCCCAGCGGCCATGGCTCACGGGCCCAGCCGCTCTGCGGCATGTGGGATCTTCCCGGACCGGGGCACGAACCCGTGTCCCCTGCATCGGCAGGCGGACGCTCAACCACTGCGCCACCAGGGAAGCCCTATAGTATCACTAACAGTGTATAGCCCTCCCACTCACTCCCAAATAGGAGTTTAGGAGTCTTTCTCGAAAATCATGTGTAAGAGATGGTTTTAAAATAAAATCTGCTAGAGTGGTGAGAATCCATATTTGAATTAAAAACAATTCCTCCAGGAGTGGTGATGAAACGGATATTTTACTTGGGCTTAAAATTTAGCCCTACAAATGCAAAAAGGAACATGGGATAGTTTATGAAGTTATCATTGGTAAGAGAAAGATCAGAAACCGCCCTCCATTACATCTCCTGATGGCCCACAAGTAAGAAACCTGAGGGCAGGGCATTTACAGTGATTCTGTGGTCACCCTTAGTCTAGGTCAAAGGTGTAACATTTAGTAATTAGGTAAGGCATTTCTTTAAGGATTCTAAGCTGATGTCTGCAGCTCTCTAGTGGTTCCATTCTGTTTCAGTGTAGCTGCCTCTTGGCCCCAGGGGCTCCTCCAGCCTAACCAAATAAGGAAAGGGATGTACCCTGAAACAGGGTACATCCAGTTGTAGCCTACGAACTCTTCTCCCTCCAAGAATGCCTGCTGCCTATCACTTGACCTTTGTGCCAGAACTATCTTCACTTTCCCCACGAAAGTTGCCTTCAGAATAGACTGGAACTCCCAGGGTCAGGAACTAACTTGGGAGGGACTGGGTTCCCACTTGTGCCCTTGCCCACGTAGAAGATGGAGTAGAAGATGGAGTTGGTAGTTCAGGGATGATGAAAGCAAGGTCAGGTAGCAGCTTGGTGAGCTGGGGCATACAGAAGGGAGAGCGAACTTGGGTGAAATGTCTGTAGTCAGAGGGATGGTAGACAAGGGTGATCTAAGAAATTCTATTGAGTTCTCCCTCATCCAAAAGGCTACATATGTGTCTGCCAGAAGATTCATGAGTGCTAATTACTGGTAACTCTGTTCTGGGTTCTGCTTTGAAATGCTGGTGACCAAGAAGCACCAGAGAAATTAACTTTGAGTCCCCTAAACTTTAGAGGAGAGGTCACACACCCTGCTGCCTTCAGGGGCCTCAGAGTAACAAAAATGAGAGAAGTGGACCAGGTGGGGGCCATAGCAGATCTGAGAGGGCATGCCCTCTCTAAAAGGGGCCATTAATTGGCTCTGATCAATTTTGCTCCTCAGGAAACTGAGTTCATTATCTCCAGATTTTTTTTTTAAGAAAAAACGGACAACAAGATTTGTATATGAAACAATGTGACTTTTAATGTTAGCAATGAATTGAAACATTTTTAAATACAGTATAGACCAAACAGAACACTGTGGGCTGCCAGCTTATGACCTCAGCTTTGGAGTCAGTGGGCATATTCCCCAGCTATTTTTTTTTATAGATTTTTTTTTGATGTGTACCATTTTTAAAGTCTTTATTGAATTTATTACAATATTGCTTCTGGGTTTTTTTTAAATGTTTTTTGGTTTTTTGGCTGCAAGGCATGTGGGATCTTAGCTTCCTGACCAGGGATCAAACCCACACCCCCTGCATTGGAAGGCAAAAATCTTAACCTCTGGACCGCCAGGAAAGTTCCCCCCTCTGAGTCTGGCCTGAGTTTTCCAGATGCTATTTTTGAGATCAGCTGAGAGTCTGGTGGACTGGTGGGTGGAATGTTGAAAGAGATGGGCACCAAAGTGCAGAAAACTAGATTTCCTGGTCTTTCTGCCACTGTTGGAAGAAAATAAGCTATCGTTTTAGGGCAACCCTTCATTTTACAGATGAGGGAGCTGAAGACTAGAGAAGGTAGGGATTTGTCCCCAGTCATGCGGGGCTAGGTCCTGCACTGGGACCAGACTCCCAGTATGCCAGCTCCCAGCCCACTGTACCACATGAACTACTGCTTCAAAACCAGGCCTCGCTGTCTGCCCAGGACACCAGACCTGGCTCCACCAGGAGCATAAAAAGCTTCCCCCAGATTAGAAAGAGATGCCCTTTCTGACCAGAGTCAAAGTTCTCCTGATGCCTGTTTAGCCCAGCTTCCCCATTGGCTCATGGGATCCACCCCTTTAGGGTTCCTCCCCCTGCCCCGCAGTTCTGTGGGAGGAGACATTCCCTGAGAGGCCAGGGGTCACCACATCATCATGGCTGAGTCTAGGAAGGTAAGGAGGGCACCTGCAGTCTGGCTGCCCCTTTGGGGGCCCCCTGGACATCAGGAATGCATGACAGCACAGTTTGGAGCTGAGGGACCCCACATGACTCCCCAGGCCTCTCACCCAGAGAGCTCTGAGTCTGGCCTGAGTTTTCCAGATGCAGGCCTGAGGGAGGAGGCCTGGCAGGCTGGGAAGAAACAGTGCTGGCTTGGAGACCCCTGGCTGGGAGCTGTTGCCTCCCCTGCAGTGGGCTCCTGGGGCTGAGAACCCACCAAGCACGGGTTAACATGCATCCTCGTCTTCTCTCCTCAGCCCATCCTCTATTCCTACTTCCGAAGCTCCTGCTCATGGAGAGTTCGAATCGGTAAGAGCTGTACCTCCACCGAGAGCTGGAGTGGGGTGGTATGGGGTGGAGGGAGGCCTGGGTGAAAAGCCTCTGTCAGACAGGGCACCAGCCACGGCATCCCCAGTCTCCTGGAGCCCTCAGCCTCGAATGGCACCTCCACCTCGGAAGCCCAACTAGAGGAAGGGGGGAGGGGTGTTTTTCCTCTTGGGCCTGCCACCTCTCCCACTCTGCTCTCCAAAGCCCCTTAGCAACCATGCTTCAGGCAGGCTCACAGAATCCAGAGACCCTTGGTAACTGGCAGGGAACAGCTGGCCTTCCTCAGTTCTTATCTTATTTGATCTGGCAAATTAAACAGAGCTGGCCAGTGTGGACCCCAGAGGCTTCGGGAAGGAGAAACTGGGCCCTCTGGTTTAGTCCTGGTTCGACCCTTCTGTCCCTCAGCTTAAGTCAGCCCTCGGCCAAGGTCATAGTCGTAGCAGCTCGTACAGAAAGAGAACAGTGCTGAGTGTTTTTGTGTACATGACTCCATTTAAACCTCAACGACCCTGGGAGGGAGGTATTATTATCATCACCATTGTACAGGTGGGAAAACTGGGGCACGGGGAGGTTAAGTAACTTGCCCAAGATCATGTAGCTAGTAAGAGGCAGGCCTGGAATCTGAACCAGCTAGCCTAGCTCCAGCTAGTCCATGCTCTTTACTACGCTATGCTGCCTGTCAGATGGGGAAACAGGCACAGAGGCTGACGTTACTTGTCCAGGGCCACACAGCTAGCAAGTGAATGTGATGACATTTAAACCCAGGTAGCCTGCTGCCAGGAGCCTGTTCCTGACTCGGAAGCCATCCTCATGACCCTCCCCCTCCCACAGTCACTTGGTATTTGCTAGAATCAGTAGGCAAGAGCACTGGGGTGCCCGAGGACACATTTCTCCAAGAAGGCGCCCTCCCTGGGCCCAGAGCCTCTGCCCTGATGGGGCCAGACCAGCAGCGTGGGCACTTCTCTGCAGGGCCACCACGCATTGGCCTCCTGCCTGGCCCCGACCACTTCCACTCTCCAGGGTGGAGCTGACCGGCGCTGAGAAGGAGCCCTGCGTCTCCTGGGCTGTCTGCAGACTGCGACACGTCTTGCGCTCCTCCCCTCGCTCATTTGCCTGATACCGGCCATCGCCATATTTTAAGGCACAAGTGTGCACACTTACACACACAGTCTCCTCCACTAGGGTTGACCGAGTGTTTTGCCCTCACCGTGCTGGGAGGAAAAGATCAAAGGAGATGGAGAGGAAATCCAGCCACTGGGAGTCACAGCAGATGTGCTGAGGTCACCAGAGAGCCCTGATGCCTTGGGATCTGTAGTGAACAGCCCTGAGAACGGAGAGAATGGATTAGGAAGGGGCTCTCCTCTAAACAGAGCAAGAGTGTCCTCTGCCTGTGTGGGCCCTGCGCAGCCACTGAGCACCTTCCCCTGGCCCTCAGATGACCTTTATGGAGGAATGATTGCATGTCTCCAACAAATAAGCCCTGCTTGCCACTGGGTAAGGCCCTGCCAGGGGCAGAGATGAAGGGGACATTTCCCTGCTGCCCTCCAGGAGCCCTCAGCGGGCCAGGGCACACACCCTCATAGCACCACCTAGAGGCATGAGAGGTCCGCTGGGGATACAGAGAGTCCAGGGGCAAGAGAGGCAGAGCGTCATGGCCCTGGGGTAGGGGAGCGGGTGGTGATCCAGGAAGTTGGGAAGAAGGCGACAGGGCTACCCAGCAGTGTGGAGAAAGAAGCCTCCTTCCCTCTCGTCACCCTGGGAAGTGTGGTCAGAGGCTGTCACTGACTTGTCTGCTGTCTCTCCTAGCTCTGGCCTTGAAAAAGATGGACTATGAGACGATAACCATCAACCTCACAAAGGATGGGGGGCAGCAGGTAAGGAGGCTGCCCCCAGGCCACAATGTAGGAGTCAGAGGCCTTGGAGAGGGGCCCGGCAGGGGGTGCAGACTTCTGCAGGCAAGAGATGAGCATGTGCCCTGTGGTCCCCATGGCCAGAGGAGGCTGCTGGCCCTGCCCTGTGGGACAGGGCGGCCAGCTGTGCAGCAAGAGGAGCCATGGGAAGGGCCCAAGTTCCAGGCTCCGCACCACAGCCTGGCCTCTCCATGTCTGGCTCCAGAAGTGCGGGTGGTGAGCGGGTCCTCGCCCCATGCCAGGCCCTCTGGATGTGCCTTGGTGACCACATATAAGGTGCAGGGACAAGCACATAGCCAGGCCACTGGGATGAAACCTGTATCTCAGCAGCCACTGGGGTTCAGGATACTTCACAGATCCCCCAGGTGTCACCCTGGGCCTGGGAGCCAGGGCCTTTCCCAGGGGAGGGAGGTACAGGTGGGCAGTAGGCGAGGGGCTTCCTGCTTGCCAGCTCAGGCCAGGCTGCCCAGTCCACCAGGGCCTTGTCTCCACAGTTCTCTGAAGAATTCCAGGCCCTGAATCCCATGAAGCAGGTGCCAGCCCTGAAGATTGATGGAATCACCATTGGCCAGTCAGTGAGTGGCGGCTTTGGGAGGCCCCTCATGAGCGGGGTGCCCTGAGCAAGAGGACCTCGTAGCTCTTCCCTGTAGCTCTTCTGCCTGTGTCTGCCCAGGGCACCCAGCTCTCAGCAGGGATGAGCGGGGGAGGGAGGAAGGTTGCTTGCTTGCTTTGGGAAGTGAAGGGGGACTCAAGCATATGGGGGACTAACTTCTGTAGGACAAGGGTCCAAAATGATCTCATCCTCCTGGGGAGCCTCTTGGCTTCACAGGGCTCAAGGGGAGGATGGTAAGAAGGGTAAGAAGCGGGGTGGTGACGATGGTGGTGTTGGAAGTGGGGGAGGAAGAGGAGTTTACAGTCCCCCCATGGTCCCTGCCTCACGGCTCGCCTCCGGACAGCTGGCCATCATTGAGTACCTGGAGGAGACCCGGCCCACGCCGCGACTCCTGCCTCAGGACCCAAAGAAGAGGGCCCACGTGCGCATGATTTCCCACCTCCTGGCCAGCGGCATCCAGCCCCTGCAGGTGCGGCTCCCGTGCGCTTTCTCCCTCACACGCCTCTCACCCTCGCATCCCCACACGCATGCACTCTCCCCTCCGCATGCACGCGCACCCTGGCCAGCCCACCGTGAGGTGCCTTGCGGGGTGGCAGGAGGACAGAGGGGATTCTCAGGGGCTTGGCCCTGGCCCCTGTGGCGGAGGGAGGAGGGAGGCCAGAAAGCATCCACTCCCTGGGACGCCAGCCGCCTTCTGGGAAGCCCCAGGTTTCCAAGGACACGTCCGGAGTTGCCCAGGTGGGGAAAGGGCCAGGTGGCAGGGAGAGGCTGAGCAGCGCATGCCCCCGCCTCCCGCCTTTAACCAGAGCAGCCTTCCTTTCACCTGTTCTGTGTCATAGATTGGGATTCTCCTAAGATTTTTTTGGTAAGTTTTCACTGGTAAAACAAAAAAGTATTAAAACAATTCATCTGTTTTAAAAAAAGAAATTCATCTGTGCTAATCCCTGACTTTGCAAGTAAGGAAATAGCCCCAGAAAGGTGGAGTGACTGCAGAGTCACTCTAAGTGTGACAGACCCCCTGACTGTGTATCTGTGGCCCGCCGCCCCATGTCACTTTTTTTTTTTTAACAGAGGAAGTTGAAGCAGACAGACATCCAAATCTCCTGAAAGCCAATCCTATGTGCCTCCCCCATGCTGCCCTCCCCAACCCTGTGTCACACTCCCTCTCCTCACAAGGGACCATGTCAGGGAGAAGCATTGGATGCAATGGAGAGAGGCCTTGGGTTGTGCCTCCACCCTTACACATCTCTGCCAGAGGGATAGGGGCCACGAGGGCAGCCAGAGAAAGTGGCCTCTGGGATCGTCACCTCCCTTCCACCTCAGGGCCCACAGGGTGGGAGCTCACAGGGTCCAGGGTAGGACAGGTGTACAGCCAGGGACACACGGGAACCAAGCTCACCTGAGGGGACTTGGCTGAGTGCGCGGCTCAGCCTGGCTCCCAAAGCTCATCCCAGAGTTTTCTTGGGCTACACAGAACCTGTCTGTCCTGAAGCAAGTGGGACCGGAGAACCAGCTGACCTGGGCCCAGCAGGCCATCAGTTCTGGCTTTAACGGTGAGTCCTTGCCCCTGTGAGCTGCCCCTGGTGACCTCTTAGAGAAATGGCCCTCACACCGGGGGCCCTGGCATCTGGCAGCGTCCCGGGCTCTTTGGCCTTGGCAGTGGCATGGATGAGGGTGGGGGGGCAGGGCCGAGGAGGCAGTGGGCTGGGCAGAATCCAACCTGGCCTCAACCCCTGGCACTTCTGGGAACCTCATGCCTGAGGCCTTTTGGAGATGGATGGCCCAACTTCTGCTCCATTGCCCACTCCAGGCAGGAAGCCAGGGCCAGCAAAGTGTCAGCACATCGGTGTGAGAACTGCTGCCTTGGCCAGTGGCAGGCCTTGTCCCCTCAGAGGAGGGAATGGTAGCTGAACTTGCAGAGCGCAGGGAGGCATCATCTTATCCCCATGTGCCCATCACCTCTCTCCAGATCTGACTGCCGTGTTCCCTCTAGCACACGCTCCAGCCTGCCACTCAGATAGCTGCCATGTCATAGCTATGCACCAAGGCCCAGAAAGGCTGCTCTCCCCTTAGAGTATTCATGTTGCTTCCCTCCAGCTCTGGAGCAGATCCTGCAGAGCACAGCGGGGAAGTACTGTGTGGGAGATGAGGTAAGCTCTCCCCAGGCCCATGGGGGTGGCCTCCTCCCTCAGGCCTACCTCAGGCTGCCACTGTCTTCCACTTAGACTCAGCTACCTCCCTCCAGCCCAGGGCAGGCACAGCTCAGAGAGCTTCCTGAGGAGGCAGCTGTAGCAAGGGTGGGGAGTCAGCAACCCAAGGTCGTCCTCTCTGCGTTAAGCAGAAGTTAGCTCACGGGGAGCTTCTCAGCCCCTTCCTGGTCAGCTGCCTCAAGAGGAAGTGAGTTTCTCATTGCTGGAGGTATTCAAGTTGAAGACCTCATCTCTGAGATGAGGAGGTGGTCCAGCCATCAGATGAGGGATCAGACTAGGTGATGTCTCCATTCCCTTCCAATGCTAGGATTCTAGGATTCAGGTGCCCTTGACTCCTACAGGCTAAGGCCCTGGCTCTATGGTAATTCTGGTTCCAGAGTCCCCCACCTGCACCCAGAGGCTTTCCCTCCCTGCTGGGAGCCCCCACTAAGTGCTTGTGGTGGCAATTTTGAACAAGCACAGTAACATCCACTAAGGCAATCGAGCCTTCTCTGGCTACCCACAGTTGGTTGTCAGCGCAACTGCACTAGCCTGGGAGAAGCACTTCAGCTGCAGGGACAGACCCAGCCAGCCCGGGGAGATGAGGAGGGGGTGGGGCAGTGGGGGTGGGGTAGAAGAGCCAGAAGCAGAGGGGAATGCCAGGGGCAGCACCCCAGTGCTGTCACCGGTGGGAGTCTGGGGTGCGCACCCTGATGCAAGCCCGCCCGACCCTCTTTGCAGGTGTCCATGGCTGATCTGTGCTTAGCGCCTCAGGTGGCAAATGCTGACAGGTAAGAGACAGCCCTGCCACCCTCCCTCTTCCTCCTGGCTCCTCCCCTCAAAATGCCCAGCTGCCTCCTACAGTCAGGCCCTGACTTCATCGACTGAGGTAGCATCTCACGCAGACTCTCCCCCACTGCCCCCAGCAGCCACTGTGGCCGTAAGAGACAGGCAGAAGCCGGTGTAACACCCTTCCCATGCCCACTGCAGCCCAGGTGATACCGCATAGCCCCCGCTCCTAAGAGGAGGCGTGTCACCTGGTGGACGCCCCTGCAAGAGTCCACTCCAAGAGCCTGCTCTCCCCAGACGTGGTGTGTCTGTGCCCGGCAGTGAGCTCTGCCTCTGCTTTGCTCCATCAGCCCTTCAGGAGGGCATGGATGAGAACCTCTCTGTGGAAGGCATCGTGCTGGGCACTGTTAGGGGTATGGAAATGTGTGACACATTCCCTGCGCCTGAGAAGCTTATGACATGGGTGGGGAGATGATCTGTATATAAATGCCCAGCACTGGCCTTACACATAGTAGGTTGTATAGATAGCCATGGCCTGGAATAGGAGCAGTAGGAAACTGAGATGCCAAACGATACTGCACAAGACTGTCCCTCCCCAGAGAGCTACCTGTGAACAAGGACCCCCAACCTGGCAGGGCTGCCTTCCTAGGCCTTCCCTGGCCAGCCCCAGGGACCTCATCCAGCCCTGCCTCTGTGCTTCCCCATCGCCTGCAGGGCAGTCTCCCTGGGCCCCTGCAGACCTTGGCTCAGGGGGATGTTTCTCTGCCACAGGTTCAAGGTGGATCTCACTCCCTACCCTACCATCAGCCGTATCAACAAGTCACTGCTGGCCTTGGAGGCCTTCCAAGTGTCTCACCCCTGCCGGCAGCCAGATACACCCCCTGAGCTGAGGGCCTAGCTCTCAAACTGCGCCCCACTGGTGCAGGGGCCGGGAGCGGGTGCGGGAGCAGAAGCTGCATGGGCTGAAGAGGCCTGGAAGCCAGCGAGCCTTAACTGGAGAGGCGGAAGACCTGAACTCCTAGCCCTTGACCTTGAACTCTAGGCCCTGGATTTGCCTTCCCACTGAAACTCCTTCTGCCTCAGCCCCTTCATCTGTCACATGCGGGCAGAATGGGGTGGGAGAATGCCGGGAGGTGGGTAGGCAGGAAGTCTTCATGACTGTGTCGCGGGCAGTCATGAAGATGACGTGAACGTAGACTAAAACGTATGCCGAGTTTACCAGAGAGCCATGAGGAAGTCTGAGCGCCTCTTCCCGTCCCCTCGACTGTACCTGACTCCAAAGAATGCCCACACTGAAATCTGGTAATTAAACTAAAGCCCAGGCCCCCGGGTTGTTCACTTAAAGCTGAGCTGGGTTGCAGAAGGTGAACACTCTTCCTAGCTGGAATCCCTCTGTGTCTGGACCAGGAGAGAAAGCCAGCCAGCCACTTGCCCACCCTGTGGTTGGCCTGGCCCCTGGGACCTAAGGGCAAGGAAGAGAAATAAGCCCAAAAGCCTGCCTGAGAAAATCAGACAAGATCCAGAAGAGAACAGGTATAAGAAGCAGGAAAGAAAGCCTCCTGCGACCAGCTGAGTGCCCAGGCCTGGGAGTGGTCCCGTTGCTCACTTCCATGGCAGCGCTGAGGAGACGCTGGCCCGCTCAGCCCAGTCCCTCATCTTCAGGGGCAGCGTTCTCTGGAGCAGCCTCAGGATTAGGTGCTTAGGATACATCCACGTGTGAGCGGTGCTGGGAGCTGGAGGCAGGCTCCTGCTTGGGCAGTATGAACAGCTACTGACCAAGCTAGCAGGAGGCCAGCCGGGTAACGGCTTACCTTGGGCTGCCCTGGAGGGAGCAGGTCCCCATGCCTGGCAGTGCTCAGCCAGAACCAGGATCACCTCGGGCAGAGATACTGTAGGGAGATACTGTAGGCGGGTCACTTCTGGGAGTGAAACAAGATGACATTTATGTTCCATATGTGAGATTTCATTTCCCCTGTGTAGCTGAGGTTTAAACAAGGAATTAAGATAGATGTGTCTGGTCCAAGTGGAAGCCACCTTTCTCGGCCATGAGTCCCTTTTCTTTAGCTCCAATGCCAGGGCACCTAGTTCTCCCCTCTCATCCCGGGCTCCTTCGTGGCCTCTCCTTCTCTCTTGGATGGCCTGGGCTCCAGGCTCTAGAATGACCAAGGTGGGCCACTCTTGTTCCCAAGGTGAGTTTGTCCTGGCAGAGCCCAGAGAGAAGCCCAGGAAGGTAGAGGAGGCACAGCAATGGTGAGGGATGCTGTGCCTGCCCTGCCCTGCTGCCACCTGGACCTTTTCCTCAGATTACTCCAGACCTGCCTGGCTGCATAAGGCTCAGCTGGGCTCTCGCCAAGAAACCTTGACTTGAGATAAGAGACTAATCTCCTCAGCTCAGGGATCAGTAACCGTCACCTGACTTGGACTTTTGAAATTGAAGGTGATTCAAGCTCCTGTGGATTTTAAAGAGAAAATGAACTCAGGGGAAAGGAGGGAAGCCCATACTTCAGGCTGTGCTCCTACAACTCCCCCGGCAGTGTGCTCCCTGGCCCTGGAGAGACATGGGCCCAGCCAGGAGCAGCGGGCAAGCTGCAGGGCTAGCCTTGGCCAAACGGGGCGCTGCCACCACTCGCCCAGATTAAGGAGGCAGCTGGCTCTACCTGTCACTAACAGGTGCCTTTGGGAGCCCAAATAATCCAAAACAATTTCCAGTAGTGCTGAGGTTACCAGGTTCCCCTACTCCTCCCTCCTCCCAGTCTCGTTTCCAGGCAACAGAGGAGCACAGAGACTTCTGGGAAGTACAGGCAGTAGATAGAATCCACATCTAGGACAAGGTACAGGCGCAGAGACAACCTGAGACCACTCCCCAGCCCTGAATGGTTCTATGGGGAACTAGGTATAATGAGCGGGCGGACTGGGGTTCTTCCTAGAAGGAAACTATCTGGTGGCTGTCCTGCTCCAGCTGCTAGTGCACGTCCCACTTCCCCCCACTCAGCATGCAGTGAGCCCTGCCAGGGGACTCCCCGCGCTGGGAGCTGCGGGTGTGGCTGTGTGACTGGGGATATGGCAGACATGGCCCCTGCTCTTACTGAGCTTATGTCCCTCCACTTATTCCTGGAAATTTAACTGGCCGTCTCTATCTCCACCCCTCAACGTCATGGGCCTGTTGCCTATCTGCTTGTCTGTCTGATATTAATTTGGTTAACCTGAGGCTCCATCAGCCATCGTAAAACTGGTGGCCAAAGCTGAGCTGGCCACCTTAAAATTTAGATTTTAAGGAAATCTAAATCAAGTAAAGAGGCAATACAGCCTCCGTTATCAAGCATTTATAAAAACCATCCTCATTTAATGCACAAAACTCATTTTAATATTTTTCTCATAGTTCTGGTCCTCTAGTTCAACAGGAGTTTTGTGATACGTGTCCGAGTGTGAGGTGAAAACCAGCCATGGGTAGGGGAGGGGAGGGATCAAACGCTGTGGCTTTTCCTCTGGGCTCAGTGAGATCCTTGGAGTCCATGACATTTCTGAGGCCCTCCTTTATCATCTGGTTTTCTCCAAACCCAGACAAACCTGTCCTTCCTCACAAAAACAGATGTGTCTAAGCCAAAGAAACTCACTCCAGGCTCCTCTGAGCTGCCTCACCTGGGAAGTGCTGGGTTCTTCAAGTGTCCCCACATCCATGACCTGAGCCACCCAGAGACACGGCTGACTAACCTTGGTGGTTCTCAGCTGTAGGAGAACCATAGCCCTTCTCCTTGTTTCATGATGTCTCAAGGACTTCACAAAGGAGTCCTTCTCCTTTGTGAAGGAGATTTTTGTATTTTAAAGCTAGAACCATGGGAATTCCCTGGCGGTCCAGCAGTTAGGACACCATGCTTCCACTGCAGGGGGCCCGGGTTTGATGCCTGGTTGGGAAACTAAGACCCCGCCGTGCGGTTCGACCAAAAAAAAAAAAAAAAAAAGCTAGAACCTAAGCCATAGAGCTCTCCACACAGTGTGTAGCAACACAAGCTGGTCTCCAGGCCAGGGCTGGGAGCCAGCCTTGCTGACTTCTTCACCTGGAGCCAAGGAGAAGACTGACGCAGGACCAACTCAGCTCCCAAGGGCCTGCCGGAACTTTCTGGAGTCTCCTGTGGCCTTTGGGGGCTGGGGCTGTAGAGGTGAGGGGACCTGGGGGGATGGATTCAGAAGGGCTGCCAAGAGAAGGCAGGCCCAGGGGAGCCACCAGCTCAGGACCCCCTGAGGGATGGGAAGGACGGGGGGGCGGGGGGGCAGTGGGATGAGTAGAGTTGAGGCCTCACTGAATGACCACAGCTCATGAGAAAGAAGAGCCTCTGTGGATTTCTGGGCCTGCAGTTTTATGTCAGAGAGGCTATCACATGTTCCAGGCCCGGGGCCTCCGTGGGGTCCAGGTCATCAACATGCGTAGCTGCCCTGCTGCTCAGGAACGTGGAGGCCTGAGATTTGGCCGACTGTAGCCCCTGCCCTTAGGGAACCATCCTCCCAGGACCTGGGGCTGGATACATGGGAGAGAAGAGAAGCCTCTTCTCTATTCCCAGAGGAACTTAGCTGTGCTTTGAGGAGTAAGAGAATGCAGCGTTACTAAGCCTTCTTCCCTGTGTGAGAGCAGAGCTCCCTCAAGCTCCTCTAGGGCTACACTCCTGACCTCTCTTGCCCCAGTACCAAGCAAGATGACTAGCCCTGCTCCATGAATGCATGTGAAACTGAGAGATATCCTTCCCGTACAACCGTGGCTGGCTACCCCCTCCCTCCCTGAGTGTCTCTCTCCTCTTTCAGGGCCCTGGAAGATCATGAAGGAGCACATATTTCCCCAAGTGCATAGACTTTTCTCTAGAGGTCAGACAATGGCTCCAAGGCTTAGCAATAATTAAGCTTCTATAAAGGGTTTTTAAAAACTACCCCCCCGCAATTCCCTCAAGTCTGCAAATAAATTCTTATTTTGGGGGGTCAGATGTATCTCTCAAACCAAAAACCATCACCTATTCAGAGGATGTTTTCCAGGAGGGGTTTCTCCCCAAAGGCTGACTGAATGGTGAAAGTCAGGTCCTTCTTCATTTCCACATCAGTTGTTAGATCTGTGAAGAACGATCCGCAGACACCTGATCTTGGGACGCCAGGGACCGCAAGGAGATCTGATCTGCCATCTTCCCGCAGTGGGCGTGGCCACAGCGGATGAAGAACAGACGTTGGAGTGGCCTGATGCTGGTAATTAGATGTGGAGGATCTTCCAACTCTATGGAAGTAGTAAGTCCTGGCAAATAGTTTAGAAGGATGAAAGCAGGAAGGGGGTGCTGCCAGGAAATATTTGAGAACAAAGTAAAATACATACGATTTTATTCCAAAGCAATTTTATATAACCATTAAGGAAAGTAGTAAACTTACTGGACAAGCAGGTGGTGGACAGTACCTGGACACATATTCATAAGATAAGTACTCACTCTACTGGCTCCTCCTAACTTTTAAAGATAACCTATTTAGCTCTTGATTCCAAGGTCGTAGGCAGGTGTCATCCCATCTGGGCGAATACCTGAACTAAGATGGCTGCTGAGTGTAGCCAGAACCTCATGGGCTAAGGAACATCAGGCTGGATGTCAAGGCTGCAATGTGTGGCCTGCACAAATTTATATGATCCTGAACTATGTCAGGGTCAATGATATGGCAGATATGAGTGCCTTTAAAAGTTAGCAATAATCTCCAATATGTTCTGTGTCAGCAGTGACACACTACCTTTGCCTCACCCAAACACAATGCATTAAAGGTCCCCAGCTATGTGTAGTCTGCCTGGGCTTTTTATTATTGCTTGTGGTGTAGTCTGGTGGGAAGAGTATACTCATTTAACTCACAATTAGTTCAGATCTCTTCCTCCTTTATACATCAGCCTCTAAAATATGTGGCAAAGGAAAGTAGGGAAAGATCTAACAGGCTCATCTTAGACCACAGATATCGCCGAAGAAAATATTTAAATGGCACCCCTCTCTGCTCAGATGTGAGTCCTTCCTGTTCTCTAATAGGCACCAACGATGTGCAGAGGCAACATTTTGAGAGATGTCAAAGATATCTTATGGTGTCATTTCTGTAAATGAAAGTAGGCTGGATTAATATCATCTAGACTACGTTAAATGATTACTGTGGTGTCCAAACTACTAATTCCAAATTTGAATAGAGTAAGTCAGTAAACTGGAAAATGAACATCACTGGGGACCAAATACTAACAAAACTCAGTAATATTCTATTAAGTAATCATTACTGTAAACCCAGTTTTTCTGCCCTTGGGCCAAACCCAGATCCCAGTTCATACTCAGCCATAAATTTACATGCAGATGAAAGATCTATCATTAATCTCATTCTCCATTTTTCTTAATTTTTCTAATAATAGATTATAAAATAACTGGTATACATTTAAAGAATACTTTTCTTAAGATGCAGACGAGAGATGAATAAAAAAATTTTAACTCTAAGTCATGTTCATTAAGATATAACTCAAGGGCTTCCCTGGTGGCGCAGTGGTTGAGAGTCCGCCTGCCGATGCAGGGGACACGGGTTCGTGCCCCGGTCCAAGAAGATCCCACATGCCGCGGAGCGGCTGCGTCCGTGAGCCATGGCCGCTGAGCCTGCGCGTCCGGAGCCTGTTGCTCTGCAACGGGAGAGGCCACAACAGTGAGAGTCCCGCTTACCGCAAAAAAAAAAAAAAAAAAAAAAAAAAAGATATAACTCAAATGTTTCAGGTGCATAGTGAAAAAGTTTATTTATGACAGATTTCAAAATTCGGAAGAGAAGACAAAGAATGCACCAAAGCATCACGAAACTGTTACATAATATAAAACACAAGAACTGAGCTATTTCAGGAACCATAACTCAGTATCATCTATGTATCTCAGCAACACATTCAGTGCCACAGGGTGGTAAAAATATGGTGTTTTAAAGGAAAAACCACTCAGCAGGACATAACAAATAACAATTTCGGTAAGAGCTCTTAGAAATCATAGGAGATGCTGACAGCATTCCTCATGATAGGGTACATGTAAAACAAGTTGACCTCAATAAACGATCGCTTGGGATACTTTGATTTTAAAGAAAAGACTGTGACACTGTTTCCCTTCCAGACCCCTTTTTGTAACGTCAGCATCAGTGCACGATACAGAACGATAAGGAAAGAATGCCATTGTGGTTGCCAGTTGCTTAAATATTTACCAAGAAAGCGTGATCATCTTTCAATCAACTGATAGATCTCAGTGCATGGCACCAAAGCAGGCCTTTCAGAAACATAAGCTAAATGGCATAAAGTAGTTTAGGAAAATCCTTACCCAAAGTCTGGCTTCCTTATAATCCATCACTTTAATTACAAAGCAGCTTTCTTCTGGGGTTTCAAAACACTTCCCATTATTAAGGGAAATGGGTGCACCAGATTCAGGGGTTACTGGATTGCTTTCTCCAGACTCTACTTGCTCTTGAACATGGCTAAATGGAAATAATTCAACTTGATTAAATAAAAACAAATCCATTTATGGGACAATAATCTCAGAAAGGGCTGCTAGTGTTTTTAAATACAGATTTTCTTAGTAAAATGTACTGCTTAGGACATGAGAGAAGGAATTAGGATAATGTTTTCCAGATGATTCTTGCCTGAACCTGAAAACCAACAATAACAGTCACTTACAGGTAACATTACAGATGAGGCATTTCAAACCTGAGTGAGAGAGAGTTCAGGAAGAGAGCTCCTTTACATGACGGTGAGTTAAGGGCTCTTCTGTAATCCCATATACTATAATATTTCAAACCAAAACTTAACAATTGTTCATGACCCTATATCAGAACATTTAGAAAATACATTTTGTCCCCTGGAAATCATTTCACATATATTATTTTATCCCTAGATAGGTCAAAACTATCTGCTTAAAATGACAGAAAACTGTGGAATTTAATTTTGAAAAAGCCTCTATCTCTAGACTTCTGGGGCACCTTTTCCTTATCTCTTAAGAGTGAAGAACAGCCATGAAATGGACTCTGGTCCACATGCCTGGGGGACTAAAAGAGATCAGATCATGAGTTCAAACCAGTGACTGGGACTACAAATAATTTCAAAGCCAGAGTCTTGTGCCTTTGGACTTAGTTTTTGAGGGACTGACTGTAAATGAACCCCACTGTCAAGGCTTTAGGCAATTACTTGGGTTTTCCCAGGTTGGTGATAAGACTTTTAAATAGGAGGAGTTTTGTTTGGCCTTCTTGGTTCCAGCAGGGACATGCAACACCCCAGAGGGAGCAGTGATTTCTGAAATCTGGCCACGCAATACTTAGCAAAGTTTCTCTCACCCTTTGGGTCCCAAATCCTACCCTAACCTCACTACCTAAATAACTGGGTAGATGTCAAAGGAATGCCCACAGCTGCTGGACTGGTTGGACAGAGCAAAGGGGCAACACTGACCATAACCAGGTACCAAGAGAGCCAGAGCAGCTCTTGCCGGGGTGTCTCCACCCATTCCCAGAAAAGAGACCACCAGGAACCAACTCCCAGAAGGTTCTCCTTTGCAGAAAGCCAGAGTCACTGCCCACAGAAGACTGGTTCCTTCAGTGGGTTCTGAAGCCAGACTCTGAGAACCTGCAGAGCTCATGCTCACTCTGAGATTCCACTCACAGCAGGTGACAGAATCTACTTCCCGTAGATGGAGGCCTTGCTCTGTTTCTTAGCCAACTCAATTAATTTGTCGTCCTCATCAGCATAGCATTATCACATCCTCTGCACTCACCTGGTAAAGTTAATAAGAGTTCCAACCACACAGTCATACACGAGTTACCCAGCTACCCCAATGTGGGACTATAAGTCATAATCCCTCCTCAGCCCTACTTCCAACCTAGGTTGATCGCCTTTATCTACTCAACTCATGTTATTATTTAATTCTGATTAACCGGTAAACTGAGGCCTTGGATACCATGCTGCCAGTGCTAAACAATACTATAAATAAGAGAAGTGGAGGGGGGCCTCGTCCCTCTCTTTACCTCTCAGCTGTGTGGAAATGAAGGCCTAGGGACAGGATCCCATGTGCATGAAAATTGGGACCCTGGCCATAGGAATATTCATCATCTACTGGATTGCTGGAAAGCACCCAACTTGTGACTGGCTTTAGACACCTGTTCCCTATTTACTCCCCAAAGAATCATGCATCATGGCTCCGTGGGCACAATCAAATACGCTGAATACAATGACTTGCTCTCTAAAGAGCATAAATCCCTTAACAGCTGCCCCTCACAACAACAAAAAATGAAATCACCTTCCTTCAGACAGAAACTCACTTTCCCTTTTCAACCACTGAGATTCTACATGGATGGTGCTCTTTCCTTTTCTAGCAAATTCAGGTTTCTAAAAGGTCTACACTTTTGGCCAGGTGGAGAGACTAGTTAAAGTGGTTGATTTGGACCTTTTAGACCCGGGAGAAATTCTAAACCGAAGCTCTAAAAGGAAGGACAAACTGTGTCTGTTTGGTTGGTCCCATTGCCTGCTGTGTGTATGACTGTCCCACACAGATTAAAGAAGATGGCGATTCCTACACCTCACAGGGAAGTCAGCCTACAGAGGGCAGAGCTTGTTCACAAACACACTCTTGTGGCTCTTCTGGGATGTTGGTCAAAATTAACCTGTTTCATCCCTTTTTAGCCATAGTCAAAACCAACTGAGGCTCCAGTGACACAGCTGGAACTCCTCCTAGCCAATTTCTAAACTCACCATCTTTTTTCATGGCACTGGACTCACAAGTCTCAGAGAATATAGAGATGAAATCAATCTTCAGGTCAGGATTACACTTAGCAGAGGAGACCTACTGAAAAATATTTCTAAAGTCGATCCTGTTGGAAAAGACAGGTAGGTTTGGGATTTCTCCAACAAGCACAGTGAGAACCAGTGAGGCTTCTGGCCTAAAGAACAATTCCAACGGATGAAATGCAAACTAAAGAACTACACAAAATCAGGATATGCGCAGAATTCTGGGATACATTTGATAGCTTTTCTCTCTTCCTCTCATTGTTTTCATTCCTTACTATCAATATAAAAAGTCAGTTCACAAGCTGCATGAACTGTTTCACTCTTGCCCCTTCCTCTAAAACAATAGCCTTTTGTGTAAATGTTAGGGTCACTCAGCTCTGTACCTTAGAACCTTATACTTTGGGGTTAAAAGGCAACCTTTTGCAGAAAAGCAGTCTTAAAATAAATACAAAAAAACAGACTTTAGCGTTTGGGCTTCACCTAATTCTTTCAAAGAGGGACTGGATAGGGCTCATCAAAAACATGCAAACATGTATTTTCTCTAAATGATGTTTTACAACAATATCTAAACCCAGCGATCAAGATAAGACAGTAAGCTTTCAGGTTTAACTCTTCCATATACATATTATAAGGGATAATATATACTTTTTAAAAGTCTAAGGTTTTCTTTCCTAAATAACAGATAAAAATATTTTTAAAGTGCATGAATCAATTAAGAAAAAAATAACTAAGAATGGCCTAAGTTCAAATTGCTACCTACTTCCCTTTTAAAGCTACATATTATCTGAGGATTGAGTTTTAATTTCAGAGTCCTGAGGATGTGTTGGAAAGCAACAGAGACTAGAATAAAGTCCTTCCAGAGCAGTTTCACAATTACCTTCACTCTGACATGCCAGGTAGAGAAGAAAACATTAGAAATTACAGCCTGAGGGAGAGAGGAAATACAGCATGAGTTTTGAAAGATGGAGACCAAGAAACATTTTTATGAGGACCACCTCCCCAGGTAACTGGCACTGAATGAAATAATTTTGCTAATAAACCAGCTCTCTGACATAGGAGAGCTGATGTCTGTGCAGGGAACATACTCTATTGAATACCTGTCAAAAGGAACAGAATGGCAGAATCATCTTTGTTTAAAAATTAGCAGTTTATAATTTTAACATCTATGTGCTGGATATACATAAGGGTGCTTACTATATACTTCTTTTAAAAGTTTTTTTAAACAGTCTTTTTTTAAAAAAAATTTATTTTATTTATTTTTGGCTGTGTTGTGTCTTCATTGTTGTGCGCGGGCTTTCTCTAGTTGCAGAGAGTGGGGGCTACTCTTTGTTGCGGTGCGTGGGCTTCTCATTGCGGTGGCTTCTCTTGCTGCGGAGCATGGTCTCTAGGCACGCAGGCTTCAGTAGTTGTGGCTCGCAGGCTCTAGAGCGCAGGCTCAGTAGTTGTGGCGCACGGGCTTAGTTGCTCCACGGCATGTGGGATCTTCCCGGACCAGGGTTCGAACCCGTGTCTCCTGCATTGGCAGGCGGATTCTTTTTTTTTTTTTTTTTTTGCTGTACGCGGGACCCTCACTGTTGTGGCCTCTCCCGTTGCGGAGCACAGGCTCCGGACGCGCAGGCTCAGCGGCCATGGCTCACGGGCCCAGCTGCTCCGCGGCATGTGGGATCTTCTTGGACCGGGGCACGAACCCGTGTCCCCTGCATCAGCAGGCGGACTCTCAACCACTGCGCCACCAGGGAAGCCCAGCAGGCGGATTCTTAACCACTGCGCCACCAGGGAAGCCCTCTTTTAAATTTTGTTTGCTGAAAATTTTTCAAAATAAAATGTTGGGAAAAATTAATACTCTAAACTTTCTAAAAGCCCCATCTCTCAACAAAGTAGCAAAACTGAACAAACTGAAGAAACTTAAGAACTCAGCCACTCTGTGGAGAGACTTCCACGCTCTCTCCTACTGTGAAGTACCTTCTTTCCATTGTATGTCAATACTTATTTATCCTCTAAAGAAGACGGTGAAGGTGAAAGCAATGATTTTCATTTGATTGTTTGGTTCTGTAAACTCAGACAGGGAGAGACTAAGGAAGTGACTACCTCTTAGGGTCTGGTGGACTATGAAATTCTCAGTAATTACCTGTGTTTGTTAAGTAATATTTTGTCCCTAAAGTTCACTAATTTCAGATACTTAATATAGGATAGTGAATTAATTTACCTATTTTTTGTGAATGGATCAAAGAAGCACGGACTGTTAATGAAACACCAGTACAGAATGAAATGTAACAATGTCCAGGACTTCAAAAGTGACCAGACAATAAGAGGCACACAGAGGCGTTGGAAACAAGTCCCTCAGGCTTCCTTGATGCAACAGAACTAGGATTCCAAAGAAAATAAGTACAGGCTCTGATGGCAAAAATAAACAACAATAAATGTTATCCCAGGGAGCTTCCAATGGCCTGACAGCTCCATTTTAAGAGAATGTCAGAAGTCAATAATAAACAGGAAAAATAAGCCAGGCTTTAGCTGACTGGAGAACAGCTCAGTAGAAAATTATTTTATAAAGATTCTACTCAATTAGCTAAGGCGTGATTCAACTTCAGTGATGAAAAGAGCAGTCATACAGTTACCAGATGGGATGACGCAGAGCAAGTTTGCTTTCACTGCCCAAATAGGCAGTCACTAAAATAATTTCTAACTTCTTACAAGGTATATAAATTTGGGCCAGTATAATCCTCTATAAAATGCACTCAAATATAAAATAATGGAGGTATGAGGCCGCTCAGAGGATGCGGACGCTATGGTGGTCCACAGCATCCTCTCCTACTTGGGGCTTTGCCCCCAGAGGAACAGAAGGTGCGGCTGTATCACCCTTTGTTCATAACGTAGGTGCCACTACAGACCTATTGTGAGAAGCCCTGTTCTTTGAGTTTCTGCTTCTGTGCAGAGGGAAAACTTGGTGTGAGGCACCCACACAAGGAATGAATGAGCTAAAGGAAACATCGTGAAGAAGCTGACTCCTCAGAGCAGACAAAGGACTTTGAAGTCCTAGAATCACAGGATGCCTCTGGTTGGCTAGTCAAGTCCTCTGCACAATCTGGGGCAAATGGGCAGATTCCCTCACAATCTAGAATTCCTAACAGGGAGCGCTGGGGTAAGCTGGCATAATCCATCCATCTGAGAAGGGGCAGACTCCTCCCAAAGCATTACAGGACTGACCTGCAGGAGTGGAACATTATCCCTTCCCCACTTCTCCTGAAATCGTCAGCTTTGACTCCACAGAAGAGGTGCCCTCAATGGCTCAGAGCAGATGGAAGCCTTCTGAGAAACAGACGGAAACTGTCTCAAAGGCAAAATGAAATGTGCTTTAAAAATAAATAAAGTAATAAATAAATCTAATTATTCCTCAAAATCCTAAGGCAGGAACAGGCTTGACACAAGGGATAAGAAAGAAGGAGGTACAGATAATCGCAGTGGTCCCTTCTCTGCCCCCTCCTCCGCTGGGGCCCTGGGCACCCCCCTGCTCTGGTGACACTGGCTGCAGCACCCTGGGCCTCAGGGCCCACAGGGTGGAAAATGCAGTCGCCAGGGACTAAAGAACAAATACACCAGCAGCAACAGTGAAGTTTCATTATCACCTTTCCTGAGAGACTTTGAACACCAAAAGTTTTGAGCCCTCAACGCAAGAAACCTAAATCCAGAAACTCTGGAAATCTGACTGGTTCCAAAGCAAAATTTCTAAATAACACTCCTAAAGACCAAAAAAAAAAAAAAAAAAAAAAAAAGGCGTGGGAAATCTGGAGTGTTGTTTTATTTGTTTTTTTAACATCCTCTCTCAGACTGTACCCCTCCTTCTTTGATTATACAAAAAAAAAATAATTTAGTAATACTTGACTTTCAAAAATGTGGGTTCTGACATCAATCCAGTACCTAATTTCTACCCTTTCCCCTTCGACCACCAGTGCATCTTGAAATAGGAAGTGAAAAACTGGAGGCAGTTTTTCTTCCCAGAAGACCTTAGACTACAGTGATCATCATTTTGGATTGCATGGAAGTTCTTGCTGTAATGGCAAAGACACAGACTTAGAAAAGGGAAAAGAGGAGAGAAAGAGGTGGAGTGAAACCACTAGGACTAATAACACCCCTCCAGAGGCAGTGAGGGCTCCCAGCCTGTGCTAGAGACCACAAAGAAACAGCAGGTGGGAATATGGCAGTGGTGAGAGGCTGGACAGAGCTTTCTCCATCCAGGAAACTGGGCTCCTTCATGGACAATGTGCTTTGCTCTCTTCCAGCCCTTTCAAAAAGTGAAGAGAGTGGGTGCCACTAAACACATCTGCAATAAAAGCTCTGGAAGAGAAGAGAACAGCAACTGAAATAATACACCTTGTACCAAAACAAAACTATATTTAAAACGCAACACCCAACTTCCTTTCAGGCTTTTGCCTGATGGTTTCCTCCACAGAGAGATTTTGCTGGAGTCTAAAGCCAGAAGAGCGTGAGTCAGGGACCACGGAACAGGGGCACTATACCACCATGTGCAGAAGCCTGGGAGGGGGAAAAGCTACATGGGGTCAACAGTCAGGCACGCCAGCCAGGGCGTGAGGGTCGGGAGCTCTTGCCTATCCAAAACAAGAGGCCCCAGCTGGCAGCCTGCTCCAGCCAGCAAACACCACCTGCCCCCTGTCCCAGCGGGCCTTCAGCTGGTGTAGTAGATGTGGAAGTAGAGAGTCTTGTTGCGCAGCAGGGAGTAGGAGTTGTCGAACTTGAGCAGGTAGATGCCCTCGCCAGGGTAGTCGTGGCTGCCGGCCTGCACGTCTCGGTGGCTGTCCCGCCGGTACACGGGCATGACCTCCCCATAGCGGCCCCGCAGGGAGCTCCTGGAGCCTCGCTCCACGTCTCCAGCTGGGACAGGGTCTGCATGAGCAAAAGGCAGAGTGTCTGGATATGAGTTCAGAGACCAAATACGCCTACCTGAGGGTGAAAAGATGGACCAGGTAACCCAGTGGCTTTCACCCAGGGGAGATACTGTTGCCCTCCTATGGGCATTTGTAAATGTCTGGTGGCCTTCGGGCCATCAGAGTGACAAGTGGGTGATACGGGCATTTAGTGCTCAAGGGTCCAGGAGTGCTAAATATAGGGATAGTACCTTCTCAACAAAGCAGTGTCTCACCCCAAATGCCAGTAGTATCTGCACTGAGAAACAGTGATTTAGCCTTATAGAGCCTTCCTAGCTCCAAGAGTATCTGGAAATTTCCAAGGGGGAGAAAAAGATACTTAGAAGGGAAAATTCTGACATCTTTTCATCCAACAGGTAAAAGAACTAGCTAAAGGAGGTAGGAAAAGTGGAAAAGTGCTGAAATGCTGAAAGTGCTATATGGAGTGACCCCGAACTCCTACTGGTCCCCCGGAAGGGCAGCAAATAAGATCTGAGGTTCTCCTCCTCCCTGAATACATGCAGATTTCCCTGCAGACTTGCTTTTCCATGAAGAAGCAAGTTAAGGGAATGACTTAATGACTTAATCTTTCCCGTAAGATTATACGGGAAAATAAAGGAACAAGGCTAATGCTTAGAACCTACTCTTATACTACAAAACAAACAAACAGAAAAAAGCGGCTTCAGGGCCATGTGAGCAGGCGCCGCAAGTAACAGCTGGAACAGAGCACAGAGACTATTTTTAAAACTGCTCTTGTCAAGCAGCTGTGACAGTTTGGAGGGCGGAGAGAATGGGTACATTTAGCAAATTGTAAACACTCAGTTTGGTTCCAGACCAAGAATAAATGTAAATATCCCACAAGTAAGAGAGAAACATAAAATAATCTCAGATTTATACATGTGATCTGAAAAACACTGCCCATACATACACCAGCACGGATCCACCCCTTTTCCTGCCCCCAACCTATCCCTGTCCCCAAGGAGATCTTGGGGGACACGGCTAGGTACTGATTAAAAAGAAAAGAAGCTTTCCACTAAGGCATCAAAGCCACCCCACCAGAATGTTCTTTAAGGGTCTGACTTTGACCTGCATCACTCAACTTAGCTTGCCATGCTGAAAGGGATTCTTCACCTGCATTCCCAGGAAGAGGACGACTGGTACAACACAGGAAGTGATCGCTGCAAATTAGGTTGAGACAGAAAAGGAAACTGCAGATTATGTTAAAATTAAATTTACCTTCAATCTCCTCCTCTTCCTCCTCATCTTCATCCTCATCCTCACTGGAATCACTGACCTGCACCGTTATGTCAGTGCTGGTTACAGGGGTCCAGTCAAAGTAAACTCCAAAGCCAATGTCGTAGTCATCGGTCGCAAACTCCCAGCAGACACGCTTCCCCTCTGGGTGGGTAGGTACCCGGATGGTCACCACCTCACCCCGCTTCACCACCAGACGGCTGTTCTTCTCTTTGCCCAGCTTGCTTTTGAATTCCTTCATCTTGGCAAAGGTCCAGATGCACGGAGGTGCTATCAGAGGCGGGGAGACTGAAAGGACAGGCAGCTCACCACCGAGAAAGAGACCCGGAGGAAATGCCGCCACACCCGGCATTTTGCTTAGGGAGGTTGCCATAGTCGAAGACATTCTTCCTACTGGCTTCCCTGACTTCTTTTCACAAGGAAGGAGAGAGCACTGCCCTGAGGTGTGTCAGCTACTCAGCTTAAGAAATAGTCTCTTTACGTACCATATATATACCTGGTACTCTATCCAGAATGTAATATTCAGACACTAGCTGTTTTTCCTCCTTTTGTAATATAATCACCTATGTAATCTTACGCTTTCTCCTTCCTTTCTTTCTTTCCTTCCATCTGTCTGTCTGCCTTTCTTTAAGTACCCACTGGGAACCACACCTTCCACACCCCCAAAGGTCTCACCTCTCCTGTGGTCCCCCAGAAGGTCTGCAGATTCCAAATCAGCTGAAAGAATATCTACAGCTCCTGTGTGCTCAGACTGGATCATAACGATGTCCCCAGACCTTGGCAGACCATGGTACTTGGCCATCTGCACAAGAGAACTCTGGTTACAGGACATATATAAAGGCGGATTCCAATTAGCCTCTTTCCACCTGAAGGCTGCCTCCCCTGCCCTATTACCTCCACTCTCCCAACTCACAGTCTGAGTGCTAGTCAACATTCCTGCTCTCTCCTCCAGCCACAGGTTGCTAATAAATTCTACCAACTTTTTTTAATGCCATCAACATGTTCCCTAGTTTAAAGCTTCTTTCTTGTTCTCTCCTGCTTTTTGCAACTTTCCCACTTCAGACCCTTCATAAAATCCTTGCCCAAGAACATCCTCAAAATTTGCTACTGACTTTTCCATCGACAGCATTTCTGGGCGCAGCGTTTCTGGGCCATGCCTGCACAGTCTCTCCCTTCGGCTCCTCTCAGGACAGCTCTTGCATCTGGGCTTTAGCTCAACCTTCACTCGGCCACACATCCTCCTGCTACAATTTCCATCCACAGGTTACTTCCAGGTCACTGTCAATCAGTTCACCAAAGTACTGCAGAGAGAGAATCTGGCTCCTACTCTCTGGCTGTCTCTGTCTCTCTCTCTCACCCATGGCACACCTTGGATGTCTCACCCTATAGGTTGTCTCATTCACTAACAATGTTGTATAAATAATCACAATCTCACCTTAGACCAGCCCCAGGATTTGCATTTAAACAGTATATTTGCTGCCTGACATCTAACTTGCATGTAAGTGCAAATATCACTCGATACTCACAAAGCCCTCACTGACCCATGGCAGGAGCCTGCAGTCTCTCCCTAGTGGGTTTCACTTCAAACCACTCAGATTACCATTCCCCTATTTCATGCTATTATGACTTAATTTCCTACCCCTTCTCCAAGCAGTTGACAAGCAACTCAAGAAGAAATGTACGCCTACTGCCAACACGGAAGAGCACATCGGTGAGACAGCAGTCCAGTTAAGGAATCAGAATTATATTTGCATAAATGAATGAATGAATAAATGAATGCTGTAATCCTCCCAGACTATTTTCTCATAATATCTGTTTCTGAAGAGTTAAGTTCTTCAGCTCTTATTTCCAATGTTAAATGAGGTAAATCAGACTTTGACTAACTTGCTTGAATGAGTCCTTCCTCTTACAGAGGTTAAACAAAAGATTTAGTTTGCAACTTATTAGCTGCATAGACTTGGTAAAGTCACTAACAGCTCTGAGCCTCAGTTTCCTCATCTTTAAATTGGGGACATAATGGTACCTATCTCACAGGGTTGTTCTCAGGAGTAAATGAAGTATTATATTATGGATAAAAATGCTTTGTAAACTCTAAAGCATCATACAAATGTAACTATAATGTTCGGCATTGTCTTTACTGACACCATTTGTTATTCTAATATATGTGTTAATAATGGTATGAACAACCCATCCCTCCATGGCAGGGAGACCACTACTACTGGTACCGTTTCTATGGAATCTTTACCATAAATACCGAGTAGATCTACCACAAGAAAACTGAGACTAACACATAATCCAATGGTTGAAGTTTCCTCACATCGAGTGGATTTTAGACAACATGGGAACATTCATTATAACACTTCATTATTTGAATAGATGCTTACTGGGTGCTAGTACAGTGATGGGCCCTGGGGAGGATACACATGATCATTCCCCAAATAATTAAACCTGAGATGACAGTGCTTTCTAATTCCAACCCACCCACATGCATCTAAATTCTGTTGTCACAAACTAGTGCTTTTCAGAGAGAGAGTAAGAATGTGCGCCCTACCTTGCTGAGGACCTGGGCCTGGTCTGCAGACAGCAATTCCTGTTCCACCGAGGCCTGTGCCTCCATGGCACTGGCTGCCTTCTGCTGATCTTCTGTGGCATCCTCCCTCACCGGAGATACCATCTGTGGCCTCCCAGAGAAAGAGAGCATGTCAGTTCAAGGACTCTTTTTTTTTTTCCCTGGCCACACCGTGTGGCTTGTGAAATCTTAGTTCCCTTGTGGGATCTTAGTTCCCCAACCAGGGACTGAACCCGGGCCCTGGGCAGTGACAGCGTGGAGTCCTAACCACTGGACCGCCAGGGAATTCCCCTCAAGGACTCTTTTCAAAGGCACAATGGTCCTGGAGAAACTCAGAAAGAAAAAAACCTTCAAAGGGTACCCCCAACCCCTGTTTCCTCTGGCATTTGGGCCCACCGTCATTTCAGCTGACCACCGCCCAGGGCTGAAATGGCCTACAATGAAGCAGTGACAGCATGTGAGGGCTCGAGACTGACAACACCACATCCCAGGCTCCGAGAACCACGGTAAACACACAGCTCAGTCATCTGAGATAGACCGCAGGTCTGGTTTTTATTCCTCAGTCTGGGACCGATGCCATTTGCTCTGCACAGAATTTCAACAAAAGAAGAGTTAGAATCCCAGGTCTGTTCCACACATAAAGCTGCTGTTAGAAGCAAAGGGAGGAGGCCTCGCCTAAGCCAGAAACCGATCACAAAACAAAGGAAGTACAGACTGGTTAGCAAGGCAACCCTCTCCGCCTTATCCCAGGAGCATTCAGCGTTTCCATTCACACTCTATCACTGATATCCACAGCACACCCAGTTCACTTTTTTAAGCACATTAATCTACTATCCCAATAACTTAAAACACAACTATTGGGACTTCCCTGGTGGCGCAGTGGTTAAGAATCCGCCTGCCAATGCAGGGGACACGGGTTCAAGCCCTGGTCCGGGAAGATCCCACATGCCATGGAGCAACTAAGCCCATGCGCCACAACTATTGATCCCACGTGCCACAACTACTAAAGCCCGCGCACCTAGAGCCCGTGCTCCGTAACAGAGAAGCCACTGCAATGAGAAGCCCACGCACCACAATGAAGAGTAGCCCCCGTTCTCGCCGCAGCTAGAGAAAGCCCGCATGCAGCAACGAAGACCCAACGCAGCCAAAAATAAAATTAAAAAAAAGAAAACCACTATTCCAATAGCTGATTTTAAAGAAGCAAAGGAATAATTTATGCTCTCTTCCATTTCTTCTGGCTTTGGAGAGACCAGAAAGTGAGTTAAGAGCCGGGGCTGTAGCACAATACCCCAGGCTTCCTGGAAATCTGTCGCCAACAAAAGGTGGCGTGGAGTCTTTAGACAAGCAGTTATCAAAGTATGGTCCAGGGACCCCTGGCGTCCTTAAGACTCTTTCAGGGGAGTCTGTGAAGTCAAAATCTTTTCATAATAATTCTAAAATATTATTTGCCTTTTTTCATTTTCATCTTCTCAAGAGTTTACAGTGGAGTTTTCCAGAGACTACATGACATATGATATCACAACAGAACGAATGCAGAAGCAGATCTGAGAATCCAACTGTCTTTTGTTAAGACACACATTAAAGAGATTTACAACATCCCTCTTCTCACTAAATTATTTTTTCTTTGGAAAACAATTGTTTTTCATTAAAGACATGTTATTTATATTAACATGTAATGAGTTCCTTATTATTTTAAATGAATAACTATTTTTTAATTTTCTAGTTTTAATTACTAGTATAGTAAACATTGTAAGATATAATTCACATAAACAAAAATTCTTTGAGGTCCTCAATAAATTCAAGAGTGTAAAGTTTTGAGAACTGCTGCTTTAGGGTATCGTCCATTTCCTCAGACAGGCTGAGCAAACAACTGGGAAACAGCACTACGAACTGCACGGGGAAACAGAGGGCTTATTTTGGAGTTCATTAGTTTCTTTCTTTTTTAACATAAACAAGAAAGATCACTCCTAGTTTATAAATTACCTCTTCTTCAGATAAAACAGAGCCATCTTTTGGAATATCTAAGTCACTCCAATTGACCTCAGAACAAACAAGAGGTAGTTACTATGAAAATCAGAGCTGTGGTTGATTATTCTGTGTGAACTGTACATTGGTCTAGGCTGTGAGCCTATTTTATTCTCTTAAACCCAGAAATTAGAGCCCATTTTGGTTCCTTGGCACTACTTATTATGTCTCCTCCTCTATTAGGAGGTGAGCTTGATGGCAGGGACTGGGTCTTACTCCCTCTAGACTAACAGCTTCCATGGCCAAGCTTGTCGCATGGAACCCTGAGGCCCTTTGCACTCTGACCTCATCTCCTAGAATGACCTCCTCTTGCCTTGCCCAGTCCACGCCAGTCACAATGGCCTGTTGAATCTCTGAGAGTCCTCGAGCACCTCAAGCTCTCCCCCACTGAGGGTCTGGGGGCCTGCTATGGCCTCAGCCTAGAATACTCTTCCCCCAGTTACTCAGGGCTTCCTTCCATCCTTCAGGTTTCTGCTCAGCCATCACTTTGGGAGAGGCTTCCCCTCCCTGGCTCATCACTCTTTACACCCGTACCCTGTTCATTTTTCTTCACTGCACTGATGACTGCCTGACATATTATGCACCATATTTTGTTGACTGCGATATGCATATTTGTTTTCAGATTTTAATACAACTGAAATACAGGATGTCCTAAAAACTGGTGGTATCTTAAAACTGCCGTGGGCCTGGAGTGACACGGAATCCCTCCTCAGGGGATTTGCATTTGCTTCTGCCAGGGCTTGGGAATGCTACCAACTGAGGTGACTTGAATTATGTTCTGTTTAAGAGTTTTGTTTGGACCACACTGGCAGAGTGAATTTACACAACAGACTTGTGGCTCATATTCTCAGGGGAGGTATTTTTCCCCCCTTACACAGCGCCAAGGTTGAGACATTCAAGTTGCCCTGCTCTCCTTTTCTGTGTGGAGCAATCTCTTTCCTCGTTTCTCTTTTCACTGAAGGTGCAGGCTTTTGCGGGAGGTCTCTTATTAGCCTATCTTGGGCATTCTTTCCTTTCTTGGTGGTATATAAAATAACAGTACATCTTATAGTTGATGACAACTTAGATTCTATGAAATACGATGTATACTTTTTTTCCATCTACCTCCCCCACTAGAATATAAGCTACATGAGGCCCGGGATGTGGATTGTCTGTTCATTTGTGGTGTCTTCAGTGCCTAGAACACTGCCAGGTAATAGCAGGGTCTCAATAAATATCTGTTGAATGAATAAATGTATAAGTTAACTTTTGTTTGGGAACAAAAGAGGACTATTCGGAATGTGAGAACACAATAGTTAATCTGACCAGCAGCCTGACCTTATTGTATATGGCATCTAAAATGTAGTTTCTTCTTTGCCTTTGTGCATGCTACTTTGCACAAATATGGTTCTGCTTATTTAAAAAATATTTTAAACAGGACACGCATAAATTTAATATTCACATTAGCATTTTATGCTCTGAAGAATTAGTGAAAGGTACTTTGGGAAAGATAAATTGCGAATCACTTGATGCAGATGATAAACCATGGAAAGGAAAAACTCTCACTGTAAGCCTTCTGGTTTATGCTAACCCAGAGCAAGGAGGCCATCCCAAAGGGAGGGAGAGATTGGCCAGCCAGCCTCACTAGAAAAGATCAAGAGTCATGCCGTTTCCATTTCTAAAATATACAAAACACAAACACCAGACTTCAGGCGTCATGCATGCTGGATTATTTTTCTTCACACATCAGATTTTAGAAACAAAACTTGAAATTTTTATCTCCTTTTTTCTAAGAATAGTCTATATTCTTCACTCAAAAAATTTATTTACTCTTAGTATGAAAAAATCAGCTCTGTACCAAAAGCCATCTCCCAAGGATCCTTCAAATCAGCATGTGCAGGGACTTCCCTGGTGGTCCAGTGGTTAAGACTCTGCACTTCCACTGCAGGGGGCAGGGGTTCGATCCCTGGTCAGGGAACTAAGATCCCGCATGCCACGGGCCATAGCCACAAAACAAACAAACAAGAATCAACATGTGCAGAAAAAGCGTGGTGGTAGGAAAACGGAAGGACAGAAGGACACTCTTCTCACAGGATTTGATGAGAACATGAATTATCTCAAATAATCAATGCCTGGAGGAGGCTATGTCTTCTAAAAGTATCCTTATATGTAATAACCTAGTAGCTCTAAGCATAGATCTCAAAACCCTTCTGTTGCTACTTATGAGAAATAAGCTTTAGAGTAAACAAAACTAAAGCTGTGTGAACTTGGGAAAATTATTAAATTCACTGTTTCATTTTCCTCATCTTAAAAAAAATACTTTATTAGGTTTGTTACGAGGATTAACTGAGATAATACATTTTAACACCTAGTACAGTATTGAACGAACAGAAATATTTGATAAAAAGTAACTATTTTATTATCATTATTACAGAGAGGCATTCAATAAAGGGTGGCTATTATATTATTATCACCAACTGTATTAAAATTATATTAATTATTATTATTTTCCATTGTCTGAATTCTGGGGGAAAAAGTTTTATTTCATATACAACGGTAAGAAGAGATAATTTCTACTTAAGAAATAACATTTTAAAAATATCATGGGACTTCCCTGGTGGTCCACTGGTTAAGATTCCACGCTTCCACAGCAGAGGGCACAGGTTCGATCCCTAGTCAGGGAATTAAGATCCTGCATGCCGTGTGGCATCGCCAAAAGAAAAAGAAATCTTAACATACCCCCACCCCCAGCAATCAACTTTGGGTGGGGCATGGAGACCACAGGTTCTACTGGACAGTACTGCACCATGAGCTGATTAGTTGGACTATAATATTCACTAGCTCAGCATTCTCCAAAATAACAGTTTTTCATTAATTATTCCATTAATGTTTTGTGGCTTCCACTTATTCTAGGGCACAGTACTACTATCCCCTTTCTGCTATATACTCTAATATCAGTGATGGCAGGAGGATGAGATGGGTGGAGAGGGAAATTAAGAATGACAACCTGAAGATCATCATCGTGGCTGCAACACTGTGTTTGTGTGTGTGTGCATTTTATGGGTAAAAACCAAACACATGTTTTCTTGAAAGTCCACCTGTGGACACTCTTTTTCTTTCTTTTTTTTTTTTTTTCTGGGCTGCGTTGGGTCTTTGCTGCTGTGCGCTGGCTTTCTCTAGTCGCGGCAAGCAGGGGCTACTCTTCGTTGCGGTGCGCGGGCTTCTCATCGCGGTGGCTTCTCTTGTTGCAGAGCACAGGCTCTAGGCGTGTGGGCTTCAGTAGTTACAGCATGCGGACTCAGTAGGTGCGGCACACGGGCCCTAGAGCGTATGGCCTTCAGTTGTGGTGTGTGTGGGGGCTTAGTAGCTGTGGCACACGGGCTTAGTTGCTCCATGGCATGTGGGATCTTCCCGGACCAGGGATCGAACCCATGTCCCCTGCATTGGCAGGCAGATTCTTAACCACTGTGCCACCAGGGAAGTCCCTGGGATCCATTTCTAATGTTTTAACATTTTAACCTGGTCTTCAAGAGGAGATAAATGAAGACACTACACTATTTGTTACAGTTCTATTCTCTGAGAGTTAAAGAAAATTTTATAACCTGAAATAGACCTGCATTCCCCCTAAACACACTTAAGGATTGATTAATTAATGACAAAACACTCCATACTCTTCACTTCATCTTGTCTTCCCCCTTAAAGTCACTGTTCACTTCTTTCATCAATTACTATCTCAGAAGATAAAACCCCGAGAAGCATTATATCCAAAGTAGTTGCTGTCCCTACCTGTAGGATGAGGAATGGGGTTCCGGATCAGAGGCAGAAGCTGCTAGAGAGGTGACCTTGGTGACTTCTAGATCTTCATTCTCTAGAAAATCATGGGAAGAAAAATTCAATACCGGAGAAGGAACACAATCATAATTATCTTGTATCTTTTTAAAAAATCTGGCAGTTTCAACCAACTTTCTCTTTCTAAAAATAATCTAGGCACAAACTTTATACTGTGGGAGCCCCAGTACATAAATTATTCAAGTCATCACGTCCAAGTATTCTCAGACCATTATAACCTACTCATAAAAAAAATGTCATTTTCCAAAACAAGTCCCCACAGAATTCATCCTAATTCAAGGATCACATTTCACAGAAAGCAAATGGTTAAACTAGGCAGAACGTAGAGGACAGAATGGAATGTAGAATGAAATGAACTGGAATTCAGTGCCAAAGTAGAGAGTGCCACCTCTACATTCGATCAGCTCACATCAGATCACTGTATCCAGGGTCAGGTAAAGGATTTTTGTAATTTCATTCATTTACTCACTCACTCATTCACCAATGACTTACTGAATAACTGCTCAGCATCGTCAAGGAATATACAGGTGAAATGTACAATGAAGACCAGTTTCCCAGGCTCACAACAAGCCTGTGACTGGTATTATCATTGCCATTTTGCAGGTAAGGAAACTAAGGCATAGAGATAGGATGCAAACCCAGGCAATTATGCTCTTAACCATTAGGTGTTACTAAGTTTCATGGTGTATTCATGTAGCCTTTCCTGTGAGCACTCAGAAAAGCATATGGTTTAGTGTGTTTAGATAACCCCTGGTGAACCTCCTCTAGTTAAGACAGCAAAAAAACTGAAGCCCAAAGTTCACTTCTCAATATAAAATATAACTTACTGATGTAAACCTCAAACACTGAAAATTTCAGAGTTTGGTAGCAACATAAAAGTATAAATGACAGGTAAATATTTGTGATTCAACTTTAGTCTCATTTTTTTTTTGTATGTGAATAGGATCTATTTTCTTTTTGTCAACTCACATTCTCATAGGTAGAAAGACCTTACAGCTTATGCTACCTGATTTTCCTCTTGTGAAATAATAGAAAATACATATATTAGTTTCTGCCCCCAGTTCCTGGCACAGAACTAAAACCTTTATAATTCCCTAAGTGATTAGAGCACTATGAGTACCTTTTGTTCTAATATTTGGTCTTTGATTTGGTTCCTGCCACAGAGTTCCTTAATTCCATGGAATTTCCTGGGTGATAACAATGTCTATTGTTCTAATGAGGTGCCTCTTGGGCCCCTACATGGGGGCTGGTAAAGAAAGAGACAAAGCCATGATTAGAAGCTTGGGATTTTCAACCCCACCATCCTTTCTGCAGAGAGGGGAGAAGGGCTGGAAATGGAGTTAATGATTGATCACACCTACATGATGAAGCCTTCATAAAAATCCCAAAAGTACTGGGTTTGGAGAGCGGCCAGCTCAGTGAACACATCTCTATAGCAGGAGGGTGACCCACCCCAACTCTGTGGGGACGGAAGCTCCTTCGCTTGGGACCCTCCCAGACCTCGCCCTCTATATCTGACTGTTCATCTGTAACCTTACCATATCTTTTAATAAACTGGTAAACGTAAGTCCTCTGAGCTGTTCTGGCATTTAATCAAACCCAAGGGGGAGGAAGTCATGGGAACTACCAATTTGTAGTCAAGTCTGACAGAAGTTGTGGGTAACCTGGGGAACTACTACTGGCAATTGGCATCTGAAGTGGGATGGGAGCAATCTTGTAGGATTGAGCCCTTAACCAGTGGGATATGACACTATCTCCAGGTAGATGGTGTTTAGAATTGAGTTAAATTGTAGGACACCCAGCTGGTGTTGCAGAGTTGCTTGGTGTGGGGAAAAAACTCCACACATCTGGTGTCAGAAGTGTTGAGAATGTGGCTGTGTGACAGAGTACAGGAGAAACACAGGAGGACTGAGGTTTTCTTTACACCTCTCAACAAAGGAACTGAGTCTAAGACAAAAGTCAGACGTTCCCCAGGGTCCCCTAGTCTGTGAAGAGGCCCTTTTCACCAAGAGATAATGAGAATAAAAAGTTCTTCCCTATGTTGACCTAAGTAAAATTCGCTTCCTAATAAATTCTGCTCTTCGATCACTACTCCCCACAATATCCTTTCAAATATTTACAGCCTGCTATCACATTTCCTGCAAGTTCCTTCCCAGGCCGACCATCTCCAGTTCTCTCCATCATCTCTTTGTTCCATTTCAAGAAAAGAGCTAAAATGGACAACTTTTTCAGATGAGTCCTAAACCATGCAGAGTACATGGAGACAATCATCTCTTAATAAGGACACAGTATTTCTTGACGTAAGACATTAACTGGGCACTAGATTTTTTTAACTGCAAACTTACCCCGTTGGCCTAAATAAGTCAATCAAGATCTCCAAGGGCTTATAAAAATAAACTTATTCCAAGCTCAGTCTCTCCTATGCTCTATTTTTGAAACAGATTTTTGGAAAATAACTGACTTCTTAACTTAAATGCAGGACTTCATGTATCCGTATTACTGATTTTAAATTAGGTTTTTGAAATGACACAAGTACATGCTTTGCGTATTGTAGAACAAATTAAATACAGATAAGAAAACATTCTGCATTTACCCTTCCAGACTTTAATATACAAATAATCCATTATTCAGTGTAGAAAAATCAGGAAATACAGACAAGAAATAAACAAAACAACCAAACACAATCCCACTAGCCCAAAATAACCACTGTTAACATTTTGGTGCATATCCTCTCAGAAATATATTTATACATATACATACACATATATGTACATATTTATATGTATTACATATATAGATAAATGTATACGTATAGACATCTATATATTTTCCCCCCCTATCCCCAGCAATCAACTTTGGGTGGGGCATGGAGACCACAGTTTCTACTGGACAATACTGTACAATGAGTTGATCAGTTGGACTATAATACCTACTAGCTCAGGTATGAATACAGCTTTTCATTAATTATTCCATTAATGTTTCATAGTTTCTACTCATTCTAAGGCTCAGTACAAATATAAATGTATATATAATATTTATATATGTATTATATAAATATTTATATAAAAATTCTATTTATATACCTATATTTCCGAAAGGACATGTACCTAATATTATTGAACATTATTCATGAAAATTTTTCAGGGTCAATAAGAATGGGACTAGGGCTTCCCTGGTGGCGCAGTGGTTGAGAGTCCGCCTGCCAATGCAGGGGACGCGGGTTCGTGCCCCGGTCCAGGAGGATCCCACATGCCGCGGAGCGGCTGGGCCCGTGAGCCATGGCCGCTAAGCCTGTGCGTCTGGAGCCTGTGCTCCGCAACGGGAGAGGCCACAGCAGTGAGAGAACCGCGTACTGAAAAAAAAAAAAAAGGGACTAAAAAAATAATTTAAAATGGCTGCATATTACCCCATAGGCTGTACCATAATTTCTTTAACCAATCCCCAAGCCCCTATTGTTAGAGCTAGACTCTGTTTCAAATCTTTCCCTGTTATAGACAATTATGTTATATTAGAGATGTCTACAATCCTCTCTTAAGAACTCTGACTGTCCACAGCCTTGAAGGGGCAGTCCTGTGACCAGGGAACACTATGTTGGCTACTGGTTTTGGGTGAACATCTGCCCCACAGTTTCCAATTCTCTTCCCCCAAGTCTGGGGTTGGTACCAGAGACCAAAACAAACTGTGAAGAGCCTCAGTCGGGTCAGGGACTGAGGCTACCTTTTGGAAGAAGCCTTTGCGTGCCATGCAAAAGCAGATGACTAAGCAGAGGAGACAACTGTCAGAGACAGAAAATAATGCATTCAAGCAAAAAGAAACAAGGCGTGGTGGGGTCCAGGCAGCTGGTGTCAGGTGAACCCGGATTAGGGACAACCAAAGGAAGCTGCACCTTGGCCTCCTCTGAGCCAAAAGCTGAGCCCTGGATTGTCATTTTATTATTTATAGGAGTTCTGGATACAAATTTTTGTCAATTGTATGTTATAAATACCTGCTTCCACTCTGTGATTTACCTTTTCACTCTTCTAATGGTGTCTGTCCTTTGATGAACCAAAGTTCTTAATTTTAATGTTGTCAAAATTTATCAATCTTTTCCTTTATTAGTCTTTGTGTGTCCTGTTTAAGATGTCTTTCCCTACACTGAGATCCAGAAAATATTCTCCTTTATTATTGTCTAGGAGCTTATTGTATTTTTTTTCACATTTTGATCTACAGTCCAACTAGAGTTGATTTTTTGTGTTTATGGTGTGTGAGATAAGGATCAAGGTTTTTTTCCTTTTCCTTCTTTCTCTTAGGATATTCAATTTTACCAGCAATATTTACCATTCTTGCCCCACTACTCTAAAGTACAATCTTTGTTGCAAATGAAAGATTTTGTTTCTAGGCTTTTATTTCTATTCCTAGGGCTTAACTGGGCTATTCTGTAAAAGCCTTAAAATAAGTCTTGATTGTAAATCAACTATATTTCAATAAAACTTTTTTTAAAAAGTCTTGATACCTGATAGATCAAATCTTCCCATATTGTTGTTCTTACTTGAGTGTCTTTGGTATTGGCCTTTCATTTCTTTGGTAATGGCCTTTCATTTCTATATATATTTTAGAACCAGCTTGTCAAACTCCACCCAAAAGGCCCACCAAAACCCTCTAGGAAATTTATTGGGATTGTATTTTATCTATAAATCAAGTTGGGGAGAACTGACATCTTTACAATACTGAGTCTTCCAAACTAAGAATATGATAGATCCTTCCATTTACTTATTCTTTAATTTCTCTCAATAATAATGTATTATAATCTTCTGCATAAAGTTTTTGCATATATTTTGTGAGATTTGTTCCTAGGTATTTGAAGTTTCTTTATTCCATAGTAAATTACATATATATATATATATATATATACACACATATATATTTAACTTCTTTGCTAGTATACATGAATGCAATGGAATTTTGCATATTGACCTATATCCAACAATCTGGACAAATTTATTAATTTCAATAAATTATCTATAGATTCTTTTGGATTTCCATGTACACAATCATCATCTGCAAGTAACAGACTGAATAGGATTCCTTTATAATCCTATATTTTTCTTGCCTGACTGTTCTAGCTAGAATATCCAGTAAAATGATGAAAAGCAAGTGGTGAGAGTGGACAACCTTGTCCTATTCCTAATCTCAAAAGGAAAGCTTTCAAATTTCCCCATTAAATTTGATGCTGCTTGTAGGGACTTTGTAGATATGCTTTATCCAATTAAGAAAGTTTCCTTTTATTCCTCGTTTGCTAAGAGTTTTGAATCATAAGTAGAGGCTGAATTTTACCACTTTTTTCTGCTTCTACTAGACTGATAATTTTTATTCTCTACTGTACTAAAATGGTGATTATACAGCTGACTTTTTTAAAAAAAATGTTAAAGCAACTTTTCATTCCTAGAAAAACCCAACTTGGTCATATATATTGCTGGATTCAGTCTGTTAATCGTTTGCTAATGACTTTTTGCATCTATGTTAATGAGGGAGATTAAACTGCAATTTTCTTTTCATCTGGGATCATTTTGATTCTGCCTAAAGAATTCAGTTACCTGTAGGTGATAAATCCTGTTTTTGATTGCCTGAAAATATCTTTATTTCACCTTCATTCTTGAAGACTGTTTTCACTGAAAAAAATTCTATATTGGTAGTTATTTTCTTTCAGTATTCTAAAGATAACCTAGCTTTCACTGCTCTGTGCATAAGTCAGCTTTCAGTCTAATTACTATTCCTTTGAAGGCAAACTGTAATTTTTTTCTGGCTACTTTTAATATTTTGTCTTTGCTTTGGTTTTATAGAGTTTTAATTTAATGTGTACCTACTGTGGATTATATACCCCTACCTGGGGTGTACAGGGCTTTGTGAATCTGTAGATTCCATTAGTTTTGGAAAATTCATAGCTATTATCTCATCAAACATTGCTTCTGTCCATTCTTGCTCTCCTTACCTTCTAGGACTCCAATTATACAAATGTTAGACCTTTTTACCATATCCTCTATGTCTCATCTCTTTCCTGAATTTTCCATTGTTGTATTTTTACATATTTTCTTTTGACCTTTCTTCCAGTCCACTGTTCTCTCTTCAGGTCTAATAACTTATTGTTAAACCTATCAACAGAATTCTTCATTTTCATCTGTATTTTTCAGTTACAGAATTGCTATTTGGTTCTATTTTTATAAATTTCAATTCTCTGCCAAATTTCTCAACTTTCTCTTTTACCTCCTGAACATAATAAATATAATTTTTAATTGAAGTATAGTTGACTTACAATATAATTATTTTTAAGTCTGTATCTGGTAACTCCAAAATCTGATGCTCCTATGGATCCATTTTTACTGTCATTTCTTTTGATTTTTGTTCATATTGTGTCTTTTCATGCATTTGGTCATTTTTGATACATGCCAGAAATTGTTCCTGTAAAACTGTTTGTCAAAATAATTTGAAGACTACAGTGACCCTTCAGAAAAGATTTGCCTTTGCTTCTTCCACATACCTGGGGGCACTAGCACCCTGGGGTTAACTTAATCCAATTTCATGAACTCAGATGTTTCTGAAGCTGAGCTGTAGTCTTTGCAATGGCCTGCTTCTAACTTACCCTTACTTCTAGAACATGGCCTTTCATGGTCCTAACCCAGAGAAAAGGGGGTTAACCAGGGTTCCCCCTACTTCATTAACCCCTGTTGCTTTAGTTCAGAGAAGCACTTCCACAGTCTTGCCATTAAGCCTCCCCACTTAGGAGTTCAGCATATCCTCTCAGAGGAGAAAGGAACCCCAAATTGGACTCTCATCCTTGGACCTCTATCTTTTTTTTTTTTTTTTTTTTTTTTGCAGTACGCGGGCCTCTCACTGTTGTGGCCTCTCCCGTTGCAGAGCACAGGCTCTGTACGCACAGGCTCAGCGGCCATGGCTCACGGGCCCAGCCGCTCCACGGCATGTAGGATCTTCCCAGACCGGGGCACAAACCTGTGTCCCCTGCATCGGCAGGCAGACTCTCAACCACTGCGCCACCAGGGAAGCCCTGGACCTCTGTCTTTATACATCTGCCCTCACATGGATCATAGCCTAATAATTATTCATTATCTGACTAGCTGACTAGCTTTCCAGGATCTTCAAGCAGATGTTTATATTTTGACAATTATTTCCTAATTGTCCCCAGTGGGAGAAATAATCCCAATTACCTAGTCTAACATTTCTCAAAACAGAAACCTGCATTGCTTCTACCCTTTTCAGTTTTAAGATACCTTAGTGAATAAAATGGAAACAAAATAGAATTTTTACAAGTCTGCCTTCTTTCTGTCACTGGCGAACAGTATCAGCCTCTGTAAGTAGTGGATCACAGTGAAGACTTAGGTAAGGTTGAATTTTTAGACAGAAATGAAAAGTAGCACAAGAATAAAGGAAGTCAGTAGTGGATTTAAAGAGTAACATAATAAAATAAGCTGTAAGGATATACTGTACAACACGGGGAACATAGCAAATATTTTATAGTAACTATAAACAGAGTATAACATTTTAAAATTGTGAATCACTATATTGTACACCTGTAATTTATACATTATACATCAACTATACTTCAATTAAAAAAAGAGTGCTTCCCTGGTGGCGCAGTGGTTGAGAGTCCGCCTGCCAACGCAGGGGACACGGGTTCGTGCCCCGGTCCGGGAAGATCCCACATGCCGCAGAGCGGCTGGGCCCGTGAGCCATGGCCGCTGAGCCTGCGCGTCCAGAGCCTGTTGCTCCGCAACGGGAGAGGCCACAACAGTGAGAGGCCCGCGCACCGCGAAGACAACAACAACAACAAAAGAATTGTATGAAAATCATTCCTAAGGAGATTTACAAACTGTATTTCACAGAAACTTTATCCGAGATAAAAAAACCCCAGAAGAGGTCAGTTCCTGATGAGCAGAAAGGCAAAAAGAGATACATAGAATGGCTCCAACTTACAATATAAACACAGTGAAGAATCTCATGACATGCTTGTGTGTATTTTTTCTCAATAGGTAATATATGCACATTATTCAAAATTCAAAAAGCATAAAAGTATACAGTGAAAACTTCCTCCCGTCTCAGTCCCTACCTCCAATGTTACTAGGTTTTGGATAGTCTTCCAGAGATATTTTGCATTAAAAAAGTGTGTATGTGTGTATAAAAAGAATATATATATACTTTTTCACACAAATAATGGACATACTAGACATGCTAGCATACACGTTGTTTTTTCTACTTAACATCTCAGAGACCTTTCCATAACTATATATAAAAAAACTTCCTCATTCTTTTCCACAGCTGATTAATATTTCAATGGCTGGATATTCCATAATTTATTTAACCACTTCCCTATTGACATTTATGTCCTTTCTAATCTTTTTTTTTTTTTTTTTTTTGCGGTACACGGGCCTCTCACTGTTGTGGCCTCTCCCCTGCTCTGGACGCGCAGGCTCAGCGGCCATGGCTCACGGGCCCAGCCGCTCCGCGGCATGTGGGATCCTCCCGGACCGGGGCACAAACCCGTGTCCCCTGCATCGCCAGGCGGACTCTGAACCACTGCACCACCAGGGAAGCCCCTTTCTAATCATTTACCATTACAAGCAATGCTATAATAACCTTGTGTCTGTGTCATTAAATAGGTGTGTGATCTATAGGATAAACTCCTGGAAAAAAATGGATCAATGAGGACATATATTGTAATTTTGAAAGATATTGACAAATTGCCCTCCATAGCATTTGTATCAATTTCCACACCCCTCAGCAATACATGAAAGTTTGTGTTTCTGCACGCCGTTGCCAACATATAGTGAGATATTGAACTATCCAGCATAGTTACGATTTTCACTTCCCTTATTGTGAGTTAGGTTGAGCATCTTTCATATGTGAAGAGCCACTTCTCATAGCATCTTAACAACTTAATGTATGCAGGGAAAAAAAAGTGAAAAGAGATATTGCTTTTGATTTTTAAGGTTAAATATATTCGCTAAACTATGTAAGAACTACTGGTAAAACAACTTGTAATTGGATTCAGAGAGGCAGGAAGTAAGAAAAGGAGAAAGAAATATATGTTTATTTCCAGAAGTTTAAAGTGTGGAAGATGCAGTCCTGTTTTAAACAGAGAGAAAACAGGGCTTCCCTGGTGGCGCAGTGGTTGAGAGTCCTCCTGCCAACACAGGGGATGCAGGTTTGGGCCCTGGTTCCGGAGGATCCCACATGCAGCAGAACAACTAGGCCCGAGCTTCACAGCTGCTGGGCCTGCACTCTAGAGCCCGTGAGCCACAACTACTGAGCCCGCGTGCCTAGAGCCCGTGCCCTGCAACAAGAGAAGCCACCGCAATGAGAAGCCCACACACCGCAACAAAGAGTAGCCCGCGCTCGCTCGCCACAACTAGAGAAAGCCCGCGTGCAGCAACAAAGACCCAACGCAGCCAATAAATAAATTAATTAATTAATTTAAAAAAAAAAACAGAAACCCAAAAACCACTGGGGCTCTTTGGCATAGACGTCCACTCTTTTGCTCCACCTAATATAGTAACCACCAATTTTTAAATTTTAATTGAAATCGAAATAGCCACAGATAAGCAACATTTCCATCACTGCAGAAAGACTTATTGCACTGCTCTAAGTCCTGCATAAGAATAATGAACAAGTTCACCTGACCTGTTTGCAGTCCTTGACGTCTACATGCATCGATAGCCCTCAGGGTCATATATACCAGACCAAGTTCTGCTCACTTCAAGGTCGTAACAGATTTTGCCCTTTATTTTCCCCAAAGCTCCCTAAACTTAAAAAACAAACAAACAAAAAAACGATGAAAGAAAGAAAAGCCCTGTTCTTAAGTGATGTAACATATGCCTCAGAGAGTTTCACTATATAAAGAGTGATCTCTCTCTCCTCTTGGGAAATGAAGGACCCAGGTGCCCCCAAATAAAAGACTATTAAAAACAATTACAGTTCATAAAACAACAAGAACACTATGACCAATGGAGAGTTTAGTTCAGAAGAACATCAACATTTTTCTTACTTTATTACCAAAACCGCAGCTGACAAACACGAAGACCCTCAAAAGGTATTCTTTGCCTAGAATACCTTTAAAAAACAAGTCATGGTTATTCTGGATAATTATAAATTCCTGCTCTGAAGGAACAAGACACACTGAAAAAAATCAAAACCCTTAATTCAATAACAAGTGAATGTCCAATCTCATTTCTTATTGCTGAGAGAATGACAGAAACCTCTTTTGTTGTTATTGTTGTTTTTGGCCGCGTGGCATGTGCGATCTTAGTTCCCCAACCAGGGATCGAACCTGCTCCCCTGGCAGTAGAAGCACGGAGTCTTCAACCACTGGACCACCAGGGAAGTCCCCCGAAACCTCTTTTGATTTCATTCTTAGGCCTCTATTGCTTACTCATTGGATCATTTTCCAGAGGAAGGCGGCAAAAAGATCCAATCAAACAAACTGCTAGTTCCAAGCAGTGTTTTGAGTTTACTCCCAAGCCTATACAGCTCTGAGTTAAGCCAAATGCATGCTTTGCACACCACTTTGGAAACCCAGCTGAACTCTAACTCAAGGTTTCTCAACAGCTGCACTACTGACATCTGGGCCAGATAACTCTTCATTGTGGGGGCAGTTCTGTGCATTGGAGGCTGTTAAGCAGGTTCGCTGGCCTCTACCCACAAGATGTCAGTAACAGCACTTCCCCTCCTCCCCAACCCAAGTTGTGACAATCAAAATGTCCCCTGGGAGAGGCAAAATCGTTGCCGGTTGAGAACTGCTTTCACCTAAAGAGCATTCTTGATATCTCAACCCTAATTCCTCATATTCATTTGATGCTCCTTCAAACCTGTGTTGAGACTTTGTCTCACAATCCAGCAAATATTTACAGAACCTCTAGGACACATCAAGGACTCCAGGAGAGAAACAGACAAGATAGATTCTGTCCCTACCCTTAAGCTGGTTTCTTGGGGGTACGTACATAAAGAATTGTAATAGGGACTTCCCTGGTGGTCCAGTGGTTAGGACTCTGTGCTTCCACTGCAGGGGGTGAGGGTTCAATCCCTGGTCAGGAAACTAAGATCCCACATGCCGCACAGTGTGGCAAGAATTGCAATAAAAGACACCCAATTATATAAAGTTTTGAATGGTCGATTTTTCTTCCTGGGTACTCTCATCTTACCAAACTAAAAACCCCTAGACAGCAAAGACCGTAACCTGCCCTAGAATGCCAATACTTGATTAATGGCCAATAAAAATAAAAAATAAACTATTCTGAACCTCATCATAACAAGGGGACAATTTCAGACAGACAGTAAAAACTCCACACCTAACTTGAGCAAATAAGTTAACTTCTCTCAGCTGTAGTTTGTTCTTCCGTAAAACAGGGAGGAAATGACTGTTGACAGGATTAAGTCAGATAATACAAGGAAATCTTTTTCCACATTCTGGCACAGAGTAAGCATTCAATTAATGTAAGCTATCATTACTATTATTTTATTAGCTATTTTATTAGCAACAAATCTTACCTCAAGGGGAAGAGCTTGCTCTGAGCTACAATAACAAACCCCTATATGACATAAAAGAAATTGACACTCACCCTGTTTTCTGAGGGCAAGAAGAAGAAAGGAATCATAAGTATTTCCATCAACATCCTGGGAGGAAAATGTGAATGCAGGAACCAATTACAAGGTTTGGGGGGTGGGGAGAGACATACTCAGAGACAAACCCACTATCCTCCAATACATTCCTGGACTATTCTTAAGACCTTTCTGTTTAAAATGCTTGGGTATATTTGCCACAAGGATCTAAAGAGGAAGTATAAAAAAAAATCCTTAATTTATAAATATTAACACATGCAAGGGACAGATGTTTATGAGACTTCCTAAGTGTTCATTTGCTTAATCGTTCAGAAAGTATGCTTAAAATTTCTATTGCTATAATGTTAAATACATGCCAGCAATTCTGAATTTACTACAAAGCATAAGAGTTCATAAGAAGGAAAAAAGACAATTGTTAGATATTTTAAAGTAAGAGAATATAAAGTCACATGAAAAAGCTGGGTGATTCAAAGCTTGTGGGTGTGTGTGTTTGACCCAAGCAGCATTAGGAAATGGGAGCTATTTAGGATAGAAGTAAAAGACGGGGAAAGTCACCATACCCGGAGATACACATCCAGGAACACCTCCTCTGACAGCACGTGGAGTTTCGGTGAGCAAAAACAGACCTTATTCTCATAACGGATAACACCAGTTTACTGTGTACCGTGGCTTAGGCACCAAGTGCCTCATACATAGTGGTCCATGCAATCCTATAGTGCCCACATTTTACAGATGAGGAAACAAACACAGATGAGTGACTTGCCCAAGTAAATTAAAGATTCACACTCCAACCCAGGCATCATGGTACCCACCTGTACCGCTATACTTCATGGTGTCTATTTTAATTTCAGAACTGGAAATTTAATTTTTACTTGCTACTTAGTGAGCCCAGTACTCTCCCCCTACCTACCCTTCCGTATTTCAAATGAGCATCTTTTTAGTTGCATCCCGTGTGGTGATGATAAGGAAGCTCGGAAGGTAAGTGTAATCGCTGGACACTTTCGCCTTCGGACACTGACAATGAGGTAATCCACACGGAGGAACTAGCGTGGGTGGAAGTAAGACAGTCTCCGGAACAAGAGGAGGGTCCCGGAGAATGAAGGAGGGTCGCCAAAGTTCCTATTTCAGCCCCGATTTCCTGCCTTGGCTCTGGCCGCTATGTTCATTCAAAAGACCCCAGAGCCCACCTATTTCCAACTGCGCTTTTCATCTCGCCCACTCTAAAAGGCGGAGAGGATGGATGCGAGGTGAGGCGCGGGGCCCTATATGCAGGCAGGCTACAGCAAACGGGATTCTGGACAGAGGAAGGCGAGGCTGCCTATTCGGATGGGGGCAGAGAGGCGCGTGGAAAGGCTGGGACCTGGGACAGAGGTGAGGATCGGGGTGGGGAGCCAGAAGCAGGGGCAGCAAGGCCGGTGGGGTCGGGGTCGGCAGCCAAGGAGGGATGGGCAAGCGTGCTGAAGGTGAAGAGGCGCCAGGGTCAGAGATGCCCTGTCACTACCATCCGGGCTGTTCTGAGAAAGGAAGCGGGGCAGGAACCAAGGTATTTCGAAACAGGAGTAGAAAATAATCTCGAGGGAAGACCAGGCCCGAAGGATGGCGGCGGCGGGGGCGGGAGTCGCGGCCCGGGGGAGCCGGGCCCGGGCAGGAGCGAAGGCAGGGTCTCCGCGCGCGAAGGGGCTGCCCAGGCCGGTCCGCTCCTCTGGGCAGCGCGGGGCAGAGCGCGGCCAAGCCTCGCACCGAGGTGCGGGGTCCCGAGGCCGGCAGCACCCACCCGCCGGCGCCCGGCCTTGCGTACCTGAGGCGGCCGCCTGGCTCCCCTCCACTCCCGGGCCGTCCCCGACGCCGTGCGCCGGCCCTCGGCGGGCTGCGGGGCTCCAGACGCCCGGCCCCTCAGCCGCCCGCCGGTCCGACATCTGCAACCCGCGTCCGCAGCGCCTCCGCAGCCTGCCGCAAGTGGCTCCGGAAAGAGCCGAAGGCCCAGCGCGCCGGGAAGAGCCGAGCGGAGCCCGCGGGCCGGAAGGGGCAGCGCGTCGGCCCCCGAGCGGTCGCGAGAGCTCTGGCTAGCGGAGGCCTGCGACGCAGGCTCGGGGAGGGTTACTGCGTGCTTATGATCGCAGGTTTTTAAAGTCAGTGCTTGAAAGAAGAAACGAAACCTGGGCAAGATTCAGTGAGACCCGGCCGGAAGTCGTGGTATCCATAGACACGCTATCGGAAATTGGGGTTGCTAGGAGGCCTGGGCGCGTCGGCTAGTCTGCGTCACGGCTGAAGTCCCCGAAGGTTACGATTCCGGCCCCGGTGAAGATGAAGACCTGCAGCCTGAGAGACCAAAACTTCAGTCTCTTAAGGTGACTGAAGATGTCGAACCAGGCAGCATGGAAGAGGCAGGGCCAGAGCTGCCTGTAGGGACTGACCAAGAGCCCCAACCAGAGACGCAAGAAGAGGGCTTCAAAGAGGAGACACCGGCGAGTGCTAAGAATATACACCTACGTCTGAAACCCACCTGGACGTCCGAGGAAGAGGCTCCCCAAAAGTCCAAGACAGACATTTCTAGCGAGATTGAGCTAGGGATTCCCAAAGAGGTAAAGTCGGAGACATCCAGACAGATAGAAGTAGAGCTTTTCAAGGATTTGGAGGTCCTTGTGGACGAAAAGCATGGGGAGCCAGAGGAGGAAGCCAAACCAGATGTCACAGAGGATATGCTCATAGAGGCAGCTAAGGAAACAGATCTAGAGCTACGAAAGGAAGCCGAGTCTGAGGTTCCAGGGGCCACAATCAGTGAGACAAGATTAGAGTTAGTAGAGGGGACCAAACTAGAGGTTTGGGAGGAGTCACTTAGAGAGCAACATGGAAAGGCGGGTCTGGAACCTACAGAGCAGACCAAACCGGAATTTCCAAGTGAGAAACTAAGAAGATCAATTGAAGAGGCAGATCTTCAGCCACCAAAGACACCAGAGATTCCAGAGGAGACACAAAGTAAGTCACCTGAGGAGAAAAGGACAGAGCCACATGAGCAGGCCATACCAGAGTTTCCAGAAGAGAAACCAAGTATGTCTACTGAGGAGACACAAAGAAAGTCAACTGCAGAGAAAGTTCTAGAGCCACCAGAGGACACCAAATCTCCAGATCAAAAAGATAAGCAGAAAAAATCAACTGAGGAGACAGGTCTAGCACCATCACAGAAGTCCAGATCAGAGGAGACACTAAGAGAGTCAACTGAGGAGCAAGTTCCAGAGCCACCAGAACAGACTAAACCAGAGTTTCCAAAGAAAGAACCGAGAAAGTCAACTGAAGAAACAGGTCAGGTGCCACCACAGAAGATCATACCAGAGGTGCAAGAGAAGACACAAGCAGAGCCAACTAAGAAGATAGATTCAGAGTTACCATATAAAGCCAAACCACTACTTAGAATAGAGACATGTGTAGAATTTGCCAAGGAAGTTAGGCCAGAACCAATCAGACTTAAGTGTTCTGTAGACAGAGATGAGCCAGAGTACTCTGACTATCAAACAAGAAAGTTGTTAGTAAAAGAAACTAAAGACGTTTCAAAAGACTCTGTGTTAGAGTCTCTTCCAATAAGTGAAGTAGACTCAGTGAATATAGATTATGAGTTTTCTAAAGAACTCCAAAATCTGTTTCAGTTTTCTGATACCAATTATGAATTCTACTCATATTACTCTGAGTCTCAGAGGGATTTAAAAGAGTCCTCTAATGAAAAGAAAGATCTGTCCCCAGAGTCAGTGACACTGGTACCTAAAGATAAAGAAACCCAGCCAAAAAAAAGTACTGACCTACAATTTGAGTATCTTGAATGGAGCCCAGAGAAAGTTGCAGAGTGGATTTGCCAGCTAGGCTTCCCTCAATACAAGGTATACAAAAATAACATTTTTTGAAATCGTATAGTCTCATTCCTCTACCTCTTATTCCTCTATCCTTACCTGAGCTTTTGCATCTTCACTAGAAGGAGTGTAGAAGAGGCATGGACTATGGTAGTAACTTGGATTTTAATTTTGGCCTTTCCACTGATACATATTTGTATATTGGGAGAGGAAGGAAAGGTCACGTTTGTTTTTCCTATTCATCACAGTGATTATACTTCTCTGCAATCCTTGAATAAAGACTAAGAAATTTATGTAGATTTCTTTTCATAGAAATCTGTATTTCTAAAAAGATTTCATCCAAGGTAGACTTTTTGGTACTTTGTTAGGTTGTTTTAGTAGCAACTCCCTTAACTTGAACTTGTACTATTAATCGTAGTGTCTGCCCCAAATGTGTTATATGTACCATGATCACCTAACAGTACTAATTTATATAGCCAATTAACCAAGGATAGTTTTCTTTTTTAAACAGGGTGAATCCTATTATTTCACTGCCAACTATGTTCCACAAACAAAACAAGATCTGAAATCTTTGGTACCACTGTAGTTAAAAATGTAGTTGAGGCAAGAAAGAAGCACTGGTTGTATCGTGCCAAAAAAAAAAAAAATTAAGCAGCAATGTGAAATTTAATCAAGAGTTTAGATGGAAAATATGTGGGATTATTAAATTACAATTTTTTCTCAGTACAGAGCTAGAGACAAATATGATTTATTTATTCCTCCTCCCCTCCCTCCCTCTTTCCTTCCTTCCCACCTCCTTTTCTGTTTCTTGCTTTTTTTCTTCCTGTATTTGCCATACATCTTTTGAGTAATGTTCTCATTGTACTGACAGGAGTGTTTTACCACAAACTTCATCAGTGGCCGAAAACTCATCCACGTAAACTGCTCAAACCTCCCTCAGATGGGTATAACAGATTTCGAGGACATGAAGGTGAGTTGTGTATAATTTCCCACTAGAGCACTGAAACAGTGCTACCACCTCAAACCATCCTCCTTTTATTCCAACCTGGCCTCCAATTTCTCCCAAAGGTGTTATCATACTCCTAGTTTCCCAGGCTCAGAGTGGTTGCTTCCTCTCTTTCCTTTGATCCCCACAAAGATCCCAAGAACTATCAGTTCCTCCTATAGCATCTGGTTTTCTCCATTCCCACTTGTTCAGACCTTTATCAGACCTTTACTAGAATGTACTTAGAATGTACCAGTAGCCTGCTTTTAGCCTCTGTCTATAGGCCCTTTGGATTCAAGGACCCTGCTTTTAGACTCTCACCTTCCAACTATTTATACAGCATACTACTCAAAGCTTCTTTGGATCCCCTCTACTTACAAGGTAGTCTCAACTCCTCAGCTTAGGATTCAGGCCCCTCCACAAGTGTTCTCCCACCACTGTTCTCTCGCCTGGTACTCTTCTATGTGAATCTTCTGCTTCAGCCTCACAGGTCCAGCTCACACCCTCACAAACCTGTCTTGTGCATTCTTCCCTCTACATCTTTGCTCAGTTCCCCGCCTCCCCCGCAAGACTAATATGAATCTTAACCATCCCTCAGGACCCAACTCAATTCTCATCTCCCCATGAAGTCTTTCCTGATCTTCCCAGCCCACAGTAACCTCTCCTCCAAAGCTGTCATACATTTTATGTCTCTAACACCTACAGAAGTGACTCACCTTTCCCTTTGTTCTTCCTACAAAATACTAAGATGACAGAGAATGTATAGGTGAGACTGGTGAGGGGTGCAGGAAGAAAGAAACACTAATTTTTTTCTTTTCTTTTTTCATGGAAAGACATTTTAAATATAGCAGTGTGTACATGTCAATCCCAAACTCCCAATCTACCCCTCCCCTCCCCGCTGGTAACCATAAGTTCGTTCTCTAAGTCTGTGAGTCTGTTTCTGTTTTGTAAATAAGTTCATTGTATCATTTTTTTTAGATTCCACATATAAGCGATATCATATGATATTTGTCTTTGTCTGACTTACTTCACTTAGTATGATAATCTCAGTTCCATCCATGTTGCTGCAAATGGCATTATTTCATTCTTTTTAATGGCTGAGTAATATTCTATTATATGTACCACATCTTTATCTGTTCATCTGTTGATGGAAATTTAAGTTGTCTCCATGTCTTGGCTATTGTAAACAGTGCTGCAATGAACACTGGGGTGCACGTATCCTTTTGAACCATGTTTTTCTCTGGATATATGCCCAAGAGTGGGATTGCTGAATCATATAGTAGCTCTACTTTTAGTTTTTTAAGGAACCACCACACTGTTGTCCATAGTGGCTGTATCAATTTACATTCCCAACAACAGTGTAGGAGGGTTCCCTTTTCTCCACACCCTCGCCAGCATTTATTGTTTGCAGGTTTTTTGAAGATGGCCATTCTGGCGGGTGTGGGGTGATACCTCATTGCAGTTTTGATTTGCATTTCTCTAATGATTAGTGATGTTGAGCATCCTTTCATGTGTTCGTTGGCAATCTGTATATCTTCTTTGGAGAAATGTCTCTTTAGGTCTTCTGCCCATTTTTTGATTGGGTTGTTTGTTTTTTTGATATTGAGCTACATGAGCTGTTTGTAAATTTTGGAGACTAATCCTTTGTCAGTCGCATCATTTGCAACTATTTTCTCTCATTCTGTGGGTTGTCTTTTCGTTTTGTTTATGGTTTCTTTTGAGTTAAATTAGGTCCCATTTGTTTTCTATTACTCTGGGATATGGATCGAAAAAGATATTGTTGCAATTTATGTCAAAGCGTGTTCTGCCTATGTTTTCCTCTGTTTTATAATAACCAGTCTTACATTTAGGTCTTTAACCCATTTTGACTTTATTTTTGTGTATGGTGTTAAAGAATGTTCTGATTTCATTTTTTTACTTGTAGCTGTCCAGTTTTGCAGCACCATTTGTTGAAGAGACTGTCTTTTCTCCATTTTATATTCTTGCCTCCTCTGTCATAGCTTAGTTGACCATAGGTGCATGGGTTTATTCCTGGGCTTTCTATCCTGTTCCATTGATCTGTATTTCTGTTTTTGTGCCAGTACCATACTGTTTTGATGACTGTAGTTTTGTAGTATAGTCTGAAGTCAGGGAGCCTGATTCCTCCAGCTCTGTTTTTCTTTCTCAAGATTGCTTTGCCTATTCGGGGTCTTTTGTGTCTCCATACAAAGTTTAAGATTTTTTGTTCTAGTTCTGTGAAAGAGAAACACTGATTCTTCTCACCTGGCCAGGGAGCACTGGAAACCACTATCCTGTCTTTCCCATTTATAGTGATGCACTAGCTTGGCAAAAAGGGGAGAGAAAGTCAATCTTATTTATTCTAGGGACAAGCTAGTCAAGATAGCACTTGCTTCAGCTTTCTGTCTTAGAAAATAATTCACAAAATATTTTAAACTATTCACTCCATCAAGTGAACAAAAGAACTCTGTGATAAATATTTGGAGAAGAATATAGATGAATTGCTTATTCCTTTCATATGCATGATTTTATGTTTCAAAGTAGAGCCTTATAAGCTTAATAATATCTCAGGAATTTTATTACACCTGCCTTATTGCAAGCTATTTAAATAGCACAAATTCATAACAACATGTCAGCAATTGTCACTAAACAAAAATATATACTTTTAAAAATTTTCAAATGATTTTAGTTTTACAGAACAGTTGCAAAGATAGTACAGAGAGTTCCCATATACTCTTTTAAAAATATATATTTATTTATTTTTTGGCTGTGTCATTCTCAGTTGCAGCACGTGGGATCTTTCATTGTGGCACGCAGGCTCTGTAGTTGCAGCCCTTGGGCTCTCTAGTTGTGGTGCATGGGCTTAGTTGCCCCACGGCATGTGAGATCTTAGTTCACTGACCAGGGATTGAACTGGCGTCCCCTGCATTGCAAGACCAATTCTTAACCACTGGACCACCAGGGAAGTCCCCCATATACTCTTAACCCAGCTTACCCTAATGTTAACATCTTATGTAACCATTTATCAAACCATTTATATATTTATCAAAACTAAGAAATTAACACCAGCACATTACTATTAAACAAACTACAGACTTTATTCAGATTTCTGCAATTTTTCCACTGATGTCCTTTTTTCGTTCCAGGATCCAGTTGGGGATACTATCTTGTATTTAGCTGTTATGTTTCCTTGGTCTCCTCCAATATATGACAATTTCTTGATCTTTATCTTTCATGACCTTACTTTGAAGAGTAGTGATCAGGTATTGTGTAGATTTCCCTCAGTTTGAGTTTGTCTTATGTTTCCCATGAGATTATGCTTTGTGGGGAGAGTATCACAGAGATGATGAGCCCTTCTCATCTAATCATATCAGGGAGTACATGGCATCAATGTGATTTATTACTGGAGATGTTAACTTTGATCATTTGGTCAAGGTGGTGCCTGCAGGTTTCTTCACTACAAAGTTACTGTGTTTCCCTTTTCATATTCTATTCATTAGAAGTGGGTTGCTGAGTCCAGCCCATACTCAAAGAGAGGGGAATTAAGCTCCACCTCCTGGAGGGAAGAGTATCAAAGAGTTTATGGACAAACAGTAAATACCACAGTAATAGATATACTGGGGGAGGTGGTTTGAGGCTATGCAAATTACCTGTTTCTTAAAGTTTTGCCCACTAATTTTAGTATTCATCAGTGTATCTTGCCTGCATCAGTTATTACTATGTTGTTCTAATGATAATTTGGTTTCCTCATTCCTTCCATGTTTAATTGGAACTCTGCTTAAGGAACTCTTCTGTTTAATTGTCCCTTCTTCCCCATTTGGGAACTCTTTCAGTTTGTCTCCTGTGTCCTTTTGACATGTTCCCGTTATTTCATTTTATTGTTTTTTAGCATTTTCTGGCACTACACTTTACTTCAGACTCATTTTCTGTTTTCCTTGCTACAGCCCTAGAAGCAGGCATGTTTCCAAGGAGCCCTGGTTGCTTTTATAAGAGAATGGTATTTAGAAATTAAGATGTGGTCACTAGTTGTGCTTGTTGCTACTGAGGTGTTACTGCTTCTAGGCACTCTCAGCAGAAGGATGTAGGAAATATATGTATATATACTAACCCATGTATACACAAATATTTATCTTATTTCTGTAAGCATGTGTTCATACTGATATCCCTGACTCTAGTCCATCACCACAGGGTTCATACTAGCTTTCATCCTTCCTACTCCCTACCCCACTTTGCTTCTTTATAACTTCTTTCTCTGACAGTGAGAAACCTGGCTCTGCTTATTTATAAATATGTATCCCTATAAGAAACAAATTTACCAAAAGAGTACAGTATTTGTATACGGTTCTTTTTGTCATTAGCCTTACACTAACTAGACAAAGCACTGTTTTTCAAAGTTAAAGTTATTTAGGTCAGCTCCTTTCTTCCCAGCCCCCTTCAGTGAGATTATGTCTTAATTTGTAATAAAGTTAAGATTCATCTGCCCAGAGTTTATATTCCATCATGGGTTCCCACAGCATCCTGGCTTTTAAAAATTTTACCTGCAGTAAAGTCACTCTTTTTAGTATACAGTTCTGTGGGTTTTGACAAATGCACAGGGTCATGTATCCACCACCACAAAACTGTATAGAACGATTCTATCACCCTAAAACTTCCCGTGTCCCCACAGTAGTCAGCCTATCCCTCCACCTAATCCCTGGCAACCATGAATCTGTTTTTTGTCCCTATAGTTTTTCCAGAATGTCACACAAATGAAATCAAATAATATGTAGGCCTTGAGTCTTGCTTCTTTCCCTTAGCAAAATGCATTTAAGATTAATCCACACTGTTATATGAATCAACAAGCAGATCTTAAGGACATTATACATCTGCTTTAATAATGGTATTTTACCTATCTAAAATGTACTCCTAATGGGCAGTTTTGCATCAGGTTAAGAATTGTCTGTGGTGTGAATTTTCCAGCCTTGTAACTATGGCCAGTAGTTTTAAACAAACAAAAATCCATTCCACATACTCCTTTGACTGTGTTCTAGCAGCAATTTCACGGACTACATTCTCACCCAGAGGCAGAATATGAATTCAAATAGCAGTGTTATAACAGACCTGCAATTAAAACTAGACTTTGAAAATGCAATGACAGTTTAGGATATCAAGTGGCATGGTACTCAATGAATACAAAGTATGTTTTAGAGACACTGAAATTGTGGCAAAAGATATTTTAAAAGAATATACAAGTATAGGCACTAATAAAATAACTGGAACTTTAATGTCTGCTTTTTAGTGTTTGAGATTTCTTTCCAGGCAAATAAATTGAATGAGTAATAATTTTTTTCTTAGTTAACTGAGCCCCTTATAAAGTTATTTATTAACCTTCCTAGAGAAAGTCATGGCTCCTAATCTGAACATATTATCTGCTCATATCATTGGTCAAATTGCTTAGCCAAGAAAAAGAAATGAACCCATCCATGGCTATCTGATGCAAGGGTCTAGAAACATCTTTAAGTGGTACTTTTAAAAAGGTAAATCATGTGATGTTTCTCTTAAGGACTGTGTTTTGATAATGCCAGGGTAGGAAGCCTTTCAATGTGTTATCTCGTTATTATTTCCCCATAGAATTAGCTTAAGGGGTTAGCATTCAAGAGGTCTAGGAAACTAAGTAAAACGTACTTGATTTAGTTGTATTTTCAGGTTAATCCCATTAAAAAATTATCCTTGCATTACAGGTAATTTCTCAGCATACCCGGGAGCTACTGGGAATTGAAGAGCCATTATTCACACGCTCCATCAGCCTTCCCTACAGGGACAATATTGGCTTATTTTTAGAGCAAAAATGTCATAGTGGAGTTAAATCTGATTCCTTGACCTTGTCTGAATTTGTGCAAGCAGTGGGATTACAGGATTATGCTCCAGAAATAACCACCCCTGAAGAGGATGCAGCATTATATTCCATTGAACCATAGGGCAAGCCGTTTCACTTAGCTTGAAAATCAAATTAAATTATGTGGGGGAAGAAGTGTAGTATTTCTGCATTTTCTTTTTCTCTTCATTCAGGATCAGAGTTAGAACTGCTGGCTCCATTCCTAGTTCTGCCACTGACTCACAGCACCTTCCCTTTATTTGTGTGTCAATTTAGTCCCTTGTTAAAACAAAGATAGCAATATTTCTCTTTCTGAGTAATTGTAAGAATTCCTGATAAATTCTAGTACTTCATCTGGTAGTAGGAGCATGATGGAGAAACAGACTAAAAGTAAAATCACCTGCCAACCCAGATAATCCTCTTCATAAGTGCAGACAAGGAAACAGTTGTATTATTGAATCAACATAAAATCAGACTTTGATGCACATTACAGGCAGGCCACTAAAGAGATTGCCAAGACAAGGAAATCTCACCCTTCTATATAGCCAGGCAGATATAATCCATTATTTACATGTTGACTGTCTGTATCCAAAGGAAAAATAAAAGTTCTCATATCTTAGTGACAAACAGAAAGTTACTCCCTGGAGCCAAGCACTTAGGCTAAACCCCCAGCGGCAGGGAGACAAAGCGCCATCCTTCTAAACGCCCGCATTTCAAAGAGGCGGTTCCAAGGGCCCCTCCCCCAGAAGACAGTCCCGGGATGGAAAACTGGCAGAAAGTTTAGTCACCTTTTTAGAAGAGGAGCATACATGTCAAAAACAGAGAAAAAGGATTTATATTACAAGTTTTTAAAAGGAAATGTGTTATGCTGTTGGTGGGAATGTAAATTGATACAGCCACTATGGAGAACAGGATGGAGATTCCTTAAAAAACTACAAATAGAACTACCATACGACCCAGCAATCCCACTACTGGGCATGTACCCTGAGAAAACCATAATCCAAAAAGAGTCATGTACCAAAATGTTCATTGCAGCTCTATTTACAATAACCAGGACATGGAAGCAACCTAAGTGTCTGTCAACAGATGAATGGATAAAGAAGATGTGGCACATATATACAATGGAATATTACTCAGCCATAAAAAGAAATGAAATTGAGTTATTTGTAGTGAGGTGGATGGACCTAGAGTCTGTCATACAGAGTGAAGTAAGTCAGAAAGAGAAAAACAAATACTGTATGCTAACACATATATATGGAATCTAAGGAAAGAAAAAAGAAGGTCATGAAGAACCTAGGGGTAAGATGGGAATAAAGACACAGACCTACTAGAGCATGGACTTGAGGATACGGGGAAGGGGAAGGGGAAGCTGTGACAAAGTGAGAGAGTGGCATGGACATATATACACTACCAAACGTAAAATAGATAGCTAGTGGGAAGCAGCCACATAGCACAGGGAGATCAGCTAGGTGGTTTGTGACCACCTAGAGGGGTGGGATAGGGAGGATGGGAGGGAGGGAGACGCAAGAGGGAAGAGATATGGGAACATATGTATATGTATAACTGATTCACTTTGTTATAAAGCAGAAACTAACACACCATTGTAAAGCAATTATACTCCAATAAAGATGTTAAAAAAAAAAGGAAATGTGTTATGAAAAAGGAGGGGGGAAGTTCTCATTCCTTTTTGGCATCAGAGAACAAAATTTTAAAAATATTTTTTTAGATTTGTATTTACCTGTTAAAACAACATGGCTTATAGAAGTATATCATTGACCATGGACTAGGGTCTGGGTTTGTTTACAAGGCGTTTTATGTGGTAACTCCAGACTTTTATAAAATGAAATTCAGACCAGAGTCTGCCTGTGACTGGACTGTTCAAAGGAAATTAAAAATACTTCTTGTTGCTTGAATGACTCCAATTCCACTCTAGTTTTATAGACTAACTTCTCTTTCTCTTCCCAGCCACACTTCTTAATCCTAAGAACCACTGTAGGGCTACCATAATCCAGAAGGGCAATGATGTACCCTATCCAGTTCCTTACATCTGAATGAATAGTCAAAGGAATCCATTTCTTTTCCTACTGAGAGAAAGAACAGTGCCTCAAATTAGCATTCATGTCACGTGTTAATGTTTGATGATGAACCTAATTTTTTCCCAAGTGGACTAGCAAAATTTTATCTTATACCATTTAACACCATACCATTGAGTCTGCTTCGCTCACAAGCATGCAAAAAAGAAAAATGTAAATGATTTACCTAAGACCATGGTGGTTTACATGTAGAGTGAATGGTTTTGTTCCAAAGCACTTTAGCATTTGGCAAACAATAGTTCTGTTCAGTGACAGAGCATAGTCAGCACCATGCTTTCTCAACTTTATGGTTACTGCTTTGTTTTCTACTCTATTATAATCGACATAAAGTAATTGCAAAACGTAAAGGAAATAAATTTGAACTGTAGGTATAAAATCTGTATTTTGCAGAATTATTTTTAGCCATTTAATATAAATGCTGGCTTTTTTTTGTTGGGGGGGTGGGGCTGTGTTGGGTCTTCGTTGCTGCGCACGGGCTTTCTCTAGTTGCACCGAGCGGAGGCTACTCTTCCTTGCGGTGCGTGGGCTTCTCATTGCAGTGGCTTCTCTTCTTGCAGAGCATGGGCTGTAGGCATGCAGGCTTCAGTAGTTGCAGCACACGGGCTCAGTAGTTATGGCACGTGGGCTCTAGGGCACGCGGGCTTCAGTAGTTGCGGCATGTGGGCCCAGGGCACACGGGCTCCAGTAGTTGTAATGCCAGCTATTTTTTAAAATGGTTTTATGGTTTAAAATAGTTTAAAGGGGAACAGCTTTAAATAAGATAGTACCAGAACAGTCATGTTTAGCTGAAATAAGCCTAAAATGAGTCATAATTCAATTAAGATTGTTTACCACACATTTTATTTTTCTACTCAAAGTGTGGGACAATCAAGGTGTATCATTTGTCAGCTACATACTGCTAAAGGGAAAGAATGTAACTACATACTGTAGCTACATATTGTAGGAAAAGAATGCTACAGAAGAAGTATGTAACCATTTAATAATGACAATATAACTTCTTGAATTTAGCTTTTAGACAAGAGATAATTTGAATTAACTGAATTGACAATTAACTGCTGGGGAAGCAGCTTACTTAAGTATGTCAGGTTATGTGGTTTCATTCAGTTGCTTCCAAAAGCCAGACACACCCAAATATACTGATGTAAAGAACCTTTTGTTTTATTCTAGATTTTAAAGAGCCATCAGTACAATTTTCTAATTCCTTACTGCCTAACATATGGCAAACACCATACAGTCACATGACTTCCACTGTCAATTATGATAATCAGGGCATTACCACTGTAGAGGGAGAAAAACATCCTGATTCCTGAGGTCTCTTCTCTTATTGGGATGAAAAACCTGTGGAAACCTCTGGCTCTTGTTCTTTGGTTAGGATGATACCAAATGAATCACAGTATAGGTGGGTAAGGTTGTCCTGAAAAGTAGTGCTGTGTGAGAGATACTGGCTAAAGGGAGTTTCCTTGAGTTGCACAGCAGTCAGATCAAACCAGGGGAAAGGCCTGGGGTAAGGAAAAAAATAGTGTTACTTTTTTATGTCTGTTTAATACATCTGATTTTGCTGTTAAACATTTCCTTTAAAGAAAGTTCTCCTCCACTTGGAAATAAGGTTCTTCATTTTCTATATCAAACTAATTAAAATTCTTAGTTAAATTAAAAATTCATCTGGGTCTATTCAACATGTGGATTTAATTGTACTTATGAGTTTTCACACTTACAATTCTCTAAGTGCATTTAGGGAGGAATTCATAATTAGAGAATGATTATGACAATAAAATCAACATCCTTTTCAGTTTATTTTCCTTGAATTTAGAAAGAAAATACATAAGAGGATCATGGACATTAGGAATGGAAGAGACCTCATTTCTTTTACAATATCCTCTTCAAAAAAAAAAAAAGATACCCTCTTCAACTGTATAGGGAAAGAAGTAGGAGTTAACATGCAAATAAAAATGGGGCAATGTTAAGTATTAGTCTGTAGTGGAATTCAACTTAACAAGCATTAAGACATAGGGTTTTATAGTATTAAAAAAAATCAGGAGTAAAGCAAGGATATCTGCTCTCACCACACTTATTCAACATACCACTAGAAGTTGTAGCCAGTGCAATAATGCAAGAAAAGGAAATAAAAGGCACACAGATTGGAAAGGGAGAACTGAAACTGTTGCTATATATAGATGACATGATGGTCCATGTAGATAATCCAAAGGAATCTAAAAAAAAGAAAAAATCTCCTAGAAGTAATAACGAATTCAGCAAGGTCATAGGATATAAAATAAACATAAAATAAATTTTATTTATATATATTAGCAATGAACTCTTGGGCAAGAAAAACCTAAAAATGCAGTTCCTTTCACACACAAAAAATAGAATACTTAGATGTAAATCTAACAAAACAAGTACAGGACTTGTATATTGAAAACTACAAAATGCTGATGAAATAAGGAAGATATAAATGGAGAGATATACTGTGTACATGGATGGGAAAATTTAACATTATAAAGATGTCAACTCTCCACAAATTGATCTATAGATGTAATGGTAAAACAAAAATTAGTGACAACACCAAATGCTGGTGAGGATGCAGAGAAACTGAATCATACATTGCTAATGATGTAAAAGGATATAACAACTTTGAAAAACAGTTTGGCAGTGTCTTAAAAAAATAAACATGCAACCAGTCATTGCACCCCTGAGCATTTGTCCCAGAGAAATTAAAACTTATGTTTACACAAAAACCTGTACATGAATGTTCAAAGCATCTTTATTCACAATAGCCAAACACTGGAAACATCCCAGATGTCCTTCAACAGGTGAATGATTAAACAAACTATGGTACATACATGCCATGAAAACATAACTGCCATGAAAACTACTCAGCAATAAAAAAGGAATAAATTATTGATACACACAGCAACTTGGATGAATCTCCAGAGAATTATGCTAAATGAAAAAGGCCAATCCCCAAAGGTTGCATAATATATGATCCCTTTTATATAATATTCTTGAAGTGACAAAATCATAGAAATGGAGAACAGCTCAAGTTGGGGAGGAAGGATCAAGATGAAGGATGCCTAGTTATAGAATTGTTCTGTATCTTGACTGTATCAGTGTCAATATCCTGGTCGTGGTATTGTACTATAGTTTTACAATATCTGTGTATAGCTATTGTACTGTGGTTTGTTCCATTGGGGGAAACTGGATAAATGGGTACATGGGATTTCTTTGTATTATTTCTTAATAACTGCATGTGAATCAAAATTATCTAAAAAGTTTTTTTAAAAGGGGGGATACAATTAAAAAGTATAATCTACCAAGAAGATGTAAAAAGTACAAACTTCTGTTCATCAGATGATATGGCTTCAAACTTTATAAAACAAAGATTATAAATATAAAGAGAATTTGAGAAACTACAATCATAGTAGAAATATTAATATGCTATGCCTCCCATTCTAACAGGTCATCTGATGTAAAAGACCATATAGCAGCACTTTTCCAACTTTAATGGACATATCACTTGGGAGCTTGTAAAAAGGCAGATTCTGATTCTATACATCTGGGGTGGGGACCCATAATCTGCATTTCTAAACAAACTCCCAGATGATGGCATGGTTATCAGGCAGTTTGAGTGGCAAGGATATGCTGAAAAGGGGAGAAATAAAGTGAAAAAATATATTCTGAATGATAAGACCACCCCTCTCCCTACACACGTGCAGCTTTCTTTCCCCAAGTTGGGTCCCAAAGACTTGAAGATACCAATATTCAGGGTTTCCCAAGGAAAAAGCTGATCAAACCACTCTGTAGTAAAGACCACAGTAGCAAACACAGAGTTTCCAAGCATCTTTTTAGTAACCAGGATCTTAAATATGAGCAGACAGGACTTTCCTGGTGGCACAGTGGTTAAGAATCTGCCTGCCAGTGCAGGGGACATGGGTTCGAGCCCTTATCTGGGGAGATCCCACATGCCACAGAGCAACTAAGCCCATGCACTACAACTACTGAGCCTGTGCTCTAAAGCCCGTGAGCCACAACTACTAAACCCACGTGCCTAGAGCCTGTGCTCCACAACAAGAGAAGCCATCGCAATGAGAAGCCCTGCACTGCAACAGGGAGTAACCCCCGCTCGCCACAACTAGAGAAAGCCCATGCGCAGCAAAGAAGGCCCAACGCAACCAAAATAAATAAATAAATTTATTTTTAAAAAATATGAGCAGACAATCAAGGTTCTCCATATACTTGAAGAAAGCTCTAAAATGAATGACAGAGACCAAAATAAATGGTCAAAAATATCCTGAAGGAAAGACTCCTCAGAGAAGAAAAAACTCTATCATTTACATTCTCAAAGGGATAAAAGATGGTATTGCATAGGGAAATGACAACAGGATGCTACATAAAAAAGGAATATTTGGAGACTAAAAAAACTTTGAAAGTCAAAATATAGCAAAATGAAAATATGTTCTAAATATAATAGTAAAAACAGGATAGTTGAGGAAATCTCTCAGAAAGCAGAACAAAAACGCAAAGATAATGAAAATAGGAGAGCTAAAGAAAATCAGAGGATCAGCCCAGGAGGTCCAATATTTGGCTAATAAAATATTCAGAAGAGAGAACAGAGAAAACAGAGGGAAGGGGAGGAAATTATCAAAGACATAATAGGAGAAAATTAGAGAACTTGACATGCAAATTGAGAAGGACCATTGAATGTTCTGTTTCTTTTATGGGTGGCAATTACATGGATATTTGCTTTACAATAATTCATTAAACTGTATATTTATGAATTTATGGAATAGGTACTTTTCTGTGTACATATTTTACAATCTTTTTTTTTTAAGTTAAAGGGAAAAAGGGAGAGGCCCACCAACTGCCCAACACAGTGCATTAAAATAGACCCACATCATGACGCATAATAAAATTTCAGGATGCTGAAGTCAACAGATACTATAAGCTTCCAGAGAGAAAAGGAACAGATTTCAGACCAAGCATGAATTGAAGAATTAGAAGGGCACTGTACCTCTCAACAGCAATTTAAAAGCTGAAAGATGATGGAGCAATGCCTTCAAAATTCTGAGGGATGGGCTTCCCTGGTGGTGCAGTGGTTAAGAGTCCGCCTGCCAATGCAGGGGACACGGGTTCGAGCCCTGGTCCGGGAAGATCCCACATGCCGCAGAGCAACTAAGCCCGTGCACTGCAACTACTGAACCTGCACTCTAGAGTCCGTGAGTCACAATCACTGAGCCTGTGTGCCACAACTACTGAAGCCCGTGCCTAGAGCCTGTGCTCCACAACAAGATAAGCCACCGCAATGAGAAGCCCGCACACCGCAACAAAGAGTAGCTCCAGCTCCCTGCAACTAGAGAAAGCCCACATGCAGCAATGAAGACCCAACACAGCTAAAAATAAAATAAAATAAAATAAAAAATTCTGAGGGAAAACTGTTTCTACCCTAGATTCTTTTTTTTTTTTAATTCTTTTTGTTGCAATGGTGAATGGGATTGTTTCCTTAATTACTCTTTCTGATCTTTCATTGTTTGTGTATAGGAATGCAAGAGATTTCTGTGCATTTATTTTGTATTCTGCAACTTTACCAAATTCATTGATTAGCTCTAGTAGTTTTCTGGTGGCATCTTTAGGATTCTCTATGTATAGTATCATGTCATCTGCAAACAGTGACAGTTTTACTTCTTTTCCAATTTATATTCCTTTTATTTCTTTTGTTTCTGATTGCCATGGCTAGGACTTCCAAAACTATGTTGAATAATAGTGGCAAGAGTGGACATCCTTGTTGCTTTGTATTTCTGTGGTGTCCGTCATAACTTCTTCTTTTTTATTTCTAATTTTACTGTTATGAGTCCTCTCCCTCTTTTTTTGATGAGTCTGGCTAAAGGTTTATCAATTTTATCTTCTCAAAGACCAGCTTTTTGTTTTATTGATATTTGCTATTGTTTTCTTTGTTTCTATTTCATTTATTTCTGCTCTGATCTTTATGATTTCTTTCCTTCTACTAACTTTGGGTTTTTTCTTCTTTCTCTAGTTCCTTTAGGTGTAAGGTTAGATTGTTTATTTGAGATTTTTCTTGTTTCTTGACATAGGCTTGTATTGCTATAAGCTTCCCTCTTAGAACTGCTTTTGCTGCATCCCATAGGTTTTGGATCGTCGTGTTTTCATTGTAATGTGTCTCTAGGTATTTTCTGATTTCCTCTTTGATTCCTTCAGTGATCTCTTGGTTATTTAGTAACATACTGTTTAGCCTCCATGTGTTTTTTTACGTTTTTTTCCCTGTAATGGATTTCTAATCTCATAGCATTGTGGTAGGAAAAGATGCTTGATGTGATTTCAGTTTTCTAAATTTACTGAGGCTTGATTTGTGACCCAAGATGTGATCAATCCTGAAGAATGTTCCATGTGCAATTGAGAAGAAAGTGTAATCTGTTGTTTTTGGATGGAATGTCCTATAAATATCAATTAAATCTATCTGGTCTATTGTGTCACTTAAAGCTTGTGTTTCCTTATCAACTTTCTGTTTGGATGATCTGTCCATTGGTGTAAGTGAGGTGTTAAAGTCCCCCACTATTATTGTATTACTGTTGATTTCCTCTTTTATAGCTGTTAGCATTTGCCTTATGTATTGAGGTGCTCCTATGTTGGGTGCATATATATTTATAATTGTTATATCTTCTTCTCAGATTGATCCCTTGATCATTATGCAGTGTCCTTCCTTGTCTCTTGTAACATTCTTTATTTTAAAGTCTATTTTATCTGATATGAGTATTGCTACTCCAGCTTACTTTTTTTTGTTTTTTTTTGCGGTACGTGGGACTCTCACTGTTGTGGCCTCTCCCGTTGTGGAGCACAGGCTCCGGACACGCAGGCTCAGCGGCCATGGCTCACAGGCCCAGCTGCTCCACGGCATGTGGGGTCTTCCCAGACTGGGGCACGAACTCGTGTCCCCTGCATCAGCAGGTGGACTCTCAACCACTGCGCCACCAGGGAAGCCCCCAGCTTTCTTTTGATTTCCATTTGCATGGAATATTTTTTTCCATCCCCTCACTTTCAGTCTGTATGCGTCCCTAGGTCTGAAGTGGGTCTCTTGTAGAGAGCATACATATGGGTCTTGTTTTTGTATCCATTCAGCGAGCCTGCGTCTTTTGGTTGGAGCATTTAATCCATTCACGTTTAAGGTAATTATTGATATGTATGTTCCTATTACCATTTTCTTAATTGTTATGGGTTTGTTTTTGTAGTTCCTTTTCTTCGTGTTTCCCACTTAGAGAAGGTCCTTTAGCATTTGTTGTAGAGCTGGTTTGGTGGTGCTGAATTCTCTTAGCTTTTGCTTGTCTGTAAAGCTTTTGATTTCTCCTTTGAATCTGAATGAGATCCTTGCTGGGTACAGTAATCTTGGTTGTAGATTCTTCCCTTTCATCACTTTAAATATATCGTGCCACTCCCTTCTGGCTTGTAGATTCCTACTGAGAAATCAGCTGTTAACCTTATGGGAGGAGTTCCCTTGTATGTTGTCATTTTTCCCTTGTTGCTTTCAAAATTTTTTCTTTGTGTTTAATTTTTGTCAATTTGATTACTATGTGTCTCAGCATGTTTCTCCTTGGGTTTATCCTGCCTGGGACTCTCTGCACTTTCTGGACTTGGGTGGCTATTTCCTTTCCCATGTTAGGGAAGTTTTTGACTATAATCTCTTCAAAGATTTTCTCGGGTCCCTTCTCTCTCTCTTCTCCTTCTGGGACCCCTATAATGCAAATGTTATTGCGTTTAATGTTGTCCCAGAGGTCTATTAGGCTGTCTTCATTTCTTTTCATTCTTTTTTCTTTATTCTGTTCCATGGCAGTGAATTCCACCATTCTGTCTTCCAGGTCACTTATCCGTTCTTCTACCTCAGTTATTCTGCTATTGAGTCCTTCTAGTGTAGTTTTCATTTCAGTTATTGTATTGTTCATCTCTGTTTGTTCTTTAATTATTCTAGGTCTTTGTTAAACATTTCTTGCATCTTCTCGATCTTTGACTCCATTCTTTTTCCGAGGTCCTGGATCATCTTCACTATCATTATTCTGAATACTTTTTCTGGAAGGTTGCCTATCTCCACTTCATTTAGTTGTTTTTCTGGGGTTTTATCTTGTTCCTTCATCTGATACAAAGTCCTCTGCCTTTTCATTTTGTCTATCTTTCTGTGAATGTGGTTTTCTTTCCACAGGCTGAAGGACTGTAGTTCTTGCTTTTGCTCTAACCTAGATTCTCTACCTGGCTATGTTCTCAATAAAATATTAGGTTAGAATAAAAACATTTTCAGACACAGTCCCTAAAAATTACTTCCTACGCAGGCTTTTCTAAGGAAGCTACTGGAGAAGGACAGATTCCACCATAATGAAGAAGGAAACGAATCCAGAGGAAGAGGGGTCCAGGAAAAAGAGATCCAGCATAAGAGAGAGGCAAAGAGAATCCCAGGATAAGGGGGAAGGAAAATTCCCAAACTGAAAGTGTACCACAGGTCATTGGTGATTAATTAGAACACAAAAGATAAGAGGGGAGTAAGATCAAGGATTACTTCCAGGTTCTGGCCTGAACAACTCCACAAAGGAGCATGTAATGGCAACCTAAGTCCCCCAAGTGGAAAAGATCACCCAGGAACAAAGTGTAGAATGAAAACAAAGGAATGCCTAGGACAGAGCCCTGAAAACTCCCAGATTTAAGGATAGGGCATAAGAGGAGCTGGCAAAGGAGGAATCGCAGGGGCAGGAGGAAAATGAAGAGAATGTGAGGGTATCATGAAAGCTAAGAGAAAAGATTGTTTCAAGAAGGAAGGCATGTTCAATAGCCAAGGAAGAAAAGGATGAATTTAGTGACATGGAAGTCACTGGTAACAAGGGCAACCATTTGTCTCTATTAGATTATTAAAGATTAAAAAGAATGATCTAATAGTTATCAAGCTATAGTGAAATGGCACTCTCATACACTATTGGTAGAAATATAAGTATCACTTTTTTGATAAGCAATTTAGGAATACCTATCAAACATAAACTATATATAACCTCTGACCCAGAAATTTTACTGGTACAAGTGTGCAAAGTTTAAAGATGAAATGTTCAAAGCAGCCCTTTGTGCAAAATGTGGGGCAAAGGAACTACATTGCCATCAAGAGGAAATAGGATGAATAAATGTAGCTAAAGAAATGTATCCAATGGATGCCTGCACAGTGCTCATAAATGAAATAGATATGACTGTACTAACACAGAATGGTACCTATGATGTAGTAAGTATAATCCCCATGTTTCTAAAATGTATATATAGATACAGATATGCATATACATTATAATGACAATATAAATATATGTTTGTAAATGCACAGGTAGAAAGACAAAAATACAAAAACCATCAGAGGTAAAGTCTATGAAAAGGGATTTGGGGGGCAAAGGAGGGCTCTCACTTTTCCACTAGTTGGATTTTTTTTATAAGAATGTATTCATTTTATACATTTCTAAAGATAACATGAAAGGAAAAAGATAAAAGCATCTTCTGAGAAAACAGTGTGGGAGAAGTTAGAATGGCCACTCATCTAATACTTTACCTTTTCCGAGACAGATTCTTGGCATAGGCTTTGCTGACAAAATCTTGTGCTTGAAATTTTTGGAAAGACACTCTATCTTTCTCACAGGCTTCAAAGTGCTTGGCGAGGAACAGTTCGTTCAGAAGCTGCAGCACTTGTGAGTGGGGCATGTCCTTTTCTGTGCAGACATTTATGGCTGCATAGAACACTCCCTCCAACCATTTGATATCGAGGATTATTCCCCCTAAACATCAGTGAGAAAGGAAATACCCGTTAGCACCACCAAAAAGGTTTGCAGGGAACCTAGGACAAACCCCAGACAGTGAACAGCCACCTTCTGTCCAAGACAGTTTGGTTATATGAACCTCAAGATAAGCGCTCTTCCTTTCTAGGCCAAGAACCCTGTTTGTGCCCTTTTTAACACGTTGCATGTTGACCCTACCAGAGGAAGACAGATATGTTAATGTAGGCATTGCTGATGACAAATGCATCTCTAGAAATCTCTAGAATGGTCCTTGCCAGTAAGGCAAACTGCAAGGTTACAGTAAGGAAAAGCCATTTAGTCCCAGACACTGCATCCTCTGGTTTAAATAGGCTCTCTCCTCTGGTTGTTTCCAATTCATCCTTAAAGGGTCCGATTAATCACACTTCTTAGCTTTCCCTAAAAAGGCTACTTTTTGCCACCAAAGCTGTTCCCATGTAAAACCTAAATAGCTGAGAATGTATCTAGCTTGTACTTATACACACACACACCCCCTCAGCACACATGCATGCACGCACACGCACACACACACACGCGCGCACACACACACACGCGCACACACACACACGCGCGCACACACACACACACACACTCAGGGATTTAATAAGATAGCAGTAGGCCAAGAGGAAGGTAATTTTTAAAAGTACCAAAAATATCGTGAGCCATTACCAGCAGGACTGTAGGGACAGGTAGCCTGAAGAATCACAGGGTCTTGGAGAGCAGCTGTGATTTCCTTATTGGCCCCCCAGATGCTGGCAAGATCTTCAACACACTGATACTGAGGCCGCAAGACATTGGTGTGGTTCAGTAGGAGTTTCAACCTGAAAGTAAAGCCACCAACGCAGGAAGTGCAGGGCCCAGACTAGAATAAAGCACCATGTGACCCACTGAGTTTACATCCAGCCCCAACAATGTAGTCCCCTGCACAGCACTGCTCACCGGCAAACGCAGGTGTGGGTCGGCACTGGGGCACTACATCTTAGACGGATTGTTCACCCATCCACTCAAAACTTACTCAATGTCACCCCAAGCCAGGCACTGAGCTAGACACTCGAGGTACAAAAATAATATCTGACACATGCTCCACATCAATTTTCATGCTGTTGAGTGGCGTACAAGGGGAACACTCATCAGCTTCAAGTAGTTGGAAGTAATGCTCTACTGCAGTTCTAAACATTTGCACATCAAAGAAAAGGTCCCACCCACAAGTGCTGGAAAAGCGGGGAAGACACAGTTTCAAAGGCTGGCTGGTCCTTCTGCCAATGAAGCTGCTTCCACCTTATGACTGGGAATGACCAACTCCAAGAGGTAGGGGCCAGGGTGGAGATGAGCAGACAGAGCAGTCCTGCCAATCCTGTGCTCACCCTAACAAGATACCTGGGTAGTGGGACGGCAGCCACAAAGCTGTACACAATGCAGGCTTTTCCAAGGCTGGTTTGAATTTCTGCACAGATATTAGACAGCTGAGATGGCAGGCAGCAGAGGAATATCACGTTGGCCCACTCCACCAGAGAAGAGTTACAGTAAAAGCACTGGATCCCCAGTTTCTTGAATTCATCTGGGAGGGAATAAAGGAAGTCAGAAAGATCACAGTACAAAGAACTTCGAACTCAACATCAGCTGTGGGGAGAGGATGACAATTATTTTATCTCAAGTCTTGCCACCACATTAATCAGAAGAGATTCCCTCATGCCTTCTAAAAGCCACGCAGCAAAGCCCTGACCCCATGACTATGGCAGGAGGTGCCACTGCAGCAGTGCTCGAGATTGTAAGATAATTCATCCCTACCTTATGTTTTAGACCAAATGCTAGAATTTTTCAGAGTTTCTTTTTTTAGGAAGAAAAAAGGTCTGAATGAAGCCTTCTCCAATTTACAGAATTCATCGTGTACCAGATAATGTACAAAGTACATACGTTATCTAAGGGAATCTCATAAGGACCTTATGAGACAGAGGCTAGTGTTATTCCTATATTATAGATGCAGAAACTGAGGCTTCAAGAATTCTGTGACTGGGCTGAAGTTAAACAGCTTAACTGGCTTGAAATGATGGGAAAGACTGAGAGAGTGGAAGAGTATAGGGCAGAGGTTGGGAGGAATTTGCAAAAATATGCTTACAGTTTCAGTAAAGTATACACAATTTAATGTCAATAAGATGTTTATAAATGTAGAAAGAAATGTGATAACTCATGTAGTTGCTAAAAACACTTCTTGGTAGTTAATCATTTAATTGTACTTATTGTGATCTGGACCCTCAAAAGTAAAAATGTGAACTCACATACGATAGTATGTTTTAAGTGTTATCAGAGAACAGGATGTTAGACATTGCAGAGGTCAGTTCTTCTCTTAACCACCACAAGTATGTGATAAAGTTGATGCTGAGGTTATCTGGGTACTCAGGTACTTCCAGGTAGGAAGATACACAGGACAAAGAAGAACTTTAGAAAACATGCATATCCACTTTTCTTCCATATGTGGTTCTCAAAAGTGCACAGAAGCTGATGTTGAGCATTTTGAATTCTTGCTTCCTTAATACAACATACAGTGATATTCTATGACTGTAATTTTATTATTAATAAACATATTGCTTCCCAGAAGAATATATGCATTTTATTGAAATGTCATATATACTGGTCCTATTGATGAGATTTAAGAAATCTGCCTTGAGGGGTTAAGATTTTTTTAGTTTCCTTAATATAGAAGGAACATTTACAAATCAATAAGAAAAATCATACAGGCATCCAACAGAAAAATTGAACAAAAAAGAACTCAAAAATGATGAAATAGCAATAAGCCTATAAAAAATTTTAATTCTTCTAGTGATCAGTGAAAGACATATTAAAATAAGAAAAATTGTAAAGGCATATTAAAATGGTGATTAAAAAAAAAAGATTCCCAGAATTGACAAGTGTGTAGTAAAATGGGTATTCTTACACACTGTTGATGAAAGTTTATACCTGAACAACATCCTTTGTAGGTCAGTTTGAAAAAATATATTAGAAGTTTCTTTAAAAATTAAATATACCTAGCATATGACCCAGCCACCCCATTCCCAAGTGTTTACTCAAGAAAAATAAAAGCATTTCTCCACACCAATATTTGTACACAAATGTTCATAATAACTTTATTTGTAATAGCCCCAAATTGGAAACAACCTGAATGTCCATCAACAGAGGAATAAATGAACTATGGAGTATCCATGCAATAAAACACTACTCAGAAATAAAAAGAATATCAATACATGCAACACACGGATATATCTCAAAATAATTATGCAGAGTGAAAGAATTCAGACCATTGCAGGGAGGGATAAATTAGGAATTTGGGAGTAATATATACACACTACTATATATAAAATAAACAATAAGGACCTACTGTATAGCACAGGGAACTATACTCAATATTTTGTAATAACCTATATGGGAAAAGAATCTGAAAAGGAATATATGTATATAGAATATATTCTGTGTAATATATTCTATATATATATACATATAACTGAATATATATAACTGAATCACTTTGCTGTACATCTGAAACTAACACAACATTGTAAATCAACTATACTTCAATAAAAAAATTAATTATAAAAAGAATTCAGACCAAAGAAGAAGTACAAACTGTATGACTCCATTTATACAAAACTCTACAAAATGCAGACTAATCAGTAGTGACAGAAATCAGATCAGTGGGGATTTCCCTGGTGGCGCAGTGGTTGGGAGTCCGCCTGCCAATGCAGGGGACATGGGTTTGAGCCCTGGTCTGGGGAGATCCCACATGCTGTGGAGCAACTAAACCCATGCGCCACAACTACTGAGCCTGTGCTCTAGAGCCTGCAAGCCGTAACTACTGAAGCCTGTGTGCCTAGAGCCTGTGCTCCGCAACAAGAGAAGCCAATGCAATGAGAAGCCCGCGCACCACAACGAAGAGTAGCCCCCGCTCTCTGCAACTAGGGAAAGCCCGCGTGCAGCAACGAAGACCCAACGCAGCTGAAAATAAAATAAATAAACAATTAATTAAAAAAAAAATCAGATCAGTGGTTTCCTGAGTGGGTTCTGCAGGGAGGTAGAGAGATTCATTACCTTGATTACGTTGATGGTTTCACAGGAGCATACACGTGTCACAAAACATCAAACTGTACACTTTATTTTTAAAATTTATTTTAAAAATATTTATTTACTTAGGCTGCACTGGGTCCTTAGTTGCGGCACGCAGGATCTTTCAGTTGCGGCATGCAGGCTTCTTAGTTGCAGCATGCGGACTTCTTAATTGTGGCATGCATGTGGGATCTAGTTCCCAGACCAAGGATTGAACCCGGGACCCCTGCATTGGGAGCTAAGTCTTACCCACTGAACCACCACGGAAGTCCCTGTACACTTTTTTTTAAAATATTTATTTATTTCTTTTCTTTTTTTTGGCTGCGTTGGGTCTTAGTTGCAGCATGTGGGATCTTGGTTGAGGCATGCAGGATCTTTTTTTCATTGCCGTGCGTGGGCTCTTCATTGCGGTGCTCGGGCTTCTCTCTCGTTGTGGCTGTGGATTTTCTCTCTCTAGTTGTGGCACGCGGACTCCAGAGCATGTGGGCTCTGTACTTTGCGGCTTGCGGGCTCTCTCATTGAGGCGCGTGAGCTCAGCAGTTGTGGCACACGGGCTTAGTTGCCCTGCAGCACGTGGGATCTTAGTTCCCTGACCAGGGATTGAACCCGCGTCCCCTGCTTTGGAACGTGGATTCTTTACCACTTTTAAAATGTGCAGTTTAGAACTTCCCCAGTGGTCCAGTGGTTAAGACTCCGCACTTCAATGCAAGGGGCACGGGTTCGATCCCTGGTTGGGGAACTAAGATCCCACATGCCTTGTAGCCTGGCCAAGAAATTTTTTTTAAATGTGCAGTTTATTATATACAAAGTATATCTTAATAAAGCTGTACCTGTACTTTGACCTAGTAATTTTGTTTTTTAAATTATGTACAAGGAAGTCCTACTAAATAAGGCACAGTTACATAAATTATCATACAGTCATACTTAGGAATACTATACAACCTTAAAATCATGAGTTTGAAGACTGTCAAATAATATGAGAATAGGCTTATGATACATTAAGTGAAAAAAGTAGGATACAAAAAGCTTTGTAGAGTGTTAATTACTGATATAATGAGAGGAAAAAATGGGAAAGAAATGATAACCCTGCTAGAATTATAGGTAGTTATTATTTACTTCCCTATAGAGTAGTTTTCTAAATTTTCTATAACATTCATATATTACTTTACATTAAAAATATTTTGAAGTATAATTTACATACAATGCAACACACAGATCTGAAGTAAATAGTTTGATCAACTTTGACAAATGCATACACCTATGTAACTCACACCTCTCTCAAGATACAGAATATTTCCAACTCCCCAGAAAGTTCCCTTGGGCCTCTTCTCAGTCTCCCCAGAAGCAACCACTGTTCTGATTTCTATCACCGTAAGTTAATAAATGGAATCATTATAAAACTTTAAAAAAATTTTTCAGTAAATGTTATTTTAAAAGAATAAGGCCAAATATTTGGAACTGGTAAACACCACTCAGACTCTAACTGGTCCAGTTAGAAAATTTGAATTCTGTTTGGAAACCTTCTCTATATCAAAGACCCAGAAAGATATCTCGCCACCAAGGGCACAGGGAGGAGATATGGATATAAATATTTAGGTGGAGAAGAAAGTTGCTTTAAGGAACAAGTTAAAAAACCATCTTCCTGGCTTTTCTGGGGGCTAGCAAGCTGAGAACTCAGCATGCTGTATGCGAGGATTCCTCTTGAGGGACCCTTTCAAAATGGCCTCGTCACCACCTAAAGAGCACACCCAAGCCCCCCTTCTATTGCGCAGAGCTCCTCACCTAGGGCCTCTGGCCTCCGAGTGGAGATCCTCAGGCTGTCAGCTGGGATGGGGACAAGCTGAAGCAGTGTGTGAGCCAGCTGCTTCCCAAGGTGGCCGCCTCCAATGATGCCCACCTTTAATGCATCGTCATCAGGAGTGTCTTCACGCAATCCAGCCAAGCGACATCTAGAAGTTTGCTTCTCCTGTAATGATTTTCTGGAGAATGATTCTCTGGAGAATGAACACAGACACACACTCAAGTAAACGCAGACCCTTAGTCCTTCTTGACTGTCAACCTCTGACGTTCTCTGGTTTAACTTCCTCACATGCAGCCTGCTGTGACACCATAAGTACTTCAGAGAGTAGAATTCCAATTATGTCCCACTGATCCAGCTTCACTGATGGAAGGAAATGTTCCTCCTGAGTGAATTTTCCAGGAAGTAAAGCATACCCCTTTCAAAGGATCAGAACTTGTTTAAAACATTCTTAAGTGAACATTTTTTGGGTTATATGTATCGTGCATTTCCCTGCCTTCTTAAACACAAGGTCTGACTATTTAACCATTTCTTTGACTCAGGACCATCACTGTGAACAGCCTAATTACAATTACACCTTATCCTGGAACATGGGGAGCCAGTTCCTTCATTGTTTCCCGTGCAGACAGCTGTCAATTTCCATCTCCATCAGGATGAGTGCATCTCCATCAGGATGAGTGAATTTGCTATTTCAGTTCTGCACAAACCCAGGAAACCATGTAACTTAGCTTTTTTCCAAACATAATGATTTATAAATGTAAATGGTTTATAAGGGAAAACAGACCTAAGAAACTGAGGATCAAGGATCTGAGGCCACTCTTTCTGGAGGTTCACTTGACCCAAGATGAACAAAGTCTGACCTCTGAATACATAAGGCATTTTTATGTTGTTATATGGCAATCTTATATTTGTTCTGTGTTTCTGTGAAAATTGGAGTCTTAAAGCTCGGAGTTTCCATGTAAGCATCACAGCCCCATTCTATTTAAGGCTTCTCTTTTGGTTGAAAGGAGAGCATTTTCTCTCTGTGCCTGATCCTTCCAAATAGAAGATGCCTCCTGGAAGTTTCCCATATTGGTTTCTCATCATTCACCTTGGAGGCAGCCAACAGGTTTACTACACATCCTTATCAGTCAGCCAGTCAGCAAACTTCTCGAGTAGTCTGCCTCCTCGGGTATGTGCTGTATCTATAACATGTTTAGTTCAGATCTGGTCCCACCATCTAGGAATTAATCTAATTTCAGAGAAAAGTAAACTGAGAAGCAGACTGAGGGGTTGGGGGGTGGGGACAAATGCTCCAGGAGTGACCTAGAGTTACAGAATCCAGGAGCCTAGTCCTAGGTACTTGGCTCTCACACACCTCCTATTTAAGCATCAGAAGGCAGGACTGGACTGAGAGCTTCTTTGAAAATCAGTATTCCTGGTTTCAGGCAAGTCATCTGGCCATAAGGACCCCCAAATTTCCAGGAAGCTTTCTTGTGAGGAGGCATTCCACTGTTAGCTCAGCCCCAAAAGAAAAAAATGACCCCATTTTCAGCCAGTAGCCATGGAATGGCTAGTGATTAGTAGCTGTGGCAGACAAGCTGGTCATCCTGATGAGGGAGTGAATGATAGGATGGATGAACGAATGAATGAATGGATTATTTAATGTCTACTCACTGAAAGGAAATCACCACTAATCCATGCTTTATTACATAAACACAGCCAAGGGATCCCTGGTGTGCATTTCCCTGGTGCTTTCAGACCAGCAGTACTCGAGTGTGGGTTGGAAAAGGTAGGAGGACACTCCCCCTGCCAAAGTTACTCTCCAATATAAAAAGTTTAAGTCATCTGGATTCTCTGCAGTGAAATTCTTCTCCATCTGCCTGAACATGGAGACCCAGCTTACCTCAAATTATGGAGTAGCTTGCAGAAGAAGGTTGCATGGGCACAGGCCTTGGTCATCAGCCCATGAGAACGGCCCAGCAAATACAGCCAGCTGTGGTCTTCCTCTTGAATCCCATACTCAAACTGCAGTGTCTCAAGGTCCTCTAGCATGTCCATCTCCAAACCAGCATCTCCTGCAACAACAGACACCAATCAACTCGGCTCCCTGTCCGGGAAGAAGAAGGAGTCTACGCAGGAGGGTGTGTGTGCCCAAGTCTCAGGGTCTCCTGATGGTGGCTTCAGCACCTCTCCTCCAGGTTATGAACTGGCAGCTCTCATCCACTTCTCTGAGTGTGAGTCCTGGAGAATTCCTAAGCACTGACTACCCGTGAGTCAGGAATACTGAATTCATGGAAAGCCTGGACAAAATCCATATAGGCTCCAGGCACAGTTTTCAGCAGATGCATTTACATTAACAATGGGTTTCACAGGCACATTTCTCCCTTCCATTCTCTCCTAGGTTTTAGACATAGGACTGAACACTTAGACCACATTTCACAGAAATTCTCCCCTTTCACTAAACTCTGTGTTCCCCACAGGGTAGAAAAGAACCCAAACTAAATATCACGGTCCTTTATCTAGGGCGGGTACATCTAGATTTTAGAAAATGAAGTCAGAGAGGTATAAGCCCATCCACATATATCTCTCACCAACCAAACGGAGGAGAAGATGGCTCTGCTCCTCAGTGGTTCTGGTACTGGAGGGTAAGAACTACATTTTCAGGGAGAATTACCCAAGAAGGTTGTCATTATGACTCCTTAGCTACCGGATTACTTCAGTCTTGGAGCCTTAAAGGGGCCAGCCCCACTTAGAGGGTTTCCAGACCTGCAACATGAGGGCAAGAATTCCTTCACTACTTCTTGGAGTACTACACCAGGGCAGTATGGGATCCCCCTTTTCCCAACAGAAGTTTCTAGGCTTCTAGTTTTTTTTTTTTTTTGGCAGACTGCAATATCATACAGATCTTAGCACTACTCAGAGTTATTTTTCAAACCCCTTCTTTTTGTGTTCAAGAAATCAATGAATAAATAATAATAAATAAAACAATAAACAAAATAGATAAAATAAATTCTGAGGATCTAATGTACATCATGGTGACTATAGGTAAGAATACTGTATTGTCTACTTGAAATTTGCTAAGAGTAGATCTTAAGTGTTCTCACCACCCACACAAAAAAGGTAACTGTGAGGTGATGGACATGTTAATTAACTTGACTGTGGTACTAATTTCACAGTGTATATCAAATCATTATATTGTTATCACTTAGATATATACAATATTTATTTGTCAATTATACCTCAATAAAGCTGGGAAAAATAATATTTAAAACTCTAATCTATTTTATAGCAATGGCAAAATTGAGATCAGAATTCAAAACTGCTCCTCTCTAAACTTTTTAAATTAAAAAAATTTTATTGAGGTGAAATTCACAAAACAGCCATTAAAAAGTGAACAGTTCAGTATATTCAGTGTTGTTCACCCACTACCTCTAGTTCCAAAACATTTTCAACTCCCACCAAAGGAAACGCTATACCCAATAAGCAGTTACTCCCCATTTCCTCCCCACCCTCCCACTCAGCCCCTGGCAGCCACATATCTGTTTTTATCTCTGTGGAATTACCTTTTCTGGCTATTTCACATAAATGGAATCATACAAAACGTGACCTTTAGTATCTGGCTTCTCTAATCCCTTTTGTAGGAGGGCTGTTAGGTCAATCGCTTTAAAAGCAAAGTCTCCAGCACTTGAAGTGAAGAGCAGACAAGTTTTCAAGTCTAAGAAACCCTTCCTTAGACCGTAACAGTGGGTAGGCCATCTGAATGTTGCAAGTGATGTTCCCTGATCCGAAGGGAAGAGACGCTCAAAACCTTCCAACTCAGCATGACAACGCAGCACACGTTAACTTGTATAAGCGTGGATTCTAGACCCATCCTTTACTTACGCATTCTCAAAAATGGGGATCTGCTGCTTGTGGCGTTGTAACACATCGAGTTGGCTAGGCTGAACTACATTTTCCAGCATTCCCTTCCCTGTCTGTTTCCAGTTAGGGTGTGCCACCACAGGAGAGGTTTCGTGCGGATCTGGAGGTGGAAGTGCAGCAGCCGTTTGTGCTTGCGAGGCTGGGCAGGCACTTCCACTGTCTGCGGGCAGCGCTGTTGCTGTGGGGCAGCAGTTGGGCCCGCAACTGCTATACCTTCCCTGGGATCCTCCTGTAGCTTCTCACACTCCTGGGCCAGGGGTGTGTGTTCAGCTGTGTGACAAAGGCCACCAGTGAGCTTCCCCTGCAGGTCATCCACTTCCTCAGGTTGGGGGCGGTGAGAACTGGCAGGGGTTCCAGTCCATCCTCATGGGCTCCAGCTCATCCTTGCTCCCCCTCCCCTCACTTTTTATCCATCTTCCCTTCCCCACTGCCTGCCCTATGGATTTCTAGCTCTACCACCAGACATGAAGATAACCTTCCAGAGACTGTACCAGCTGCCACACTTGAGCAAGGTCAAAGCCCTGTAATGAATCCCACATGTAGATTAGACAGGTGGACAGACTGGCAGACTATATAATCCTAGTGGCTCTGCTTCTCTAAATGAACCCTCATACACTAGTTAGGTCACCACTGTTTATTTGAAGATCGGTCAATAACTTCAGCACAATTTAGCGAATTAAACTCCTGTTTCTTCAATAGCAAGAGGGTTGATCCGGAAAGGAACCAAATATGAGGTTACCTGGAATTGCAAAGGCCATTACAAAGTACAGGAGCAAACGATGGAATCTGATCCCCTTAGAGCAGGCTTCCTCCGCACTGGCACTACTGACATTTGGCGCCGGATAATTCTTTGTTGTAGGGAGCTGCCTGTGCATTGTAGGATCGTTAGTAGCATCCCTGGCCTCTATCCACTAGATGCCAGGAGCTCCATCCAGTTGTTGCAACAAAAAGTGTCTCCAGGGCTTCCCTGGTGGCGCAGTGGTTAAGAATCCGCCTGCCAATGCAGGGGACACGGGTTCGAGTCCTGGTCCGGGAAGATCCCACATGCTGCGGAGCACCTAAGCCCGTGCACCATGACTACTGAGCCTGCGCTCTAGAGCCCACGAGCCACAACTACTGAAGCCCGTGCACCTAGAGCCCATGCTCTGCAACAAAGAGTAACCCCTGCTCGCCGCAACTAGAGAAAGCCCGCGCACAGCAACAGACCCAACACAGCCAATAAATAAATAAATAGATAGATAAATAATAAATTCTTTTAAAAAAAAAAAGCGTGTCCAGATATTGACACATCTCTTGGGGGCAAAATTGCCTCCAGATGAGAACCACATTGCTCTAAAGCCTGCTGTGTGCCTCTGTACCGGCGTCTTCTCTTCCCCCTACCACTTCACCCACTCCACACAGCCACGAAAGCACAGAATCCTACAAGCTCTGAGAGAAGCGTGCCCTCCCCTCACAGATTAAGATAATGAGTCCAGAGAGAAGGGGACTCGTCCAGCACCACACAGCTTGTCAGTGGTAGAGCTGGGACGAGAGGCCGGGTCTTCAGCCAGGGGGCAGTGCTCCCTCTGTTAACCACACGGCCCTGCTTTGCCGTAAGCACTGTTATTCCACAACCTGAAGTGCTGACAGGCTGCTGAATGCTGTCACCAAGGCAGATTTGTAGTGGTCCCAAGAGACGGGGCAGATGCTTCACTGTTCTGTACAAAATAACTGGGAGGGAAAGAGAAGGCACCAAGGAAGCAGCAGCTTTATTAGGAGTCTAGGCATGTCTGGGAAACCCAGTTCAGTCACAGAGAAGAAAGGCTAGTATTGGTACAGGAATGCAGGAAACTGGCATTACAGAATATCCTCTCGAAAACCAACATGAAACTAAAACCTCCATCTTAATAGCCTAACAGAAAAGCTGCTGAGTTTAGCCCCGGTGAAACTTGTGGAAGGTTCTAGTGAAATAATGAGATTTGTGCAGAAAAGGAGAGCCTCCTCCAGCAATGCTGAATCTGAGCTCCATATAAGGTTAGGGGTCCGGGTGGGAGGGAAAGGTAAGGGGGATGCTCTCATCTCTCACACAAGGCCACCTCGGGGTGCAAGTGAGAGAGGAACCAGTTTTTGTACAAAGGGAAGACCATGGCAGCAGAGGGACACTGGCAATCTCTGTCATGAGGCGGAGGACTCTGTACAGTGTGAGGGCGCCTCCAACAGGTCCTGGCAACACTGGCAGTGCTTCCTGAGGCCCCTTGGGAGACAGCCATTCCGGTTCTGTCCTGACTTCCTTCAGAGCAAAACTGCCAATGTCCAGCACCAAGTCCAGGGTCATAATTAGCTGAGGGGAATGGAGTGGCCACCCTAGGACACCTGTACCTCTCAGTCGAGGAGACTTCCTTTCTGGAGCAGTCACTTTCCGCAGACCAAGAGAGATCTTGCCCAATATGGGCCCAATCTAGAAATTATTCCCACCTTCACATGAGCACCAGGTGGAGAGATTCTCTCATGAGGCAAAGCTTTAGATCTTGCCCCTCAGATGATGGCCCCTGGATAAAAGATCGGTCTGAAGCTGTCGGTGCCCAGGTGCTAGTCTCTGTCCCATGGGTAGCAGGCACTGCCTGCTGACGATGGGCCCAAGCGATGTGATGCTTAACTCTCCCAAGAAGAGCGCTCTCTACTTTCACAGGCAGGAAAGGAAAAAATGAGGCAGGTTTCAAGGGAGCTGATGCCACTTAATTCTTCCATCGAATTTGCTGTGAAAAAAACAAACAATGATCAGTTTTTCACTGATCCTTACAGATAGGCAGATGGAATTCGATAAAACAAGGCCCACAGCTAGGTAATGTAAGGAAAAGAAGGATGCAGGGGGGAGGTTGAGAAAATATTTTTTTAATGTGGGGGGGAGTTCATTTATTTAGAGATGGATTAAATACCTATTCTGTATCTTACAAGCCTGATTTAGGGCATTTTTTCTGGTTCTGCCTGCCTGAGGACAAAGATTCACTAGCTTTAGCTTGTGGAAGGTTCCAAAATATCTAACAGGGACCTACACTCCACATTAACAATAAGCTCAGCAATTTTCTGCTATGAGAGATGAGTCAGCTGTGTTCCCCAAATAGCTAAAATCTATTTCACCCACTTCTCTCTCCCAACAGGAAAGTCACATCCAGCCCCAGGCAACTATGCAGTTTGGATATTCTGAATCTGTAACGTTTGTTTCTAGACTCCCAGTAGTTAGTCCTTCCTACCTGCTAGGTTTAACAATGATCAGAGGGCTACAATTGTCAGCCAAGGTCCCCACATCACCCTTATGTCATCCCATATCTCAGGAGTGACTTCTGCTGTTCTAACCAGTGCTTTTGCCCTGTAGGCCCACAGGAGACCCTTATCCAGAGATCCACAGGCTTGGCTGACAGCAATCCCATCCAGGCCGTGGGAATATAAACTCAGTGCTACTCTATGAACTGTTTACTGACACTGCTGGAGGCGTAAGCGGCAGCTGCTCACCGAGCTGTTGAGAATGGCATCAATCTTCTCCTCCTCGGCAGATCCTTTATCCACCTTGCTCCTGTACACCAGCAACTGCTGACGATCCTTCAGGTCCCGGCAAGTCTATCACCAAAACAGACAACAATAAAAACCACCAATCAGCCTTCTCCAGAAGGGCCTTTTTCCTTTTGTCACTCCCATTTTGAGCTAAGTTTCAAGGAGAAGCCAGGAAGCTACAGTGGGATAGCAGTGGGGTCAAGCACCCACTGAACTACATGCTGAAGAGAAGTCTACAGAGGTTACGTGGCTTGATTCAGTTCTATGAATTCTCCGAGTGCAACGAATTTATAAAAGCAGAGAGAAACCAGTCAGAGGGCTGGGAAAATCATACAGGAGTGCTGGTCTCCAAACTAACTCTTGCCAGACCACTTTATCCACTGAGTTGAAACTGACAGACGAACCTCAGGATCTAGGACTTGAGACTATAATCTCCCACTTCCCACTGAGGTCTAACTCAGGGTTTTCATTTCTTACAGACTCACATCAATGACGACATCATGACACTTGAACTTGGTGGCTAAGTTCAACTTTGTGTCCACATCTTCCACCAGATTGACATATTCCTGTAATATCTGTGAAAAGAAGTACTTCTGATTAATGATTCCCAGATGTATTAAACCCAGAGCTCTGAAAGGTAGAAAAAAAAATCCTGAAGAAGGAAAAGAGTCAGTATCTGCAGTCTACAATTCCCATCATCAACCACAGGACTAGTTTTGCAGAGGGAAATGAGGTAGACTCTCTGCAGTACCTCCATGCTCCCCCAGGAAAGAAGGGAAGGGCCCATTCCTCCTTATCCCAGAGCTAGATACCCATGCCAGCAACAGGTATGCCCTAGACCTGACCCCATGCTGTGCCCCCTTGCTCCTTGATGTCCTTTCTCATTAAGTTCTCTTTTTGCATCATTTGAATAGTATGTCAGTACTTCACCCGGGCTAAACACAGTAGATGCTCCGCAGAGAGGGCAGACTTGGATTACTTCTTAAGGGCAGAGGAGAACTTCCTTCCCTGGCCTTTTCTATGTCAAGGTACAGTACAACCATTATGCTGCCTTTAAGATAAGACCAGAGCAGGTCAAGCCTCCCATCGCTGAGCACTAGAGGCTGAAAGTTAGGTTTCCTAGAAGATCCTGTACCCTCTAAGAGCCATTACCTGGACAGGGGCACTGTTCTTGTGCAAAATTTCCACAACCCGATGGAAGCCAATGGGTGCTCTCTTCTTGGTATAGCCCAGCCAGTTCTGCAAGAGGAAGATGGGGCAGCCGTGGGTAGGCCAGACATCTGAGCTAATCTCCCTATGTTTTATGGTCAGACTAGAATAACATGGTGATGAGGAGTGGATGAATGGGAGGCGGGGGAGAGAGAAATGAAGAGAGATGAGAGTTTCAGTAAAGTCAAGGAACTCAGGAGGGTGGAAAAGAGTCAGAGGTATGAAATAAGTTCTTAGATCTATAGGCACGAACGTAGAAAAATGTCTGTGAAATATGGCTAAATAAAATAAGCAATTTACTTAACAATCCTTGTAGTATGAACTTATCTGGGTAGACTAATCCTACCCTTTACATCTTTATATTCATATAAATGTTTACTTGTCAGTTCATGAGGAAAGGTCTGGAAAGCCACCCGTCAAACTTTTCACAATGCTTGCCTTGAGGAAGGGACTGAGAAAGGAACAGGTGGACAATGGAAGAGGAACTTCACTCTTTACCCTCTACACTGTCATATCGTGTTTGATTTTGACACAGGCATATATTGCTTTGGTAGTTAATGTAGCCAATTAAATAACTAACAAAGGGGGAGAACAAAAAACTGTCAAACCCATAATGGAAAAATGGATATTTAAACATAAACTAATAGAGACATGACAACCAAATGTAATGCAAGATCCTTGACTGGATCCTGACAGCAAACAAAAACAAACAAAAAACAGCTCTAAAGAGCTAATTTATATGTATGATAATATTCTTATATTAATGTTAAATTTCTTGAAAATGATAATATTGTGGTTACAAATGAGATAAATGCTTAAGTAATTAAAGGAAAAGTATCATGGTATCTGCAACTTACTTTCAAATGTTTCAGCAAAAGAAAAAAGCATATGGCAAAAATGTTAACAAATTAGTGAAGCAGGTGAAGGCTGTTAACTATTCTTTCAGCTTTTCTTTAGGTTTGAAACTTTGGAAAATAAAAATCTGAAGGAAAAATGTCTACCAGTAACTAGAACTTGAGAACTCCCAGGAGGCATGGGATGACAAGATGGTATCGCCAAGGCATCAGCGGCATGGAACAGTCCCAGGGCACCCACCTTTGTGGTAAAGAGGGCATCGACATCATGCCAGGCCCGAAGCTTGGCGCGAGCAGCCAGGGCTGTCAGCACATACTGTTTTTCTGGGATCTAGAAAACAGAGGCCAGGGGAAATTAAGGAGGAGTAGAAATGCATCAGGGGATGTGCTTGAGAATTTGGAAAGATAGGCAAAAATATTCCCTGGTGTTGATTCTGCCTCTTAAAATCCACAAATCTCTCAGGTTTCCAAGCCCCAGCACTGCTGCAGGCCATTCGGTTAAAGCCTTCCCTCACTTCCCACAAACTTACTCCATTTTCCCCTTAACCTTGAATGTTAAGGGACTTACTACTGTGCAGGGATAGAAAGCAACATCCACTCCATGCAGTTACTCTGATACTACTTTTACCAAACACTGACTAATTTATATCTACCTTAAATGTCTTCTTCAGGTTGACTGGACTGCTGAATGTGCCCTAGGATGAAAGTGAAGAAGGAATTTTAGTGGTATTTCTCAAATACTACCAATCTCCCCTTTTCTTTTCCACTACATAGACAGTCTACATTTCACTCCGCAACCATTTAAACCCGGAAATTAATTTAAGAGAAAAGCTCCGTCAGGTCTAACTGGATATCACCATAACCCAGCTTAAGAGGGCTGGATTAATAGGTATGGTGTATTTCCCAACTGTATGCTAATCCTGTTATCATTATGATCATGCCCACCTATAGTCATTAAATTTACACCTCTTCAAAAAATTTTTTTAAAGTACCCACAAGTAACTATCCCCCGCTGCTCTTCTCTGTACTGTGCGAATCCATTTGAAACTATGGACCTTTGAACAAAGACTGCTATGGGAGCAGCATCGCTCCATGCCAGCTCACTGGAAGCCATGCAAACCCTTACAGACCTCTTTTCTCCTCTTGGTTCACCCCTGCTGAGAGCCGGGAAGGCTTCCCAGATGGATTGCCGAGAATTATGCGCACCCATTGTAAATAGGATATGCTGAAGTACTGGTTTTGAAATATGCTCGTCTTGTGCAGTGAGAATGTGTGGGGCCTTTCTTTCACGTTCTGCCTGTACCTCAGCCTCTGTGTAGTGGTAGAAGCAGGAGTAGAAAAGCGTCGTCACTAACGGCATGTTGAGGATAGAAGCTTTGCGGGGGTGCTTCCGGAAGATTTCAGTCTGTCCTGCTGATTCTAGATGTCGATCATTTGCCTGTGGTGGCGTGAGCCAAGTGAAAAAAAGGACAATGTCCATGGAGTAGAGGCAGGAGAGAAGCCTTTAATATTACAGCAGTTGTGCTTCCTACCCTAGGAAAGAGGCAAAGAAGAGAAAAAGAAAAGGAATTGCCTAGGATGGCCCAGAGGAGCTTAAAATCCAGAAAATGATGACAGGCCCAAGTTGGATGGAGGAAGACCAGAGAAATAGTGATGAAATGGAGTTCTGGGAAATACTTCCAGGTTAATAGCAAGTGAGAAGAAAAAGGATGCCTGAAGACAATGGACAGAAGGCTACCAAGTAGAGAGAGAGAATGAAAGGCTCTTAGAAAATGTAACAGGAAATGACCTATGTGGGCAGAGCAGAAGTCTCCTAGCTGCTGAATGGCAGTGAGCTTTGGCACTGAAGCAGAACGTGTAGAGACAAGGAGTCTAACCTCGATAATGATCTGACGTTCCAGGAGCGTGTAATGGTCTTGTATGTGTGCAGAATCTTCTGCTGAAAATGGCAAACTGGGAGAGGGCCAGAAGGTTAGTACCTCATTCTCTACTCAAATAGGAAACAAACCCAACTAAACCAAATCACCACTGTAAGCATAAAAAGCTCATGGGGCTTCATACATCTGATCTCAGTTCACCTTTAGAGCATCCCTGAAAGGCAGAGAGAGAGAAAGCAGAAAATAGAGGAGACCGTTGGCTGGGATTTTATATTTAAGGTTTTGTCAATTCGAGAAGGAGCCTGAAAGTCCACGAAATATACAGTCACTGGTGATTTTGCTGAGGAATGAATTAGAATCCCCTCATTGTGGGAGTTGGAATTTTTTTTTTTTTTTTTGCGGTACACGGGCCTCTCACTGCTGTGGCCTCTCCCATTGCGGAGCACAGGCTCCGGACGCGCAGGCTCAGCGGCCATGGCTCACGGGCCCAGCCGCTCCGCGGCATGTGGGATCTTCTTGGACCGGGGCACGAACCTGTGTCCCCTGCATTGGCAGGCGGACTCTCAACCATTGCGCCACCAGGGAAGCCCTGGAATGTTTGATGAACGAGTCACTTAGCTAGTGAGTGAGCCTAGCCAGCTGCCTATCATCCACATCCCCGTGAAGCACAGCGGTTCCTATCATTGCTTAATGTCAATGCTTAACTCTCCTTAAGGGGCACTTACATTTGTTAGCAATTTTTTTTTTTTGAGCAATTTTTATTGGGGTATAGTTGCTTTACAATGTTGTGTTAGTTTCTGCTGTACAGCTAAGTGAATCATGTGAGCCATTTTTTAATGCAGAGTAATAAGGTAAAATCAAGTTACACAGCACGGCGGTATGTTTGTAGATTAGTAAAGATCTCAGAGCTCTACATAATGTCAAGGGTCCCATCTTCAACACTACATTATATTTTTACACATGAAGAAGTTGAGGGACAAATAGTGTGTTGCCTAAAAGCTATATGGTAAGTCAATGGGTAAGGCCAGGAATAGAAGCCAGATTTTAAACTCCCAGTTCCCAGACCTTCCTTCAGAAAGTGCTGCCTTATTCCCCTACTCCACTCACTCCAGGAAGAATTCTGAAATTCAATTACACTCTCCCAGATAAGTGTGATCCCCAGCCAATTTTTGGAAGAGATAAAGAAGCCAGCAAAAGGTTCCAGTTACTTCACTATTCTAACTTATCTTTGTTTACGAGAGGCCATAAGACGCATCAGCTCAGTAGCTGATAAAGTTAAAATTACGGATTGCATTGAAATAAACAAATTTCTAAATGTGAAACCTGGAAATCATGTCACATGAGGAATGACTAAAACAACTGTGACCACTGAACCTCGAGCAAGGTCTACTGGGTAGACTCCACATCTGTCTTGACAGATAGAGGGAAGCAAGTTTTAGCTCAATATAAGGAAGCACTTTCCAATAATGAAGGCTGTCTGACAATAAAATAAGCTGCTTTCCAGAGAACTGTGTGCCCCATCACTGGAAGAATAATATGTGGGGCTGGTTTTTACAGGGATTTATATTCTGAATGAAAGCTGGACTGAATCAGTAGTTCTTGGACTGTGGAGTTTCAAGGACCAGTAACACTGAAAATAATATATAAGGTAAAATGTTTCCAACTTTTTCTTTTAATATATAAGGTCACACAAAAAAAATTATAACCCATTTTTCTACCAAAAAGGGGGTGGAGGAGGAGGGGAAAAAAAATCCCAGAATAAAAGGCAGTCTTTCAAATTAAATAAATATAGCTTTAGGAGAAAACTCTCTACATTGTCCTTATTATTCTCAACTTACCACCTATCAGAGAAAACTCTGTGGGGGACTAGTGTTTGGAACCACTGAATGAGATGATCATTAACGATGCTTGTATGATCCATTGTTAGCCTTTCCCTGCAACCATCTATCCATTCTACCCTTTTTTAGTCTCTTCATTGGTCTGTATAAGAGTATTTATAGTTAAAAACATTTCTCCCCCACTTACCCAATGCAGGTCTTAAGAAATTCTTTTCGTTTCTCGGGGTCCTGAATGTTCAAATGCTCTCGATAATGGGTTAGCTACAAAAAACAGAGAAAGGCTTTGAGCTATTTCTTTTCCTCAGAAGGGCAAGGTAGCTCTGTAAGTAGATTTCCCATGCTTAAAAACTAAATTCTCATTACCAGAGATTCCTCTGTGAATAGATGAGGGGGCAGGGGGTGGAGAGGAGGGCAAAGAATGATTCAAAATTATTATCTCTAACTGCATTATCCAATATGGTAGCCACTAGCCACTAGTTTCAAGAAAAAGTTGTTCTTAGGAAATCTCATATTCTATGGGGATAAACTAAAAGCAGACTCTCAGCTTTGCCAATTGCAAAGTTTACAAGGTTGAAAAACTCCCAATTTATATACAACAGCATGCATGATAAATCATCTTCAATTCAAACATAATACAGAATATGAAGAAAATATGAAAGTTTTAGATAAAAGTAAGTTACACAAAACACATTTATTTTCACTAATTAATCAAACTTCAAAATAACAAACTTTATAAGAATGCTATTTGAAGAAAATTCCTTATAGTTTTGAACCTACAGAAATTAAAAATGTAAACAAAAAGTTTTTCAAAATGATTACTACAGATTCCCAATCATTTTGAGTAGATTTAGATAAAGGGTTTTTGAGATTTTCCCATGCCCTGAATATTAAGTACAAGTTCCTTTTACAAAATATTACTGAAAAACATTTTCCTGAATTATATTCTGTTGTGCAAAGAAGGTTAAAAATATATTACCACCAATGTGTGGTACAGCGACTAAAAGGACAACCCTGACATTGATGGCACTGAGAAATTCTTACCCCTGCACTATAATGTTCAACTTTTTAAATGGATCACTGAAGTCTGAATAATACAATTACATTTTTGGTAAAATTTCAGATTTATTCTTGTATTTCCAGGAGTTTCTTCTCTAATGGTGAAAATTTGCCCCAAATCAATTTTAACAGTCATTGAGCTCTCAGCCAAAATGTGTATTGGGTGCACCACCAGCAGCCTGACCTATCTTCCTTCATGACCTGTATCTGGTTTCTTATCCCTCTTTGCTTTCAGTATTATCTTTAGTATTAGAAGCCAAAACCCCAAAGCTCCAACAAACCAAGAATTGAAAACAACTAGAAATTAAGAAACAAACTCCAAATCGACCAGGCCAATTTTCATTCAGCTATTAAAAAAAAAATTATTCATAAGCCCAATCAAAACAGCATATAAAAAGAAACAAAATGGTACATCATTTGGATTGTTTTTAGGCTTCCCAGATGCCTTTCTGTCCTGGATATAATCAATACCAAAGGAAAGAAAATATTCAATCAGTTTGGGATCTTGGAGGCTGGGTTTTGGCTTAGACTTCTGTTAAAGAGGCCCCCAACTGAAACAAAGGCCACACTTACCGCAAGCTCTTCTGTTCTATCTAGGAACCTGGGAAGAAGCAGAAGGCAGCAGGGCATTTTTATTTATTGATGTGTGGCAGTATAACCTCACAAAATAGGATGACTGCTCTAAAAGAAACACAATTCAAACTCATTTGCCTCTATACATAAGATAAACCCTTCTCTTCTTAAACTCTCTACTGATCAGCAACACCTTGAGAACACATGGTGCATCAGGTATCATCGTTCCCCCATCTACCTAGCTGAGCAAAGAGCAAAGAAGACACTGCAGGGCACTAATAACTGTAATGTTAACAGATCTGACAGAAAGGCTCAGAGCCTCTGCAAAACCTTAGCCCACAGCAGTCTTCTGTTTTTTGGGTTTTTTTTTAAATACAGCTGAAGAGTTTTTTTTTAATAAATGTATTTATTTGTTTATTTATTTTTGGCTGCATTGGGTCTTCATTGCTGCGCGCAGGTTTTCTCTGGTTGCGGCGAGCGGGGGCTACTCTTCATTGTGGTGCGCAGTGGTGGCTTCTCTTGTTGCGGAGCACGGGCTCTAGGCACGCAGGCTTCAGTAGTTGTGGCTCGCGGGCTCCGTAGTTGTGGCTCGTGGGATCTAGAGCGCAGGCTCAGTAGTTGTGGCGCACGGGCTTAGTTGCTCCATGGCATATGGGATCTTCCTGGACCAGGGCTCGAACCCGTATTCACTGCATTGGCAGGTGGATTCTTAACCACTGCGCCACCAGGGAAGCCCTGGTTTTTTGGGGTTTTTTTTTTGTGCTACGCGGGCCTCTCACTGCTGTGGCCTCTCCTGTTGCGGAGCACAGGCTCCAGACGTGCAGGCTCAGTGGCCATGGCTCACGGGCCCAGCTGATCCGCAGCATGTGGGATCCTCCCGGACCGGGGCACGAACCTGCGTCCCCTGCATCGGCAGGCGGACTCCCAACCACTGTGCCACCAGGGAAGCCCCCTGTTTTTTTTTTTTTTAAAGATGAAAACACTTTTCTCTGTCATTACAATCTTGGAAACAGATTGTCTATACTGCCCTCTGTTGTTTTCAGGTACAGCATACAATGTGTTTGGTCTCTCCCCAAAGGTGGAAAGGCCGTGGAGAACAAGGACTTGTCTTCTTACCTTAAATGGACCACTATAATTGACATCACTAATTTGGCATAGAGGTGATACTTAATAAAGCCTTGCTGATTGGGAGGGAAAGAAGGAAGGAAAGAAGGAAGGAGAGAGGGAGGAAAGGGTTGGGGGAACAACCTGTCTCAATGAACATGTCTTCTGCAAATTCCTGGCTAACCATCGGTAATCTTGATCCTGCCCAGGTGACCTGCTTTCCCCACCTTAGTCTTCGGGGCAGCTCATCGCTGTGCTGAAGCCATGGGGTAAATGAAGTTACCTTGGGCCACATGTCAGCCTAAACAGAGGTTCCAGCCCCTTCTCTGATACTGAAGAAAGGACATAAAATAGCCCCTACCAGTTGAAATGAGACAGGGAAGAAACACATGATAGAAGACAGCCGCCCCCAGCAGATACGCCTACCTCTTGCCTCTCTACCTATCAAAATCCTACCTAGTCTCACAGGCCCAACTCAATTCCTAATCACTTCCATGAGGCTCTCCGCAGATATCCTGACTGAAAATTATATATGCTTCTTCTGCTCTTCCACTGTACTTCTCACTGGCATCACTGGGGACCAAGTAATAAAAGATACCTTTATTCTAGGTCTTTTGTAAGAAAATACATAATAAATATTAATACTACAGACTAGGCATTATGCTGAGTGTTTATACACACGAACTCTTTTCATCTTCATAATGACCTGTGGGGTGGGTATCATCATCTCCATTTTACAGATGTGAAAACTGATGCTTGGGGAGGTTGAGTAACTTGCTCAAGGTCACGCTATGAACTAAGTGCTGGAGACAATATTCAACGCAGGTGCTTGACTCCAGAGCCTGGTTCTTAACCACCTGCTGCATGGTCACGTTATCACAGGTTGTGGTACATTATTAGTTATCCCATCACGTTTCTTTTTTTCTTTTTGGCCGTGCTGCACGGCTTGCAGGATCTTAATTCCCTAACCCAGACTGAACCCTGGCCATGGCAGTGAAAGTGCCAAGTCCTAACCATTGGATCGCCAAGGAATTCTCCCATCACGTCTCAATATCCTGTCTGATAAGCATTTCCATAAAAGAGGGGCAGTGTCTTCTCTTTCTCTGTATTATCGCCCAGAGTGCTTTGAACAAAGTACTTAACGAACTTTATAGACCAGATGATCAGTTCTTACCTAAAGAGGTCCAAAAGCAGCTTTTGATCCCCTATCTCCTTAAGGAAGTGAATGAGATGTCTCAGGGCAACCTGCCGTACCTCCAGCTCTCGGAAGAGGATCTCTAGCAGGCAGGAAGAAGGAGTTAGATGGGGAAAAATTAAAGCCTATTACTCAATAGGAAATTGCTCTCCCTACTCACACATTCCAAACATGATCTCCTCAAAATCCACCAGAAGCTAGGAATGGTTTTCTATGGTGCCCATCCCTATGGCTCAACCCACCAGCAACATAGTCCATGGTCCAGGGCAATGCTTAGCCTTTGTGCTAACTTTCAGTTCTCACCAACCCAAACATCAGGCACTGAGCATGGACTTTCACGTCCTCAAACCCACAGAGCCATCTGTCTGTCCAATAAATGGAGGGGCTTTGTAGTTACTGTAGTTATCACCCTAAAGGAAGAACAACTGCCCTCAGGGTTGTGATGTGTATTCAGAAGTCTCAGGCCACCCCAGCTGTCCCTAAAGTAGACTTGATGCTGGTAAATTCTGGTATGAAAGCCACAATGCCATTCTCCCTTCAAATGTAGTAGACACCTTACTGACTGAAGATTTCCCTTAAACCACGCTCACCTTTGCTCAATGTCCTCTTCAGGAAGATCAGAACCTAGAGGAAAAAGAGAACTAAGAATGAATTATCCTGTGTAACCTTCCAAACGCAAGGCCCTGCCTGAGCACCTGATGTCTAGGAATGAGGCCAGCAACTCATTAGGAATCTCTGCCCGTCTATACAATAGGTTTCTCTATGTGATAGAAGGACAGGTGATGGACATATGGAATGAGCTGTGTCTTGGGAGTCCACATACCTGTGCCCCTACTGGTGAGAGGCACCTCCCTCCCTGTGTGAGAAGCTGCTCTCACATCTCCCCTCCTTCAGATTATTTTTGAGAACACGAAGTGGCCAACCTACTGCTTCTGGGTCATAATCAAGAGTGCCACACACAATGCATATCCTGCCAGCTAAGCCTTGGAACACGTACTTCTGAGAATCTTCCACTTCAAGAGGAAACCCAGGGTCTCTACTTGACATTACCAACAAGGACCTACTGTATAGCACAGAGAACAATACCCAATAGAATCTGAAAAAGAATAGCTACATATATAACTGAATCACTTCACTGTACACCCGAAACTAACACAACACTGTAAATCAACTATACTTCAAATAAATAGGTTTTTAAAAAATCTATTCTGATTAGACTTTCAGAAACAAATGAAAACAATACTTAAACAACAAACAAAACCCACAACTCACCGCAGTAATGACGTTTCCATCATGCATGCTTACTGCTTCTTCTAGGAGTTGTAGCTTGTCCTGTAAGGAGCGGAATCTTTCCAGGGAGCAGACCTGGCAGAGTAAGAACAGAATTGGTGTGCAAGGAAGACAATTTCCTATATTCTTTTGTCACTGGATACTGAAGAATGGGCAAGAATAAACTAAAATGTCCCCAAGGAGAGCTTCTTTGTTTTTACACAACAGCCCCCAGGACTCTATGAGCCAAGAGATTCCCATCATACCCTCCCTAGTTCAGCCTTATGCCCTAGAAGATGCTGATGTCCTGATGAACTCTTGCCAAAGTCAACGGGTAGAGAGCTCACTTGTTCTCTTTTCCTCTTTTTCTTTAAATCTGTTTTTTCGGTTTGTTTGTTTGTTTGTTTTTTTTCAAACCCTTGTGTCGAGGGCCGACTTTCAGTAGGTCGCAGCGAGGGAGCTGCTCTGCTACGAACGAGACGCTGATCCAGAAGCAGGTCGTCTACGAATAGTTTAGGACCAGGTTCCCCAGGAACGTGTGGTGTGTGATGGGCAAGGCGGTGGCTGCCTTTCCAGCAGCGCCCTATGTCCTAGGACGAAGGGCTCTCTGCACCGGACCCCAGTCCCGAAGTTCCACAGGGTACGCCACGCCACCGAGGACAGTGGGGGACCAGCTATCTGAGGCCAACTTGTTCTCTTTTTAATGGGGCATAATTTACATAGCATAAAATCTACCCTATTTAAGTGTACAGTTCAGTGAGTTTGGCAAGTAAATAATTCCATGTAACTACTACCGCAATCAAGATACAGAACATTTCCATCACCCCAGAAAGTCCCCTTGTCCACTCTGATGTCAATACCCTTCTCCCACCCCTACCCCCCAACAACCACTGATGTGTTTTGTCACTAAAATTTTGCCTTTTCTAGACTTTCAGAAAAACAGAATCATACAATATGTACTCTTTTGTATCTGGCTTTTCACTCAATATAATGTTTCTGAGATGCATCTATATGTTGTGGTATTAGTAGTTTGCTCCTATTTACTGCTGAGTAGTTTTCCATTGTATGGGCATACCACAAGTTTTTAATCCATTTACTTATTGATGGATATTTGAGTTATTTCCACTTTAGGGGCCGTAACAAATAAAGTTACTATGAACATCTGAATACAAGTCTTTGTATGAACATATTTTCATTCCTCCTGGATTGCAAATGTCTAGTAGTGAAACTAAATGTGTTTAATTTTGTAAGAAACTGTCAGACTACTTCCCAAAGTAGTTTTACCATTCTACCTTCCTGCTTGCACTGTATGAGAGTTCCAGCTGCTCCGCATCCTCCCAATGCGTGGTAAGATCAGTATTTTTAAATTTAGCCATTACAGTGGCTGTATAGTGATATCTCAGTTTTAATTCATGTTTTCTTGATAACTGATAATGTTGAGCATCTTTTCAAGTGATTATTGGCCACTTATGTATCTTTTTTGTGATATAACTAGTCAAATCTTGAGCCAATTTTTATTTTAAAAGATTTATTTATTATTTATTTATTTATTTAATTTATTTTTGGCTTCGTCAGGTCTTAGTTGTGGCACACGGTATCTTGGTAGAGGCATGCAGGATCTTTCGTTGCCACGTGGGCTATTCGTTGCGGCGCATGGGCTTCTCTCTAGCTGTGGCGTGTGGGTTTTCTGTCTCTAGTTGTGGCGTGCAGGCTCCAGGGTGTGTGGGCTCTGTAGTTTGCAGCACACAGGCTCTCTAGTTGAGGCACACGAGCTCAGTAGTTGTGCCTCGTGGGCTTAGTTGACCCATGGCATGTGGGATCTTAGTTCCCTGACCAGGGATCAAACCTGCGTCCCCTGCATTGTAAGGCAGATTCTTTACCACTGGACCACCAGTGAAGTCCCCTTGAGCCAATTTTTAAATTGGATTGTTTGGGACTTCCCTAGTGGCGCAGCAGTTAAGAATCTGCCTGCCAATGCAGAGGACATGGATTTGATCCCTGGTCCGGGAAGATCCCACATGCTGCGGAACAACTAAGCCCGTGTGCCACAACTACTGAAGCCTGTGCACCTAGAGCCCGCCTGCTACAACTACTGAAGCCCACACGCCTAGAGCCTGTGCTCCACAAGGGAAGCCACCACAATGAGAAGCCAGCGCACTGCAACAAAGAGTAGCCCACGCTTGCTGCAACTAGAGAAAGCCTGCGCACAGCAACAAAGACCTAACGCAGCCAAAAAGATTTTAAAAAGTTTAAAAAAAAATAAATTGGATTGTTTATCTTCTTATTACTGAAGATAATTCATTATATTTTATATATTCTGGATAAAATCCTTTATGACACATGTATTTTGCACATATTTTCTCCTAGCTATGGTCTTTTAGTGATTTCTTTCGTTTGTTTGTTCATTTGAATTTATTTCGTTTTATTTATTTTTGGCTGCACTGGGTCTTCGTTGCTGCATGAGGGCTTTCTCTAACTGCATCAAGTGGGGGCTACTCTTCGTTGAGATGCACGGGCTTCTCATTGCGGTGGCTTCTCTCGTTGTGGAGCATGGGCTCTAGGCATGCAGGCTTCAGTAGTTGTGGCTTGTGGGTTCTAGAGCGCAGGCTCAGTAGTTGTGGTGCACGGGCTTAGCTGCTCCATGGCATGTGGGATCTTCCCGGACCAGGGCTCAAACCCATGTCCCCTGCATTGGCAGGCAGATTCTTAACCACTGTGCCACCAGGGAAGCCCATCTTTTTGTGTTTTTAACAGTGTTTTTAAAGAACAAAAGTTCTGGGCTTCCCTGGTGGCACAGTGGTTGAGAGTCCGCCTGCCGATGCAGGGGACGCGGGTTCGTGCCCCGGTCCGGGAGGATCCCACATGCCGCGGAGCGGCTGGGCCCATGAGCCATGGCCGCTGAGCCTGCGCGTCCGGAGCCTGTGCTCCGCAACAGGAGAGGCCACAACAGTGAGAGGCCCGCGTACTGCAAAAAAAAAAAAAAGAACAAAAGTTCTTAATTTTGGTGAAGTCCATCTTTTCAATTTTTCCCTTTCCATTTGATGGGTTTTGTGTGCTTAGGTAATAAGTCTTTGCCTAACCCAAGGTCACAAAGATTTTCACCTATATTTTCTTCTAGTTTTATAGTTTTAGCACTTATTCTACATTTAGGTTTATGATCCATTTTGATCCATTAATTATTATGATGTCAATTCTCCCAAAATTGGTATATAGATTCAATGCAATCCCAATCAAAATCCCAGTAGCTCTTTTGTAGACACTGACAAGCTGATAGTAAAATTTATATGGAAATACAAAGGATCTAGAATAGCTGAAATAATTTTGGAAGGGAAGAATAAAGCTGAATAACTTATATTACCTGATTGCAAGATTTATCACAAAGCTACAATAATCAAGGCCTTGGTAATGGCATAAGGATAGACAAATAAATCAATCAACCAGAAGAGAGTCCAAAAAGAGACCTACATATATATGGCCAATTCATTTTTGACAAAGGCACCAAAGTAATTCAATGCGGAAAGAATAGTCTTTTCAACAAATACTGCTGGAACAAACGGAGAACCACATGGGAAAAAATGAATGTCAATTTTTACCTCACACCATATACAAAAGTTAACTCACAATGGATCAGACCTAAACATAAAAGATTGTTCTCACGCTTACAGGCACTACTTTTCACTCTCATCCATCACTCTTTCCCCCCTTCCCCATCAAAGCAACACTAAACCCTGGAGAATCAGAAATTTTGCAGCTTACTTGTCTTCTTAGTGGATTGATTTTCCTCCTGAAAACCACTTCATTTAACAAATACAACTGAAGAGAAAGGTCAAGCTGCCCAGCTTCCCAAAAAAATCTCACAAGAATTCTCTCCCCAGTGGCCTTACCTTGCCCTTCCGAAGGCGTCGCACTGTGTCACTGGGGCTCCAATCATTGCTGTAATCCTGAAATATTAGCAACGCATGAATCCCAGGAAGTTAAGAGCAGAATTGTAAGTGTGCCTGCTCCTCATCTCAAACTCATAAACTTAGTCCCTAAAGGGAAGATATTTTGTGGAAGGAAATGGATGAAAAAATAAGAACTGGGATGGTCTTGTTCTGAGTTTCTTAAGGAACTAGAACAGAGACAATATAGGCAGGAGGAGTTGGATCATACAGGGAATGGATCAACTAACAAAACCAGCAACGCTATGCCTAAGTGGTTCAGGATTTCAACCCCTAAATGCAGTTTTGGGACTCTAATTAACGGCTTTGCCAACAGAGGGAAAGAGAGGAACGTGTTCCTTTTTTGGACCTTATGATATCGTTTCTTCCTTTTGAATCGATTTGCTTTTTTATGTGCTTCATGGGAATATGAGTTCCACCAAGCTTCCAGACCACAGTGGTGATCAAAAGTTTCAAAATACAACCTAAAAAAGGCAGCATAATGGGTAAGGAAAGTGTGCCAGGACTGAATCAGAAAATAGAGATTCTGAGTCCAAGTTCTACCATTTAACTAGCTGTGAGACTCCAGGCAAGTTCTGTTTAGAAATCCAGTTTTCTTACCTATAAAAGGGGTTTAAAATCATACCTGCTCAAAGATTTGAGAAAATCAAGCAAGATAACATATGTCAAAGTATGTCAAACTGTGTAAAGATATAACACAGTGTAGGATATAACTCACCCTATACTCCCCCTTGGGTCTCCCTAGCTCTGGAGCATAGCTCTTGGCAGGTGTGTCCGACAGAGCTGAAAAAGAACAGGCAACTGATTCAGAAGGGCACCATCTCCTGCCATTCCCTTCCTCTACTGCTTCCTTCTCAGGCACATTTTTTTTTTCATTTGGCCCCCAAGGTATCATTATGGCCCAAAGTAGATCCCATTCCTCCCCCAAAGACAGCATCCCTAGAAGTTACCCTTTGCCCCTGTAACCAGAATGGTCTTGACCTCCTTACTCAGCATCAGAAAATAATGATGACAGATTCAGAAGAAATGTCATCATCTAATTATCACTTGTCCCCATGACTCCCCAGGTTGTACCCCAGATCAGTAACATCTCCCACAGTAATCAAGAGAAGAGGATCAATGCCTACCATCAGAGAGGGACTGGAAACTTCCAGGTCTAGTTCTCCCTACAGGTAAAGTACACATAAGGTCAACAGTTCATGTCAGAGCCATTCAGACTTCGTTAAGGATGCAGTGCACATAGAACTTTTTTATGCAATATGAGAACTTAAGGCTTAAAAAAGTTTTTATTCAACTTCAGAAATTTGAGGTGCTATGAAAAAAAAGGCACTGAGGAACAGTTTTTAAAATTGTGGTTAAAATATACATAACATAAACTTTACCATTTTTAAGTACACAGTTCAGTGGTACTGAGTACATCCACAATGTACAATCATCACTACTATCCATCTCCAGAAACTTCTCATCATCCCAAATTGAGACTCTGTACCCATTAAACATTACCTCCCATTCCTCCTCACTCTCATCCCCTGGTAACCACTATTCTACTTTCTATCTCTATGAATCTGACTATTCTAGGTATCTCACAGAAATGGAATCATACAGTATATGTCCTTGTATGTCTGGCTTAATTCACTTAGCATAATGTCCTCAAGGTTCATCCATGTTGTAGCACGTATGAGAATTTTGATCCTTTTTAATGCTGCATAATATTCCACTGCATATACGTGCCACATTTTGCTTATTCATTCTTCAGTCAATGGACATTTGGGTTGTTTCCATATTGTGGCTATTCTGAATCATGGTATTATGAACACTGGTGCATAAAAATACCTGTTCAAGTCCCTGCTTTGAACTCTTTTTGGTATATACCTAGAAGTGGCCTGCTGGATCATATGATTGTTCTATGTTGAATTTTTTGAGGAACTACCAAACTGTCTTCCACAGTGGTTGTACCATTTTATATTCCCACCAGCAGTGCACAAGGATTTCCAACAGAAACGCACAGGGGTAGGGAGGAATTTTGACCTAGGCAAATTTCTTCAGTACCTGTCACAGGGTTAATGTCAGTTTTGTTCATCATGTTCTAGAAACCCAGTCCAAGCCCTGTGAATTCCCCTCATTTCTGCCCTGCCTGATCCCCAACGGCCAGCTCCAAAGTTGTAAGGAAAATAATCTTTTTCTTACAGAGTAAATGAAAATTATAGCCTCAGCGGTTTTTTTTAAAAAAAGAAAAGGACTCCCTGTTCCTTTAACCATCACTCTTTACCTCTAAAAAAGCTGCTCAGGGAGTAGGTAGAAGCAGGTTTGGGTAGTTGTGCATAGGAGGAGAAGCTGTTTCGGTTCTTTAGCTGTTCACGCTCATGGTTTGACCCACTATTACTAGCAGTCTCTTTGATGGACCATGAGATACCTGCAAGATAATAAGATCTAGATCAGTAATTCTCATCCAAAATAATGCCTTGGCATCCAGCATTCCAATAAACTCTAAAAGCTTTTCATTAGAGGCTCTGGTCTCTTGTCAACATGAACTTAAAAAATTGGGGCAGGGAGAAAGGACAGAATCAAATAGACCAATCAACAGAAAAAAGGGGCAAAGGAACTGAATAAATGGATCACAGAAAAGGAAATACAAGTGGCTATTAAACATGTGAAAAGATGCTCAACCTCACTCTTAATAAGAGAATTACACAAAATAAAAGTACACTGAGATACCACTGGCCCCCTATAAGACTGGCAAAGACCCAGAAGTTTGGTAATACCCTGTGTTGCCAAGGCTGTGGTAGAGAAAGGAATACTCTGACACTGCTGGTGGGAGTGCAAACTGGTGCAACCCCTGTGAAAGGCAACTTGGCAATATCTAACCAACACAGATGCAAATACTCTCTGCCAGTAATTCCACTCTAGGAATTGATCTTTCGGACACTCTTATATGGGCAAAATACAAGGTTATTGACTGCAATATAAACAACAGAAGATTGGAAACAATCTAAAGTTCATCAACAGTGGACTGGTTAAATAAATTATGAGAAATCCATACAACGTATACTATGCTGCTATTTTTGAAAAGGAAGAGGCAGAATGAGAAAGCTCTTTATGTACCGATATGGAAAGATCTTTAAGCTATACTGTCAAGTAAAAGAGCAGGGTATAAAGTATGCTACCACTGGTGTAAAAAAGGGAGTAAAAATATATACTCCTATATGTATTTCCAAATGCAAAAAGAATCTTTAGATGAATACACAGAATGCAAACAACAGCAGTTGTATTTTGGGTGGCCAGGGCCTGAGAACTGAATAGATGCATGACAGTGGGGAAGGGAAACGTTTCACTGTGTGCCTTAAATACTTTTTACTTTTTAAATCATGTGACAGTATTTCCCAGTTTAAAGAAAAAAACCTTGGGCTTCCCTGGTGGCACAGTGGTTGAGAATCTGCCTGCCAATGCAGGGGACATGGGTTCGAGCCCTGGTCTGGGAAGATCCCACATGCCCTGGAGCAACTAAGCCCATGCGCCACAACTACTGAGCCTGTGCTGTAGAGCCCGCGAGCCTAGAGCTCCGCAACAAGAAGCCTGAGCACGGCAGTGAGAAGCCCGAGCACGGCAGTGAGAAGCCCGAGCACCGCCCGCCAGCAGCAACGAAGGCCCGAGGCAGCCTAAATAAATAAATAAATAAATAAATAAATGAAAATTAAAAAAAAAAGTCAGATGGACTCTGCAAAGGTGTTAAGTGGTATTACAGAACAGCTAGGCAGTGAGACTTGGTGGCTAAGTAACTCAGTTCTGCTAGCCAGTTATGAGCATTTCAGTCAGCAGTTCCCAAATATGACTGCATATCAGAAGCATTTGCAGTGCTTATTATCAATTGAGACCCCACCCTACCCCCCAACCACCCCCATCCCCAAGACCTACTGAAGCAGAGTCTCTGGAGTGAAACCTAGAAATCTAATTTTAACAAGCACCCCAAATAAGTCTGAAATAGCCAGCCAAGCATTAGCCCTAGGGTAGCAGGCCTAGATAGCCATATGGAAACTACTGCTGTACTTCCCCAGTATCTTCTCCTGGGTTAAATTTCCAGATGTGTGCTCATCTGAAAATAGTTTAGCCTCATTCCCTTCCCTGACAAGTATTGAGGAGACTTTACTAGTGGTAAGAACCCTGAATAAGTAATCCTTCCTAGGGCCTCTTCTACTTACTTCCCACAGGTTCCCCGCTCCAGCTGACTCTCTCCAGGTCATCGTCATCATCATCATCATCCACGAAGTCTCGAAGGCTATTCACTGCCCGCTTGGATTCCTTTAACTGCAGACAGACATAAGGCAGGGCACTCAGGCAGTCATCACTTCTCACCTCTCCTTCTGACAGCCAAGAAGGCTGAGGAACTGGGTCTTGAAGATGGCCAACATTTTCACCCTCTGCAACTGAAAGCCTAGCCTGCTAGACATTTGCCAAGAAAACAATTTGCTTTTTAGCCAACACTGGAGTCCAGTGACAAAAGGTCAGGAGGAATCAAAACCGCTTTTGAATTCTAATCACACTCCTGGTATTGACTTGCTTTGTAGTGAGGTTATCCATCTCTCCAAAAATGAATCTGCTTCCCCATTTGTAAAATAGACACAATAAAGACAAACTTCCAATCCAGTTCATCCTTCAAAAATAATAAATTGGGCTTCCCTGGTGGCGTAGTGGTTGAGAGTCCGCCTGCCGATGCAGGGGACGCAGGTTCGTGCCCCAGTCCGGGAAGATCCCACATGCCGCGGAGCGGCTAGGCCCGTGAGCCATGGCCGTTGCGCCTGCGCGTCCGGAGCTTGTGCTCCGCAATGGAAGACGCCACAACAGTGAGAGGCCCGCGTACCGCAAAAAAAAAAAATAATAATAATAATAATAATAAATTATATCACATGATAAAAGACAGGGTTCTTGAAAAAAAAAACTCAAAGAAATCAATCATCTTAAGAATGTAAAGGAAAAAGGGCAGAGAGTTGATTTTTACAATCCCCCTCTTTTCTCAGGGTTCTTTTCCATTAAGATTTTTCTAAAGATCTGACTGAAAACACTTCTGAGCCTCATGGAGACAGGTTACTGAGGATGCAAGGGGAAGGGTACACAGTGGAAGAGGGTGAGACCTTCAGCAACTGTTCATGGAAACCTACCTGTGAGAGCTCATCATCTTCGTCATCAAAGGTGAAAGCCTTGAACTTGGAGCTATTCCAATACTCCTCCTCATCACCCTTTGTCCGATTCATCTGCAGTGAGAGGAAGATAGATATATGTCCCTTTCTGGATTCCCCTCAAAAGAGCTCCAAAAGTTTTAAGTTCCTAGACTACAAACTCCCCACAGTAATCAGGGATGTGTGAAAGTGTCTGGTAAAGCAAATACTGAACATGCCATATAAAATCAGATCCTTGGGTCTCCAATCAAATCATACTTTTGATCCTCTGATTACCCACAAGTAGTCATTCATTCCTAGAGCTGCTACTTTCTTCACGGTACTCTCTCAGGTGCTGTAAAGAATATTTAAAGTGCAAAAAAATAGTCCCTCTTTGAAGGACCCTACAATAGAACTCGGGTATTCAGCATAGGTTATGTATAAAGGTAATAGTACAAAGCAGGCAAGTGTTAAAAGAATGCATCACGAACTTTGCCGAATATACAATATCAATCAAAGCAAGAATATAACAGATAATAACTGCATTCATGTACTCAACATATATCTATTGAGTGCCATCTCTGAGGCACTGTTCTAGGCTCTGGGAATACTACAGTGAATAAAACTGACACATATCTTGCTCTCATGTGTGCTTGTTAAATGCCTTAAGGCAAGCAAGCAATTAAAGGAAGCTAAATTATCCCCCTTGTATCTTCAAATCATGATTAATTTATTAACAAGTATTGGCCAAAATGTGGGAAATGAGGGCATGGCCAAAAAAGTATATAAAGAATCAGTCAAAACACAAGTCCCTCTCATAACTACTCTAAAATTAGATTTCACCCCGAAAAAAAGTTTGCCTTAGAATTACAGACTAAACTATCAATGCCAACTGGATTAGAGTGAAAACTGATGTAAGCCAAGAACCAGGTACTGAACCTTCCACAGCACCCAAAATAACTCCAAAGGCTACAAAGTGTCAAATTCTAAAATATCAATTGGCTTTTTCTTTCATCTCAGTAGCACCTTTCTCAATAGAAGGTTAAGAAACACTCATCATGGCAGCCCCATTGAGGCTCCCAATGGCCCTTAACATACTCTGCTCTCACTGTGTTTTCAGGGGATCCAGGGATGGCAAAGGTAGGAAGAGAACTTTTTACTATCTGGTTCTTTCCCATTGCGGACATCACTAATTGATTTCTACTGAACCCAAATATGTCTTAAAAATCTTTTTGTATATTTAATCCAGGGAGTCAAAACCAAATAAAAAAGCTAGCAGAAACAATAAAATCATCCCTTATATTGGAACAAGCATAGGCTTTGTAGTCAGGCAGACTTGAATTCAAATGTCGCTTCTCCAATTGTGAGCAAACTGGGTAAATATTGTTATTTACTTCTAAGCCTTGGAGAAAGTGATATCCTACCTCACAGGGTTGCAGTGAAGAATAGGAGTCAAGAAACAGCTAACAAACTGCCTAGCATAAAGTAAATACTAAATGTTAGTTGTTTTTAGTATAGGATATCTTCTGCCATCTTTCTATCTCAGCCATCTGCAAAATTTGGCCATAACAATAGAAACCTACCTTTTAAGACTGGTGTGAGGCTTAAACCAGTTAAAACAATACATGTAAAGCACATATGCTGACAGAAAATTAATGTTTCGTATTAATTTTTATTATTAATAAATCGCTATCTTGGAAAAAGCTAGAAGAATATTTCAAAGCATTCCTGAAGCTTAAAAAAATGTTGATACAAAAATTCTGAGTAGCCATCACAAACACTGAAGGTGTGCATACAGCAGGTGAATGCCTCTGATACAGATGCCGGTTTATAAAGCACTTTGTAATCCTCAGAACAACCCTGTAACGCAGGCCTGGCAGATTCCATTTCACTGATGAGGGAAATGAGACAAAAAAGGATTAATTATCGAAGTATTAAGCTAAAGCTAGCTGCTCCTAGCTAATCCAGGTTTTCTGTCTCCTGGGTCATTTCCAGTCTGATTTGCATGGTCCTTTTATCACTCTAGGGAAAACGAGGGCAGGTCATTACTACAGTAAATAAATAAATGTAAATATCTACGGATGGGCATAGAATGTGTCTAACAAACCCAAAAATCCACCAGAGGATTTCCGGAATCTTTTTTAACCATGCAACAGCAGTGGACATCTGACACTCATCTGTACTTCTAGCGCCAAGTCAGAACACAGATTTACTTAGCAAGTAAAAAAATAATGATTTAATGGTTCTAGAATTTATAAAGCAACCAGGTACAATTTTAAGAGGGACTGAGAAATCTGCTTCAACATGATTTAAAATATTTCAAAGGCTTGTCCTTGTCGCTTGTTTACTGAGATCCCACCATATAGGGTAGTAGACCTGAGGGAAGAACAGGAACATGACAAAGAAAGGAAAACGATTCAACCAAAAATATCTATAACCAACACGCTCCCGGCCTTAGGACACCCCAGAAACCAGCTACTGAGAAGTTACATTCGGATTCATTTATCATTTTTAGAGCCAGGCTACGAACTGAGACGAGGAAATGTGGGTTAAACTAATAAGACTCTACGGGCGAACGTCCAGGAAACACGGATCAACCGCAGTGGCCAGAGCCCAGAACCCTGGTACAGTAAATGCTCGTTCAAAATCCGTTGTCTGGCCTCACTCGCGGCCCCAACCCCGAGTGGACAGCGGCTGCCTGCCCACGGGTCGCCGGGACTGGAGTAACAGAGTCAGGCCTGGGGGGCCTAGGGACGCCTCAGAGAACAGCGTGAAAGGATATGGATGCGGAGAGGCTTGACTTGGCCAGATATGTGGCCCAAGGGCTTTGGGACACCCTCACCTCTTCCACACCGAGCCCTCCCTCTCAGATCAGCGTCAGAGTCCTCAACCGTTGGACCGGCCTTTCTAGACAGGCTATGCGGCATAGAAAAGAGGCGGAAGGGGATAGTCCCGGAGAGAGGCGGTCGGCTGTGGGGATGAGGACCGTGGGGTCGAGGACCGTGGGGTCAAAAAAACGGCCGCAGGGCATGCTAGAAGTTGTAGTTCCTTCCGCCTCTGTCATCGGGCGCTGCCTTGACGAGCCACAGGGGCCTGTTGACTACAACTCCCGGAATCCGCAGCGTACCGTGCTTAAGTCCTTTCCTCTACATTTTCCGCGGTTATCCTGCGGGTCAGTCAACAAGACTACAACTCCCATGAGGCTTAGCATGGCCGATTAAGGGTTCAGGGAAACAATGAGAAGTGTCCTTTGTGTCTCCACGGGTGAGGAGTGACAGTGTGAGCGGTAGCATTTCGTGTCTTTTAGGCGATAACCCGAAGGAGTTTGAAGGATCCCTAGAACAGACAGAAGTTAAGGTCCGGCGAGGCGGAACGGAAGCACCTGGTGGGAGGGAGGAGGAGCCGGAAGTTGAGGCGGGGAGGGGGCGGGGGCGGGGAGGTGGAGGGAAAAGCAAGCCAGGAGGTTCTGCGGCCGCTTCTAGTAGTTTCCAGGCGCTGCCGGGCGGCTGGGTCCGCGCGGTCCTGAGGCTGTGGCTGTGGCTGCTCGGGAGCTGGTGGCCGCGCGACCGGAGAGCCGATGGCCAAGTGGGGTGAGGGCGACCCACGCTGGATCGTGGAGCAGCGGGCGGACGCCACCAACGTCAACAACTGGCACTGGTGAGGGCCAGCGGGCCAGGCCGCGGGAGCGCTCCGGCCGAGCCAGGGTTGCAGGGTCCCTGGAACCTCGGCCGGGACAAAGCTGGGGCCGAGGCAGCCTTTCTTGCCCGGAGATGGGTGTGGGTCCTTCCTGTTAACAGGGGTCCGTAGTCCCAGGTCCTTCCACCCTCCGGCCTCCGTTTCATTGGCGGGGGAGGCGGGGGGACGACAAGGAGGGCTGCGCCCCAGACGAGGGGTTTCAGATATGAGAACGAACCCCTTGGCTGCTGCATTCAGCCTGAGCGGGGAGATGCTTCCCACTCGTGGCCGCAGGAGTCAGTGAGACCCAAACCGCCGTGGATTGTGTTGGGAGACTGCAGTGTTAGTCTCGGGAGGGTTGGAATTCCTATTTTCCGGCTTACGGGTGGAATTAAAAGTCAGTCATAGGGGACTGCTGCCTCACTCCAGAAGGCTAAGGTTTAGAACGTGTTCTACCGGTGCCCAGAGCCCAGTGATCCTGAAGGCGTCGTGGCCTGTCACCCGGAACTATTAAGTTAGTTGTATTGTAGCTCCAGGGACTGCCCCTGGTTGCCGGGCAATCATGGTTTATAACCCAACCACTCTTAACAGTCTGCGGTCCTTCATGAAATCCTCTACAAGTAATGTCTTATCTTTTGAGTCCAGTGAACTTTGTTCATACTGTCTTTACTGTATTTTTACTTTGTTGCAGCTCTTTTTACTGTTGTTTTCTCTACTAGTTAGAAAATGGGGAGGTAGATAGTTTTTCTTCTCTATATCTCAGCCTGCCTCCTTTCCTCTTAACACAGAGTGTTTGACTTAATTTTTGTTTTTGAAGTGCTGGACTTACATTGTTTTCATGGCCATTTAGAGGGCATAGAATGTGTAGAGCCTTTATAGCATAGCCTGAATTTGACAGGTCAAAACACTGTGCTAATGAGATCAAGATTATTGGTTTATTCGTTTATGGACCTTTTAGCTCAATACTGCATTCTGTTGGCCCCGTTGTGTGCTCCTGACTTCAGCAAGATGTGCACAGTTTTCCACTTGGTCAGACGGGGGCGCCACGTTAAAGCGTCTAATGCTGACCCCAGCACCATCATGCTGAGAAAGGAAAGCAGAATTTTCCATTTAGTTTGAAACCACTCTATTACAGCAGTTGTCGTTATTGACATATGGGACTCCTGGTCTTCCTTTTAGGAGTCCCATACTGTCAATAAGGAGTAACACGTTTGTGGACATACTGGAGTGGGGCTGAGGGTTTTGTGTTCTTTTCCAGCCTCCTTTAGCCTTGGATGCTCTTGCATAAAGCGAGCAGTTGTATCCTTCATTTGGCTGCTGGTCCATAGCTTTGTTTCTGTTTTGCAGGACAGAGAGAGATGCTTCAAATTGGTCCACAGATAAGCTGAAAACACTGTTCCTGGCAGTGCGTGTGCAAAATGAGGAAGGCAAGTGCGAGGTGACGGAAGTGAATAAGCTTGATGGAGAGGCATCTATTAACAATCGCAAAGGCAAACTTATCTTCTTTTATGAGTGGAGTATCAAACTAAACTGGACAGGTAAGTCTATGCTTGGCTTTCAGGACAGAGGTTAACCGCGTTTTGATTGACCTGTTCAGGAGCCGGGGAGAACAGTTTTTGAGAGGTTATGAACTTTTTCAAGGGAGATAATGCTGTTTTGGAGTCCTATTGAAAACAGTATTGGATGCTGAAATTCTTCTGCCACTGTGGGACACTATTAATGGGTTTCCTCTATCAGAGCCTCACAAGTCCCCAGTGATGAAGCAGCTGAGCTGCTGAATCTTTGGACCTGGTCTGTGTTGGGACATACAATGTGACATTTCTCAGACTAGCTATTTCTGCCTCTTGGATGATTTTAAAGTGGGGAGCGGGAGTTTTTTGGTTTTCTTTCTTTTTTTTAAATTTTTTTTAACTCTCTCCAGTGTGACCCTAACAGTTCAGAGTGCTGTGGTAATGAAGCTTGCATGTGATTATAACTTGGGTCAGTTTTATTCTCTAGCTTAATGTCCCTTTTGTGAAGATATTAACATAGAATTGGGCCCATGGTTAGATGGTCCTGACTGTTGGGAGGCTGAATTTTAAAAGACAGTAAAGTTAAAAGGGTACATGTATGGGGCAAAGCATGAAATAAATTTTTGTTTCAATAAACATTTCTCAAGTGAATGTTAATAAAGAGGGGAAATGTATTTATCGTCTTTTTTTGTTTTTTAAACTACTAAAGCACAGCAGTCTGGAAGGAACCTTAGGTATCATCTTGCCCAGTCTCCTTTTTATAGATTGAGAAACTGGGACCTAGAGAAGTAAAGATAAATAAGTGTTTTGTGAGTTAACTTTGAAATACAGTTAGTTCTGCTATAACATGACACATGTGTTTCTAAAAATCACCACACTATGCAGAATCTCTCAACAAAAACCACAGGGCTTGTAGGGAAGATGGGGTTAGGGACGTGACACTATACTCAAAAGTTTTATCAGTGATTTTCTTTAAATTTAGGAATGTAAAAATTGATGGCACAGTTTACACATGTTAAATCATAATACATAAATAACATGATAAATATGATGCGTTACCTTGACAAAGACCTGAAGTTTGCTTGTGAAAGTCGGCGTCAGAAGCCTTGAGGCATGTGGGTTATTGTGAGGTGGTGGAAGGGGAGTCACCTGAGATGAGAAGGAGCATTATAACACCACTAGTGGATGGCGTGGCTCCTAACACACAGTGAACTGAAGTCACTGGCAGACAGATGTTTGAGATGTGTATTTCGCGTATTCCTATACAGCTCCATTCAGCTGGGTTTGGGTTTCTTTGGGCTCACCTAGTGTTTCTCAAGGATGAAATCACGTATAAGCAAACATGAAATTCATGTTATGATCAAATCGTCCCTTAATATATCAATAGTATTGGAACAAATTTGTATTTTCCAGACAAGCGTTCTAGCAGAGCTGTCTGTATTGACTATCAACCAAGTCCTCCTTAGCAGAGTTCATGCTGGTGCCAAATTCACATGATTCTTGGTCCCACACTGTAATAGCACAGCCTCAAGAAATCTGATGGGGAAGGACATTTCAGGGTGGGGGGCAGTGGCTGCATCTGGCATGGCATTCTCTCAGAATAAAGAAGGTCAGATCAGTTGTGCAAAAGAAGCGTAAGCAGAATAGTGGTTAGCACTCCAGAGCAGAAGAGGAGGAGAGAAGAGAAGGAGACTGATAACATTGCATTACTTTTGACAGGTACCTCTAAGTCTGGGGTGCAGTACAAGGGCCATGTGGAGATCCCCAATTTGTCTGATGAAAATAGCGTGGATGAAGTGGAGGTTTGTGCTTTCTGTTTCCTCATCTGTCTGAGTCTTCCACATCCTCTTATTCTCAGATGAGAAAAATGACCTGTCATTCAACATGACAGGCCAGGCTTGGCCCCAGCATTCAGAACCCCAGTCTGCAGATGATTCTCTGGGTCTTTGGTGCCATCGGGAGCTCCCAGAGCAGCCTGTGCTTATTTAATTACTTTGCTTTAGTGAGTAGTGTGGGTTCTAACATTAGCCACCTTTGTCTTGGCAGAGAGACCTCGAGAAGCAGCACTCATGGGGATTGTACAAAAACCTCAACCCTCATTTCCTTTGGAAATGTTAGCAGTTATCTGATTGCTCAGCACTGACATTCCACAATGTGGGTGCCTCTCAAGTTATTTACCACCTACTTCTGGTCTTTCACTCAGATTAGTGTGAGCCTTGCCAAGGATGAGCCTGACACAAATCTCGTGGGCTTAATGAAGGAAGAAGGGGTGAAACTTCTAAGAGAAGCAATGGGAATTTACATCAGCACCCTCAAAACAGGTATCCCTTGAGTACTTGCGAGTGCCTTGAGAAGATAGTTTTCCACCAATCAGATGCTAATTAAGGGGCTTGACAGGTCTTTCTTTGGCAAATGGATAAAAATTTGGGGGGAGGAGGCTTATTTCATTTAAAATCAGTCTATAAACCTTAAGTAAGGGAAAGATCTAGAGACATGTTGTCTAATGTGTCGGCTGTTGAGCACTTGAAAGGTGGCCAGTCCAAATTGAAATGTGCTGCGAGTACAAAAAACGCTATGGATTTTGAAGACTTAGTATTTAAAAGAAAAGTAAAATGTCTCAATAATTTTTTGATACTGATAACATATTGAAATGGTAGTTAGGATATATTAGGTTAAGTATATCGTTAAAATTAATTTCACCTGTTTGTTGTAATGCTTTAGTGTGGCTACTAGAAAATTTAATATTACATTTGAGGTTGAGATTGTATTTCTGTTAGACTTGCTGATCTAAAGAGTTGGCAGCCCCAGACTCACCACGTGAGCATAGTGTCCTGCACCATTTTTGATGCTCATTCTCCAGGGACATTCAGAGGGTTATGTGAATAGTAGTCAGCTCAGCTGTCCCCTAGAATTCCAGTTCTGCCAGTGTGTTCTGATCTTGGTGTCAGAGTACAGATGATCATCAGAGGGAACCGGTATAGAGGTGGAAACCTTTTTTGGTGGGAACCAGTGCTCTGATGCCATAACTGGTTGTGGCTGTCCTACAGAGGCAAGGCAGAGTGGAGAAAGGGGACTAAATTGCAGCCGTGGGTATCTTGGCACACTCTTGAAGTCTTTGGAAGTGCCACTGCGCTCATTGGCTGCCATCCACAGTAGACCTCACGTACGCTTAACGAGTCGTGATGCTTCTAATTGAGTCGGGTTTAAAATAATCCCAGTGAACATACTGTGTTCTGTAGCATACACTCAGATACCTGTCTGGCATAGATCAAAGTTAAAGACACTAAAGTGGATTACTCTTCCCTCCCTTGTCGTGACCTCCATCTGAGTTAAGATGGCCATGTTTGTCAAACTACAATGAAACCCTGAGTCTCAGCTACTAAGAAATAACTTCCAAGAGCTGGGATTTTATCTTTTCAGAGTTCACACAGGGTATGATCTTGCCTACAATGAATGGAGAGTCAGTAGACCCAGCCGGGCAGCCAGCACTGAAAACTGAGGAGCACAAGGTAACCGGTGTCCCCATGTGCTGGGGCGGGAGGCTGTCTGGAAAGGGAGTTAAGGCACTGCCTCCTTCATAAGTCTCTATATCAGCTCTTTCTCTCCCACCCTAACCTCTGAGCCAGAGCTGGTGCTTTGTAGAGAGTCCACAGAGTGTCTGTCTCCCCATCTTTAACCTGGTGTTTATTCATTTATAACAGACCCCTTAGAGCAAATGGAAGCCATCAGGGACTTCAGAGTCCGACTGTTGCGTTTAACCCCAGTGAGGAGGTTATGAACGCAGGGTGGTCTTCACCTATATGCATCTTAAGTATTATGTCTACATTTCATACTTTGATACTAAAGGTGTCATCAAGGTATCAGGGGTTACTTAGATCACTAACTTCACCTAACAGGAGACTGATCGATTTCGCTGCATTTGCAGGGTGAGCAAATATTTTTTCTGGAGATGGAACTTGTGTGGTTTGGGTTCAGCACTTGGTTTTCAGCCCTGTTGCCCTCTTGTCAGCACACTGAAGGATATTCTGGGGGTGCTGCTTCCAGCTATTTAAGCATAGAAATTCTGCTTGAGAATCACGTGGGGCTCTTCAGAAGTACCTTATGATTTGGTGTGCCCTTCAGCAATGGGCTTTTAAATGAGTGTCACTCTTCTTTCACCTAGAGTGGCATTGAGGATTTTCTGGGAAAGTTCTCCTTCTGACTGAAGTGCCCATGCACATAAATTTCCTCTAACTCTCTGGAATAATTAGCCTTGGAGGTGAAAAAGTTTGTGAGAATGAATAGCAGGGCTATCCCTGAAGCCCTGTTAATTGAGGTTTCACCATTACTCTAAACTGACAATTTCACTGCCACTTCCACAGGCTAAGTCTGCTCCTTCAAAAACCCAGGCAAGACCTGTTGGTGTCAAAATCCCCACTTGTAAGATCACCCTTAGAGAAACCTTCCTGACATCACCAGAGGAGCTCTATAGAGTTTTTACCACTCAGGAGGTAAGTATAGTCTTGTCCTTCCAGCTCCTGGCATCTGCCGTCCCGAGTGACTGGAGTTGTGGGCACATCCCCGCTTTGTGTGGAGGAAGTGCTGAGTGGAACCGTGAAGCTTTCCTTGTACACTCAGAGGCAAAGGGAAAACACTTTTGTTCAACCCACTCATCAAAGTGGATTCATCATCTTTTTTCTCTTTTATGCTAGTTTTGGGTCATGTAAGTGGGAACCACTGGAATCATTCTTGTTAGAAAAGTAAATGGATTCGAAATAATGGCATCCTAGGTTCAGAAAGAGTTACTTGAGTCGAAGCCTGGTCTCTAGTGGAACAGAAAAGAGCCTAAACCTGGTTCTTGGGTAGAGTAGTGTCTTTGGAAGTGAGAGCTGAGGCATACAGGTGTCAGCTGGCATTTCTCCTGGGTCCCACTGAGAGCCATGCATCTTCTTACCTCCTTTTGCTCTGCAGCTTGTTCAGGCCTTTACCCATGCTCCTGCAATGTTAGAAGCAGACAAAGGTGGCAAGTTTCACCTGGTAGATGGCAATGTCTCTGGAGAATTCACTGATCTGGTGAGTACGTGCTTGCCAGGATATAGCTTTTGTCTGGTCAGAAGAATAACATTTCCTCCTTTTCTTTTTCAGCTCTGTAGATAAAATTTAAGGCTGTAATCTCTTTGGTTAGTAAAACCTCATTTTGTTTTTCAAAAGAATGCTACAATTGAATTCTCTTGCTTTCATATAAATTTTTCTTTAGTGGGGTAAAATTGCTTCTTCCTGGAAAAATCAAACATGGAAGAGAGGTTAGATACATTGGTGGCTTACGGCTCTCCGTTTGTGGCACTGAGATTTCACGTGGGCACAGGTGACTGGACCCAACTTAGGAGTAAGAGGAGAGGCTGTGGCTGATGTCAGTGCAGGAGCTACCAACTCTGGTCCACTTTGTCCTCATCAGTAGTACAGCTGCAGATGATGGGCCCCGTATGAAAGGCAGATGGGTGATGCGTGCTAGGATTGGATACGTTGCAGTCTATAGTATAGGCTGACCTCTTTGATTATTTTAGATCCCTGAGAAACATATTGTGATGAAGTGGAGGTTTAAATCTTGGCCAGAAGGTAAGTAAGCATATGTATTTATTGCCATTGCCCCCAGAACTTTTTCTTTTCCCCTTAGCCTCAGACCCACATGGAAACCCTGGATCTGAAACCTCCTTCTCCTTTGCCTTTCCCCAGGGCACTTTGCCACCATCACCTTGACCTTCATTGACAAGAATGGAGAGACTGAGCTGTGTATGGAAGGCCGAGGCATCCCTGCCCCTGAGGAGGAGAGGACACGGCAGGGCTGGCAGCGGTACTACTTTGAGGGCATCAAACAGACCTTTGGCTACGGCGCACGCTTATTTTAGGAATAGCAGCAGAGGGTACAGCCCGCCGAACACTTCAGTCCAGCCCTCTCCTGACTGGGGCTTGTGACTTACAGGATTGCACCATCCCAACCACTAACTTGGGGCCGGGGCCCCTTCCCTTCATGTATACCTTGGGTTTGTGCATGTTTTCTGCTGGGTGGGAACAGAGGGTGATTTCTCTTTTATGTGTACATACGCTAAATAAACGTAATTTAAAAATCGTGCATGTCTGGAACCTGTGTTGACGGGGTGGCTGGTATTAAGAGTTCCCTTGAAGGTTTTGAACAAAAAAAAAACAACGGAGGGGTTTTATCTCCGTTCTGCATAAGTGTATGTAATTAAGAGGCCTGAAAAGAGCCTGCTTCTCACCAGCAGGCATTCCTGAGCTCATGTCCTTTCATACTGCAGACTGGCAAAACGGGTCTCCTCCCCTCACTGAGGGAAATGTGGGGTGGAGTTTCCCTGGGGTGAACGGTACCAAGAAACTTTATCGCTGGTCCAGGTGGCATCCTGGGCTTCCCACTCTGCATGGCCTCTTATCCTCTTCCAAGAAGAGGTGATCAACCAGGTGCTGGTTTGAGGCGTAGAAAGAGATTCCCCACCCTGTGACCAAGGGGAACTGTAGGCTTTGGGTTTCTGCTCACTGAGCTTCTGTTTATTGAGCGGTTACTATGTACCAGACACTGTACTAAGCAGTTCCCTTACAGTAGCTTATTTAGCCCCCATAATTTAGCCCCTATGAAACAGATACTAGCATTATTTCTGTTTTACAAGAACCTAGTCCTTGGATTTCTTAACGCATATCCCAGACCCTACAACAGATAATTTAGCAGAGTTGGAATTTGGAACAAGGACCATAACCGGCAGAGCCAGTGCTCAAGTCCAAACCACTGTCTACTGCCTCGTCGCGTTCATCCCTGAAAAGAAGCAGCTGCATTTCTAGCATGTTAGGCATCCTTCCTGGAATAGGAAATTCCAGGCCTGTTGTTACTCCCAGAAAGAGGAAGAAACGAATATATATATATATATATATATATATATTTTTTTTTTTTTTTTGAAATGAATATATTTTTAAATACCTGGGTCCATTAAGCAAGTTTACTGAGCACTGACGAAGGGGTTCCAGTGGGGTCCAGATTGCCACGTTGCAGGAAGAGGTAAACTGTACCTTCACAGGGAGGGTCATTTTCCTCGACAAGCCCCGCCCTGGTGACCTCAGTGTGAGTCAGCACCCTCTAATCCAGACACTACCTCCTGCAGTTACAGCTATTTCCTTCATCTGTCCTTGCCTGTTTTATTAGGTGGCAGTGAGGTCTGCAGGCTAATCCAACCAACATGACTTGGCCAAAATGTAATTAAAGTAGGAAATCAGTACTGATCCGGCTAATTTAGACCCCCAGTATCCTCCTTTGGCTTGAATTAATCAACAAGTGCTGGGCTGAACTAATTTGCATCTAGTTCAGCATTATATCTGCTTCCTGGGGCTTCGAACAGATACTTTTTGATAAACTACCTGTGCTCTAGCTTGAATCAAATCAAGGACCCCTTGGGACTTCCCTGGCAGTCCAGTGGTTAAGACTCCGTGCTCCCAATGCAGGGGGCATGGGTTCTATCCCTGGTCAGGGAACTAAGATCCGGCGTGCTGCATGGTGTGGCCAAAATCAACAAAAACAGCAAATCAAGGACCCCTCCTAACACAGAGACCAGTGACAAAAAAGGACCCCTTTCACACCTGGCGGGAGAGTTACCAATTCCAGAATACCTAGGAAAAATCTGAAGTGAAGTTTACAAGTGTCTTAGTAATAACCAAAGCACCAGGCAAAGTTCCTGTTATATGACAGCTCGGTAACATTCATATCCCCAGGACTGATGGCTGTTCCAATTTTCACCACTTCCATTTCACTGATAACATTTTGGTTAGCCATTGGAGCCTAAAAAGCAGAATGACAGAGCTAAAAACAGAACTTTGGACTTGGGTTTGAATTGTAAATGTGTCACTTCCTAACAAATTGGGCAAATTTCCTCATCTGTAAAATGGGTAGTATAATAGGTACCTATAAGAGCATTAGAGATGGATGTAGAAGCTCTGGCCCCCGGTGGCATGTTACCTGCTGAGTTCTGGGCTCCCAAGCCCACACATGTTCCCTTGAGCAGGAATTGATCTTCTGAAAATCTGGTTAATTGGCCAAATTGCAAATCCTAGGCCGAGGGTTCTCCTCAACTAAGAACCTCCTGAGGAGAACCTGTTAAATGCAGGAAAGTGGGCTCCACCCCTAGATACTCTTAGTGGGTGTGAGGTGTGGCCTGTGAGCTTACATTTTAACATCCCAGGTGATATTGATACCAGGGGTGATTTTGAGAAGCACTTCAACATGTTAAGAAAATCTAATTGTAATAGAGGAGCCAAAGAAGCACATCTGGGTCCCTTTTGTGAACAATGAGACCAAGGATCTGAAACATCCTGTCTCCCAAGAGACGAGGGAGGCCAGCAGGATCTGGCAGGTTTGTACTGTTGGTTGTTTTAAACCCTAGTAAGAATTCAATATGACCAGTCTTTTTTTTTTGCGGTACGCGGGCCTCTCACTGTTGTGGCCTCTGCCGCTGCGGAGCACAGGCTCTGGACGCGCAGGCTCAGCGGCCATGGCTCACGGGCCCAGCCACTCCGCGGCATGTGGGATCCTCCCGGACCGGGGCACGAACCCGTGTCCCCTGCATTGGCAGGCGGACTCTCAACCACTGCGCCACCAGGGAAGCCCAACCAGTCTTTTTTTTTTTTTTTTTTTAATTTATTTTTGGCTGCGTTGGGTCTTCATTGCTGCGTGCCGGCTTTCTCTAGTTGCGACGAGTAGGGGCTACTCTTCGTTGCGGTGTGTGGGCTTCTCATTGCGGTGCCTTGTTGCAGAGCACAGGCTCCAGGTGCACAGGCTTCAGTAGTTGTGGCACACGGCCTCAGTAGTTGTGGCTTGTGGGCTTTAGAGTGCAGGCTCAGTAGTTGTGGCACACGGGCTTAGCTGCTCCACGGCATGTGGGATCTTCCTGGACCAGGGCTATGAACCCATGTCCCCTGCATTGGCAGGCGGATTCTTAACCACTGCACCACCGGGGAAGCTCTCAACGTGACCAGTCTTGCCTAGCCTAGAACCTTTTACGAGGTAACCCAGAGTAGGAAAAATGGGGCAAAAACAAACATCCAGGTGGCTGGGGCAGCTAAGTTAGAAACAGCTGTGGTGTTCGTGCTGGATGCGTAGCCACGGATGGCTCCTGGTGTCCGGGATGGGACGAACAGCCAGGTGAGCCAGGACGGCCTACACTGGACCAGAGCGGGGGAGGGTCCTCTCTGATTTCATGGGCCTCTCCTGGCTCTGATACCAGCGGCTCCTGAAATCCTCCCTTTAACAGGGTCAGTGACCCCTCTGTGATTCTTTCTGCTCACGCACAGGTGTTCCCTAAGCCGGCAGCCACCTGCACAGCATCTCTTTCTCCTTTGTACAGTTTGAATAAACACCATTTTATAGCTGATCAACGCCCCAGCCCCTTCAAGGCTCCTTTTCAGCCCCCTTTTCTTTAGTTTCTCTCACCTGTGGCCTGACGTGGTAGCAATTTAGCATGTCACTTGGATTAAAAATGGGGCTGGTTAAGTTCAGTCTGGGTAATAGACAAAGCATTAGGTATAGATTAAATTTAGGCAGTGTGTTTAAGTGTCAAGGTAAATTATATTAGAAAGGAGGGGAATTAGCCGTTTCCTGGGAAAACAGACTCTGGGATATCTCTATCTTGTTATTTATTTTTTTTAAGTTTCAGCTAAAACATAATTGAAACATTCCTGTGCTAATCGTATTGAATTCCCCAGACAAGAGACAGGGAAGGGAACTTGGCTCCCACCTAGTGACCCGAGATCCTGGCCTCTCTGACCCTGTAATATTCTAGTTGCACCAGAGTGCTGTTAGACGGTGATCCCGGACCAGACTAATAAGCCTCCCTCTAGGTGTGATGTAATTGGAAATATCTGGCTTTCTGAGTTTCTCCAGGTAGTGGCTCTGAACATACCTTGTCTCATTCTGCTTCCTGATGTGACTTCCCCAAATGCCAGAAGTGACAGTGGAGTGTGTGGTAAGGGTACCAACTAAGGTAGGGGTCTCTCATAGGTGTAATTCTTGGGACAACTCTGCATTGGATCCCCTTGCAGCAAATTGCTTGGGGAAGTGGGGTCACTTCCTCTGGTGTAAATGCAATTGATCTATCTGACCAAAGGACTTGGAGTGAATGTGCCCCTAAGGTCCTGCTAGCTCTTCCCTGCCTCCTAGGTAACCCTTTAGGAGTTTGAGTAAAGATAACCAAGTAAAGATTACCTAACTGATGTTTAGTCTAAACTAAACTCTGCACCCCGGAGCTCTGCCTGCCCAGCAGGGTTAGGTAATCACAAACGCAGTCCAGGGGAGCTTGGCTTGGACTGTAAGCAAGGGCTCCCTACACCCCTCTGCTCTGCTGGGGCTCCAAATTCTTCATCAGACAGAATTTGAAAATAAAGTGCTTTATTGCTGAGGTTCCCAGAGAGTTTCAGGGCAGCTGCCTAGGGGCTAGGACTGAAGTTCCCTACTTTGGGAGGCTTTTATGAACAGAGACGGTTGGGATATCAGCATTTCAACCCCGCAGAAGGCAAGAAGGTGTGGTTGCAGAGGGAAGGGGGAGATGAGGGCTGAGGGGAGGCAGGGAAGAGGCACGAGGTGTGCTGGGAGAGCTGATCATAGGCATCTCTTCCCAACTCTGAGCTCAGTGTGTTCAGCGACACCACCTTGGGAGCCTGAAGTGGGCCACAGTGGGAACGTTTACACCACAGAAATTGCCCAAATGCTACAAATTGAGGCTGTCCCCCTGCCACCCCCCCGGGAGAGCTGATTTACCAGCTCACCCTGCACATGACTCATCCTTCTGGGCTGGTTCTGAACCCACCCCAAGCCTGGCCACTGTGCTCATTCAGGGTGCTGTGATCTCCCAGCCCCACACATTCCTACAACCTGGACAGAACAGAGGTGAGCTGGACAAAGAAAGGGACCAGCATTCACTGATCCCTTCTGCACCTGGATCCTGCCTTGTCTTGGCTGCCACGGCCTGTCTATCCACTTACGGTCCCACTGATGGCCTTCAGCCCTAGACTGAAGTGGTGTCCAACGAAAGGCCGCTCGGGGCTGAGGTTAACCCTCCCAGCGGGGGTGGGCAAGTGGGCCACGTGCGACCGCTCAGCGTTAAGGAGGGCTGCTGGCCCAGGGCTGGTTGACTGCTGGCCCGCGGGCCGGGATGACGAGACTGGCCCTCACGGCTGGGGCTCTAAGTGACTCACTGCAGGTCCCGGGAATCAGGGTGTGTGGAGAGCCGGGCACACACCTGAGCACAGAGGGAGAGGGAGGACAATGGGTGTCCGGGCTGTGACAGCGCCTCCCAGCGGGCAAGAGGTAAGGCCGCCACAGCTACGCATCTTGGGGCAGCCCCGGGGGCCTTGGGAGCTGAGCTCCCTCCTCTCACCCTGGGCCTTATACACTCTTCAACCTTTTCCCCAACCCCACACCAACACCTGGGGTGCTGACCTCCCCGCCTCAGGTTCAAAGGCAGAGGGCTCGAGGCACCAGACTGGCCTCACCAGGTCTGGGCCAGGCAGGGTGAGCGGCCCGTGAGGAAAGTTCTCCAGCACAGCAGCCCTCATTAGAACTCCTTGGCCTCCTGCAACTGCGCCAGGTATTCCTCCTCGGGGGGGTTGTCCGTGCAGGCCCGGCCATTGTTCGGGGGCCGCACGGCGTGGTAGCGGCTCCAGTCCCCCTTACACAGGATCCAGGGCAGCGTGTCCACCTTGAAGTGCAGCTCGGGCGAGAAGTCGGTGCTGACGAGGTCGGGCGCGCCGGCGCCCTTGCCTCGGGTCAGCAGCCGGCTGCCCGCGTCGTAGCAGCAGTGCTGGGCGGCCAGCGTGCTGCTCTCCCCGGACAGCAGAGAGCGCAGGCAGAAACGGGCCGTGGGCTGGTACACGTCCAGGCGCTCGCGTGGGCCGCTGGCGTCCCTCCACCGGAAGCTGCGGCCCTGGTGCTCGTCCTGCAGGCTCACGGCGCTGGACACAGCCTCCAGCGGGTATGCACACGGGCAGCTGGGCAGGTCCCGCAGCACCTGGCTCAGGTACTTGGCTAGGAAGTCACTCTTGCAGTTCAGCCACTTCTCACAGCTGTCCACATCTGCAGAGGGCAGGGGAGCGTGGGAAGGGGACCGGTCAGCCCCTGGGGTGGGGGGGACTGGTCAAGGGCCAATGCACGGAGGGGGAAGGCCTAGGCCCCAGCTGGTGCAAAGCTGTGCCTTGGTAGGGCCGTAGGGGCAGGAGGGGAAGGACCCACACCAGAGCGGGGGGCAGTCTGACGTGGCCGCCGCTGTTAACAGATAAGGGCAACCACACACCACCCAGGCAAGCTGAAGCAACAGGCCGTAGCCGAATGGACATCGGCCAAGGGGCTGGAGGAGGGGCCTACAGGCCTCTGCGGAGCTAGGCCTTGTCCCTTTAGATGCTGGATGGCGGGAAAGATCCTGGGATCGTGGGGAATGAGCTGGGGTGGGTGGGGGCAGGGACAGCAGTTTTAGCCTCTTGGTAAGAAAATGTTTCACTCTTTTCACCACTGGCCCATTCTTGTTCTTAACTTTGCCTTTCTTAGGCTCACTCTGTCTTTCTGGGCCCCCTGTGACCCCTCTGTCTATGCTGCCCTCCCCCCCTCTCCCTACCTTGGAAAATGTGGCCTCTGACCCTGGCCACCCAGAACAAACTGCTCCTCCCTCTTTGCTGCAGACCCTTGGGCCCACTTGGCAGTGCTATACCTAAGTTGGTTGTGTGTGTCTTTCCCCCGAAGACCTGAGCCCCTTGAGGGCAGGGACTGGGCTTGGTCTTCTGGGAATCCCCTGCCCCACACAGGGCCGGGTGCACCCTCCCGGCTCAGTGAGCTTCTGTGGCGTTGAGCATAGGACCCATCTGCAAGGGGGCTGTGGGCAGCTGCCTGCCTCCTTGTGGGGTGCAAGAGACACAGATGTGGAGTGTGCTGGGGAAAGCGCGGCCCGCTCCAAGCTGCCGGAAGGGGCAGTCCTGGAGCTCTGGACCCTGACCTGTTTTTGAGGGCAACTGCTCCCCAGACAGAGCCTGCCAGGAGCCTCCAAGAGTGACCAGGGAGTGGAAGCCAGAATGTCCCCAGCCTATCCTGCTGCCAGGGAGCGTACGCCCCACTAGATGGTCTCCAAGCTCTGGGCTCCCCTCAAGACCTTCTTCCCAGCAGGAATATCAGGCTGGGAAAGGCCAATGGGCCTGGTTAGGGGGGTTGGAAATGTTACGGTCCCCTTGCTGGGGGGGGGCTAACCTTCCACCTGGAAGATGTACCCTCTGCCTCAGTGGATGGAGGCAAGATTACTGCCCGCGCGGTGAGGCTCCACCCTCCCGAGAGAGGTTTCCCCCAAACCCCCAGGGGCAGGGCCTAGCCCCCCACTGACCTGGGCTGAGCATGTCCGTAGAATTGTGGGCCAGGGGCCGCCACCCCTCACTGGGGAAGCCCAAGGGGTCCTTGTCCTCAGCGCCTTTGGGAAGAGAGGAGGCCAGGCTGGTGGTGCCGCAGGGCACCTCTGTGCTCCCGATGGGAGCCCAGCCCTCACTAGGCTCTCGGTGCCCGCAGCATCTGGGACAGGCCTGGCACGGGGCAGGACCACCGTGTGTGTGAGCTTCCTGCCTCCCCTCTCCCAAGCCCACCCTATACAAGGCTTACACGCCCACATTCCCAGGGGACCAAGTCCAGCGTGTAAGCCACTCCATCTGCAGGAGCTGCGGCTCATCTCACCAGGACGGGGGGGGCAGGTCGCAGGCACGGGACTCAGTGGCAGTGCAGGTGTAGCCACAGGGCCGAGTCCTCTGCCGGCTGCCGCTGCCGCAGCTCCCATTGCAGGGAGACCAGGGGCTCCATTCCTCTTGAAGCTGGGTCTGCGTCAAGGCAGGGAGCCGGGGTGAGGGAGCAGAGCCCACGGGGTGCCTTGGTGCGAATTAGCAGAAGGCACCCCTTCCTTGGGAGGATACGGCCCGGGCCAGGACGCCCCTAGCGGACGGAGCATGGGCTGAATTTCAGCCCCACTAGTCTGCTCATCTGGGTACCCCTGTGCAGTGAACACCCGGGCAAATGCAGGAGGTGTCACAACTCCCAGCCACCCACTCTGTGCCCACACAGCAACGAAGAGGTAAAGCCACCTGGAGGCCACCTGACCACTGCTGAGGGGACCTTGGGCAAGTCCCCCGACATCTCTGAGCTACAGTTTTTGTGCCAATCAAAACCAAGAGTGACAATACTTCCCTGGCACTGGGGGTATTAAAGAATGTCCCTGCTCTCCACGTCCTGGTCTGAGGGACCCAAAATGCACCACGACAGTACCCACAGGCCTTTGGCTGCACGGGCCTGAGACCCAGGGCTCTCTGTGGAACCCCCAAAGTACTGACACACACACCCAGCTCTCTCCTCGCTTCCCAGGCAGGCCTGAGCAGGCTGGTACCAAGTGTTTAAGGAAAATCAATGGAAGAAAAGCTGAAAGTCATGAAAATTCTGCCTGTTAGCTTACATGACTTTGGTGAAATGGAAAAAGCCTGCTACGACTTAGTCTGAACCAACGATGAGACACCAGGGCTCTGGGGAGAAGTGCTGTAACTGTGTGTGAAACATGTCTGTACCCAGGGAAAACGGAAACCGCAATATGCAAAAATAAAAATGCCTGGGGGCTTCCCTGGTGGCGCAGTGGTTGAGAGTCCACCTGCCGATGCAGGGGACGCGGGTTTGTGCCCCGGTTCGGGAAGATCCCACATGCCGCGGAGCAGCTAGGCCCGTGAGCCATGGCCGCTGAGCCTGCGCGTCCGGAGCCTGTGCTCTGCAACGGGAGAGGCCACAACAGTGAGAGGCCCGCGTACTGCAAAAAAAAAAAAAAAAAAGTGCCTGTCATGGGGCGGGGGACAGGCTTTAGGTGGTATTTTCTGAATAGTCTACGTTGTTATGTTGCTTTCTAAAGAAAACATAATAGCCAATACTTTGTTTACTATGTACTGGCACTTTAAAAGTACTAACTCACGGGCTTCCCTGGTGGCGCAGTGGTTGAGAATCTGCCTGCTAATGCAGGGGACACGGGTTTGAGCCCTGGTCTGGGAGGATCCCACATGCCGCAGAGCAACTAGGCCCGTGAGCCACAACTACTGAGCCTGCGCGTCTGGAGCCTGTGCTCCGCAACAAGAGAGGCCGCCATAGTGAGAGGCCCGCGCACCATGATGAAGAGTGGCCCCCACTTGCCACAACTAGAGAAAGCCCTCGCACAGAAACGAAGACCCAACACAGCCAAAAAAATAAATTAATTAATAAACTCCTACCCCCAACATCTTCTTAAAAAAAAAAAAAAGTACTAACTCACTTATTACTCTCTACACCCAATTCTACATAGTCAGGGTTGTGCCCATGTCCATTTTAGAGAAGAAGTAACTGAGGCCTAGAGAGGTTAACTTGCCCAAGGTCACTCAGCTGGTAAGCAGCAGACCCAGGGTTCAAAGTCACACAATCTGAAGGCGAGGTCAGTTGTGAGTGGTGGCATTTATAATATTTCTTAATTTGTTGGAAACGGATATGAATATATATATTATTAACAAACGTCTGTTCTGCTTAGGGGATCTCAGGGCTGTTGTGAGGGTCAAATGTTTGAAAAACAAACAAACAAACTTTGCAAGCTATGGGTAATGCTTGCCTGATGATGCTGTCTGCACAGGCCTAGGCTCCAGGCCTCCCCAGCTGCCCCTGCCCGGGAAGCTCTCACCCCCATTTCCACTCAGGACCCCCAGGGCTGGGGATGTCAAGATGGGGGAGCTCACCGGAGTTATCAGGCTCCTTGAAGGCCCGGTCCCCGGGGGACAGCCAGCCCCGCTCCCAGCCTCCTGCGGCCCCACTGAACCCATGCTCTTGGTCATCGTCGTCTTCCTCGTCGTGGTCCTCTTGGTCCTCACTCTCACGGTACTCTGGAGGGTAATCCTCCTCTTCCCCTGCGGCTCTGCCCTTGAGACCGGGCCTCCCTTCCTCGCCCTCCAGGTAGCCCCAGAATAGGGGCCAGAAGAGTTCCTTGGCCGGCAGCCAGCTGGGGGCCCCCTGGGACCAGCGATTGCTAGGCTCAGCCAGCAGGTCCATCTCCACCTCAGCCTGGGGGTCCTCCACCACTTCGATGGTCACCTGCAGAGGTACAGACACACCCGGCCAGTGAGGGAGGGCTCAGAGCCAGACTCCAGAGGCAGGGGAGATGACAAGCCTGGGGGCAGGGGCAGGGGCAGGGGGAGAGGCCCGACCTTTTCTCCAAACCAGCTCATTCTTTCAGTCCACCTTCTTGGTCTCCCCGGGCACAGAGGGTCACAGTGTAAGACCTGGCTGTGCATCAGAATCTGCTGGAGATTCCTGAGCCCCTGACCCCACCCCAGACACGGATTTAACTGGTGTGTGAGGTAGGGCCAGGCGTAGTGGTCCTAACACGTGCCAGGGTGGAGACCCACTCATTTAAGAAAAGCTGGGTTTGAATTCTGGCTCCACCAGCCCACAGGCTGCGCAACTGCTGGGGCCACTGACGGCCCTGAATCTCCATTTCCTCATTCTAGGGCCGGAAAATGAGACCAAATGACAGCAGATCCGCACAACAGCCCTGGGGAGGCTCTCGCCCACTACATCGTGGACAGGAGAGAAGTAACGTGAAACCATTTATGTGAAAGTGAACTTTAAAAACATCACTTTGGGCTATTACAAAGCGATAGGAGGTCACAGAACAAAATTTGGGGAAAAGAACAAGCAAAATGTAAAGAAGAAAATGGAAATCACCGATATTCCATCTCAGGTAACATTTTGGTGATTAACCTTCCAAGTTTAGATATATAGACACACACACACACACACACACACACACACACACACTTTTAAACAACTTTAGAATGTTGTGTGTTCTATATTTTTGTGACCTGTTTTCTCTTTTGGTGAAAGTGTTTTGTAAGCTATAGATGGTACACAAAATGCAGGAATTATTGTCATTAGGGATTCGGGACTGATGGTGGAGTATGTAAACTGGAATTCCACCAACCCCTCTAGTTTTCTCTCCCATAAAGCCCCTCTGGTGGGCAGGCCACCACCCACTGCTCCACAGGCAGGGCGGGGGCTGTCACCTTCTCCGACCTGCACAGGACCCCTGACCTCCAAGCAATACCGGATGGGACGCCTGACTTCAGAGCTGAGCTCTTCAGCCCAGGTTCTCTCCAGGTGTCCACTGGGCCCACGGCCCCCCTGTAGCTCTCACCTGGATATTGGGGTTTGGGGCACTCAAGTCTGTGTTGGCCAATCCCGGCAGCTTCTGCAGCTCCAGCAGCAAGGGAGCGTCCTCCAGGGTCCCGGGCAAGGAGGTCTTGTCCAGGGTCAGGGCTGCTGGCTCTGTGAGAGCCCAGCGTCTGTGTCGGCGCAGCCCTGCCTGGAGGTGGGCTCTGGAGAGCAGAGGGGGCTCCTCTTCTTCTCTAGGAGAGCTGGGGTCTGGGGAGGCCGAGACCTGAGGGAGAGATGGGAGGGAGGGGTGCCTGAGGTCAGCGCCCATGTGAACCCGGAAAAGGCTGGTGGGGGGCGGGAGCAGGGGGAGATTCGGGAGCCCTGGGAGCAGACCAGGTCACAAACTTGCCTGGAGACCGTGTATCCAAACGTGTCTGCTTTAACACCTCAGAGGGTGGACGGCGTCCACAAAGCGCTCGGGCAAATGATGCCAGCGCGAGGCACGAGAAGGAGGGTTCAAATCAGGTTTCTACACGTGGAAGAGACACAATCCAACCTGCTCATTTCACAGATGAACAAACTGAGGCCCAGCGGGGAAGTGAGATGTTCAAGGCAGTGGCTCCAAAGTGCAGTTGGCAGACACTTGCCTCAGAATCCCCCAGGGCCCTTGTCAGAGAACAGACACCCAGGCCCACCCACGTCAGGGCAGGAAGGCTCAGGAAGGCCGACAGGGGCGTGGGCAGCAGACCCAGGCCCTTCCCCTCAGCACACTCCCCTGCCACCTGGCCTTCCCAAGCCATCCGTGCGGGGGCTATATTTCTTGGCATTCCTGACCATAGCAACCTTCCTTCGCCTGCTCACGTGGGGCCCGGCCCCTTTTCCTATTCCAGGCTGCTTGTGTGGCCGTCTGTCTGCCAGTGAATCCCCTCCACCAGCCAGTGCCATGAGGTCCACACTGGGACTGTCCTTGATGCAGCTCAAATAGTAAGTGAAAGCAGTCCTGGCTGTCTCTGACTCTTGCTCTGGCCTTCCCTGCTCAGACGGTGGAGCACCGGGTCGGCACCTACCTCCAGGCTGCAGCCATCGCCCAGGTCTCTACACCAGGGCAGAAGGAGCCCTGTCCAGGGCTGCCTGGTGAGCCTCAGGGGCCAGGAGCCTGTGGACCCTGCCTCACCCAGGCCACAGCCTCACCCAGGCCACAGCCTTCTTTCTGCCTCTACACCAGGGCAGAAGGAGCCCTGTCCAGGGCTGCCTGGTGAGCCTCAGGGGCCAGGAGCTGTGGACCCTGCCTCACCCAGGCCACAGCCTCACCCAGGCCACAGCCTTCTTTCTGCCTCTACACCAGGGCAGAAAGAGCCCTGTCCAGGGCTGCCTTGTGAGCCTCAGGGGCCAGGAGCCTGTGGACCCTGCCTCACCCAGGCCACAGCCTTGAGCCCACCTCCCGCCTCATGCCTCGGACAGTGTGGTACGGCTGAAAAACATGGGTCTGGAGAGTCAGATCAGCTTGGGTTCAAATCGCAGCTCTCCTTCTCACTTGCTCATTCAATTTGATGATTTCCCATCAACAAAATGAGAATAATAATTCCTACCTGGAAGGATTGTCGGAATTTTCTTTATCAAACACTTCCACAGCATCCACTGTGGCAGGCGCTCTTCTAAACACTTAAATCACTCGTTTAATCCTCCCAACAACCCTCAGAGGTAAGGGCTAGCTGTCATCTCCATTTTGATCATGAAAACTAAGGCACAGAAAAGGCAAGTAACTTGCCTGAGGTCACACAGACATTTACTGTTAGAAGCAGGATTTGAACCGGGCAGCCAGAGCTCACACTCTTCACCAGCATGCTCCAACACTGCAGGTGGGAGTACTGAGAGTCTACTTCACAAATCAGGGGCTGGATCAGTCTTGTTTCTCATGTCTCTCCCCTTTGACCCCCTCCTTCTGTGGTCCCCAGAGGCCTGGCTCCAAGGCTCCTGCACTGGGACTTCCCTGGTGGTCCAGTGGTTAAGACTCCACGCTTCCACTGCAGGGAGCACGGGTTCGATCCCTGGTCAAGGAACTAAGATCCTGCATGCCATGTGGCGCAGCCAACAAACCAAAACAAAACAAAAAACAGAACCAAAATGAACAAGGCTCCTGCACTAAACACCTGGTCCCAGGGCAGCCGTGGGCCCATCTCAACCGGGGCCCAGAGTCTCTCGATGAGTGAAAGTGTTCTGGTCCAGATAGCCGGGACGGATGAGCAGAAGATGGATAGATGAGTAATGGAACAACCCAACCCCTTCTCTGGCCAATCCTGGAGGCCTGGAGCATCCCCAGATGCCACCTTCCTAGCAGTTCCCACCCATCATTCCACGGAAGCCCTAACTGTCCCCGCGACTTTGCTCAGCAGTTCCTCTGTCTGCAGCCTCTGGGCACAGAAACAGGCAGACTTGGGGCAGCAGCAGTTCAGGGTCTGCAGCCTTTCTAGATGATTTAGATACCCCAGCCTCCTGGGCACAAACACCAGGTTTCATCTGCGGACATTTGGCAATGACATTTGTAGTTGTCACAGCTGGGGCGGGGAAGGGGGTGCTACTGGCATCTAGTGGGTAGAAACCAAAAATCTTAACAATGCATACATAGCACAACCTCACAGCAAGGATTATCCAGCCCAGAATGTCAACAGTGCTGCAGTTAAGAGACCCTGCTCTAGAGTCAGGCTGCCTGCGTCTGAATGCCCGTGGTGGCCTGGCTTCTGACCTGTGGGACCCTGGCAGGTGACATAACCTCTGTGAGCGTCCTCATCTGTAAAATGGAAATGGTGATGGGACAGAGCTGGTACTGAGCAGGCATTCAAAGTGTCCGTTTCCAGCCCTCCCCACCCTGGTGCCCAATCGGACCAGACGATGAGCAGAGACCACAGAAAGCCCTGGCTCAACATCACAGCCACACACACCACCCTTCCTCTCTTGGAGCCTCCTGCCCTGTGTGTCAGCCCCTGGGGAACTCCCCGGAGCGGAGGGGGACATCTGATCTTAGTTTGGGTTCCCTGAGAAGCCGACCCTGAGACAAAGATTCAAGGGCAAGTGATTCCTTTGGAAAGTGATCCCTGGAGACACCAGCAGGGAGTGAGGCAGCAAGTCAGGGAGGGAGGCAGCTAGTAAAGAATGCTCCATGAAGCCAGTGACCGCGGTGCACAACTGGAGCGCATCCCACTGGGCGCCTCAGTTATGCCATCGGTCATCGGCTGAGGGAGGCTGGGTGGGGGAGAGGATGGGCACTCCAGGCGCTTCGGGCTGGCCGTGCACAGCTCAGAGCAGGCCCTAGTGCCAGCAAAAGCCCTCAGGCAACTGGAAGTGAGGCCTGCAGGGATGTGGGCAGAGCACTCAGAGCCCTGACGTGTAAGCACCGTCTGAGCGCATCTTCCGTACCGCGCCTGGACCAGGCCCTTTACATACCTCCTGACACTTACTCCAGCTAGGGTGTAAGCTCCGTGCAGGTAGAAATGTTTGTCTGCTTTGTTCACGCTGTATCGCGTGCCTAGCACAGTGCCTGGCACGCTACAGGCACTCAGTAAAGCATTTCTGAGTGATTGAATGAATGCCAGCACTGATGAGGGGTGAGTGTGACTATCTCTGTGTTAACGATGAGGCTGTGGAGGCTCAGAGAGGGTAAGGGGTTTCCATAAGGTCTCACAGGTTACACTATGGGAGCTTAGGCTCAAACTCAGCTCTGCCGGATCTCAACGCCCAGGCATCGGTGCACACGCGCCTGCGCAGACAGTCAGGCCAATTACCCCTCAAGCGCAACCCCCTCTGCATTCAAAAAGCGCTTCGGCTTTCATCTTCTTGTCTGGCCCCGAAGGTGGTGGTAACGAGTGCAGGCTGGAGGCCACATCACCTGGGATCAAACCCCAACTTGGACACCTACTGGCTGTATGACCGTGGGCAGGTTACTTAATCTGCCTTAGTTTCTCCTCCTGTAAATTAGGGAAACGGCCGGCCATCCCTGTCTCATAGGGCTGTTGAGTTAGAACGGCGCCTGGCACATGCAGTGAGTGTTACCTAGAGGTGGTGATAGATAGTTCTCAGAGAGAGAGCGGGCAGCACCCCTCTCACCAGCACGGTGTTGGTTCTTTACATCTTACTTGGTTTGAAGACCGCCCCCCTCCACTACTGACGCAGATCTCTGGGCGGTGTATTTCCATGACATTCTGAAGCAACTTCGGAGGCTCCCGCCTGTTTAAGAACACCTGCCCTATCCCACGGGACCACCTCCCACATCTTTTATGCTTAAATGTGGAGTTTCACACGTGTACAAATACACAGCTCCATTCTTTTGGGGATGGTGTCATCACCCAGATAAACATGAGATATATAGATATACACCAAGATATGTCCCCACCATTCATTCTCTCTCTCTCTCTCTCATACATACACACACACACACACACACACACACAAACACGGGCCCACGCATATGCTCCCAGGCTTGGCAGGGCAGCCCTGACCCATGTGTTTCCAGTTAACATAAGAGCCCCCCCCCACCCACAAACCCTTACTGCATTGCTTGAGCATTGCCTGCTAACCTGTTTCAGCTCCCCTCACAGTCCCCCCACTCTCCCTTCTCCCCTCTGCCTCCTCTCAGGGGTCAGGAACTTGTTCCGGATAATGAAATCCAGTTGCCAGGTGCAGTCCAGCATCTCTCCTCCGCGCAGCCACTGCTGAGGCCCGGGTGCATCCCTACAGAGCCCGGCTGCACACACAGTCACCACGGCTTCCCGGAGGTGCTGGAGCCCCATCATTCAAAGGCGGTTGCTTCTCCAGACAGGCCAGAGGACCACCGGCAGAGGAGTGGGGTTGGATGTCACCCTCCTCACTGGTGTGCGCTGTTCTAACCCAGCCCACCCCGGCCTGGGAGGGAGACCTACCTCAGAGCACACCCTCCAAGCACCAGGGCTGGCTTCATGCTGTGTGACCTGTGGACTTGTACAGCACGCTGCACAGGGTTTACTGCTCTGCTGTTGCCATCTTGAAATGCTTAGAGACCCCACGTTTTCATTCTGCACTGGGCCCCATGAACTACGAAGCCGGTGCTGTCGAGCACCCTGCAGGTACGGACCCAATGAATCCTCACAACCACGAGGTACCAGCATCACCCTCACTTCCTGGAGGAGGCAGCCAAGGATCCGAGAGGCGGAGGAACTTGCTCAGGGTTACACGGGGGTCTGGCAGACCCGGTTTTGAGGCAGATGATCTGGCTAGAGAGCCTGTGCTCTTAATCCTTGTGCTTTGCCAGCTCCGGGCACGGGCAGCACCTTCTGGTTCACTGCCTGCCACTGTGGGGTGCGGAATGTGTCGACTGAACAAAACACTAGGACAGGATGTTCTGCTTTTCATATCCATCCTTCCCGTTGATCCTCATAACAACCAAGTGAGGTGAGAAGGGCAGGGACGATTAGGAGACTGAGATCCAGTGAGGCTGGGACTTGCCTGGGACCACTGAGCAGCCCAGCCTCCAGGTCTCAGTTCCTGACCTTCCTTCTCTCCCTCAACCACCTTTCCAGTGGTTCCGACCTCTCAGAGGGAGAAGAATGGGCTGGAGGGAGAACAAAGTTCACAGTCAAGAGGCGGGAAGGTGCCCAGCTGCAGGAGGTGGCGGAGGGCAGGGCCACAGGCTCGCCTCACACAGACCTGGGTTCCAGTTCCCCTTCTGTCAGCTGCTCACTGATTAGGCCAGAAAGACCCCAACCAAAGAAGGCCTATCTTCAGAAAAATACCTGCTTCTCGGTGCCACCCACCTGGCAGATGAGACCTTTCAACCCACCATGCCCCTCCTGCAGTCCAGGCCCTGCTGCCAGGTAACTGGCTGGATGACGCACCAGGACTGAAGTGCCGCCTAAGTACCCCTACCACGTGCATGACGCTGACCCGGGTTTGGGGAGCTCCTTCCTCTGTGTTTAGTCCTTCATCTCAGCCTGCACCCTCACAAAGTACTTCCTCCCATGGCAGCTGAATCCCTGCTGCCGCAGCATGAAATGTGCCCAGCTCTGCCCCGTGGGGGAATCCTTCCTGCGGGACAGTCCTTGAAGCCGAGGAGCTGCCCTCTATCAATTCTTCTCTCTTGCCTAGTTCTAAGCTCCATTACCCTCTTGTGGCTGCAAGTCCCCAGCTCCCCTCCGCCCTGCCCCAGGGTCTTCCCTTGCTGGCCTAGGAGGTGGTGAGTGCCAGGGTTAGGTGCCCAGGGGCTGGAGAATTAAGCAAAGCTGGGTTTGGACCCTGGCTTAGTTATTGGACCCATTGTCAGTTTCCTTGTCCTTCAAATGAGGACAACAAGACTATAGGAACACAAAATGCCCTGCAGCTGTTTGGGTGGTGTTCTGATCCCGACTAGAATAGAAGATACCCAAGGCAGAGCTGTATCATTCTTTGCTCGTCCAGCACCCAACAAATTGCGTGGCTCCAGCCCCTTGTAACGACGAGGCCACCCACGTGGACAGTGCTTTCTCACCCCGCATGCCACCCAACAAAGTGGGTTCTCATTCCCACTCGACTGTGGGAGTAAACTGAGGCTCAGCAACAGGCCTGCCCGGAGAGAGGATGGCATATTTTGCTCACGATAGTAATGATTTCAAGACTTTAGATGAGCAGGCTGGAGCATGACACGCAAAGGTCTCAGTGTAGCTCTGGAAAGACAGACCTGGCTCCCAATCCCAGTGAGGCTTACCATCTCTGTGCCTCGATTGTTTTCATCTGGAAAATGGGAATGATGCCCATGTCAGATATTTGATGATGAAATAACATCACGTTAAGTACTTTGTACTGAGTCTGTCAGGCCCAAGGGATGCTAACTGCCCTGCAGTCATCCTACACCTTTGGATCCGGGGAGGGGTTATGTTCTTCAGCTTCTTCACAAAGCCCCCTGGGCTGGTCAGTGATGTCTGACACATCACCAAGGCCCTAGAATAGCAGTGTGCACTCTCTCAACATGATTCCTCAGCTCACACCTTCGACGTGTGACTGCTTGAGCACACGTCATTCACACATGGGAAACAACGTTTGAGCTGGACGGGACCATGGAGGTGACTTAGCCCCTCCTTTCAAATGTCGGGAAATTGTCCAAGGGGAGTCACACATGAGTTAATAACCAGCTGGGACCGGAACCCCAGGCCTCGGGCTCCAAGCTCTGTTTTTCCTCCATGCCTGTAATTTGTTTGAACATGTTTCTGAGGGCTCTGCCAGGCTCGGTACCAGGGCTGGGGATATGACTTTGGCTCTGAAGTAACTCATCCTCTGGGCTGGCCTTGGGGGAAGATCTGGCAAACTTACTAAAAATAATTACAGTCAAAGGGGTAAGTAAAAATGTATTTATGCCAATTCAGTTCATTTTATTTTCCCTTGTCATCTCCACTGAGGAAGTGGACTGGCCAGAGGCTGTTCAGTTCCTCTAGATTTGTCTTCAGCTGTGGCTCCTAACAACGGGCAGGAAGAGGGGGTATCCCACAGGAAATGACGTCTGGCTCTGGGCAGCGGGTGCTACAGGCATCTAGTGGGTAGAGGCCAGAGATGCCGCTAAACATCCTACAATGCTACAACTCACAACAAAGAAGTGTGTAACCCCAGGATGATGGTGGTGTGGAGGTTGAGAATGCCTGGTCTACAGGACGTACTCTCAACAGGGGCAAAAATTAGATCTTGGAGGAGGAGGCAAAAAAATCTAAGTATTATTGCAAAACAATGGTTTGTAACACTCCAAAGGGCCTTAGTGCATGAATAGAGAGCATATCTGTGGTATTAAAATTTCATGGGGGAGGCACTTAGAACAAATAGAGTCTAAAAATCTCCTTAGGAGGGAGGGCAGTCATGAAAAAAAGATGGACAAACAAGGGTCCACAGAGACCACCCCCCCCTCAAATGCAGGGGACGTGCTTTCTTCCCGTTGCCTCTGGAGGGCCTCAGCAGCCTGGGCACTGACAGGGCCCCAGGCTCAGGCTCTCGCTCACTTCACTGCTCTCCTGCACCCGCCTCAGGCCCTGAGTGTCCTCATCTGGAAAATGAGAAGAGCCACTGCGGCCTCCCCCTAGAATTGCTCCGTGCACTGAGAGGCCAGGACCCCCTGCCACACAGGCCTGCTCCTGTGAACCCTGCAACAAGTCTGGCGGGCTTTGTCCCCATGGGGATGAGTCCGCTGTGGTCCAGGAGGGAACGGCTGGACCGTTGACCCCTGGCGACGGGAGACGCGGGTTTTGACAGACGGTGATTTCTCTTCGTGTCTAAACTACTCTTGGTCTCACTCCTCTGTCTTCAGTCGCCCGCAAAAGCCCACTCACAGCCCCTCCCCACTCCCAGAAAGCGCTCCTCTACCTCTTACCGACCTCTTCTGCTTGTTCAAGTACCAAATGATATAAAGGTCCCACCCAGCAAGTTGGAGGCCCCCACTTACTACCTCACCTTCTCTCAATTCACACCCTAAAGGACCCAAATCCTTTGAAGATTTGATTGAAGAGGCTGCACCAGGGGCTCACTTCGCCGCTGGAACCTCAGCAACACCCGCCCGCCACTCCGCAAAGCGCTGCGGTCCTTGAGCATCCTCTGGACTCCTCTCGGAGCGCGCACCTGAACCTCATGGCTGCAGGAGAGGTTCGCTCAGGGCGAGGCAGCCGCGGGGACGCGGCGGGCGGATGGGAAAGGAAGCCGGGAGGCTGCAGGGTGTCTGCGCACCAAACTCAGCAAAGAAGTAACGTTTCTCCCCAGGGTGACCTGCTTCACAGCCCGGGGGTGTTTTCCGCAGGTCCGGCGCACCTGGCCACCACCCGATGCCCGCCGACGTCCGGGCCGGTCCCGCCCCTGGCACTCGGGGGCCACCACTCGCGTCCCGGTCCTGCTCCCCGCGCGGCCAGAGCTGGGGGCCGGGGGAGCAGGGACCCAGCGCGCCGCAGCCCGCGCCGCGCCGCTCACCTCCGCCAGCCTCACGTGGCTCCAGCCGGGGCCCCGCGGCTTCCGCAGGGGGAGCGCTCGCACCGCGGCCAGCAGCGCGGTCAGCAGCACCACGCAGAGGGGGAGCGCCGCGCGGCCGGGGAGTCGAGGCATCCTCTCCCTCCCGAGGCTGCTCCGCCCGGCGCCTTCGCGCCTCCCGGGCCGCTCCGGCGAGTCGGTTGACGCCGGGCCTCGCCTCCTCCGGGGGCGGGAGCGCTGGGACGGCGGCGCAGGCCCGGCAGCGCCAGCGCTCAGGGCTCGGGAGGGGAGCGCCGGCGGCCGCGGGGGCGCGCGGGGCGGGGGCGCGCGGCTCTTCTCTCTCTCTCTCTCTCTCTCTCTCTCTTCTCTCTCTTCTCTCTCTTCTCTCTGTCTTCTTTCTCTTCTCTATCTACTCTCTCCTCTCTCCTCTGTCTCTCTCTCTTTTCTCTCTCTCCTCTCCTCTCCTCTCTCCTCTCTCTCTCTCTCTCTCTCTCTCTCTTCTCTCTCTTCTCTCTGTCTTCTTTCTCTTCTCTATCTACTCTCTCCTCTCTCCTCTGTCTCTCTCTCTTTTCTCTCTCTCCTCTCCTCTCCTCTCTCCTCTCTCTTCTCTCTCTCTCTCTCTCTTCTCTGTCTCTCTCCTCTCTCTCTTCTCTCTCTGTCTTCTCTCTCTTCTCTATCTACTCTCTCCTCTCTCTTCTCTGTCTCTCTCTCTTTTCTCTCTCTCCTCTCCTCTCTCTTCTCTCTCCTCTCTCTTCTCTCTCTCTCTCTTCTCTCTCTCTCCCTCTCTCTCTCCCTGGCCCGGCGTGGGCGCCCCGGCTGCTCTCGGGTCAGCGCTCGGGGTGTCCCCCGCCCTCCCCGGAGGGGTGGCCCCTCGCGCTCCCGGACAAATCTTGGCCCAGCGGGCGGCTCCCTTTGATCTGGCCGCCTCCCCGCCCTGAGTGCCCGCCGCTGTCGCCGGCGCAGCCCCAAGCGAATTCCTGTTCGGGGAAAGTCGCAGCCCGCCTGCCGGCGCTCTCCAGTCCAACTGTGCGACTCCTGCGGGGTCCTGAGGGCGACGCCGGGGCTCACCGACCGCCAGAGCCTCGCGGGCTAGGGACGCGCCGCAGCCCAACGCGGGAGCCTTCAGCTCTTGGGCAAATGTGCACCAAGGTAGGGTGGCTTGGGGAGGAAAGCCTGGAAGTAACTCCCCCAAGGCTCTTTCAGCTCCCCTGCTGGAGGTGGAGACTCGAAAAAACACCTGCCACTCTGCACCCAATTTCCCAGCACTTCAAAAGCCAGGAGAGAGCTGAGACTCAGATGTGAGGATAAAGTCCCAGAAGGACAGCAGCTAGCCACGTTTGAAGGAGTGGTCAGAGATCCTGCCCTGCCACTGGGTGTCACCTAGTTTCATCCTAGGTAAAACAGTGGGGCCACCCACTCCCTCCAGAGGGACACTCGTGCAGGGATCCTCCCGTGTAGGGCGTGCGGTCATGAAATAAAACCTCAGCTTATGATAATGATCAGGAACTATGAGTGGCAGTGACGATTTTCATGGCTGGGGGCTGTTAGGGACTGTGAGCTCCGTGACACAGGGCAGGTGGGGTGGGGTTTGGCCAGGTAGGTGAGGAGCAGTCAGAAGGCATTATTAGGAAGATGCCTACCCAGGGGCCATATGGAGGAACACAAAGGCTTCCTGGTTTCTGGGTAGGGACAGCAGATCCCTGGAGGTGCTGGGAAGGATGCCAGAAACCTGGCCATAGGGTAAAATTTGGGATCTGGATTTAGCCTTAGAAACTCTTAGGAGACTAAGCACATTTCTGAGAAACCATTCCTATCCCTAACAGCACTGCCCAGGACTCTGCAGTTGTTGTTGTTGTTTTTTAAATAAATTTATTTATTTTTGGCTGCATTGGGTCTTCGTTGCTGCGTGCGGGCTTTTCTCTAGTTGCGTCGAGGGGGGCTACTCTTTGTTGCGGTGCGCGGGCTTCTCATTGTGGTGGCTTCTCTTGTTGTGGAGCACGGGCTCTAGGCGCATTGTCTTCAGTAGTTGTGGCATGGGGCTCTCCCTCGCCGGCTCTAGAGCGCAGGCTCAGTAGTTGTGGCGAACGGGCTTAGTTGTTCCGCGGCATGTGGAATCTTCCTGAACCAGGGCTCGAACCCATGTCCCTGGCACTGGCGGGCGGATTCTTAACCACTGCGCCACCAGGGAAGTCCTTCTGCAGTGTTTTGAATAGTGCATCACAGGGGTTAGTTACAATGCCGATCTGGAGTCCGCCACAGGGGTTTGAACCTTGCTTCTATCATTTACTAAGAAGGTGATATTATTGGGCAAATTCTTTGACCCCTTGGTGGGTGCTTTTGTCATCTGTAAAAGTGTGGGGTGTAGGGAGGGGCTACCCACCTCACAGATATGAGGAGTAAATAAGAATCTAAGGACTTATATTAGGATGAACTACATGAAGTTGCCACTTCTGGGTCAAAAGGGTCAAATGTTGGCAATTTCATGTGGTTCAGCCTAATAAGATGTCTGGTACATGCTAAACACTCAAATATTAGCCCAAAGAAACCTAGCATTTGAGCAACCTGCTGCGCCATACTGCTTTTACTAAATGCGAGGCCACTGTGTTCTTTGTTTTTTAGGACTTTTTTTTTGTAAAACTATTTTCACATCCAGTCGAATATTTTGTCTTTTCATCAAACTTTTGAACCTTCCCCCAGATTAAACATGAAGTTTGAAAATAAGGAATTCATTCATTCATGTGTATCTGTCTCCAAGTCAGTAACTACCGCTAATGGGAGCCCTTCCCCTTACCTGGCCAGCTATAATAGCCTCCCGATTAGTCCTGCTATATCTACTAGTTCTCACTCTCTCCTCCCCAAATGCTGTTGGTTATTCTTTTCTTTTTCTAATCAACTTTATTGAGATATAACTTACATAAAATAAACACACCTATTTTAATTGTACAGTTCAATGAGTTTTGACAAATGTATACATCCAGGTAACTACCACCACCATCATGACTTAGAAATTTCTCATCACTCCAATATCCTTCTGTGCACTGCAGGAAAAGTAAATATGCTTCAGTGGAAAATAATGCATTGTCTACATACAGGGCATCCTTTTAAGTTATCTGATTCTAGTCTTTCATTGTCTTGGGGCTGTTTTACAACTTTGTAGGTTGTAAGTAACTAATAGCAAAGCAAAATACTTCTTGTCTATATAAATGCAAATTCTGTCCTGTTCTGTGGAGGTTCGATTGACCTCCCTCCCGCTGTGTGGAAGAAATCAGTTTTGTTTTCATTTGTACATTCACTTCAGTATTCCTGACCTATAAAGTTTGTTTTTCAATATCTCCTTTGAATTGGCTGTAATACCCTTAACAGTTTTCTCATTAATGAGTTAAATAAAATCTTTCATTTTTACATCTGTAAGAGAGTCATGATTTTATTCGTTTTTGAAAATTATCTTTTAACAGTCCCTTTGTACAGTTAATCCCTACCTCCCTACCCTTGGCTCCTGGTAAGCACTTCTCCACTCCGTCATCATAGGTTAGTCTTGCCTTTTTAGAAGTTTGTATCAGTGTAGTCACATTCATGTATTCTTTTGTTTGGCTTCTTTCTTTGAGCATGGTTTTGAGGTTCATCCATCTAGTTGTAGGTGTCAGTAATTTGTTCCTTTTCACAGCTGAGTAGTATTCATCATATGACCATTCTGCTGCTTTTCCCATTAACTATGATAGCATTTGGATTGTTTCCAGGTTGGGGCTATTACGAATAAAGGAGCTATGAATATTCAAGTGCCAATTCTCTTGTGGACATGCTTTCACTTCTCTTGGGTGAAATTGGTGTCAAACACCTGCCAAATTGTTTTCTCCAACGGCTGTACCATTTTGCATTCCCACTTTTGGCAACACTTGGTATTGTAATTTTTTTTTTTTTTAGTAATCTTTTATTATTTATATATTTATTTTTGACTGTGTTGGGTCTTCGTTTCTGTGCAAGGGCTTTCTCTAGTTGTGGCAAGCGGGGGCCACTCTTGATCGTGGTGCGCGGGCCTCAAGCGGGGGCCACTCTTCATCGCGGTGTGCGGGCCTCTTCACTATCACGGCCTCTCTTGTTGCGGAGCACAGGCTCCAGACGCGCAGGCTCAGTAGTTGTGGCTCACGGGCCTAGCTGCTCCGCGGCATGTGGGATCTTTCCAGACCAGGGCTCGAACCCGTGTCCCCTGCATTAGCAGGCAGATTCTCAACCACTGTGCCACCAGGGAAGCCCTGTAATTCTTTTTCTATTTAGCCATTCTAGAGGGTGGGTGAGTAGTAGAATTTTATTGCAATTTTAATTGGCCTTTCCTTAATGACCAATGATATTGAGCATTTTTGCATGTGTTTATTGGCCATTAGTATACTTCCTTTTGTGAAGTGTCTGTTCAAATCTTCTGCCAATTTTTAATTTCATAATCTTGCCTTATTGAGCTTTAAGGACTCTTTATATATTCTAAACAGAGAGCCTTTGTCAGATATATGTACTCTGGACATTTTATCCCAATCTGCAAACTACATTGTCTTCTGAAATTTTCATTCTGGTAAAGTCCAGTTTATCAGTTTTTTTCAGTCATGCTTTTTGTGTCTGAAGAAATCATTGCCACCTAACCCAAAGTCACAGATTTTCTTTTATATTTTCTCCAAGAAGTTTCATATTTTTTTATTTTTTATGCTCAGGTCTATGATTTGAGTCAACTGTGGTATGTGACGTAAGGTTGAAGGTCCTTTCCCCATTTAATTAACTTGGCACTTTTGTCAAAAATCAGCTAACCATACACATGTGGGTCTATTTCTGGACTCCCTATTCTGTTTCATTGTTCTATATGACTAATCTAATGCCAGTTGCAGTCTTGGTTACTGTAGCTTTGTACAAAGTTTTGAAATCAGGTAGTATAAGTTTCTTTACAAAATTGTTTTGACTATTCTAGGTCCTTTGCATTTCCACATAAATTTTATCAACTTGTCATTGTCTACAAAAAAGCATGCTAATGGGTATTTTTTTTTTAATTTTTAAAAATTTATCTTATTTATTTTTGGCTGCGTTGGGTCTTTGTTGCTGCGCATGGTCTTTCTCTCGTTGTGGCGAGCAGGGGCTACTCTTCGTTGTGGTGCATGGGCTTCTCATTGTGGTGGCTTCTCTTGTTGGGGAGCACGGGCTCTAGGCACGTAGGCTTCAGTAGTTGCGGCATGTGGGCTCAGTAGTTGTGGCTCACGGGCTCTAGAGCGCAGGCTCAGTAGTTGTGGTGCACAGGCTTAGTTGCTCCGCGGCATGTGGGATCTTCTGGACCAGGGCTCGAACCCGTGTCCCCTGAACTGGCAGGTGGATTCTTAACCACTGCGCCACCAGCAAAGTCCCAAACGGGTATTTATTTTTTCAGTGCTTACTTTTCACTGGTTTTCCCCGGTGTGTAAGATAAGGTCACCCAGTGGCAGCCTCTACCACCTCCTGCTGAGCCCCACTTCACCATCGTGCGAGCATCAACCACACCCTTGCTTTCAGATCCTCCCATCCTTAGAGAAGTTTCCTCTATCACCTCTGTCTAACCCAGACACTGGTTCCAATCTGATCAGGCTCTTTGCCTTTCCTTCATGGCACTTAGCAGTTTCTAATACAACATATATGGTTCACGTGCCTGTTTGTTTACAAAAGTAGGAACCATAACTTTCTGTTCGCTGTTATCGGTAATGCTCAGTGCAGTGCCTGGCATGGAAACAGCACTCAGTATTTACTGGTTTAATGAATAGAGGCAGATACAGCTTTCAGAGTATTTTATTGGAGCAAAACAATATATTTCATGGGATGATTCTTAAGTCATCTCAAGTAGTTCCCCTTCAGCTCTTAACAGGCACTCTCAAAATGGACACACCTCCCCCAACCCATCATTTATAGCTTAACAGTCATCCAACAACAACAGCAACGAAAAGTCATCTGGCAAAAAAAGGAGACCAGGGAGGGGTGTGGGTAAGGGAGAGAGTGACATTTTAACACTAAATTTTAAAAGGTTTTATTTATATTTTAAATAAATTTTATATTTTTAAAAGGTTTTATTTATATTTTAAAAGGTTTTATTTATATTTTAAAAGGTTTTTTAAAAGGTTTTATTTATATTTCCCCTTCTCTTTCTCAGATTGTATGAGCATTACAGGACTGGAGAAGGGTTATCACAGCACCTCTTGCAAATTCCAGTTTACAGGAATGAAAAAATATGGGCCAACAAAATACGATCTCGGCTCTCCATAAGCTATTTCTCTATTCTTATTTTCTCTCTTTCCCCCTTCTTAATGTTAGCTACCTTTATCCAGAGAGGGATCATCAAGACTGTTGGCATGCTGGCTGACATGGTGATCTCACCAGTATCCTGTGAAGAACCATCAAGGATGCTTTTTATCGTTCCAACCATTAACACCACTGAGGTAACAAGACCTAACATCAAGGTGGAAGACAAGTCACCACTCCCCCCTAGTCAGTGATAGGTCCCACACTTCCTTGGAAGGCCGGGAACTGTGTTGGAAAAAGCAGACACTGAGTGGGCTTAAGGCTCCTCGTGTATGGAAGGATCCACTATCCACGCAGACAGCGACAAGGCAGGACACTTGGCACATCAGGGCACTGCTCTAATTTTGACCTTTCATTCAACCTCCCTGTAACTGCTCCAGAAGAACAGAGCTTTGGGTGTGCTTCATTAAAAACACAGTAAAGGCAGTTTAAGAGCCACTGAATTCTTTATGGTCAGTTTAATAAACTCATCATACCACAAAAAAATCACAGTTTATAAGGCCATTTATCACGTGCACTACACAGTAAACAAGACCTTGCCCACAGCTCCCCCAAGTCAGTCACAAGGATGACTGGGAATGTGATACCTCAGACTCAGCAGAGACATTAGAATAAACATTTCCAATAAGGGCTCAAGCTAGCCCCTTCGGTTTCCTCCCTAGAAAAGGCTCAATCTATAGCAAAAGGTGCTTAAGAAACAGAAGTCACTAGAAATGACAAAAGGGGCAACAGCATTTTCTACACATTAAAAGCAAAGGGATCACTGGCCAGTCCTGGCATTTCCTCTGTATAAGGGAGGAAGCCAGCCTTCTAACCCAGCTATCTGGGCACATGGCAAATGGCTAGGAGCCTGAACACTGCATTTCATGTGGATAAAGCTGAAGAGAGAATGGACAGGCTTTTCTTTATGTGGAAGGTGTTTTAATTAACTGCCTTAATGGATTAAGAAAACAGCTGTTCAACAGCCAAGAAGAATACTTTGGCCTTCGTAACTCCCTCTTCATAACTCCTTTGGGCTAAGATGATTTCACCTGTGTGAAGTACTCAACAGTTCTTGACCTTCATGAAAGTGCACAGAGGAAAACCACAACTTTCCCATTTCTTCTAACCACATGGGTTATAGCAAGTACAGATTAAAACCTATTCTGGCTTACCTAGAACACCAGGAAAGACACCCTGGGAATTAGGGCACAGCAATTCTTTATACAAGAGAACCAGGAGGGACCTCCCTGGCGGTTCAGTGGTTAAGACGCCGCGCTTCCACTGCAGGGGGCGCGGGTTTGATCCGTGGTCGGGGAACTAGGATCCTGCATGCCACGTGGCACAGCCAAAAAAAAAAAAAAAAGAGAGAACCAGGAGACAGTCAGTTGTATTTAACCTTTTCTAGGTGGTTTTGCCACAAATTCATACAAAACAAGAACCCAAATTCTCTTTCTTCACTGCCTATGACATGACTAGAAATTCTGTGCTGCTGCCCAATCCAGTATGACAAGGGGCCAGAGATCCTCATCAATTTGGAAAGAGGCACATGGGGGAAGAAATAGGGCCTTGGCCTCTGAAAGGGCATCAGGCAAACACGCAGCCCTTAGTAGTTGTGTCGGGTTATTTCTGTCCACCTTCCATGACTACATGAGGAAGAGGGGTGTCTGACCATATGAAATCCTCACCTTATCACGAAAGTTTAAGACAGTGACGAGAAGTTCTTCAAACAAGCAAACAGTACTCTGGGCTCTGGAGACCAGAATGTTTTTTTAAAGGGAAAAAATGTTCCAAAGCAAAGCGAAAAGTTTAGTGCTTCAAAGACCCTGCCCCTGAACATTCTCTTTCAATGCTCTAGAACGTACGCCATATTCTACGGTAAGGCTTTTAAAATAAAGGTGGGAGGAGAATCTGCCACTGCCACTTGATCCATTCTTTGGGTGTGATTTTGATGTCCCCTAGTTATAAACTTCCTGGTTTCTGATGTGATCTGCAGAAAAAGGCGGTATAAACCTGAAATGGATGAAGACAAAGCTAAATAAGAGGGATGAGAAAAAGTAATGAGGATTAGTCACACCTCTATCGACTGATGACCAGCCTTGGTAGTAATGGTTAGCTGATGCCTGTTTGAATCCCACCAGATTCTTGAAGTAGGCTGTGTTAAACCATGTACTAAACAATACTTATTTGTCCCAGATTTCTACTCATTCCCAATGACAGTATTTATATACACTTGTGTTTCCCCAAGTGCTTGGTTAAGTAATGATATTTGTGATATGACTGGACCCTAGATTTATATTACAGTTTCAAGAAGAGACAACCAGTGTGTGTAACGTTTTGTCCTCTAGAAAGTAGAGGTCCTAGAGAGATCACAGGAGTTTTCTCTCTTCAAAATAAATCTGTAACTTAACTGCATTTATCCTGAAATAACTGCATAGCAAAGTGATATATATATATATTTAAATGCCCATATTAAGTGACATTTTAAGTTGCAGTGACTTCATGCAAGCCAAAATAAAAGACTGGCCATTAAGTTCATTGCTTTAAGTTTGTGACTTCTGCAAACCCTACATCACTAAATAGTAACTTCAGCGCAAAAGCTCTCTGGTTCTAATGGGGTTCTATGGTGAGGACCTAGATGTGCAGGAAAGGTTAGTAATGTATTTTATTTTACAGGACTAATTACTTAGTTACCACAATCTTTTTTACTTCAACTTGTACATGCTAAATGCAGTCCCGGCATCTCTACTTGGTTCTTTTCACTTTTTTCTATTCTTTAAAAAATTAAAATAAAACCTTGGAATATTTCAAGGGCTTAAGGCTCTCAGATGCTGAGAGTGACCAAAGATAACTTAAGACATGAAAACAAAACTTCACAAACAATAGCATTGCTTACATCCTCCACTACATGTATCTGCACAAAAATACCACAGCTGATGACAAGATGCCCAGGAGAATTTGGACTGAAAATTTTTACCAATAAAAGGAGTGATTTCAAAAATAGAGATGTACAAAACTACTTTCACACAATGTTTTTCCATTCTGTTCCCAGTCCTTCCCCTATAATACTAAAAGACAAGCTGATCTTGGGTATAAAAAAAAGTCAAAAGTTCTCTTCACTTAAGCTTTGGTCAACGGAAGAAAGTAAGAACTTTAACATGGTGATTTTCAGATTTGCTCTTTGGTCAAGCAGTATAAAGCTCGCTGAAAGAAATCCCCTTACTTGGTATGAAAACAGAGTCAAAATAGAGGATCCCAGTTTAGCAATAAATAAGTGTTCAGAATTTCTCAGGGAAAAAATAAGGGGTAATGGAAGGAGATGGAGCCCCTAAAAGCCCCAGATGCCAGGTTAGAACTGCATTAGGACATTAAGAATAGAAGAGAAATATCACTCAGAGTGATTTTTTTTTTTTTTTTTTTTTGCGGTACGCGGGCCTCTCACTGTTGTGGCCTCTCCCGTTGCGGAGCACAGGCTCCGGACGCGCAGGCTCAGCGGCCACGGCTCACGGGCCCAGCCGCTCCGCGGCATGTGGGATCCTCCCAGACCGGGGCACGAACCCGCGTCCCCTGCATCGGCAGGCAGACTCTCAACCACTGCGCCACCAGGGAAGCCCCAGAGTGATATTTAAATGGGTCATCTTTTAAAAAGGGTAAGTTAATAAACTTTAATCCTTAAATTAGGAACATGACAAATGATTTCTGAGCAGAGATTTACCAACATTCTCCTTTATCAGTTGAAACCCTAATATGGACCCAAACCCAGGCAGAGGCTGTCATGGTTCTGAAAAGTAGAAAGCAGTCAGAAGGAGACCACAGACATTCTACAAGGAGCAGTCACCCCTCTCCCCGCCACCCCCGCCCTCACCGCGCAGGAGGGCGCATCACTCTGTGGAGCAGCTGTGTACACAGAAGGGTGCGGCGTGAGTCGACTTCGGCACCGAGGTCTGACCAGAGGGGGGTGTGGGTGCTTTTAAAACATTTAAGTGTTTTAAACAGGGGGTGGGAGTGTTAGATTCCAGCTTGAGAAGAACCCAGAAACTGGACATGCCCTCAGATGGTGACCATTACGAAGAAACATTTGATGGTGAAGGAAGATATCATCTGGTGACCAGAACAAAATGGAATAAGACCAAGCCTTGGAGGCTCCTGGCCAGGGAGGGATATACAATGACAGGGAGTTTCAGCAATGTTAGTGTTTACTACTTTTCTTAAATGGCTAAACTTAAGACACATTAAAACGCTTTGGTTGATTACGTGACTGGTTAAACAAGGATTCCAAGGCTGGCAACCTCTGAGACCTGGACTGGAAGTAAGTGGAAGGCACTTGCTCCCCAGGAAGGAGGGCCAGGTGAGTCTCGAGGCTGTAGTGCCAGGGCCAGCAGGAGCTTTGGATGGGCCCACATCTGTGAGGCAGCTGGGAGAGGAAAATGGCCTGCGTGGTTAGCCAGAGACAGGGTAGGGTCAGTGTGATTTCACAAGTAGAATAGTTATAAAATAAAACATTTTTTAATGGACAAAAAAGCAAAGTGAGTCACCTCTCTTTTTAAAGGTGATGTAGCAAAGGAAGGATGTGAAGCAGTTTTTCACTATTTACAAAATATCATTTAGAGTGGAGGTGGCCACCGTCAGTAGTTGAGGAAATCTCTTGCACAAGAAGTGTGGTTCCTGCAACTGGACTGGAAAGGCCACACACTCTCCTGGGTGAGGGAGAGTTCCTTTAGGGGAGCACCAAAAGGCTCAGTCTTCTGTTTCTTCATACGTAGTCTCGTCAAAGGGCCTGTCCAATAGAGGTACCGACCGATGACGGGAATATTTCAGGTGCAAGAGGTCCCCGACTTCATCTATCTCCTTTAAAGCCTAAAATATACAAGACAGAGCAGAGGTTAGTCAGAGTCAGGAGGAGGAAGACACATTTGGTGCTTTATTGTTCTAAAAACAATCATGGCAAGATTATCCTGTGGTGGGACCATGTCCAATGCATTTACTCTGAGAAGACTAGAGTCTAGCAATGGAAAGAGCTGCTTTTAGAGCAAGGGCATCAGGCTGACCATGAAGAACAGGTTGTGAAGAGCAGGGATGCAGAATAAAGGGTATAATCCATCAAAATAGGACACGCTGGGACTTCCCTGGTGACGCAGTGGTTAAGAATCCGCCTGCCAATGCAGGGGATTGGCAGGGGACAGAGGTTCGAGCCCTGGTCCGGGAAGATCCCACATGCCATGGAGCAACTAAGCCCGTGTGCCACAACTACTGAGCCTGCGCTCTAGAATCCGAGAGCCACAAGTACTGAGCTCGTGCGCCACAACTACTGAAGCCCACATGCCTAGAGCTGGTGCTCCACAACAAGGGAAGCCACCACAATGAGAAGCCCGCGCACCGCAACGAAGAGTAGCCCCCGCCTGCCGCAACTAGAGAAAGCCCGCGCGCAGCAACAAAGACCCAACGCAGCCATAAATAAATAAATAAATATTTTTTAAAAAGAGAAAGAGCATTTTAATATTTTAAAAAAATATATGACATGCTTGGAAGAAGAAGGAATATGTACCCTGAATTTGCCAGGCTGGCTATAATTGGTCATTTCTCCTTTTACCCTCCAGCACTTGCTCTTTCTGTTATCACACTACCAAAAAAGTGAGGAGAAGTCTGCACTGGGATGCTTCCTAGATGCAAGATGAAGAGAGTCCCCAAAGTGGGCTGCTGTGCAGACTTAGTAAGAAAAAGTGGAAGCCAGCAAGGAAAGAAACAGAGCCAGCATTTAAACTCAGGTTTGATTTAAAACCCCCAAATCCTACCATTGAGAGATTATCTTGTCTTTCCATCAAAACTCTCTCAGTATAACTTTCTTTTCTATAAAACCTGCTCTTTTATTTTTCAAATATGTTTCTTATAAAAATTAAAACACTAAGACAAGTGATGAAAAGTCTCTTCCTGATTGCAATACTAGCCCTACCTGGTAATTTGTGTATGGTTTCTTATATGTACTTAAAAACAAACAAACAAAACCCAACTCCTGGTTGAAGTATACATACATACAGCAAAGTACACAACTCATAGTTCACACAGTTAACTTTCCAAAAAGCAGCACACAGAGAGTCAGAGTAGAGAATGACAATATAAGAAAGGCATATATGTTCAGAACTTCTTAGAAAATGTTTAATGGAAGGACAAGGAAATTCCAAGCTTCAGATACCCCTCAGAAAAATCCATGGAAGATAGCAAAAATTTTGGAATCCTAGATTCTAAGGCTTTCTAATAAAAGCACCTGGCTCAGGTCACGGAATGCATTTTCAGGTCATGGCAGCTCTCCAGCCCTGTTATTCACTCCCCAAGTACATGTGGATGTTGCCTAGTGGGCCTAATAGGCCTCAGCTCTGGAGACAATGGCCCTATCTAGGACACCATCTCATTAGACTAAGAAAGGGTAATGTGGGCAGTAGAAGCCCTATTGCCTAAGTCTGACTCTCCAAATTTCCATCACATCATATAAATCTTCTGTCCACTCTCATGGTTGTAATCCCATATAAAAATGTACATCTTCTAGTTCAGAAAAGGGAATCAGTTGATTATCAGTAAATAGACACATATACCTGTTCCTGAATTTAACTTTAAAAAAATCAGTGTTTGTAGAGAGGAAAAAGAAACACCAATAAATAGTATTCCTTATTTACTCTAGCATAAGAAAAAAATACTCTTCACTCCAAATGTGAAAAATATAAAAAGCAAATAAGAGCTGGACTTCAACATGCTATCCGAACAGTGGTACCTTTGAGAAGAGGTTTAATTAAAAGCTCCATATAGAAACAATTTAAGATTGAATTTCAGCTGAGCGAACCCATTAACTGTTTATTCCCCTGACTTCTGATACAGGATTTATTAATTTAAAACAATACATGACTTACTAAGATCACAAAGTAAAGGATATTCAGAAGAACATGATATTTTTCATCAATTAAAAAAGAAAATGAATAGAGACAGAAAAAAAGCCCCAGTAGCCCAAAGGGATCTAGATAACAAGATTGTGACTGATACCACACCAACTATCTCAGATGAATGGGTTTTATTTATATAAAAGGTAAAATTATGCGACTTCCCTGGTAGTCCAGTGGTTAAGACTCTGTGCTTCTAATGCAGGGTGCCCGAGTTCAATCCCTGGACAGGGAACTAGATCCCACATGCCACAACTAAAAGAGCCCACATGCCGCAACTAAACATCCCGCATGCCACAACGAAGATGCCGTGTGCTGCAACTAAAGACTTGGTACAGCCAAATAAATAAATAAATAAATATTAAAAAGGAAAAAAAGAGATAAAATTGTAACCAGAAACTGCTGGTCATGATGTGGGGTTACCTGGTTAGATTAGGAATAATGAAGCATTACAAGTACCAACTGTTAACAAATAGTCTACACTTACACTGAACCTCCAGATCACAGGGTAAGATGGGTTCTTAGGGAAAAAACATGTTAATTTAGGGTTGAGTATGGCCCTTGAATAAGAGAATATTCTCGGATACTTGTGCACCCCTGAGCTAATAAGCTTGCTCTTCTTCTTTTAAAAAATAATAGCTTTATTGAGATACAATTCACATGCCAAAAAATTCACCTTTTTAAAAGTTTACAATTCAGTGCTTCTGAGTATATTCACAAAGTTGTCAACTTTCATCACTATCTAATTTTAAAGCATTATCACCTCAAAAAATAAACCCCATACTCATATCCTCATTCCTCCTTTCCTAAGCCCTGACAACCAGCAATCTATTTTCTGACCCAATGACTTTGTTTATTTCAGACATTTCATATAAATGTGGTCTTCTGTGTCTTCTTTCACTTGGCATAATGTTTTCAAGGCTCCTCCATGTTGTAAGGGTACAAATTCATTCGTTTGCATGTGGTTATCCAGCTGTATAGAACCACTAGTTGAAGAGACTATACTTTCCCCATTAACTAGTCAGTCTTAGCCCCTTGTTGAAAATCAATTAGCCATAGATGTCTGGGTTTATTTCTTGACTCTTAATTCTATTCCATTGGTCTATAAGTCTATCTTTATGCTAGTACTCCGCTGTTTCAATTACTGTAGCTTTGAAGTAAGTTTTAAAATCAGGAAATTTGAGTCCCCCAACTTCTATTTTCTTTTTCAACATTGTTTTGGCTATCTGGGGCCCCCTACAATTCCATATGAATTTGATGATCAGCTCTTCTACTTCTTCCAAAAAAAAAAGCCATTGTAATTTTGATACGGATTGCAATGGATCTACAGATCTTGCTGTACTCCATATTAACAATACTAAATCTTCCAGCCCATGAACATAGGGTATCTTTCCATTTATTTAAATCTTCTTTCATTTCTTTCCGCAATGTTTCATAGCAATATGCAAGTCTTTCACCTCCCCTGGTTAAATTTATTCCGAGGTAGTATATTCTTTTGAATGCTCTCATAAATGAAATATTAATTTCCTTTTCATGTGTTCACTGCCGGTGTATAGAAATACACTAATTTTTGTGTCTTTTACTCTGCAATTTTGCTGAATATATTTATTAGCTCTAGCAGATTAGTTTTTTGTGTGTGAATTGTATAGCATTTTCTATAGACAGAATCATGTCATGGGGCCCATTAATAAATGAAAGTTCATTTTTATCTCATAATTTTCATGTTTACTTCCATAAAAAATCATAAGACAAAAGTCATAAGACAAAATCATAAGACATAAAAAAATCATAAGACAAATCATAAGGTTTGTTGACTTCAACAAACCTGTGGTTTCAAAAAATGCACTTTATGCTTAAAAAAACCTAAATGGGGCTTCCCTGGTGGCGCAGTGGTTGAGAATCCGCCTGCCAATGCAGGAGACGTGGGTTCGAGCCCTGGCCCTGGAGGGTCCCACATGCCGTGGAGCAACTAAGCCCACGAGCCACAACTACTGAGCTCACATGCCACAACTACTGAAGCCCATGAGCCACACCTACTGAAGCCTGTGTGCCTAGAGCCCGTGCTCCGCAACAAGAGAAGCCACTGCAGCAAAGAGTAGCCCCCACTCACACAACTAGAGAAAGCCCACGCTCAGCAGTGAAGACCCAACGCAGCCAAAAATAAATAAATAAATAGATAAATAAATAAACAAATAAATTAAAAAAAAAAACCTAAATGGAAGGCAAAGTCAAATAATCCTGCAAGTGGATCTTATGAGAAAAATATTAGCACTCTCAACTGGTAAACACGTTTGTTGGCAACAGAAATCTAACAAGATATACTGGTTACATCTAAATTATTTCTCTCTTTTAAAAAAAATTATTTATTTATTTGGCTGGGCCAGGTCTTTAGTTGTGGCATGTAGGATCTTCATTGCAGCATGTGGGCTCTTAGTTGTGGCATGCTGGATCTAGTTCCCTGACCAGGGATTGAACATGGGCCCCCTGAATTGGGAGTGTGGAGTCTTAACCGCTGGACCACCAGGGAAGTCCCTAAATGATTTCTTGAATGTGTACAGTTATCAGGAGTAAAAACTGTTAGAAAACACAGTGAATTACTATAGCCATTGCATTTAATGACACAGATATTTTTTAAAAGGTGTGCTGGGCTTCCCTGGTGGCGCAGTGGTTGAGAGTCCGCCTGCCGATGCAGGGGACACGGGTTCGTGCCCCCGTCTGGGAAGATCCCACATGCCGCAGAGCAGCTAGGCCCGTGAGCCATGGCCGCTGAGCCTGCATGTCTGGAGCCTGTGCGCCGCAATGGGAGAGGCCACAACAGTGAGAGGCCCGCGTACCGCAAAAAAAAAAAGAAAAAGAAAAAAAAGGTGTGCTGAAACTCCTAAACACCCAAATAAAGTAGAGTGGAAGAAAAGTTGATATTGCTGGGTTAAAAAAATAATCAATGAAGAAATTCACCAGTAAGATTTTTGAGTAAAGGGAAAATCCAAAAGGTATAATCAAGATAAAAAAGAAGAAAAACAAAGATACAGTATCAATAAACTGAATTCAATTTCAGTGTCAGAAGAAGATTAAGAATATACTCATACTGGTAGGAGTTTTGCTATGAAGAAATAGGGAAGAAAAATCAAAATCTTTAGCAGTTAAGAAAATTAAAATGTCAAACTTTTAAAAACATACATTCATAATATTCTTTAAGATTAGTACCTCTCCAATGAATTAATATTATGATATTTCTATCAACTAATTTTATGCAAATATGTTCTAGAGCTCTATAAACTCTCAGAAAGTAATACTTATGTAATATAAAGTCTGAAATCTTGAAGATGTTAGAGACAAGATGGTGGAATAGAAGGACTTGAGTTCACCCCCTCTCACGAAAACACCAAAATCACAAGTAACTGCTGAACAACCATTGACAAAAAACACTGGAACCTGCTAAAAACGATATTCTACATCCAAAGACAAAGAAAAGGCCACAATGAGATGGTAGGAGGGGCGCATTCACGATATAATCAAATCCCATACCCACCGGGTGGGTGACCCACAAACTGGAAAATAATTACATGGTAGAGGTTCTCCCACAAGAATGAGAGTTCTGAGCCCCACATCAGGCATCCCGGCCTGAGGGTCTGGCATCGGAAGGAGGAGCCCCCAGAGCATTTGGCTTTGAAGGCCAGTGGGGCTTGATCACAGGAACTCCACAGGACTGAGGGAAACAGAAACCCCACTCTTGGAAGGCACACACAAGGACATAAGGGAAAAAGCAGTGACTACATAGGAGCCAGGGCCAGACCTACATGTTGGTCTCGGAGGGTCGCTTGGGGAGGTGGCAGGGGCGGATGTGGCCCACTGTGGGGACAAGGTTACTGGTGGTAGAAGTACTGGGGAGTACTCATTGGCATAAGCTCTCTGGGAGTCTGCCATTTTGACACCAAGACCTGGCCCTACCCAACAGCCTGTAGGGTCCAGTGCTGGAATGCCTCAGACCAAACAACCAACACAGCGAGAACACAGCCCCAACCATCAGCAGACAGGCTGCCTAAAGTCTTCCTGGGCCCACAGCTGCCTCTAAACACACCCCTTGACATGGTCCTGTCCACCAGAGGGACAAGACCCAGCTCTACCCACCAGTGGGCAGGCACCAGTCCCTCCCACCAGGAGGCCTGCACAAGCCTCTAGACCAGCCTCACCCACCAAGGGGCAGACACCAGAAGGAAGAGAAACTACAACCCTGCAGCCTGTGGAATGGAGACTGCAAACATAGAAAGTTAGACAAAATGAGACGGCAGAGGAATATGTTCCACAGAAGGAACAAGATAAAAACCCCAGAAGAACAACTAAGTCAAGTGGAGATAGGCAATCTACCTGAAAAAGAATGGAGGCACAGACCGAGAAGGTACAAGAAATATATTACAAAGAGCTAGAAGATATAAAGAACAAACAAACATAGTTGAACAAAACAATAACTGAAATGAAAAATACACTAGGAGGAATCTATAACAGAATAAATGAGGCAGAAGAACGGATAAGTGAGCTGGAAGACAGAATGGTGGAAATCACTGCAGCAGAACAGAATAAAGAAAAAAGAATGAAAAGAAATAAGGACAGTTTCAGAGACCTCTGGAACAACATTAAACATTAGACCAACATTCGCATTACAGGGATCCCAGAAGGAGAAGAGAGAGAGATAGGGCCTAAGAAAATACGTGAAGAGATAATAGCTAAAAACTTCCCTAACACGGGGGAAAAAACAGTCACCCAACTCCAGGAAGTGCAGAGTCCCATACAGCATAAAACCAAGGAGGAACATGCTGAGTCACATATTAATCAAACTGACAAAAATTAAAGGCAAAGAGAAAATATTAAAAGCAACAAGGGAAAAGCAACAAATAACATACAAGGGAATCTCCATAAGGTTATAAGCTAATTTTTTCACCAGAAACTCTGCAGGGTAGAAGGAAGTGGCACAATGTATTTAAAATGATGAAAGGGAAAAACCTACAACCAAGAATACTCTACACAGCTAGGCTCTCATTCAGTTTTGACGGAGAAATCAAAAGCTTTACAGACAAGCAAAAGCTGACAGAATTCAGCACCACCAAACCAGGTTTATGACAATTGCATAAGGAACTTCTCTAGGTTGAAAATAAAAGGCCACAATTAGAAACAAGAAAATTACAAATGGGAAAGCTCACTGGTAAAGGCAAACATACAGTAAAGGTAGGAAATCATCCACACACAAATACGATATCAAAACCAACAATCATGAGGAGAGTACAAATGCAGGATATTGGAAATGCATTTGAAATTAAGAGACCAGCAACTTATAACAATCTTGTATGTAGACAGACTGCTATACCAAAACCTCATGGTAACTGCAAACCAAAAGTCTACAATAGGTACACACAAACAAAAAAGAAAGGAATCCAAACACAACACTAAAGATAGTCATCAAATAACAAGAGAACAGAAGAGGAAGGGAAGAAAAAAGACCTGTGAAAACAAATCCAAAACAATTAACATAATGGTAATAAAAACATACATATGGGTAATTACCTTAAATGTAAATGGATTAAATGTTCCAACCAAAAGACACAGACTGGCTGAATGGATACAAAAACAATACTCATATACATGTTGTCTACAAGAGACCCACTTCAGATCTACGGATGTATACAGAGTGAAAGTGAGGGGATGGAAAAAGGTATTCCATACAAATGGAATTCAAAAGAAAGCTGGAGTAGCAACACTCATATCAGACAAAATAGACTTTAAAGACTGTTACAAGAGACAAAGAAGGACACTACATAATAATCAAGGGATCAATCAAAGAAGAAGATATAACAATTAGAAATATATATGCACACAACATAGGAGCACCCCCAATATATAAGGCAAATGCTAACAGCCATAAAAGGGGAAGTCAACAATAACACGATGATAGTGGGGGAACTTTAACACCCCACTTACATCAATGAACAGATCATCCAGACAAAAAGTCAATAAGGAAACACAGGCCTTAAATGACACATTGGATTTGATGGTCTTAATTGATATTTATAGAGCATTCCACCTGAAAGCAGCAGAATACACATTCTTTTCAGGTGCACATGGAACATTTCTCCAGGATAGATCACATGCTGGACCACAAAGCAAGCCTCAGTAAATTTAAGAAAACTGAAATCAAAGTATCTTTTCTGACCACAATGCTATGAGATTAGAAGTCAATTACAAGAAAAAAAACTGTAAAAAACACAAACAATTGGAGGCTAAACTATATGCTACTAAACAAGCAATGGATCACTGAAGAAATCAAAGAGGAAGTCAAAAAATACCTAGAGACAAATGAAAACGTGATGATCCAAAACCTATGGGACACAGCAAAAGCAGTTCTAAGAGGGAACTTTATAGCAATACAAGCTTACCTCAGGAAATAAGAAAAATCTCAAAGAAACAACCTAACCTAACACCTAAAGCAACTAGAGAAAGAACAAACAAAACCCTAAGTTAGTAGAAGAAATTATAAAGATCAGAGCAGAAATAAATGAAATACAGACTAAAAAAAACAATAGAAAAGATCAATGAAACTAAAAGCTCGTTCTTTGAAAAGATAAACAAAATTGATAAACCTTTAGACAGACTCATCAAGAAGAAAGGGAGAGGGCTCAAATCAATAAAATTAGAAATGAAAAGGGAGAAGTTACAACTGACACCACAGAAATACAAAGGACCATAAGATACTACTACAAGCAACTATATGCCAATAAAATGACAACCTAAAATAAATGGACAAATTCCAAAAAGGTACCATCTCCCAAGACCGATTCAGGAAGAAACAGAAAATATGAACTGACCAATCACAAGTACTGAAATTGAAACTGATAGCAGTTAACTAATTTCCAAAACTAATTTCCAATAAACTAATTTCCAAAACACCCAACAGGGACTTCTCTGGTGGTCCAGTGTTGAGACTCTGCACTTCCAACACAGGGGGTGTGGGTTCGATCCCTGGTCGAGGAACTAGGATCTCACATGCCATGCAGTGTGGCCAAAAAATAAATAAATAAAAATAAAAATACTTTGTGTGTGTGTGTGTATAAAAACTCCCAACAAACAGAAGTCCAGGACCAGATGGCTTTGCAGGTGAATTCTATCAAACATTTAGAGAAGAGTTAACACCTATCCTTCTGAAACTATTCCCAAAAATTGCAAAGTAAGGAACACTCCCTAACTCATTCTATAAGGCCACTATCACCCTGATACCAAAACCACACAACAATACCACAATGGAAGAAAATTACAGGCCAGTAACACTGATGAACATGGTTGCAAAAATCCTCAACAAAATACTAGCAAACTGAATCCAATGATACATTAAAAGGATCATACACCATGACCAAGTGAGATTTATCCCAGGGATACAAGAATTTTTCAATGTCCGCAAATCAATCAGTGTGATACACCACATTAACAAATTGAAGAATAAAAACTATATGATCATTTCAATAGATGCAGAATTTTGACAAAATTCAACACCCATTTATGATAAAAACTCTCCAGAAAGTGAGCGTAGAGGGAACCTACTTCTGGGAGTTGCCTGGTGGCCTAGTGGTTAGGATTCAGTGCTATCACTGCAGTGGCCTGGGCTTGATCCCTGGTTGGGGAACTGAGATCCCACAAGCCACGTAGTGCAGCCAAAAGAAGAGGGAACCTACCTCAACATAGTAAAGCCCATATATGACAAACCCACAGCTAACATCATACTCAATGGTGAAAAGTTGAAAGCATTTCCTCTAAGATCAGTAACAGGACAATGATGTCCACTCTTGCCACTTTTATTCAACATAGTTTTGGAAGTCCTAGACACAGAAATCAGAGAAGAAAACGAAATAAAAGGAATCCAAATTGGAAAAGAAGTAAAACTGTCACTGTTTGCAGATGACATGATACTATACATAGAAAATCCTAAAGATGTTACCAGAAAACTACTAGAGCTCATCAATGTATTTGGTAAAGTTGCAGGATACAAAATTAATACACAGAAATCTGTTGCATTCCTATACACTAACACCAAAAGATCAGAAAGAGAAATTAAGGAAACAATCCCATTTGCCGTCACATCAAAAAGAATAAAATACCTAGGAATAAACCTTCCTACGGAGACAGAAGACCTGTACTCTGAAAACTATGTGATGCTGATGAAAGAAATCAAAGATGACACAGACAGATGGAAAGATAAACCATGTTCTTGGATTGGAAGAATCAATATTGTCAAAATGACTATACTACCCAAGGCAATCTACAGATTCAATGCAATCCCTATCAAATCACCAAGGGCATTTTTTGCAGATCTAGAACAAAAAATCTTAAAATTTATATGGAGACATAAAAGACTCTGAATAGGCAAAGCAATCCTGAGAAAGAAAAATGGACCTGGAGGAATCAGGCTATACTGACTTCAGACTATACGATAAAAGTTACAGTAATCAAAACAGCATGGTATGGGCACAAAGACAGACTTATAGATCAACGGAACAGGATAGAAAGCCCAGAAATAAACCCACGAACCTATGGTCAATTAATCTGTGACAAAGGAGGCAAGGATATACAATGGAGAAAAGACAATCTCTTCAATAAGCGGTGCTGGGAAAACTGGACAGTTACATGTAAAAGAATGAAATCAGAACATTCTCTAACACCATATACAAAAAACCCCTCAAAATGGATTAAAGACCTAAATGTAAGACCAGATACTATAAAATTCTTAGAGGAAAACATAGGCAGAACACTCTTTGACATAAATCGCAGCAATATCTTTTTGGATCCACCTCCTAGAGTAATGAAAATAAAAACAAAAATAAACAAGTGGGATCTAATTAAACTTAAAAGCTTCTGCACAGCAAAGGAAACCATAATCAAACAAAGAGACAGGACTTCCCTGGTGGCACAATGGTTAAGAACCTGCTTGCGAATGCAGGGGACACAGGTTCAATCTCTGGTCTGGGAAGATCCCACATGCGGCAGAGCAACTAAGCCCATGCGCCACAACTGCTGAGGCTGCGCTCTAGAACCTGTGAGCCACAACTACCAAGCCCATGTGCCACAACTACTGAAGCCCATGTGACCTAGAGCCTGCGTACCGCAACTACTGAGCCCATGCGCTACAACTACTGAAGCCCACATGCCTAGAGCCCACGCACTGCAACAAGAGAAGCCACGGCAATGAGAAGCCCATGCACCGCAATGAAGAGTAGACCCCAGTCACCGCTAAGTAGAGGCCACGTGCAGCAATGAAGACCCAACGCAGCCAAATAAATAAATAAATAAACAAACAAACAAAGAGACAGCCCAGAGAATGGGAGAAAATATTTGCAAGTGATGCGACCGACAAAGGATTAATTTCCAAAATATATGAATGGCTCATGCAGCTCAATATCACAAAAACAAACAACCTAATCAAAAAATGGGCAAAGATCTACACAGACAATTCCCCAAAGAAGACACAGAGAGGGCCAAAAAGCACATGAAAAGATGCTTAACATCACTAATTATTAGAGAAAAGCAAATCAAAACTACAGTGAGGTATCACCTCACACCGGTCAGAATGGCCATCATCAAAAAGTCTACTTAACAGGGCTTCCTTGGTGGTGCAGTGGTTAAGAATCCACCTGCCAATGCAAAGGACACAGGTTCGAGCCCTGGTCTGGGAAGATCCCACATGCCACAGAGCAACGAAGCCCATGCGCCACAACTACTGAGCCTGTGCTCTAGAGCCTGCGACCCACAACTACTGAAGCCCACACACCTAGAGCCCGTGCTCCACAATGAGAGAAGCCACCGCAACAAGAAGCCCACGCACTGCAACGAAGAGTAGCCCCTGCTTACCGCAACTAGAGAAAGCCCGGGCGCATCAATGAAGACCCAATGCAGCCAAAAAAAAAAAAAACAACAGTGGACCAGGCTTGACTAGACATCATGGTACTCTTCACCACTGCACACACTTCAAAAAAAAAAAAAGTCTACAAAGTCTACAAACAATAAATGCTAGAGAGGGTGTAGAGAAAAGGGAACCCTTCTACACTCTTGGTGGGAATGTAAGCTGGTGCAGCCACTGTGGAAAACGGTATGAAGGTTCCTCAGAAAACTAAAACTGGAACTACCATATGATCCAGCAGTCCCACTACTGGGTATATATCCAGACAAAACTAAAATTAAAAAAGATGCATGTACCCCTATGTTCCTAGCAGCACTATTTACAATAATCAAGATATGGAAACAACCTAAATGTCCATCAACAGAGGAATGGATAAAGAAGGTGTGGTAATATATACAATGGAACATCACTCAGCCATAAAAAAGAATGAAATAATGAAATAATTTGCAGCAACATGGATGGACCTAGTGATTATCATACTAAGTGAAGTCAGACAGAGAAAGAGAAATATCATATGATAACATTTATATGTGGAATCTAAAGAAATGATACAAATGAACTTATTTACAAAACAGGAATAGACCCATAGATTTAGAGAACGAACTTATGGTTACCAAAGGGGAATGGTGGGGGTGTGGGATAAATTAGGAGTTTGGGATGAACATATACACACGACTAGATATAAAATAGATAACAAAGACCTACTGTACATCTCAGGGAACTCTACTCACTCCTCTGTAATAACCTATATGGAAAAAAAATCTGAAAAAGAATAGATATATGTATATGTATAAAGTGAATCACTGTTGTACACTTGAAACTAACACAACATTGTAAATCAACTATACTCCAATATAAAATAAAAATTTTTTAAAAAATAAAAATAATCAAGATACTGGTGAGAAGACAGACACCTAAATCAATGAAACAGAACAGACTTTTCAGAAATGAATTTACACAATATATTCAACTGATTTTTGACAAAGTTGTTAAGGAAAACATATGCAGGAATGATAGCCTTTTTTCAAAAAATGATGCTGAATATGAATAATAGCCTACAAGACCTCTAAAAACTTGATAATATGAAAATAAAAGATAAACAATGAAACTTGGACATAAACTTGTACAGATACTTTATCACAGAAGATACACAGATGGCAACTGAGCACATTAAAAAAAAAGGTTCAACAACATTTGTGATTAGGGAAATACAATCTAAAGTCATCATGTTATCCAATATACATATTAGAGGGACTAGAATTTAAAAGTATAATGGACGCAGCTTCGATCCTGGTCGGGGCACTAAGATCCCACATGCTGCAGGGCAACTAAGCTCAGATGCCACAACTAGAGAGAAGCCTGTGCACTGCAGTGGAGGATCCTGCATGCCATAACGAAGATCCCACATGCCGCAACTAAGACCCGACGCGGCCAAAAATAAAATAAATATTTTTTAAAAATTAATAAGCCAATCCTAATTCAGACAGAAATAAGAAAAACATTAGAAATACTGATATTGATACGAAGGTGTGCTTTACTAAAATATGTGGGATTCCACTGACATGGTGTTCATTGGAAAATCCATATCCAAATCAAAAAGTTAGAAAATAATAGCAAAATAAACCAACAGAAGGATAAGAAAAAATTCAAAAGGGAAAAAATACACTAGAAATTCTAAAAAAAAAAAATTAAATAAAAAATGCTAAAAAAAGAAGTCTGAAGTCTCAGGTGTGAAATAATAGCATATTAAGAGAATATCAAGAGATCAGAACATATTAAGAGACCATAAATAATTACATTCAGTAATAATTATGAGCTCCTACTATGTGCCTGGCACTGTGGTAGGTCCTGGGGATACAGAGTGAGAAAAATAGACTTAGTCCCTCCTAAAGATTTATCTAATGGTAAAGATTGCCATTAAATAATTACAGGTGTAAAGAATTTCCTAGGGGAGAGTCTTAGGATTTCCAGAAATATCTAGCCAAGAGGGTTTGGGAAAACCCTTGAGCAAGTTTCTTTTAAGTGGAGATGTTAAGAATGAGTAGCAGTCAGCCAGGCAAAGGGGAGAGAAAGGTCAAGAGAGAAACTGCCACAGACAGAACAACACACAAGAAAGCTCAGGGGAGAAACAGCTAGAGTAGAAAGAGAATGTAGAGCTGTAGAGATCATAATGAGGGAGAGTGGAACAAGATGAAGCCAGAAAATTCCCTAGAGCCCTGATCATGCAGTGTCTGGTGGGTGAGGCTAACAGTTTTGCAATTTTTTGTAAATAGCAATGTATTAAGCAGCATTGTGCACTCCCTCCTCTACTTCACCAGTAAATATCTCAGGTGCTCAGAGAGCATCAGGACCAACAGATGATTAATTTCATCTGATATACAGGCCTTCTCAGTATAAGGTATTTTATATCAAAGTGAAAATGTCTACTTACAGTATCAAGCATTTCTTTGGTATGAGCTGCTGACAGGCAAAACCTGGCTCTGGACTCAATGATTGGGGTAGCAGGAAATCCTACCACAACTACACCGATATTCCGCTTTAGCATCTCCCGTCCAAAGGCGCTGCAGAGGGAAAACAAGAAAAGAAACCAGGAAGAATAATAAATCACACAGTACAAAGGCCTGAATGATGTAAACTCTTGGGTGATACAGGCACTAGACAGTTCTATGAGGAATTTCTTCTAACTTCTATGAAAGTTAAAATTGACAGTTTACAAAGACTTCTTTTATTCAATCCTAAAGTGGTCTTCTCCCAAATAGTTTCCTTCAGAAAGGTGAAAGAATATTGTTGGCACAGACCAACTTTTAATAGGGCTTGCCTAAAGTAATTTGCAACTGTAGCCTTAAGGTGTCACTGACATGTAACAGTGGTTCAGAGGTTTCAAAATGAACTTGAGTTTAAAACCTGGTCCTTGCAGGCTTGGCAGTTTAAAAAATTCTTAAGATTAAGGATGCAAAGGATCTGGACATCTTTCTGCTGGCAGAAAGGCCAAGCACTAGCCTCCCAGACCAGGCATTTTTTGGATCGACTTAAGTGTTGAGCTGCCTTTGTAATTCAGGGTTTCCTTTGGTGTTTGTGAGGCCAGCTCATCCCCAGACTTCAGATGACCACCCAGACCACACAGTTCTTGTTTAACCCCCCATCCCAAGTCAAACTCGTGGCATGTGGCCTTACTCTACATCTGTATCTTGCCTAATTAATACAATTCTAACTTTCATGTAAATTTTGTTATTTACTAAATTATGTTATTCTTTGTCCTTTTCTCTTGTTGACCTACCTTATTCCTTTCTGACTTTTCCCTTAGCTGTTTAAAGCATTTGTTTGAGAATAAAAAATTCCACTCTCTTTAGTAATAGCACCAGCTTTCCCCACTCCTAGTAACAGTACATCCTCTTCAATGTGTTTCCTTTGTGTCAGGCCAAGTCCTGCATCTTTAGCACATGCTCCCGAACTGTCTAGTGCTTTATTCCAATTCTGCCTTACTCTCTCTAAATCTTAATTATAATGTACACAGTCAGTTTCACCTGTATAGAATAAATTAGACACAGTCCTCTCTAAAGAAAGCATTCTAGACTAAGTCAATCCTCCAGAACAGGTAACTTTTTGAGTTTATTTATGATGATAATTCCATTTAAAGAAGAATGAGGGAAATCCTACACCTCTGCTTTGGTGTAGGATTCCCTCATTTCCTCCATCTCCTGTGAAGGCCATAATGCCAATTGCCCATATGACTTCCTACTGGAAACTAAACTCCTCTTTTTCCCTCAATGAGCACCCTTTCCCAATATCCCCCATTCACTAACTTTGGAATCACCATACTTCCAGGTTCCCTGATTTAATTTTCCCTCCTATATTCACTTTAATCAACACTTATTGAGTGCAAGGGGCTGTGGTGGGCGCTGGGGATTCAAAGATGAATAGAAATATTTGCTCCTTTAATGAGTTCCATTAAACCTGAGAAATGATCCTTACTCAATTTTATATTTACAATCCAGTCAAAACTCACAAATCTGAAAAGATGTGCCTTTTTTACTGAACCTATACTAAGCAGATGACTCCTTTATTTTATTTTTAAAATAAATTTATTTATTTTTGGCTGTGTTGGGTCTTTTTTGCTGCGCACAGGCTTTCTCTAGTTGCGGCAAGCGGGGGCTACTCTTCGTTGCAGTGTGTGGGCTCTAGGTGCGTGGGCTTCAGTAGTTGTGGCACGCGGGCTCAGCAGTTGTGGCTCGCGGGCTCTAGAGCGCAGGCTCAGTAGTTGTGGCGCACGGGCTTAGTTGCTCCGCGGCATGTGGGATATTCCTGGACCAGGGATCAAACCCGTGTCCCCTGCATTGGCAGGCGGATTCTTAACCACTGCGCCACCAGGGAAGTCTGACTCCTTTATTTTATATCTCTGGTGCAATTTTGCACATAATTATTTTGCAAATAATTAGATTCGTCTACTGCATATCTGCTTTTCATATATATTTTGGTTTCGTTATACATCTGTACTTCTCAAATACATTGAAAGCTATTCCAGGGCAAAGATTTCCATTATACACGCCTTGCACAAGCCAGAGAGGCTGGTGTAAAGTGCACATCTGACCTCATGGCTCACTGTTCCCCCTTGGGCACTGTACCTCAGCTCCACTCACCTCCCGCTAGTCTTCCATCAGCTAAGTATGTTCCTGCATTGTGGCCTTTGCACAGAAGCTTCTTCCTCCAAGTGGCTAACTTGCTCAGCTAGTTCAAGCTCAGATGTCACCTTCCCTTACCCCTGAGGCTGTCGAGGGTGACCACCCCATTTAATACTGTAATCTGCCCACCCACAGTGCACTCTCAAACCCCATATCCTGCTCTTTTTTTTCCTATAGCCCTTAACACCTTCTCGCATATTACATAATTTCTTTATTTATTACGTTTGTCTGACTCTTGCCCCAGTAGAGCATGAACTCCACAAGGACATGGGTTTTTCTGTGTTTTGTTCACTGATCTATCTCAATCCCCCAAAGAGTGCATTAAACTCAAATGTTTGTTTAAGGAAAGACTAACAAGTTAACATATTTTACAAATTGGAATCCACTTGTTTAATCTACGGCAGATCTAGCAAACAAAGGTTAACATAATGAGGCCAAGACAATTTTACCTAACAAAATATATAAGCCTGGTCTCACATCATGGTAAACCTTAAGTCTAATAAGGGGGCAATCTGTAATCTGCAAAAAGGTACCCAATTTTGGCTGGCATGTAGAGCATCAGAGGCACCACTGGAGAATCTTCATTTCCATAGATGATGAAGCCCATATTTTTCAGACGTCTCCTGAAATATCTGACGTTTTCAGCTAACTGCTGTATACACTCTTTGCCTGGAAAATCATGGGGAGGGAAACAAAATAATACTAAGAAAGAAGAAGTGGAAAAAGACAGCAATCTCCTCCATCTCTATTCTATCAATCAATTCTATGTTTTGTTTCTTCCTTTCCCATATAAAATATTTTTGCACAGTAAACTGTATGGAATATAAGGAGAAACAAATATATCTTGCGTTTGTATTCTGTCATAGTAGGTGTTGATAGCAGATTTTATAGTAATGTACAGAATAAAGTTTAATGACCAGTATTTCCATGGCACATTAGCATCTTCAAACATTTTCATTGATACAACCTCATTTAACACTCTACCACCCCTTTACAGTAGGTTGGATAATTATTATCATTCTCATTTTATATATTAGGAGACTCACAAAGGTTGTGAGTGGCCTACAGTTACACAATAATGAGTGGCACAGTTGACTAGAAGCTAGGCCTCTCAACTTCAATATTCATTCCAAAAACCGTGCTGCAAATAATTTTACACATAAGACCAGAGACAGAACCATTCAGAGCCCCATATTTTCCTCTTAAGAGTTTATGTTACCATTTCCCTAAAACTTCTACCAGACAGCAATAGCATACACATATAATAATGTAAAAATCATATTTTTAACCCTACTTTGTTCATCTTCCCTAAAACACAAATGGATTAAGACACACATTTCTCTAACTGCTGATTGACTAAATATTTGCCCTGGTTTTGACTTTATGGTAGGTCAATCTATGAACAGATGTCCAAAAACAATCATTCTGTTACAGAGAGCAAGACATAAATTCAAAAGATCAGCTTGCAAAGGGCTAAGAACTGTTTAATGGTTTTCTAAATCACAAGTACTCACAAATAAGAAGAGGTTGCAGTCATTTTCACATATATTAGAAAGCAAGCAAATTCATATTTTAAAAAATACAACCATACAGCTCAAAGGTAAGTTAATCAATTGCAAATACAGATGACTAACAAATGTCCTTAGAATCAAAACACTAACATATCCGTCATTGATGGGAAACTACTCTAGATAAGTTTGCTACAAATAACCCCAAATTAATACTCTGTATGTAAATAATTTCAAGTTGACCGGAGAAGCACATACAAGCTTAGATTAGTTTAGTGTGAACACTGAAGAACATCACTTAAGTTATGACATACATCTTACACATATTAAAACAGACATTAAGGTATGTTAAGTTTATGTTGACAACTGATGAGCCACGTACTCTAATTTTCCCCTAGAAATACCAACACATGCTTACTCTACATTTAGAATAAGAGACTTCCACTTCCAGCCATGATAAAGTACTAGGAACCGGATTTTCTTTCCTGTTTGTAAACAACAGAAAGCTGGACAGAGTACATTACAAAATGGTTTTCAGACACTGGGCCCCAGGCAGTGGGGGACTGTGCTGCTGCAGAGAAGGGAAAACAGAAGTGAGTCTCTGGATTGTCCTCATACCACCTGGAGACAGGTCCCGGGCTGCTCCAGGAGTGGGGACCTAGTCTTGTCAGTCGAAGACATCAGATTTTGGAGTTGGGGAGGCTAAGGTGGCTAGAATTTACTGGGCACACAACAGGGGAGGAGGAAGGTGCACAAGAGACCTTTGGGGGTCTACAGAAGAGCACTTGGCAAAGGGCTGATCTGAACACGTATGAGAAGAAACTATGAGGGGCTGGGGAAAGCTCCAACAGAAAGCAGCAGACTGAACAACTCCCAGCACTCATACAGTTGGGAATAGCTTCTATTTTCACCAACCAAAATGGAAAGACCTCAGAATCACACTAGTAGTGGAGTTAAATTAGCCCTAGACTAAAACTTGCTCTGGCCCACCCTAACACCCCTTAAAAGCAAGTCTTAAAAGGATCCAATTGATTCCAAGAACAAAGTCCAACATTATTACCTAAATGAATACAAAATGCAGCCCCTAGTAATGTAAAATTCACAATGTGTGATGTATAATAAAAAATTCTAGGCATTCAAAGAAACAGGAAAATATGACCCACCAACTAGGAGAAAAGTCTATCAATAGAAACAGACCAGAAATGCCAGAATATTAGCAGACAAGGATACAAAAATGCTATTATAAATATACTCCATACATTCAGAAAAGTAGAGGAAACATGATGAAGACAGAAAGAAAATACATAAAAAGGGAACAACTGATACATGCAAAAATGATGAATCTCAAAAGGATTATGTTAAATGAAATAAGTCAGACACAAAAGACTATACTCTTATGAATTCATTTATAGGAAATTCTTAAAAAGACATAATTACAATGATAGAAAACAGATTAGTGGTTGCCAGGGAATGGAGAGAGGACTGACAGCAGAGCGGTATGAAGGGGACTTTTCAGGGGTGACAAAAACATTTTATACTTCAGTTATGGTACATGACTGTATACATTTGTCAAAACTCATGGAATTACACACTTAAAATCGGTGAATTTTATTGTATATAAATGATATTAAAGGTTTTTAGAAACTGTGTGACACATCTGCTAATTTAGTGTACATTAATTTTTCCTGTACCACTTATTATTTTACAACTTGCTACCTTTTTCTTATCACAAACTACCTTTTGTTAAAATATTTTTTTCTTATTCCAAGATTATCAAGAAAAATTATCAAGGAGAAGAAGAAATGCTAAGAGATTTAGACCTTACCTTTTCCACCTATGGCTATATCATTCTAAGCAAGTTCTCTGTAACAAAAGCAAGTGGAAATCTCAGTCTCACCATTCATTGTCACCTGTTCCTTGACAAGAAGAGTCCCAAAAGAAAACACATCTAAAATAACATTCATAGGCAAAACTGGAAGATACTGAGAATAGGCATTTAAAATTCCCAACTTATATATCCTTATTATTGCTGAATAGTATTCCTTACCAAAGATATACCACAATTTGTTTACCCATTTATGTGTTAATGGACATTAGACTTGAGATTACCAACTTTCATTTTGGCAGTTATAAAGTTCAGATTTAAAAGAATTCTCTCTGAGGGACTTCCCTGTCAGTCCAGTGGTTAAGACTCTGTGCTGTCAATGCAGGGGACACAGGTTTGATCCCTGGTCAGAGAACTAAGATCCCACATGCCATGTGGTACAGCCAAAAAATTTAAAAAAAAAAAGAATTCTCTCCTAAATAGAGGATGTGGATAAAAGGGACCCTTGTACACTGCTGGTGGGAATGTAAATTGGTGCAGACACTATGGAAAACAGTATGGAGGTTCCTTAAAAAACTATTGATAAAAATAGAACTACCATATAATCCAGCAATTCCACCTCTGGGTATATATCTGGAAAAAAAGAAAACACTAATTCTAAAAGATATATGCACCCCAATGTTCACAGCAGCACTATTTACAGTAGCCAAGATATGAAAGCAACCCAAGTGTCCATCAACAGATGACTGGATTAAGAAGATATGGAATATATACAATGGAATATTACTCAGCCATAAGAATGAAATAATGCCATTTGCAGCAACAGGGACGGACTTAGAGAATATTATGCTTAGTTAAATAAGTCAGACAAAGAAAGACATATACTATATGGTATCACTTATATGGGCATATATCTGGAAAAGACAAAAACTCTAATTCTAAAAGATACATGCACCCCAGTATTCACAGCACTATTTACAACAGCCAAGACATGGAAGCAACCTAAACGTCCATCGACAGATGAATGGACAAAGATGTGTGTGTGCAAGTGTGTGTGTTTGTGTATACACACACACACAGTGGAATATTACTCAGCCATTAAAAAAAAGAACTAATGCCATTTGCAGCACCATGGATGGACCTAGAGATTATCATACTAAGTTCAGACAGAGAAAGACAAGTATCATATGATATCACTTATATGTGGAATCTAAAAAAATGATACAAATGAACTTATCTACAAAACAGAAATAGACTTACAGACTTAGAAAACAAACTTATGGTTACCAAAGGAGAGAGGGAAGGGGGGAGGGACAAATTAAAAGTATGGGATTAACAGATATAAACTACTATACATAAAATAGATAAGCAAAAGAATTTACTGTATAGCACAGGGAATTATACCCATTATCTTATAATAACCTATAATGGAATATAATCTGCAAAAATAATGAATCACTGTGCTATACTCCTGAAACTAACACAATATTGTAAATCAACTATACTTCAATTAAAAAAAATTCTCTCCTAAATATTTATTTAAGCATCTTAGTCATGCCCAAATAAGGGAAGAATTACTATAATTAGCAACTAACAGCTCAGTTTCATTTGCTTCTAACTGCTTTAGGTGGATATGGTAAAAGAATGTACTACAGTTGACCCTTAATCCATATAATTTATAGTCGGCCCTCCATAGCTGAGGTCTGCAGATTCAACCAACCAGGGACCACGCAGTACTGCAGCATTTACTGTTGAAAAATATCTACATGTAAGTGGACCCGGGCAGTTTAAACCTCTGTTGTTCACAGGTAAACTGTATTTATACTTTATACACAAAGAAACAGGCCCATAAATGTTAAACTACTTTCTCTAAGGCTTTGCATTCAGTAGGAGGAAGATCAAGGTTCTGACTCCCGTTTAGCGCTTTTTCTTCTAAACCGCAGCAAGAAATTATGTACTTTTCAAACTTTAAAGTGTTTAACCCTTTATTGGGTAACAATATCTGTATTTTACTTTTTAAACGGCACTTACTAGCAATGAATAGGATAGGGATGAATGGGTGAAGGAGCCTAAGACACAAGGCAAGTATGAGACAAGTGGAAAGTAGTTCTTCCAATAAACTCATCTGGAATAGCAAACTGCAATCATCACTGGTGAGTAGGGAATAAAGACTGAGGGGGAGAATCAAGACCAGTGCTGGAGAAAGAAGCAAACTCAATTAGAAATAGTGGTCATAGTGAATCCCAGAAATTAAGTGGTCTGTTTCTCCAACAAAACTACTAGGCTGAACCATGAAACTGCCAATATTTGACTATTTTTGACCTTAAAAAGGCGATTTCTTCTGATTCAACCTAATAATTTCAAAGATAATAATAGGAAAAGCAGCCAAGTTAAGTTACTTACAAATCAGTAAGCTTTTGCAGTTATACGTATTGGGAAAGTGATTGTCCCTTATTCCTGAAGTGACACTGAATTTTAAAGACAACACTGTTACCCATTTTGAATTAAATATCATATAAAATACCAGTTAATATTAATACAAGAAGCATGGTACTTAAGTCCAATCTGCTAGCTCAGTTCTAAAGAGTTTTCTTACTGCAGAGCTGCAGCAAGTATTTGGCCTAACACAAACTTAAAAACAAAGAAAGGTTAGCCTTGTTAAAAAAAAGGATACTGGGCTTTCCTGGTGGCGCAGTGGTTAAGAATCTGCCTGCAGGTGCAGGGGACACAGGTTCGAGCCCTGGTCCGGGAAGATCCCACATGCTGCGGAGCAACGAAGCCCGTGCATCACAACTACTGAGCCTGCGCTCTAGAGCCCGCGAGCCACAACTACTGAGCCCACATGCCACAACTACTGAAGCCTGAGCGCCTAGAGCCCGTGCTCCACAACAAGAGAAGCCACCACAATGAGAAGCCCGCACGCCACAACGAAGAGTAGCCCCCACTCGCCGCAACTAGAGAAAGCCCGCGCACAGCAACAAAGACCCAGTGCAGCCAAAAATAAATAAATATATTAAAAAAAAAGATACTAACTCTTAAAAGGTCTTTATCCTTGCCTCAGAGAGAACACAGATGGTAATATAAGAGATCGGCATTCTTCTCTACTTTTCAAACATAAATCTTTACTTTTAAGGGTGATAAAAAGCATAAAAGCAATGTAGAGAAAACCTCTGTACTGATTCTCTTGAAGTTCACAAATGAACCTTACTGTGTTGGCTGTCCTTCTGGAATTCCTTAATACAATTTGTTAGAATGAAGCCATTTTTAGAATCTCTTCAATTAAAACCTACAGCCTGGCATGAAAGAGAGAAAAGTAAACACATATGTGTAGTTAATGTCCCAGAAAATGTAGCAGATAACTTTAACTGGTCATTTTTTAGTCCTCAACTTCTTGTAATAAATTTTATGCTAAGGAGGGAAGTAATGGATATGATGGATCAATAGGTTGTGATGGCATCATTAGTTTTAAGAAATAATGATGGCATCATTATTTCTTTTAAGGAAATAGAAAGCCTAAAAAGGGTGGAGGAAGATGGAGGTAGAAGGAACAGCACAATTATCTACGTATTGACAACCATTATATATTGATAACTTTAAATCACTTTTACCAAACAGAATTACAAAGAGAGTTATATTTATTAACCACTGCTAAACAGATTTGCAGTTGTACTAACTGCATTCCAGACATTTTCAAAAGAAATATTTTTACCAAGTCTTAATCCAGATTTCTCTGGGTTCTCAGGCTTATAATCTTAGGGTTTGAAGGAACTACTCTGTTATTACTCAAATAAAATTCTGTAAGCCCTCCCAGACAGTTATTAATCAGAACAGATGGTGTTCTATGAGATAAAAATTTTCTGAAGTCTCAGGGCCAGTTAAAAAAAAAAAAAAAGATAAGATCTATGCACAAAACAAGAAATACAAAAGGTAGCAGATATTTTGTCTTAAATGGCATTAGTGCTAACTACTCAGAACTCAGGCTTCAAAAAATATAGCAAGTACTCACCTGTTTACACAGCAATATAACTTTCAATTTAGCTGATGAGCTTTTATATAACTTATAATCAGCAAAATGAGTTTGAGTCTGCAACTTCAAAAAAAACATTTCCGGTGTTAACCAAAATCTTTCAAAATAAAGGACACAAATATGACTGATGTTCAGTCAGAGTTGATCCCCTAACTCACATTATACTCCATTACACAGCTCCTAATCTTCTTAGATTTCCTGGATATGCTGATATAATCTGCCTTCCTGGGAAAAATAAAATAAAGTTACTGCTATTCCTCAGACTTATACTTTCCAATTAATCATAATGGGCTAGAAGAATTTGAAACTGAAGAGCTTCTTCCCCCCTCCCCACTTCTTCTTAAACGTCATAATATCAAAGCACATACGGGTTTTCTCAGTTTAGGGTTCCCAAAACAGAATACATAGCCCCAAGAATGGTTTCAGTTAGCTTTCAGCATTAATTAGGAGTTATGGGACATAAGGCAGGATAAAATATGGAAAAATACTACCCATCACCTTCTTCTAATTTATACTATCAAAGACATTACATTATGGATATTTCACATAATATCTCTTTAATACTTTATGTCTAAGAATTGAACTTAACTATCAATCTTTCAGTTTACTCATCTGTCCAAAGACTTATTTTTACTATCTGGAAGGTTACTTTTTCTAATATTTTACTTTGGTTGAACTATACTGCAGAGTGAAAAGGAACATGTTTCACTCCTGTGGTTTTTCTCTTGAAAAGCATCTTCTTTAAAAAATAGAATAAACTCAGACATCCTCAGTGTTTACTCTGCCTATGTTAAACACATGTCTCCATTGATATCTAAAACTGGAGCTTGTATCTTGAAGACTTCTTATACAAGTCTTTATAGTATCAGGTAACTCAAATCACATGCAAACTATGTTTTCAAAGGCTATTTCCAAAGTAATTATGGAAGCTTCTAGTACTGACTCCCTTTAAAGCAAAGAAACCATGTAACATAGTAAGCACAGTGCCAGGCTCAATAAATGCTTCTTCATTTTCCTTTTGCCAGTAAAGCAATTTCTAATCAGGGGAAAATTATATTTAGCTTCAGTTATTATATCTCTAAATATTACCAAGTCAACTACTAACCAGCCTTACTTCCTGATAAGATACTACTTTATAGTCTTCCATAAGTGAATGGACGAACGTGTTGATTTATATTAATTTAAACGAACTTGGCATTCTCTTGCACTAGTGGTACTATATCTAAATCCAATATTAGGACAACAGCTCCATCTCCTTCTCAGCTGGAAGTACTCTGGGCTTATGCAAAGGAGGAGTTAGGTGTGCCTTAATTACTGCTATTATAGCAGCTCCAAGAACTGTAAATAGTTGGCATGGCAGAAAATCTCAGATGCAATCACAATGACACTTTCAAAAGAGACAAGTAAACCTGGGCTAAGAAGAAGAATTCAAATTCCTTTCTTGCTCAACACTTAAAACCACAGCATCTTTCATACACCACATCCGTAACTTCTGAGAAGAAGAACAGACTATTAGTAGACATTCTCATCTCTCACTTTTGGAAACAGAGGCAACTCTAAGAATTATTTTGCAGCTGAGGAAACTAACCTAACACCCGAAGAGGTTATGTAATTCCAAGTGGAAGAACCAGGATTTGAACTCTCTGATTCTTCTGGTTTCAGACTGTTGTCTTAACCACTACTCACTGATCCACTTTGGCTTCTATATTAAGTAGAACTGACTAAAAGGAAATATTAGGAATAAAACGCCTAGGAATAACCCTACCTAAGGAGGCAGAAGACCTGTACTCTAAAAACTGTATGACACTGATGAAAGAAACTGAAGATGACACAGACAGATGGAAAGATACACCATGTTCTTGGATTGGAAAAATCAATATTGTCAAAATGACTATACTACCCAAGGCAATCTACAGATTCAATGAAATCACTATCAAATTACCAAGGGCACTCTTTGCAGATCTAGAACAAAAAAAATCTTAAAATTTGTATGGAGACACAAAAGACCCTGAATAGCCAAAGCAATCTTGAGAAAGGAAAAATGGATCTGGAGGAATCAGGCTCTCTGACTTCAGACTATACTATAAAGCTACAGCAATCAAAACAGTATGGTACTGGCACAAAGACAGACTTACAGAACAATGAAACAGGATAGAAAGCCCAGAAATAAACCCATGCACCTATGGTCAATTAATCTACAACAAAGGAGAAAAGATAAGCTCTTCAATAAGTGGTGCTAGGAAAACTGGACAGCTACATGTAAAAGAATGAAATTAGAACATTCTCTAATACCATACACAAAAATAAACTAAAATGGATTAAACACCTAAAATAAATGTAAAACCAGATACTATAAAACTCTTAGAGTAAAACATAGGCAGAACATTCTTTGACATAAATCACAGCAATATCTTTTTAGATCCACCGCTTAGGCTAATGGAAATAAAAACAAAAATAAACAAATGGGACCTAAATAAACTTAAAAGCTTGTACACTTGAAACACTATGTATAACTGAACCACTCTGCTGTACACCTGAAACTAACACAACATTGTAAATCAACTATACTCCAATATAAAATAAAAATTAATTATCTGGCTCTGCTCTCAGGAAAAGATGTGGTGCCCAGAGACTTCCTTTCATCCTGCATTCTTCCCAATTTCCACTGTAAGATTTCTGTCATTCCCCCATCTTCCAAAAGGGGGCATCCTACAAAATTTTGGTCAACCATTGCCAGTGTTTCTCAATAAGACTGCTATTGGCATTTGGGGCATAACAATTCTTTGTTGTTAAGGCTGTCCAGTGCCCTGTAGAACATTTAGAATCACTGGCCTCTCAACAATAAATGCCAATAACATCTCTCCATAGCCCAGTCTGTGACAATCAAAAATGCCCCTAGACTTTTCCAAATGTGCCTTAGGAAGGCAGCACTGTTGCTGGTTGGTTGAGAACTCCTATTGGTCCTGTTATTTCTTTATAGGAACCATGGATTTCTTTTCTTTTGTATCCTTAAACCTGAGTTGGAGATGCATTAGCTATATGATTTGGGGCATGTTTTTACGTCCCTTAGATTCAATTACCACATTTACTCTAGAGGAAGATATAAACGTGGGGCAATTTGATATATTTAGAGTACAAAACCACACATAGGAAAACCTAATATAAAAATACAAGCTAACTGATTAACAGTATATTAAAAGTACCATATACTTATGGTTAAGTAGGGCCTTTATTCAGTAGGCCCTTTCTTTATATATGTTTGGATTCCTTTCTGGAATTTTACTTCTATTTCATTAACTGGACTGTTACAAATTATTATAGCTTACATATAATATATAATTGCATGTATAATTTATATATTTATATATAAGATATATATAATTACTTGTATTTATAAACTACATATATAGCTTATATATAATAAAATTTACTCACCAGTTCCTCTACTCTTTGGAGTTTTTCACCTCAATTATTATTATTAATTGAGATATAATTCACATCCTTTAAAATTCATCCTTCTAAAATGTACAATTCAGTAGTTTTTATCTATTCTGGACATTTCATATAAATGGAATCATATAATATGTGACCTTTTGTACTGGCCTCTTTCACCTAACATAACGTTTTCAAGTTTCATTCATGTTGTAGCATGTATGAGTACTTCATTCCTTTTTATGGCCGAATAATATTCTTGTACAAATATACCACATTTTGTTTATTTATTCATGAGCTGATGCACATTTGGGTTGTTTTTGATTTTTGGCTATCACGGATAATGCTGCTATAAACATTCCTGTGCAAGTTGTCATGTGGACATACGTTTTCAATTCTGTTGGGTATATACCTAACAATAGAATTTCTGGGTCATATGGTGACTATATATTTAACTTTTTGAGGAACTGGAAACTGTTTTCCAAAATGGCTGGGTTATTTTACATTCCTGTCAGTAATATGGGAGTATTCCATTTTATTAGATCCTCACCAACAATGTTATTGTTTATCTTTTTTATTTTAGCCATCCTAGTGGGTGTAAAGTGGGATTTTGTGGTTGTCATTTGCATTTTCTTAATGACTAATAGGTTGACCATCTTCTCTTCTGTGCTTTTTGGCCATTTGTGTATCTTCTTTGGAGAAGTGTCTATTCGAATTCTTTGCCGATTTTTTTTTTTTTTTTTTTGCGGTATGCAGGCCTCTCACCGCTGTGGCCTCTCCCGTTGCGGAGCACAGGCTCTGGACGTGCAGGCTCAGCGGCCATGGCTCATGGGCCCAGCCTCTCCGTGGCATGTGGGATCTTCCCGGACCGGGGCACGAACCCGTGTCCCCTGCATCAGCAGGTGGACTCTCAACCACTGCGCCACCAGGGAAGCCCTCTTTGCCCATTTTTATTTTATTTTTATTTTTTTTAATGATTGCTCTTATTTATCTATTTATTTATTTTTGGCCGTGTTGGGTCTTCGTTGCTGCATGTGGGCTTTCTCTAGTTGCAGTGAGTGGGGGCTACTCTTCGTTGTGGTGTGCGGGCTTCTCATTGCAGTGGCTTCTCTTGTTGCGGTGCACGGGCTCTAGGAGTGCTGGCTTCAGCAGATGTGGCTCACGGGCTCTAGAGCACAGGCTCAGTAGTTGTGCACACGGGCTTAGCTGCTCTGTGGCATGTGGGATCTTCCTGGCCCAGGGCTCGAACCCATGTTCTCTGCATTGGCAGGCGGATTCTTAACCACTGTGCCACCAGGGAAGTCCCGTCCATTTTTAAATTGAGTTGTTTAATTTGAGTTGTAAAAGTTCTTTATATATTCTGGACACTAGACCCTTTTTAGATATATGGTTTGCAAAATTTCCTCCCACTCTGAGGGCTGTCTTTTCACTATCTTGCTAGAGTGTCCCTTAAAGAACAAAAGCTTTTAATTTTGATTCAGTCCAATTTATCTATTTTTTTCTTTGGTTGCTTGTTCTCTTGGGTGTCATAACTAAGAAACCACTGCCTAATCCACAATCATGAAAATTTTACATCTATGTTTTCTTCTAAGAGTTTTATAAATTTAGGGACTTACTGGCAGTCCAGTGGTTAAGACGCTGCGCTTCCAGTTCAGGGGGCACGGGTTTGATCCCTGGTCGGGGAACTAAGATCCCACATGCCACGTAGCATGGCCAAAAAAAAAAAAAAAAAATAAGAGTTTTATAAATTTAGCTCTTACATTTAGGCCTGTGATCCATTTTGAGTTATTTTTGTATATGGTGTGAGGTACGGATCCAACATCATTCCTTTGCATGTGGATATCCAGTTGTCTGAGAATCATTTTTTTAAAAGATTATTCTTTCCCCAATGAATTGTCCTGAATACCAACTAACCATAAATAGAAAAGTTTACCTCTGGATTCTCAGTTCTATTTCACGGTTTATATATCTACACCTATGCCAGGATGACAATGTCTTGTCACTACAGCTTTGGGACATGTGAGTCCTTCAATTTTTTTTTTTTCCGAGACGATTTGGCTATTCTGGGTCTCTTGTTTTTCCATATGATTTTTAGGATTAGCTTGCCTATTTCTAAAAACAGGCAGCTGGGATTTTGATAGGTATGTTGTTGAATCTACATACTTGAGGAGTATCACTACCTTAACCATAGTAAGTCTTCCAACCCATGAGCACAGATATCCTGCCATTTATTTAGGTCTTCGTCCTGTTCATTTTTGTATATTTTTTTCCTTGGGTGGAATTACGTAAATATTCTCAAAATACTGAATTGAGCTGGGAAGATAGGGCAAAAGGAGGAAATGAATAAACACATTAAATATAAAATGATATGTTCCTAATTTGGAGTAAGAATAAATAATGTTTCTCTTTTTTTCTACTTCCATTTCTAATTTCCCCTAATGGGAATGGAATGTGTTTTTAAAGTAGTTGAAAGGTTACAAGTGTTGGCAAAAAATATGGAACAATACATTGCCAGTGAGAGACTGTAAACTGGTACTTTGTTAAAAATGGCAATATATGCTGAACCTAAAGATATGCCTACTCTATGACCCAGCAATTTCATTCCTAAGTACATATACCCAACAGAGTTATGTACCAAATGGCACGGGTAAGAATGTCACTCTTAATAACAGCCCAAATCAGAAAATAACCCAATTTCCATCAGCAGAATGAAAAAACTGTGATATATGCAAACAATGGGATACTGGACAGCAATGAAAATGAATTATTGTTTCACCAAAATATGTGAATGAATCTCAAAGACATATGATGAATAAAATACACTAAATTCAAGAGTGATTGTGTGTACTGTATTGTAGGTAAGATTCCATTTACATGAAGTTCAAGAACAGGCAAAACTAATATATAGTGATAGAAGTCAAAATAATGGTTATCTTTGGCAAGGAGGAATGAATTGGGAAGAGGTACAAGATAACCTGGGATACTGAAAACGTTCTACAACATGATCTGGGTGGTGATTAGACAAGTGTGCATTATTCACTAAACTGTATGTTTAAGATTTCTGCACTTCACTGTATCCATGTCAATACTTCAAAAAAAATAAAAATAAATTTTAATTATTTGGGAAATAAACTGGAAAGAAAACTGGAATGAGGTTAAATGTCTGATCTCTCATTTTATAATCTTAAGTATATCTAACTACTATTTAATAATCACCGTTTTACTTAAAAAACAAAACCAAAACAGAACCATCTAGACATTACAGGGGTGGGCTCAAGCATTTTCCTCTTAGCCTTTGTTGTTTAAGACAAATCTAAAAAAAAACCGAACTTTTTAGTGCTGGGTGTTCCAGGAATTTGTAAGACAGGGGAAGTGTTATGAAAACAGCACTTTGGAGTTAAAGCCCTTGCCCTGAGGCAGGAAATGAAAGCATAAAGGGATTGGCCCTTCCTTTCTTTCCTTTTAAAAAAAATCCTATGGGGACTTCCCTGGTGGCGCAGTGGTTAAGAATCTGCCTGCCAATACAGGAGACACGGGTTTGATCCCTGGTCCGGGGAGATCCCACATGCCATGGAGCACCTAAGCCTGTGCACCACAACTACTGAGCCTTCACTCTATAGAGTCTGTGAGCCACAATTACTGAGCCTGTGTGCCACAACTACTGAAGCCCAGGTGCCTAGAGCCAGTGCTCCACAAGAGAAGCCACCACAGTGAGAAGCCCGCGCACCACAACAAAGAGTAGCCCCCGCTCACCGCAACTAGAGAAAGCCCACGTGCAGCAACGAAGACTCAATGCAGCCAAAAATAAATACATAAGTAAAATTTTTAAAAAATCATATGAATGAACGTACAAATCAGACAATACTGGCCAAAAAATATTTATTTTTCATCTGTGCATCTACTTTCATTCCCATAAAGTTATTTTTTCCTAGGATGTTTTAGTATCAGTTTTTCTTATACATACTTTGTCGAGAGAGAGAGAGGCTGATAAAAGGTGGCACCAAGTATTACTAACACATCTGGTTCAGACTGCCTACTGTAAGACTGCCTTTTAGGAGAGCTATGGGACATTTGCATATCCTTTAATAGGGGGAACTGCTGGGATTCCTGACTCCAATTAGTCAGGAAATCAGAGTTCAAAAAATAACTTTTACTTCTTCCAAGAAAGGGGAAGTGGGTTGGCAAGTGAACACTTAGATTTGACACCAACATTAATAAGAATTATTCTGTAATCTCTGAAATTTTGGGGAGCCCAGTGGAAACCAATTGAATTTTGAATCCCTATTATAACGGCTACCTATTTTTATAAAAATAAATATGCACATCTATAAAACTCAACAGAACATGTAAATTTGTTCCACATCTTATTACTTAGTCCATATAAATGATGAACTCTTTCATCACATTCAATATTGTCAATTAAAACAAAAGTGTTCATATTTGAGAAAGATGACCAATTTATATTGGTAAGTCTATCAAGTAAGAGTTTTATAAAAACCCTGCATGTACAGCAGTTGTGTATATGCTTCAGGATTTCTTAGAGAAACTTAAACATTAAAGAAGCTGAATTTAGGGGCTACTAACATTTTTTAAGTCTCAGTGCAGTCTAACTTTAAGATATAAAACTATTTTTTAAAAAACAGAAATCTGATACATAAAAATAATTAAATAATAAAGATTTCATTTATTTCAGTATACATTTGCTAGAGATACAGCAGATACAAAAGTGGTATGATAGCCATTACACCAAAGGCAAAAATCTCACCAGGAAGACTACACAGAAAGGGGAGAATATATTACGTGCTGGGTAAGCACACACTAGACAAATCTATCCTGAGCACCCATCTATTATGTGCCAGATCCTGCTCTAGGCCCTGGGTAGACTGTATCCAATAAAAGACACAAAAACCCCTGCCTGCTGCGAGCTTACATTCCAGTATGGGGGACAGACAACAAAAAAGATGAACCTCACTCAAGCACTCATTCTGCTCAAGCGCTGCCTCCATAAAGCGTCAAGACCCCAAAGCAAAGCACACCTGCATTTCCAAGGACCAAGTAAGCCAGTCTGGTTGGAGCTGAGCGAGCCAAGCAGGGAAGAGTGGGACCGGAGAGGTCAACAAAGGGCCAAATCATAAATTTATTTATTTTACTTATTTATTTTTGGCTGCGCTGGGTCTTCGTAGCTGCACGGTCTTCCTCTAGTTGTGGTGAGCGGGGGCTACTCGTCCTTGTGGTGCGCTGGCTTCTCATTCTGGTGGCTTCTCTTATTGCAGAGTATGTGCTCTAGGCACATGGGCTTCAGTAGCTGTGGCATGTGGGCTCAGTACTTGTGGCTCACGGGCTCCAGAGCACAGGCTCAGTAGTTGTGGCACACAGGCCACAACTGTGGCTCCGCGGCCTGTGTGATCTTTCTGGACCAGGGCTCGAACCCGTGTCCCCTGCATTGGTAGGCGGATTCTTAACCACTGCGCCACCAGGGAAGTCCAGAGGGCCAAATCAGAAGGGCCTCATAGGTCTTCATGTTAAGACTCTGACTTTAAGAAGCAGGAGAAGCCCTCTGAGAGAGTTCTTAAACAAGACTGGCATGACCTCCTATGCTTCAGCAGGATCACCCTGAGTGATACATTTAGAAGAGAGTCAAAGACAGAAGCAGAGAGAGCACTGGAGAGATGACTGTGGTTTGGACTAGGGTGACAGCAATAGGTATAAAAAGTGGAGGGAGGATATATTTTGAAGGTAGACTAAACTGTTACCAATGCTTAAAGCACACAGAAAATGCTAAATAAACATTTAATGAAAGAATGAATCTTGAAAGGTGGGAGAAACCAATGTGAACTAGAGTACTCAAGAAAGGTATCAGTCATAAAATTTTACTGGTACTCTGCATGGATAGCTCCTATTCCTAATTTTCAGCATTGTTCATGTATCTGAATCCTTCTAAACCATTTTTCGCTTGACTGATCCCTCTAACTGGTTATTAAATCCAGGTGAAAGTAGACAGGAGTCTAAGTCAAATAAATAACAGTGGGGATTACAGTGAAGTAGAGAGGTTCAAGACATTAAGGAGGCATAATCCACAGGCTCTGGTGATTAAATATATGGAATAAAAAAGGAGAGAAAATATAATAATGATCTCTTCTTCGGACAACTTCATGAATAAAAGATGTCATTACCTGAAATAGGGAACACAAAAAAAGCAGGTTTGAGGGGAAACAAATGGAAAAGGCTAAAAACTTTAGAGAAACAAAACAATTTTGGGAAACAAGTATTTTTGGAGTCTAAAGGCTTAAAATTAAGTATATCAAGACTACTGCTTCCAGGGATTTCCCTGGTGGTCCAGTGGTTAAGAATCCGCTTTCTAATGCAGGGGATGCGGGTTTGATCCCTGGTCGGGGAACTAAGATCCCACATGCCGGGTTTCCCTGGTGGCGCAGTGGTTGAGAGTCCGCCTGCCGATGCAGGGGACACGGGTTCGAGCCCTGCTCCGGGAAGATCCCACATGCCGCGGAGCAACTAAACCCGTGTGCCACAACTACTGAGACTGCACTCTACAGCCCACGAGCCACAACTACTGAGCGCGTGTGCCTAGAGCCCATGCTCCGTAACAAGAGAAGCCACTGTAATGAGAAGCCTGCACACCGCAACGAAGAGTAAGCTGGTGCAAAATTAAAATTTGGTTCCTCCTTAGGTTAAAAGGATGAGCGTTTTTTCCCCTATTCGTCTGCTCTTGATAGTAAGATTATAAAAGACAGATCTTATGTTTTGTCAAAATAATCACTTATGTTCTATGTTGTCTTTATCAGATCTTTGATTATTTAAGTAAACCTAGTCCTCTCAATATTAAAAGAGCTAAGTTTTGCACAGTACTAAATATATAACCTTGAATAATTGCCTGAGAGGGCTTCCCTGGTGGTGCAGTGGTTGAGAGTCCGCCTGCCGACGCAGGGGACACGAGTTCGTGCCCCAGTCCGGGAAGATCCCGCATGCCGTGGAGCGGCTGGGCCCGTGAGCCATGGCCGCTAAGCCTGCGCGTCCGGAGCCTGTGCTCCGCAGCAGGAGAGGCCACAACAGTGAGAGGCCACAACAGTGAGAGGCCAGCATACAGCAAAAAAAAAAAAAAAAAAAAAAAAAAAAAAATTGCCTGTGAAATCTTTGTCACTTTGATTAAATGGATAACTGAGCGTTGTTCCACAATGACCTATGATCCTATTTGACGAAGTATTTTTAAAACTTTTGATATTTTTGACAAATTTCAAAAATAAAATTTTAAATAAAGTCTTTTTTGACTTAGAACTAACTCTGAAATATTATTTCAAGGCCCCTGAAATATCTCAAAGATTGGTTCTCTCCTTATAAAAAGGGATATGTTAAGCTAACTAGGCTTATTTCATATATTAAATTACATGGGAAGCATTTCCAAATAAGTAATACTAAACCTTCTTTATTGTATGTCTGTATAGATATGTGTTATAAATATTTCAGAAACTATGTGAAATTCCTAGAAATCTGGTATGTCCTGAAATAATGTTATCAGTCATAATTCTAGTTATCTTAAAATATTGTATGTCACAGAAATAACCCAATTTCCTTGTCAACTCTACTGTCATCAGATCTCTAACCATGCCAGGGTAAGAATTTATAGAATTCTAACTTAGAAATGGATGACTTCATAAAACTGTTAACAAAAGATCAAAACCATGAATTAATTCCATGGGACTAAATGAACTGATGAAGATGATTATAATTTTTATGACTTTTTGTTTTAAATATTGTCCGTTCTTTTATGCTTTGTCAGAGTCCCCATTTATGTTGGATTCACAAGCTGGCAGACCTCTCACAATGTGACTTCCTTATCTTTTGTTATTCGTAGGCACCATTAAACACTGTGTGGGAGGGGAAGTATCCTAGCAGAACTCATCAGCTTTTTGTTCTTGCCAAAATTATGGAGTAAATTCTAACAACCCTAGAATGAAACTGTCCTCCAAAACTGCTAAATAGGCAATTAATATCGTCATTTTCTTCCCTCCCATAAATGACTACTAGTCAAAACTCTTCTAATCCTGTGGTGTTATTTATGTGCCACTGCTAAAAGTAACACGAATAAAATTATTATTTGTATATATGTATATTATTTGTATATATGTGTATATATATGCATGCAAAAGAAATCTGTAGACTATATGCCAAATAACTGACACTGGTTATTCCTGTTTATTTTCTGTGACATATATTTGGGGTTTTGAAAATGAGCATGTATTGCTTCTATAAACAAAACAAGAATGAATGAATAGGTAAATTCATTTAAACGTAGTATTAAAGGGTTAGGACTCAGCACTTTCACTGTCGTGGGCCCGGGTTCAATCCCTGGTTGGGGAACTAAGATCCTGCAAGCCGCACGGTGAGGCCAAAAAAAAAAAAGGAGTATTAAAATTCTGTACTTGGATCCTTAACAGGCTGACCCCGAAATGCATATTTTCATACAGCAAGAGGACTCAAACAAAATAAAACTATACAGAAAAAGAATTCCAAAATCAGAACTTAAATCAGAACATAAAAACACATCTTCATATTTGTACAGATAAACATAAACTCTATATCCATCAGTTTTACTTGTTGGTCTCTTACTTTCATTAGTTAGAATCATATAACAAAGTTCCCAAATTAATTCATTTGTTCTTCTTGGCTGTTACTGATGATCTACTTTCTAGCAAATTGCCAAGGGTATAAACATAATGTATGGAACCAACTAAAAATGAATTAATGAATAGAAACTAAAATATAAAGTTAACTGAACTTAATATTGTAAAACTGTCAACATTCCAAGGGAACCAGACTTTAGAACCCAAAGTTAGGTCTTCACTGTCAAGCCCAATATGGAGGGAAAAAAGTTGATAGGCTTAGACAGAGTTTATTCACTCATTTACTTCTCCTGAAGCTGAAAAACATTAGAGGCAAATTTCAGTATCCAAAAAAAGTGGACTAATCAACTGAGGATACTGTGATGGCTTTTTTTTTAAAAAAAATATTTATTTATTTTTATTTATTTATTTATTTGGTTGCACCAGGTCTTAGTTGCAGCAGGCAGGCTCCTTAGTTGCAGCCAGCGGGCTCCTTAGTTGTGGCTCACGGGCTCCTTAGTTACGGCTTGCCAGCTCCTTAGTTGTGGCATGTGAACTCTTAGCTGCGGCATGCATGTGGGATCTAGTTCCCTGACCAGGGATTGAACCCAGGCCCCCTGCATTGGGAGTGCAGAGTCTTAACCACTGCACCACCAGGGAAGTCCCCGTGATGGCTGATTTTATGTAACACCCTGACTAGGCTTCATGGGCCCCAGATATTTAGTCAAACATTACCCTGTATGTGTCTGGGGGTGTTTTGAATGAGAGTAATATTTAAATTGGCTGACTGCCCTATGTGGGTGAGCCACATCCAATCAGCTGAAAGCTGAAATAGTACAAAAAGGCCCCCCCAAGTAAGAAGGAATTCCTCCTGCCTGTTAAGGTGGGACATTTTTTTTTTTTCCTCCTGCCTTCATACTTGAACTGAAGCGTCAGCTCCTCCTGGATCTTGAGACTGATGGTATCTGGACTAGATCATTTGGGTCTCCAGTTTGCCTGCTGTAGATCTTGAATCTTGTCAGTCTCTATAACTGCATGAGCTGATTCCTTATAACATCTTTCTCTCCCTCTTTCCTTCTACCTCCCTGTAAAAATACTGCACAAGGAAAGCCCAGCAAATGCTTTATGATGATGATTTTAGCACTGATGCCTTAGAAAGCGTGGAACCCTCTCCAAGAGACAGCAATCTATTCATTTGACCAAGTTATTCCAGGTCCAATGGGACTTAGATGATACTTAACAGAAAATTTTCTTGAATATGGCCATACTTTTACTTAGAAGTTAAGAACAATTTCTAACTGCTGTTAGAGCCACTTATCTTCTACTCTCTTTTCTACTTCTCTCTGCAAATGGCCACAATCCCCGGTACTATCATTTGAAGTATAAGCATAGAATTGGAAAGAATACTAACCCATGTAATTACTGTACTTCACTTAAATGGTTTTGGTTATAAAGAAGAGATAAGAACCACTCCCCACATCAAATATAAAAATGACCAAGTACTTCTTTTATCCTTTATCAACTGCAAAAACAAACAGCTCTCTAGGACCCGGGAACAGAGCACCCTGTCACTGACGGGGTGTTGTTCAGGAAAAACTGAATGGGAGACATTACTCAAAATCACATATAGCAGCAAATCTCTTAGAATAAAAAATCTTGTAGCCATGCTCTCTATAAATCCCCACAAGAGCAGACAGGCTTCCTAAATAATTAAAAACTGAACAAGTAGGAGGCATAGCAGAAGTCCCTACAGCCACAGTGTTGTGTTGTGGGGAAGAGACGGATTTGTAAATCCTAGAGCAAGGTTCTGCCTACCCGAGGCCACTGCTGGGGGGAGACCCTGGGGGAAGCCACTGTCACCATGTCTGACCAGGAGGCAAAACCTTCAACTGAGGACTTGGGGGATAAGAAGGAAGGAGAGAACACTAAACTCAAAGTCATCAGACAGGATAGCAGTGAGATTCACTTCAAGGTGAAAATGATGACGCATCACAAGAAACTCAAAGAATCACACTGTCAAAGACAGGGAGTTCCCATGAATTCACTCAGGTTTCTCTTTGAAGGTCAGAGAATTGCTGACACTCACACTCCAAAAGAACTGGGAATGGAGGAAGAAGATGTGATTGAAGTTTATCAGAAACAAATGGGGGTATTCAATGGTTTAGATTTTTTTATTCTTCTCCCTCAATCCTTTTTTTATTTTTAAAAATAGTTCTGGGCTTCCCTGGTGGCGCAGTGGTTGAGAGTCCGCCTGCCGATGCAGGGGACACGGGTTCGTGCCCCGGTTTGGGAGGATCCTGCGTGCCGCAGAGCGGCTGGGCCCGTGAGTCGCGGCCGCTGAGCCTGCGCGTCCGGAGCCTGTGCTCCACAACGGGAGAGATGACGACAGTGAGAGGCCCGTGTACCGCAAAAAAAAAAAAAAAAAAGTTCTTTTGTAATGTAGTGTTCAAAACAGAATTGAAAACTGGCACCGCATCTCTTTAAAACATCTGGTAATTTGAATTCTAGTGCCCATTATTCATTACTGTTTGTTTTCACTGTGCTGATTTTTGGTGATCAAACCTCAGCCCCCTTCATATTGCCCTCTCCTTTTTAAAAATTACATGTGTGCACAGAGAGGCCGCCTTTTCCAGGACTGTGCATTTGCACGCTTGTGATAAATAACAGCGACTAATGCGAGTGTTCATAATGACTTTCCAATTGGCCCTGAAGTTCTAGCATGTGATTGCTTCACTCCTGGACTGTGGCTTTCAGTGGGAGATGGAAGTTTTTCAGAGAACTGAACTGTGGAAAAATGCCCTTTCCTTAACTTAAAGCTACTTTTAAAATCTGAGGGTCTGGACCAAAAGAACAGGAATATCAGGTTGGAGTGAAGATGACAGAGGTGGTGAGAATAATGACTAACTCCAAAGATGGCTTCACTGCAGAGAAAGCATTTTAAGATGAAAGAAAAACCTTGCTTGAAGATCCCAGAAAAGTTCTACTTTTCATTAGCAGTTAAAGTTATTCATGCAGAAGTGTATACAACAGAACACTGCTCTTTTTGGTACTTTTTGGCCTGGGATATGGGTTTTAAATGGACACTGTCTGTACCAGCTTCATTAAGATAAACAAAATATTTGTTTAAAAAAACTGAATAAGTAAAGGTAACAATGGGGGGAAAAAACCTTTTCTACAAGTAGTAGCAAATATTTGGTACTTGTTAAAATTTTGATACTTTTTGCTTATTTTATGAATCTTACAAATGTATAGATACTGAAGTTGATTTTCATGCCAACAGAAATATATTGATAATTAACAAGGTTAAACCATGAAGGAACTTCTACTTCATGATATATATATTTTTCACATTTAGATGATACCGTAGTTTGTGAGTTGGGCAGAAGAGGGATTAATCCTTAACTAGGTCCTAAAGTTTTCTTCGTTAAAGAATCAGTCTCTTCTTCATTCATCTTTTTAAATCATCAGTAGTCACTCTCTTTGAACAGCTCTAAAGTGAGGGGGCAAAGCAGCAGACAACGCTATCCACTCTCATCACAGCACTTTCTAGATCAATAAATTATGTACTTGTCACAAGTATCCAGTCAGGATGCATCATGAAGAGCAGCAACTCAGGGCCTCCTGGAAGGAGCAAGAGAGACAAAAGAATGCCAGCAAACACACAAATCAACTGACCTTTATGGTCATCCTTAGTTCTTTAACTTCTACATGAACACCTGCAGAGATGTAGATGAAAATTAACATCATTATATCTAAAAATATCTTAAAATACCAAAAGGGACTGGAGAAGGAAGTAGTGGTGGAAGAGAGAATAGAGCATAGGATGTAAAAAAAACATCAATGAAGCTATTTTTAAAACCACACTATGCTGGAACTTGAATTTATCTATTCATGTTTTTCACATGACCTCAGACAAAGAAGAATAAAGTATCCTATTTAAAAACGTTACCTTGGGACTTCCCTGGTGGTGCAGTGGTTAAGAATCCACCTGCCGGGGCTTCCCTGGTGGTACAGTGGTTGAGAGTCCACCTGCCGATGCAGGGGATATGGGTTCGTGCCCTGGTCCGGGAAGATCCCACATGCCGCGGAGCGGCTGGGCCCGTGAGCCATGGCCGCTGAGTCTGTGCGCCCGGAGCCTGTGCTCCGCAACGGGAGAGGCCACACAACAGTGAGAGGCCCGCGTACCGCAAAAAAAAAAAAAAAAGAATCCACCTGCCAATGCAAGGGATACGGGTTTGAGCCCTGGTCCGGGAAGATCCCACATGCTGCAGAGCAACTAAGCCCGTTCGCCACAACTACTGAGCCTGTGCTCTAGAGCCTGCAAGCCACAACTACTGAGCCCACGTGACACAACTACTGAAGCCCGCACACCTAGAGCCCATGCTCCGCAACAGGAGAAGCCACCACAATGAGAAGCCCGCCCACTGCAACAGAGTAGCCCCTGCTAGCCGCAACTAGAGAAAGCCCGTGCGCAGTAACGAAGACCCAATGCAGCCAAAAGTAAAAATAAATAAATTTATTAAATAAATAAAATAAAAATTAAAATGTTATCTAAAACAAAAGTAAAAGAAATATTAGCTAAAAGGCAGGGCAGACTGACTTTAATAACACTTAAGTCCCAATTAAATGGCACTAGACAATCTTCCCGTTAGGCTCTTCCAGGGAACAGAGAAAAATAAATGTACCTTTCTGCTCCAGTGAACAGTCTTGTAAAAGGGATATTTATAAGGGACTTTCAGGAAGCAAGAGTTCAGTAACTTTGGAACACTGAAGCAAAATGAGTGGGAACTAGGTTTACCATCTTCTAGACGCAGCCCCTGTTTTGCTAGACTGTCAACAAATAACAAAGTGCTCAGCTTGGGCAATTGTTAAGTTAATGAACATCAGAGGAGACAGCCCGCCCCTCCCTACCCTAGGGATACTGTTCTAAAGCAGCCCTTTGGTTCTTTATCTCCCTACAAGAATGCATACAAGTATTTGAATCTACTCTCCCATTATTACTACTGCTATTTCTCTCCTCAACAGCTAGAGCAGCTCCTTAACACCAAGCACTGCACAGTGAATTCCTGTCACAAGCACTTGTTTATCACCCTCTCCCTAGTAGTAGTTTAATCCTTTAATTAGTTTTAATGCCCCAAACTAGGATTTCCTGAGGACTGCCACAGGATGTGCAACAAGCAGCAGGGGCCAAGGCTTTAAGTTGTTGATTCAATATAATCAAGAATTTTTAAAAATGGGTGCTAATGCAGAGCCAGAAACAGGGCCCTAAACAAAAGGAAGAAAAGAGGCCAAGTGCCTCTGAAAAATTAAGGAACTGAGTTTTAAAGGGTGCCAGCTCACAATTAGGACAGAAAGGCTTAATTTGTCCAGACTGTCCTACTGTCCTCCTTTGGTACTGGAACATATTACAAGCTACTTTTAGACAGAAAGGAAGGGATGAGGAAATATGCGTACTGTGGTCAAGCACCCACGGACAGATGAAGAGGGTTAGCAAATACAGCAATCACTGGTGAAAGCGAGGCTTGGAATTAAACTAGTTTCAGAGGCAGAAGGCAAGGCAATAAGTAAGAATTTCACAAAACTGATTAGTATTGAACATTTAAAAAAAGAGTATATAGTGAGCAAGGCCTTTTGTAGGTTACGTACAAAATTTGAGAATCTGAATTAATAGGCTATAAAAAATACAAGTAGCATTAAAAAAAATAAAACAAAATAATTCCAACCATCCTTAAGAGGCCTGAACATAGGTCTCTGAATCCTTAGTTGTCTCTTTTCCCTCTCCTAATTTGTTCTAACTTCACCTATGTCACTGATTCATTCAGCAAGGACCACCAGCTCTTTAGAAGGAAGCATCAATGCATTTAGATTTCCAAAAACAATGAAAATTGGCAACTTAACATCACCACCAAACTCCTGTTCCACAGGCCAATATTTCCCTTATTTTTTTTTAAAAGAAACAGATCAAATATCTTGTCTTCCAATTTCCTTTCTTTTCCCCAATTACCACCAATCAGTAGAGTGGCTTTTGGTTCTCACTGATGTAAATGAGCTCAAGAAAAAAAGAGAGAGAATCCTCAAATCTCTTAAAAGTTAGTTTGCATTATTAATTGAGATTTTATTTAAAATGCATAGTCTAAGGCCTTTGTCCACCAAGACTCATGGTCTGGTGAAACAGACTCGAATCCTCATTTTTAACAAGCTCTATAACTGTGGTGCTCAACCCTGGCTGCACATTAGAATCATCTGGGGTGCTTTTAAATAACATCCTGCAGGAGCCTCACCCCCAGATAGTCATGGGTCTGCAAAGGGGCGTGACACTGGCATTATTACTAATTTTTAAGCTTTCCTGTGTGTGACCAAGGTTAGGAACCACCATACTAAAAGTAACTTTGACGCAGGTGGTCCATGGACAAAGTTTGAGAACAGGGGCTTAAAAGAGTACACCTTAATGAGATCCTTCTGAAACTCATTCCACGTATCTAGATAGCAGGCAGATACAAGTATTTAGATAATTTATTTTTTCTAAACCACAGGTGACAATTAAAAAAAAAAATCAGGGCTTCCCTGGTGGCACAGTGGTTGAGAGTCCGCCTGCCGATGCAGGGGACACGGGTTCGTGCCCCGGTCCGGGAAGATCCCACATGCCGTGGAGCAGCTGAGCCCATGAGCCGTGGCCACTGGGCCTGCACATCCAGAGTCTGTGCTCCGCAACGGGAGAGGCCACAGCAGTGAGAGGCCCGCGTACCGCAAAAAAAAAAAAAAAAAAAAAAATCAAATGCTCTTCAAAAAGCTCTCAAATCTTAAGGAAGGCCTTAAGGAGGATATCTGGTTCTTAACTGAGAAGAGTCCACCTATCTTGTCACTTATTTATACATATTAAGTATTCCTGTGGCAATAAACTGCAATAAAGTTGATGAAAATCTAGGATCAAGTCTCCTAGATAAAGCCCTCAAAAATAATTCTGGGGGGGCTTCCCTGGTGGCGCAGTGGTTGAGAGTCCGCCTGCCGATGCAGGGGACACGGGTTCGTGCCGCGGTCTGGGAAGATCCCACATGCTGCAGAGCGGTTGGGCCTGTGAGCCATGGCCGCTGAGCCTGCGTGTCCAGAGCCTGTGCTCTGCAATGGGAGAGGCCACAACAGTGAGAGGCCCACATAATGCAAAAAATATATATATATAATAATAATAATAATTCTGGGGGAGGGACTTCCCTGGCGGTCCAGAGGTTAAGACTCTGTGCTTCCACCGCAGGGGTCACAGGTTTGATCCCTGGTCAGGGAACTAAGACCCCACATGCTGCACAGTGCAGCCAAAATTAAATAAAAGAAAAGACAAATAAAAAAATAATTTTTGGGGAAAAAAGCAATTCCAACTGTGTTAATATTGAGAAAGGGACTTCCCTGGTGGCACAATGGTTAAGACTCTGTGCTCCCAATGCCTGGAGCCCGGGTTCGATCCCTGGTCAGGGAACTAGATCCCACATGCATGCCACAACTAAGGAGCCCATGAGCTGCAACTAAGGAGCCCATCTGCTGCAACTAAGACCCGGCACAACCAAATAAATAAATAAAATATATATTAAAAAAGAAAAGATTGAGAAAGTTATTCCTCTTCAACAAACAAAACAGAGACTGGGCTATAAAGTTGACAAATTATAAGTGATGAGAAGAAATGGTCATTCATCTCACCCAAACAGTAAATGAACAAATCAAATCATGGAAAAAAATCTTTAATTTTATTATGAAATAAAACTAAGGTAGTTCACCCACTTCAATCTTAAAAAAATAATAATAATGTGATTCACAGTAGTTTAATTAAGAGTTTAGTTCCCTTATATCATCTTACCACATCTTCTCCAATATGAGGGGCATCGACTTTGGGGCTCCTTTCCTGTCCAAGGGGAACATCCTCAAACTCCTTATTTATGTTGTGCATTAATAACAACATTCTACTAAATGAACAAGTCTACATTAGCTTCCAGCCTGCTGCCTGTGGGCATCTTAACAGCCAGCTTAAAACAAACTCTGAAACAAGACGCAAAAGGAGAGACCACTCTTGTGGCAAGAAATTTTTATTAGCACTTGGATTTGGAAGAAATAAATGGGAGTGGAAGAAGTAATAGACAGACCGTGCTACAAAAGCTCTTGAGTATTCAGGATAGATTTCTGAAGCAGAGAGGGAGGTTAAAGGGGTTACTGATCCATGGAGAGGAAAGAGGTAGGCTTTCATTTGTAGGGGCGATTACTCACAACTAAACTTAGCTGTTTTTTTGAAAATTCGCAGACAAGAAATCAGAAAATTAAAAATAGATTATGAAGTGGATGGAGTTCAGGAAAGCCACATTCTACTTGACGACAAAATATTGAGAAAACTTATCTTGTGTGTGAGCTCAATTTTCTCTACCTGTAAAGTGGTTATACTGCTTGCTGATTTCAGAAGGCTTTAGCCATTCGTTAAAAAGCCCTTTTTGCTAGGTAATAAAGAGGCTACTTTACAGAAAGAAAATCTTTTTCTTTGATTGCTGGTAATTTACTAAAGTGATGTATATTCCATAGGAAAAATCCATTTAGATAGAAAAATTAGTAAGAAACATAAAATCAATAAGATCTGAATTTGCTTCAAATAATTAGCTGGATTTAAGGAAGTTTAAGGGGGTTTTTTGGGGGTGGGGGTGAGGGAGGAGGAGAAGGAAGGAGGGAAAACAAGAAAAGGGGAAGCTGAACCAAAGAAGAATTTATTTGTGGCTCTGAAACCAGTCCTTTCTGGAATCTTACCCCTACCACTAGACTATATGCATTTTCAAAGGCAAGGACCATGTATTGTTCAACTCTGTACCCCTCAACAGCATACCCACCACAGGATACAGAGCAAGTGCTTGAGCAATGTTTGATAAATGAAGAATTAAATATTTCTCAACAGTGTTCTAGGCTGTAAGTTACAAGAAAGGAGGGATCTAATCTACTCTCCAGCATTAGATATACTGCTAAACTGTACTGTGGCTAAGAATTAACTGTGTTCTCTAGAAAACTTGATTTTTACTTAGATGAATCTCTAATAGTGAAATAAACAAATTACATAAAAGCAGATACATAATAATAAAGAAAAAAGTGGAACCCAAATATTCCTAGGCTCAGAAAGCATAGGGATTGGAAAGAAGGGTACCCAGGTTCAACCAAATGAAAAGCCCGCCTGCCAAAGGTAACGAGCGGATGTCAGCACCCCCTCTCCAGAAGCAGGAAATTCTCTTTATGACCACTCCCACCGCCACCCTCTCTCAAGACTGTTTTCTTTAAGGGTTCTGCCCCCTCAGCATGGGGATCCTGGAATGCTTTTAAAAAAAAAAAAAAGCTTTTAAAAAAAGGATGGGCATAGAATCTGAATAGAAATTTACAAAAAAAGCTTCTCAGTTCTAATTAGCTTTTGACAGTTCTTGGGATTCTCAAGGTGATCATTTAACACCTCATTAACAAGTCTATTATAGGAATTAATTCAAATGAGCCAAACCGAATTTTAATTAAACCTCTATCTGCCCAAGGTATTCTTTTTCTTCCTCCTATGCCAACAGCCACCTGAATGAGCTCTCAGTTCCCTTCAATACTAAGAAGTACAAAAAGTGCAGTTTTCTACAAAGAAAGGTATTTCTGTCATCATATTAAAATTTATCTAGTAAAATGTACCTATCTAGTTTATTTTGTTCCACAATTTGGCCATTCTGGCTTAACATTCAAGTATACAAGCAACGTACTTTAAGAACCCATCCATTTTCTAATATTTCTCGATCATGTGTGTGTTCATTCATTCACCAAATTTATCAAAAGGCTACTAGATTTCAGACACTAAGCTAGGTGCTGTGCTTGTTATTAACTACATATTTGGACAGAAATAAAATACATCAAAACACAACTCTGGAAAATGGAAAAGCGCAATTTTAGTTCCTTTGGTCAGACATTTTGCCTTGATTCATAAATAGATCTTACAGCTAAATTTCTATTACTGGACGTGGATTAGTGACGTGTCAAGTAAAATCTAGAATTTCAAATGTCTTGTGTAATTTGTCAGAATTTCCTAGGTCTCATTTTTTTCTACTCACCAGCCTGTTCTAACTCAGTATGTCTACTCAAGGTACAAACACAATTCCTAACCACTGTTATCTTAGGTAAGACAGCTCTTAGGTGGTTCCTAGGCAAGACGGCTCTCAGTATCTACCCATCACTGTAGTCACATGGCCCTCTCTTCTTTGAGAAAAGGAAAGGAATTGGAGGGGAAATGTGGAAAAGATTGGGAGAAAGAAGAAAGGAGTGCTTACAAAGTAGGGTAGGGAAAGGATCTCAACTGCCCCTGCATGCTGCAGCTTTTCTGAAGGCTCTACACTCTCATCACCAAAGAATAACAAGTCTTCCCACAAAAAAGATGAAAACATTTATCAATAATCAACCACAGACTATTTGTGTGTATGTTTAAGGCTTACTTTCACACTTATCTTAGGTAGGATTTACTTTCATGTAAGTTATTAATGTACTCTGGAGTCTAAAACAAAAAAAGTTTTAAATATAAAAGTAACATATTCAATCTGGTAAAATAAAATTCTAATAGTACAGAAAATTATTAAAAAAAAAAAAAAAAGAAGTTTCCCTCCTCCACCCAGCCACCTCCATTCCCACTCCCAGCAAGAAGTTCCAGGCTCTGTTTCTGGCTCTCTTCGTGGCTAGTACCAAAATGCTGAATAATAAACTTACACCTCTGCTGCCTCTTCCGTCAACCCTGGATGGTGCTTAGATAAGGCATCTGTACTCCTACTTTCCATGTTTCCTCCACTAATCACCACCACTTTTTGTAATACTACTATTTTAAAATTCTTCTAGTGGCTAGTTATCTTTATAAATTTAAAGACTATTTCTTTCTTTTTTCTTTTTTTTGGCTGTGCTGCGTGGCTTGCAGAATCTTAGTTCCCCAACCAGGGACTGAACCCAGGTCACAGAAGTGAAAGCACCAAGTCCTAACCACTGGACTGCCAAGGAGTTCCCTAAAGACTGTTTCGTAATTTCAAAATGTGTTGTTTATAAACTTAAGATGGTATCTACTGACTCTGAAGAGAAAAAATAAAGTATGAATACTAATAAGATACACAGAACTCAAACTTAATTCATTCAGGACAAAACCAAAAATTATTAGACATGCCGAATGTGGCAATAATAAACTTCATATACTCATTGGAATTATGCTATTATTAGCCAATTAGCGACATGTTAAAGAGAAAAAAATCAAAATTCAGTAACATAAAATACTTGAGATATACAGTCAAAATTACAATGAAGGGGGGCAATAGAGGGGTGAGGGGTGGGAGGCACAAACTATTGGGTGTAAGATAGGCTGAAGAATGTAGGGTACAACACAGGGAATATAGCCAACATTTAGTAATAACTGCAAATGGAAAGTAACCTATAAAAATTGTTTAAAAAGTTAAAGATTTTTTAAATAAAAAAAATCTTATTTACATTTAAAAAATTGCATGAAAAGGCTTAGAGAATTGCAATGAAAAGGCTTAGAGATTTCATTATATGTTCAGTATTTTAGGACTGGGACAACAATTGTAACATCTATCATATAAGTCTTGACTTACACACTTTGAAGAAAACATTGTGTTCAAACATTAAGCACTGGCTCTGTGAGACAAAATTATAAATGTGAGATATAAAGTTGTGAAACATGGCTTTTGGAAGGAAAAAATGAATCAGCACAAAGGTGTCATAAAAGACAGGATTTCACTTTGTTGTAAAGAATGAACAGAATTTCGGTGACAGGAGGATGAGCATTCTGTCAGAAGCACCAAATTGGTTTAAATGAGGGTACAGGAAAAGATGGTTAAGCTAAAATCAAACTATAGAGGATCTCAAACATCACATAAAGAATTGAACTTTATTCTGTAGGCAACTAGGAGTTACTAAAGACTGTTATGCTGTATTTCGGCATCTTTAGGCAGACACCAACAGAAGCTGTATGTTAGGAAGATTAATAAGTGGTACAGGAAAGACTGGAGCAAGGAAAATGCAGTTATGAGTGGTGCAACTGTTTAAGGAACAGGGAGTCAGGGCCTGAAACAGTCATATGGCAGTGGGAATAAGCAGAAGTGACAGGCAGAATCAACAGATTTTGACTTAGACATGGGGAAATGGGGCTACGATTTCAGGCCTACATAACCTGAAGACAGTTATATATTTAGTTGAGAAGATGAAGAGAGGATACAATGAGAAAAAGCAGCATAATTTCTGTGCTGTTCCTGTTAAAGATACGTAGGCTGAATCTTAATCACGAGGAAACACTAGATGAACCCAAATTGAGGGATATTCTGTATAATAACTGGCCTGTAATTGTTAAAAGTGTCAACGTCACAGAAGTCAAACAAAGACCGAGGAACTGTGACTGAAGAAGAGTAAAGAGACGTGACAACTAAGTACAAAAGGTGACTCTAAACCACATCCACAGCCTCAGGATGCTGGTCTGAGGAACAGACAGTAATAATGTATCATTATCAGTTACTGAAATAATTAATAACATGTTCACATTAGTTAATTAAATAACATATTAGTGTAAATTTCTTGCTGTGGTCGGTTGTACTATAGTTCTGTAGGAGGTACACACTAAAGCATTTGGGATGATGGGGCTTCAGATCAGCAACTAACTCTCAACTGGTTCAGGAAAAAAGGTTTTTTTGGGCTGTACTTCCAACTTTTATGTAAGCTTGTGATTGTTTTACGGATAAGAAAAAGATTTAAAAACATTATGATGAGGGGCTTCCATGGTGGTCCAGTGGTAAAGAATCCACCTTCCAATGAAGGGGATGTGGGTTCAATCCCTGGTTGGGGAACTAAGATCCCACATGCCTCGGGGCAACTAAGCCCGCATGCCACAACTAGGGAGTGTGCATGGCACAAACTACAGAGCCCATGCGCCCTGGAGCCCACGTGCCACAACTAGAGAGAAGCCCTCGTGCCGCAACGAAGAGCCCACGAGCCACAATGAAAGATCCTGCATGCCACAACTAAGACCCGACACAGCCAAAACTATAAATAAATAAGTAAATAAAACAAATATTTAAAAAAAATTATGATGAGAAACATCAACTCTGCCATATGACTACAGGTCTACATCACAGAATTTAGGGACAAACATTTGAAATTATTGTGACTTTTTTTTCATAATTTTTAGTTCTCTTCCCCAGCCCCCAGTTCCTTAAAGCCAACAGGGAAAAGCAAGAACACCAAGGAAGATTAGAATGCTCCTGTTTTTCCCTACAATGTCCATTTGTTTCCAGAAGTTGCAGGAAGTTTCAAAAAATGAAATAATATATACATTTAAAAATAAAAGACAGGAAAGATGATCGTTGTACAGCAACAAGAGACGTGCACTACATATCCACAAGGGTCCATATTGGGCCAAGAAAGAAGAAAATAAATACTTTTGTAGATGTAATATATGAGCTCCTTAAGTTCCTAAATCAGTCTCAAAAATGCAATTGTGCCTCAAATTTATGATCATATATAAAATGCTAACAGCTCCAATAACAGAGTAGCTTAGAGAAGATATAAAAATTCATGATCTTAAAACACACACACACACACACACACACACACACACTCCTTTCAAACACTGTATGTTCAGAAAAGTGAATCTGAGTCTCAAAGGGGTAAGGGTGTGGTAATGAGATTAGAACCCATAGATGGTAGTGCAACTGGCCCAGGGAAAAAAGCAAACCAACAAATACTGTGCTGCTCAAGATGGTGGACTAGAAGGACGTGTGCTCACTCCCTCTTGCGAAAGCACAGGAATCACAACTAACTGCTGAACAATCGCTGACAGGAAGACACTAGAACTCAACAAAAAAGATACCCCACATCCAAAGACAAAGGAGAAGCCACAATGAGACGGAAGGAGGGACGCAATCACAATAAAATAAAATCCTATAACTGCTGGGTTGGTGACTCACAAACTGGAAATCACTTATACCACAGAAGTCCACCCACTGGAGTGAAGGTTCTGAGCCCCACATCACGCTTCCCAACCTGGCGTCTGGCAATGGGAGGAGGAATTCCTAGAGAATCAGATTTTGAAGGCTAGAGGGATCTGACTGCAGCACGTCAACAGGACTGGGGGAAACAGAGACTCCACTCTTGGAGGGCACACACAAAGTAGTGTGTGCATCGGGACCCAGGGAAAGGAGCAGTGACCCCATAGGTAGGTCTGGAGACTGAACCAGACCTACCTACTAGTGTTGGAAGGTCTCCTGCAGAGGCGGGGGGTGGTTGTGGCTCACCACGGGGACAAGGACACGGGCAGCAGAAGTTCTGGGAAGTACTCCTTGGCGTGAGCCCTCCTAGAGTCCGCCACCAGCCCCACCAAAGAGCCGGGTAGGCTCCAGTGCTGGGTCGCCTCAGGCCAAACAACCAACAGGGAGGGAACCCAGCGCCACCCGTCAACAGACAAGCGGATTAGAGTTTTACTGAGCTCTGCCCTCCCCAGAGCAACACCCAGCTCTACCCGCCACCAGTCCCTCCCATCAGGAAGCTTGCACAAGCCTCTTGGATAGCCTCATCCACCAGAGGGCAGACAGTAGAAGCAAGTAGAACTACAATTCTGCAGCCCAAAGAACCAAAACTACATTCATAGAAAGACAGACAAAATGAAAAGGCAGAGGACTATGTACCAGATGAAGGAACAAGATAAAACCCCAGAAAAACACCTAAATGAAGTGGAGATAGGCAACATTCCAGAAAAAGAATTCAGAATAATGATAGTGAAGATGATCCAGGACCTTGGAAAAAGAATGGAGGCAAAGATCGAGAAGATGCAAGATATATTTAACAAAGACCTAGAAGAATTAAAGAACAAACAAACAGAGATAAACAATACAATAACTGAAATGAAAATTACACTAGAAGGAATCAATAGCAGAATAACTGAGGCAGAAGAACAGATAAGTGACCTGGAAGACAGAATGGTGGAATTCACTGCCCCGGAACAGAATAAAGAAAAAAGAATGAGGGCTTCCTTGGTGGCGCAGTGGTTGAGAGTCTGCCTGCCGATGCAGGGGACATGGGCTCGTGCCCCGGTCCGGGAAGATCCCACATGCTGCGGAGTGGCTGGGCCCATGAGCCATGGCTGCTGAGCCTGCGCGTCCAGAGCCTGTGCTCCGCAACGGGAGAGGCCACAACAGCGAGAGGCCCACGTACCGCAAAAAAAAAAAAAAGAAAAGAAAAAAGAAAAAAGAATGAAAAGAATGAAGACAGCCTAAGAGACCTCTGGGACAACATTAAAGGCAACAACATTTGCATTATAGGGGTTTTAGGAGGAGGAGAGAAAGAGAAAGGACCCGAGAATATATCTGAAGAGATTATAGTCAAAAACTTCCCTAACACGGGAAAGGAAATAGCCACCCAAGTCCAGGAAGCACAGAGAGTCCCAGGCAGGATAAACCCAAGGAGAAACACACCGAGACACACAGTAATCAACTTAACAAAAATTAAAGACAAAGAAAAATTACTGAAAGCAACAAGGGTAAAATGACAACATACAAGGGAGCTCCCATAAGGTTAACAGCTGATTTCTCAGCAGAAACTCTACAAGCCAGAAGGGAGTGACATGAAATATTTAAAGTGATGAAAGGGAAGAACCTACAACCAAGATTACATTACCCGGCAAGTATCTCATTCAGATTCAACAGAGAAATCAAAAGCTTTACAGACAAGCAAAAGCTTAAAGAATTCAGCACCACCAACCAGCTCTGCAACAAATGCTAAATGAATTTCTCTAAGTGGAAAACACAAGAGAAGAAGACCTTCAAACACAAACCCATAACAATTAAGAAAATGGTAAAAGGAACATACATGTCGATAATTACCTTAAATGTGAATGGATTAAATGCTCCAACCAAAAGACACAGGCTTGCTGAATGGATACAAAAACAAGACCCAAATGTATGCTGTCTACAAGAGACCCACTTCAGACCTAGGAACACATACAGATGAAAGTGAGGGGATGCAAATGGAAATCAAAAGAAGCTGGAGTAGCAATACTCGTATCAGATAAAATAGACTTTAAAAAAAAGACTGTTACAAGAGACAAGGAAGGACACTATATAATGATCAAGGGATCAATCCAAGAAGAAGATTTTACAATTATAAATATGTATGAGCAAACACAGAAGCACCTCAATACATAAGGCAAATGCTAACAGCTATAAAAGAGGAAATCAATGAAAACACAATAATAGTGGGGGACTTTAACACCTCACTCTAGTGGACAGATCATCCAGACAGAAAATTAATAAGGAAACACAAACTTTAAATAACACAATAGGCCAGACAGATTTAATTGATATTAATAGGACATTCCATCCAAAAATAGCAGATTACACTTTCTTCTCAAGTGCGCACGGAACATTCTCCAGGATAGATCACATCTTGAGTCACAAATCAAGCCTCGGTAAATTTAAGAAAATTGAAATCATATCAAACATCTTTTCTGACAATGCTATGAGATTAGAAATTAATTACAGGGAAAAAAATGTAAAAAACACAAACATATGGAGGCTAAACAATACATTATTAAATAACCAAGAGATCACTGAAGAAATCAAAGAGGAAATCAAAAAATACCTAGAGAGAAATGGCAACGAAAACACGACGATCCAAAACCTATTGGATGCAGCAAAAGCAATTCTAAGAAGGAAGTTTATAGCTATACAATCCTACCTCAAGAAACAAGAAAAATCTCAGATAAACAATCTAACCTTACACCTAGAAGAAATAGAGAAAGAAGAACAAACAAAACCCAAAGTTAGTAGAGGGAAAGAAATCATAAAGATCAGAGCAGAAATAAATGAAATAGAAACAAAGAAAACAGTAGCAAACATCAATAAAAGGAAAAGCTGGTTCTTTGAGAAGATAAACAAAACTGATAAACCTTTAGCCAGACTCACCAAGAAAAAGAGGGAGAGGACTCAAATCAATAAAATTGGAAATTAAAAAGGAGAAATTACAATGGACACTGCAGAAACAGAAAGCATCATTAAGAGACCACTACAAGCAACTCTATGCCAATAAAATGGACAACCTGGAAGAAATGGACAAATTCTTAGAAAGATACGTATAACCTTCCAAGACTGAACCAGGAAGAAACAGAAAATATGAACAGACCAATCACAAGTAATGAAATTGAAACTGTGATTAAAAATCTTCCAACAAACAAAAGTCCAGGACCACATGGCTTTACAGGTGAATTCTATCAAACATTTAGAGAAAAGCTAACACCCACGCTTCTCAAACTGTTCCAAAAAGCTGCAGAGGAAGGAACACTCCCAAACTCATTCTATGAGGCCACCAACACCCTGATACCAAAACCAGACAGAGATACTACAGAAAGAGAAAATTACAGGCCAATATCACTGATGAACATAGATGCAAAAGTCCTCAACAAAATAGTAGCAAACAGAATCCAACAGCATATTAAAAGGATCGTACACCATGATCAAGTGGGGTTTATCTCAGGAATGCAAGGATTCTTCAATATACACAAATCAATCAATATGATATACCATATAAACAAATTGAAGGAGAAAAACCATATGATCATCTCAATAGATGCAGAAAAAATTTTTGACAAAATTCAACACCCATTTATGATAAAAACTCTCCAGAAGTGGGCATAGAGGGAACCTACCTCAACATAATAAAGGCCACATATGACAAACCCACAGTAAACATCATTCTCAATGGTGAAAAACTGAAAGCATTTCCTCTAAGATCAGGAACAAGACAAGGATGCCCACTCTTGCCACTATTACTCAACAGTTTTGCAAGTCCTAGCCATGGCAATCAGAGAAGAAAAAGAAATAAAAGGAATACAAATTGGAAAAGAAGTAAAACTGTCACTGTTTGCAGATGACATATTATACATAGAGAATCCTAAAGATGCCACCAGTAAACTACTAGAGCTAATCAATGAATTTGGTAAAGTTGCAGGATACAAAATTAATGCACAGAAATCTCTCGCATTCCTATACACTAACAACAAGAGATCAGAAAGAGAAATTAAGGAAACAACCCTATTCACCATTGCAACAAAAAGAATAAAATGCCTAGGAATAAACCTACCTAAGGAGGTAAAAGACCTGTACTCAGAAAACTATAAGACACTAATGAAGGAAATCAAAGATGACACAAACACATGGAGAGATATACCATGTTCTTGGATTGGAAGAATCAATATTGTGAAAATGACTATACTACCCAAAGCAATCTACAGATGCAATGCAATCCCTATCAAATTACCAATGGCATTTTTTACAGAACTAGAACAAAAAATCTTAAAATCTGTATGGACACAAAAGACCCCGAATAGCCAAAGCAGTCTTGAGGGGAAAAAATGGAGCTGGAGGAATCACACTCCCTGACTTCAGACTATACTGCAAAGCTACAAAATCAAGACAATATGGTACTGGCACAAAAACAAACATAGATCAATGGAACAAGACAGAAAGCCCAGAGATAAACCCACACACCTGTGGTCAACTAATCTGTGACAAAGGAGGCAAGGATATACAGAGAAAAAACAGTCTCTTCAATAAGTGGTGCTGGGAAAACTGGACAGCTACATGTAAAAAGAATGAAATTAGAACACTTCCTAACACCATACACAAAAATAAATTCAAAATGGATTAGAGACCTAAATGTAAGACCAGACACTATAAAACTCTTAGAGGAAAACATAGGAAGAACACTCTTTGACATAAATCACAGCAAGATCTTTTTTGACCCACCTCCTAGACTAATGGAAATAAAAACAAAAATAAACAAATGGGATCTAATGAAACGTAAAAGTTTTTGCACAGCAAAGGAAACTATAAACAAAACGAAAAGACAACCTTCAGAACGGGAGAAAATATTTGCAAACGAATCAACGGACAAAGGATTAATCTCCAAAATATATAAACAGCTCATGCAGCTCAATATTAAGAAAAAACAAACAACCCAATCCAAAAATGGGCAGAAGACCTAAATAGACATGTCTCCAAAGAAGACATACAGATGGCCACGAGGCACATGAAAAGCTGCTCAACATCACTAATTTTAAGAGAAATGCAATCAAAACTACAATGAGGTATCACCTCACACCGGTCAGAATGGGCATCATCAGAAAATCTACAAACAACAAATGCTGGAGAGGGTGTGGAGAAAAGAAAAACCCTCTTGCACTGTTGGTGGGAATGTAAATTGATACAGCCACTATGGAGAACAGTATGGAGGTTCCTTAAAAAATGAAAAATAGAATTACCATATGACCCAGCAATCCCACTGCTGGGCATATACCTAGAGAAAGCCATAATTCAAAAAGACACATGCACCCCACTGTTCATTGCAGCACTATTTACAATAGCCAGGTCATGGGTGCAACTTAAATGCCCATCGACAGATGAATGGATAAAGATGGGGTACATATACACAATGGAATATTACTCAGCCATAAAAAGGAACAAAAATTGGGTCATTTGTAGAGACATGGATGGACTTAGAGACTGTCATACAGAGTGAAGTAAGCTAGAAAGAGAAAAAACAAATATCGTATATTAACACATATATGTGGAATTTAGAAAAATGGTACAGATGAACCGGTTTGCAAGGCAGAAATGGAGGCACAGATGTAAAGAACAAACGTATGGACACCAAGGGGGGAAGTGGGGGTGGGTAATGGGGTGGTGGGATGAATTGGGAGATTGGGATTGACATGTACACACTAATATGTATAAAAGAGATAACTAAAAAGAACCGGTTATATAAAAATAAATAAATAAATAAATAAATAAATGCTGTGCTAACTGCAGCTTATTTAAAGCCTCTAGTCCTATAATTCTTTGAATTATTTGAAACTGAAACAGGAGGAAAAAATAAATAAATAAAGGAAATCAAGTTCCTGGTGACTCTTTGCTGTCTTTAGTCCCATCTGCAAGGGAATTCCATTGGCTTGGCATCCTGTTTGGTGAGAAAAGCTTCTGGAGCGGCCCCACAGGAAGGACTGTTTATGATGAAATAAGTTTACACAACAAAGAAATTTAAAACATGCAATATATAAAACTATTATGTCTTACAAGAAGGAGAAGATATTATGTCAAAAATGAGCTTTTTCAAATAATGCTTAATATTTGTATGCCTGGTAACAAAAGTCAGAGAATAATAGTAAGGACATGACAAGAAAACCAGCTTCTTACTTTTAATATTCCCTTAAACCAACATTAAATCTAGGACCAAACCCTAACATTACATGATCTTTTCCCCTCTCATTCCTAAATAGAAATCATATGTGAGATATTTACCACAAAGTAAAGAAAGAGTTCTTCCATTTGCAATATCAGTATTATCATGTAACAGTCTCTTCTGTTCATATATGGGTTACACTTTGCTTCCCCCATTCCCAACTCACAGTGCTACTGAAATTCACTGAAAGGAAAACCACTGGTATAGGTCTTAGGCAAATCTGACTCTTTCTAGACAAATTTCTTCAAAATATAATCATGGGTATATTATATTCTGTACTTTTCATGAAATCTGAAGGGGCAGTAAAATTCTTAACCTATCTGAAACAGGCCACAAGCCTGCCAATATTAAAAAGCCCACAGAAACTATTCAAGAATTTGAGTTTGATACTAGACAAGGTAAGAGAACCAGTGTGTCTGCGTTTTCATATCAACCTAACACCCCTGCAGGACAAGAGTCTCCCCGCTGTCCTTACCTCACTCACTCATCCCCAGGCACTCTACCTATACTATTATGCTCCTGCCACAGTGGCCTTCATACTATTGCTGAACATGGAGTCACCTACATCTCGGGGCCTTCTAGCCCTGGATTTTCAGGGTTAAATTCCCACCTTGCTCAAGTGCTCCATAAAATCTTACCTTCTCAATGACCACCCTATTTAGAATTACAAACTGTGTCTCCAGAACTCCTCAACACCTACCTTTCCTGCTTTTTCCCAGAGTACTTACCACTTTCTAGCAACTGTATGATTTATTTCCCTTATTAGAAACCCCGCAAGGCAGGAATTTGGGGGTATTTTATTCTTTGATGAATCAGCACCTACTACACACTGCAGGCACTCAAATATTTGGTGAATGATTAATAACACTTCAATTTTTCTATGGTACAGTAATCTCTGGGATTAATACAACAGCCCACTACCCTCTACAGCCCCAGTAACCCCCAAGTGTACACCTCATTCAAATGACCTGCTTGGATGCCCACTGCCTATGGATTCTGATTCACAGAGTCTAACATGTAGTGAGATACTCAATGTTTGTGGAATTAATGAAATTCAATGTTCTGAACATAGGAAATTAAGTTTCTCTTAAGGTAGGTGACTTCTATTATAAAATCACACTCAGATAATTAATTGCAGATACCTCTTTTTTAAAGGTCACCTTAAGGCATAGTCAAAAGGCTACTGTCTGGTTCCACCTTTTTTTCTTCAAGGACAATGAAAAGATGCATTAAATGATGTCATAGGGCTTCCATGGTGGCGCAGTGGTTGAGAGTTTGCCTGCCAATGCAGGGGACACGGGTTCGTGCCCCGGTCCTGGAAGATCCCACATGCCTCAGAGCGGCTGGGCCCATGAGCCGTGGCCACTGAGCCTGCGTGTCCGGAGCCTGTGCTCCGCAACGGGAGAGGCTGCAACAGTGAGAGGCCCGCGTAGCGCAAAAAAAAAAAAAAAAATGATGTCATAAAAATAAGCACTGCCTTAACCCACTCAAATCTAAAAGAAATCAGGCCAAATTTAAATAGGATCAGGTAGCAGGTTTTATGAGAAATGGTTAGATTTTTATTATCCTCTATTCTGGGAGAGAAACAACATAACCAGCAGAAGTCTGTCACACTAATTAAAAGTTTTAGGGACTAATTTTAAAATATATTATCTAAAGGCTGGTAGTGGCAAGTTTTAAAAATGGCCACAAATTCTTTGACCTGCCTCCCATTTGCGGTGGAGTCTGATTCCCCATGCCCTGCACTCTGGGCTGGCCTTGGTGACTTGCTTGTTAACAACAGATCACAGAAGGTCATGGGGTTTCAGCAGGTTCTTTGGGAATGCTCGCTCTCTGCAGGGTCCTATCTGGATACCTGGTCTCCATGCTGTGAGAGCCCACGCCACATGGAAAGGACACGTGAAGGTGCTCTGGTCAACAGCCTCAGCTGAGCCCAGCCTTCAAGTCACTCCAGCCCAAGTGATGTGTAAGTGAAGAAGCCTCCAGATGATCCCAGCCCCCAGCCATCAGAGTCTTCCCCAGCTGCCTGGGTCTTCCAAGTTCAAGCCCCAGACACTGTGGAGCAAAGACAAGCTATCCCTGCTGTGCCCTGACCGAATTCCTGACCCGCAGAATCTGTGAGCATAATAAGATGGCTGTTGTTTCACACCACTAAGCTTAGGGGGCGGTTAGAGAGGCAACAGATAAACTGGAAAATGAGTGCTAACCCGAAGTCTATATCTAATTACCATATTTCATTTTCTGTCTGCCAGTAGAGCCTAGATTTCATTATTTAGCACAGATAAGTCATTATCCAGAGGTCACGCATCACGTGGATCCATGCTCTAGGACAGGGCAAAGAAATTATCTAAGGTAACTTTGAGAGCTGTTACCATTCGTTTTTCAGTCACCTAAATCTGTGTGCTGAATCCACAAGGCTGATGCACCTATGGCAAATAACTAGCTAAGTGCTAGCTACGTACATATATATATAAGCATAGATACACATACATTTACATATATGAACATATACGTACACTCAGGTCAAAGCATACTATTTCTAGTTAATACCTTATATGAGAGAGAGAAGATAACGCTGTAGCTCTGTTAGCAGGGAGCTTCTCACAAGGCTCCATGTGGTGTTCACGACATTAATGAATTATATTCTTCCCCAAGGAATCAATTTATGAAACTAAAAATGATCAACACTTCCAAGAGACAACAAGGATGCATGTACCACAGATCAGAAAAAATATTAAGGGAAAATTCTGATTTAAGAAAACAGGCTTAAATCAATGAAAATGAGACATACTACTTTTTTCTTGTTTTTCAATGCAAACCAGATCAATCTTACCACAAAATATTATACAGCTGAAGAGTAGAGAGCGCAAGGCTGATAACATGAAATATTTCACTAGAGCAAAAGTGATTTTAGAAGTATTAAAAAAGCAAAAAGCAAATGTATGTCTCACACTCACAATGGAGATTCTTCTCAAAGTGAAAAAACAAAACAAAAAAACCCAATTGCTCCCCCTTTATTATAACTTTTCTGTAGTCAACACTGCCCTCTAGTGATATAAAAGTCAAATAGAAAGCGAACATCACTGTTGGTTCACTTGAGTATGTTTTAGTCAGAGAATCTAGTTTGGACTACAAATCCCACCAAAGACAGAATAAATAGATTCAGGATGACCTTTATTATATACTGTATGTTAAATTAGAAACTCTTTTAAAAGGTATTAAATCAAGGACACTAATTCACGGAAACAGCAACTTTTAAATACTATGGGAACAAAACATCCCTACACAGTGAATTACATCTTCACATAAAATTATGCAATTCAAGAAAGACCCTGAAGGGCTTCTCTGGTGGAGCAGTGGTTGGGAGTCCGCCTGCCGATGCCGGGGACACGGGTTCGTGCTCCGATCCGGGAGGACCCCACATGCCTTGGAGCGGCTGGGCCTGTGAGCCATGGCCGCTGAGCCTGCGCGTCCGGAGCCTGTGCTCCGCAGCGGGAGAGGCCACAGCAGTGAGGGGCCTGTGTACCGCAAAAAAAGAGAAAGACCCTGAAGACTTATCACCTAAGATATGAGAATACGTAGGATAGTGAGATTAAAGCCTCACCATCTGTAGACAAGAAAATTCAACAGGAAATGAGCCAGGCTAGTTCTCATGGTGTGTGTAAACACACTGAAAAGTGTCCCTAGAAACCAAGACCTCACATACCTGCCAGCGCTGCCCATTAGTATACCTGACTCCTCCTTTTAGGAAAAGAGCTCAAGAAAAAGAGTACTTTTGGTTGCTAAGTGTTTACTGAGCCCAGGAAATTTTCCAAGAAAAGAAAGACTTACCAAGGGTGGTGCCATCCTGCCCCATGATGCACTTCATAGAAGTGATGATCTGCTCCACAACAGGTGGTGACAGTGACGTGGCATACACTGCACTATGAGAATGTGTCCGCAGGTAGTCGATCAGCTCCTGGGGAGTTCACAGAAGCAAGTCATTAGAGGCAGTGCAGGAATTCACCGGCAATGTCACTGCCTTCCTCCCAGGTGACAGAAGCCTCCTCCCTTCAATAGCACTGGAATAGGCACATCTATCTGAGACATGAGATCAACCAATACGGTCAAAGCACACTGTCAGCAACAACCGGGTCAGACACATGGCAACATCCTTAGGCTTTGTTTTGTTTTGTTTTTTTGGCTGTGCTGCGCAGCTTGTGGGATCTTAGTTCCCAGACCAGGGATTGAACCTGCGCCCTCAGCAGTGAAAGAGAGGAGTCCCGACCACTGGGCCACCAGGGAATTCTCTGTTTCGTTTTTTAAACATGCCACAACATGAAAGGAAGAAGAACTAGCTTTAAAGAAGACCTCTAAACTTAGAGAACATACCATTTAATGTTATAAACAGCTCTGCAATGCTAAATTCAACAAGCAAGTGTTCGAATTGCTGTTTAGATACAACTTACTTCTAAGTATTACAGAAAATATCATTTGCATCTTATCCCATGCCTGCAAAGCTCATCCTTACATTCCCAAATAAGAGACAGGTCTCTAATATCAATTTTAAAGACACTAAATGTCCTCTCCAGATAAACAGAGATTTATAAAATGATATAAATGTGGCAAAAGTTAAACAGAAATTCATTGGGTCTTTCATAAGGACGCTAAAGCCATCTCACTGAATAAAAAAAAAAAAACTTGTCTGTCAGTCACAAAAATTTCAAAACAATCAGTTGTATATCTCTATTCTCTGATACCTTTTAACTTCACTAAGTCTTTATATAAAATGTGCACACAAAGAAGCTTATGTTCCAGAACCAAAACAGGAGACAGAAAATGCTGCCAGAAAACAGTGTAGATACTAAAAATTGTACAAAACCAAAAAAAACATAAATACACGGTACCTCAATGATCTCCCAGAGTATTATTTTTCTATCCTTTTGTTTAGCAACAAATCTTACCAAAAACCAATCAATTCCCCAAAGTGAGCCTGGTCCTTTCAAAAATTGAAGTAAATATCTATTGAACTTGACTAAAACCACTGATAATGGGGTTTCTCTAAAAGACAATGAATTATTAAGAGCAAGTCCATGCTTTAAGACTCCCAGCATCAAATTTTAAAGAGGAATTTTAAACAGGAATTTAAGGGCATTTATTTAAGGACATTTAAGCACCTACCATGTACTATGTACAAATACTTGACATACACTGTTTTTTTTCCTAATACTGGAGAGTTTTTTAAAATAACAGTTTTATTGATATACAATTCACATACCATAGTATTCACTTTTTCAAACTGTATAATTTAGTGGCTTTCAGTATATTCACAGAGCTGTGCAACTTTCATTACTATCTAATTTTAGAACATTTTCATTACCTCAAAAAGAAACCTCATACCCATTAGCAGTCACTTTCCACTTCCCCCATCTCCTGAGGCCCTGGCAACCACTAACCTATTTCTGTCTCTATGATTTGCCTATTCTGGATATATCACATAAAAAAAATACTTTAGCCTTTTGTGACTGACTTCTTTAATTGAACATAAGGCTTTCAAGGTTATTTCTACGTTATAGCATGGACATGTATTATTTTTTAAACCTTAACTACAATCTTATAAGCCAGGCACATTTATCTCTGTTTTCCTGATAAGGAAATCGGAAGGTTAAATACTTTGCCCAAGGTCTCATGAAGTTTGGGAAATACTCAAACCTAGGGCTCTGTCTCCATGGTTGAACCATTTCCACCATGCTACATTGATTCTCAAATACCCCAGAGTTCATTACGTAATTTTTGAATTGGAAAATACAATGCCTTGTTAGTACACCAGAGCTAGCAGAGTAATCTTTTTTCTTCCTGTCTTGATGCTCACCCAAGATGCATCTGAATCCAAGGGCAGGGGAAGAAACTGGTCTTCTATCCCCCACCAGTTCCCATGACATCCCCACTATGTTTGAAATAGTGAGCACAGCTCAAACCCAATAGAAGACTATGGCAAACAGGCAGCACCACTGTGTGTTCTTTCATACAAGAGGGTATTCTGTACTCAGACCAGGATGTAGTTTAGAACGAATAAGAAAACAACAAACAATGAACAGAACCAGCTTATCAGAGTCACTCACCAGGCAGCTGAAGTGTGAAGTGTGCTGGCATTATACGCCTAAATCACAAACAAATTTAGGATCTCCACATCCAAGTTTGGGACTCTATCTGCTAAATGTGAGTAACCAAATCGAAATCTAGTAGCCAGTACCTTTATGAACCTTAGCTGCTTGATTCTCAGGGCCCATTTACCTTCTTGCCTCCGATGTATCCTCCAGCAGCACCAAAGCTCTTTGTGAATGTTCCCATCATAATGTCCACATCCTCAGGATCCAGGCCAAAGTAATCCACCACACCTCGGCCTGTAGGGCCCAGAGCCCCAATGCTGTGAGCTTCATCTAGATACAAGTATGCCTTGTATTTCTTCTTAAGGGCAATCACTTCAGGAAGGCGAACAATAGATCCCTCCATGCTGGCAAAACAGGGTAAAAAATACACACACTGAGACCTCTTAACTCTCAAAAATTAGGAATTGGACACTTTATTATTATTAATTTTTTAAGTTTACTGCCTTTTTAAATGGTCTGACAACTCTGCCTGTGGTTTTTTTTTTTAGCAGTTTTAACAATTCTTTATTTCCTTGGGTTCATACTAACTCAGGTGAACTTCCAGACACTTTAGAATAAAAAAATTTTCCCCAGATATATTACACTTGTGGTCCATAATCTTCTCATTCAGTCTCAACAATACCATTGGAACCAAGTTGCAATCTATATTATTAGTCTTCTACATAAGACATGTAACAGTTCTTAACTTACTTTTCCAGTATATTTTATAAGGCAGTTCTGTTATTAACCCACTACTCTCTTGCAGCACTTATTAAATCTTTGTTCATTAATAGACTGCAATGGTTTTTTATCCCCCAAAGGAAAAAGAAAGGATTAATATTTATTGAACATCAACAAGGTGCCGAGTTCATTACACTAGTTTTCCATATTCAGAGTTACAACAAGATTTGGGAACAAGAAAAAATAAGATTACCCTCCAAAGGCTAAACTACAAAGCAGCACATGGTGAAGGAAAGTAGCCAGCCTTAAAAGAAGCATACCTCTGGTTTTAAACTGGCAAAGAAAGACAATGCCATGGATAGGCAGATATCTAAAGGAAAGGAGACTGGATCTTTTAAAACAAACACCAGAATACAAGTGATCTTAATTCACCACAGAGGGATAGAGGTCACAGTAGATTCTTCTAAAGTTTGTAATTATAGGCAACATTAGACTTTGCATCACATTGCATGTGTAATTAAAATTACATGAAAAGAATAAAAAACATTAGGAGATGAGAGAATAAATGCCAGGGCTGCAAATAGGTAAGCAAAATAAAGTATTTCTTAAAATTAAATGGCGTGTAATTTGTTCTGACATATTAGAAAACATATTCCAATTCTTGCCCCTATGTATAAACCCCCTCTACAAACAGTGGAAAAATAAAAGAGCCAAATAGAAAGGAGATCTGGAGATCATACAGCATGATGGAAAGAATAAAGAAGAGCCAGGTATTTTAACAAGTCAGAAACCCTGTCTCCTTAGTTCCAGAGGAGTCTAGATTAGTGTCCCCTTCAGCTTTAAACTTCTATGACTCCATGGCGCAAATCAGACATAAGAACAATAAAGCAGGATTACCTATATATTCCCTCCACAAGGATTAGAATTTTCTTCCAGGGCCTTCGTGTCCGAGGTTGACCATAAACAATGGCATCTTTCAACAACTTCTCTAGGCTTTGCATATCTATGGCACACAAAAAATAATTTCAGCACAAAGTATCTTCCTCTTTGCTAACTTTATTCCTAAAGTGCAAATATACATTTCTTATTCAGGAAGTGTGTCTCAGATAGCAAAGGACATTAACATAATTAGAACTGGGCAGAAAAAGATAGGGCCAAATGGGTAAGCTACTGCTGGCTTGAATTAAAATCTCATCTAGAATGTAACAAGTGTTCAGAACCACAGAAACTCGACTAAATGAGTGTGGCACAAGTGATTCAGTTGGTTAGCATGCTTATGAAATGACCAGTGTTTCATGTGAAATACCTTGCCATTCAGTTAGCTTTTTTTGTATTTATACAATCAACTGTATCTTTAATCCTAGTGAGTCATTCAGAAGTAAATGCATAAAGAAGGCTAAGCAAGAAAGTGTGAATGAAGTACTACAAATACATGCACCTCCTAAGAAGCAAAATATGGGAGAAAAGCTTCAAAGTGTACACCCCATTTCCTTTCACCTAGGATATATTCAATAAAAGCCTGCTAAGTAGCTTCATCTTGGTAGTGGGTTGAATATACACCAGTCTGGGCAAGCATGAATCTATGTGTTAGCAAGCTTGGCCATCAGTTGAGACTGTTCCATGTCTGACTTGACCAGTTGCCTGTCCACAACCAAGGTCTTCTGGCTCTGTTGGTCATTAAGGTGGTTAACAGGCCCAGGAAACACTTGGCTAGTACTACCACTAATGAGGAGCATAATTTTCCTGTTAAAGACAAATGCGGGCTTCCCTGGTGGCGCAGTGGTTGAGAGTCCGCCTGCCGATGCAGGGGACACGGGTTCGTGCCCCGGTCTGGGAGGATCCCACATGCTGCGGAGTGGCTGGGCCCGTGAGCCATGGCCACTGAGCCTGCGCGTCCGGAGCCTGTGCTCTGCAACGGGAGAGGCCACAGCAGTGGGAGGCCCGCACACCGCAAAAAAAAAAAAAAAAAAAAAGACAAATGCTTTGAAGACCACTGCTACCACCACTACAGACTGCATACTTAAAATATCTGCCCTGAAACAATGCCCCTACGAACCCCCCCGCCCAAAAATCTATGCAACATTAAGTCTAGGGTGTGTTTACCAGGGGTGGGAGGCATCCCATAAATCTGATTTTGTATTCTTTACTGTTCATCACTGAAGGAAGGGGTTACAAACTTACATGAATTTGCTCTCTTCATAAGAGAGCAAATTGGCAGAAAAGAGAAATAAGATAATAAAAACACATACTACAAACACAAAATGGCCAAAAGCTGTGACTGTGTTTACACCTTTGGTTATTCATAACAAAACAATCTATCTGCTATCTAACCTAGAGATAGGAGATGCTCCCACAAAGTAAAAAGTCTCATCTGAAGCCACTAGTCTTGCTGCAGAGGGCGACATGTGGCAAACAGCAGGAGACAAGTAAAAATGGACTCATTGTTTCAGTTTCCTCTGTTTATATACAGAAGGGAAGGGAAAAATAAACACTGATTCAAAATTTTAGATGAAAGGAAATATCTATGGAATGCTTGACCATATTATCTACTCAGGAAAAAAAATTCAATACCTCTCTCATAGTATACTCTCCAAATCCCATGTAAACTAAAGATTTAGATAAAAATGGGGAAGGCCATTACACAAAATCCAAACAAAAGTCGTAAGACAATAAATGTGACAACATAAACATTTTAATAAGTCTGCACAGCAAGACACTAAAAACAAAGTTAAAAATAAAAAATATTGCAAAATAAAGGGCTCTTATAATCAGTAAAAAGAGAAACAGTTTGGGGCTTCCCTGGTAGCACAGTGGTTGAGAGTCCGCCTGCCGATGCAGCAGACACGGGTTCGTGCCCCGGTCTGGGAAGATCCCACATGCCGCGGAGCGGCTGGGCCCGTGAGCCATGGCCACTGAGCCTGTGAGTCCAGAGCCTGTGCTCCGCAACGGGAGAGGCCACAAAAGTGAGAGGCCCACGTACCACAAAAAAAAAAAAAAAAAGTTGCTCAACACTTAATAATCAAAGCAACAAAAATTAATATGTTATTGGACTTATTAGATTAGAAAAGATTTTAAATGATGCATAATGGCCTATGTTGGCCTGTGAGTAGAAACAGTCACTGTTTTTGAGCTGAGTTATTGTATAAAAATTTGTACCATATTTGGAGGCAATCTGGAAAAGCATAGCAAATTTATACCATTTTAACCATGCATTCTAAAGACTGCTGGGAATTTATCCTAAGGTACTAACCAGACCAGTGAGCAAAAATGTGAATGTTAAGTAGTACTGTTTCTAGCAGAAAAATTCAGAAACAACCTGGATGTTCAAACTGAGGGATGGACTGAATGAGGGCACTGCCTGCCACCCTGGCATTACGGGAGGAGGACAGTCACACGTACTCCAAAGTTCCCGATGTGTTGCAAGAGAACAGCAAGTCACACAACAGTGTTTAATAAATCCCATTTACATAAAACAAAATACTGTATATATCTTTCTCACTGTAAAACATTTTAGACAAAACAAAGACAAAAGGAAGAAAGTTATTACCATCCATAAACCTCCATCCAGAGGCACAGACCTAACATTTGAACGCATATTCTTTTAGCCTTTTGTCTATACATGTACACAGTCTGGTAAATGATGATACTGAACAGCTTGGTAATCTTTCCTCTCTACATGAGGGTTTTAACTTGGAAAGTTATGCATTTTTATTGTGATTATTTTAATAATGCACAAAGATATTTCCATTTAGAGAGAAAGGTCTGGCTTAGTGCCACTCTTCTCCGTGCTTATACAGCACCTGTTCATATCTGCATTTCAGTATTCGTCTGTTGTATTCTAACTACTGGTTTGTCTATAGTCTCTTTAGCAACCAGTCAGAGATCCTTGAGATCAGGGAGCTTGCTTTATTCACCTTAATACCCCTAATGTTATGGCAAGACATACCACAGGCATCCAGCAAATGCATACTAAACAAGTGACTTGTAAACAAGGAAGATGAAAAAGTTCAAAGTAAAAAAAAAGAACAATGTTTTTTTTTCAATGTTTTTACTTTGTACCAAAAGGCTTCCTTCAGCCTTTATTTTTATTCCAATGAGAAAGATAATAACTTTTAAAAGACTGGACCAGAAAGACATTTTAAATGTTGCTACTTCAGTTTCACTTGTATTTCCTATTAATGTAATTAATGTTACCACTGCCACTAACCCAAAGACTATTACACACTAAAGCCAGCAGTAAATTCCATAACAAACTCACTGTTGTGCTTGAAGACTCGAATGGTTGCTCCTGAGAGTCTGGCTCCTAGAACCAATGATGCATGGTTCAGTTCATCACTCAGAATCAGGCAACCCTGCAAAACCACAAGCACAGGAAGGTAAGAAGCTGGGGGGAAAGGTTTAGTTAGCCAAACTACAAAATGCTAAAATCATTAATAATTATATTTTATTAAGGAAAGCCTGCACAATGGCAAAGTTATCAATTTGCTCTGAAATCTTTGTTTATATTATTATATTAATATTATATATGATAGTGATATATTTATTAGTTTATTATATTATAATAAAATATTATATAAATTATTATTACTGTTTACATGCTATAACTTTTTCCATCCTTTTACTTTTTTTTATTTTATTTTATTTTATTTTATTTTGTGGTACGCGGGCCTCTCACTGTTGTGGCCTCTCCCTTTGCGGAGCACAGGCTCCGGACATGCAGCCTCAGCGGCCATGGCTTACGGTCCCAGCCGCTCTGCGGCATATGGGATCTTCCCGGACCGGGGCACGAACCCGTGTCCCCTGCATCGGCAGGCGGACTCTCAACCACTGCGCCACCAGGGAAGCCCTCCATCCTTTTACTTTTAACCTGTGTCTTCAATTTTTTTTTTTTTTTTTTTAATTTTGGCCATGCCGTGTAGCTTGCAGGATCTTAGTTTACCCAAATAGGGATTGAACCTGGGCTCACAGCAGTGAAAGCACTGAGTCCTAATCACTGGACCAGGGAACTCCCTGTGTCTTTAAATTTAAAGTAGGTCTCTGGTGGAAACCTATTTAATTTTATCTAGTCTGACAATCTCTATCTTCTAATTGTAATATATAAACCATTCATATTTAATATGATATCAATATAGTTGTGTTTAAATCGCTTCTCTTGCTTTTTGTTTTCTATTTGTCCCATCTATTCCTTGAGGAACCATATATGTATGTTAACGTAGTCCAAGTACCTCATTTCAAAAAGGAAAATTTGAGGCTCAGAAAGGTTGTGACATGCTCATGGTCACACAGCTAAATCTGACCATATAACCAACCAAAAAAATCTCAGGTCTTCTGCTCATTAATACACTGATTTTTCAATATACCATGCCTAGATATCAATGTTAAAATGAGATGTGTAGGGCCAGCCCTTGAGGGCCCTTTCAAGTTGATAGTGCCAATCTGTTAAAATGTGATTTACAAGGTCTCTTATCTTTTATCTCTTCCACTGTCCCCTCACAAACTCTACCCACAGAAAATAAGATACATACATATATATTACTTTTAACTTATTATTTACCTATATTATTACTTTTAACCTATATTATTACCTATATTATACATATATGTATTATATATATATACACACATAATTGGCCCATATATCTCTGAACAACATGCATTACCATAAGAACAAGTATTAGGGACCTATATATTTTCATATTTTTCTATTACAAAAAAACCACCTGATAAATAATTTCCAAACTAAATATCCTTTCTTCCATAATTTTAGTCTTTTATGAGAATCCCTTTAAAACTGTATGAAACGAAGAAGGCAAGAGTCATCTAATGGAAGGAGAAAAGATCATGGGTTCCAGAGAAAAAGCTTCAACTGATAAAAGTCTCCATGGGATACACTTACACACAAATTATATAAAATTTTATGATAGAAATATCTTTGGGTAAACTATGTTTAAAGTTTACAAGAGCTTCTGGCTTGCCTGAATGCCTTACAAAACAAAAGAAGATATATACGAGGGAGTTTTCATAAATGACAGACTAAATCTTACTTTGCTAACGAGAGCAGGAATGTTCATTGAGTTTGTTGCAAATCCCATGCCATATGTCATAGCAGCTTCCACTCCCAAGAAACTTGCCACAAGCTTCTCTAGCTCTTCATGCTTGTCCAGGTTTCCTGTGTGAAGAAGTTAATGAAGTCAATACCACCAAACCCCAAATCTAAGAATTACTCATTACTTTATAAAAAGAAATCATAGTCTATGTGTTATAACCTTTTCAGACTAAGGTCTATGAAGGAGTCAGTATTACGAAGAGTAAAGGCTCATAAAGAATACAATAGTTGAATAAAATCAGATGCAGCACCTGTGGTGGCATTTCTATAAAAAGGGTTGCCAACAATTTCTCCCGTTCCTGTTCACACATGCTGGTTCCAAGTCTATGCCTTAAGGGGACTGGCAGCATCTGCTTTTATACATTTGAAGTCAGCTGCCATGTAAAATAGTCTAACTAGCCTGTTGTAAAGACAGATCATGTGGACAGGGAGGGGCTCTGGAGGATGAGGGACCATGGAAGGAAGGGGCAGGGCTCACCACTCAGCTGAGGCGCCAGACATGTAAGTGACACTATCTTGGATACTCTATCGTCAGTCATAATGCTCCACCCAACTCCACATGGAGCCGAGATAAAATGTCAAGTCCTTTCCAAATTACAGAATCACAAGCAAATAAGTACATGTTTCTGTTTTAAGCCACTAAGTTTTGGAATGATCCGTTATGCAGCAAAAGCCAAGTTAAAAAACACCTTCCCTCACTTTGTATTATGATTTTACATCAAATGCTCAAATTTTACATCAAGTGCTCAAATCCTTAAGGACCGAACAACACTGATGAATGATAATGGCTGCATGCAGAGAGAAAAGCAGCAGAGAAAGAAGACTGCTGAACTTGGATACTCTGTGTCCTTAAAGCTTAAGCAAGTCATTTATCCTCTCTGGGCCTGTTTCTTATCTGTTAAATACCAATAATAATATTTGCTCTATCTACCCCATGACATTGTTGTAAAGATCAGAAGGGATAAGATGTTCAAGAAATTTATACAATATAAAGCACCGTAAAGACATAAGGTGGGCTTCCCTGGTGGCGCAGTGGTTAAGAATCCGCCTGCCAATGCAGGGGACACGGGTTCAAGCCCTGGCCCGGGAACATCCCACATGCCACGGAGCAACTAAGCCCGTGCGCCACAACTACTGAGCCTGCGCTCTAGACCCCGTGAGCCACAACTACTGAGCCCATGCGCCACAACTACTGAAGCCCACGCACCTAGAGCCTGTGCTCCACCACGAGAAGCCACTGTAGTGAGAAGCCCACACACCGCAGCGAAGAGTAGCCCCTGCTCACCACAACTAGAGCAAGCTCGCGCACAGCAACGAAGACCCAATGCAGCCAAAAATAAATAAATAAAAATTAAAAAGTATCCTTTTAAAAAAGATGTAAGGTATGATTACTCTATGTCGTCACTGCACAATGCTCCCTTAACCACATCACTGGGGATAGACCCATGTGAAATAATAATGAATTGTTGTTTTAATCTACTAAGTTTTGGGGTGATTCACAGTAATAAACATCCAGAAAGTTGCCTTATAACTTTTATGGTTATCAGTTCTCTTGAACAAAATGGAAAAATTAGGAATCCTCCTTTGAACTTAAATAAATCTCTTTGTAGAAATCTGTTCACTTTCACATTTTATAGACTTGTAATAATAATAAAAGAGTTAATGTTTATTGAGGGTTTACCATGTTACAAGCACTTTACATGAATTAGCTTATTTAATTCTTGAAACACCTCTATAGTGTAGGAATTATTATTAGCCCCAATTTACCAGTATGGAAGCAGATTAATGCTCATATGCCCATGAGCTCAGTACTAGTACGTAGTACTCTCAATCACTATCATTTGCAAAAGCCAATAAAGTCAACATTAAAGTTATAAATGAAACAAATACTTAATGGAACTTTTCTAGAGATGTTCTGTAAGTATAACACAATGGAAAAGATAAATATATCTCAAAACACACTGAAAGCATTAAAATCATCCATCACTTCAGAAAAATAAAGCATTCTTTTTACCTGATCTAAACTACATGGGAAAGTATGTATTTGGATGCTCTATACAGTATTCTAGCTCTATCTCAGTATTATTCCCTCCTGAGTAAAAAAGTTAAGAATAAGAACATCAGCTGGCCAAACAGAGCCTACACTTACCAATTTCCTGCCGAGTGCTGCACACTCCAACTCCATATTCCTCCAGGACTTTGGCAGCCGCCTCTTGACATGGTCCAGTATTCCGTGCAAACCCAAGATAGTTGTAGGAACCCATGTTTATAACATCTTTAATTACATTCCCTGTGTACCTGTATTTCAATAGCATAAAAGTTCATGAAACTCAAAAGCAAATCAAATACATGTGATAATAAACTTATTGATAATACAAAAGGAAGCACCATCTATAGGAAGTAGAGAGAATATGGTCTAGATGAAAAGCAACTCAAACTCACTACCAATTAGGAAGACGGAAGTTAAAACAAAATACCAGTTTTTACTTATCAATAGGGATGTTTAAAAACTGACCATATCATGGGAATTCCCTGGCAGTCCAATGGTTAGAACTCGGCGCTTTCACTTCTGTGGCCCTGGTTCAATCCCTGGTCAGGGAACTAAGATCCTGCAAGCCATGAGGCAAAGCCAAAAAACATTTTAAAAAATATTTTAAAATAAATAAATAAAAATAAAAACTGACTACATCCAGTGTTGGCCAGGACACTCTCATACGCTGTAGATAAGAATATCAGTCAGTACCTTTCTTTGGAGGGCAGTTTGACAGTACTTCTCTATTAAAAGATATACATATCTTTGACTCAGCAATTCCTACACACATATAAAAGGATATACGCTTAAGGATCCTTTAAGAGTCACTACACAATTTGTCTACTGTGTCCCTTTCCCAGGCACACAGACCAGTGACTTTCCACATGGTGGAAGCTCAGTCAGCCTGGGACCCCGAGTGAGGACAACATGGTTCAGAGGCTCCACCGATCTAAGATGGACATGAAGTAGGGACAAGAAATAAACTGCTTCTGTCTCAACGCTGAGGTTTTGGGGGTTTTTAACACAGGATGACATAGCCCAATCTACTCTACATTATATGTATCTATACTGTAGAACACTAAGCAGCCACTACAAATAGTGGGCCTGCTGTGAACGTACACAAGAAGGATGCTGTTACCGGTATGTTAGCAAGTAAAAAAAGCAAGATATAAAATAATTTCCATAGTATGATCCCATTTTTGTAAATCAAAAACTACCTGTGTGCAACCCCAGTAGTACAATATATATATATACACGCCATAGAAAACATATGGAGGAATAATATACAATAAACTGATAACAATGGTCACCTCTGGGAAGTGAGGATTTGTGGCGAAGTGGATTTGCAAAAGGATAGTGGTTAGCTGTCATAGGGGACCTTCAGTTTATTTGTATTACTTGTCTTTTTTTTAAAATAATGACCATACAACCATGTACAATATAAACAAAACAAAATCTTACGAATATAAAAAGTTTTCTAAACAATTCAATCCATTTAAGTAAAAATACTCCTTGAATCATTTGAGAAATCAAAATATCCATAAATAAATTCAGATAACTGATTCTGGTAAATGGCATAACAGAAAGGATGTTTTTTCTTTGTGTGAGTTTTTTTAATAAGTCAAATTTTGTTTTCAACTATAATCCAACACAGTGACAAATGTACTAGCAAAATGCATTTAAAAAATCTCAGGACTTTCCTGGTGGCACAGTGGTTAAGAATCCGCCTGCCAATGCAGGGGACACGGGTTCAAGCCCTGGTCCGGGAAGATTCCACATGACGCGGAGCAACTAAGCCCGTGCACCACAACTACTGAGCCTGCACTCTAGAGCCCATGAGCCACAACTACTGAGCCCTCGCGCCACAACTACTGAAGCCACCTAGAGCCCATGCTCTGCAACAAGAGAAGCCACCACAGTGAGAAGCCTGCGCACCGCAACAAAGAGTAGCCACTGCTCACCGCAACCAGAGAAAGCCCGCGTGCAACAACGAAGACCCAACGCAGCCAAAATTAAATAAATACATAAATTTATTTTTTTTTTAAATCTCAGTAACAATGAACAATATGAAAGGAAACTAATCATGCTGTATTGTACTCTCAGCTTCCACTCCTATTTTGACGGAATATTCAAATTGCAATACAACATCTTCTGAAGTGAAGAAATTCTTTTTTTGTTGTCAAGAAACAATTTCCCAACCGAGACTCACTTGAAGGACCAGTTGTAATCATGAGACTGTCTCTCCATGATGTCCACCCTGGCCCCAGGCACACTGCAGATGGGCCGATTCCAGTTGTCTCTAATCCTCATGTAGAGGTTCCTTGTATAGAAGTTTTCGAAATCCTGATACAATGACACAAAGTCCTGCCAAAAAATGGTGAAAATACTATAAATTAAACTGAGTTCCTTTGAAAAGTTTTACAACTTCCCTTTTTGTAATGCAAAAGCACTTTAGACTAAGACGTCAATTATACAGAATTAACTGATATGGAAAACATTGGAAAGGCATCAATTCCTTATGTTATTTTTAAACAACTCAATCAGGTAAAATTCACTTAGCTTTGACCACTGAGCTATAAGAAATGGTTGCAAGTAACTATCTGACAGCTCGAAAGTAGAGCCAAAGAATTTAACTTAGTAAAGCAGGCCTCATAAAAATAAACCTGGTTTGTACAATTCTGTCAATAAATGGTTTTCTTTCCTAAAAACCTTAAAAACATGGCTCTTCTGCCCCGCCCCCACCAGTAATATATTAGGGGAAATGCCATAAAAACCCCTATAATTCCAGTTTCAACCAAGAAAAATAATTCCAAAATTAAGATTTCATCCTCTGCATATTTTCAAGGATCAAAATGAAACAAATCCAAAGAAAAATTATAAACAAGAAACACTAAAAGGTAGGTTATAGAAAGACACCTACTTGAGGTTTCTTTCCTTGGATGGGCGTTTTTAAAAAATCTCAAAATGGGACTTCCCTGGTGGCGCAGTGGTTAAGAATCCGCCTGCCAATGCAGGGGACACGGGTTCAATCCCTGGTCCGGGAAGATCCCACATACTGCGGAGCAACTAAGCCCGTGCGCCACAACTACTGAGCCTGCGCTCTAGAGCCCATGAACCACAACTACTGAAGCCCACACACCTAGAGCCCGTGCTCCGCAACAGGAGAAGCCACCACAATGAGAAGCCAGCGCACCGCAAGGAAGAGTAGCCCCCACTTGCCTCAACTAGAAAAAGACCGCACGCAGCAATGAAGACCCAGTGCAGCCAAAAAATAATTAAAAAAAAAAGAATCTCAAAATGAATTTTCATGATCAGGGATTTAAAGCTCTCCCTTCCTCCCTGAAAATAAGTTATGCTAAAATTTAAGTCTGTAAAAATTAAGTCACAGTGGAGCTTTAATTAATGCATAATGTTCTGCTCAGAACACAGTGACCAGACCACATGAGGTCTACTTGAAGGTAAAGAGTAAACCAAACAAAAAGAAAACTGTACTACAGCTTTATGATAGCCAGCAAATCACTGAGCTTCTAGCCCTCAGATCTGGCTTGGTGCCAATCTAAATTCATCTTTTAAATAAGCTAGTCAAAAACATTAAAAGTTTAAGCCTTATTCTGTAAAAGATTTTCATTGCTAAAGAAGGCTCTACATAAAAGTTTAAAATTCACCTTCTGTGACATTGGACTCTAGAAGTGCCTACTAAATAAGTCTCACAGTAGATAAAAACCTCCTTAAGTAAAGCTAAGCAGAGTCATGAAGAACTCAGGCGTTTGTGGTAGCTGATACCATCTCTCCTGCAATTGGTTCTAACATTTACATTTCCTAAAGAGAAAATATCCATAAATAATGTGTCTGTCACAATTGGAAATTTATTACTTAAATACTATGCCCCGTTTGATAGTCTTTTCTTTCAACATACTGGATCAATTAAAACTGGAACAGAGACACCCAAATTCTAATTAAGGACTTTCCTTTAACTATTATTCACCATGCATTTATTTCACAAAGGAAAAAACAAAAAACCAGTCTCCAGTCCTTCTCAATGGGTAAACAGTACTAACTCTTCTTGATCTCATTTCTTTACAACTTCCTAAAACTGCACATCAATGTTAAAGGTATTAACTCAAATACTTGAGAGAAATACTTCATCATGGACAAGTTTTTATTAGCGACAAAACGCAGTATTTTTTTGCTTTTAGTATATAAATATCAGAAAAAACTTAGAGTCCGGTCCTATCTACCAGAAGGGTTACTAAACCCCAAAGAGAAAAGGGCTGCAGACCAGAATGAGCTGAGCTTTGGGTAACCTGTGACAGAGCTGTCTGAGGTTAGGAGGGCAGGGATGGGCTCTGATCTGAACAGAGAGACCGCCAAGATCAGGGAGCTCTGCCTCTCCTTACAAGGAGAGAACGACTAAGTCCCTGAGAAGGGAACAGGCTTGCACAGTGAGGAAGTTGTCACAGTGAGGGATGTTTGAGACCCAAAGCAGGTGAGACAGATGGTAGAAGACAGGGACTTGTGGCCCGGGTAGCAGCTTTGACTGCAGTTAGAAGGTTCGGTAGAGATCTGAAGGGACGCTAACCAAACTCGCTGCAGCCTTGCGATGAAGTAAGAAAGGGGATGGAAGGGGACCACGATTTGAGATTCTAGTTCTAGGCAATAAGAACGTCTGTTTCTAAAAACATATACACTTTACACTTTAAATATTTTAGGACTAGGGGTAAACTAGAGGACTTTTCATTCATTCTTTCAAATCTTTTATTGGACACTCAATATATGTTTGATTCATTGCTAGACTTGGGATACATTAAGGACAGGAGAGTTCTCTCTGCAAACAATGACACCCCACACCCCAGCCTGCTCCACAACCCCCTCCCTCTCTTCTTCCTCCTCAGTTTAGTCACTGTGAAATGACTTTAGTCAGGGCCAACCTAATACTCATTTGTTCAGGCACTGAACCAACATTTACTGAGCAGTACTTTCCAGGCACTTAAGCAAGGCACTGGGGATAAAAATGAGTAAGACACAACCTTTACACACTGAAGGATCTCTTAATGTAGTGGAGAGGCACACAGATAAAGTTACAACACAATATAACAAGTACTGTAGAGGGAGGCTTGCCCAGAGACAGCCTAACTGGTAGGTGAGTGGCAATGATAGAGTCAAGTTCAAACAGCCTTACGGATACCCTCCTCATGGACATCTCTGAAGATCTTTACAAACCCCATACACCAGCACATATCCATGATAAGCAGAAATAAAACCTGAGACCACCTTGGATTGTTGGGCTTGAGGTACTCACAAGTTAAGTGACTTCTACTACTGGCCTGAAAGGTAAAATTGAAATTCATGGATTTGTTAATTAGGGATCAGTAAAGACCTTACCCAAAGTAGTCTGGGGTCATCTTAATCACCCAATAAATATCCTTTATTATTTAAGCCTATTTGAAGTAAGTCTTGTAGAAAACATCCTATATATTGTTTAAAATAAATAGGCACCTATTCTACTGTCTATACAGGCCTTAAGATCACAGGGTAATCTATTAATATATAACCAGTGGGATCTGCGGCACCCCAAAACCCAACACTTTAATATATCTGCAGGAAAGCTGTGATTGTTCATACCAAGTGGGATAAAAAAGAGCTGTAAAGAGCAACACATCTGTTCAGGTCAGGTTTTACCACCAAATGTGTTAAAAAAAACTTTTGGTTTTCAGATATTTTAGAGTTTTGATTGTAGATATGGGACTGTGAACCTTCTGGAGAAGTATAGGATGATCCTGACAAGTGAAATTGTGCCCCAAAGAGTTAACAGAAGTTGATAACTAAGAGAAAGTCTTGAACTTGTCTTACAGAACAACAGATAAGGGAACAGCTTGTTAAAAACCCTTTGCTCGTAAACTGCTTTCATTGATTAAGTTCGCCTTAGTTTTTTTCTTTCTCTCTTTTTGCCTCTTCTATAACTGCAGGCCTTCCCAGCTTTCACACAGCCCCAGTTGTTTTAAAGGAACGTGGAGTCTGCTCCCACCCAGTGTAAGCTGGCTGGGGGCTGCATGGGACCACTGACCCTAAACCTGGGGCTGCACAGATGTTCAGTAAATGGCCTTTTAACATCAGAGGGCCAGAAAACTCTACCCTCAGACCAAGCTAAGCGACTCTAGTTTGAATATGAAGAAGCATGTAACCCAAATGTGCCTGTGCAGAACAAGGATTACCTCACCTTTTCTCTGCCTTTAATCACCTTTCTCTATGCCTAAGACCACTCTTGCTTATCCCATAAATACCCCAACCTCCTTGCCTTCAGGGAGGTGGACCTGAGACTTGTTCTTCCATCTCCTCGCTTGGCTGCCTTATGAATAAGCTCTTGGCTGTAAACCAACCCGAGTCTCGGTGTTTGGCTTGCGGCATCTTGGGCAAACAGACCTGGTTCAGTAACACAAGTATTATTCTGGTATTTACGTATTTAGGCACCATGTTAACCTCTGCACATAAATGAGTTCTGAAAGCTAATTTCAAAAAAAAAATCACAGGGGAAAAAGGTTGGGTGCTACCACTTTCAGAAGTTGACTTTATAAAAATTGGCCATGTTCGTTAAGACAATTCAGGCCAACACAGATGCGTGCCCAGATACTTTTATATGATGAGGATAAAGATGATGAATAATCACATCAATAGAAACAGGAGCTCCCAATTACTGAGTACTTATGATATGTGTTGCCAAGGGCTTCACATATTTTTTCTCTTAAGTATCCCTGAACTCTCTTACAGAAGCTATTACTCCCATTTTCAGAAAGGCAAAATGGCTTTCCCACCTAGAGACCTGGCCAGAAGCAGAGCCAGGAACTGATCCAGGTCTTTTAATTCCAGAGTCTATGCTCCTAACCCTAGCCACAATGCCTCCCATTCTGTGCTGCTACTAAGTCAATCTGAAATCACTTTCTACGGCATTCAAAGCACGTTAAGACCACTGGACTATTGGCCCTCCCACCCCTTTCCTATGGTCGGCCTACAGCCAGCATGTGTGTATGTGCAAGCACACAAAGAAGCACACGTTCACACACACACACATTCACACACACAGTAATAGTGTACAATAAAACTCTTTAAAAAGGTTTATTTTGGATATAGCTTTTCAGTGAGAAATCCCAAGAGGAAATAGATGACTGCTCTATACAATGGAATATGATTCAGCAATAAAAAAATGAATTACCAAAATATACCACAACATGGATGAACCTCAAAAACATTCCAAGTGATAGAAGCCAGACACAAAAGATCACACACTGTATGATCCCATTTATATGAAATGTCTAGAGACAGAAAGTAGATTAGTGGTTGCCTAGCATGAGGTGCAGGAGGAAGGGGTGATTGTTAATGGGTATGGGGTTTCTTCTTCAGATAATGAAAACGTTATAAAATTAGCTTATGGTGTTGGCTGTACACTTTCTGTAAATAGTAATAAAAATCATTCAACTGTACATTTTAAACAGGTGAACTTTATGGTACATAAATTATATCTCAATAAAGCTATTTAAAAAAAAAATTAAGTAGGGAATTCCCTGGCAGTCTGGGGGTTAGGACTCTGTGCTTCCACTGCAGGGGGCATGGATTAGACCCCTGGTCGGGGAACTAAGATCCTGCAAGTGGCACAGTGCGGCCCCAAAAGAAGGTGACTGCTTGACTGCTGTCCTGGGCTCCACACTTACCACAAAACTATGGAAAGTAGAGCTCTTTTTAAACCCACAGAACTAAAAAAGACAAACCAATTGATAATCCCCCAGCTTAATATATCAAGCAACTATACTCATTGTTTCCAAAGATACTGCTAAAGTGACAATTATCAGAATATTCTTAGTAAGCTACTTTTTGAAGGAGGTCAAGAATAAATCCTTCCAGGAATTTGAATTAATGTATTTTAATTCTTTTGTATCTTGAAAATTAAAATATATCAAGATATAGACATATAATGTCCCTTCCCAGTATCCTATCCCTCCCATTTCTGAATATATGATCATGAACCTTAGAGGCAAATGTTAAAGTTTAGTAAGTGTGTGGTAACTATCTACCACAATTTACTCCTTAGATTTCTAGGTATTTCCTATCTAGACACTAGAACATTTGTATTAATTCAAGCTTTTACTGTACCTATCACATACATGTTTCTGAACTACTAGCCTCACCTCACACAAAAAAGAAACCAGACTGAGAGAAAACATTTTTATCCAAAACACCACCAATAACAGAAGATCAAGCAGTAAAGAATTCCAATAATTTTAGCAATTTATATAAAATAGAACACATTTATGCTAACTCATCTTTATTAGCATGACCATGTGGTTCATTTCTACCCAGAGCAACATATGAAGAACTTGCATAAATAGTTTAAACAGGCTCTCTTTTGTAATGGAATGAGGGAGAAAATAAGGATGTGGTTATGAACACTACTCACTCAGAGAAATGAGAAAGTAGCAACATTGTATTTGCATTTTATGATCCTAAGCAAGCACTTTCCCTCACCTCTTCCCAGTGTAACACTTAAAAACTGGCCTATCCCTCTCACTACATCTAAACCAGCATCAGAAAACAAACACGATCTGCCATAACGCTAAATGAGCCTTCCTTCCCTTCTAATAGCTGAATTTTTATAAGAAAATGGCAGAATTCAGTTGTTTTAACTGCTAATATTATCTTCTGTGAAAATCCTACTAAAATGAATTTGAATAAACTAGTACAGTCCTCCCCTACACAAACTCTAGAGGCAAATGTCCCCCTCCATCCTACATATTTCCTCCTATTACTTCTTTCAAGAATTATTTCCTGGGGACTTCCCTGCTGGCACAGTGGTTAAGAATCCACCTGCCAATGCAGGGGACACAGGTTTAAGTCCTAGTCCGGGAAGATCCCACATGGCACGGAGCAACTAAGCCCGTGCGCCACAACTACTGAGCCTGTGCTCTAGAGCCCAAGAGCCACAACTACTGAGCCCGTGTGTCACGACTACTGAAGCCCGTAAACCTGGAGCCCGTGCTCCACAACAAGAGAAACCACTGCAATGAGAAGCCCGCGTACCACAACAAAGAGTAGCTCCCACTCGCCGCAACTAGAGAAAGCTCACACGCAGCAACAAAGACCCAACACAGCCAAAAATTAAAATTAATTAATTTTTTAAAAAAGAATTATTTCCTGATTAACTCTATGCTACTCAGTTTACTTTTTTGTTCTACATCTGCATACAATTCAAGTACTATTTACCTGCATAGTGCTTTGCAAAGGCCCATAATTTTGAAGTGTTTATGTTCCCTCAACAAAATTAGAAACTACTTAAGAAGAAAATCCACGTGTTCCAATTCTTTTTTTTTTTAATTTACTTTATTTAAGTAATTTATTTTTGGCTGTGTTGGGTCTTTGTTACTGCATGCTGTCTTTTCTCTAGTAGCGGCGAGCAGGGCTACTCTTCGTTGCAGAGCATGGGCTCTAGGCGCGTTGCAGAGCATGGGCTCTAGGCGCATGGGCTTCAGTAGTTGTGGCACATAGGCTCAGTAGTTGTGGCCCGAGGGCTCTAGAGCGCAGGCTCAGTAGTTGTGGCGCACAGGCTTAGTTGCTCCACAGCATGTGGGATCTTCCTGGACCAGGGATCAAACCCGTGTTCCCTGCATTGGCAGGCGGATTCTTCTTCTTTTTTTTTTTCTTTAAAATAGATCTTTATTGGAGTATAATTGTTTCACAATACTGTGCTAGCCTCTGTTGCACAAGAAAGCGAATCAGTCACGTGCATACACATGTCCCCACATCCCCTCCCTCCCACCCTCCCTATCCCACCCCTCTAGGTCATCTCAAAGCACCGTGCCGATCTCCTTGTGCTATGCTGCTGCTTCCCACCAGCCAACTATTTTACATTCGGTAGTGTATATATGTGGATGCTACTCTCACTTCGCCCCAGCTTCGTCCTCTCACCCCATGTCCTCAAGTCCATTTTCTATGTCTACATCTTTATTCCTGCCCTGCAACTAGGTTCATCAGTACATTTTTAAAATATATATTCCATATGTATGTGTTAGCATACGGTATTTGTTTTTCTCTTTCTGACTTACTTCACTCTGTATGACAGACTCTTGGTCTATCCACTTCACTACAAATAACTCAATGTCGTTTCTTTTTATGGTTGAGTAATATTCCATTGTATATATATGCCACATCTTCTTTACCCATTCATCTGGCGGGCAGATTCTTAACCACTGTGCCACCAGGGAAGACCCCTCCAATTCTTTTATACAAAGTTAAGTACACACAGGCAGCCCCAATACTTAAACAGTCAATTTACCCTCTAGAGACATGAAAAAGTTCCAAAGATAATGTCCTCATTCACAAAATAATTCAGATGCATCCCCATCGGTTCACTCATTCGTTCATCACACTTTGAGACAGCACCAGCTGTGCAAACTCTCCAGTCACTCCCCTGCTCAAAAATGCCCAGGACTCCTCATTGCCTACCAAACATTCAAAACACAATTTCTCATACATTCACTTTCCAGGTTCTCCCAAACATTCCTCATGCCTTTGCGTACACTTCTATCCCCTCAGCAGGAACGCTGTCTACACCACAGTCAGCACGCCCCCCCACCCCCATCTCTACATGTCAATTATTAGGTCTCTATAGTGTTTAGACACTATGAGAGGTCCCTGTATATAAAGACTTTCTAGTTTGAATATATGAATAAAACTTTAGCCCCCATCAGTCACAACCACCATCACCTCAGTCTAGCAGGAAGATGTTGGTTTGTACACAAATCATTGTAATACTGTACAACACAGTAAGTACATAGTAAGCTAGTAACCTATAGTAAGTAGGCCATGCCTAAGGGATGTAAAAAAATCAACATATTGTGGACGCACCCTACCAGGAAATCTGTTTGGGATGTACAGGGGTAGAAAAAAGTGAATCAAAGAAATTTAATTTTTTTTCAATGATGAAAATTAGTTTCGCCTACTGGACCAAGTTCTGAATGCAGGGCTTTGCTTGTTTTAGCAAAAAAATATCTTTTTTTTTTAATATATACACAGCAGGTTCTTATTAGTTATCCAAAACATACCTTCTTAATGAAATGAGCTTGTAGGCATTTCAGGGCAATGAGAAAGAGGGCCAACTTGTGGTACCAGGGCTGCGAAGGGGGCAGAATGGTTGAGATGAGAGAAGAACGCCTGGATCCTCAGTTCTCCCAGCTTCAGGATCCTCAATCCCTATGCTGATTGGTTTTGGCTTCCTAGTAGATGATGAGGTCCTTTCCCTTCCCATGTTTCTTGGTGCCTTCTCCCCTTCCCATGTCTCCATCATCCATTCCCAGTGTTTACTGGCTCCCCTCTCAGTGTTGATCTTAATGCCACCACATCTGCCTCCCTCTTCTAATGTCCCATGAAAGTGAGACGTATGATAGACAAAAAATGTCTAACTTCTGAATCCCTTCTCTAATCTAGTGCATTCCCTGGGCTAGAGGACAACCCTCTCCAGACTTCACATGCCAAGAACAAACAAGTTTGTTTTTCATAAAATCAGGCATTTTTCACTCTAATTTAATTTATTTTTTTAACGAAAAAAAAAACTTTATTATGGGATAAAGAAAATCTTTTATCATTTTAAATAATAAAATTTAAAGCATTAAAAAAATGCCCATAAAGAAATATTTTGGTTTGGGAAGGAACATAGTGTTCCTTAGTCCAAGACAAATTAGGTTGTTTTATTTTCTTTAATCTTATTGGAGTACAGTTGACTTACAACTATTTTTTTTAAAGAGTAGATAATACATGTATACTGTACAAAACTCTAGAGGCACAAAGGAGTATGCAGAGAAAAGTGAAGTGAGGTGAAGGCCGTCCTCCTCCCCAGAGACAATCAGTATCATTTGTTTACCATTACTAAAACAAGATAGTTTTCCACAGAAACAGAGTAGCTCAGCCAAATTCTGCTTCAGGGCTTGTTTTTTTGTGGAGAAGAGGTGATCTATGAACCAGACATGTATGTGTAATGTGCCTATGTGAAAACACAACATGTGTTCTGAAGAACACAATCTTTCCAGAAGACTGTAGACACAACTTGGGATACAGTATGGTATTGTGAATAGAAAGGACATGGCTTCTGGCTCTTCACAGAACTGTGTCCACATACCAGCTCTGACATTAGGCATCTTGGGAAATGTTACTTAACCTGTGAACTTTAGCTTTCTTGTCCATAAAATAAGAATAGATTTTTGTGATGATTAAATTAAAACATGTTAAATGCTTTGGTTTCTCCATGGCTTTACCCTTGTTTTTAGCTTCCCTTGTGGAATGTTTTCATTTAACTGCATCCAGAATATTTTTTATTTTAATGTATACCCAAATATCTAAAGAAAAAAATGAGTGAAAACCGCAAGATAAGAGGCTTCCATTTACAGAATCAAAGACTAACAATTACCTTTTGTTCTTCTCTTTCTGTTGCATGGTGACACTTTTCAATTCTCCAATGCCTTAAGAAATCTCGAAGATATCCAAAGAGAGTGAGGACACCATACCCCACATAAGTAAGCACAGCAACCAGCATTGGCGTCTCTTCAAAACCTTCATTAAACGGTCTTTTATATAGTCCTCCATTTTGTGTAACATGATGTATCTAAAAGGGAGGTTAAAAATGTTTCTTTCAGTCATGGTAACAAAAAGAGTGCTACTTAAAATCTGAGTCCTTACAGATTTGCATACCTTCAGAATTCTCTAAGTAATTGTCAACCCCCCCCCCACCACCACCACTACCAAACATCTGCTAAGTTCTTCTAAGCGGGACCTAATTTTTTTCTGTGGAAATAAGTTTTAAGTTATACATACTTCAGATGAACAGCAAAGAAAAGCAAGGGGAGAAGGACTGTGTAAGAACGACGCTTAACACTGATTTCTATCACTTGATTTTATGCAAGAGATCCTAAAATGCTATGCTTAGAGAATGCATAATTTTCTTTGTCCTAATGAAGAAAATAAAAAATATAAAACAAAGAGAAAGCCTATCCTGAAAATAGTATATTAGCTTACAAATAATCAAAAGTAAATTCAGTTTTAGAATAAAATATTTGTAAATGTTTTACTGCTAAATATTCTTAAAGCCACCGAGCCACAGCATTTCAAATAACTATTAGCACTAGGCATCTATGGAAACACATAGTTTATACCAGCTTTGTTGTCAGTGGTAATACAAATAAATTATTCACAAAAATAAAATGCTTACATTAAGTGATCCAGCACTGTATAACGCAGGAAGAAAGTGAAATCCAACACAAGGGGAAAAACTGTTAAGAGTGATCACTAACAGTCCTGAAATCATTCTGTCCTCCTTCATCTTGACCAAGTGACCTTTTCCAAACATAAGATTATCCCTAGTTTCCTCTTCAGGGATATCCAAATTTTAACATACAAACACCAAGGTACTGTACTTTGATCTCATAGCTGAAAGCTGTTTACTCTTTGGTCAATTTTAATGGAAATGTTGTTTTACAGAAAAATTCCACTAAAGTAGTTTCTGCGTCAACTTTAATCTTAACTCTGAAACAACAGATTGCTGTGAGGATGGTCAATCACAATTTACCAGGAACATATTTTCTTCTGAGCACTGTACTAGAGTTAAGAATTCGAAAGGAATAAAAGATTCTTTCTTGGCCTCTCAGGCAACTGATCGAAGAGCTAAATATTAGTTTGGGAAAGCTACTAGAATGCTACAAGTTAGAACAGTTTGGAAACAAATTACTGTATTTGACAAAGGAAAGACATTTGGATAGGCATGATACATGAAATCTGCTGGTAATGATTCAATTTGATGGCCTAAAGAACCTCTGAAAACTATTCATAAAACTGGCTTAGGTCTTCATCAATCTCTTCCCCAGTGGTGGAATTCTGTGCTAACATTTACTGCTTAAACTTTCATGCAGGAGCAAAGTTATAATGTGTTTAGAACAGAATAGCTAAAAATGAACCAATATCTGAATATAGAAAATTGTTTAAAAATTAGTAATAACATGTAAGCAAGCAATTAACCTGGAAAAAGCAAAATCAAGAGCACTTAAAACACAAGAAAAAGAACATTCTGATTATCTTGTTTTTTAATAAATTTATTTATTTTATTTATTTATTTTGGGCTGCATTGGGTCTTCCCTGCGGCGTGCAGCCTTCTCATCGCGGTGGCTTCTCTTGTTGCGGAGCGCGGGCTCTAAGCATGCGGGCTTCAGTAGCTGTGGCACGTGGGCTCAGTAGTTGTGGCTCACGGGCTCTAGGGTGCAGGCTCAGTAGTTGTGCTACGTGGGCTTAGCTGCTCTGTGGCATGTGGGATTTTCCCGGACCAGGGCTTGAACCCATGTCCCCTGCACTGGCAGGCGGATTCTTAACCACTGCGCCTCCAGGGAAGCCCCTGATTATCTTTTTAAAAAACTATATCTAAAAATACTTTGCCATAAGAACACACCAGTACCCAACTCACTGTAACTCTGAAATTGTTTACACTATTTTCTCTCAACTGAACATACTAGTAAAAAGTAAGGCAATTTTCAGAGCTCCTAAGTCTCTAACAAATGTGTGGCAGATTTATATGCCAGGAATGCTGTGGGTGGATCTCTTGATCTACCTTTATTTCAGACACACCCAAACCAGCAAGACCAAGTATATTTATACAGTTGGTTGGACTGACTAGGAAGGAGAAAGTTAAATCATTAGTTTGCTTTTAAATATTGTGTGATTCTATCATAGCCTCACTTAATAAAATTAAATGCATTTTAAGGAACTGAGATCCAACTATGAAGTAACTTTTACAATGTGGCCTCAAAGCACAGTTCACTATGATCATTCACAGAGTCAGAATGGACAGACCAACTGACATGCAAACTTCTGATAGGTGAAAGTCTTAGAGAAAACAAAATTACTTGATCTTCAAATGCAGATGCTAAATGCTATCTCTGACATGATTCAAATAAAAATAATGGTATTACCATCTTATACGTGTATAATATTCTATAAGGGAAAGCACCAGGCTTATTTTGTTCACTGCACAACTAGCACTCAGGATAGTATTTATTAAGTGCTAACAAATAATAAGTACTCAATGATGTTTCCTTTTGGGAATTCCCTGGCAGTCCAGTGGTTAGACTCCGAGCTTTCACTGCCAAGGGCATAGGTTTGATCCCTGGTTGGGGAACTAAGATCCTGCAAGCTGCGTGGACTGGCCAAAAAAAAGGAAAAATAATAACGTTTCCTTTTATTACTATTAGTATTACAGAAAGTGGCACCTTATAGGAGCTCAACAAGTATTTGTAAATGAAAATACACATTATGCTCTTTGCTCTGTCATAGAAGGGGTTAACTTATGATGATTATACAATTAATATTAGAACATTTCTAGAACCCATATCTGATACCTTCTAGTCTCAACTGGACTGGAGATCAAGTTCACTCTAAACAAACACAGGCTACAAACCCTTACAGAATATTTCATATTCCGGATTCACCATGCAAGAGGGCTCTTAAGAGGCCTTTCAGTCACTCTAACTTGAGAATTACACTGTCGACAAGGCAATCAAGAAAAATATTAGCATATCACTCCCTCCAGGTCAAAAAATTTCACACTAAGCAGACAAGAGTGTGACACTCTGTATTATTATTCAAGAGAAGTTTAAGAACACCAATGAATACCAAGACACATTTGCCTGAACAGTAATATTTTTTCTAGAAAATGAAGAAGGAAAAAAAAAAGGCAAAGGAAGAAATTTTTTTAAAGTCGACTAAGCACACACCATAAAACATGACTTTTAGGAGGGCCATGGGCAGAATGTTAGAGGCTGAGTGTTTGTGTCTCTAACCCCATTCATATGTTAAAGCCCTAAACCCCCAGTGTGAAGGTATTTGAAGGTTGGGCCTTTGGGAGATAATTATGTTTAGGTGATGAGGGTGGGACCCTCTCGATGTGATTAGTGCTCTAATAAGAAGAGAAGGCAGAGATCTCCACTGAGGAAAGGCCATGTGAGCATACTATGAGAAAGTGGCTGTCTACAAGCCAGGAAGAGGGTCCTCGCAAAGAACTGAACCTGCCAGCACCTCTGATCTTGGACTTACCAGCCTCCAGAATCGTGAGAAATAAATATCTGTTGTTTAAGCCACCCCATCTATGGTATTTTGTTATAGCAGCCTGAACTAAGACAGAGGTAAAGAGACATAATGCACATATCCTACCCTCAATTGGTTCAGGAAAAAATAAGTGTGAGTGTGTGTGTGTGTGTGTGTGTGTGTGTAGAGAGAGAGACAGAATGATGGAGAATTTCTTCATGAACCATTTGTGAGTCAGTTGCAGTTATACTGTACCTTTGTCTTTTGATACTTCAGTGCATATTTCTAAAAACAAAGATACATAACTTTTATCTTTTACATAACTATAGAACAATTATCAAAATCAGGAAATTGCTAGAATACTAATACGTACTTTATTTAGATTCCGCTAATCGTCCTAAGAGTGTCCTTTGTAGCAAAAGAAAGTCCTGGAAAATGTATTGTATTCTCTCTTTAGTTTCAGAAAAGAAAAAAAAAGGGGGTTTTCATTACTCTGTAAAATGACTTAGAAGGAATAATCCTGAGCAGAGGTTTCGAGAATCCCATGAAAGCACACAAAGTAACTATGCAATTTTGGGGAAGTAATTATTGGAAAACAGAAGCTTACATTCCTGACATAGATACAAAATCACACAAGCGTGATTTTTTAAAGCAAATAAACACATTCCCGCTTAATGTGACAGCAGGATGACAGAACCTGCCTATCACAACAGAACCTGCCCAACTGGTAGACAGCTTGGGACATTATTTTAAAAATTAATGTCCAATATGAACCACCCATTATGCATCAGCAATCAAAGGACTGTTATGTCTTTTCCTTTAAATGAACCCTATTCATTTCCAGTGATACGCTGTGTTGTTCCTTAAAATAAGTTCTGCTGAAATGGTTCTTTATTGGAATTTTACTGAAATGTACTAGCCTCTCACTACTGCCTACCACACATACTAGAGAAAATAGTTTGGAGCTTTATGCCCATCACACAAGCTGTGCCACACTCTGAACATATATTTCTAGAAGTGTCTTCATTTTCTTGGCAGGCAAATTTTGAAAAGTAGGGAGTCCACATTTTATCTTGCAATCAGGGTAAGTTCCCGAATTTCTGTTGGTAAGTATCTCGTATGGAATGGACTAAGGAGTGCTTCCAAAGCCAGCTGTGAAAAAACCTATATTTTGCCATTACCATATTCCTACTGAAAACTCAAAAATGCAGACCTCCAAGTATATATGCACTGCAGGATTTCAGTCAGTGTCATCCTATGCACTCTGGGCAGTGATGTTCTGCACAGGAGTTATTATTTTCACTTGCCACTCACAGCTCTGTAGCACTTCCCTATCTCTAGATAAGCATCAAGGTATGACAGACGGATGTAATAGGAGATTTGCGTACCAGTGCAGTTCTGCCACAAATTCCACGTCTTTTTCTGAGCTATATTCCACCTCTAACATGTTCTAGGCCTGTAACACCGTGCCCTCCTCTCTGGCTTTGTAGTTGACATGAACTGGAAAGGCAACCCAGTTTGCATCAGTCTCCCTTCTCTGGGAATACTCCCTTATACCAGGGGTGGGTCCCTGGTGGTCACATCTGTGCAATATGACCGACTTCCTGGGTCATAACTGACTGGCACAGCAGTAGGCACCTATGCCAAAATGAACCCAACAACCCTCTCTCGTGGGGATTTAAAATTTCAGTGGGGAAGGAGTCTGAAGGACACTGGACTGCCAACGTCCTGGAGAAAAGGTCCATAAACTCCTGTTGCCAAGGTGTCAAGCGCTGTGTTATTTCCTGCCATTTTACCTTTTCTGAGTTGTTCATCAATTCCTCCCTACTTTTTCCTTTTCTTTTGTTGTATACCTATCATCCTTGCAACAAATCACCTTTTTGTTTAGCTAGAGTCAGTTGCTATCAACTGAAAGAAATTTAACAGATACAGACTCTAAGTTAAAATTCTTAGAACTTCTTTTCTGCACTTACTGAACAGGTTTTTATATGTTGGCATAGCCTGCAAACTTTTACGTCTTTAGCAAATTTTAAAAAATGGCTCCCCACTTTGTCAATTTTGTGCATTTGGAATATTGTTGACTGTCTTATCTAGGATAAGGGATACTTGGTTCAAAATCCTAAGTACTTACTTCCCTATATTAAGGGACATCAGATTCTAATTGCCCGCTGTAACTAACCTCTTCCCAGGTTCTCAATAATACCCATGAAGATAGAGCCAAAAGAGAAAAAAAGTCAGAACTAGTATTTTTTTTAAAAAGGGCAATAAAATGCCTCAAATCAAAATTCAGACAGTATCTGTCTGCTAAGTTCATCTAACTACAGAGAATATGCTCATAACCGTTAAACAAGATTAACTTTTCACAGTAGAAAAATCACAAACTAAAGGGCAAGTAATAGACTATTTAAGATTTTTTTTTTTTTTGCGGTACGCGGGCCTCTCACTGTTGTGGCCTCTCCCGTTGCGGAACACAGGCTCCAGACACACAGGCTCAGCAGCCATGGCTCACGGGCCCAGCCGCTCCGCAGCATGTGGGATCTTCCCGGACCAGGGCACGAACCCATGTCCCCTGCATCGGCAGGCGGACTCTCAACCACTGCGCCACCAGGGAAGCCTTAATACAAGATTTCAAGGGAACTGGAAGTGGAGCCTGGGAGCCTTGACATTAGGAATGAAGTCGAACCTGGATCTGGAGCCGGGTGGAACCAAGTCAGTCAGGCCCACCTGTGCTGCCATTTGGGGAGCCTCAGCCTGTCCACCCAGGGTGTCATCAATCTGGCTGTGGTGGGCAACCAGGACCCACAGCCCCACCCCCTGTGGAGCCTCCAGTGGCCCAGTGCCAGGCTATGGGCAAACCCCTCCCCCAGGTGTTTCAAGAGTCCCACCTTCTCCAGGGGCACCTCCAGCCTCAACAGCACAGGGCCCTTGTGGCCAGACAGCATATGGCCAGTTTGGCCAAGGAGAGGTACAGAATGGGCCAAGCTCCACTGTTCAGATGCAGAGGCTCCCTAGGTCTCAGCCATTTGGATTAGTCCCACTGGCTCCCGTGGTCAGCCAGCCAGCTGTGCTTCAGCCCTACGGCCCTACCCTGACAAGTACAAAGGTGACTGCTCAGCTGGCCAGAATGCAGATCAGTGGTGCTGTGGCCCCAGCACCTCCCGCTCTGGGTCAAGCCTATGGTCCGCCAACACCACTTGCCTCAACCTCAGGAAGTTTCCCTAACACCGGTCTGCATGGCTCCTACCCTCAGGGCCAGGCCTCTCCCCTTAGCCAGGCCCAGGGTCATCCTGGGGCCCAGCCTTCCCAGCAATCTGTCCCACCACAGGCCTCCAGCTTCATACCCCAGCTTCAGGGGGTCCTTGAATGCCTTTGATGACTGGTCCACTCCTGCCTGCACAGAGTTTTGGGGGGCCCCCAGGGAGCGAGCCCAACCATGTGTTCTCACCTCCTCAAGCTCTGCCCTCTGGCACCCAAATGACTGGGCTCCCGGGACCACCACCACCTATGCATTCCTCCCAGCAGCCAGGCTACCAGTTGCAACAAAATGGTTCCTTTGGACCAGCCCAGGGCCCTCAGCCCAATTATGGAAGTCCCTACCCAGGAGCAGACACTTTGGGCAGCCAGCCAGGAACACCTCAACTATTGCCTCCTAAGCGCCTGTACCCTGATGCCATCCCGAGCCCTATTCAGGTTGCTGAGGATGACAGGAACAACCAGGGTTCAGAGCCAATGGTTACTGGTGTATGGGGCCAGGTGCACCCTTAGTCAACACCAACTTCCTGGTGAAAGACCAAGGAAATGCAAGCCCCCGATATATTCGATGCACATCCTATAATATCCCTTGCACATCTGAAGTGTCTAGCAGGCTCAGGAGCCCCTGGCAGCTGTCATCAAGCTGCTGGCAAGCCTGCCCCAAGAGGAGGCTTCACCATATATCGCTGACCACGGGGAACCTGGTCCTTCGTGCTGCAATCGCTGCAAAGCATACATGTGCCCCTTCATGCAGTTCATTGAGGGAGGGAGGCGTTTCCAGTGCTGCTTTTGCAGCTGTATCAATGATGTTCCCCCCCAGTATTTTCAACATCCGGATCGTACTGGCAAATGTGTGGATGCTTATGACCGTCCTGAGCTATCCCTGGGCTCTTATGAATTCTTGGCCACTGTAGATGACTGCAAGAACAGTAAGTTCCCCAGCCCTCCTGCCTTATCTTCATGACTGATGTCTCCTACAATGGCATCAGGAGTGGTCTTGTTAGGCTCCTCTGTGAGGAGCTCAAGTCACTGTTAGACTTTTTGCCTAGGGAGGGCAGAGAAGAAAAGTCAGCAATTCACGTTGGCTTTGTCACCTATAGTAAGGTGCTCTGCTTCTACAATGTGAAGAGCTCATTGGCCCAGCCACAGGTGATGGTTGTATCTGATATGGGTGACATGTTTGTGCCACTGCTGGATGGCTTCCTGGTCAACGTCAATGAGTCTCGGGCAGTCATCACCGGCTTATTGGATCAGATTCCAGAAACATTTGCAGACACAAGGGAGACGGAGACAGTATTTGCTCCTGTTATCCAGGCTGGCGTGGAGGCTCTGAAGGCTGCTGAGTGTGCAGGGAAGCTATTTCTGTTCCACACCTCCCTGCCCATCGCAGAGGTCCCAGGGAAACTGAAGAACAGAGACGACAGGAAGTTGATCAACACAGACAAGGAGGAGACTCTGTTACAGCCTCAGACAGGTGCCTATCAGACAAAGAGTGTGTGGCCCAAAGCTGCTGTGTAGACCTCTTCCTCTTCCCCAGCCAGTATGTGGAAGTGGCCATGCTCTCTGTCATACCCCAGCTAAGTGGTGGCTCTGTCTATAAATATGCTTGCTTTCAGGTGGAGAATGACCAGGAATGGTTCCTTAGTGACCTGGTCAGAATGTACAGAAGGTCACTGGCTTTGATGCTGTAAAGAGGGTCCCGACAAGCACTGGTATCCGTGCTGTAGATTTCTTTGGGGCTTTCTACATGAGCAACACAAAAGACGTGGAGCTGGCTGGGCTGGATGGGGACGAGACGGTGACTGTGGAGTTCAAGCACAACGACCGGCTCAATGAAGAGAGTGGAGCCCTCCTGCAGTGTGCCCTGCTCTACACCAGCTGTGCAGGGCAGCGATGGCTCCGCATCCACAACCTGGCCCTCAACTGCTGCATCCAGCTGGCTGATCTGTACTGAAACTGTGAGACTGACGTGCTCATCAACTACATGGCCAAGTCTGCATACCAGGGCCTCCTGAACAGCCCTGTGAAAATTATTTGTGACACTCTCATCACTCAGTGTGCCCAGATCTTGGCCTGTTACAGAAAGAACTGTGCCAGCCCCTGCTCTGTGGGACAGTTGATCCTTCTGGAGTACATGAAGCTACTCCCAGTTTACCTGAACTCTTTGTTGAAGAGTGACGTCCTGCAGCCTGGAGCTGAAGTCACTACTGATGACCGTGCCTGTGTCCGACAGCTAGTTACCTCCATGGACATGGCTGAGACCAACGTCTTCTTCTATCCTCAGCTCCTACCATTAACCAAGTCTCCCCATTGAGAATACCACTGAACCACAGGCAGTTCGAGCATCTAAACAATGGGGATATATATTGGGTTGGCCAAAAAGTTCGTTCGTTTTTCATAACATCTTATGGAAAAACCTGAACAAACTTTCTGGCCAACCCAATATTTGCTGGAGAATAGGCTCAACCTCTTCCTCTGCGTGGAACAAGTGTCCAGCAGGGTGTTGTCCAGAGCCTCTTTGGCGTCTCCTCCTTCAGTCAGATCACCAGTGGCTGGAGCATTCTGCCAGTTCTGGATAATCTGCTGTCCAAGGTGAGAGGCCTCATTGATAGTTTGAGGGCACAGAGATGACGGTACCTGAAGCTTATCATGGTGAAATAAGAGGACAAGCTGGAGATGCTGTTCAAACACTTCCCAGTAGAAGACAAGAGCCTGAGCGGGGGAGAATCCGACGTGGACCCTGTCTGTCATACGCACACAAACACTTCCCAGTAGAAGACAAGAGCCTGGGCGGGGGAGAATCCGACGTGGACCCTGTCTGTCACACGCACACAAACCCCTCCCAGTAGAAGACAAGAGCCTGGGCGGGGGAGAATCCGACGTGGACCCTGTCTGTCATACGCACACAAACACCTCCCAGTAGAAGACAAGAGCCTGGGCGGGGGAGAATCCGACGTGGACCCTGTCTGTCATACGCACACACACACCTCCCAGTAGAAGACAAGAGCCTGGGCAGGGGAGAATCTGACGTGGACCCTGTCTGTCATATGCACAAGGAGATTTGGCAGCTACCAAGCTATAGTAAGTGGGTAAACAGCATAGGGTCCAGGCCAGCTTCCAGAAGATACCCCAGGACAGCAGAGAAATTGGGACAGTTCCATATCTTATAAGTTATGTAAGTTGACCTCAGTCTCTTTGGAGGAAGAGGGAAGAATAAGGAGACACCTTTTTTCTGGGCTCAAGTATCCTACCACTCTATCACATCCTGCTGTTGGAAGGTGCCCCTATTGCCTCACTTTACCCTCCTTTTTCTAACTAATCCTGTCGTAATGAATGGAGTTTCTCAGTTCACTGTATATGATTTGGTGTTGGAGGATTTGGAGCCACCCAGACCCTCGCAATATTATGTGTCCCTTTGGACCAGCCTCCAAGAAGAGAAGGGCAGGCGGGAAGGAGTAGGGATCCCAGGGGGAGGGGCTGCTAATTCATCTCAGTGTAATCAACAACTTCCTCTATTAGGGATAAACATACATACAGGTGCACAAGAGTCGGGTATAGACCATACACAGTAGACAGAAAAGGGGTCAGTCTTCTAGGGCATGGAAGTCAATAGCCAACTCAAGAGTCACTAAGGGTGGTTGACTAGCTTTCTTGCTCTGCTTCCACTGTTCTTTCTCTCTCCTGCAATGATTGGTGATCGCTTGGTGGACAGAGGAACATCATCAGAGATGAATGAGCTTGGGAACAGAGTTGTAAAGTGTATTAACACCTGGGAGAGGTATCAGCCTCCTTTCCAGCTGGAGAGGCCCCAGCACTGGATGGTTCTGTAGGGAGCCTGGCCATCAACTTGCAGTACCTCACAGAGCCAGCCCGCATCCCACTCTGAGCTCCTGCTGGAAACACTGCTCTCCAAGCTGGGGGCTGCTGGGGAGAGAGGCAGAGGTGGCTAGTCTCTCCTGCCAGGACACCACTCAGGCTTTCGTACTGACAGAGTGGCTGACGGTTATCTCCCAACCTGACCTGGCTGCGGCCGGACAAGGGCTAGGCTCGATGGTGGCCAGGCTTGCCTGCTCCCAGCCTGGGATACCCCTGCTCTGGACCTCTCATTTCTCTTCATTAGTTTATTTTTCAATGCACCTTTAATTTGCAAATAAATAAACTAAGATGTAGGGAATTCCCTGGCGGTCCAGTGGTTGGGACTCCACGCTTTCACTGCCGTGGGCCTGGGTTCAATCCCTGGTCAGGGAACTAAGATCCTGGAAGCCATACGAAGCAGCCAAAAAAATAAAATGTAAAAAAATTTTTTTAAGAAAATTGACTGTTCAGGAAAAAAAAAACCAAACCCCTAGTTAGAGCTTTTCCTCATACCGTACTGTGGAAGAGACAGCTAACTCGCCCCTTGTATATATTCTCCGTAAGTTCCCATTGGTAATAGACTCTCAGTTTTAGCTGGGTACAAGGCTACCCAGCTACAGTCCACATTCCCAATCTCTCTTGCAGCAAAAGGTAACCATGTGAGGAATTAGGGCCAATAGGAAGTGAATAGAAATGATGAGTACCAGGGCTGGATTACATCCTTTAAAACAGCAACTGCTTTCCCTCACTTCTCTTTCCTTCTGCCTGTGGCCTAGAACATAGATGTGGTTGAAGATGCTAACTGAAGACAACATCCTCAAAGACTGCAAGACAACAGAGAAGATACCTCATAACCTACCTGCCCAGGACTACCTGTCTATCTCCAGACTTCACAAAGAGAAATCATTTCCATCTTGTTTATTTAAATGTCACATTTATAGCAACAAAAACAAAAAAATCAGAAAACAATATTGAGACTTCTGCTTCCAAGTTGGAGGTAATATGTAGAGGCAAGCCATCACTTTCACAGAAAAACTACATAAAACTAAACAGATTACTCAAAACAAGAAGTAGTTTTAAAGACAATGAAGAATTGTTTTCCATGCAAAGAGAACAAGATGACCTAAAATTCCAAAGAGGGAAAAGCCTTTCCTTAGTGAGCTGAAATTGCTAAGTCATTTTCTCTCCTCGTGGTATTTGCAGAGTTTGAACAGGAACTGATCATAACTGGACTTGCCAGAGGCAGAGAAACTCTACCAAGAGAAAGAAAAACCAACAGAGTCTATAACAGCTATATAGGTTAGTATGAAGAGTCACAGATAAGTGACCAGTTTTCTGCATAGGGCGTTTACTAAGTGCTGGAGAAGCTGGGGAGATGGACTAGAAAGGTGACTTGAAATCAACCACAGTCTTACAATGCTTAAGAGGTAAAGTCATACCAGAGGGAGGGACCTACCACAAACACACAATGGATCTCATCCTTGAGACACTGTACTCACTAGAGCGAACTGAATCTACCTAGAAACTCAGCCCAGGACTTCCCTGGTGATGCAGTGGTTAGGAATCCGCCTGCCAATGCAGGGGACACGGGTTCAATCCCTGGTCCGGGAAGATCACACATGCCATGGAGCAATTAAGCCCGTGTGCCACAACTACTGAGCCTGCACTCTAGAGCCTGCAAGCCACAACTACTGAGCCCATGTGCCACAACAACCGAAGCCCGCGTGCCTAGAGCCTGTGCTCCACAACAAGAGAAGCCACCGCAATGAGAAGCCCGCGCACTGCAATGAAGAGTAGCCCCCACTCACCACAACTAGAAAAAGCCCGTGCACAGCAACGAAGACCCAACGCAGCCAAAAATAAACAAATAAATTTATTTAAAAAAAAAAAAAAAAACTCAGCCCAGCCCACCCAGCTCAATCCCTGGTTAGATGAGGCGCTCAGGCCCTTGCCATATCTAAAATAGCAAAAGGCAAAAATAACACTGACTTTAATCTCTGCAGTTTTTTTTTTTGTTTGTTTTGTTTTTTTGCGGTACGCAGACCTCTCACTGCTGTGGCCTCTCCCGTTGCGGAGCACAGGCTCCGGATACACAGGCTCAGTGGCCATGGCTCACGGGCCCAGCCGCTCTGCGGCATGTGGGATCCTCCCAGACCGGGGCACGAACCCGCGTCCCCTGCATCGGCAGGCAGACTCTCAACCACTGCGCCACCAGGGAAGCCCTCTGCAGGTCTTTTACTCACGGTGTCCAGCAATCAATCAAAAAATCCTGCTTTCCCAAGAGGCTGGGAGAGAAAATAGGAGTATGACTGAAAAAGAGAAGGCACGGTATACAGTAGTGTACAGTCACCTTATATTTCAGTACTGCTAGTCTTGGGAAATCTCTCATCCCTTGATCCCTCCCTTTAATTTCATGTCCTCAGAAGTGTAGATTCCTGTTAAAGTTTTTTTAACATTTCTAAAACTGCAAGAATAATTTTCAGACATCAAAGACTCCCCTAGAAACCCAGAGCCCCCTTTTTACCAAAGAGCTCAAAATCATCATAATCATCTCATTCTTTTCACTCATTCAACAAATATTTCATTTCTATCTATATGTCAAGATCTGTACAAGGTATTTGACCATACAAATAAGAGACAGTCCTTTTTCAAGTCTTCAAGAATTCTGCATTTTTTAAGAGAAAAAGCATGCAAAGATCAACATGATTTTTGAGATAAAAGAATAAAGAGGGCTTCCCTGGTGGCGCAGTGGTTGAGAGTCCGCCTGCCGATGCAGGGGACACGGGTTCGTGCCCCGGTCCGGGAAGATCCCACATGCCACAGAGCGGCTGGGCCCGTAAGCCATGGTCGCTGAGCCTGTGCGTCCGGAGCCTGTGCTCCGCAACGGGAGAGGCCACAACAGTGAGAGGCCCACATACCGCAACAAAAAAACAAATAAAAAAAAGAATAAAGAAACTATTTTAAGGGATACTGTCTAAAGGGATTTATATATAAATGCAGAGGACGAAAAATGCACACAAAGTGAGAAGCATTTCTATCACAAGCAATTCTCAAGTTGTCTCACTTTTCTTCTTCACATTACTAATGACAAAACCAAGGAAAATTTAAGCTATTTGTCCAGTCACAAGAAAGTTAGATTCAAAGTCAGGACGAGAATCCAAGTCTCTACATTTTCCATTTGTTACCATTTCTTAATCATATTCCTGAGATTTTCTATGAATCAAATTTTCTTTTAATTATTTCAGAGATAATACAACTTAATCTGATTGTTTTAAAATTATCAGTGGCTTAAAATTAGAATTTAACTTTAAACTCAACCTTCGTGCTCATTTTTGCTATTTCATATAATTAGCTATTTTTGCTATTCATATTATCAGCTATACATGGATTGCGATAAATGATTATATGAGTTTCGTTTCCCCTGCTAAAAAAATGTCTGTTTTTAGGAAACCAGAATTAACACTAATTAACTTAGCTGCCCTGGAAATAACCTGCTTCCTTTGCCTACATACAAAGCCACAATTGTACGGGAGGCGATAAAGGTATTATCCTTTAGCATGAACAGCAGAGGTCTCCAACAGATACTTCTATCACAGTCTTCTGTCCATTTTAACACTGGGTTGTCTTTTTCTGTTTTGGCCGTGCTGCATGGCGGCTTGTGGGACCTTAGTTCCCTGACCAGGCATTGAACTGAGGCCACGGAAGTGAAAGCGCCAAGTCCTAACCACTGGATCGTCAGGGAACTTCCTTGGGTTGTCTTTTTATTGTTGAGTTATGAGAGTGCTTTATACATTCTAGATAACAAGTCTCTTTATCTGCTATATGATTTTCAAACATTTTCTCATTCTGTAGATTGTCATTTCACTTTCTTCATGGTGTCCTTTGAAATACAAGCTTGTAATTTTGATCTAGTACAATTTATCTACTTTTTCTTTGGTTGCTTATACTTTTGGAGTCATAGCCAAAAAAGCACTGCCTGATCAAAGTCTATAAAGGTTTATACCTATGTTTTTTCCTAAGAATTTTATAGCTGTAACTCTTATATTTAGGTCTTTGGTCCATTTCGAGTAATTTTTCTGTATGTGGTATAAGGCAGGGATCCAAGCTAGTCCTTTTACATGTGGACGTCCAGTTCCCCCCACACCATTTTTTTAAAAAGGTCATTCTTTCCCCCCCTTGAATTATCTACTCTTGTAAAAAAAAATCAACTGACCATAAATGTAAGGGTTTATTTCTGGACTCTCAATTATATTCCACTGATCTCCAACTTTGTTCTTCTTTTTCAAGACTTGGTCTATTCTGGGTCCCTTACATTTTCATATGAATTTTAGGATCAGCTTGTAAATATCACCAAAAAAACCAACTGGGATTTCAATGAGTTGCACTGAATTTGTAGATTAATCTTAATATTAAGTCTTTCAATCCCTGAACATCGGATGTCTTTGCATTTATTTAAATCTTTTTTGATTTCTTTCAAAATGTTTTGTAGTTTTCAGTGTACAAGTCTTGCACTTTTTCTATTGCATTTTTTCTAATCATTTAATTCTTTTTGATGCTATTGTGTGCAAAAGTTGTGCTTTGATGATATTAGGGTAATCACTCTATATGCTAAGGTCATAAACATTTTCTTTTATATGCTATAGCTTTATATTTTTTGATGTTCACATATGAATATCTAACAACCTAGGACTGATTTTTACAGAGTGGTGTGAAGTTGGGATCTATTTTTTTTTCCATACTACTTGTCTCAGCACCACTTAATAAAAAGGCAATCCATTCCCCACTGATTTGAAATGCCACCACCCTTATCTATCAAATTCCATATTCATAGTGTACTCTTTCTGGGTTTTCTATTCTGCTCCATTTATATACTATCTGATCAAAATCTACTGCCTAAATAACTGTATTTTTATGGCAAGTCTTATTATCTAATAAAGATGAGTACTCCCATCTAATTTTTCTTCAAAACTGCCTTGGCTCTTCTTGGCCCTTTGCTTTTGCACATGCATTTAGAATCAATTTGTCAAGAAAGAATAAGAGGGAGGGAGAAAAAGAGAAGAGAAAAACACTTGGAGGGTAGGATTTTAACTGGAACTGCATTGTCTTAAAGATCAATTTGAGGAAACTGACACTTCTAACACATTTTCACCTGTGAATTTTAGGAACCCAAGCTGACTCTGTGTAACATTATATTTTGAGATAGTGGTTTTATTCATTTAAAGATACGGTTTGGGGCTTCCCTGGTGGCGCAGTGGTTGAGAGTCCGCCTGCCGATGCAGGGGACGCGGGTTCGTGCCCCGGTCCGGGAAGATCCCACATGCCGCTGAGCGGCTGGGCCCGTGAGCCATGGCCGCTGAGCCTGCGCGTCCGGAGCCTGTGCTCCGCAACGGGAGAGGCCACAACAGTGAGAGGCCCACGTACCGCAAAAAAAAAAAAAATAATAAATAAATAAATAAAATTAAAAATTTAAAAAAAGATACGGTTTGGATCACTTAAGTGGTGGTTCACTGCATTTTAGAAATCAGAAAAAAAATTTTAATCTTTAAACCTCCTTTAATTTATTTTACAAAATGATACTCTGATTTTATACACATGCGTGCACACACACACACAAACACACACATCTTCTGAGTGAGCAATCTCATTTCTAGGCATTTATCCTAACAAAAAAACCCAAAAGTGTTAAGAGAAGTACAAAGGGCTCATATATCAGAAATACTGAGAAAAGTCTAAACATTATGCATGAGGATTGGTTAAATAAATTACGCTATGTATCTGTACTATAGAATTTATGCACCCTTTAAAAGAATGATGTTTGTGGGGGAGGGGCTATATAGGGGTAAGGAGAAAAAGGGTTATTATGGGATTACATGAAATCATGTGTGTGAAACTTTTTTCTTTTTTTGGCCATGCTGCACAGTTTGCAGGATCTTAGTTCCCAGACCAAAAATTGAACCCGTGCCCTCAGCAGTGAAAGCACAGAGTCTTAGCCATTGGACTGCCAGGGAATTCCCCTGTGTGAAACTTTTGAAAATTGTAAAGCACTGTAGAATTTACAGAATCTTTCATTCAACTAAAAAAAAGAAAATACATTGTAGGGACTTCCCTGGTGGTCCAGTGGTTAAAAATCCGCCTTCAAGTGCGGGGGACGTGGGTTCGATTCCTGGTCGGGGAACTAAGATCCCACATGCCGCAGGGCAACGAAGCCCATGCCACAACTACTGAGCTTGCATGCTGCAACTAGAGAGCCCGCACACTCTGGAGCCGGTGCACCACAACTAGAGAGAAGCCTGTGCCGCAACAAAGGATCCCGCATGCTGCAACGAAGACCCAACAAAGCCAAATAAATAGGTAAATAATGTTTTTAAAAATACATTGTAAAAAAATGATGTTTATCTCTACTGACTGATGATAGATTATATTCATGATACTAAGAGAAAAAAACTGTAAAATAGATGTAGTACGATCTCTTTTATGTAAAATTGTAACCCACTCCCTCTCACATTTATATATATATATATATACACACACACATACACACATTTATATGTATATATATACACACACACACATATATAAATACATGGCAGGATATATATCAGAATGTTACAGTATTTATCTCCAGGTTATAGAATTTCAGGAGATAAAGCTGACCCTTGAACAATGCTGCAGTTAATCTCAGTATAATTTATAGTTGGCCCTCCGTATCCAAGGTTCCTCCACATCCACGGATTCAACCAACCACAGACTGTGCAGTACTGTAGTATTTACTATTGAATAATATCTGCATAAAAGTGAACTGGTGCAGTTCAGACCTGAGTTGTTCAAGGGTCAACTGAATTTATTTTCTTCATAATTTAAGAAATATTTCATATTTCTTCATTTATTTCATATTTCTTCATATTTTCTTCATATTTTAATTTATTAATTTATTTTCTTTAAACATTAACATATTTAATGTTCTGCAAGTATGGTATTTTTCCAACTCCTATATTTTCATATAAAATAGTATGTAAAGTATGTTGACTTTACAAGAGAAACACTACATCTGTTCATTTTAAATCTTATTGAAAATATGCAAATTTTCAAGAAATACTTCTTTATAAAACGAAAAAATTTAGAACTTTCAAGTATATGAACTATTGTAAAGAGTGTAACACAGGTGCTAGTCTACTTAAGGGCAAACTCTCCCCACTGAAATTTTAAATCCCCACGAGAGAGGGTTGTTGGGTTCATTTTGGCATAGGTGCCTACTGCTGTGCCAGTCAGTTATGACCCAGGAAATCGGTCATATTGCACAGATGTGACCACCAGGGACCCACCCCTGGTATAAGGGAGTATTCCCAGAGAAGGGAGACTGATGCAAACTGGGTTCCCTTTCCAGTTCATGTCAACTACAAAGCCAGAGAGGAGGGCACGGTGTTACAGGCCTAGAACATGTTAGAAGTGGAACAGAGCTCAGAAAAAGACGTGGAATTTGTGGCAGAACTGCACTGGTACGCAAATCTCCTATTACATCCGTCTGTCATACCTTGATGCTTATCTAGAGATAGGGAAGTGCTACAGAGCTGTGAGTGGCAAGTGAAAATAATAACTCCTGTGCAGAACATCACTGCCCAGAGTGCACAGGATGACACTGACTGAAATCCTGCAGTGCATATATACTTGGAGGTCTGCATTTTTGAGTTTTCAATAGGAATATGGTAATGTCAAAATACAGGTTTTTTTCACAGCTGGCTTTGGAAGCACTCCTTAGTCCATTCCATACGAGATACTTACCCACAAAAATTCGGGAACTTATCCTGATTGCAAGATAAAATGTGGACTCCCTACTTTTCAAAATTTGCCTGCCAAGAAAAAGACGACACTTCTGGAAATATATATGTTCAGAGTGTGGCACAGCTTGTGTGATGGGCATAAAGCTCCAAACTATTTTCTCTAGTATGTGTGGTAGGCAGTAGTGAGAGGCTAGTACATTTCAGTAAAATTCCAAGAAAAGATCAGCCTCTATAATCAACTCTCAAGAGATGAAATCTATTGTCATTCCTAATATCTAATTTAAAATCCTCAAAAATCACCAGTAAGTTCTGAATTGCCAAATCCAGTGACGTGATAGAATAAGATAAAGAATACAACCCAGGCTCTATTAACTTCCTAACTGGGTCAGTTATTTAAATGATTTGGAATTCAGTCTTATTTGTAAAATGGAGATAATATTCACCTACCAAGGGCCCTGTGAAGATCAGATAGGTTAAAAGGCTGGGAGAGGCCCTGGCCACAGTAAATGATACCTATTACCATTATTATTCTTGGTTTCTGACCACCAAGATGTTGCTTACACTGCTTAAAGAAACACCCTCGGGCTTCCCTGGTGGCGTAGCGGTTAAGAATCTGCCTGCCAATGCAAGGGATATGGGTTTGAGCCCTGGTCTGGGAAGAGCCCACATACCACGGAGCAACTAAGCCTGTGAGCCACAACTACTGAGTCTGCGCTCTAGAGCCCCTGAGCCACAACTACTGAGCCTGTGTGCCACAACTACTGTGCACAGCAATGAAGGCCCAACACAGCCAAAAATAAATAATAAATAAATAATTAAATACATAATTTCTCTTTAAAAAAAAAAAAAAAGAAACACCCTCCATTTCCTTGGGCTTTCACACACCACTTGCCAACACTTCTGTTCTTTCTCAACCAACCTTCTGCAGCAGTGGTGTGTGTTTGTGCTTGCCTTCTCGCAAGAACACTGATTCCCCAATATTACATCCTTAGTGCCTCCTCTTCTTGCTTAATGCCCTCTTCTATCTACTTTACCAATTCCCATGGCTTTAACTACCACCCATTCATTCCTTCAACTAAGATTTCCTGAGTTCCTATTACATACCAGGCACAATTCAAACAGTAAAACCTCAGATGTTTGCTGAAGGGACTGACTTATTAGGCAGCAAGAGGCTTATTTAGAATAATTCAAAACCACCACATTTGACAGGTCAGTACTTCATCTGTACAGTAGTTTCTAAAGCTTTCCAAGTCACAAAAATTGTTGAATATTTTCCCCGACCTCAATATGTATTATTTGGAGTAAGGCTGGATCACAACCATAGTCTCAGTATAACTGCATATTTCACTGTACTTAGAAATTATCAGAAAGCTGGGACTTCCCTGGTGGTCCACTGGTTAAGAATCTGCCTTCCAATGCAGGGGATGCAGGTTCGATCCCTGGTCGGGGAACTAAGATCTCACACGCAGTGGGGCAACTAAACCCGCACACCACAACTACTGAGCCTGCGCACCATAACTAGAGAGAAGCCCCTGCGCCGCCAACAAAGAGCCCTTGCGCAGCAATGAAAGATCCCGCGTGCTGCAACTAAGACCTGGTGTAGCCAAATAAATAAATAAATAATTTAAAAAATAATAATAATAAAAATAAATAAAAATGAGCCACCAACACAGGGGTTATCTCAATCCTTTAGGGTCTTACAGTATACATGTATTTTTTCTACAATCAGAAGCAAAAGTTATTTTAAAACAAAAGGAAAAATTGCCACCTTAACCTTCATAATGGGTCTTGAAGGTAGTCTTAAAGACAACAAATGTTTAGCTAAATTTTCTGAGCTTAAATCAGTCAAGAGCAAAAGGCTTACTTGCTTAATGGGTTTAATGGGTCACAAATTACAAATTATATTATAGAAGCCTTCTTAGAAGCTATTCAGAAGGCAACTGGCTTTTGAGGCCACAAACCATGTATTTAATCAAATAAGACACACCCACTCAGAATGCAAACACAGCCTCTACCCATCCTCTCAATTGCCTATTCTGCCAATAAACACTGCTTCTTTCTTTCAAAAATGGAATCTGATTGAATCTCAACCAATTAACTACTCGTTCAGAACACTATGAAGTTTCTGGGGCACCTAGTCCAACCTTAAAAAGTGGGCAAGTCTGCATTCCCTGAATATCCAAGTTCTAAAATACTATATTAAGAATACAGTGGTTTATATATTAAACACGGGTCTCATTTCCCAAGAATTTTTATTAAAGAGAATTCCTGAGTACCTCAAATGACTCTGGAATCTTTCACATCCAACTAGTAAGACTTGAAATGTTCTTCCCCTTGGAACAAAAAGCATTTGAAACAAAAATCTAGTCCCACGAGTTGTAAACAGTTAACAGCATTATTTTTACAAAGCTGTGAGGTCTTTGGATGTCTCATCAGGCCCTGAAAAACTTGAACAGGTATACTGGCCATTCTAGTTACTCCTCCAGTTCCTCTGTCATAACTAACTTCTCCTTTTCCCAGGTAATGTTTCCTCTCAGTGGAAACAAAAGCCTAGTAGCTACTTAGTAAACCACCTCTCATTAGTTATTCATTTGCCTTCTTCTAAGTATAAGAAGCAAAACCAGCACTTTGTTCTTTCTACTTTTCTTATCATTTAAATAAGAACATAACTTGTACCCCAATTCCTCCTTAAGAATCTTATTTATTCTGGCAGCTAGAAGGCTATCATCCTTCTAATATCTCATTAAAACTATTCCTAAAGGGAAGAATCTTAGGTCCAAACTCTCTCCAAGGCAGATAATTTTTTTCTTCCATATTTGTTAGCTAATTAAGGAAGGTTAAATGTGTGAACAAATCTCAAAAGTTCTTTAAAGAAATGGAAGACCAAAAGAAAGTAATGTTAACAAGGGGCTTTAAACGTAGAAACCAACTGTATTATATTTCAGGTGCAACCAAAATATGCCATTTATTTAATCAAATGTTAAACCCACAGTAATAAACTCTTGGTAATTAAGATGACTGAATACTCCAAATCGCTGCTGAGAAAATTTCCTGCAAAGCCTCTAGAGGTCTTTAAAAATAGGATAGAATCATCTATCAAGATTAGCTTTAATAAAGTCCTACAAATAGAAAAGGGCATGAATTACATAACCCCTAAAGGTTCCTTCTAGCTCTAATTCTGCCAAAGCTTCCGATTCTCTTTCTGTTTCCTTAATACTAATTGCCACCTGTTACCTCAAGAAAGGCTGACCCGCTTCTCTCACTCCTCTGAATGGCAGGGAGGAAAAACTACCATTTCTCTTCCTTGTGAAAACTCTATCTACCGTCATCATTAAAAAACAGTAATGTCTACACCCATAAGGATGGCTACCGTAAAGAAAAAACCTAATTCTCCTGCGATGTCTCTCCTTTACTCTCACACTACCTTGCCACCAACACTTCTGACCAGATGTTTGGCGGGTGGGGGGTACACACCACTAAGCAATACTGTGACATCAGCTGGGTGTCCTACATTGTTTTTTCCTTTTTTTAAAAATTGAAGTATATAGTTAATTTACAACGTGGTGTTAGTTTCAAGTGTAGGTGTCCTACAATTTAACTTACTTCTATCGCTATCTACCTGGAGATAGCGGCAGATCCCACAGGTAAGGGCTCAGTCCCACAAGACTGTCTCCACCTCAACTTCAGATGCCAATCTCAAGTCCAGGTTGTCACCTGTGCTTCTGACCAACCAGAGATTCCTGGGACTCTCTCTTCGTAGAGCAGCTCACAGAACTCAGAAAAATTGTTTACTTACTGTTTACCAGTTTATTATAAAGGATCCAGATGAACACCCACATGGAAGAGATATGTAGGGCAGGGAAAGTGGGGAGGGTCACGGAGCTTCCAGCTGTGCCACTCTCCCAGCATCTCCACGTTGTCAGCAGCCCAGAAGCTCTCTAAACCCAGTACTTTGGGGACTTTTATGGAGGCTTCATCATGCAGGCATGATTGATCATTAACTCCATTTCCAGCCTCTCTCCCCTCTCTGGAGAATTGGGAGGTGGGGCTGAGAAATCCATGCTTCTATTCATGGCTTGGTCTTTCTGGTGACCCCATCCAGGAGCCCACCAAGAGTCAGCTCATTAGAACTAAAGATGTTTCTATTGTCTAGGAAATGTCAAGGGATGTAGGAGCTCTGTGTCAGAAACTGGAGGTCAAAGACGAAACGTTAGGACAAAAGATGCTCCTAGTGCTCTTATCACTTAGGAAACTACACAGGTTTTAGGAGCTCTATGCCAGCAGCAGAGGAAGTTATATACATATATTTTTTGTCCCTATAATCTCACAGCTACTATCAAAAAAAAAGAAAAGAACAATTGTTGGTGAGACTGTAGAGAAACTGGAACCCTTGTGCACTACTGATGGAAATGTAAAATGGTACAGCCACTGTGTAAACAGTACGGTGTTACCTCAAAAAATTAAAAATACAATTACCACATGATCCAGCAGTTCCACTGCTAGGTATATACCCAAAAGAATTCATGGTCTAAGAGATATTTGTACATCCATGTTGATAGTGTCATTATTCACAACAACTGAAACAGGGAAGCAACCTAAGTGTGCACTGACACATGAATGGCTAAGCAAAATGTGGTATATACATACAATGGAATATTATTCAGCCTTAAAAAGGAGGCAAATTCTGATACATGCTACAACATGCATGAACCGTGAGGATGTTATGCTAAAGGAAATAAAGTCAGTCACAAAAAGACAAGTACTTTTACTTATATGAGGTACTTACGGTAGTCAAATTCCTAGAGACAGAAAGCAGAATGGTAGTTGCCAGGGACTGGGAGGAGGGGAGAATGCAGAGATACTGTTTAACGGGTACAGAGTTTCAGTTTTACATGATGAAAAGAGTTACGGAGATGGATGGTGTTGATGGCTGCACAGCATTATGAATGTATTTAATTCCACTGAATTATACACTTAAAAATGGTTAAGATGGGGCTTCCCTAGTGGAGCAGTGGTTGAGAGTCCGCCTGACGATGCAGGGGACGCAGGTTCGTGCCCCGGTCCGGGAAGATCCCACATGCCGCGGAGCGGCTGGGCCCGTGGGCCATGGCCACTAAGCCTGCGCGTCCGGAGCCTGTGCTCCGCGGCGGGAGGGGCCCCAGCAGTGAGAGGCCCGCGTACCGCAAAAAAAAAAAAAAAAAAGAAAGAAAAACAATGGTTAAGATGGTAAATTTTATGTTATGTGTATTTTACCACACACACACACACAAAATTTGGAAAAAAAAAAAACCCAGAAAACAAAACCAAACAGTAACGTCTGATTGTTTCATAACATCCTTTCTACCACAGGAGCTATTTACTCAAACTCTAAACCCAAATCCAACAAAGAGGCAAGCATATAGACTCCTGAGAGAGTAGAGGGATCTTAGAAGTTTCTAACTTCTCTTCTGTTCGTTAAAAGACAAATGGTGGTATATGTGAGGAAATGAACTTATATCCTGGGTTTAAAAACCCTGTTACAGGGCTTCCCTGGTGGCACAGTGGTTAAGAATCTGCCTGCCAGTGCAGGGGACATGGGTCCAGGAAGATCCCACATGCCACAGAGCAACTAAGCCCATGTGCCACAACTACCGAGCCTGCGCTCTAGAGCCCGCAAGCCACAACTACTGAAGCCCGCCCGCCTAGAGCCGGTGCTCCACAACAAGAGAAGCCACGGCAATAAGAAGCCCGCGCACGGTAACAAAGAGTAGCCCCTGCTCGCCATAACTAGAGAATTCTGTCTTGTGTGCAGCAACCAAGACCCAACGCAGCCAAAAATAAATAAGTTTATTAAAAACAAAAAAAACCCTGTTACACTCTATTTTAGAAAAGGCAAGACACACGCCTGTGCACTTGACATCTTATGTGTATTTTTACGGCATAATTGGCAATATTTCCCCCAGAAACTGGGGAAAAATACACAGGGCTTGGAGCACTAGCACATCACTTTAATCGAAACAAAAATAACTTTAAAAAATATTTTAAAGATACTCTTGCTCTTATGAAGTTTCTTTTGCTTAAGGAAAAAGAAACGGGGGAAAAAAACACCCCACAGACAATAGTCCTCTTATTAGTGTAAAAGCTACAAACCTAAAGTCTTTGTTTTAAAAAGACTCCTGAGAAATTGTTTTCTAGAAGGGATACTGCACCCCTAAACATTCTTTAGGGCATTCCACCAGACCATTCTTCCAAATGCCACCATTGTGGCTTGAGTGAATTTTTTCACTAACATGTGTTAGAAAAAGTCAGGCAGATTTTCCAGTTATACAGATTTTTAAATTTCATGCTAGCAACTTGATATTTCTTCATCTTATCAGTCAGCAATCTCTGAAGAAATGTCATGCCCACCAATGCTAAACTGTTCAGGATTATGGGAGGGAGAAATCTGATTTACTACTAACTCAGAACATACGTGTGTTAAATGAAAAGAGCACGTAAACACAAAGCACCTCTATCGTGTGGACGCCTTGCTCTTGATTTCCTTCTCCCTCTTAAAAATCATAACGCACTCCTTGGCCTGCAATGTATTTTCTAACTCCCACCACGAGGTTTCCCTTTTACAATTTATACAACAATTTTGTCTTATTAGCCATTTACACTGCTGGGAAAGCAACTTCTTCCATGGCTTACAATGAGCTGATTCTTATCACTTCCTGTCTCACACAATTATTTCTTCAAAAATGAAAACAAATTTTTTGAATCTGTATATTATGTTGCCTTACACCTTACAACTTCAGGGGAGGTCAAGTCTCTTTTATGTATTTCCCCCCAACTCTTGTGGTCTTAATATCTCAACCTGACCCGGAGAAACGCTTTACTTTCTGTTTCACACCAAACAGTAACAGGCCTGTCTCTCCTATCTACTGCCTGGGGGAGAAGGCTGCCAGATATTTATGGTAATGCCAAATTACAACAGTCACATTTCCTGCCGTGGGGAACGGACTATTTGCGAAAAAAAAAAAAAAAGGATTTCCTTAACTTCTTAAAGAGATTTATAAGTACCAAAGTCAACTGCAGACGTCTCGACACTCTCTTCCACCAACACTGACCTTGCATCTTTTTAACCAGCTCATCGTTAAAAACACATTTCAGCATAATAGCTGTCAGTCCAGAGAACGTGAAGCTTGATAATAATTACTGCCTTGAATTCAGAACTTTTCAAAATATTTCAGAACTGCCTGGACTGGGTTGGTGATTCAGCCTTGGTGAATTAGTACAGACTCATCACATGTCACCACCAGGCTAAACCATCCCCTTGTGAGATAGCACTCCTGCTCAAGGGGTCAGCAGGACCACCTAACTCAACCTGGAGCCCGAGATGGGGGTCTCACCTCGGGCCAAGACCGTAACGCTTTTTAGGCTCTGGACCGGGTTCACTGCCAGACTTGTGGTCCAAGGCCTTACTTGTAGACGGGGGTAGGTACGTGGTAGGAAAAGACTGGGTGTTTCCGCCTGGTACCACCTCCTAACTTGCTTTGCCTCCTGAGGATCCTAAATGTGGTTTTCCCTGGAGAGCTTCAGAGCTCTAGGAGGAAGCAACCACCCGAAGGCCACAGGAGGGAGGCTCGGGGGAATCCTCCTGGGGTCCGAGGGGGCACTCCCTGCCTCTCCTGGGGGGCAGACCCCACTTCTGGCGGGATAGGGTAGAGGAAGTAGAGCCCAACCTCCGGGGAGAGGTGAGGAAGACCTCAGGCACGGAGAGACTGGGGAGCCCCAGCGCCGCCCTTGAGCCTTCCGGCCCGGGGCAGGCCCAGTCAGTGCCCGGACACTGCCACCAGCACACCTGAGCCGCGCCCGGCCCCGCGGACAGTCACCGCGACCCCGCCCGGCCCCGCCGCCTCTCCGCAAGGGCGCCAGCCCGCGAGGTCCCGGCCCACCGCCCCCAGCACGGCCCGGCCGCCTGGTCCCACAGTACCTGGCCGGCAGCGGCGGCGGCAGTAGCGGCGCTGATCCTCACGTACCCGTTGCGCACCTCCCCGTTCGCCACGCAGTCGTTCGCCCGCACCGGGCGACGGCAGCAGCACCCTCCGGGCTCCGTCCGCATCGTCCCGGCAGCACTAGGCGCAAGGCAGGATCCGTAAGCGGCGGCCGAGGCGGCAGCGGCTCCAAGTCCCCCTCCGCAACCCTCCGCACCCCTCCAACCTCCCCGAAACCGGAAATGGCTGCACGCCGCCGCCAATTCCCTGCCGGGCCGTCACATGGGGGCGGGACCCACTCCCCCACGAAGCAGCGGATCGCCGTAGGCTGGGCCCGGGAGCTGGAGACCAGGCGGGGCGCGCAGGAGTGTCGTGAGCCTGAGGACTGCTGACCAATCTGGAGAAGGAGGAGGCGGACCCCAGGCTCCTACCTGTCCAATGACGGGATGGAATAAAACGGCCCGCGGGTGTCAAGGGGGTTTTCTGAAGCGACCTTTGGACCTGGGACCAGGTCTCAAGAGCGGGTTCCCTCTTCTGGACAGGTGGCACCCTCTCTACCCTTGCCTCCCGGGAAGTTCTCGGGTTTGAATCCCAGCACTTAATTTAATTAGCTAATTCTTCTGTGGGTTTTTATAGTAAGCCTTTTTCGACATTCCTTCACCATTCTTCAATATGCATCATACATTAACACATTTTAAGTAATGATTCGGGTGTCTCTTTGCCCTTCACATCTGTCCCTATCAGGGTTTTCTGTACAACTTCCTTTTAAAAACACTTCCTTGAAAAACAAGAAACCTGGTTGTTCCAGCTCTGACAGTAACCAGAAGCTAAACCTTGAGTGTTTAACCACTTTAGGAGCCAAATTCTTTAAAATGGAGTTAATACTTCCTGCTTCATAGACTCATTGCAAGAATTACATTAATAAGCCATTTTGCACCTATCACAATACCTGGCTCATATTAGAAGCATAATGTATACATATTATTTTTCATCTCTTTAGCTCTATATTCCCATAGTTATTAGAAAGAGAAGAAATGGATTTACATTGTAGCAAGAAACTTTTGGTTACCCATAAAGAATTTAGTGTCGGGGCTTCCCTGGTGGCGCAGTGGTTGAGAGTCCGCCTGCCGATGCAGGGGACACGGGTTCGTGCCCCGGTCCGGGAGGATCCCACATGCCGCGGAGCGGCTGGGCCCATGAGCCATGGCCGCTGAGCCTGCGCGTCCGGAGCCTGTGCTCCGCCAAGGGGAGAGGCCACAACAGTGAGAGGCCCGCGTACAGAAAAAAAAAAAAAGAATTTAGTGTCATGTTTAAGAGTACGGACTCTGGAGTCAGTCTGGGTTTGAATACTGGCTGTGCCACCTAGAGGGGTGGGATAGGGAGGGTGGGAGGGAGACCCAAGAGGGAGGAGATACGGGGAGGTATGTATATGTATAGCTGATTCGCTTTGTTATAAAGCAGAAACTGACACACTATTGTAAAGGAATTATACTCCAATAAAAATGTTTAAATAAATAAATAAAGTAAACAACAATAAAAGGCTGACCAAAGGCTGGAATGATTAGGCAACAGGAGTTCTGATGAGGAAGGCTGGTTGACAGTGACAAGTCTAGACTTTCTATACAGGAAGTTTTCAGGGCAGGAATCTGGTTGGAAGCACGGGTAACGGATTTAACTGGGGCTTAGACAGTGAGCTGAATGAAGCTAGAGAAGGCCTGGGAGGAAGATGTGGAATGAGCTTGATCTTGAAGGATGAGCAGTATTTGGAGAGCTGGAAATGAGAAGGAAGGGGTGGGTGATCCTGGGAGAGGGAACCTTTGGAAGCTTAGGTATAGAGGCTGGAAACAGCAATGCCTTACTGGAGAGTGAGAGTTAAGGAGCCTGGCTAGATTAAGGAATCCTGCTAGGCAATCCCTCCCTCCAGAGGGTAGGACACCAGGGCCTTGTCTTGTTCTGCCACTTACTCACCATGTGTGGTCTTGTACAAGTCATGCAACATCAACCTTGGCTTCCTCACGCATCTTACGAAGTTAATACCTGTACTACTTACCTCACAAAGTTTTTGTGAACATGAATGATATAATACATAAATGATCTGATGATCTTGCACACCATTGCTAAATCACAAAAGGGATGCCTCAGAAGGCAGTAGGAAACACCCCAGACTCCATGTACACAGGAAAACAACTCCTTCCAGAGGCATAAGCTGCCTTATCATCATTTTACTGAGTTCATGTGCAAAGTTCTGTGCAAGGCACCAGGCTTACAATTCTTCTCTTCCTCCAAGATTGCTCAGACCTCTTCAGCTGTGAAACCTTTCTTGAACTCCAACCTCTAGGCAAAATCAGTCACTTTCTTCTCTGTGAACTTTATACACACCTGTGCAGGCATATGTCACATTGCTTTGGTATTCTTTATTTTGAGAGGGAGGTCACACAATGATTAGAAGCAAGAGCTCTGTAGTCAGACAGGATTGCAGCCCCACCTCCAGCACTTAGAAGCTTTGTGACTTTGGCAAAGCTGCCTAACCTCTTTGTGACTCAGTTCCTTCATCTGTAAATTGGGACATATCTCATAGAATTATGAGAATTAAATAAGAAAAGCATTTAGTACCAGGGCCTGTCACATAATATTCAATAAGTGCTGGCGATGATTAGTTCATTAGAATAAATGAACTACTTGTTAAATGAATGAATGATTGAAGACATTAATACCCCAACTAGACAGAGAGCAGGCTCCCTGAGTTCAGGGGATTGTCTAATTCCTCTTGGTGTTCTCAGCACCTACCATAGTGCCTGAAACATAGTAAGTGCCCAATAAATGGTTTGTTTTTTCGTTTTTTTGTTTTTTTTGCAGTATGCAGGCCTCTCACTGTTGCGGCCTCTCCCGCTGCGGAGCACAGGCTCCGGACGCGCAGGCTCAGCGGCCATGGCTCACGGGCCCAGCCGCTCCGCGGCATGTGGGATCCTCCCGGACCGGGGCACAAACCTGTGTCCCCTGCATCGGCAGGCGGACTCTCAACCACTGCGCCACCAGGGAAGCCCCCAATAAATGTTTGATCAGTGAATAAATGGATGAATGAATGAAAATCCGGCCGTGCCTCCAAGGAGCCTTCTATCACATGGAGACTGTGAATTGAATTAAGGTTGTTTTGATTGCAGATAAGCGAATATTAGAAAACTTAATCAAGAAAGTTATATTTTATACACTACCAAATGTAAAATAGATAGCTAGTGGGAAGCAGCCGCATAGCACAGGGAGATCAGCTCAGTGCTTTGTGACCACCTAGAGGGGTGAGATAGGGAGGGTGGCAGGGAGATGCAAGAGGGAGGAGATATGGGGATATATGTATATATATAGCTGATTCACTTTGTTTTAAACCAGAAACTAACACACCATTGTAAAGCAATTATATTCCAATAAAGATGTTTAAAAAAAAAAAAAGAGAGAGAGTTATATATATTTATTGGCACTCTCCTCAAGATAGGTAAGTGTTGGGACCAAGAAAAGAATCCCAAACCTCAGCAACAGAAAATTATAGACCTTCCCCCTAGAACCAGCTCACTTCTGAGGCTTAGCGGTCAGCCACCTACAACTTTCACATTCCCTAGGTAAAGCTTATAAATTCCCAGGAAACAGAAATTTGATTGGCCCAGTTTAAGGTGAGATATCTAATGCTTGACCAATCGATGATGGTCAAAGCCCAAGGTCAAGCTGCTATAGCGTGAGGAATCAGTTACAGAGAAGGAGGATTCATGGTGGAGAAGGAAGGAACAACCCTATCATTGCCCACTACAAGGAATGGAATGGAAAGGACAAATAACAATTGCTTGGAATCAGTATTAAAGGAGGAGGCTTCCAGTATAGTATTTTTTTAAAGGGCCATGCAGGACTGCAGCCTAGGAAGAGAAATAAAGTGAGAGAAACTATACAGCCGGAGGAGCAGCTGGCCTGCGCTGTCAAATAGGGGTCTTGGTTGCATGCAGCACAAGTTAATGCTGCCTGACTTGCACAGATGGGAATTCACTGGAAGGTTATTAGCAGCTCAGAGACCTGGCTAAAGGCTGGGGGGCCAGGCTTAGAAAAACTCAGGAGTGAGCGGAGATCCAGAGGGCTAGGCAGCAAGGACCTTAGCGAGGGTTTGTGGCAGAAACTGGTGAGCGCACCACCATCAAAATAAATGAGCTCTAACCAGCCCTTCCATCCTTGAGTCACTTGCCCAAGAGTCAGTCATGGGAGAGAGTATCTGATTGGCTGACTTTAGGTCACATTGGTCCATGGGGGTGGGTGGCAAACAAAGAAAAGGGTGTGATACCTTCATCTTTCATGGTGGAAGGTGCCTAACAGGATCCACCTCTCCAAAAGAGGACACAAAATGAGCAGAGGACTTTCCCAAAAGGAAACTGAGGACCTCATAGAAAAAGGGAACAAACACTGGGCAGGCAAAAATGGCCAATGTCCAATAGTAGTTAAAATGACAATAGAATCATAAGGTAGAAAGGGCCCTCCAGAAGAAATCTGCTTTGGTATAAAACCCAGGGCTGGACAACTCAGAGCTGAGTCGATCTGATCCTGACTCTAAGAGCATCACTTGGTCTTCCCTTTCCAAACCTTTCATGCTTCATTCAATCAGTTATCTCTTTTGGACTTCCCTGGTGGAGCAGTGGTTAAGAATCTGCCTGCCAATGCAGAGGACACAGGTTTGAGCCCTGGTCCAGGAACATCCCACATGCTGCGGAGCAACTAAGCCCATGTGCCACAACTACTGAGCCTGCGCTCTAGAGCCCGTAAGCCACAACTACTAAGCCCGCAAGCCACAACTACTGAGGCCCGTGTGCCTAGAGCCCGTGCTCCACAACAAGAGAAGCCACCGCAATGAGAAGCCCAGGCATCGCAACAAAGAGTAGCCCCCGCTCACCACAACTAGAGAAAGCCCAAGTGCAGCAATGAAGACCCAATACAGCCAAAAATTAATTAATTAACTAATTAATTTTTTAAAAATCAGTTATCTCTTTGGCCAGTCATTCAACAAATAGTTTTTTCTGGGCATCATTCTAGGTATTGCAAATACAATGATAAGCAGATAGAAACATGGTCTCTGCTCTTGTGGAGCTTACAATCTTTTTTTTTTTAAGATTTATTTATTTATTTAATTTATTTTTGGCTGCGTCGGGTCTTAGTTGCAGCACGTGGGATCTTTCGTTATGTCATGCAGGCTCTTCGTTGTGGTGCACGGGCTTCTCTCTAGTTGTGGCGTGTGGGTTTTCTCTTCTCTAGTTGTGGTGTGCAGGCTCCAGGGCACATGGGCTCTGTAGTTTGTGGCACGCAGGCTCTCTTGTTGAGGCACGCAAGCTCAGAAGTTGTGTCATGCAGGCTTACTTGCCCTGCAGCCTGTGGGAATCTTAGTTCCCCGACCAGGGATCGAACCCGCATCCCCTGCATTGCAAGATGGATTCTTTACCACTGGACCACCAGGGAAGTCCCGGAATTTACAGTCTTGATTTACCAGAAATGGGTCTGTTAGTTCCCTTTTTATTACTCTTAAGCTAATAAAATGAATTTAGAGTTACTTCTTCTCTCCTAGAGTTTCTGGCCCTATTTTTGCTGGAATATCTTGAATAACGTTTTTGGATCATTTTCAGTGACAATGTTTGCATTCACAAAACTTAGTAGGCCCTGAGACAAGAGTTTAGAATTGCATTGTTGTGAGGCCTGAGCTGTTTAAAGGAATGATTGCAGAAGCAAAACTTTAAGAGGAATGATGTTTCCTGATTGGTTTGGGGTGCCTGCTGAGCATCCAGTAGAGTGATTTTGATCTGTGTCTAACGAGGCATCTGCAATCAGAGCTCAGAGATGAGACAGATGAACACTCCAAGAACAGGCAGCTGGAGCCTGTCTCTCAGTGGTAGAGCTCTGCCTGGTGTTTCCTTTGCCCTACTCAACCACCACACTCGCACTGCCACCCTGGACTTCCTGTGGGCACTCACTCCACTGATTATTGTAATCATCTGAGGCTCTGCTTCAGGAAGTGGACTTTTGCATCTAGCTCCAGGAAGGAGGAGAAGGGTGTGGTGTTGCAGATAAAGATTACAATGATGGTGGTGGTATTAGTCAAGACTCTGCTTTGCAAGTTTTGAAACTGAGTTCAAACTGGATTAAGCGTAGAGGAGGTTCGGCTCACATAACCAAAAAGACTAGAGGGGGATCTGACTGGATCCAGGTGATCAGGAATCAGAAACAGGTTCCTTGGTTTAGCGTCCCTCTGAGTTGGCTTCATTCCCAGATAGATTCACCAAGTGATGTTAAAGATGGCTCACGGCTGGCAAGCTTGCCTTCCACCAGCTTTAAAATCTCAGCTGAGAGAGAAAGCCTCTTTTCTGGGGTCCCAGTGAGAGTCCTAGCTAAGCTCCCATTGGCCCAGCTCAGGTCACATGTCTCAGGTGGATGCTGAATTGTTTGGCCAGGCCTGAATCTTGTGCCCACCCACTCCTCCGATTCTGAGCCACAGGCTCTGAGAACGGGAGATCAGTGGTTTCCCAAATGGAAGAGATGGGTGCTGTTACCAGAAAAAGGGGTGTTGGGCAGGCATAAACAACAGATGTCCATTATACTGCTCATGTTAAACATGACGATGACAAGAAGCAGGGGAAAGGAATGCCTAGGAGATTCTCAACACTTTTAGAAGATGTTTTAAGAAATACTGGTTCTAGGTGCTCCCTCTTCCCAAATCTAACCTCTGAAATTTACCCCAAATTTACGTTTAGTTAAACTGATTAAAGTGATAATATCTTATCATCTTCATCAAACTGTCATCTCAAAGCAATTAATAAACATCCTCTGTGTATGCAGTTGTATAAGAAAAAATAGAAATATCATCTCTATAGACAGAATTTACTCCTTAAGAGAGCATTAACCATGACAAAGGACCCAGAGACAAGCATACCAGCTCTGAATGTTATGCATTGTCAACTTTAAACGACGTAAATTAAATTGTACTATATGTAAAGTATACCTCAATAAAAAAATAGTTAAAAGAAAAATGACATAAATAAGAAGGTCATTCATCCTGAGACAAGGTGGCATATGTACTCTATGGAGTGATGAAGTTTACATATTTAAGCAGAATTTGTTTACGGTGAGGCAGCCATTTCTTTTCCACTTCATTATAGAACTCTTCAAAGATTTTGCTGTCTTCCCCATCACTCTCTTTATATTCACTTGACAATGCTACATAATTCTTGTACAAAATAACTACCTTTAAAATGGCCTTTTGGGGTTCTTCCCCCATCCTCAATATTTCCTAACTTTTTTGCACTTTTTTTCCTATCTTTTACTACCCCCCAAACCAATTCTGGTACCTGCTGTCTGGGAGAGCCATTTCAACTTGTATCTAGAAGAGGGCTATTCTGTTGTTTATGCTCTCGGGGTATCTCCAAAGTCACACAGCAAGTTCTCTCAGTAGATGTCCTGAAAAGCACAGGAATTAGAGCAAGTTCTGGGGATGCAACAGAGGTGCTCAAGCAGTTGACAAGGAAAAGGAAATTTCTTGTACCTACCTTATGACACTGATACTCTAACATTTCAAAATACAGTATATTTCTGTTTTATATCAATAACACCTTTTAAGACATAAATGACAACTACAGAGTCACCTTCTATTTCAATCCAAACCTGCCTTTCCCCATGCTGACCATCCCATGCTAGTCTGCCAATCTATATCTCACATTTCAACTGGTTGCTTCTCCATCATCTATTCCATTCTTCCTTCACTGGTCAATAGTCATGTATTTAGAGTTAACTATTGCCCGGAGCCTTGCCACAGTGATTGGTTCAGGGACAGACACAGGAACTTAGTTGATTCAGTCATGGTAAGACTGGAGATTTGGGTTCAATGCTTGGAGGGAGGAAATCTACCTGTTCTTCCAGAAGGTGTGCTGTATGAATGTGAAGCCTACAGCTGCTGTAACCATTTGGCTACCAAAAGGAAAGCCCAAGTAAGAGTGACGCAACATCAGGAAGTGAGCAAAGTCAAAATGGATCAAAGAACTAAAGGTAAGAGATAAAAACTATAAAATCCTTAGAAGAAAATAATGGTATAAATCTTCGTGACCATGGATTTAGAAATGGTTTTACATATGATACCAAAAGCATAAGCAACCAAAGAAAAAATACCAAGATTGGATTTCATCAAAATTAAGAAATTTTAGTATTCAAAGGACACCATTAAGAAAGTGAAAAAACAGGGCTTCCCTGGTGGCGCAGTGGTTGAGAGTCCGCCTGCCGATGCAGGGGATGCAGGTTCGTGACCCGGTCTGGGAAGATCCCACATGCCGCGGAGCGGCTGGGCCCGTGAGCCATGGCCGCTGAGCCTGCGCGTCCGGAGCCTGTGCTCCGCAACGGGAGAGGCCGCAACGGGAGAGGCCGCAACAGTGAGAGGCCCGCGTACCGCAAAAAAAAAAAAAGTGAAAAAACAACCTACAGAATGGGAACAAATAGGGACTTCCCTGGTGGCAGGTGGTTAAGAATCCGCCTGCCAATGCAGGGGACACGGGTTCAAGCCCTAGTCCGAGAAGATCCCACATGTTATGGAGCAACTGAGCTCGTGCACCACAACTACTGAGCCTGTGCTCTAGGGCCTGTAAGTCACAACTACTGAGGCCCGTGTGCCTAGAGTCCGTGCTCCGCAACAAGAGAAGCCATCGCAATGAGAAGCCCGTGCACCGCAACGAAGAGTAGCTCCTGCTCACCGCAACTAGAGAAAGCCCGCGTGCAGCAACAAAGACCCAACGCGGCCAAAAGTAAATAAATAAATAAATAAATAAATTTATTTAAAAAAATAAAGAATGGGAACAAACATCTGCAAATCATTCATCTGATAAGAGACTTGTATCCAGAGCATATAGAGAACTCTTATAGTTTAATAATAAAAAGACAAATAATTTTATTTTTAAATGGGCAAAGGATTTGAATAAACATTTTTCCAAAGAGGAAATGCAAATGTCTAATAAGCAAATGAAAACATGCTCAACGTCATTAGTCATTTGGGAAATGTAAATCAAAACCACAACTTTGGGCTTCCCTGGTGGCGCAGTGGTTGAGAATCCGCCTGCCGATGCAGGGGACACGGGTTCGTGCCCCTGTCCGGGAGGATCCCACACGCCGCGGAGCGGAGCCTGTGCTCCGCAACGGGAGGGGCCGCGGCGAGAGGCCCGTGTACCGCAAAAAACAAAACAAACAAACAAACAAAAAACCCAAAAAAAAACCCCACAACTTCACAACCACTAGGATAGCTAAAACTAAAAGCCAGACAATAGCAAATGTTAATGAGGATGTGGAGGAACTGGAACCCTCATACATTGCTGGTGGGAATGTAAAATGGTTCAGCAGCTTTGTAAAACCGTTTGGCAGGTCCTCAAAATGTTAAACATAGGGTTAACATATGGCCCTGCAATTCCACTCCTAGATACCTACACAGGAAAAATGAAAACATATGTCAACACTAAAACTTGTATACAAATCTTCGTAGCAGCATCATTCATAACATCTAAAATGTAGAAACAACTCAAATGTACATCAGCTGTTGAATAGATAAAGGGTCATATATCCATACAATGGAATATTATTTAGCAATAAAAAAGGAGTGAAGTACTGATACATGCTACAACATACATGAAACTTGAAAACGTTATGCTAAGTGAAAGAAGCCAGACCAAAAAAACTATATATTGGTCCAGAACAGGCAAACCAGAGACAGAAAATAAATTAGTGATTGTCTTGGGCTGGGGTGCGGTGGGGTATATGTGGGGGTAGAATAAGGAGGGGGCAGAGGGATTGGGAATGACTGCTAATGGGTACAGGTTTTGGGGGTGGGACCATGAAAATAGTCTAAAATTAGATTATGGTGATTGCGGTGCAACTCTATAAATATACTAAAAACCACTCACTGCATTGTATACTATGGGTGTTGAAGTTTAATATATATAAATTACATCATGATAAAGCTGTGAAAAACAAAACCTAAGATACTTTACTAAACAAAACAAAACAAAAAAACAACCAGCTCTCACCAGGATACTGTCGTCTTCTTTGATAGGAAAGGGTCTGTGTTTTATAAACTCTGTAATTTCAGCAGCACCTACCGCAGTACCTGGCCCATGGAGTACTTGATAATAATTGAATAAACGGAAGGAAGGAAGGAAGGGAGGGAGGGAGGGAGGGGAGAAGGGGGAAGGGAGGGGAGGGGAGGAAGGAATGGATGGATACGACTGTGATATTCCTTCAAAAACTACTCACTTTCTATAGTGTGCCGAGAGCTAACATACATTATGACCGGCCCCACCCTGCATATGAGGAAACTGAGTCTCCTAGAACAGGGGTCCCCAACTCCTCGGCCTGCTAGTAACCTGGCCGCACAGCAGGAGGTTAGCGGAGGGAGGGCGAGCGAGCGAAGCTTTATCTGCCCCTCCCCGTCGCTCGCATTACCGCCTGAACCACCACCCCACTCCCCTTGCCCCACCCCCATCCATGGAAAAATTGTCTTCCATGAAACTGGTCCCTGGTGCCAAAAAGGTTGGGGACCGCTGCCCTAGAGGATCAGTAACAGACTCAAATCCATATACTAGTAGTGAATGGCAGAGGGAAAATCAGAACCCAAGGCTGTATACACCGAAGCCAATAGCCTGTATACTAATTTCTATAATTCTGGTGGTGAGGCCTAAGGACAGATTTCAAAATATAGGGGTGAATCTCACCTATCTTGATATGAGTAAGAGAACTGTAGATGCATGTGCATCAGGGCATTGATGGGGGGCACTGGGAGGGGAAGGAAAGGGATAACTGCTGAAAATCCATGTTAAGTGTCACTGGGGTTCAAAGGGGCCCAGTAAATAATAACCTTAACTTCACTAAAGTTCTGAACCAACTGAGAAGTAAGACAAAAGGGTCAGCAGATGCAGAATTAAAGCATTGGGTTAAATTCATGGGCTTGGGGCCTTTGTGAATTGCACAGGGCCCTGTACTTGGTTTAATGTTCTGCCATCACCATCTTGAAATTTTCAGTGACTCATTTTGTACTGGGTCCCCCAAATTACATAGCTTACAAAAATGTCACCTGAAAAATGTCACTTTTATTACTGTTATAAGGGATCTGTGGCTTGTGTGTGAGTGACAACTTCTCACCTCCAATCTAGACCTTGGGCAGCCCACCTAAGGGAAAGTTTGAGTCTGCAACACATATGCATGTTTCCATCTCCCAATGGTCCTGGTGGAGAGAGAAAGAAAGAAACCGGATTCTCCTAGCCAGGACCGTCAATAGAGCATCGCCATCCAGGGGAGAACATACCCCACACCAACCAGGTACCCCATTCCACCTCCCTGGGGAAGGAGGGGCAGGAGGTAAGTCAGAGAAATGCGGAAAGAGGCATTCTCTTTTTACAGGAGTCTTAGTCAAGATTCTTTTAGTTTCAAGTAACAGATAGAGTTAAATTAGCCTAAATGGAACTGGAAGTTTGAGGAAGGTGTGGCAGACACTGTTTGTTTTATATGCAACACCAACCCCCTCCCCCTCTTACCTTCTTCCTTGCTGATTTTATTCAGGTGCAGGAAGGATATTCCTTGATTTCACAGCAGCTGTCCTGCCAACCCCACGAATCATAATTGGTCTAAGCTAATCATGGAAAGATAATTCCCCTTTGCCACTCACTTTTCCAGCCTCCCTTGCAGGTAGAGTAGATACTCAACACTGTTCTAGCCAATATAAGAGGAAGTCTTCTGCGGAGCCTCTGAGAAAGAGGTATTTCTCTTTATTAACAAAAATTGAGCCCCTTCCTCTCCCCTCTCTTCTTTCTTACTTGATGCAATGATGTGAAAACATGATATCTAGAGCCATGGCAGCGATACTGAGACCATGAGGCAACAACAAGCACAAGAATGGAAATTCATCATGCTGAGTAGCATAGCCAAAAGGTGGAAAGAACCTGGGTCCTTAATGACATAACTGAACTGAACACACCCCAACTATGCCTGTCTCCAGACTTTTTAAACGAAAAAAAATGTCCTAATGGTTCAAGCAACTGTCATTTAGGTCGGAGGTCCCCAACCTTTTTGGCACCAGGGATCGGTTTCTTCCACAGACAGCAGCGGGTGGGGTGGTGGTTCAGGCGGTGATGTGAGCGACAGGGAACGATTGGGGAGTGACTGGGCAGCAGCAGATGAAGCTTCGCCGGCTCACCCGCTGCTCACTTCCTGCTGTGCAGCCTGGTTGGGGACCCCTGATTTAGGTTATCTCTTACTTGCAGTAAAATACATCCTATCTCACACAGGCTTATATATCACATTCATTGCGAATCTCAAGGAACCCCAGGGCAGCTGCTCTCAAAGGTCAGGAAGCAGGAACAAGAAAGCTGTCATATCCTTAGGGAGTTACTCTTCTAGCCTCATCTCTGCTTCTGAGAATTTGTGTCCTTCTTTCTTCTCTACAGACCAGTTTTCACTGATTCAACATTCACATGGCAAAGCCTTCCCTGTCTGCATTTCCTGCACCTAAGAGACCAGCTCAGGTTGCCATTGGAGTCTCCAGCTCAATTCCAAAGTCTGGAAGAGAGAATAGGCTTGACCCAGTTGTGAGTCCCGTACCTCCCTGGCCCAGTTAATACCATGGAGGCAAGGTCATGTGCTCAAACTCAAACATGGCTGCCAAGGGCTCACCCAGAAGTGTGGTGTGTGTGACGTTCTCAAAGAAGGGAGAGACAGGGGCTAAAAGATACCCCTAAGTGTCTACCATATTGGGTGAGGAAGAAAGGAAGGGAGATAAAAATCATGTTAAGTACTTTAGGGAGTGGGTGAGAAGGGGCCAATCAGCTTGAGAGAAACAGATTCCAACAGCAGGTGAAAAGCTGACAGGTAAAAGCTATCCCTGGGCATTGCTGAAAATTCCTCAGAAAAGAAGCCAAATTTCCATCTTGTAAGGACTTTTCTTGAATGAGGAGTGAGGAAAAGAGGTGGGTAAAGAAATAAGAAGGAAAGAAAGGACTGGCCCTAGAGAAGAAAAAGAGTTGTCATTGAGAAAATAGAGGGCAGGATTAGGCATCCCTCTAACCTCTCAGCCCAGGCCCACCCCGGAAGAGTGAAAGCCAGGACTTGAGGCTATTTCAGGCCGAAGTCCCACAGAGAACGTGCGTAGGTGTGCATTCCCTAGCAATAGCTGGCAGCAACGTTTCTGTCTAGAAAAGGTCACCGAAACAGATTGGGGTTAGCCTTAATATTGTTTCCCTACAGAGATCAGAACACTTGCGTGGAGGCCAGAACGGCGCCCTGCGGGTCGCCAGGTTTTCACGTGGCCCGAACTGATAAGTGCAGTAATGGGGCGTCGGCTGTGAGCGGGGCAGTGAGCAGTTCCGAGAAGCGCGAGGGAGGGGGGCTGGGGGCGTGCGGGGCAGGAGGGTGTGACTTCTAAACTCTTTCCCCTCCTGTGCGCTGGGAACGGCAGGGGCAGAAAGGATGCGCTGGCGCAGGCGCTAGCCCAGGAAACTGAAGCCTGTGTTTGGCGAAAGCACCGGAAGGAAGTCGGGGAGGTAAGATAGCAGGGGTTCGGAATGACAGTTGGACAGTTCTTGGAACACAGAAGCTGGGGTCGATTTCCATCCAACTGTCCCTCCCTCCCTCTGTCCCTCCCTCTTTGCCAGCATTCGTACGTGGTCCATCCGCACAGCACTAGCCATCCCCCCACCCCACCCCCGCCCCTTCTTTCATCACTCCGCTCCTTCGGGAGAAATCAAGTCTGTTTTGTTCACTTCAGAACCTCCAGGGTGTGCGCTGCACATAGGAGATGCTCCACAAATGTTTCTTTAATGAGTGAATGGAACTTTGTGCGTAGAACAAATATATAAACAAGACATAAACATACTGATCGTCTGATAAGGGAGTACTCAGGGAGGAAAGTAAACTTTTACGCCACTTCGTCTCTTTGAAATGTTGGATTTGTTTTGTGCTGGTAAAGAATGAGGAGGCAGGGGAAAGATTTGGAACCCCTGGATCAATTAGTAATTTCCCAAATTAATTCGTTCGCGGGGAACTTTTGTTGAAATGACATTTTTACCTGGAAACCTAAACAATTAAAAAAAGATTGAAAACAGGAACAGCAAAACCAACAGCTGCTCTCCTGCCCCATCCTCACGGAAGAGCCGGTTTTAATAAACACTCATTTACTACTACTCCGGAGTTACTGGGAAAGAACTGAAGCCCAGATGGATGTGAACTAAAATTATTGTGGTATGGGACTTCCCTGGCAGTCCAGTGGTTAAGACTCCGGGCTTCCACTGCAGGGGAATGCAGGTTCGATCCCTGATCAGGGAACTAAGATCCTGCATGCTGGGGCAGCAGGGCCAAAAAGAAAAAAAAAAAAATTATTGTGGTAATCATTTAACAATATATGTTATGTCAAATCATTATGCTGTACACCTTAAACATATACAGTATTGTATGTCAATTATATCTCAATAAAACTGAATAATTTAATTAAAAAAACCCTGAAGTCCAGAGAGGCTAAGTGACTTACCCAGTGTCACACAGCAAAGAAGGAAAGAAAGGGCAACAACTAAAAAAGCACAGGAACTTGACTAAAAGCCATCAGAAAACTATGGCCTGCAGGCCATATTCTGCCTGCCACCCGTTTTTGTACAGCCTGAGAGCTAAGAATATTTTTTATATTTTAGGTATAGCTAAAAATCAAAAGAAGAATAATATTTTGTGACAGGTAAAAATTATATGAAAGTCAAATATCAGTGTCTATAAATACAGTTTGATTAGTACACAGCCATGCCCATTCACTTTCTGCTCCTTTCACACTAAAAAGGTGGAACTGAGTAGTTAGCATGCAAACTGTAAGTGGCCTGCAAACAAACCTTGAAATATTTACTATCTGGCCCTTTACAGAAAACATTTGCTGATTCCAGGTCGGGAATTCTCAGCAGTTCCTTAGGTTTTCGATGGCCTTGGAAGGCCTTAGATGCTGGGGACTGGCTGGGGTATGTGAAGGGTGAGGGGTGAGGGGAGAGAGGACTGCATATATTGGGGTGCTTTTTATTGGCTACGTTGGGTCTTGGTCGCTGCGCACGGGCTTTCTCTACTTGCGGAGATGAGGGTCTACTCTTTGTTGCGGTGCTCAGGCTTCTCACTGAGGTGACTTCTCTTGTTGCAGGGCACGGGCTCTAGGTGCATGGGCTTCAGTAGCTGTGGCTCGTGGGCTCTAGAGCGCAGGCTCAGTAGTTGTGGTGCACGGGCTTAGCTGCTCAGCGACATGTGGGATCTTCCTGGACCAGGGCTCGAACCTGTGTCCCCTGCATTGGCAGGCAGATTCTTAACCACTGTGTCACCAGGGAAGTCTGATGTTGGGGTCCTTTGGTTAAAGGCCTGGAAACCAAGGGTGAGTTCAGGGCCAGGTGTAGGTAGTACAGAAAAAAAGGCAGGCCTAATGTAAGGTGTTCTGTGGTAATTAGGAAATCAGGGCCAACCTGACTTCCTGAGACTCTCCCATAATGTGTTCCGGACACTGATTATAAACGAGGGGATTATAAACAAGTTTCTAGGGTGCTGCGCAAGAGGCTCCCAGCCCTGTTAGGAGACTGACTGCACATCGCAAATGATAAGAACGCTCTGGTGATTATGGCCGACAATGTCAGCTCCTCACCAGGCCCTGTCCCTCCTCCTATTATATTAGCTAACACTTACTGAACACTTTCTCTGTGTCAGGCACTGTGCTAAGTACCTTTCAAGCATTATTTCCTCTGTGGGCTAGACTTTAATATTCTTATCCCCATTTTGCAGATGAAGAAACTGAAGGTTAGTGAGACTAATGTTACACTTTGGCGACTGAACAAGGAAGTGGGTGGGGTCAGGATTCAAACTCAGGTCAGCCTAATTTGATAGTGTCTTTCTTAAGCAGCACACTGCGTTGTCAGTGAAGGAAGCTGGATATATCTCAGTCCATGCAATGTCTTTGAGAATGATAGAGTGAATCATTCAGGGTCTGATCAGGAAACGGGAAACCACTGTGAGCACTTGAAATAGAGGGAGTTTAATGCAGAGAATTGGTGATAGAAAAGCTGAGAAGCCCGAAGGAGAAGCCCGAAGGAGACAGCCCAGAACTTAGCAATGCCAGGCAGCTACCAGAGCTCCTCAGCTGCAAGGGTGTCTTCGCCTGTTCAAGCTGCTATAACAAAATGCCACAGACTGGGTGGCTTACACAACAGAACTTTATTTCTAACAATTCTAGAGGCTGGGAAGTCCAAGATCAAGGTGCCAGGGAGGTAGAATTCATTCTGAGGCCTCTTTTCTAGGCCGCTACCGACTCACTGTGTTGTGTGTGATGGGGGAGAGAAGGGGTGGGAGGGAGGGAGAGAGAGAGAGAGCTCTCTGGTGTCTTTCTTAAAAGGATCAGTATTCCATCCTGATGACCTCATTTAACAGTAATCACCTCCATAAAAGACCTACCTCCAGTACAGTCATGTTGAGGGTTAGGGCTTCAACATATTTGAATCTGGGGCGACACAACCATTCAGTCTGTAAGGAAGGGTAAAAAAGGAAGGTGGTGTTATGGAGACCAGGGATGGGGTCAATTGGTTTAAGTCATAACTGTGGAGGGCCTGCCCAGCAGGAGGTAGAGGCACTGAAAAGATTCAGCAGCTGCTGGGACTTCCCTGGTGGTCCAGTGGTAAAGAGTCTGCCTTGCAGTGCAGGGGATGCACGTTCGATCCCTGGTCAGGCAACTAAGATCCCACCTGCCGCAGAGCAGCTAAGCCCGCATGCTGCAACTACTGAGCTCACGCGCCTCAACTAGAGCCTGCGTGCCACAAGCCACAGAACCCACGTGCTCTGGAACCTGCGTGCCACAACTACAGAGCCCATGTGCCCTGGAGCCTGTGCGCCACAACTAGAGAAGAGAAAACCCACACGCCACAACTACAGAGAAGCCCGCGTGCCACAACGAAAGATCCTGTGTGCCTCAAGGAAGATCCCGCATGCCGCAACTAAGACCCAATGCAGCCAAAAATAAATTAAGTAAATAAATAAATAATAAATAAATCTTAAAAAAAAAAAAAGATTCAGCAGCTGCTACAGATGCTGTTCAAGGCAATGAGAAAAGGGGAAAACACTCTGGCCTTTCCCTTTCTCCCACCTCCTGATTTCCTGTCTTCTATTGGCTAGGCCCAGCAGGAAGCCAGCTGACTCAGGAAGTCGTGGGAAATGCAGTCTACAGGAGCCAGTCCTGCTTTGGCACAGAGCAGGGGGAGTAGGTAAATAGATCTGGGGCTTGGACTGGCCCAAGGAGCTTCATAGAAATTCTCCTGCTCTGTGCTTGACAAACATAGCTTAGGTTGTCATTACTCAAGAGCCGTGGTGAGTTGCCTACCAAGAACTCATGATGAATTTAAGTATAAATTCAACATACATGTAATGAAAACACTCCTAAAATATGTGGGTTTTTTAAAGGTGCCAAAAGACATACACACACACACACACACACACACACATATATTTATGTATAAACATATACCGTGGTCCCGCCTGTGTATGTCTTACGGTAATTAACACTATAGCTGTTGTAGTAGACAACCCCAAAGACTCCGTAGCTTTACAGAATAGCAGTCTAATGTGGGCTAGAGGTTCTTCCAAGTGGCTCCCCTTCCAGTGATGACTTATGATGGGATCCTCCTATCATGTAACTGTGCCCCCTTAGAGTCCTTCATTTCCAGGCAAACATAGAGAGCCATACATATAGCAGAAGGGCTGTGCAGAAAAGTGGGCAGGTCCCCTTAGGGGATCCTTCTGGAAGTAGTATATATCACTTCTGCCCGCCTTCCACTGGCCCGAGCTGTCACAGAGTTCCAACTTAATTGCAAAAGAGGCTGAGAAATGTAGTCTTTCTGCAGGCCCAGGAAGAAGAAAAGGGCTTGATGAGCCACTGTGTTTTTTTGTTTTTTTGTTTGCGATACGCGGGCCTCTCACTGCTGCGGCCTCTCCCGTTGCGGAGCAAAGGCTCCGGACTCTCAGGCCCAGCGGCCATGGCTCATGGGCCCAGCCGCTCTGCGGCGCATGGGATCCTCCCGGACCAGGGCACGAACCCGCGTCCCCTGCATCAGCAGGCAGACTCTCAACCACTGCGCCACCAGGGAAACCTCCGAACCACTGTGTTTTTTAAAAAATAAGCAAACATATGCTTGTGTGTGCATAAAAATGTTTCTGGAAGGATATACATAAGCAGGACCAGCTACATAATTTGGGGGCCCAGTGCAAAATGAAAATGCTAGGTCCTTGTTCAAACGTGATTAAGAATTTCAGATGGTAATGGTAGCACATTAAACCAAGTGCAGAGGGCTGAGCATGGGGGTCTGGGTGACTGCAGAGGTAGTACACCCATGAAGCTGGCCCTGATAAGAAACTCCTAACGGGATTACTTCTGTAGAGTGGTACTGGGAATTGGGGCAGAGAGGGAGAATTTGCTTATCATTTTATACTCTGGCATTTTTTTCCAGGTACATGTATTATGGCAATAATTTAAAAATATTTCGCTCATAATGGATTTGAGCTGAGACATACACAGCCACCTTAAAGGGGCAAAATGCCTTCCAGGTTAGCAGAACTTGACACAGTAGCTTGATTGAAGCCATTGGCTTATCTCAAGAAAGAATATGTCTGTTGGAAAGGGGTTTGTTCAGCAATGGGTACTTAAAAAAGGATATGCAAAAAAGCAAACATTGACAGTGCCCCATCTAAGCCTTGTCCTGGGAGGGTGATACATGTGTATCTGATATATGTATCTATATATCTGTAATTTTATGTATCATATAAAGACAGCATTTTATGAGTATATAATTATTTTATGAGTTTAAATTTACGGCATTTACTGGACTTCCCTGGTGGCACAGTGGTTAAGAATCCGCCTGCCAATGCAGGGGACACGGGTTCGAGCCCTGGTCCGGGAAGATCCCACATGCCGCGGAGCAACTAAGCCCATGCACCACAACTACTGAGCCTGCGCTCTAGAGCCCGCATGCCACAACTACTGAAGCCCGTGGTGAAACAACTACTGAAGCCCGTGCACCTAGAGCCCATGCTCCGCAACAAGAGAAGCCACCGCAATGAGAAGCCTGTGCACTGCAACAAAGAGTAGCCCCTGATCGCTGCAACTAGAGAAAGCCCGCGTGCAGCAACGAAGGCACAACGCAGCCAAAAATAAGTAAATAAGTAAATTTATGGCATTTACTTCTCAATGAATGAGAAAATGTAAATCATTCTGATACACAGAAAAAAATTGAAATTTTTGCAATCTGTTGTGATATCAGAGGCATCAGAGTTAGTATTTTTGCTTTGTTTGCCCATGTCTTGGTCAGGATAAGTTAGATTATGCTGCCGTAACAAATGATCCCAACATCTCAGTGGCATGTAACAAAGGTTTATTTCTCATTCAGGCTCTATATCCAGCAGGGAACAGACTCTGCTCCATGTTGCCTTCACCTCAGATCCTGGCTCTCCTCATTGTGGTCCAGAGAAGAGAGAACAACGATGAACATTTGTTAGCTCTTAGAGCTCTGGCTCTGAAGTGACACATATCACTTCCACTTGCATTTTATTGTCCCAAACAAATCACATGGTCAAGCCTGATGTCCACAAGGCAAGGACATATAATCTCATCCAAGGGAGAAGCAGTGAATACTCTTAAACAACAGTACAGTCTACCACAGCAAGATACTACAGAAACTGGATTCATTAGAAATGATAAAAGCTCGCCCGACAATCTCAAGGATTCTAATTAAATGAATCCCCAAGCTTGAAGTAAAAATGAGAAAGTTTATTTCAAAGATGAATCACTAGGTACTAAGCTTATTCTTATCATAAATATAAAAGTCAGATAAGAAGCACCCATCTTAGAACAAACATTAAGCTCTCTATATTATGTTACTATCACCTTGTGATGTGTTAAGTATTCATGTTTTATTGCCCGACTGATTCTTACCCTGTGATAAGAGCAAGTCTCTAGGAGATAAACCTGACCTTTGCTCAGTATTCAATTGAGTGCACAGGGCATGTGCTTCTGTGGTGTACCCACTTGGATAATGTCCCATGAGCATACATGCCCAGGCCTAGTATTTTCAATAAAAACCGGTACAGAACCACGTCTTCTCCGTCAGTGTCCCATTTACAAGGTGTTCAAGTATATTCATAGACGTGCCAGGAAAACCCATCCCAAGGACTGCTCCAAAGTCTAGCTGCACTAGTTACCATGCTGTGGTACCCAAATAAAGAAATAGGGCTTGGAAATTCGAATACCTGAAAAGGTCAGGTGATAACTTTAGTGATAAAAAGGATGACAAAGAGCCCTTGGCCTTCAAACTCATTGTCAGCAGGCTAGGGGGAAGGGAGGAGACTGACAAAGGGAAGAATCTGAGCTTCTAGGAAAAGCAGGTGCTACTCAGCTCCAACCAGTGGTTGCTACGTAGAAAAAAAAAAACACACCTTTTTTTCCTTAAGTTGCAAATTAAATTTATGTGTGAAACCTGCTGATTTTAAATTTTGTCACTAATTCAAATTTTTGAATAACTGTGTGAGCCAATCTAAACACTGTTGTAGGCTAAGCCTCGAGCTATCAATCTGCCATCTCTGAAGTAGGTAAACCAGGATAGAGAGATTTGGAGGAGGGAGGAGAAATCTGGAGAGAAGTAGAGAAGGACTCCCGAAGGAGGGAAGGTGGAATGGAGCAGAGCAGCAGGAGGAAAGGGATGGGGACAGATCCTAGAGGAAGAGGGACCTGGGAAAAAAGACAGAGATGTTGAGACACAATATTTAGAAAGCTTCATGATGTGTAAACTCTTCACTCTTCTTTTCATAAAACCTTCAGGAAAATAAGACTTTCAGCACAGGCGCTTTGGGAGTCAGATCTGTGCTTTCTTTGTACAGTGGTCCCTCGGTTCCAGGACCCCTGCGGATACCTAAATCCAAGGGTGCTCAAGTCGTCTATGTAGGATGGCTAGTACAGTGGGCGCTTCGTATGTGGGATGCAGACCCTGTACATCACTGTGTTGAGACTGGCTGCAAAGAGGCCCAGTTACATTTGAGTTGTGTTTGAGACTCCACATAATGCCCCTTGTTCTGAGTCCAGGTCGCAATCCAGTTTCCCAGATGGGAGGAGAGGCCGGGGAGGTGGGAGATTCAGAGCTTGGGTCTCAGAGGCAGGAAGAACTGGGTTTGAATTGTGGGTCCACCGCTTATTTGCTCTAAACATTTCTGAACCCCAATGCAAAGTGGGGATAAAAATAGTACCACTGTATAGTGTTGTAGAGAGACTTATTTATGAAGATAAAACGCTCAGCACAATACCTAGCACACGGTATGCACTCAGCAGAGTAACTGTAATTGTTATCGTTACTATTTATATATTATTATTTTCCTTTGTAGTCATAAGCGCATAGGGAGAGAACTTGCTGGTCAGCAAACACAAGTAGCCTATCAATCCAGTTACAAGTTTTACTTCTTATTAGAAAATGATTAAACAGCTCTCCTGGTTTTATACATCGGTCTCTCGGGGTTTGGTGGTGTGAATCAGCCATTGGGGCATGAGTCCTGCTTTACACAGTCTGGCATTTTTCCTTTTGCTGAGAAATTTACCCTTAGTGCCTCCCACTCTGGAGGAATTATTCCCACAGTCTGTGGGCTTCTCTGGGCGGGAACCAGGTATCAGCTTCACAGTCCGCGCTTCTGGAAGGGATGAAAGCCTGCTGTCTGCTGAAGTGGCTTCGTCTCCCTCTCTCCCTAAACCCTGTGCCATGGTCTGCTCAGTTGTAAAGGGAAGAGAGCAAATTACCCAAGAGAGCGGTGTTTCATTACTATGGAGGGAAATACCATGTTGCTTGGCTCCCTTAGTTTTGGTAATATGAGTAGGTAGGAACTTAGCTCTGAGCAAATAGTATAAGATGACGTTCCTATGGCTTTAGTAAAAGCCACTTTATACGTAGACCTTTTATGACCAATTGGTATAAGGACCTCAGGAATCTTCTGGAACCAAAGGTTCCAATATTCCCTATCCCTGTTCTTAGTCCTCCCCCATGGAAGTATGAGAATTCTGTTCAGGTGAATCTGGTTGGTTTTTGACCTGGATCTTGTAGCAGCATTATTGTTTCAACCCAGGACTGCTGGAATAAAATTACCGTGAGATAGGTCTTCATTTACAATTCAGACTAATATGGAATCACACACACACACATCTGGAATGCTACAAACCCAACTGAAAACAGTGATTATCTTGTTCAGGTGGGATGGCTGGCAACTTTCACTTTCACTTTAAACGTGTATGCTTGCATTTTTCACAAGACTGTATTACTTTCATAATCAGGAAGAAAAAAAAAATGATCCTGTATTTCCATTTTGAAGAAAAAAAGGAAGAAATGATAGCAGCCTAGTCACTTGAGTATTTCGGGTGGACAAAAAAGTGTTAATTTAATGCTTGTTGCCTAAATTAGAGGACAGAGAGCAGAGAAGGCAGGCAGTCGGGAGAAAGGAAGGAGGGAGCAGGGATGACACACGCTGGTCCCGCCAGGGGAAGGGGGACAGCAGGGACTGTGGGCAGCCCTCCGGGGCACAGAGAGTCCTGTGGGAGCAGCTGGCTGTGTTAGCACAAACCCTGACAGGTCGCCAATTTGGGTTATTAATTTAGAGATGGGGAATCAGGGATCAGTTGTTTTGGCAAAACTCAAAGTTACACCCTGTTTCTTATTCTTAATCTTTACACTGCAAACTATGCCCACGGGTCTGCCCTTCCTTGTTAAGAATGTGTGACCAGCTCTGAGTCTGGAACAAGATGGGAGATTTAGAATCAAGATTCAGAACCAGGAACTTCCCTGGTGGCACAGTGGTTAAGAATCTGCTTGCTAGTGCAGGGGACACGGGTTCAAGCTTTGGTCCGGGAAGATCCCACATGCTGCGGAGCAACTAAGCCCGTGCGCCACAACTACTGAGCCTGCGCTCTAGAGCCCATGAACCACAATTACTGAGCCCATGTGCCACAACTACTGAAGCCCGTGCGCCTAGAGCCCGTGCTCCGCAACAAGAGAAGCCACTGCAATGAGACACCCCAGCACTGCAACAAAGAGTAGCCCCTGCTCGCTGCAACTAGAGAAAGCCTGCGCACAGCAACGAAGACCCAAGGCAGCCAAAAATAAATTAAATAAATAAATTTTAAAAAGATTCAGAACCAAAGGAAGTGAGAAGAAGTGAGAAGAAGTGTGGCAGGCAAAGCCAACCCTTCCTGTCTGCCATTAGTTCAGGAACTAGACTGAGGGCTTTCCAGGCACCAGTCACAGGGGTGGCCGTGTCCCATGCTCAAGATCCAGAGACAAGAGAACAGGCTTCTCTCAGGCTCTTAGGCAGGAAACAAGGACATGTGTCCGAGAGCCGTGGTCGAGGAGGTGGCTTGGAGCGCAAGAGGGCGTTGTGGCTGCCCCGCTCTCACTTGCTGTCCATGTGTCCTGGGAATGTGACTTAACCCCTTTCCTGTCAGTTTCCTGGTCTGTAAAATGGGGATGATCATAGCGCCTGGCTTTGGGGTCATAGTGAGGATTAAAGGACATAGCGCCTCTAGAGCCCTCAGCGCTGGGACTGGCATTACTGCTCAGTCAGCATTAGCTATTGTTCTATAGAAAAGTGCTCAGAGGGACCCCCTGAGGGGTCGTGAATTCTCCCCCAGGGAGCTGCAAAGAAGAGTGAAGTGGGTCTCTATGGAGGAGTAAGAGTTTGATGGGCAGTTTATTGCCAGCAAAAGAACAGAGGTGCGAAAAGAGCAAGCCCTCTGGCCCGACCTAAGCACAGGTGTGTGTGCCGCGTGGGAGGCAGAGGTTGCGGGGGGGGGGGGTGGAGGTGTGTGTGCGCGTGCGTGCGCGTGTGTGTACGTGTGTGGGGGGGGGGGGTGGGGCAGAGGCGGGTCCTGGAAACGTAGGCTCGCTTAACATTGAGAAGGGCCTTGTCAACCAGGCTGAGACCTGGGCTTTAAAAAAAAAAAAAATTTTATTTATTTATTTATTTTTGGCTGTGTTGGGTCTTCGTTGCTGCGCGCGGGCTTTTCTCTAGTTGTGGCGAGCAGGGGCTACTCTTCTTTGTGGTGCATGGGCCTCTCATTGTCGTGGCTTCTCTTGTTGCGGAGCACGGGCTTTAGGCGCGTGGGCTTCATTAGTTGTGGCACGTGGGCTCAGTAGTTGTGGCTCGCGGGCTTAGTTGCTCCGCGGCATGTGGAATCTTCCTGGACCAGGGCTCGAACCCGTGTCCCCTGCATTGGCAGGCGGATTCTTAACCGCTGCGCCACCAGGGAAGCCCAAGGCTTGGGCTTTATTTTTCATTTGAAGCCCATGGAGGGGTGTGTGGGGCGCTTGAGAAATTTTGCTTGTATTTGAGGTTTCTAAGCAAAGAACAATAGGATCAGATATGGGTTTTGGAAAGTAGGTTCTGGAAGAGGTGTCCATTCAGGAAAGTGGCCAAGAGCCTCTAGCTGTTGTCCCTGGACTGGTCACTAGAGGGAGGCCTGGGCTCAGAAGTGGCGCCTCACTGCCTGTTGTTGACAGTCTGCTGGTCCCTGGCCTAAAAGGGATGCTACGGAGGCAGTCAAATCCTGACTCACATCAGCCCTTCGGCTGAGGCAGGCTTGCTAGATTATGGACAAGCACACTGGCAAGTTAGGAAGAAAAGGAACGCCCCTGGTATGCTGTGGGCACCTTGACCTCCATGCATCTATAGATACATGCATCTATACAACTGACCCAGCCCATCTTCCTTCTCTTCCTGTCCCTGCCTCGCCTCCACACCATGTGTGAGGACACCCCAGCCTGCATGGCCAAGCTTTGTCCACACTCCAGCAAGTAACCTGCGGGCCCAGGGGTGCATACACTGGTGGGAAAATGAACCTGAGGGTGAGGACTGCAAAGGCCCAGGGAGCAGGCTCGGGCTATTTGGGAAGAGAATTTTGGGATTCTGGGTGCTCAGAGCACAGTCTAGAAAGAGGTTAAGAGCTCTGGGTAGGCACCTCTGTTGGGCCTTGAGGAGAGGACTGTGGCTAAGGCAGGGAGCAAAGGATGTGTCCTGTTTCACCCAGATCCTGAGTGAAGGATTTTGTGTTATTTCTGTCTTTCCACGTGATATCCAGCTTGAAGCCCAGAAGCTAGTGGGCAGAATTGCTTCTCCTTCTCCAGCTCTTGACTGGCCTCTTGTGTGAGACAGCAGAGTCACTTTTCCTTTGTCGAGGACTCTGTGGTTTTAAGAAAGATCTCGAGTTCTTTGACACTCTTCTGGAGAAATGGAGCTCAATTCCCCTTCGGGGCTGGACTCTTTTCTGAAGAATACAGAGAAAGTGATGGTGTTCGACTTTGGAAACTAGGTTATAAAGGCAATGTGACTTCCTCTAACTGCTCTGGTGACGCCCTCAGCTGTGTCAAGGGGGCCCTCAGGCAGTCCTGTGGAGAGGCTGCGTAGGGTGGAGCTGAGGCCTCCTGCCAACAGCCATGCTGGAAGCTGATGCTCTAGCTCTGAACAAGCTTCAGACGAAGGCAGCCCTGACCTGCAGCCTCATGACCATTCAGCTAAGGTGCCCCTGGGACACGGTGTGAGATAATACACATTTGTCATTTTAAGTCACTGAGTTTGGTAGTAGTTTGTTATGCAGCAACGGATAACTACTGCAGGCTTCGAGGGGTTCCCAAAAGTTAGCATTCTTATTTCCTGCCTGGGTTTTGCATAAGTCAAGACATAAAACAAATGAAACGTGCAAGATGAAATATCACCTTTATTGGTAGTAAGAGACCAGTCTTCAGCCAACTGAGGCTGCTAATACTGAGACCCAGAATTTAAGCAGACGTACCCACCCAATCCCAACACTGAGTGGAGACAGTCCTTCCCCTCGCAGAGGGGTCCTGCCCTATAAGAGTAAAAGCAAGAAGGTGGGAAGAATGTTTACTCAACAGGTGGGCTCACACCCAAGGGAGACAAGATGTGGGCCGAGTCAAGGATGCCCAAATATTCTTTCCAAAATTAACAGTCAGTCTCTACTCACTCTTCACCACTCTACTCACCAGGGCAGGAGGAGCAGTGGGGCAGAGAGAGTTCCAGAAGTTCCACTAATCAAGCTTCCTTCACCGGGAGGAAATGTCAGGAGTGAGGAAGAAGTTCCCTCCCTCATATCCTTCCTTTCTATCTGTCTGTGGTCCTATCCCATGCACGTGACCTGTGACCTCTTTCTTCCCTCTAGGGTTGGCACCCCTGGCATCTTTCTAATAGTGTTATTCTTATGCCTGTTGTGTCCTGGGAACTTGATGCTTTGCACAGTGCTCTGCATATAACAGGCCCTCACTCAGGACATACTGGGAATCACGATGCTTCACACTTGCCATTTTGAGACTGAGGTTTTCTATTTTCTCTTTAGCTTGCCCTGTTGTTCCTAGCCTTGGGGGCACTGTTTTATTAAATCATCAGTGCCGATGGACCAAACCATCTTTGCAGGAATATTGTATAAGTGTGAAATCATCAATCTTCTTTTTTTTTTTTTTTTTACAAAGACCTCATCAAGGAGAATCATTACATTTTATGGGTGAAAATGTGGTTCTGAAAATTACTTAATGATCAGCAAGCAGTGGCAGAGATCCAGAAGAGAACAGAAAATCCTGTCATCCATTTTGATAGCTCAGTAATAATATGCACATCTATTTCACATATACAGCTATTTCAAAGTCTGATTACATTTATTTCTTATCATCGGGAATCTAGTGAAATAGCTATACTTTCTTTGCTCTTTCTCTAAATTCCTTACTAATGGACATTTAGGTTATTTCTGATTGTTCACCGCCACAAATATCATTGCTACGAACGTCCTTGTGCTTTCAGGTCTCCCTGCCCTGATCCGTCCTGTCCACTGCTGCCTGAGTTAAGGGAGGGGCAGGGACAGAACCTCAGTAGGTGCTTAGGGGCCTCTGGGTAAATATCTGCAAGGTTTTGGCCTAACCCCTTTCCTCTCTAGAAAACAAAGAAGCATTTGTGCACCGGCCACCACTGTTCCTCTCTCTCTTTCTTATCTTCTTGGGCATCATGAAAGGGTTGGAGATGACGCACAAAGATTTATAAAGGAAGATGGAGATATGGCTCTGTGTTAGGAACGCAGGAAAGCATATGGACCCTGGCAGGCTTCCATGTGGACCTGTATGGGGGCTCTGCACTCATGTAGCCCTTTAAACTCTCTGGAGGGCTCTGTGCTGTCTGGGGGTGCTTTTGGAGTCCACATGAGTGGCCGAGGTGTTGCAGGAAAGGGTCTGCCAGGGTGTGTGTGTGTGTGTGTGTGTGTGTGTGTGTGTGTGTGTGTGTGTGTGTGTGTGTGTGTGTGTGTGTGTGTGTGTGTGCGCGCGCGCGCGCGCGTCGCGGGGGCTGCTGACAGGGAGCTACATGTGCCTGAGTGTGGATGTGACCAAACTCAGGGATATGCTGCTGTTAAATGAAGCGAGGCATTGCCATGGCAACATAGCTCTCTGTTCCCAGCCAGATGCCAAGCCCTTAAATTATATTTTTCTGGCTGAAAGCGCCTCAATCACCTCTGGTCTCCCAAGCAATGGGGGTGCGGGGGCAGCAGATGCCTCACCCTCATTTCCAACCTTTTCACAAAGCCCAAGAGGTAATAAGCAGGGGAGGTGTCATGGGGGCACTGATGAATCTTGTCTGGGGAAGGCCCTGGGAGCAACCTCTGGTGAAGGGGCTTGGGGACAGCCATGGATAGGCCCCCCCTTCTATTATCTCTGGGTCCAGTGATCTGGGGTTGACATTCTCCAGCACTTCATTCTAGAAGGAAATTTGTACAATGAATGTCAGTAGAGATGCCAATCATTTCTTCTGCTAATCATTTCCTTTCCTTCCACCCATTAGCCTTCCTTTGATTTTGATGAGCAAAGTATCCCTGTGTCCCTGGCCACAGCTGACCGGACAGGGGGAACATGTAGAATACCAAGCAGATTCTCCTCCAGAAGTCTGGATGGGGGTTAATTATCTACTTGCAAACAGCCTGGAAGGTTTAAGGTGCAACTTGGGGTCAGCTTTGTGTAAGTCAAGTCAGCAAAGAGGGTCTGCAGTCCCAGGAAGCAGACACAGGCAGAGGGAAGTCAAGACCAGAGAGGGTGGTTGAGGGAGGGAAATGTGGCAGTTGCTGTGGTCCAGGGGTCTTTCCTGCTTCTGGTTCTCAGGGAGGCTCTGTGCATTTCCTGCCCTCAGATGCTTTTTGTAATTTGGTAAGTTTGTGTCTTGCAGTGGAATGGTCCCTGATTAAGGCATGAGGAGCACTTGGATAGGGTTTGGTTGATGATGCTGGAAGTGCCTTTTCTAGCCACATTCCCACTCAGGATAAGCAGTAAACTCCTCAAAAAAGGTTGCCTGGAAAATTTTCAATTGTCCAACAGTATTTTATTGAGCAGCTATGTACCAAGCAGTATTCTAGATGTTAGGCAAATATCAGTGAACGAGACAGAAGAGAACCTGCCCTTAGGGAGCTTGTTCTTTGGAGGACACATATAATAGAGTGAACAAAGGACATGACAGCAGACATTGCTAAGGGCTATGAACAAAACGAATGAATCATACAGAATCATAAACTATTAAGGTTTGAAAAAGTCCTCAAAAGTTTCCAGATGCTTTTATTCCCACAAGACCAAAGAAACAAAAGAGATAATAAATGGCCTTTAGCCACACAGGAGGGTAGTGAAGCTACGTCCAGCTCATTCTTTGCCAGCTTTTATGTTCCTTCCTGTAGGAAGCCTTTCCCTTCCAGCTCTCTGTTACATGCCCCTCCTGTTGCACCTTGCACTTGGCTCATCACAGCATACTTTATTGTGTTTACAGAGGTATTTTTCCCACGTACTGTAGGACCTGAGGGCGGGAACAATGCCCACCGCATTCACATAACACAGTGACTCACACTGCATAGATGCTTAATAACGTTGCTGGATTAATAAATAACAAGGGTTGCTGCTTGACAGACAGCAGCAACACTGATGTTTCTTCAGCTCCTGTAGGCAATTCTTCTACCATGTGACCCCTCCAAAGGCAGGAGTAGTTGGATAATGACACAGACATGGCATGGTTGTCTTCAGAGATAGGAGAAGAATCTTCCATGGCCAGAACCCAGGCAAGGGGGTTTGTTAACTCTTTTACAGCTTTTGAGATGGGAGCCTTTGGTGTTGAGCACCTCTTAAAAACGAAGGCAAAACGTTTAGGGCCTCTATCTGGTGGCTCTCAGGAAGTGCTGGATTCCTGTTGATGGGAGCAAATGGGAGCAGCCGGCCATCAGTTGGGCTCATTTTCAGGCCTAATCTCACTTTGGAGACAGGACAGTTAACATCTACCAAAAGGGAACACACACTGAACCCAGGAAACGTACACGCGCACCAACACCCACCCGTGTGCCCCCAACAGCAGATTTTGCCTCTCCTCCCTCTTCCCCTCACCTAATAAATAATAAATCTTAGGGCCCTGTGGACTTCAATGCTATCTAGCCAGCCATATCCCTAGAATACAGTAATCATTTTCAGGGGAGGACTGTGGCCCTCGCCAACTGGTTCAACCTTAAGGCTGACTGTTTACTGCCCTAGCGACCAAAGCCCACGCTGGTGTTTCCATGGCGGAGGTAGAACAGGGTTTCCAGGCGTGGCAAGCTGAGCTTAGGACAGACACAAACGTGATGGAGGCTGATTCTCTTGCCTGGATGGATAGGATCATACACTCCCCAGTCAGCCCATGGAGAATCCCAACCCAGAAACGGGAACTAAAGCCTTTGTGGGAGCAGCTGAAACTGGCTGCTTTCTGCATCACTTAACACAGTACCCGATCTTATTTATAATAGGAAACTTCCAGAGAGTTTGGAGATGTATTTCCTCCATTTTTCATTACTGCATATAATTCTTTATAGGGTTTGCCATGCATAATTAAAAAAATTATATGAATAATACATACATATGTTCTTACAAAGAAATCAGACCACACAAAAGCCATAGAGTAAAAAGTCCCTTCCACCACCTCCCAGCCCCTCTCCTTCCCACTCTCCCATCTTTACACACATGTACGTGCATATACAGATAATAGTCTTGTTTAGTTTTTACGTTTTAATTCATACACTGTACATAGAGTTTTGCTATTTCATGTTTTTCAATAACCAATGTGTCTTGGAGCACTTTTTTTTTTTGGCCACACTGTGTGGCGTGCGGGATCTTAGTTCCTGGACCAGAGCCCCCTGCGGTGGAAGCGCGGAGTCTTAACCACTGGACTGCCTGGCAAGTCCCTTGGAGCACTTTTCATGTCAGTACATTATTGTGAAGGGCTCCATAGTATTAATATTCCATAGTGTGTATGAACCATAATTCAAATAACTCTTTCCCTACTGATTAACATTTGGGTTGTTTCTAGTTTTCCACTATTTTGAACACTGTAATGAACATCTTTTTACACATATCATTGTGTCCCTGATAGGCATTTCTATAGGGAAGATACCTAGAATTGCTGTGTCAAAATTTAGCTAAACACTGATAATATAATAGCTTTATCAATGTAAATTTCATTTTCACACATCCCACCAACACTGGCATCCATTCATTCAACAAATATATAGTGAGAAACTACTATGTGCCAGGCACTGTTCTAGAAAACTAGGGCACACCTCTGCCTCAGGGCACTTAGAGTCTAGTGGTGGGAAACAATATTATTTCCTTATTTCTTAAAAATAAGGAAAAAAGAAATTACTATTAAAAAGAAATTATTTCCTTATTTCCTATAATGAAGTTTTATGTCATAAATGCTATGGAAAATAGTGTGGTAAAGAAAATGAGGAATGGCAGTGGGGTTGAGATTTTGAATAGGATAGTGAAGGCAGGCCTCACCCTGGTGATTCTGAGCCTTCCTTGAAGGAAGTAAGTACAAATCTCAGAGAAGAGGGTGTTCTAGGCAAAGGCAAGTTCAGCTCAAAGGTCAGGTACGTGCTTGGTCTGTTCAGAGGGGCAGCAAGGAGGCCAGTGTGGCTTGAACAGAGTGGGCGAGAGGACCAAGAGAAAATGGGGGGCCAGAATGGCGAGGGACTGGTAGTCAACTAAAAGGGCTTTGGCTTTTACTCAGCGCAACAAGTGACATTAGAAAGTTTTGAGCACCAGAGTGACATGAGCTGCCTTAGGTGTTAACAGCCTCTCTCTGGCCTTAGTTAAGAATAAACTATAGGAGTAGAAGGTGGGGACAAGCGTGGAAGAAGTCAGAAGGCTACTGCAATAATAATCCAGTTGACGGATGATAGTGGCTTGGGTCAGGGCGCTACAGGCAAAAAGAAGGGATTAGACTCTGGATACTTTGAGAGCAGAGCCATATTGACCATTAAGAAATAGGGTGGAAGTAAAAAGAACAGTCAAGAGGTTAAAATCTCCTTAAATTTTCCAAACAGATGGGTACAAACATCTAATTTACTTACGTCTCATTGCTTTAATTTGCATTTCCCTCACCCCTCCTTACCCTCCTCTTTCTCTTGGTGAACACTTGATTTCCTTACCAACAATCCTGCTTACTGGGTAGCCTTGCTGTTTAGGCCAAACTCTGAGATTAATTTCTCATTTTAGAAGAACAGCATTGCAGAGCTGCTAGGTAACACAGGATTACTTGGTCAAACCTCCTTAAAGGTGAGAAAACTGGGTTGCTCAAAAAGGTTAACTGAGGCTCAGTGGAGTGACTTATACAAGGTCACCCAGCTAAGTGTTGGAGCTTTATTAAAATTTAGCTTTCCTGATAACCACTCTATTTCACTTTCCATCGTCTATACCATCTTCTTAGAAATCTGTTTTTCCAATAAAACTAATTGAGAACCAACAAACTCATTTCCATGAGGGCTCAAATTTGGATAGGATAGTTGATCAAAAGGATTGTCAATAAAAATTTACTACGCAGGCTAAGAAACTAGATTTGCATTGCTTTTTCCACTGTAATCTTCGAAGCAGGAGAAAACAGGTGAGGTGTCTTTCCTGCCTAGCTCTGCCAGCCCCTCATTCACACTGAGATCAGTAATCATTCCTCGGGCTCCTTTCCACCTCATTACCATTCTAATTTGCCTTAGTATAATCTACCTAGGATATTAGGGTTTTATTTTTTTCCCCTACTCTAATAAACCAACCTTTTAGATGAAGGGAAAACAGAAAAGGGGTAAGACCAGCTTATCTTAGTAAAAAAGGAATTGGGAAAATTAGAACGTGGCAAGCCAAGTCTTGCTGAGTTTGTCCTGTTCAGCACATCTCTGTCTCACTGCAGGCCTGGGATGCTTTAGGAAAAATCTGATGTAGGGTGCTGGAAACGGGCAAGAGGCTCTACTGAAATAATAAGGAAGCAGTAGTGAGAAGATCCATCTTAGCCAGATGGAAGGGCCTCAGACTGGAACGGAGCTGATGAGGGCAGTTAAAAAGGTGAGTGGACACTACAAAGCTGCTGCTGCTGAGTGCAGTGTGTGCCTTACCTGCCCCTTCCAAAAAAGCAACACAAAGGCCTTCTTCAAAAGAGCAGTTTGTGCTGGCGACAGAAAATTTGGGAGATGTAAGATTATAACCCTCCAGCCTTTTCTGTGCATACAAATTGTGCATACAAAAAGCACTGGTAAAATGCTTGTGCATTCTGTTGTTAAGCTGTTTTTCTCAGTTAACATATTGAGCATTTCTTCTGATTACTGAATATGTCCCTAAAACGTGATTGATAGTGGTTATATAGTATCTTATTACATAAAATAGTTTCCTCCAACAAGCTCTTCTTTTTTTTTTTTTTTTTTTTTGTAGTACGCGGGCCTCTCACTGTTGTGGCCTCTCCCATTGCGGAGCACAGGCTCCGGACGCGCAGGCTCAGCGGCCATGGCTCACGGGCCCAGCCGCTCCGCGGCCTGTGGGATCTTCCTGGACTGGGGCACGAACCCGTGTGTCCCCTGCATCGGCAGGCGGACCCTCAACCACTGCGCCACCAGGGAAGCCCAACAAGCTCTTCTTGTTAGACAATGCTGATGTTCCTAGATTTGCATTCTAATACATTTCAGGTAGAGGCAGAATTACAAGGTAAAGGACTATTTTTTTTAATTGGAAAAAAAATTCAAGCATGTATTCTTTATTTAAAAAATGACTCAGGGACTTCCCTGGTGGCGCAGTGGTTAAGAATCCGCCTGCCAATGCAGGGGACACGGGTTCGAGCCCTGGTCCGGGAAGATCCCACATGCCGTGGAGCAACTAAGCCCATGTGCCACAACTACTGAGCCTGCGCTCTAGAGCCCGGGAGCCACAGCTACTGAACCCCGCGTGCCACACTACTGAAGCCCGCGCGCCTAGAGCCCGTGCTCCGTAACAAGAGAAGCCACCGCATCACAACAAAGGGTAGCCCCCACTCGCCGCAACCAGGGAAAGCCTGCATGCAGCAACGAAGCCAACGCAGCCATAAATAAATAAATAAATTTATTTTAAAAAAAGACAAAAAAATTTTCAATGTAAAAAAAACCAGAAATACAGAAAAGCACAAATAGAAGAAACATCAACTATAATCCCACTATCATTCACACTTTGGTATACCTATCCTTCCAGTTTTAAAAAAATATATAAACGATCTATACAGAATTAGGTTACTATGCATGGTTTCATAACTAGGTTTTCTCATTAAACACAAGTATTTCCTCATATCTTTACTTGTTCTTCCAAAACATGAATTTTAATGGCTATAGTTTTCCTCTGTATGGTTATGTCATTCCCACTAGGATATAAGCACCACAAAAGCGGGTACTTTGTGCAAATCAAAGAACAGTGCTCAATAACCATTTATTGAACACATACATGAATTTAATCAACTCCTTGTTGCTGGACATTGAGCTTATTTCAAACTGACTATTACATTCTTATACAAAAATCTTGCAGACAGCTCTAATTACTTCCTTAGACTCAACTAGAAGTGAAATTTATTGGGTCAAATGGTACACATTTTAGAACATTATTAGGATGACCATATAATTTATCATCAAACCAGAACCCTTCTGAGAGGAAAAGGGAACATCATTCAGGCCTGCCCTGGCCCAACTGGGATGTACAACAGAATTACAGGTTACATGATGCCAAACTGAGTCTTAAAGGTTATATAGCAAGTTACACTGCCACTTGCAGAGCATGAGTGCCAGTTTCCCCAGACCTAACATTTGTGACTCCACTCTTGATACCATATACATCCTAGAACACAGAGTATCTACCCTGGCATTTTTGATATAAAATAATAAAGAAAACAAAATATCTTCCCCTTGATGTTTTCTCTTGGTTTCAGGCTCCTTTCTAGGGGTCTTTTTTTTTTTTTTTTTAACATCTTTATTGGGGTATAATTGCTTTACAATGGGTGTTAGTTTCTGCTTTATAACAAAGTGAATCAGTCATACATAAACATATCTAGGGGTCTTGTTTCCTTTCTAGATGTTGGCAAATGTTTGCTGTACAGCCTGGATCATATCTTTTAGACTTTGTTGCAATTATTCAACTCTGTCATTTTAGCATGAAAGCAACCACAGATAATCTGGAAATGAATTAGTGTGGCTGTGTTCCAATAAAACTATTTATGGACACAGAAACTTGAATTTCACATAATTTTCATGTGTCACTAATATTATTCTTCTGAGTTTTTCCCCCCACCAGTTAAGAATGTACAAATGATTCTTAGTCCATGGGCAGTACAAAAACAGAGGGTAGCTCACAGTTTGCTGACACCTGACTTAGAAAACATCTGGTAGACAACTAAAACAAACTTGGTGGGGGGGGGATCATCCTCATTTAAATGTAGAAAAATCACCAACTTTTCCTTTTTCCTTGAGCTGTATCATTTCTGCTGTCAAAGTATAGTTGCATTATATACATCTTCAACTATATGTGCCTCACAGAAATATACATAAAAACGAGAGAAGTGAACTGTGCAAACAATTCTGCTCAGCCCTCTCCACCCCACAAATGAGTCCAGGAGCACATCCCTAGAGGAAGCGTGGGCTGGGAGACAGGAGTCTTCCATCCTCTTGGCTGGCCTCAGTTTCCACATGCTTCTCACAGCATACATATCTTGCTTGATGGAGTGTGAGTTTACAGTTGGAACACGTATTTTTTGTAAAATATTGACCCTGAACACAAGGCAATACCTTCATCTGATAACTGACTAAAGAGCAATCTTCTAATGCTGAAAGATAAGCTGACTGCTGGATTTACTAAATGACATGTGTTGGTGTTCAGTGGGTCACATATAACGTACACAGTGTTCATATAATGTACATTATTAAAAATTTAAGGGATTTTTCCAGTGGTAATTTTAATTATATAAAATTATCCTATCACGAACGAATTTTAGAACCTATGTATGTACACATAAAGGATGAACCTGTTAACTTTTATTCCTTCAAACAAAAAAAAACCTACCAAGGATTACAATATAAACTCAATATTCAACACTCGTAAGAAAAAAAAGGCAGGACAGAGGAGAAATGCAAATTTGGCAAGTCATGTCGCAAGCAACAGGTATCAAAGCAGCTTCTGGTCAGTCGTCCACACAAACAAGTAAGCCAGAATGTTTCTAAGAGTCCAGATAGTAATAAAATATTGGCAATATTATGTGTCTAGAAAGGAGCACTAAATTTCCATTATTGTTTGAAATAGCAATATCCATCTAGGAAGATGGTAATAAATATTTTCATTTTATGAGTGAGGAAACTGAGGCCCACTGAGACAAGGTAACTTAAAGGCTCAGGGTGTACCGAGGTGAACTGGTGGGGATACACAGATTAAACGCAGTGCTTCATGCATTTTCCATACTGTCTACAATACAAAAAACAGCAGTGACTGGAATATCAAGGAATATTCTCTCCTGTGAGACAGCCACAAAGAATACTTAGGGCAGAAACAGCTAGAAGGCTTCAATAGCATGAATACAGCAAGTGAAAATAGGAAAAAAACGAATCCCAGAATCACTTACCCTCAAACATAGATACAGATCTTTAATTTAAAACTGAGTAAGTTTATTCATGGGGAAAACAGTTACAGAATACCCTTAGGACTTTTTTAGTCCAACAATTAAAATTGCATTTAAAAGCCAACGGGAAGAGTTTATTTACAGACCTGAAAGACATCTGGAGAAACTACTGTCCCTCTTTCCTTGGGTTTATATATATTTACCCTTTAGGCAAGAGAGATAACTGTGATTGTCTTTTCTAGGAGATGCGATTTCCAGTTCCACTGTCTTAAGTGTATAGGATTTTTCTGTGAAGGCCAGAGAAGATCAAAGAATTTGGTGTTGACTGGAAGAATTAAGAAGGTAAGACTAATGGTTGGTTCATGGAACCACAAATCACTAGATGGGGTGGTGGAAGGGTAATTATGTTTCCCATCAATAAAACCTGAGGTATTTAAAGATTCCACAGACATGGAAACTCACGTCTACCTTGCTCAGAGATAACGGCGAGGCTGAGAAGGCTGTTGTGGGAGCTCATACCTCCTTGGACTTCGCACGTACGTTAGTGCCAAAACCTAACCGGGACTGGATCACGTCAAGCACTTCTCTGACCGAAGTGGTTAATCAGTTTTCTCTTCAGGATGGGTTCCAAGGCAACAGTGTGATCAATGATGAGTTTTTCCCTGTCTCTGCTTTTGGCCTGTCTTTGTGCTGAAGTCTGCGGCAATACAAAACAGCATGGTCATTTACTGTTAAGACCTGCCTGAGTAAAAGAGTGGGGCTCTCCAAGTCTCAGCAGTCAGGGTTTAACCTAGCTCATTTTACTTGGCTGTTCTCATCATCCAGATGGCAGGAACCCTCTGGGGTGATGTCTCTTTTATTCTCCTCCATGAGTTCCAAAGGGAAGTCCTGACCTATGGCCAGCACCTGCCGGACAGTCATGTTAACACGAGCAGTTTTCAAGTAGCTGGCGCACACCTGCCAGTCCTCCACAGAACAGGGCTCCACCACTGAGTCTCTGGGGAGGTCAGCTGGGAGAGGCGTCTCTAGGCAGCAAGGCAAGCTTTCCCCTTCCAGACTGGGAAGGACCCTCGGGACTGCATGGTTCAACAGGCGGCTGAAACCTGACATTACCATGATGTCACCACTGTGCAAAAACATGGGGGTGGGCGCTTCATCTCTTTTGAGGCCACCCAGGAGAAAGATGGCAGACTGTCCGAAGCTATAAAAAAAAAAGTAAAACAATACAAATAGTAAGTTTCTGTTACTAGCCACGACTGAGAAAGTTACTGCCCACTGCTTTTTTTTTTGGTTGCACTGTGCAGCTTGTGGGATCTTAGTTCCCTGACCAGGGATTGAACCTGGGTCCACAGCAGTGAAAGCATCAAGTCCTAACCACTGGACCACCAGGGAAGTCCCAATCCTCCTTTTTATACCATGCTAAGATCCTTCTTTTCTGGCTTGTGTCTATGAGCGACCAGCCCATGATCTGTTATTTAAACTTATTATAGCCCAGAGAACTGCTGCAAAATAAAATCTGAAGCAATTAAATAAGCAAATTAAAATTTATTTGGGTCCTTTAATATATATTTATAATTCCTGTTCACTTTAAAGATAAGGCAATTAATAAAAGATTCTGTTCCTGCACTTTCCTCATGAGATACAGGTGCAGTACTTTGCAGAAATATAAACTTACATTTAGGGAGAAAAGGAGAGTAAACTTTTCAGGCTTCTGTGCTTTGCTCTCCTCTATTCCAAAAAGGTTGCTCATTTTGCCTTATGGCCTCTACCACTTATCTATTCCACAGACACTGACAATACCTCTCATTATAAGACAGACTCCATGCATCTTAAACAGAAATATTCATTGTAATTTGGTCATTACTTGAAAAGGACTAGGCTAATTTTACTTATGATACATGGCTAAGATGCCCAGAAGTGAAAGATTATAGAGTCCAACCATTTAAAAAATCTAATGTTTTATTTAAGCTTAAAAGTGCTTTAGAAAAAGGAATGAACTGATAAGTAATTCAAAATCCCTAGACCCAACTTACCTGAACGAAAGCAGGGGTTTGGAGTGATCTAGTTCAGATTTGTCTACATGGATTCCTAGTGTGGAGTCTAATCGGTAGTAATTCAGGATACCTGCTTCAGCTCGGAAACCCTGAAATCCACAGGCAGCGGCTACTTGCTCTGAGAGGAAAGCCAGGTCAGAAGGGAAAGGTGTATAATGATCTGCTGAGTATTTCTTTGATAAAAGTAGGGAGAATAAGAAAAATAAACAATGATCTCAGGAAAATAGGAAAGTGTGGCATAAGATTAATTACCACTTTAAAATCATCTAATTTACATGTAATATATTGATTGATTGATTTACAATGTTGTGTCAGTTCCTGCTGTACAGCAAAGTGATTCAGTTATACCTATGTATACATTCTTTTTTTTTTTTTCGGTATGCAGGCCTCTCACTGTTGTGGCCTCTCCCGTTGCGGAGCACAGGCTCTGGACGCACAGACTCAGCGGCCATGGCTCACGTGCCCAGCCGCTCCGCAGCATGTGGGATCTTCCTGGACCGGGGCACGAACCCATGTCCCCTGCATTGGCAGGCGGACTCTCAACCACTGCGCCACCAGGGAAGCCCTACATTCTTTTTAATATTCTTTTCCACTATGGTTTATCACAGGATACGGAATATAGTTCCCTGTGCTATACAGTAGGACCTTGTTGTTTATCCATTCTCTATGTAATAGTCTGCATCTGCTGACCCTAAACTTCCAATCCCTTCCTCCCCCATGGCAACCACAAGTCTGTTCTCTATTACATGTAATATTAATATAGCATGATTTACCCATCCCTCAAATACTATAGCCAGTTTGATTTTGGACCCCTCAGCCTGCAACGTAGTTTCATGTGATTTCACTGGTCAACCTGATGGGATGACATGCTCAAAACATCTGAATTTAAACCGACTTACACTGTGGTCAAGGCACGACCTTAAAATGGAAGTAATTTTCAGCAATTTACCCCCTGAACTGCCTCTATTTTTTGTACCTAAGGATCATAAATATCCTTTTTCTCTTAAAAAACAAAAAAACAAAGGCCAGAATACTCTCTCTACAAAACATATACAATTTCGGAGAATGACAAGGCAGCAGCCTCCTATGCAGATGAGGCTGACGGCTAGTCTGGCTATGTAAGCCAGCAGCATCCTGATCTCTTCCTTGGGCTGATGCTCCTCTCTCATTCCTCCCGTTACTCAGTCAACCTCATATCTGATTAGAAAATCCACTTTTGTCTCACATCCCCACTAGTGTTGACTAGCTGGAGCAATGGTCATGACTCTGGAGAGATGTGAGCTTCTTTTTTTTTTTTTTGTCTTCAGTAAGTGATTATTACTGGGACAAAAGACAATTTGGTACACATCTGCTTCAAAGCACAGAGGATTCAATACAGCAGAAACAATCCATTAACAGGAATGCGAACAGTAACACCAACTAGAAACCTATCACACACACACTAATCTTTCATCCACATTTTAAAAAATGGGCTTCAGTATATTTTTGTTATTTCAGTATGTTAACAATATACTTATTTCCTGTTTCTTTCTCTTCCTCATTTTTCTTTTTTTATTAGTCATCAATTTTATACATATTAGTGTATACATGTCAATCCCAATCTCCCAATTCATCACACCCCCACCCCTGCCCCCCCCGCCGCTTTCCCCCCTTGGTGTCTATACGTTTGTTCTCTGCATCTGTGTCTCAATTTCTGCCCTGCAAACTGGTTCATCTGTACCATTTTTCTAGGTTCCACATATATGCGTCAATATACGACATTGGTTTTTCTCTTTCTGACTTACTTCACTCTGTATGACAATCTCTAGATCCATCCACGTCTCAACAAATGACCCAATTTCATTCCTTTTTATGGCTGACTAATATTCCACTGTATATATGTACCACATCTTCTTTATCTATTCGTCTGTCTATGGGCATTTAGGTTGATTCCATGACCTGGCTATTGTAAATAGTGCTGCAATGAACACTGGGGTGCATGTGTCTTTTTGAATTATGGTTTTCTCTGCGTATATGCCCAGTAGTGGGATTGCTGGATCATATGGTAATTCTATTCTTAGCTTTTTTTTTTTTTTTTTTTTTGCGGTACACAGGCCTCACTGCTGTGGCCTCTCCTGTTGCGGAGCACAGGCTCCAGACACGCAGGCTCAGAGGCCATGGCCCATGGGCCCAGCTGCTTTGCGGCATGTGGGATTTTCCAGGACCGGGGCACGACCCCACGTCCCCCCCATCGGCACGTGGACTCTCAACCACTGTGCCACCAGGGAAGCCCCTATGCTTAGCTTTTTAAGGAACCTCCATACTGTTCTGCATAGTGGCTGTATCAATTTACATTCCCACCAACAGTTCAAGAGGGTTTCCTTTTCTCCACACCCTCTCCAGCATTTGTCGTTTGTAGATTTTCTGATGATGCCCAGTCTAACTGGTGTGAGGTGATACCTCATTGTAGTTTTGATTTGCATTTCTCTAATAATTAGTGATGTTGAGTAGCTTTTCATGTGCTTCTTGGCCATCTGTCTTCTTTGGAGAATGTCTGTTTAGGTCTTCTGCCCATTTTTGGATTGGATTGTTTTTTTTTTTAATATTGAGCTGCATGAGCTGTTTACATATTTTGGAGATTAATCCTTTGTCTGCTGACTTGTTTACAAATATTTTCTCCCATTCTGAGGGTTGTCTTCTAGTCTTGTTTATGGTTTCCTTTGCTGTGCAAAAGCTTTGAAGTTTCATTAGGTCCCATTTGTTTATTTTTATTTCCATTACTCTAGGAGGTGGATCAAAAAAGATCTTGCTGTGATTTATGTCAAAGAGTGTTCTTCCTATGTTTTCCTCTAAGAGTTTTATAGTGTCTGGACTTACATTTAGGTCTCTAATCCATTTTGAATTTATTTTTGTGTATGGTGTTAGGGAGTGTTCTAATTTCATTCTTTTTACATGTAGCTGTCCAGTTTTCCCAGCACCACTTATTGAAGAGACTGTCTTTTCTCCATTGTACATCCTTTCCTCCTTTGTCATAGATTAGCTGACCATAGGTGCATGGGTTTATCTCTGGGCTTTCTATCTTGTTCCATTGATCTATATTTCTGTTTTTGTGCCAGTACCATATTGTCTTGATTACTGTAGCTTTATAGTATAGTCTGAAGTCAGGGAGTTTTATTCCTCCAGCTCTGCTTTTTTCCCTCAAGACTGCTTTAGCTATTCGGGGTCTTTTTTGTCTCCATACAAATTTTAAGATTTTTTGTTCTAGTTCTGTAAAAAATGCCATTGGTAATTTGATAGGGATTCCATTCAATCTGTAGATTGCTTTGGGTAGTAGAGTCATTTTCACAATGTTGATTCTTCCAATCCAAGAACATGGTATATCTCTCCATCTGTTGGTATCATCTTTAATTTCTTTCATCAGTGTCTTATAGTTTCCTACATACAGGTCTTTCGTCTCCCTAGGTAGGTTTATTCCGAGGTATTTTATTCTTTTTGTCGCAATGGTAAATGGGAGTGTTTCCTTAATTTCTCTTTCAGATTTTTCATCATTAGTGTATAGGAATGCAAGAGATTTCTGTGCATTAATTTTGTATCCTGCAACTTTACCGAATTTATTGATTAGCTGTAGTAGTTTTCTGGTGGCATCTTTAGGATTCTCCATGTATAGTATCATGTCATCTGCAAAGAGTGACAGTTTTACTTCTTCTTTTCCAATTTGGATTCCTTTTATTTCTTTTTCTTCTCTGATTGCTGTGGCTAGGACTTCCAAAACTATGTTGAATAATAGTGGCGAGAGTGGATATCCTTGTCTTCTTCCTGATCTTAGAGGAATTGCTTTCAGTTTTTCACCATTGAGAATGATGTTTACTGTGGGTTTGTCGTATATGTCCTTTATTATGTTGAAGTAGGTTCCCTCTATGCCCACTTTCTGGAGAGATTTTATCATAAATCAGTGTTGAATTTTGTCAAAAGCTTTTTTTGCTTCTACTGAGATGATCATATGGTTTTTTCCTTCAATTTGTTAATACAGTGTATCACATTGATTGATTTGTGTATGTTGAAGAATCCTTGCATCCCTGGGATAAATCCCACTTGATCATGGTGTACGATCCTTTCAACGTGTTGTTGGATTCCGTTTGCTAGTACTTTGTTGAGGAGTTTCACATCTATATTCATCTGTGATATTGGTCTGTAATTTTTCTTTTTTTGTAGTGTCTTTGTCTGGTTTTGGTATCAGGGTGATGGTGGCCCCATAGAATGAGTTTGGGAGTGTTCCTTCCTCTTCCATTTTTTGGAAGAGTTTGAGAAGGATGGGTGTTAGCTCTTCTCTAAGTGTTTGATAGAATTCACCTGTGAAGCCATCTGGTCCTGGACTTTTGTTTGTTGCAAGATTTTTAATCACAGTTTCAATTTCATTACTTGTAACTGCTTTTGCTGCATCCCACAGGTTTTGGATTGCCGTGTTTTCATTGTCATTTGTCTCTAGGTATTTTCTGATTTCCTCTTTGACTACTTCAGTGATCTCTTGGTTATTTAGTAACATATTGTTTAGCCTCCATGTGTTTGTGAGTTTTACATTTTTTCCCTGTAATTCATTTCTAATCTCATAGTGTTGTGGTCAGAAAAGATGCTTGATATGAGTTAATTTTTTAAAAATTTACTGAGGCTGGATTTGTGACCCAAGATGTAATCTATACTGGAGAATGTTCTGTGTGCACTTGAGAAGAAAGTGTAATCTGTTGTTTTTGGATGGAATGTCCTATAAATATCAATTAAATCTATCTGTTCTATTGTGTCATTTAAACCTTGTGTTTCCTTATTTATTTTCATTTTGGATGATCTGTCCATTGGTGTAAGTGAGGTGTTAAAGTCCCCCACCATTATTGTGTTACTGTCGATTTCCTCTTTTATAGCTGTTAGCAGTTGCCTTATGTATTGAGGTGCTCCTATGTTGGGCGCATATATATTCATAATTGTTATATCTTCTTCTTGGATTGATCTCTTGATCATTATGCAGTTTCCTTCCTTGTCTCTTGTAACATTCTTTATTTTAAAGTCTATTTTATCTGACATGAGTATTGCTACTCCAGTTTTCTTTTGATTTCCATTTGCATGGAATATCTTTTTCCATCCCCTCACTTTCAGTCTGTATGTGTCCCTAGGTCTTAAGTGGGTCTCTTGTAGACAGCATATAGATGGGTCTTGTTTTTGTATCCATTCAGCGAGCCTGTGTCTTTTGGTTGGAGCATTTAATCCCTTCACATTTAAGGTAGTTATTGACATGTATGTTCCTATGACCATTTTCTTAATTGTTCTGGGTTTGTTTTCGTAAGTCCTTTTCTTCTCTTGTGTTTCCCACTTAGAGAAGTTCCTTTAGCATTTGTTGTAGAGCTGGTCTGGTGGTGCTGAATTCTCTTAGCTTTCACTTGTCTGTAAAGCTTTTGATTTCTCCATCGATCTGAATGAGATCCTTGCCGGGTAGAGTAATCTTGGTTGTAGGTTATTCCCTGTCATCACTTTAATTATATCATGCCATTCCCCTCTGGCTTGTAGAGTTTCTGCTGAGAAATCAGCTGTTAACCTTATGGGAGTTCCCTTGTATGTTATTTGCCATTTTTCCCTTGCTGCTTTCAATAATTTTTCTTCATCTTTAATGTTTGCCAATTTGATTACTATGTGTCTCGGTGTGTTTTTCCTTGGGTTTATCCTGTATGGGACTCTCTACGCTTCCTGGACTTGGTGGCTATTTCCTTTCCCACTTTAGGGAAGTTTTCGACTATAATTTCTTCAAATATTTTCTCTGGTCCTTTCTCTCTCTCTTCTCCTTCTGGGACCCCTATAATGCGAATGTTGGTGCGTTAAATGTTGTCCCAGAGGTCTCTTAGGCTGTCTTCATTTCTTTTCATTCTTTTTTCTTTATTCTGTTCTGCAGCAGTGAATTCCACCATTCTGTCTTCCAGTTCACTTATCTGTTCTTCTGCCTCAGTTATTCTGCTGTTGATTCCTTCTAGTGTAGTTTGCATTTCAGTTATTGTATTGTTCATCTGTTTGTTTGCTCTTCAATTCTTCTAGGTCTTTGTTAAACATTTCTTGCATCTTCTCGATCTTTGCCTCCATTCTTTTTCCGAGGTCCTGGATCATCTTCACTACCATTCTGAATTCTTTTTGTGGAAGGTTGCCTATCTCCACTTCATTTAGTTGTTTTTCTGGGGTTTTATCTTTTTCTTTCATCTGGTACATAGCCCTCTGTCTTTTCATCTTGTCTATCTTTCTGTAAATGTGGTTTTTTTTCCCACAGGCTACAGGATTGTAGTTCTTCTTGCTTCTGCTGTCTGCCCTCTGGTGGATGAGGCTATCTAAGAGGCTTGTGCAAGTTTCCTGATGGGAGGGACTGGTGGTGGGTAGAGCTGGCTGTTGCTCTGGTGGGCAGAGCTCAGTGAAACTTTAATCGGCTTGACTGCTGATGGGTGGAGCTGGGTCGCCCCTCCCACCCCGCCCCGCGTTGGTTTTCTGGCCTGAGGCAACCCAACACTGGAGACTACCTGGGCTGTTTGTTGGGGCTAATGGCGGACTCTGGGAGGGCTCACACCAAGGAGTACTTCCCAGAACTTCTGCTGGCAGTGTCCTTGTCCCCATGGTGAGCCACAGCCAACCCCCGCCTCTGCAGGAGACCCTTCAACAGTAGCAGGTACGTCTGGTTCAGTTTCCCCTGGGGTCACTGCTCCTTCCCCTGGGTCCCAATGTGTACACTACTTTGTGTATGCCCTGCAAGAGTGCAGTCTCTATTTCCCACAGTCCTGTCAAAGTCATGCAATCAAATCCCACTAGCCTTCAAAGTCTGATTCTCTAGGAATTTCTCCTCCCGTTGCCGGACCCCCAGGTTGGGAAGCCTGACGTGGGGCTCAGAACCTTCACTCCAGTGGGTGGACTTCTGTGGTATAAGTGTTCTCCAGTCTGTGAGTCACCCACCCAGCAGTTATGGGATTTGATTTTACTGTGAGTGCACCCCTCCTACCATATCATTGTGGCTTCTCCTTTGCCTTTGGATGTGGGGTATCTTTTTTTGGTGAGTTCCAGTGTCTTCCTGTCGATGATTGTCCAGCAGCTAGCTGTGATTCTGGTGTTCTCACAAGAGGGAGTGAGAGCACGTCCTTCTACACCAGCATCTTGGTTCAGGGCTGAGAAGTGAGCTTTAACTTCTCATTAAGAAAGACGTTTCTGAAAAGTCTTTGATGGATGGCCAAGCCTTTTCAGTTGGAATGTGTTTTACTTTTTTCTTCTTTTCCTGAACTGCATATGAGAGCTCCTATTTAATTTCTGAAAACTAAGGGTGTAGTTAGAGAACTTTAAGGTTTTCTCTAACATTTTGTTTTAGTCCTTCAGAAGACCAGCCACTTAGAGCTCCTATTCTATCACTAGATTGCCTCTGCTATAATATAAGAATTACCTTTTTGGGCTTTCATCCCTATCCAAACTGTCTATGTACTACTCTTCTTTCTTAATTCTCTTTCTCTTTTTCTGATTACCCTTTCAGTACTTTTGATAATTTTCACTCCATGTTTTTCTTAGTAAATGAGGCTAACTTATTCCTTGGAGAATAACAATATCTACAGTAAAATTCATATCATAAAAAACAATAAGCTAACATTTATGGTGTTAATACATTTAACTGCTTAGAATAGCCAGGTACTGTTGTTAATACTACAAAGGCGTTAATCATTTAATCCTCACAACCACCTTATGAGGGAGGCACTATCCATATTGAAGGCAAGATTCAAATCCAAGGTGTCTAACCCAAAGAAAACCACGTGGCCATTTCCCCAAATACAGATGTCTAGTTTTCCATTAAATCTATATCACTGAAAATAAGAATTTTATCATGAATAGTTCTGAGCAACATTTACCATTATTTTGAGTAGTTAACATATTTATTAATGAGCTGGGTTGACTGAAACTATGGAGCTCTTAAGAAGTAACTGATTAGTAGGAAGATGGTCTATACCAATTTGCTTTATTCAGTTTACTCTCAGAATTAGTCCTTCCACTTGGTGGCAAACATATCATTGCGAAAAGAGGCACTGAGATGCCAGCGATAAAGGAGGCGTTTTCTGAATCGTAGGGGTCACAAAAGAAGAAATTGTACCTCAAGAAAACATGGAACTTTGTTAACTGTAGGACATTCTTTCCCATCTCTCTCCTGCTCAGACCTTATACAGCAGTCAAAGGCGTCTAGCTCTTGAAAGTTCTTTTGTGAGTTGATGGAAGAGAATACCAGAAGTACATGGAGCTTCTTTTACTCCAGGCACATATTATGTAGAAAATAAATGATCAACAAACACTAAATAATAATGGAAATAAAGACTGTAATTGAGAACTGCTCTTGAATACAGTAAAGAAAAATCTGTATCCCTGAAGCCTCCCCAGAAGAAGCACCAATGACTTCTGATAAAATAATATAACCTGAGAACATATGAAAAAGTAATTTTCTCTTGATAAATTATTCATTCCTCTCGAGATACCATATCAAGAGGATTTTAAGAGGGAATAAATGAAAGAAATCCTTCCACATATGTATAATCTGATACTTTAAGCTTGGCCAGGAAGAAGTCAAACTATGTGGGCCCAAAAAGAATAAAAATGGAAAAACAATGGAATTAGCAAGAAAATTTTAATACCTTATTGTCCCAGTTATAATGGTAGCCTAGGGTCACCCAGCGCAGTTTCTCTAGTAAACTTCGGGGTCTCCGTTTATTCACTTCTTTATACCTGCAAAGATTGGAGACAAAAATGATTTATTCACTTCAAATGGCAGCAATAGCCTGTTGTATGGATCCTGGAGTCTAAATTTGGTATTCTATATAAGCTGTTAGCCAAGACCTCCACAGGGGAAATTAGAACAGAAATGAATTGACCAAGAATACAATACTACTGGGGCTTCCCTGGTGGTGCAGTGGTTGAGAATCTGCCTGCCAATGCAGGGGACACGGGTTCGAGCCCTGGTCTGGGAGGATCCCACATGCTGCGGAGCAACTGGGCCCACGAGCCACAACTACTGAGCCTGCGCGTCTGGAGCCTGTGCTCCGCAACAAGAGAGGCCGCGACAGTGAGAGGCCCGCGCACTGCGATGAAGAGTGGCCTCCATTTGCCACAACTAGAGAAAGTTCTCTCACAGAAACGAAGACCCAACACAGCCAAAAATAAATAAATTTATAAAAAAAGAATACAATACTACTAAAACACATGTTAGCATTTCTAATTTCTAATCGTTGGTTCTAAATCCTCTGCTGAATGGGATCAATTTTAAATGTCGAGTTTCCAGCATCTCAATAATAATTAAACAAAATGACAACAGAAATGCCTTTACCAGTCCATGGGAAATGGGACAAAGAGCCCTACAGATAACCGAAAATTTGGCTAACAGAACATGTTCAATTTGGTTTGCTAAAAGCAGGATGTGATTAATTACAGCTATCAACTATGTCTAGAATAATGGCGGCTTCCCAGAATTGCAATTTGGGGAAAAAACATTTGGCAAAATACAGTATACAATCAAAAATTACTGGTTTAACATGACTTCTTTAACCCCATATAACAACTTAGATAACTGAGGCCCAGCTAACAATTAAGGGCCACTGTAATTGATTTGGTTTCTGACATTCCCTTATTCAAACCACAGGAGGTTTCTGTAAAATGGAGGTATCATTTCTGTAATTATATCTTGTTTAATCAAATCTATGGGATTAACTACTCTTTTTCTTTTTTTTTTTTTGGCCGCGCTGCATGGCTTGCGGGATCTTAGTTCCCCGACCAGGGATTGAACCCAGGTCATTTGTCAGTGAAAGCACGGAGTCCTAACCACTGGACCATCAGGGAATTCCCTAACTACTCTCCTTCTAAAGAGGAAGATTGTTTGATTTACCTCTAAGTATCTAAAAATACAAGAATGCTAGGTCTAATCATTTTATTTAGTTTGTTTTTTCTATGTAATTTACATCATTAATGAATCAAAAAAATTTTTTGGGGGGTCTAGGAACCACTGCTCTTTAAAAAAGAAAAGATTAGGCTGCTTTAAGGAGTTTATATTTTGACAGGAGAGGACAGGTAAGTGTAAGAAATGAGGGGAAAATTTAAGGCAGTATAAAATTTGGCACTAAACTGAATAGCACAAGACTTGGAGGGCCACTAGAATTAAGAAAAAGCAGAGCTCAAAGTCAACTGTCTAATCAGTTAAGGCTTCATGGCAGAGTTGGGGAGTTGAGTATGGCATTGAAGAATGGTCAGCATTTAAACAAGGAGTGATGCAATAGGCAATATAGGCACAAAGCATGAACAGAAGCCAAGGATTTATTACAGGCTCACACTGTAAGTGGCACTCATCTTGAGGTCTGACAAAGTTTACAGAATAGATGCTATCTGTCCTCAAAGAGTTTACATTCTAAGGAGATTGCCACACAGACATACATCAAGACCAGTAACTCAATAAAAAGAATGGATCAAACACTGATATATTTAGGACAGCTGTGAAGAAAGAAGCATAGCAGGTCCGACTGCTATCCTTTGAAAGCACTGCATATTAGGTTGGCCCTTGGAAAGAATCTGGAACTTGGATTCTGGGGAGGTTCACACCATTGCCAGAACTCACTGTGCCTACATTGTCTGTATAAACAATACAGTTCATGCTGAACACCTGCCTCCCTTCTGGGAGTCTGAATTTTTGTCAGGCAGAGACTGCCTATGTGCCATCCCCTAGTAAAAATCTGGGCACTGAGCTTCTTTAAATCATACTGATGCTGCTGGTCCAGGAACCACACTTTTCTAGCCAAAATTAAAAAACAAAACACCTTCTATCTTTTTCTAGCTCAATAAGAGATCATTTTATTCTTGACAAAGAACCCAAAATCAGATTGATCTGTACAAATAAAGATAACAAGGCAGCTCTGAAAACCTGACGGCATTTTAGACATTTGATATGGCACCAATAAGCTGCTTTTCATCAAAAGATTGGGTCTAATGTTCTTTAAGAACAGGGTATACATTATTATAATTAACACAGGTTTATGGTATTAATAAAATTATCAAAATTATAGTAACAACCAAACACGAACATATAGCCTATAACATATCCTTTAAAATTTAGTTTCTTTTTTAGGAAACCAAAAAGAACATGTCTTTTCTACCTTAACTGTATCACTATAAAAAAGGCTTTGGGTTTTGCCTATATTATAGAGGGGGATAGGTCCAGGATGCAAAAGAAGTCAGAGAAGAGCCATGCTTTCACAAGCAATAAGTCCAGTCCCCATAACAAAAAGGAAAAAAAAAAGCTTAAAGACGCTTAGTGAAAGAACAGTTGTGATCACCGAGTATGCCATTTTGAGGTGAAAATGTGTGTGTGTGTGTGTGTGTGTGTGTGTGTGTGTGTATGTATGTACTGTGTTAGACCCAGGTAGGTATGAGATTCTATCCCTTATTTCATATCCTCTTCTGAGAACTTGACTTCCATTCTTGCCTTTGTATAGAATTTCTGGAAGGAAAAGTAGCAACAATTGTTGTAACATTTGCCTTCAAGATGTGAGAGAAGGACTGGCCAGTGCTAGACATTTCTTGTCTTAGTACCATTTAGGGACCTTTCTGGTCCCCACGGGCCTCGTGGGTAACAAAGATTCCAAAAAATTCACTTGAACATTGTGAATAGTATAAGGTCCAAACCAAGTTTCACATGCTCCCAGATCTTTTTCAAACAGAAAATACTGAAGGATTAATGAAAGGATGGGTGGGCTGTTCTTTTTTTGTACCTGATTTGTCCAAAAAAGAAGCCAAGAAGGCTCAGTGCCAGTGGAGCCACTTATCCACCCAAAGGAAGGCAGGGAATATGCTGGCACCTAACCTAACTTTAAATCTTCACCCAATTATCCAAAAGAATGTTTTCAAGCAGGTGTGACCCTAATTATTGGTTCTCACTGCAAACAGAAACATGCTGCCCCTCCAGGCACTAACTGGAGGATGATGGATGGGTGGGCTGGCACCTTCTCCCCGGTGAATGTGCCCACCCAGCACTTTGCTCACTTTCTGTCAGGGGTAAAATCTTAATGTAAGTGTTGGCATTTCTTTCAGCAATCATCCTATAGCACTGCTTTCAACTGAACCCTAACTGGGTGGAAACGAACTCCTGTCCTGCTTGTCCACTCTCTATGCAGTGGGTAAGCACTGGTATTTTCTTTTCTTTCTTGCCTCAAGGGACAGTAGTGAACCATTGTGAAAGCAAAACTACTCACTCAGGGCAGAAGTCTGAAGGTTGTTTATGACAGAAAACCTTCAAAATCCTATTGCAGGTATTGCTTTTTCGATCATTTTTAAAGATTTAGGGATTGAGTCTTTCACAACTCTGAATATTTCCCTCCACGACTACAGCTTTCTGTCCTTCATCCTTTCCTAGTCTCTCATTTCCTTTACAGCTAAAATTCCATCTCCTGTCCCTAGAACTCCATTTTTTCAGTATTTGAGTGCTTCCAGTTTTGTTTCCCTTCTCAACCTGAATCTGTCAGTCAGCGCAAATAGACATCCAACTCTACCTTAACACTCTTTTGCTATCTTGCAAATGTTAGTCTCATCTAATCTTCTACCTTCTGCTGTAAACTTTCACCATTTATCCAAAGTCCTCAGTCCTGCTCTTGCTCCCTTCCAGGACAAGGAGAATACAGAGGCCTGATCAAGTGATCCAGTTACTGATTTCAACTTTCCTCCCCTACACCTCTAAACTTTTTGAAATCCTTACTCTGTCCTTCCTTCCTGGTTTCAGCAGTGGTCTTACTTCTTTTCATTAAGGCCAATTCTCCATCTATACTATCTCCCATTTCCCTTATGTGGCCTCTGAGGCCCTTCTCCATTATCATCCTTCTTCTCATATTTTCAACTCTTCCTGTGTACTTGTTTCTTCCTCTTGATCTGCAAAAATGTTCAACATTTCCACATACTTGAGAAAACATCATTTCAACTTGACCTCTTACTCGGATACCCTATATGTCCTGCCTCCCTCTGCTCCACATTGCTTCTTCTCTTCACAATTAAATGTTCCTAAAAGGACTCAATATTTGCTGCCCCCACCCCTCCTCTGAGATCTGACTTTTGCTTACACCACTCTACCAAAACTAGTTTAGTTTCAATTATACCATTTAATTGTCAAATCCCAGGCCTACAGACATGGTTGGTCCTTCTCTTATTTTGGAAACACTTCCCTGCCTTGGCTTCTAATAGTATCTTTTTTCCCACCCAGAGCTGATGCTTCCTAGGGCCAATCACCGCCTTTTCTCTGTATGTTTTCCATAAACAAACAAAAAAACACATTATTCCCACTGTTTGCTTCACTATGGCCTTCATGTGTAACTCCCACATCTATATCTATCTGTTTCTCTCCCTCTCTCTCATTATGCTCCTAAGCTCAGTTCCATATTTCCAAAGGCATACTAGACATCTCCATGTGGATACTCCACAGGCATTTCAAAAACAATAAGCCCCAAACTACACTAAGGATCACCTCTGCTCATTCTCCTCTTCCTCCAAACCCTATTTCCATTAAATCTTAGTATATAATGTTCCACTGAGGAACATGGAGGGGCAGGTATGTTTTTGAGATAATGATTTTGTTTTCTTTGGATACAGACTGAGAAGTGGAATTGCTGGATCATATGGTAGTTCTATTTTTAATTTTCTGAGAAACTTCTATACTGTTTTGCTAAGTAAATAATTACAGCATTATTTACAACAGCCAAGACATGGAAACAACCTAAGGGTCCAACAACAGATGAATGGATAAAGAAGATGTGATACACACACAGAGTATTATTCAGCCATAAAAAAGGGAAATCCTGCCATTTGTGACAACTTGGATGAAACCTGATGGCATTATGCTAAATGGAATAAATCAGAGAAAGACAAACGATCATACTTTTATGTGGACTCTAAAAAATCTAGAATAGAACAGACTCGTGGTTGCCAGAGGCGGGGGTGGTGTGTGTGTGTGTGTGTGTGTGTGTGTGTGTGTGTGTGTGTGTGTGTGTGTGTGTGTGTGTGTGTGTGTGTGTGAGTGAGAGAGAGAAATGGGTAAAGGTGGTCAAAAGATAAAAACTTGTCATTGTAAGAGAAGTAAGTTTTGGGGATGTAAAGTACAGCATGGTGACTATAGTTAACACTGTATTATATACTAGAAAGTTGCTAAGAGAGTAGATCTTAAAAGTTCTTATCACCAAGAAAAATAATTTGTAACGATGTGAGGTGACTAACGTGAACGAAGTTTATCGTGATAACCATCTGGAATATATACACGTATGAAATCATCATGCTGTACACCCTGGACTAACACACTGTTATGTGTCAATTACCTCAATAAACTTGGGGGAACCCCCACAACTGAAGTGTAAACCTGCCTGTCACTTAGAAATCTGTGCATAATCCTTAACTACTTCTCTGTCACTTTTCATAATCTCTTGGTTCCCAAGCCCTATACAAAATGTCTTTTCCAGGCCTTTTTCATCTTTTGTGTGGGTTATTAAGCTAAATTCTTTCTTTTTTTGGCCGCACCACACAGCATGCAGGATCTTAGCTCTCCGACCAGGGACTGAACCCGCGCCCCCTGCAGTGGAAGTGCAGAGTCTTAACCACTGGACCGCCAGGGAAGTTCCTTAAGCTAAATTCTTTTTTTTTTTTTTGTGGTACGCGGGCCTCTCACTGTTGTGGCCCCTCCCGTCCGGACGCGCAGGCTCAGCGGCCACGGCTCACAGGCCCAGCTGCTCTGCGGCATGTGGGATCTTCCCGGACCGGGGCACGAACCCGTGTCCCCTGCATCCGCAGGCGGACCCTCAACCACTGCGCCACCAGGGAAGCCCAAGCTAAGTTCTTAATTTTACTTTTTGCAATGACTAAATTTTCAATCCATTTTCCTCACTGCCACAAGAATTATCTCTCTAAAGTGAAAAATCTATTACTAATCTTGATGAATTCCTCCTGTTTATAAGGACAAAGTCCACATTTTCCTATTGTGAAATGAAATTTATGTTTTATGGCAAGATGAGATAAATTCATTCATTCATTCATTCATTTGCTGCGCCGCACTTTTTGTGAGATCTTAGTTCCTTGACCAGGGGCTGAACCCAGGCCCTTGGCAGTGACAGTGTGGAGTCTTAACCATTGGACCGCCAGGGAACTCCCAAGACAAGAAAAATTTAAACATAAAAAAATCTTCTCTGCCCTTTGGCTCCCTCTCTTCCCCTTACTGTGCATTGTGTATCTGCATTATGCATCGAGCAAACCTCCCCCCGTCGGCAGAAATACCTGCTCACGTAAAGAGCAACATTCTCTTAGCAACAAGACAACTCCTTAAAAGATAATGTTCCTTCTTGATCTTGTAAGGGGATGCTGAGATCTGGATTGTGTAAATTGTCAATAATCCATCACTTAATATACAACTCTCTGTGTCAAAAAACTTATATAACTGTGCCTTGACTTCTAATGGCTGAACAGTGCTTGGAGCTTTCTGACATGCCGTTCCCAAATAATAATCCTCAATTTGGCTCGAATAAAATGTTTCCATTTCTTTCTTAGATCGATTAATTAATTTTTTGTCTACAGTATATGGCATGCAAACCCCCTTATAATCCGGCACAAACCTTTCTACTTTCATCTTCAAACATTTCCTACAAGGTAACCTACCCTCCCCTTCTTTCATGGCTGTGTTTTTGACCACACAATTTTCTACTGAAATGCTCTCTCCTCTCCTACTCTACTCTCTGCATAGCAGATTTTTCTAACTTGCTTTTCCACACAGTTTAAACACTTAAGGGAAATCTTTATCCTCGACTCAGTCTCTCCCTCTATCTACTGTGCCCATACAGCACCTTGCAACTTCCTCTATTGAAGAATACAGGTTTAGTGCTGTAAATACCTTATGAAAGCACCTGAATTCCTCCTTTAATAGTCCCTTCCTCAAAGACATGTAATGAGTTTTATATCCATGCTAGCACCAAATATTTCCTAAAGCACAAATGTACATTATTTAATAAATTAATGAAAATAAGATGGAAAGGTATTGTACTATACAGTTTTTAATTGATGATTCTCAAGTTCAGCATTATGCTTTTATTGGACTTATAGAGAAGATATCAATTTACTTAAAATTAGTATTTACTGAACACCTTCTAATATATACTAAGAATTGTGGTTGGTGCCAAGGCTACAAGAATTTCAAGGTCTGGGGGCAGGGATGGGGCAGGGCAGGTAGTAGGAAGGAGAAGGGGGCAGATGACAGGATTCACTACAATAAATGCTATAACAGCATCATAAAGTCTTAAAGAAATAGAAAGGGGAAGGAATTAATTCTGCTTCCACATTGAGAATATCAATGGAAAAAAGCACACATACAAAAATGGATACAAAGCACTTCATAAGCTAACTTATGGAATAAATAAAGCTAAGTTGCTTTATTTAAATGTATATTTTCCCTTGCCTTATTCTTTTTTTCTTTTTCCCCGGTATGCGGGCCTCTCACTGTTGTGGCCTCTCCCGGATGCACAGGCTCAGCGGCCATGGCTCATGGGCCCAGCCGCTCCGCGGCATGTGGGATCTTCCCGGACCGGGGCACGAACCCGTGTCCCCTGCATCGGCAGGCGGACTCTCAACCACTGTGCCATCAGGGAAGCCCTGCCTTATTCTTTAAAAAGTTATTTTTGAATAGATAATACATTCACAAAATTCAAAAGGCATAAAAAAGTATCCATTAACTAAGTAATTCTACAAATATTTATTTAGTAACTACCATGCACTGAAGAATAAAAACACAGGGCAAAGGGATAAAGAGGACGGGAAACAGGGGCTATTTTTAATTGAATAAAGGAATCATCTCATAAAATGACACCAGAACAAACAGCTTGTACAAAGAATCTGAGTATGCCTGATGTGTTTAAGGAACAGAATGGAAGCCAGTACTGCTGGAGAATAAATGAAAAGGAATAGGAGATGAGGTGGGAGAGCCAGATCATCTAGGCCTCATGGCCTTGATAAAGCCGTCTGATTTTATTCTAAGTGTGACGGGGCTGTAAACAAAGAATCTGACTGGCCTTTGTCCTTGGTTCTTTACAGCAAGGTTTTAAACCCTTGGAATTTCTGGGAGGGACAGGAGTATCTGTTATTCACTGTGGACCCTAAGACCACACCTGAGTTTATGCTTAAAAGATGACTCAGGATGTGGGTTTGTTAAGCTAGAAAGACCAATGTCAACTTAGAGGGTTTAGGCTTGAAGTGATATTAGCATGACCTACTCGATAGGTGGAGGGCTAGAGACTGAGTTCAAGCATGCGGCCAATGAGTCAATCAGTCATGTTCAAGTAGTGAAATCCCAATAAAGCTGTGAACACTAGGCCTTGGGAGAGCTTCCTGGGAGGGCTACATGCCCTGATTCCATGGGAAGAGGACATGGAAGCTCTGTATTCAGGACCCTCCAAGACATCACCCTACAGATCTCTTCATTGGATGGCCCTGATTTGTATCCTTTATAGTGAAATTATAATCATAAGTATAATGCTTTCTTGAGTTTTATGAGCTGTTCTAGTGAGTTAATGAACCTGAGGAGGTCATGGGAATTCCCCCGAATTTGTAACCAGTTGTTAAGAAGTGTTGTACAGCCTGGGGCCCTCCCAAACTTGTAGGTGGTGTCTGAAGTGAGGGTAATTTGGTTAAGGACCACGCCCTTAACTTGTGATGTCTGTGCTGACTCTGGATGGTTTGCATTAGAATTGAACTGCAGTATTGCACATTAGAAACTATAAAAGAAATGACACAATTTCTATACTCTGTAGAAAACAGACTGAAGAGGCACAAGAGCAGACACAGGGAGACTGGTTAGGAGGCTACTGCAGTAAATGATGGTGGCTTAGACTACAGTGGTTGTGGAGATGCTGAGGAATGATTTTGTTTATTACAACTGTAGACCCTACTATATTTGCTGGAGGGTTGGAGTTAGGATTTTTTAATGGCTGTATAGTGGCTGCATTCTACTGCTGGGGTCTGTCATGCTTGATTTATCTGATCTCCTGCTGACAGACACTTGTTTCTCATTTTCCCCCCATTACAAACAATGCTGCAATAAAGATGCTTACACCTAACTATAGTACGCTTGTGCGAGCATCTCTAGCTACACTATTCACTGACAATAAACTTTGAACAAAACAGAGAATTGAGGTGCCCTAATATTGTGAACAAACTATTTTTGCTAATATGTTCCAAATATTCCTTCATTTCCTACTTAAAAGTTTCTTCCTCCCTGACCACAGAAACCTAGAAAGTTAAAATCGAAAGGATTCTTAGAGGTCCTCTAGTTCAGTGGTTCTCAATGTGAATGTTATGGTAGATAATCAGAATCTCTAGGGAAATCTTTTTGAACCACAGACCTTCTCCCTTTCTGATATGCTCTGGGACAGTGGGAGAACTGGCATGTACTGTCTAGGTGACTCTGACCGTGATTCAGTCACCTTGAATGGCTTATCCAGCCCAATCCCTTTGTTTCCCACATGAGGAAACTGAAACACACATTCTATACAGTGACAGAAGGAGAACTAGTCCCTCATCGATTTTCAGTGCTGCCAGCAATGTCTGAGCATATCAATTTCTTCCAATCCTTGACAACAGAAGGTATGACCATAGCATTTTTCATTTTTTGCTAATTTATTAGACCAAAAAAAAAGGTATCTCACCATTGTTTACAGGCTGATTTATTAAAGAGATTCATCTGAGCTATTATACAAAATGACAACTGGGATTTCTACAGAGTCATTTGTCAGAAACAAAAAAATCAATTACTTGAAAACACAGGCTGGCTTAGTAACAAACTCTAACCTCTCTGACTAATTTCACTCAGCCATGATCTTCCTTTACTTTGCTCTCAATTCTACAGAAGACATACTTGAGAACAGGATTTTCCTTACTGCTCTTGTCTATAACATAACCTACAGACCAAGAAGGTTTTAAAGGAAAACCAATGCATTTAATTTTCATTTTCCTTTCAACTTAAGAAAATCGTCTATTTCCCTGCTAGAATTAATATGACATAGTTTCTGAAAACTATACCATTAGAGCCACTTAAGTTCAAACAGACCACACAAAGCTGGTATAATGGTTTTAACAGGATGTTCTAAGGATTTCTCACATATTATCTTGTTTAATCCTCACACTATTAAATGAGGAAAAGACGACTCTGAGGTACAGAAAGGTTAAGAAACTGCTTAAGTTAACCAAGCTAGTAAGTGGCAGAGCTGGGATTTGAACCCAGGCAATCTGACGCTAGAACTAGTACTTTAGGTCACTGAACTCTTTACAATCTGGCCCTAACCTACCTTTCCGGTGTCATCTCTTGCCAATTCTATTCATGACTTCCAGGAAGCATCTCCCATCATCTATCTTTAATCTAGCCACTTAAGTGACCATACTCATAATCTTATGAACTCTATCCTTGTACCTGCCAAATTGTATTTAATTATGTTTACATGTCTCTGTCCTCGACTAACCTACAAACTGCTTGAAGACAGGAAGTGTGTCTTTTTGGTCTTGAATCTCTAACACACAAGCACAGTTATCTGACACAGCAGAAACTCAACAGGTATTTGTTGAATGAACACATGAATGTACATATTCTGTGCTCCTATCTCACAGAACAAGTTACTCTGTCTTTGCTCAGGCTGCTTTCTCTATCGACAACACCTTCTTGCTTTTCTGACTGGCAAATTCCTAATCATTTTTTTTTTTTGCAGTACGCAGCCCTCTCACTGTTGTGGCCTCTCCCATTGCGGAGCACAGGCTCCGGACGCGCAGGCTCAGTGGCCATGGCGCACGGGCCCAGCTGGTCCACGGCATGTGGGATCTTCCCGGACCGGGGCATGAACCCACGTTCCCTGCATTGGCAGGCGGACTCTCAACCACTGCGCCACCAGGGAAGCCCTCCTAATCATTTTTGAAAACTCATTTCAAATGGACAGAGAAAAAAAGAGGATAATGGGCCCAATTAAAAAATCATTTTTCCTTGACACCTCCTTCTTTCCTAGAAGAATTATTTCTTCCTCTGGCCCCCACTGCATTTTCCTAAACACCTATCGTAGCAGTTTCTGAGCTCTATTATTTTATTCCTTTTGATACTGAGTTCCTGCTGTAGACTATGCACTCCTGAGTGCAGGGACAGTGTCCTGTTTATCTTTTTATCTCCAATGCTTAGCATCACACCTGGTACATAACTGACCCTCAAAAAATATTTGTAGGGGCTTCCCTGGTGGCACGGTGGTTAAGAATCTGCCTGCCAGTGCAAGGGACACAGGTTCGAGCCCTGGTCCGAGAAGATCCCACATGCCATAGAGCAACTAAGCCCGTGCGCCACAACTACTGAGCCTGTGCTCTAGACCCTGCGAGCCACAACTACTGAGCCCATGTGCCACAACTACTGAAGCCTGTGTGCCTGGAGCCCGTGCTCCACAACAAGAGAAGCCACTGTAATGACAAGCCCGCACGCCGCAACGAAGAGAAGCCCCTGCTCGCGACAACTGGAGAAAGCCCGTGCACAGCAATGAAGACCCAATGAAGACAAAAAATAACTAAATAAATACAAACGATAGTAAAATAAATAAAAATAAATAAATTAAAAAAATATATCTGTAGAATGAATGAAATGCTGAAACAACATTAAGGTACAAGGACTAGTTTCCACGAACAACAGCTGACCTACCGTAAAACAGGGAGTAACACTGACTTCATCTAGGAGAGTAGTGCTTTCAGTGTTACTTTCTTCAGGATACCGTAAGTCTTCAAAAAAGACTTTTGAAGTCTTTTCTACTTTAGGTAGAAAAAAGGGCTGAAGCCGAATGAAAATGGATAATCTGGGCTTCCCTCGTGGTGCAGTGGTTGAGAGTTCGCCTGCTGATGCAGGGGACATGGGTTCGTGCCCCGGTCGGGGAAGATCCCACATGCCGCGGAGCGGCTGGGCCTGTGAGCCACGGCCGCTGAGCCTGCGTGTCCGGAGCCTGTGCTCTGCAACGGGAGAGGCCACAGCAGTGAGAGGCCCGCATACCGCAAAAAAAAAAAAAAAAAAAGAAAATGGATCATCTGATGATTGAGGATAAACTCATTATCTAAGATATGATAAGCAAATCTTTAAAGTGGACCTCAATTTAATATAACTGTCAAAGTGTCTGTCCAAATGTTCCTGGGGGAAAGAATATAACTGTGCTGTATTTGAATGGAAATGAGGAAAAATAAATGTTAGTAACTTTCACTGAACTATTATAGAGTAGTTCATTTAAAGATCTGTGATGACGTGAGCTGAACACGAATGCTTTACTGTGACTGGTAAGACTTACCTTAGACACTCTTTGCTCTGTTCCCACAAATCTTGGGTCTCTTCTGTAGTCATATGTTTGTCCAGGTTACATACATTAGGTTTCTGAGAATATAACTTAAGGCACTGCTTCACCCAGTGCCACTGGTAACCTGGGAGGAAGGGGTTTGGGATAAAAATAAATCCTATACAAAAGATGGATGAGAAAAAAAGAAGAGGAGGAAATCCTCCATCAGTTAATCAGATCATGTATTTTTGGTGACATCCTTATACCCATTACATTATTATTTATTCCGTGTCTCCTTTTGCTAATGCTTCCAGTGGCTTCCACACATAAGCATATATTCTCATTCCTATTCTCTAATTTAAGAGGAAGAGGAGTTCCTTCAAGTTAATAAAAGCTGTTTTGATGATGAATGTTAGACATCTACCACTATGCAATTATCTCTAGTTTTTTGGGTTATCCTCAAGAGAAACAAATACTACACAATTATCAATTGTGTTATTCCAAAGCAAACTTCAGAACTGAAACTGACAAGTCACCTCTCAAATTTCACCAGGTATCATTTAGAGAGGTGGAAACTGCTTCCTGTAGTTACTACTTTTGTGATATCTCAGTGTTGCCTTTTTTGTTTTCTAATATCTGGCTAATGATTTTTTTAATATAAAATCATCTGTTAAAATAATTGGTGTGATTTCTGCTTCCTTTGAACTTTGATCACTATAACAGGGAAGAAAGGTGGTATAGACATCTGCTCAGTATGCAAATACCTAACCATCTCTCCTCTGTAAAAGACGAATAACAATACTTAACTGGAATCCTATGCATGGTTAAGGATTCATTCATCAAACATTCAACAAACATACACTATATGTACTTTCTTAAGAATTAGAGATAAGGAGATGAAAAACTTTGTCCTAAGTGCCTGGAGATAGAACAGTAGAGACGGTTATACAGATAATGCCTTTAGAAGTCTGGCTGTGAAAGGAAACAAAGGCTGAGGAGTAGTCACAGAAGAACAAGGGGGGAGTTTATCGTTTTTAGGGTTTGGAAAGACCTAAGCATGCTTACATGAGCAAAGAGCCAGCAGAAAGGAACTGGTTGAAAACAGAAGAGAAGAAAGAACCACAGCAAGGTCTTGAAAGCTGGAAGGGGTAAAAGAAGGTTGGATTAAAGGGTGAAGGGAGTGGTTTTGAACAGAAGCAATCCCTTTTCCTCTAAAATTGGAGGAAGGAATGGACGTTCACTTATAAGTGTGGAGGCCACTTCTGCATGTCATGTATTAGTCAAATTCTCCAAGTAATTTAGGAGTAACAGGACTGCCAATATTTTTAAAGAAAAAAAATATGAAAAAAATTTCCAATAACCTACTGTCTGCTATCACCACTATTTCACAAAATAAGAATATTGTAATACCCACAAAGATATCACATCAAAGGAAGAATACTTCTGATCTAATTCGTTTGAACAGTGACAGGAAACTGAATACTTTTATTTTATAGGCAGTCCATTCCAGACAACTGTTGTCTTCCTTTTATGGAGTTAAAATTTGCCTCTTTTTAATTTTTCATGCATTGGTCTCAGGTCCTGACACATACAGCAACCCCAAATCAGTTGTCAATTCTTCTTGATAAATGCCTCTAACTCTGTAGCTAACATTTACTGAGCATTTACTATGTGCAAGGCACTGACCTAAGTACTTTACATGTACACTCACATTTAATCCTAACCTTATGAAGTGGGTACTACCTTTAGATACATTTTACATATGCAGAAACTGAGGCCAAGAGAGATTAAGAAACTTGCCCAAGATCATACAGTAGGAAGTGACAGAACCAGGACATGAAGCCATGTAGTCTGGTGTCAGACCTTAATCACTAGTATGCATTGCTTCCCACCCCTTTTTGTGTACAACAAATTTTCAAATGTTTGATGCTGTCATGTTCCCACTCAGGTCTATTCTTCCCCAGGCTCAGCTTCTGGTCTTCAGACCCATCATCTTCCTGCTCACTCTTGTAAGGACAGCTTGTGGTATACTCAGATTCCTTCAGAATAAGCAGGATCCGGAAGTAAACATAATCCTTCTGATCAAGTCAGAGTAAGAGGAGACTCCTTTCCCATGTTCTGGACATTGTACTTCAATTAAATGCAGCTTACAATGGCAGGAAACATAACACAATGAGGTACCAACTCAAATGATGTGGCTTAAGTGTGAAGTCCTAGGAAACCTCAAATAGCAAGTACAAGCATACCTCAGAGATACTGCGACTTTGGTTCTAGACCACGGCAATAAAGCAAATATTGCAAGTCACATGAATTTTTTGTTTCCCAGTGCATATAAAACTTATACTTATGCTCTACTGTACTCTATTAACTGTGCAATAGCATTATGTCTAAAAAAACAATGAACACACTTTAATTAAAAAATTTAATTAATTTATTTTAAGTATATAAAATAATGCTGAAAAATGCTAACCATCATCTGAGCCTTTAATGAGTTGTAACTTTTTTTGCTGGTGGAGGGTTTGAAATATTACGAGAATTATCAAAATGTGACAGACACACAAAGTGAGCAAATGCTGTTGGAAAAATGGCACTGACAGACTTGCTTAATGCAGCGTTGCCAAAAACCTTCAGTTTGTAAAAAAGAAAAACAAACAAACAAAAAACAGTATCTGTGAAGCACAATAAAATGAGGTATACTCCAATCTGGACAACAGAAAACCGAAGTGGGATTGATAACTTTGTAGTCTGAACAATCTGTTAAGGGAAGAAGGCACAACAACAGAAACATGGCCGTGAAAACAGGAGCAAGGCCTGAAAGGTAAAGAGCAGCATTCAAGAACAAAAGGTGCACAAAACACTACTGGTGATGTATGCTCCTCATTTACTCAAACTCATGAAGAGCAATGCTTTCATATATAAAAGCCACCATTCAACTGTTTTCTTTGTGACTTCAGACACAAAACTGGTCTTTAGTTCTTTAATATAGAACTAAAGTGCACAAGGCCTTTTATAAAAGTTTTAAAGCTGTTACCCTTTCCAATGTTACCAACATATACTTCAGTGCTGATAATGTACCAATAACTGTAACACAGACCTGGCCCTTGGTACAACAAAAATTAATTTTTTTTAAAGGAATTTTTCTTGCTTTTAACCCATATTTGAAATCACAAGTGCAATGTTAACTTTATGTCTTCTAGAAACAGGATGCAAATATAAAATCGTTCGGCCAAATAAGGCATTTACAAATTTTCTAAATCATTCATGATAATTAATCTATCAACACAATGGTCCCATAAGCCTAGAAAAAAGGTTAATAACATTACCCACTCTTCATCATTAATTTCTCTACCTGTAAAATGAACTACCTGATATCACTAAAATTCAAAATTCTAGATTATTTAGTCTTTTAGGACTTTTGATCTCATTAACTTTAATTCTCTTTTCAAAAATTCAGCCTTGATGATAGCAACAATTTTTAAGTTGTTATGCCATTTGTGAATGTAGGGATTATGTGACTTGAATGAACATTATGAGTTACTCTATCAATTCAAAGTGCTTCTTTTGCCAGAGTAGATGTTCATAGCTGCAGCAAGGAGTCCAGAGTCAGTGCCCTAATTTTTGATTCGTACCTGGTTTGTCACTTTCTGCACTATAAGGCAGGCATTACTGACTCCTGTTCTATCCTTTGGGAATGCCAAATAAATGGAAATCTTAGACATGGCAGAATTCAGGAGGGGTTTGGGAGTGGAACATTTGTGTGTTTAGTTTTCTTCTTTGTCTATTTACTTGATTATAACTCCTCCTCCAAAATTAGACAAATGATTGATTTTGCCTTCTGAGCTCAAGTGCACTCACCAGGATAGCCTTGGAGACCGTAGGCTCTCCACTTGCTTACGGGCTGAAGTCCAGCTCTGTATGCATCATGGTCACTGACTGAGGACACATTTAGGTGAGATTTGACCACCTGGCAGAGGAAGGAAACAGAAGTCAGTGGGTTAGAGCTATTTTACAGATTAACTGTGAGAATCTCAAACCTCTAAAGGCATTTGTGATATGGGGCAGTTAGGAGTCCTAAGTTTGGGGTACTAAACTTAGCTCTATCACTTACTTAATGCATGACTCAGATAAGTCACTTAACTTCCTAGAACCTTAGGTTCCTCAGCTATGTACTAATAAACACAACAGAGCTATACAAAATTGAAGTAGTGATGAGCAGCAGACTGACTTTGGCCTTTAAGACTATCTTTTCCTATGATACCACACCTTTGTGATTTCTTATAGGACTCTGAATTACGAAAGGTGTTTGGTATATGGAATACTCTAAGTCACAATGCTATTTACTTCGGTTAGGGCTAACAATAATGCTCCTGAGGAACTTGTACACAGATGGTGCTTAAACAGAGCTATGAGGAACACCAGGCTGGGGAGGGTGAGTGCTCAAACCACTCAGAAAAAATGGTTCAATAAAACATTGGGAATCCTGTTTGCTAGAAGTACAATATTTGCTCTCTTAGATGGAACTTCAAAATGAAACTTGTAACTTTTTGTCTTTGTTAGTTACTTAAAAATTAAGCTTTTAAGGGGCCTATGAAGGTTTCTTTGCATTTAAGAGTATCTTATGGATGGCTCATTAAACTAGTTGAGAAATCCAATATTCAGTCACTAAAGTAACTAAGGATATTTAAAAAAAACCAAACTATTCTTACATTAATAATAAACTTAGGGTCTGGCTTGCCTTAGAATACCTCCAATGTTCTCTCCCCAAAAGATATGATGATCTCTTAATCTATTAACTTTGCCAAGAGTGTAGATTTCCAGACAAACTACCAACAAGTGGCTGCTGTATGTATACCCAGTCTCTATAATGAAATGGCTCTCTGAAACTCTCTGAGAGTCCTGACCACCTAACTCTTTCAAGTACCCAGAGAACAGAATGTTTTTATTTCAAACATTTCATAATGATTTCTTAAATAGATCATACTTAATACTGCACTGTAATTCAGCAACACCCTCAAACTGGAAAGAAGTCTGTGGACCTAATCTATCATATTCTAAGCTGAATCAAACCTCTCAGCCTTTTAAAGTTTGTCTGCTTCCTCCCTTGTCAGACTGTTAGCCATCACTTTCTCCTCCGCTCTCATCTGATGTCTTATTAATAGCAACTTTCTTCTTCTCTAATTTGCTACTTTCAATCTGTTTTGAGCTGGAGAATGAAATACTACCCATGTTTTTATGTACTAAATAGATAGTGCATTTACTGTGTACTTACTGTTTTAGGTACTGTGCCAGATACAATGTCCCCTTCTCAGGTGGCTTACATTTTAAAATTATTTAAGTATTACGGTAAAATATGGGCAAAAGGAGTTGAATGAAAGTCTGAGGGGTTCTTCCATGAGCCAAGTACACTATTCCTGGACTTTCTCTATGTTATTTTGACAACTCTAAGACCATCTCTGCTAACAAATGAAGTTTCTAAGAAGCTGAGTTCTAGACAAATACGATGTTACTATAGCATTCCAATTTTATTGAGATTACTAAGCTTGAAAAGAATGCCTCATCCAGCCATCTGTGGACAACACCAATGGCAAATTAGGGATCTATCTTCAGTGTTAAAGCGATTGAAAAGAAACATACGTTATAGTTGTGATTCTCCCTGCGTCCCCTCCCCCTCTCCCCATGTTTTCTTCAATTTCCATGAGGAATAATGCAGAAATAAGGTAGAAATAATGTATAGTGCTTGGATTCAGTTGCCCTTTACTTTCAACCTGGAGGGATTATCTCAGAATCTTTCAATGCCCTCTTTCTAAAAGTCCCAGAGAAGACAGGCCCTTTTATGGACAACGGCTTCTAGAAAACTCGGGTAACTTGTTTCAAGCCGTAGAACGCTACCGTAACGTCTGCGAACACGGTTTACGGGTTTTCACACAAATCTAGGTGCAAATTCAAATGGACAGTTAATGTAAGTAATAAACACCAATTCCCAAGCATTTTTTGACCGAGGCCGCAGCCAGGAATAGCTGCGTGGAAAAATGGTCAATAGAGCCCTTCATCGCCAAAGTGTGATACTTTCTGGGCAGTTCAACTGTGCACCCATGGAAGGCGGGGATCGCTCAATAACCATCAGTCTGGAAGCGAAAAGAGGATAGGAGAACACTGAAACCTCTCCAAGAAGCGAGGCGTGGCGACGGGGAGGTGCGCGCCGCTCCTCTCTCCGTACCTTGTGGGCACCAGGCCCCGTGTCGCGGGCTGCGTGGGCTACCGAAAAGTCGATGACCCCTCCCAGGTCTACGGTCCCGGGGCGGCTCTGCCGGTAGAAGCGGAAAAGCTTCCGAAAGGCGTCCTCCCCAGGCTCCGCCGCCAGCGCCGCCACAGAGCCCATGGCCGCCGCCATCTTCCCCATCTCCCCCATCTCGCTGCCCGGTCTCCTTTGACCTGGAAGCTGATTTCCGTGCTCCGGATCAGGCAAGTTCTTCCGGGGTCGTGACCTCAGGTCACTGGAGGTCTCTCATTCAGAAGATGGCGGCTTCGGCAGCGAGGAGAGCGGTTGCACTGCGTACGAATATCCGCCGGCCGGTTGCGTTTGTCAGAAAAATTCCATGGACCGCGGCCTCGAGTGAGTTGCAGATGTAGTAAGGGCGGAAGTTTTAGGTCCAAGCAATCCTGAAAAACCTTGCTTTCTGCGGAGCACTTAAATCAGCGTGGCGGTTGGATTAAGGCGGCTGAGTATGCTTCTGAGCAAGCCACTGAGTAGAAAGAAATTTTGTTTGCAATTAGCCGTGTAGGGATGCCCCTTGAGGTTTTGGGGCACGTATTCACGGTCTCTAGCCTTTCGGAGTTTAAAGGTTTAGTTACTTGGAAATTTAAGACTAACGATTTAGAAGGGGTTATTTTGACGGCAGGGTGGAGGATGGATTCAAAGTGGCAAAAGTAGTTTCAGTGATTTAGTTCAAAAGTGAGGATTTCAGGGCGGTGATAGAAGGAAGAGTCAGATTCACTTATGTTAACCAAACAAAATCGACAGATGGCTTGAATGGGGGAAGAGTACGGATGGGGGAAAGGGTGGAATGACTTACAGGTTTTTAGCGTTGGTGAATTTCGTGGTTAGACTGTAGGAGAAGCAGATCGAAAGAAGATGAGGAGTAAAGTTTAAATCTGTTTAGTTTGAAAAACCTGTGAGGTCTCCGTTAGTTGGACAGAGGACGGTGTGTATCGATGGAGAAATGCACTCTGAAGCCGTACTCCTTGGGTTAGAGTTCCAGCTTGGCCATTTGGTAGTTGTGTAACCTGACTAACGGAAGTAACTGGGGAAAAGGGCTCACTATCGTGCCTCAGTTTCACCATCTACAAAATGGAGTCAATAATAACTTCCTCCTAGGATTGTTGATTGGATTAAATGAATTTATATGTAAACTGCTTAGACTTGTGCTCAATACAGAGTAAATACTCAATAAATGATAGTTGTTTTCATGATTACAAAAATTGAAGCTCATGGGAGAGGCCTAGGTTGGAGATAGAGGGCTGGGAGTAATCAGTACTGAAATCTCTCACCAACGTTGATTTTTGTCAGCTGCAGTTTTGAGTTAAGGTTTTTACATATGCTTACAAAACTTTAAAAATCCGTGGTCACTTTTGCAGACATTCATGTATCAGGTCAGCTCCCTTAAACAAGGAATGGAATGAGTGTGGGTAGTAGAATGGGAAATAGATCAGTTTGTGCCCCACCTTCTCAGACCACACCCAGCAGAATGTCTTGCTTTAGGCCCTGTGAAACTGGAAAGGCCGAGGGGTTTCTGCAAGCATCTTGCAGATGCGTTTCCAGACCATAATGGACTTGCTCAAGATCCTTAAAGAGTGTATAAAATACGACCTTGACTACAGTCTCTCTCAGTTCATTCATTCAGCAGATGTTTAAGGAGTATCTGTTATGTGGTAGGCATTGTTCTTGGTGTTTGCAGCTGTTTTTCCATAACAGTTGTAGGTAATTTGGGAAAAGGGTTACTTTCTAGAGCTAGTTTGTTTTGGAAGTGAATGTTTTCTAGAACTTTTAATACCTGGTTTAAAACTATTTTGTTTATCCTCCAGTAATATGTTCTGTGTGAGAGCCTGATCTTGCCAACTGGTTTGATCAACTATTAGAGCACTACAGAAATTTAGCCCCTGTGGCTGGTTGAAGGATTACTGGACATTTATTTATTCATTCAGCAAATATTGCCCTGTTGTGTACCAATCACTGTGGACATAGTGGACTAAACACTTGGCAAGCTTATGGTATAGTGGTGGGGGTGAGGAGACTTACAAACAACAAATATAGGCAGTTTTTGAACCAGTGAGGTTTAAATGAACTAGGGTGGTGAAACAGGTAACATGAAATGTAAATCAGTGAAAGTACAAGCACTGTATTACAGAAGAGAAAGCGATCATGTAGTTTTTTGTTTTTTGTTTTTTTCAAATTTAATGTGTGATTTTTAATAGATCCTGTGTTGAGGGGGGAAATTTTAAAAACACGTTTAGGAAACAATTTGGAAGTTTAAAATATACACTGGTTTTACCAAGTCCAAGCTTGTGCTACTCACTGCACGACAGGCCAGTAAATTGAGAGATGAGTTGTTGGGTGGGGCAAGGAATAGCAGCTTTATTCGGAAAGCCAGCAGACCAAGAAGACGGTGGACTAGTGTTCCAAAGAAACACCTTCCCTGAGTTAAAATTCAGGCTTCTTTTATGCTGAAAGGGAAGCGGGTAAACCCCTGGTTCCAGCCAGACTCCGGAGGGGATGTGTTAATTTCTTCTTTGGAACAGCCATTCACAGGTGGGCCTGGTCCGGACATTTCCTATGAGCTAAACAAAGGTATTTTAGCTTAACACTCATTACCAGGGAGGCAGGGTTCCCAGAGATGGGCCATTATGTATAATTTTTTTTTTTTAAAGAAGATGTTGGGGTAGGAGTTAATTAATTGATTAATTAATTATTTTGCTGTGTTGGGTCTTTGTTTCTATGCGAGAGCTATCTCTAGTTGTGGCAAGTGGGGGCCACTCTTCATAGCGGTGCGTGGGCCTCTCACTATCGCAGCCTCTCTTGTTGCGGAGCACAGGCTCAGTAGTTGTGGCTCACGGGCCTAGTTGCTCCGCGGCATGTGGGATCCTCCCAGACCAGGGCTCGAACCCGTGTCCCCTGCATTAGCAGGCAGATTCTCAACCACTGGGCTACCAGGGAAGCCCCATTATGTATAATTTAAGCTTTATAGGCAACATCCCTTTAGAGATTAACTTGTCATAGAATACAAAAGTTCTTCCCTATTACACTGGGAGTTAGATGAAATTAGGAAATTATCATTGACTTGTGTGATAATGATATTGTGGCTATAAATTATGTCTTTATTCCTAGGACAGGAGTGCTGAAGTATTGAGAGACGTAATGGCACTGATGTGTGTATCTTACTTAAAATGTTTTTGAAAAACTACATATATGTGCATGCATATAGATATGTGTATATGACAAAATGTTAAGAATGACTGAATTTAGATTGTGGGTAGATTTGTACATCTCTGCTTGCAGCCAATATGTGTAGATGTCACTACCTAATTCAGGAAGCAATTTTTTGAAAACTCCTCACTGTTTAACTGTTACACCTCAGGGAAGAGGATCTATGTTCATTTTGTGGGGTCTCTCCTCTGGCCATGCCCAATGATCACATCAATCTCCAGAGAACGGTTCAGCTTCCTATCTATGCTTCCCAGAGCTGTTAATTTGTTCTTGGTAGAGATGGACAAATTAATGTATTGTTTCTTCTTTTACTTCCTGTTCTTAGAGAACAAATTTAAATAAGTGACTTTTTGTCCTATATTGAGGTTAACATCCAGTTTCTCTATGGATCCACTGGTGTGTTTTAACATAGTATTGTGGGTCATCACCTTTACTACTCCCAACTTTAGCACAGCTACTCACACACTACACACTCACATCCCTGAAGGTCTGTGTGTGCCTCAGTTTGACTCTGCTAGGTGAACAATGCTTATTTTTTTTTATATGTATAACTGATTTACTTTGTTATAAAACAGAAACTAACACACCATTGTAAAGCAAATATATTCCAACAAAGATGTTAAAAAAATAAAAAACAATAAAATAAAATGTTGCCATTTCCTCCAAACTCTCAGTATTCACGTCTCGTTACTAATTCACCACTCTGTTATTAGGGGTTACCACTGAATCAGTGATGACTCCAGAACTTCTGTAGAAGGGGTTTGGGGCAGGTGAGCAATTCATTCTGGGAAAGAGAGTCTAAAAGCAAGTGAATGGCCATTAAATTAGCATGGGCAAACTTCCCACATCCCACCTTGCCTCAACAGAGCCATTAATCTAGAAAAAACTACAGTGTCACTTTTCAGAGGTCTACCCTGTGTGCACACATGGAGAAGACACTTAGAATGTTAAAGTCAGCATGTTAAGCAATTTTCTTGAAATACTGTAACTAGCACCCTATTTACTTTCTTCACAGTCCTTTTCATAATCTATTTAATTTTAGTCCTTTTTAATTGTCTGGTACACCTTTAACACCTAAACTCCAAGAGAGAAGGAGCTTCATCTTATTTCCAGTGCCTAGCACATAATGGTTTCTAAATGGAACTGATTCCAAAATTGGCCTCATTTAGGAAAGGATCTGTTGTTATAATCAGGTTTCCGAAATCTTTAGTATCAATACGGAATCCTTTCCTCTCACATTTCACAGGAAGCTAAACTTCTTAAAGCCCAAACATGGATACGTCTGAAGTTTCCTTGACTGATTTAAATTGAATTAAAATAATTATATTGTACAGGAAAAACTTTCAAAATTTTTACATTTTTCAGAACATAACCACCTTTTCTTTCTCTGCTTTCTTCCCTTCGAAACAAACTTTGCAACACTGGGGTGAGTCAAATAATCAGAAATCTAGCCCCAAGTTAAGCTCTCAATGACATGAAACACATTTTTTGCTCCTTTTTAATAAAAATCCTATATGCAGTACATTAATGTTTTCTTTTAGAAATTACGTTGACAACTTAATCCCTAATTTGAGGCATCCATATAATTGGTTTACAGAAAGGTTCTTCGGCAAAATATTTAACACAAGATATATATGAGATGCTGAGATCTGGGTAATATACCTTACTTGAAAGGCATGAATAGTTTTTAAACACTGTAGCATAATCACACTTAAGGCCATAGTTAACTTTCTTCCCAAATGCCTGCAATTCTATTAGAGGGGAGTTCTAAAAGGCCTGTGTCTTCTCCTGTGTCCACAACTGTAGACGTACACTGATGGCCCTCAATCCTGCTCTCCAAACTTCAAACAAGGGGCCAGAGACAAGGCTCGGGACTTGGAAAAGTCCTAGAAATTCCCTGCCTCCAAAGCAGTTACAGAGTTTCACCTTTTCCGAAGGATGACAGAGCTGAGTAGACATGCCAAAATCTTCCAAATCCTGCTGGTTGTTTTGAATTATGGCTACACTGGCTGTGTACCCCTTGAGTTTTTATCTCCACATACTTGAATTAAATCCTGTAGTTCCTCTTCGGTTCTAGCGTCTGTGACCTCTTCACATGGTCTATATGCCACAGCTATTTTACCACTTTCTAAAACCACAATCAGCAGTTTCTGGAATGCATCTCTCATAGCCTTCTGAATAGCAACCTTCTGGGTTACCTTCCTTTTCATAAGGAATGATAATGACCCTTCCTGCAAGTTATCCAAAGGTTCCTCAGCCATGCCAACTTCGGGACTCCTGCACTCGTGGGAGGGCAACACCACCTCTTGATGATCCTTTTTGACCACCCATTGAAACCAAAGTAGTAATTTGCCAATTCTTGGCATCTGGAGCTGTTTAGGGCAGGCATATTATGTTGAACCGCCTTATGTCTGGTGCCGAGACGAACCTTCACTGGAGATGTCTGAAAAAGCTGCTTCTGGACGCATGGCTTTTGGGCTCTGTGGGCAACCCTTGCTGAATAAAACTTGATGATGGCATAGAACCCAGGACCGGCCACTGCTGCGTTTGGGAAGACTCGGACCGAATACAGAAGGCCAAACTGGGAGAAGATGACAAGGCCTCGGCCGTGGGTCCAGAGCTCAGCACACCAGCAAGGTTTTGTCACCCGCGATGGGAACCGCAAAAGGTACCAACTCCACCATTTTACTGTCACCGCGCGTGCGCGGCTCGGGGCGCAAGCGGACTGCGCCTCAACAATGCTTATTTTGAACTCTTCTGCCTGCTGCTGCCTGCTAGCTAAAAGGTCAGCAGTATTTTCAGTGTTTCAGTATTTTAAGGTTAGGCTGCTGATTTGCGTCAACAACAGACAACAGTAGTTAGGAGAAGGAGCAGCTGATGGGCTCAGCCAGAGTCGCAGGCCAATAAAGGCTGTTTCACAGGGCCAGGGAAGGGTCTCTTCACGGTACAAGTGGTCAGTCGGGCTGATGCAGTGAGGCTGCTCAGTAACTTACTGGGAAACCAAGGGCGGTGGGCACACACTTGAAGGCTGCAGGCACTTTGGGCAGAGTGAGGAGCAGCGCGAACGTTCAGCTTCGGGGCCAAAAGGAAACCGGGGATCCTGCCGCCATCTGCGCAGCCATCCGGTCAGGGACACGCGGTACCCACTTATCCAAGTCCGGGTGGGCAGCCACGCGGCGGGGAGGAGGCCAGCGGCGGCCAGGTGGGATCTGGTAAGGATTCAGCAGACGCTCTGGGGGAGGCGGGCTCCAAAGGTGTGCAGCAAGCCCCGAAGCTGCCGGCGCCCCCCGTGTCCCCTTCAACGAGATACACCTGGGCGCGCAGCCAGAGCGCTGGAGACATTAGGAAAGCTGTGAGGCCTCAGCTGCATGCATACGGCCAAGTTTGTTGGACACCTTCGAGTCCCCAGGCCTGGTGAACTACACTGGGGGTGAGCCACTGCTGCACGGTTAAATTTGAGCCTGGGCCCCTGCAAACCTGTGAGTTCTGGTTTGCAGCTGCAGGCTGTGCAGGAAAAGTAGCACCCACACTTCCTCGTCCCAGTCTCACGCTTCACGCTCTTCCTGGGCGCCGAGAGTATCATGACGTACGGATCCCGCACCCACCCAGCCCTGCACAGCTACTGCAGCAGGTGCGGGGTGCAGAGTTTCCACACATTAGTCTCTCACCCCAGCGTTTACAGCGTCACCCCACACTTCCTGGACGCGGGCACGCCGATCATGTAGTTTTTGCTCTTTAAAATAATCTACTATTCATCTTTGAGGCCTCACAGGGCTAGTATGTTGTCTTGTTTTGCAGTAGGAGCCCAATAAAATCTGTGAATGTTTTTGGCTTGGGTCTTGAAGGATAGATACAATTTAGGCAAAAGGAGATTGGATTACTACATGTTAAAGGGAAAGAACAGCAGGCAAAGACAGGAATCCACAGGACAGATACACAGATTTTCATTTGTTGTACTAGAAAGTAACTATGGGCATGCAATGGGAAGTAAGGCAGGAAGGATAGGTAGGGTCGACTCAACAAACTTTTAAGAGTAACAACGATATAACCCAATGTAAACTGTAAATAATGAAAGGCAAGTAAATTGAGATTTTATTTGGAAATCTCTAATATAGCTAACAACATGCTGTACTGTAATTGTTTTTCTGTCTTCTGTGTAATCTTCTGAGGCATTATAATCCATGCGTTTAGCACAGTACCTGGTGTGGTGAAGACACTCGGTATTTGCTGGGGATGAAGATTACAGTCAACTCAGCAATTTATCTGTCCATGTTCCCATCTCATCACCTTCCCAAATCTAGTACATTACAATTTTATAATCAATACCATAGCTATTTCCTAGATCTTAAGGCTTCAAGGGAATACAAAGTAACTCCTGTTCACAAGAAGTTTGGGAGCTCTAGGAGCCCTTTTGGTTTCTGTATCAATCTGGGATGGAGGATACAAAATTAACAACTCTTAATAGTTTTCTCTTCTTATACAGGTGAACTGAGAGAACACTTTTCACAATTTGGCCATGTACGGAAGTGCACTGTTCCTTTTGTGAGTATTATCTTTTTTTAAAAAAGTAATAATGTTATCCTCTAATTCTTGATTTTTTTGTGTGAAAGCATCAATTTATAGAATTTGTAATGAAGTGAAGCTGTTCAGTCTTTGTTGATTAAATTATGGGTGATACTGCTTTAAAAAAATAAACCTTATCCTAGGTATTTGAGGTATTTGTGTTAGTTTTTTATTGTTGCATAAAATTATGACAAACTTAATGGCTCAAAACAACACACATACATTATCTCACAGTTTGTACAGATCAGGAGTCCAGGCATAGCTTTGCTGGGTCCTCTATTCAGAGTTTCACGTAGCTGCGATCCAGGTGTCAGCTGGAGCTGCAGTCTCATCAGAGGCTCAACTGGGAACGATTGATTTCCAAGCTCCCTTAGGTTGTTGGTAGAATCAGTCTTTCAGCTGTAGGAGTGGGGTGTCTGCTATCTTCCTGGCTTTCAGCTGGAGGCTGCTCTCAGCTCTTAGGAACTGCCTGCAGTTCCTTGTTAGCCAGCTTCTCTCCCATGTGGCAGCTTGCTTCAAAGTCAGCAAGGGAGTTTCTCTGGTCTGGTAAGATAGTTTTATAATGTAGTCTTTGGAGTGACACGCCATCATCCTTGCTGTATAACCTGATCAAGGGAGCAATATCCCATCACTTTTGCTATATTCTTATGGTTAGAAGCGTGTCATAGGCCTTGCCCACATTCAAGGGGAGAGATTATACAGGGTCAACATGGTGGGACACATGGAGATCTTGGGGCTGTTTTGGAATTTTGTCTATTACAGTGTTGTAATAAGGACTTCAGAGAGTAGAGGATAATTTTATCATAAAACTAACTGGTGGAGAATATTTTAACCTTTATCCTCATTGAGTTGAGTGCTTTTTGTGTGTGTTTCTATTTGTTACATTTTCTTTGCCTCCTCATGAGGGTTTAGAAATCAATCTATAGGGAATTCCCTGGCGGTCCAGTGGTAAGGACTCTGTGCTCTCACTGTGGAGGGCGTGGGTTCAATCCCTGGTGGGGGAACTAAGATCCCACAAGCCTCAGGGTATGGCATAAATAAGTAAATAAGTTAAAAAAAAGTAATGGAGTCCTTTAATTCCAAAAAAAAGTCTTAAAAAAATCAATCTATAGATTTGTTCTACTTTATCCTGGGCTGTCTTTTTCTGTGGACTCTAGATTACTGTTTTTTGGGATGTGTGATGTGAATACACAGATTTACACATGCTTCACTAAAACTGCTTTTTTCCTCATGGCACTGAAAAGGCTGTGGTAAAGTATCAACTTAGATTCTTAACGCTTGGTTAAACGTTACTTGCCTTACAAAGATCTAACAGATTACGCATATCCAGTGCTAGTAAAGGTGTAGGGAAACTGGTACTGAAATTGTTGAAAAGTTAACTGATACCTTTACTGAAGGGTAATTTGGCAAAATCTATTAACAGTAAGAATTTGCCTTTGATCTAGCAGTTCCATTTCTAGGAATTTATTCTACAGAAATGTGAGGTCAAGAATGTTCAAAACAACATTGTTTAATAATATCATAATTGGAAAATCTAAGTGTTCATCAGTGGGGTTGGTTAAATAGATACTAATTCATTGATACAATGGGATTTATAGTTGATTAAAAAAATGAGCATGCGTATTACAGACATGAAAATCTATAAACATAAAAAATAGTTTTAAAAGTGTATGAAATTGGGCTTCTCTGGTGGCGCAGTGGTTGAGAGTCCACCTGCCAATGCAGGGGACACGGGTTCGTGCCCCAGTCCAGGAAGATCCCGCATGCCGCGGAGCGGCTGGGCCCTTGAGCCATGGCCGCTGAGCCTGCACGTCTGGAGCCTGTGCTCCACAACGGGAGAGGTCACAACAGTGAGAGGTCCGTGTACCCTCTCCCCCCAAAAAAGTGATGAACTTTGTATTTTTTGAAGAGCATTAAAAAAAATGTTTCTTGGGAATTCCCTGGCAGTCCAGTGGTTAGGACTCCGTGCTTCTACTGCAGGGGGCAAAGGGTTCGATCCCTAGTTGGGGAACCAAGATCCCGCATGCCACGTGGCCAAAAAATAAATAAAAATATTAAAAAATAAAGTTTCTCCAAAAGGTAACATTTTTCTTGGTTGCCATTTCCCTCTTAAAAGAATTTAGGAGCCAGAGTTAACAGATTTTAGATTTAAACATGAGGTTTTGATTCTTGGGAAAATTAAGTAATGTGTAACAGGAAGAAAATTAGTTTCTAGTAACAAGTTCATTGTACTCAAGTTAGAAATGCAGGTTCCAATTTTAGATACATAGTATCTAAATTTTAGCACAAAAATGTTAATGCCTTTACAAATGGAAATGGCCACCTGGAGTAGAGTGCTTTAGAAATCGTCCTATCTGAGGTAAGGAGTGAATCACTGGGACATTAACAGAAACTTTTCCTGTGTTCTAGGTTAATACTTATAAACTTACCTTCCAGGTATATGGGGGCAATTTCCAAGAATGTGTTTTTGGGGGCAGAGCACAACATAACTTTGTAACAAGACTGATGATGTACATTGAGTGAATAGACATCTTGTCCTTTTTTACATAGAAGGGCTGGAGGGCTGGGCCGGGTACGTCTAAGCACACTAGAATCTCTGATGTATAAGACATATAGAATCTGATGTATAGGTTGAATGATAAGCACTCTGTCTTTTGCACAAAGGGAAGTAGCAGAACTGCTTAAATTAACCAGAAGTCTAGAACTAGGTAAATAAGGGTAACTTTTTTTTCCTTTTTCATTAGGAGCATGTGATGATAATGATGGTAGTTGTGATGAGGGTAGTTAATCTCAGAAATTACTAGAAATGCACCTAGGTCTTAAGGGTTAATTTTCTAGTTTCTAGAAGTGAAGAAGTTAGAAACAGGAAGAGTACTTCTTTATGTGATCAAAATTTCACTTGACTGTTGCTGTTAATGGTTTATATCTAGAATGACACAGAAAGCTCTTTACTCATATTTTATTTCTCCAGTGGCGGTAGAGAAGCAGAGAGAGTGTTATGATTAAGAGATTAAGCTTTGGGTAAATAGGAGAGTATTTGTATTAAAGCAGGGTTTTTTATATTTATTAAAATGTGTTTTACTCCATTTTGGCAGATGAAAAAGTTGGTAGTTTGATTTGGAACTCCTGGAAACTTTCTCAAGTTCATGATTATTAATCTCTGCCTAAATTTTGAATTTTTAGGACAAAGAGACTGGCTTTCACAGAGGTATGGGTTGGATTCAATTTTCTTCAGAAGAAGAACTTCACAATGCACTACAACAGGAAAATCACGTTATTGATGGAGTAAAGGTAAATATTTTTCTGTATCATGTCATGAGCTTTCTGTATATCAGTTAAATAGGTCAGAAGTGTGAAATGACAGGGACTTTGGAAGATGTGTAATTTAATGTTTGTTAAAGAATGGTGGTGGTGGGAGAGTGCCCAGTTCTAAAAGGTCTGGAAAGGGAAGTACAAGAAGACACTTTAATGGTTAGCAAGGTATATGCAACACAGAACGGTGGAAACAGCAGGGAGACCCTGGTTGAAATCCTGGCTTTTCCACTTACTATGTGACCTTGGGCCAGACTGATTTACAATTTTTAATTGAAGTTCAGAGAGTCTTAAGTACAAGGAACAAATAACATCCTTTGACTTCCTGATGCTGACTCCCTAATAAAACAACAGTTTTCAGTTTTAATGTTTTTGCAGACATTGCCTTTCCTTAGAGTGCTTATTATGTGATTGCTTTTTTTTCCCAGCTCCATGTTCAAGCTCAAAAACCCAAAGCTTTGCAAGGGGACCAAACATCTGATGGAGAGAGAGATTTTTGAGACCATCACTGCCTATTAAATAAAGTAAACAAAACTGGAAATTCTGTCTAAATGTTTTTATTGGAAACAGATAGTTGCACCAAGCAAGAGCTTACTTTCCCCACTCCAAATTAAAACAGAGCACAACAGGGGCCAACATCATTTGGCAGGACACTTCCAATATGTGAACATCCTTCTTTCTACGCACTGTGGTTGGGCTAACTTTATTTGTAAGCAGTCATTCTTAGACAAAATATTAACCCCAAAGTACTAATGTCACTCGAAAGGGAAGTGGCCTTAATTTCATGTGTGGGGCAGTATGTTCTGTAAATGCCAAAAGGTGGGAGAAAGCACAAACACAACCCACTCTTTAAAAAAAACTAAATAATTCAAAGTAGAATTTTTCCATCCCCCCCTTTCTCCTATAATAAAAAGTAGTGCTGGGCTCTGACACCCAGATTTAGTTTTCATCCTGGCCATTTACAAAGTGTTCCCCTACATGACTTTCATCATTAGGGTTATGAATAATAGTTCATTCACTCTGAAGAAAGTATCTACTCCTTTCTCCTCTTCTTGCCTTCATGCTCATGTTCCTTGGGGCGGCTGCTATCTGAGGGTCTTTTAGAGCCACCGTGCTGTTTGGCTTCTTCCAAAAATTTGTCCAAACCAAAAGGATCCTCCTCAAACTGAACTGGTCCTTCTCGGCCTCTTTGTCTACGGTCTGAACCAGAAAACTCCTTATCGGGAACAAATCTAAGGAAAAAGAAACGACCATGAACTACTTTGTTTTCACTGGTGCAGACACAAACTAAACTGTCTGCCTTGGTACCTGTTAGTCTTTATTCTGGCTTCTAGGTCATCACCATACATGTCCTTGTCCAGATTTTTACTGGGCCTGTAAATATTCTGGGCCATATCTTTACCACCTCTCCAGGCTTGATCATAAACATTGTAAATTTCATCTTCTCCACCTGCAAAACCACTGTCCATACCCTGTGGAAAAATAGAGGATGTTAAAAATGTACATGTTATTATTTATTAAAAGTTGAATCTGATTACATTCTTGTGAAGAGTAAAAACCCTTGCTCATTCATAGCTCACATTTTCAGTAATCTGAACTGCAAATAAAAAGGTCATTAAAGAACAGTCACAAAGTCCATTAACTTTTGTTCATACCCGCTTTGGGTTCTTAGGTTAAATGTGGTGCTCACTAACAACTGACTGCTTTAGCGTAGTGGTCTTTAAAATTGGAGGATACTAGTATGTTAATTTCCTTTTCCCTGAGGATTGGTATTCATATAACAGCTAATATATGCTATTTCTAGACTCTTTGTACCTTGGATTGGTTGAAGAGCCTTTGGTCATACTGAACTTCATTGGAAGTCCGAGGATTGGGCACACCCAGAGCAATGACTTCGCTGATATCTCGATTTTCATTTCTCTGCAGTTTCGACCTGTTTTGAAATACCATGTCACAAACTGAAAATTCTTCACAAACAAGTTGAATTTCCACTTAAATACAATCGATATCAGAAGCAGAGTAAATATGTACATTCACATCTTGTGAATATATATATTCCTTGATAATGCATCATCAGGATGGCAGCTCTTAGGGCATTTCAGATACATGATTATAAGAGATAGGGTTTTACAGTTAAGCCTTCATGATAGCAGAAAAGAACTGCTAAGAGACCCTTCTTTCCTTGAGATAAAATTGGTATATAACATATAAGTTTCAGGACTACAACATAATTTGGCATCTGTATACCCTACACAAAGTGATCACCAAAAGTCTAGTTACTATCCATCACCATACAATTGACCTTCAGCCATTTCACCAATCCCTCAACCCCCTTCCCCTCTGGTAACCACCAATCTGTTTTCTGTATCTATGAGTTTGTTTTTGTTTTGTTTTGTTCATTTTGTTCTGTTTTTGTAGACTTCACATGAGTGAAATCACACAGTATTTTTCTTTCTCTGACTTGTTTCACTTGGCATAATACCCTCAAGGTTCATCCATGTTGTCACAAATGGCAGGATTTCATTTTTATGCCTGAGTTGTATTCTAGTGTACACACACATGCCCCAGATCATCTTTATCCATTCATCTGTTGATGGGCACTTAGGTTGCTTCCACATCTTGGCTATTGTAAATAATGCTGCAGTGAACACAGGGATGCATATACTTTTGTGAATTCGTGTTTTTGTATTCTTCAGAAAAATGCCCAGAAGTGGAATAGCTGGATCATATGGTAGTTCTATTCTTAATTTTTAAAGGAATCTCCATAGTGTTTTCCATACTGACTGTACCAATTTATATTCCCACAAACAGTGCATGAGGGTTCTCTTTTCTCCACATCCTCTCCAATGCTTGCTATTTCTTGTCTTTCTGATAACAGCCATTCTAACAGGTGTGTGGTTTTAATTTGCATTTCCCTAATAATTAGTGATGTTGATTATCTTTTCATGTGCCTGTTGACCATCTGCATATCTTCTTTGCAAAAATGTCTATCCAGATCCTCTGCCCATTTAGCTGGGTTTGTTTTTTTGTTGTTGAGTTGTATGAGTTCTTTATATATTTTAGATATTAATCCCTTGTTGGATATATGATTTGCAAGTATCTTCTCCCATTCAGTAGGCTGCCTTTTCGTTTTGAAGATGGTTTCCTTCACCGTGCAGAGTTTTTAGTTTAATATAGTCCCATTTATTTTTCCTTTTGTTTCCTTTGCCTTTGGAGTCAGATTCACAAAAAACATTGCTAAGACCAATGTCAAAGAGCTTATTACTACTTGTGTTTTCTTCTAGGAATTTTATGGTTTAAGGTTTTACATTCAAATCCTTAATTCATTTTGAGTTAATTTTTGTGCATGGTGTAAGATAGTGGTCTAGTTTCATTCTTTTGCCTGTAGCTGTCCAGTTTTTCCAATACCATTTATTGAAGAGACTGTCCTTTCTCAAAAGAATCATTCTTGATATGGAAGTCTTTAATACAAGCAATCACCTTGTAATGCATGCTGAGATATGAAACTGCTATGGTCTATATCTGCTATTATAAAGGGTTAGGGGGAGTAGATGCCAATTAGATGTATCACACGAATCATTTTCAATAAGCTAGAGTCAGTTCTTTTACCTAACCACACTTAGTAAGTTTATTCTATTAGAATTCTGAGGTAAACATGTCAATGACTGGATTACTCAGTAAGATTTTTGACATTCAGATTAACTTAATTCCCCTGCTGTTTCAGTACATATGAAATCTACATCGCAGTGATACCATAGTAACCATCATCATTTATTTTACTAGAGACTTAGGTCTTAAAATGATTTCTATAGACAATCTAATTTTCATACAATCACAAGTTTAAAGCTTTTCTATGTTATCAATTCTCATAGTTACATTACTGGTTTTAAGGGCTCAATTTATCCACAGAGCCATTTTGATTTTTGCAGCTTAGGAATTTCAGACTAAGAGTGTCATTAACTGTGCACTTTCATACTTTGTTCCTCTCTCCTACACTGTACATTTAAACGCAACTCTAAATTCAGATTTTCTGCTTCCCTATAACTTCACTCATCAGGGAGATGAAATATGCCATTAAACAACAAAGAACACCACCAGCAGGAATCTGTTGTAGATATGACTTGAAAAAATAGATTGTATCAGCTCAGAGGAGGATGAGAGCATGGAAAACTGCTTATTTGGAAAGAAAATGTTTTACATTTGCATTTAACCCTTACTCAGAATTCCACCTCTGTATTACAGCATGTCTTCAACGTTTCAGCAATTTCAGTCCTCGGCCTTCAGTGAACCACAAACTTCACTAATCCCTACTTTATTCCCACTCTCCATACATGTATTTCCTTTGTTCTATACAAGTCTGTACTTACTAAGAGCACTCTGTCAATTTTCCTAAGTAATTTCAAATGACAGCTCTTTCTGAATTTTAAGTAAAACTGCTCATGAAAAGAGGCTGACCTTCACTTCTTACAAAACCTGCTCTTCTTCCCCACTGTACTTGGTACAGTACTCTGCACGTGAAAGGATCTCAATAAAGGTACAGAAGCTTATTTCCTGTCTAGAGGAATAGGCACATGATAAATTTGTCTCACCATTTGAAACAGGAAAAGAACAGACCAGAACAGGCATATCCACGACTTTCTATTCACAAACATGATCTCAATTCCCTTTTCTATATCCCCATCATTCTCAATTCTAGCTGACTCTACAAGGTAATGGAAGAAAAGATAACTTCCATGGATAGTTACTTCTTCTGCTAAGACAGAGTAAGCAGTTAAGTGCAAGAAAATAAGTGCTGATTTATTAAGTTATCAACCTGAAGAGGAAAGAGAGAGAAGCAAACTGGTCTTAGTGCACTAAACCTCCTCTCTAAAAGGTTCACAGAGGCCACTTCATAATTCGTATTTATCTCAAATAGTACCTACCTCTTATCTGGAGCTGCCCTGGAAAGATTCCGGTCATGCTGTCTCTCTTTTCGCCTGTCATGCCGGATTTCATCCCTCTCACGTGCCTCCCCATCCTCTGTGTGGACACAGTTGAAAATTGTTATTATTATTATTTTTTTTCAGTATGCGGGCCTCTCACTGTTGTGGCCTCTCCCGTTGCGGAGCAGACTCCGGACGCGCAGGCCCAGCGGCCATGGCTCACTGGCCCAGCTGCTCCGCGGCATGTGGGATCTTCCCGGACCGGGGCACGAACCCGTGTCCCCTGCATCGGCAGGCAGACTCTCAACCACTGCGCCACCAGGGAAGCCCTGAAAATTATTTTATCACTGTATTACCCATTAATATTTTGAACAAGAGAATATTCTTTAACCTTAGACAGAAAAATCCATGAATTTCTTTGTACTCACATTCAGCCCTTTTAACCTTACTTGCCATTAATTTAAATCCAACAGTATTCGTTTAATTTTTGAATGTGAATTCCAGAATCATGCATGCAGCTAAAGTGTTTAGGCATAAAGTGTACTGATATCTTTATGAAACACATCAAAGTAGTATGGTGGATTAACAGATGGAGAGAGAGCTGGGTAGGTATGTGATAAAGCAAATTTAGCAATGCTAATAGTTTTTAAATAAATGTTAACTGTAGAATCTAGGTGGTGGAGATATGTGTTTTCATTGTACAATTCTTTCAACTTTTCTATGTGTTTTAAAATTTTCATAATAAAATGTCAAGAAAAAAGAATTATGCAAAGTTTATCCTTATATTTTCAAAGACTGACTTCGAATAAAGAACCTTTTGCTCATGGTACATTGGGGCTGGCTGCACCTTGATCTGTATCTATTGTGTTTATGTCTATCTTCATTTCTCTGCCCTCTCCAGGCTGAAGGGATATAGTGTAGATATAGAAGGAATACAGTGTAGAGCATGAGCTTTGGAGCCAGACTGTGTGGATTCAAATCCTGTTTCTACAACAGATTAGCAAATGTGAAATTGTGCTGATGACTTAACCCCTCTGAGACTTCGTCTCCTCCTCTGTGAAACAGTGATAATAACAGAACCACCGCATAGAGTTGCTGTAGGGATTATATAAGGTAATATATGTAAAGTGCTCAGAGTGGTGCCTGCAATAATAAACACTCAATAAGCGTTAGCTTTTATTAATATTTGGCAAGATATTTTTAAAATTTTTAACTAATTTCTCAAGAACCATTCTGTTTTTTGTTTTTTTTTTTTAATCAGTTTAGAGAACTTAGATACAGGGAAGTTTTACTCTGAATTACCTTCAGAGGCTAGGTTACAACAGGTAGCTTTTTAAATCTTGCCTCATTAAGACATATATATATGATTCAAGGAAGTGGATTACTACTTATAACCTTAGTTACTTCCCTACAGTTGAACTCTAGACTCCTATAACAAACTGTCTGCTTGACACCTCCATTTTAAACTTAACATGTCCACAACTAAACTCTTAATCTTTCCCTCCCAAATCTCTTCCCCCTGCAGTCTTCCCAATATTAGTAAATGGCAACTCAATCCTTCTCAAATATTTAGATCAAAACTTCTAGAGTCATCCTTGACTCCCTTTCTGTCATTCCTCTACCAAATCCATAAGCAAATTTTGTCAGCTCTACTTCCAAAATACTTCCAGTAACTGACCATGTTTTCACTACCTCTCATTATTATCTCTCATCTGGATTACTGCAATAGCTTTCCAAACGGTTTCCCTGCTTCTCCAAATGACCATTCCATAGCCTTCTAACATATGCAAAATCATGTCACTCTGCTCAAAACTCTTCAAATTGCTTCCCTTGTTACTTGAAGTAAAAGCTATGTTCTTACAACGACTAGAAGGCATACATGACCTGGCCACTTTGCCCTAACTACTCTGACACCTCATCTCCTACTGCTTAGCTTTCTCAGTCTAATCCACCCATACTGGCCTCCTGCTTTTCCTTGAACACACCAGTTACACTCCCAACTCAGGGCCTTTGCACTTGCTGTTCCTTCTATCTGGGATGCTCCTCCCTCAGATATCCACATGGCTCAGTTCCTTACTTCCTTCAAGTGTTTGTGCTAATGTTACTATCTCAGAAGTGAGGCCTATTCCAACTACTCTCTCCTTCTGGCACTTTTATACTCCTTCTTTGTTTTATTTTTCTCCATAGCTATTATCACCTTCTAATATACTATATGACTAACTTTTTTTGGTCTATCTACATTCACTAAAATGCTCACTGCTATACCCCCTACTTGTCTAGTAGAAAACTCTGTGTCTAGAAGAGAGCCTTGCACACAGTAGGTGCTCAGTATGAACTGAATAATTACACTAGTCTAGGATTTATTAATGAAAGAAAAACTACCCTCATAATTTTCTTGAATTAGAATTAGTCTTCTCACTCTACCTGAATTAATATACCAATGTAGACCACTAGATAAAGCCAGAGAGAAAATACTGGCAAATTTAATGATCAAAGGCCTACAAGATAGAAAAACTGTGGATCAGTTTACCATGTGGGGGAGATGAATTATTCAGTTGGAGATAAGATTTCTCTAAGTTTCAAGAAAATTAAAATAAGAGAAAACTAAGCCTATCATTTGAGTAATATGTGATTTTTAAAAGTATACTGCTCAGAACTTTAATAACTTCTGGTGTTCTTGCATATTAGAGGCCCACATTTAAATACACATTCTTTATTTTCTACTGCTTCAGCTTAATAAGGCAGAAATTACTGTTTCACTTCTAAATTATTTCTGAAATATCTATATTTATATGTATGTACTCCTTCTGTATGCAATAAAAAACAATAGAGATTTTCTAAAATGAGATAGATATTATTAACAATGCAAATTCAGTTTAGTAATGAGTATGTCATACCTTTTTCCACATGGGTTTTGATCCCAGCTCTTCTCTCCCTGGCTTTCTGGGCCATTTCTCTAAGTTTCTCTTCATGTTTCTCCTTTTCTTTTTGAGCCATCTTTCTCTCTACTTGAGCACGCATTTCCACAGCTTCACGAGCCTGTTAGTAAAGTCAGATGTTAAATAAGACACTACTGGGGATAAAGAATTACAGCTGTCATGTAACTCCCTGACTAAACTCTGGCTTGAAAGAAGTTATAAAGAATTCAAATTTGTTACTGCCGATTAAAACAAAGATTCTTGTCTACAAAAAGATTACTTGCCTAGAGGACATTGCAAATTTAGCTTTTTCACTCAGAGAAATGTTTTAGTGGTTGAAACTATAGTGACCCCAATCAATCCTGTGAGTCAGTGTTTCACTAATGTTTCCTCAGAAACAACCTAAAAAATAAAATTAAACAAGATTCCAGTAAAGCAAATTTCAATATCAATAACAGGAACTGGTTATATTCTCAAAATCAATCAGACCAACTCAAGATAAAGCCTTAGAGGGCAGACAGCAGATGCAAGAAGAATTACAATCCTGCAGCCTGTGGAACAAAAACCACATTCACAGAAAGATAGACAGGATGAAAACGCAGAGGGCTATGTACCAGATGAAGGAACAAGATAAAACCCCAGAAAAACAACTAAATGAAGTGGAGATAGGCAACCTTCCACAAAAAGAATTCAGAATAACGATAGTGAAGATGATCCAGGACCTCGGAAAAAGAATGGAGGCAAAGATCGAGAAGATGCAAGAAATGTTTAACAAAGACCTAGAAGAATTAAAGAACAAACACCTAGAAGAATTAAAGAACAAAGAAACAGAGATAAACAATACAGTAACTGAAATGAAAACTACACTAGAACGAATCAATAGCAGAATAACTGAGGAAGAAGAACAGATAAGTGACCTGGAAGACAGAATGGTGGAATTCACTGCTGCAGAACAGCATAAAGAAAAAAGAATGAAAAGAAATGAAGACAGCCTAAGAGACCTCTGGGACAACGTTAAATGCAACAACATTTGCATTATAGGGGTCCCAGAAGGAGAAGAGAGAAAGGACCCAAGAAAATATTTGAAGATTATAGTCAAAAACTTCCCTAACATGGGAAAGGAAATAGCTACCCAAGTCCAGGAAGTGCAAAGAGTCCCATACAGGATAAACCCAAGGAGAAACACACCGAGACACATAATAATCACATTAGCAAAAATTAAAGACAAAGAAAAATTATTGAAAGCAGCAAGAGAAAAACGGCAAATAACATACAAGGGAACTCTCATAAGGTTAACAGCTGATTTCTCAGCAGAAACTCTACAAGCCAGAAGGGAGTGGCATGATCATACTTAAAGTGATGAAAGTGAAGAAACTACAACCAAGATTACTCTACCCAGCAAGGATCTCATTCAGATTAAACAGAGAAATCAAAAGCTTTACAGACAAGCGAAAGCTAAGAGACTTCACCACCACCAGACCAGCTCTACAACAAATGCTAAAGGAACTTCTCTAAGTGGGAAACACAAGAGAAGAAAAGGACCTACAAAAACAAACCCAGAACAATTAAGAAAATGGTCATAGGAACATACATATCGATAATTACCTTAAACGTAAATGGATTAAATGCGCCAACCAAAAGACACAGGCTTGCTGAACGGATAGAAAACCAAGACCCATATATATGCTGTCTACAAGAGACCCACTTCAGACCTAGGGACACATACAGATTGAAAGTGAGGGGATGGAAAAAGATATTCCATGCAAATGGAAATCAAAAGAAAGCTGGAGTAGCAATACTCATATCAGACAAAACAGACTTTAAAATAAAGAATGTTCAAAAGACAAGGAAGGACACTACATAATGATCAAGGGATCAATCCAAGAAGAAGATATAACAATTATAAATATATATGCACCCAACATAGGAGCACCTCAATACATAAGGCAACTCATAACAGCTATAAAAGAGGAAATCGACAGTAACACAATAATGGTCGGGGACTTTAACACCTCACTTACACCAATGGACAGATCATCCAAAATGAAAATAAATAAGAAAACACAAGCTTTAAATGACAAAATAGACCAGATAGATTTAATTGATATTTATAGGACATTCCATCCGAAAACAGCAGATTACACTTTCTTCTCAAGTGCGCACGGAACATTCTCCAGGATAGATCACATCTTGGGTCACATATCCAGCCTCAGTAAATTTAAGAAAATTGAAATCATATCAAGCATCTTTTCTGACCACAACGTTATAAGATTAGAAATGAATTACAGGGAAAAAAACCCTAAAAAACACAAACACGTGGAGGCTAAACAATACATTACTAAATAACCAGGAGATAACTGAAGAAATCAAAGAGGAAATCAAAAACTACCTAGAGACAAATGACAATGACGATCCAAAACCTATGGGATGCAGCAAAAGCAGTTCTAAGAGGGAAGTTTATAGCTATATAACCTACCTCAAGAAACAAGAAAAATCTCAAATAAACAATCTAACCTTACACCTAAAGGAACCAGAGAAAGAAGAACAAACAAAACGCAAAGTTAGCAGAAGGAAAGAAATCATAAAGATCAGAGCAGAAATAAATGAAATAGAAACAAAGAAAACAACAGCAAAGATCAATAAAACTAAAAGCTGGTTTTTTGAGAAGATAAACAAAATTGATAAACCATTAGCCAGACTCATCAAGAAAAAGAGGGAGAGGACTCAAATCAATAAAATTAGAAATGAAAAAGGAGAAGTTACAATAGACACCGCAGAAATACAAAGCATCCTAAGAGACTACTACAAGCAACTCTATGACAATAAAATGGACAACCTGGAAGAAATGGACAAATTCTTAGAAAGGTATAAGCTTCCAAGACTGAACCAGGAAGAAACAGAAAATATGAACACACCAATCACAAGTAATGAAATTGAAACTGTGATTAAAAATCTTCCAACAAAGTCCAGGACCAGATGGCTTCACAGGTGAATTCTATCAAACATTTAGAGAAGAGCCAACACCCATCCTTCTCAAACTCTTCCAAAAAACGGCGGAGGAAGGAACACTCCCAAGCTCATTCTATGAGGCCACTATCAACCTGATACCAAAACCACACAAAGATACTACAAAAAAAGAAAATTAGAGACCAATATCACTGATGAATATAGATGCAAAACTCCTCAACAAAATAATAGCAAACGGAATCCAACAACACATTAAAAGGATCATACACCATGATCAAGTGGGATTTATCCCAGGGATGCAAGGATTCTTCAACATACACAAATCAATCAATGTGATACACCATATTAACAAACTGAAGAATAAAAACCATATGATCATTTCAATAGATGCAGAAAAAGCTTTTGACAAAATTCAGCACCCATTTATGATAAAAACTCTCCAGAAAATGGGCATAGAGGGAACCTACATCAACATAATAAAGGCCATATACGACAAACCCACAGCAAACATCATTCTCAATGGTGAAAAACTGAAAGCATTTCCTCTAAGATCAGGAATAAGACAAGGATGTCCACTCTCACCACTATTATTCAACCTAGTTTTGGAAGTCCTAGCCACAACAAATAGAGAAGAAAAAGAAATAAAAGGAATACAAATTGGAAAAGAAGAAGTAAAACTGTCACTGTTTGCAGATGACATGATACTATACATAGAGAATCCTAAAGATGCTACCAGAAAACTACTAGAGCTAATCAGTGAATTTGGTAAAGTTGCAGGATACAAAATCAATGCACAGAAATCTCTTGCATTCTTATACACTAATGATGAAAAATCTGAAAGAGAAATTAAGGAAACACTCCCATTTACCACTGCAACAAAAAGAATAAAATACCTAGGAATAAACCTACCTAGGGAGACAAAAGACCTGTATGCAGAAAATTATAAGACACTGATGAAAGAAATTAAAGATGATGCAGACAGATGGAGATATACCATGTTCTTGGATTGGAAGAATCAATATTGTGAAAATGACTACACTACCCAAAGCAATCTACAGATTGAATGGAATCCCTATCAAATTACCAATGGCATTTTTTTACAGAACTAGAACAAAAAATCTTAAAATTTGTATGGAGACAAAAAAGACCCCGAATACCCAAAGCAGTCTTGCGGGCAAAACACAGAGCTGGAGGAATCAGACTCCCTGACTTCAGACTATACTACAAAGCTACAGTAATCAAGACAATATGGTACTGGCACAAAAACAGGAACATAGATCAATGGAACAAGATAGCAAGCCCAGAGATAAACCCACACACCTATGGTCAACTGATCTATGACAAAGGAGGCAAGGATATACAATGGAGAAAAGACAGTCTCTTCAATAAGTGGTGCTGGGAAAACTGGACAGCTACATGTAAAAGAATGAAATTAGAACGCTTCCTAAAACCATACACAAAAATAAACTCAAAATGGATTAGAGACCTAAATGTAAGACTGGACGCTATAAAACTCTTATAGGAAAACATAGGAAGAACACTCTTTGACATAAATCACAGCAAGATCTTTTTTGATCCACCTCCTAGAGTTATGGAAATAAAAGCAAAAGTAAACAAATGGGACCTAATGAAACTTCAGAGCTTTTGCACAGTAAAGGAAACCATAAACAAGATGAAAAAACAACCCTCAGAATGGGGGAAAATATTTGCAAACAAATCAACGGACAAAGGATTAATCTGCAAAATATACAAATAGCTCCTGCAGCTCAATATTAAAAACAACAAGCAACCCAATCCAAAAATGGGCGGAAGACCTAAATAGACATTTCTTCAAAGAAGACATACAGATGGCCGAGAAGCACATCAAAAGCTGCTCAACATGACTAACTATTAGAGAAATGCAAATCAAAACTACAATGAGGTATCTCCTCACAGCTGTTAGAATGGGCATCAGAAAATCTACAAACAACAAATGCTGGAGAGGGTGTGGAGCAAAGGGAACCCTCTTGCACTGTTGGTGGGAATGTAAATTGATACAGCCACTATGAAGAACAGTATGGAGGTTCCTTAGAAAACTAAAAATAGAATTACCATATGACCCAGCAATCCCACTACTGGGCATATACCCAGAGAAAACCATAATTCAAAGACACATGCACCTCAATGTTCACTGCAGCACTATTTACAATAGCCAGGTCATGGAAGCAACCTAAATACCCATCGACAGATGAATAGATAAAGAAGATGTGGTAAATATATACAATGAAATATTACTCAGCCATAAAAAAGGAATAAAATTGGGTCATTTGTAGAGATGTGGATGGATCTAAAGACTGTCATACAGAGTGAAATAAGTCAGAAAGAGAAAAACAAATTGTATATTAACGCATATATGTGGAACCTAGAAAAATGGTACAGATGAACTGGTTTGCAGGGCAGAAGTTGACACACACGCAGAGAAGAAATGTATGGACACCAAGGGGGAAAAGTGGCGGGTGTGTGTGTGTGATGAATTGGGAGACTGCGACTGACATGTATACACCGATGTGGATAAAATGGATGACTAATAAGAACCTGCTGTATAACAAGATAAAATTCAAAAAACAAAGATAAAGCCTTAGTGTAGATGTGCAAGAGATAATTTCCATAAGGGTGCTCACTGTGATACAGAAGGTGTACTCTTCTATATTCCATACACACGCCATGATGTATGTAAAGTTCAAATACACATATTAATACCATGATATTAATAGACAGCCAATATTATGAATGTCATTTTCTATAGCATTCAACACATCGGAATGTTTATTTGCCCCTCCCTGATACCTTTTGGGAGACATCTACATTTAAAAGAGAGAAAAATGATGAAACCTAAAAAGAGCAGCTGGCAATCTTCCCAAAATGTGATCGGCCTAGTTAATCATTATTCTGGAATGTTGTGAGGAAGCCGAACCACCAGTGGTGAGGACGGTGTACGAGTCTACGAACGCTGAGACCAGGTACAGAGCTGCAACCAGCACTTGTCATCTCTCGAACACATCCACAGGTGACAGCCTCTTCAGGTACTCAGCAGTGTAGCTAAAATAACAGTATCTTAGGTAACTGAGAACGGATTTACAAATTATCAAGAGCATTAAACAACTTAATTATAACAGATCAACCTTCCGATCAGCAATGTAGAGGGCTTCGGCCAGTTTTGCAAAATTTTCATTGATGTGAACTGTCTGCAGTCCTCTTCCATCAGCTGCCAGACGTTTATCTAATGGAATTGTATAACCCTAGTGTGAAGGAAGATAGAAAACACTGGTCACAAAAGAGCTACTGCAGAGTCTTTAAAACTAGATTTATATATGTCCGTTTTGACAACCATTTAAAGTTTTTTCCTTACATCTTTCTTCACAATTAAGCAACAACAGCAGCAGCTAACAATGAGTGCTTTATGTGGAGGATTGTTTAAGCACTTTATATCCATGGCCTCATTTAACCTTCACAACAATTCTGTAAGACTGGTAAAATTATTATTTCCATTTCACAAATAAGGATACTGAGGTAACGACCCCAAGGTCATACAGTTAATAAACAGACAAACTAGGATTTAAACTTGGGAAGTACGATTTCAGAGTGCACGCTCTGGGAAAACATTCTCATGTTAAGATTGTGGGTTATAATAAAAGGAAATCACTATCAAATAGTTAAAGTTGTTCATCAAGTAAATGTAACAGCCATACAAAGGTAGAACAAATCACTAAAATCACAGCATCTATAGGTAGCTTAATCTGCTATACTGTTCTCATGACTTGTCAGATTCTAGGAACCCTGCAAGTTTTAGTAAATGGAAAAAAGATAAAATTTGCTAGACAACTAAGATTCTGTGTTTTGAAATTCTGCATTCTACTTCAACAACTCAAGGAATACATTTGAACATTCATGTAATTTTCAGGCTTAGCTTTATTCTTCCAGATTTCTGACTAGACTCCCAAATACTGACCTCTAGTCCATAGTCTTTATTCCCAATATAAGGAAGTGTTACAGAGTCAGCTCAAGATACCATAGTTACATACATATTAATCAATCCAAACCAGACCACCCAACAATCTTTTTGTTTCAGGATGAGTGTATAACTTCTTCTTTTTTTTTTTGGACACGCTGCACAGCTTGTGGGATCTTACTTCCCCGACCAGGGACTGAACCTGGGCCCTTGGCAGTGAAAGTGCGGAGTCTTATCCACTGGACCACCAGGGAATTCCCTAACTTCCTTTAAGGAATAATTTATATTTAAACCATGGGTTAAAGTAGCCTTCTTCACCCATCAACATCAGAATCATGAAATATTATTTGAGAGAAAAGAGGAAACAGTGATTAGGAAATTTATTCTGCATTATTTTACAGATTCTTCATGACTCCTGGTAGCTTTGGTGATTAGTACATATAGTTTATACTTGCATTGTTATAAACAGAAACAAGTAATTTAAAAATTAAAGCACTGAATATATCCAAACATTTACTCTGTTTTGTCATATGATTATTTAAATTGGTTTAAATCCTTTCAGGAAGAATTTTAGATATAAATTTGAGTTTTCTAAAGAATACTATCTTTCATTGATATGTTACTTTATTCTACCCTTTCCTTCTCTATATGCTTCCAGTAACTACAATTTACTAGGAGAATCCACATGGTATTCATGTGCCTGGCATACTAACATTTCTATTACATTAAAATAAAAAGAGAAAAGTCACATAAGTTGAGTGTTCCTTCTTGAAAATCTTCAGCTAAATGAGATGCTGAGGTTTCAACTAAAGGTCCCCAGGCTGAAGGTCCTTCCTGGGTGTTTTCCAGGAGGTTCTAAAACTAAGACAAGTTAATTACCTTTTATGATTTTATGACAAGTTAATTACCTTTGCATTTTTCCAGTTTGAAATACAGGGAGGAATCTTCCACTCTTGTTGTTCCTTCACAGTCATCTGAATTGAGAAAAGAGAGGAAGAAGAGACATTTTTAGATTTATAAGCTAGCTAAAAACCTAAGTGCAATCTTTCTCTTCAAAGACAGCTCAGTATACACTACATATGGATGGATTTAGTCAAAGGTCCTAATTCCATTTGTTTGGTGGCACTATATACTATGTTCCCACATCATGGGTTCTAGTAATAACTTTAATATAAAAAATGGAAAATAATCTGTAAATTATTTTTGACAGTTATAAATGCTGGTTAGTATTTTTACATATTTAAACTGATGTGACTTCTTTCAGATAAGAAACTTGTTTTTTTAGTTGGGTAATAAAATATCTAAAAAAAGCCACTTGGACTATGAAGCACAGACCTAATGATCCCAGGTACTTCCTTCCTATAACTATGATAACATTCTTCTTGTCAAATACCAGACCCTTTTCATTCCATTAAATGCAGGGGTTAGGTTAATAATAATAAAACTACTAGCTAACATTTTACATACATTCTCATAGGCACTCTGGAACTGCATGTTATAGTCTTGAGTGGGTCCCTATTTGGTCTTGGAAAACAAATTAAAGAAACAATAAGTGTGGTGAAATGTAACTACATAGGCACCTAGACTTTATTCTGTGAGGTTATTTATAAAATTAGTAATCATGAGTACAAAAAGAGATTTTAAACTAGAGCAAAGATTACCTTTCGGCTAGGAGAATGCATGACAGGTGCAGGAGGAGAAGGTGGTCCCCGGGGAATTTTCTTATTAATCCTGAAGGATAAACCAAAGCACAACCACAGAGTGATACAGATTTTTCCTTTTATAGTTAATATGTCGTCTCCCCTCCTTATTTTTTATTATGTAAAGCTTCAAACAGATACAAAAACAGAGAGTATATAACAAATGTCCACCTATTATATAGCAACGCGTTGAGAAGCTAGAGCTGGTGTATTCAATTAAGAATGTGCAGATTATGACCTGCTGAATGAGGGGCACAAGACACCCACCCAGGGTCGGCAGATAGCTCTCTGAGCATCCAAGCTCCCACTCTGGGGAAGTGAAACCCATTGGGTTGTTTCAATTAAAGGTGCAGTTTTAATACACCCACCTGAAGAAGTAGAGTCACAAGATTTATTATTACTTTCAGATCCCAGAAGTGAGGAGTGAGGAACGAGGAAAGAACTGGAGGAAGGATAATCTTCTGTCCTAGGCCACAAGTGAGCAGGAGATGGAGAGCAGGATAGCAATACCTATTACTTATAAGGTAGTTGGGACAGAGGATACTAACTTTTCCTGGGGCTTAACTCTAAGTAGTTATAGTCACCCTTTGGTATCTGAGGAGGATTGGTTCCTCGACGCCTGAGGATACCAAAAGCCGTGAATGCTCAAGTCCTTTATTAAAGTGGCGTAGGGGCTTCCTTGGTGGCGCAGTGGTTGAGAGTCCGCCTGCCGATGCTAGCGGACACGGGTTCGTGCCCGGGTCTGGGAAGATCTCACATGCCACGGAGCGGCTAGGCCCATGAGCCATGGCCGCTGAGCCTGCATGTTCAGAGCCTGTGCTCCGCAACGGGAGAGGCCACGACAGTGAGAGGCCCGCATACCGCAAAAAAAAAAAAAAAGTGGCATAGTATCTGCATATAACCTATGCACATCCTCCCATATACTTTATTTATTTATTTATTTATTTATTATTATTTTTTTGCGGTACGCTGGCCTCTCACTGTCGTGGCCTCTCCCGTTGCGGAGCACAGGCTCTGAACACGCAGGCTCAGCGGCCATGGCTCATGGGCCCAGCCGTTCCGCGGCATGTGGGATCTTCCTGGACTGGGGCACGAACCCATGTCCCCTGCATCGGCAGGCGGACTCTCAACCACTGTGCCACCAGGGAAGCCCCTCCCATATACTTTAAATCATTTCTAGATTACGTATAATATCTAATACAATGTAAATGGTATATAAATAGTTCTGGTAGGTGTGGCAAATTAAGTTTTGCTTTTGAGAACTTTCTGGACTTTTTTTTCCTGAATTTTTTTTTACAAACTATTCTTTTGGCCATGCCACGCGGCATGTGGGATCTTAGCTCCCCGACCAGGGACTGAGCCCGTGCCCCCTGCAGTGGAAGCACAGAGTACTAACCACTTGACCACCAGGGAAAACCCTCCCGAATATTTTTGATCTGTGGTTGGTTGGAACCACGGGTGCAGAACCTGCAGATACAAAGGGCCAACTATATTTTAAAAGGTTCCCTGGGAAAGGCAAAGTGGGAACTTATGACCGGCATCCTAAACACAAGTCTTAATCTAAATGTCCAGTCTCTAGGTGTGAGCAGGGTTATCATACTGTAAAATGCCTAGGCAGCAACTCAGGAAAAAAAAAGTTGTTTTCCTCAAAAGTTGTTTTTCTCATCACAACCACTCAGCTTCAACAATTATTAAAACACAGCCAACTCTGTCATCATCATTACCCACTTCACCTCCACACTATTAACATCATTTCATTGAGCAATATACTTCTGCCTTCTTAAGAAACAGCTTTATTGAGGTACAACTTATGTACAATTAACTATACATGAAGTGTACAATCTGATTAACTTCTGACACAAATAAATACCTGTGAAACCATCATCACAATCAACATAGTGAAGATACCCATCACTACCAAAAGTTTCTGCATGCCCCTTTGCCTATCCCTCTTTTCCTCTCATCACCTATCCATACTCCCTCCTTCCCAGCAGGCAACCACTGATCTGCTTCCTGTCATCGTAGACTAGTTTGCATTTTCTAGAGTTCTATATGAAAAGAATCATACAGTATGTACTTGTTTGTGTCTCACTTCTTTCACTCAGCATAATTATTTTGAGATTCACCCATTTCACTTTCCTGCACATATTAAATAAAGTTTATTCCTTTTTATTGCTCAACAGTATTCCACGTATAGAGGCTCACGATCTGTTTACCCATTTACATGTTGATATACATTTTCCTCCTTTGATATCTCTTTTTAGGAATAGTGGTTCCTTCTCATGAAACCACCTACTTACTTGAACCTTGGGGGTTCCATCGGATCTTTCTGCATTTCCACCATTCGAATAACTCTCTGTTTAGCTCCAGAGTTGAAAGCCACTCCTTGTTGAGATGGTGTGTATCTAAAGAATGTAGATGAAACTAAAGGTATAACCAGTTCAAGTTTTCAATAGGTATTTTTCTTCTATTACAATCCTAAACTGGACTACACTGTCAATTTCTCTCACAAAGTATTAATCGAAAATTGCAACAAGATTTAGGCAGAGCAGATAGCAACAGAGATAAGAGAACTAACAGCAATTCTGAATTATAAGCACAATGTAAACTACAGTTGTATTAATTTGCAAATAATTCATCACAGTCCATTTTGAACCATGGAAGCCACAGTGTTCAATTTCACAGATAAGAGGTCTAGAAAATAGCACCTATTTTGTAAGTCTGCACCTATTTGAGGAAAAAATGCCTCATAATATCCTCAGCAAGCAACTTATAGTTAGTAGTTTTTGACTAAGCATAGGCTGTAAAACAGAAAGAATAATGGCAGCAGTCCTACCAGCTCTCAATTCTCCGTTAATATCTATATATGAATCATCTTTCCACATAAAGATTTAGTTGAGTGAAATCCCTCAAAATTTGGAAGTATTATAAGGATGCCTATTATTATATAAATGATATTAATATATTAATATTTATAGTATATTATATTAAATAATTATAATAGTATTATACTATATAATATTTCCAATATACTAATGTTATATATTATATAAAAATGGAAAACTATAATCATTGTGGTTTGCATCACATACTCTATGTAATTGTTAATTTCTAAAAACAAAAAATGTTTTAAAAATAGCATAATAGCTAATATCTTAAAAGTGGATAGCTTAAAATATTCTGCTTTCAACTGAATGCACAAAGAGTCAATAGGCTTCAAGTCATTATTCAAAAAACTGCATTTACAGTTGTGACTAAAGATGGTGAAAGAATACCAGGACCCCCAACTCCAATCACTTCCAACATGAAACTAAAACCTCCAGGCATGATTCATACCGGATATACTGAGCAGGAGCCAGTTTATCAGCTGCTCGGACTGGCATGGCTGCAGCAACCTTCTGCGATACGGATTTTTCTAAGGCTACCCTTGTCTTTTCTGTTATCTGAAATAAGAAACAACACATTGAGTGGTTTGAAAGTTAATAAAGATGTAAAATGTCATCTAAAATAATTATATATATCAATTCCCAGTTACCTCTTTAATGGCTTCTTCATCAGGTCTTTGCAGGTCTGGGTCATCTGCATTCATGACTTCTTTGGGAACCAGGTCAGTGTACTTGCTATAAATGACCTAAAATGTTCAAACAAAAGCAGGCTTAAGAAAAGCAAAGAATGAAGAGAAGCAACCTCATTAAGCCATTTCAGAAGTCAAAATGTCCTCTCAGCACACTTATAAATTTAGGACACAGATTTTGTCTTTTAGATTTTAAAACCAAGGAAGTTTAAAATATATATACACAAATTGCTGCCCTGGCTATAAAAGTTAATAATTTTCCTCTGACCTCATGCATTTAAATTATTTGAGATCGTCTAATCAAGTCAGTGTCCAAATAAATTGTGCCAACAAAATCTTATGCATCAGTGATCCCTATTTTTGAGCCTCACTAGGACTTGAAATTAATGATGATATAAACTGCCTATAGCACCATTATCTTGGATTACAAGCTCACTGGAATTTAAGTCAGGTTACTGAATAATTTCCAAATTCAGGAGGCCTAAAAAATTTCATTGACCTCACCCTACTTATAATGTTTGTCTTTTACGGCATCAACTCTATTCATAGACTAAGAAAATGAACATATGCCATGGTCAAAAAACCCAGAACACTTTCTTCCATGAAAAAAAAAATTCTATACACATACCTTATTTTACACTCATTATCCAAATTTAGGACTGTTATCTGATTGGTAGGCCTCTGCCGAACAGAATATTACTGACTTTCATGTCCATCTATCCTTTCGAATACTTCCATAATAACTTACATGGCAGATTTTATAGAAAAACAGAAGTACTGGAAATTTAACAGATAAGCAGCATTCTAGATTTTGCTGCTTGAGTTAGGAATTCTTTGACACACATACAGATAAAGGACAACTTATAAATATGAAAGAAAACCAAATTCCTGGGCACTTGAGATCTTCAGAAATTTTCTGCAGAAGAAAATGTTTACTACTATAAGTCAAAGTCTTATATCAATAATTGCATTCTACCATGACATTCCTTAAAACAGCTTAAAGGAAATTCATGCTATTGCTAATTTCTCACTCCAGACAACAGAGCAAAAAAACTTAATGGCCTATACGACCTGACCTGGCTTTGCCTACAGCTTCAATCTTCCCCTGTACCTCTCGCTCCCTCATTCTTTATGCTTCAGTCACATGGACTCTTCTGTTTTTCGAACACAACCTGCTTTCCCCCAATTCTGGGCCTTTACAGAGTATTGCTCCCGGTTCTTCAATTGGGTTCTCAACCTGAGTCTTCATTCAAAGGTCAGGTATGCAAGGGGGAGGCCTCACTATGACTACGCTCACTAAAGGAGCAACCCCTCCCTACCCAATCATTCAGTGTCACAGAACTCTGTTTGCTCTCTTCAAAGCACTGCTTACAGTATGAAATTATTAACTACTTTAAATCTTTACCTGTCTTGCCCATTAAAGTAATAACAATTATAATAGGTAACATTTATTAAGCACTTATTTTGTGCCACTGTTCTTTTGCTTTATATATATAAACTAACCTAACTTTCGCATCAACCCTATGAGGTGTGCACAATGATTATACCTACATTATTGATGAGGAATCTCTCATTCATTAAAGTATCTACAGTGCTTCTAACAATGCTTGGTCCCCAGGAGGCATTCAGTCAATAGTTTTTGTACAAATGATTGAATGTGTGACTTTCAGAGATGCTCTATTCTATGCTAAAGGTACATATATTTGGGGCCTGCAGAATGTTCTACATAAGCTGTTGATTTCCTGGAAAAACTGTATCATGACTATAGACTGAAATCTCTAGCTTGTTTTTCTCAGGAATAAGAAAAGGGATCAGGTAAGAAATGTAGATAATTTACCACAAAATACGTCTATTGATATGGGAGCTACTAGTGTCACCATCCTCTCAGAGTGTTCATTTTGGAAGGGACCCTAAAGCTCACTCCAGTGAGAAAAGCAAGGCTCAGTGCGTTAAGATCACACAGCTTGTAGCTGACCTCAAAAGTTTTACTTCTTGGGCTTCCCTGGTGGCGCAGTGGTTAAGAATCCACCTGCCAATGCAGGGGACATGGGTTCAAGCTCTGGTCAGGGAAGATCCCACATGCTGCAGAACAACTAAGCCCGTGCGCCACAACTACTGAGCCTGCGCTCTAGAGCATGCGAGCCACAACTACTGAGCCTGCGTGCCGCAACTACTGAAGCCCGCGTGCCTAGAGCCCATGCTCTGCAACAAGAGAAGCCACCACAGTGAGAAGCCCACGCACTGCAATGAAGAGCAGCCCTGGCTCGCCACAACTAGAGAAAGCCTGCATGCAGCAACAAAGACCCAACGCAGCCAACAATAAAAATAAATTAAAAGTCTTACTTCTTTTCAGTATGGAAAAAATCTATATCATAATTAAAAGTTATATAACAGTCTCTAGAAAATAATACCAAGACTATGAAGACTTAATTACTTTTACACAGTAATTGCTACAGGAAGGGATTCTACTCCCTGGTAGTTGTATATACTCAACATAAAGTCTCAATACTAATTTAGCATACAAGAGCCATTTGCTGCTTCTTATTTGGGTATTCCAAAGTTAATAACCCTTTAAATGAGCATCAGTAAGATTCTAGCATTTCACAAAGCTGATGAAGGACATCTGAAGAGCAAGATTCCTCCATGGTATTAACTATAAAACCCCCAATTTTTATTGCCTGAGAAACAAATGTGCTGAAGAAACTCAGTATATCTCAGGGGGCAAAGGGGCTGGGGAGGATTATCCGAAAAATTACAATATACCTTCCAAGGTATCAGGAGCACAAATGAGTTTTGTGAACAAGATAAAGTAATAACTCATCTATGAAACAGAAGTTTTTTATTACTGAAAACTGGCAAAGGATTGGATTGACTAAAAGGATAAGCTTGTCAGCATAGCTACCATTTCAGAGGTAGAGAAAGAAAACACTGTCTTTACAGACATAGTTCGTGAAATCCCATGAACAAGGTAATAACATACAATTTATCTTGGGGTTAAGGTTGTTTGGAGTTTTTTTTGGGGGGCTGAGGGGTTGAAGGCATTCTTTTAGGCAATATCATGTATGTAACATTTCCTATTTAATAATTTCAGAAGGAAAAATGTAAACACCAGGCTTTTTATTTCAAGATTTATGACTGAAGTCACAACTGGAAAAAAAAAAAAAAGGATTTAGTTCTATTGAGATTTACTTAAAAATGTTTTTCTCCTTCCCAATTTTGTATTACCATTAAGTCTTGTACACAGTATTTACTTTACGTTTAGAGAGATCAACCGCCTTAGCCTTGCCCTAGAATATTATCCCTTGGAACCTTTCCTTGTTCACCTCTTATACCTACAGCTAGTATTTTCCATTCTTGCTCTTTCACTATTAATATTTCAGTGAGAAGTCCCTGGTTTCTGAAGAATGCCAGATCCCTCTGATACAAATCAGGAACCACTGCAGTATAGCGCAAATTCAATAATCCAATAAGCCATTTTCATCCTATGTCAAGGACCTTGCATATCAGCATTCTGAATGACAATGAATTTTTTAAAAATCTCATTTTGTGCATTTAGTAGCCAATTCCTACTTCTAAAACAGGAAAATCAGTGGTTTTAACACAGGGCAATGCTAACGCCTCCAACTCCCCTCCCAGGGCCTATGAAAATATGTGAGATGTTTCTGTTTAAGACAATGGTGGGGGCGGCAGGAGGGGGCACTACTGGCATTTAATAGGTAGTGCCAGTTATGTTAAACATAATACAATGCTCAAGACAGTCCCAAACAATCAAGAAGTGTCCCTCTCCTCTAAATGCCAATGCATAGTTAATGCTGAATTATTACATGCAGTCTAGAACTTCATGCATTAATACATCCACTTTTTAAAATAACGTATTAATTAAATTTGTATAAGGAATTCAAGTGTATATTCCAGGGTATAAAGTCCAGCAAGGAAATACATCCATCATAAACAATGTTAGAATACTCCAGGTAGTCACTCTCTTCAGTATCTTTCTTCTCAACTCACTGAGTGCCCTATTCTTTTTTTTTTTAATCTTCATTGTGGGTATTTATTATGATTTTTTTTAAGCAGTCTTAGGAGCAGTTTTCAGAGCAGTTTTCGGTTCACAGCAAAATTAACAGGATGTAGAGAGATTTCCTATATACCCCACACATGTACAGCCTCCCCATTACAGTCAGGGTTAGTATGAACCTGAGAGTGGTACCCCTATAAACTACTAGTCTAGGGTTCATTTCCAGTGGCTGATTTCTAGGCAAACATGTAAGGCTTTTACTGTGTAACGAACAATACTATGGAGACCTTATTTGGCCAGAATACTGAAATCCAAAAATAAACAGTTCAGTTTTAACATTTCTACTCTACTTTCAATACAAAAGAATCACCAATATACATGTAAAATGGGCTAAAACTGTATTTCATTCAAAATTACACATCCTGTCAAAGTCAAATTATTGTCCTAAAATGCTTTTTCCTAATAAATGAGAGGAGAGGTAGCAAATACCGATAAAGCATAGTTATTATTCCAGAGAAGGAGAGGTGCACCAAAACAAAGGTGAATGAAGGCCTTCATGGCCCAGGGTAAATTTCCAGTATATGCCCTGTAAGTATAGGGACCTATTTTTCCTTTTGCAGGAGTGGACCATGCTTCCTTAGTGGCTTCAGGAAAAGTGGCTTTCTGTTATTCAATAAATATTGCTATAATACCTCCAACAAACACTTCTGAATGCCTGTGTGTCAAGCTGTCAGGCACTAAGTTAGGTGCCAAAGAGGAAAATGAAAAGATATAACCTCTGTACTCAAGGAGCTTTTAGTCAAATGACATAGAACATTGTTAGTGAATGGATAACTACAACAAAAGGATAATTGCAACAAAATGGATAATTACAACTGCTACTTTATAGTAAACACAGGGAATAGGGAGGAAGGACACCCAGTCTAGCTAGGGAGGATCAGGGACAGTATCCTGGAATAGTGAAGAGCGAGTTGCGACTTGAAAACAATGGAATTTAGCCAGAAAAAAGAATAGGGAGACGGCTTTCCCCAGCATCGGAGGGCACCCAGGGGAAGCTCCCAAGGCAAGAAAGAACGTGCCATAATAGGGGAGCTGCAAAGAAGTTCCTCATAGCAGACATTCATAGGGAATGCCTGCAAGTTTCTTCTTCTTTAACAACCACCTGTTATGGTGATTATTTTGTATTGAAAATAAATAGAACAGCTAAAACTGGACTCTTTATTTTTGGATTTCAGTATTCTGGTCATGAAAGTTGATGCTAGGCTAGAAAGGTAAGCAAGGGATCAAGTGTGCCGTAAGGTGCTTGGCTGGTTCTTATCCTGAAGGCTATGGAAAGACTTTAAGTGTGCATGCTTGTATGTGTTTTTGTGGGGGAGAGAGGGAGAGAAACAGAAAAACGTGAATGACTGTTTCTTCAGGCAGGCAAGACAAATGCCAAGGAGATGGGTTCAGACTCTGCTGCAGTAAATTAAGCAAGAAAAAATAAGCGTCTGAACTAAGTAGCAAAGAAGGGACAATACTAGAGAAATGTTAAGGAAATAAGATAAATCATGGTGACTAACAGATGGAGGGTCTGAGGCAAACACAAAAGAATGGAATGATTGTTAAGCAAAGGCTTTTTAGAGAACATAATGGCATTATGTGTCACATTTGAAATGTGAATATCCTTTGACCCAATGCATAGACTACTAAGAATTTATTTTACACAAATACTCATGTGCAAAAAGATGTTTATATATGGATCTTGAATATAGCACTGTGTGCAAAACTAAAAAATTGGAAACCACTAATGCTTAGAATATCTATATAGATTTTTCTTAATGAAAATCTTCAAAACATCTTAAGTAAGAAAAAAAAGCGTCCATGGGAGTTATGAGAATTAAAATCTCATTCATGTAAAAAAAGGATGTGTATGTTTGAGTGTGTACGTGTGTGTGTATATATGTAAAGTGGGAATACATGTAAAGGTGAGGTTACAAAGAAAAGGGGAAGGGACGAGATCCAGGATACACTAGAATACACTTGGCAAGATTAGGTTTAGATAGGAGAAGAGATTTGTTATAGAGACAAAAGGAATAGTCAACAAAAAGACACGTGCAGGATAAAGAAAGCCACAATTTTCTTCCAATAGCCTTATCTGCAAACAGATGGGGAGTCGCCTGTTAAACTGAGGGGGGATGGAGAGGAGTAGGAGCTAAGCTTGGAGGAACATCAAGACAGCTCTGCTGAAACCTGAGATACAAATTTGCATGACTGCATAATTGTTTTCCCCAAAAACTAGCAGCCATGACGGAGGAGCAAAGGATGGTTTATCATTAGTGCTGTCTTACAGGGTAAAATGAAAATGTTTGGGAGAGAGAGAAGCAAAGGACAGGTAGTGAAGGTTCTCAAGTACCTTCCCCAATATCTTCAATTCTGAAGAGCCCTTTTACCTCCAAAATACTCCAAATACTTGGAGTATTTATTAAAAAAAAAACAAACTAGGTCTTAAAAACAGTTCCTTGGCTCTGAGTGTGGCTGCTCTGTGATGAGATTATTTTAAGTAAACTTCATTTTTGGTCTTTGGATTACTTTGTAAGCAGGGCCATCCTAAAAGTAGCAAGTGTCAGTTTTGTACTTAATCAAGGGAGAAAGAAGTTTATATGATTAATTCTATTCAAATGAACCATTAAAATAATTAAGTATCTATGTACTCTTTTTTTTCTTTTTTTTTGTGCGGTACGCAGGCCTCTCACTGTTGTGGCCTTTCCTGTTGCAGAGCACAGCCTCCGGACGCGCAGGCTCAGCGGCCATGGCTCACGGGTCCAGCCGCTCCGCGGCATGTGGGATCTTCCCGGACTGGGGCACGAACCGGCGTCCCCTGCATTGGCAGGCAGACTCTCAACCACTGTGCCACCAGGGAAGCCCAGTATCTATGTACACTTTAAGTACATGGAAGAGAAATAGAAGACTATACACAAAACTAAATTTAATTTTTTTAGGGTGCTAGGATTGTAGATTTTAAAAAATTTGCTAGCCTTTAAAAAAGTTAGTACTATAAAAGAATTGTTTTTAATATACAGTGCTGTATGTCAATTATATCTCAATAAAACTAGAAGGGAAAAAGAAGAACTGTTTTTTAAATGTAAAACAAATACATAAAAACCCTTAAGTATACATAACCTATCATCAATTTGGGGAATTTCAAAGGAAAAAGTCATTGCTGTTATGAAGTCATATTATATCGTTCATATTGTTATGAAGTCATCTTCAGTTAGCCTAAGTATACGTCACTGTTACTTTTAACATAAACTAAATGGCCAGATTTATCATTTTTCATACAATTAAAAAAACTCCTCACAAAATATTTATCAATGGGGGAAAAAAATCAATGAGAGGGTTACCTTGTCTTTTGACTGTCCCTGTCGAGCAATTGCATCATACTTAATTTTTCCTTCAGCATCCACCTGAATGGCCAGTGCATTTGACATTTTTTTCTTTCGTCCCATATCCAGGGGATACTGGGCCACGTGGATCTCTGGAAAAGCACCTCCATCTCCAAAATCCTGTATATTAAAAAGAAATAAAAAGAATATTTAATAGTAGGTTTGAGATTTAAGATATATTCACTTATTCAACAAATAACCATTGAGCCCTTATTATGCTAGATGCTACAGAAATGGCAGTAAACAAAACAGAGGTCTCTGACCTTGTGGAGTGTGCATTTTAGTGGGCAAAGATATAAAAAGCATAATTTTTGGCTTGTGATAAATGCCTTGAAAGCAATAAAGGGACTTGGAAGAGGGGCTATTTTCTTTCTTATTTTTAAAATTTATTAATTTATTAACTTATTTTAGGCTGCATTGGGTCTTTGTTGCTGCGCGCAGGCTTTCTCTAGTTGCGGTGAACAGGGGCTACTCTTCCTTGCAGTGCGCGGGCTTCTCATCGCGGTGGCTTCTCTTGTTGCTGAGCATAGGCTCTAGGTGCGCGGACTTCAGTAGCTGTGGCTCGTGCGCTCTAGAGTGCAAGCTCAGTAGTTGTGGCGCACAGGCTTAGTTGCTCTGCAGCATGTGGGATCTTCCCAGACCAAGGCTCGCACCCGTGTCCCCTGCATTGGCAGGTGGATTCTTAACCACTGTGCCACCAGAGAAGTCCCAAGAGGGGCTATTTTTGATAGTGTGGTTGGGATAACCTTTGTGAAGAGGTAACATGAGCTAAAGCCTGAATGATGAGAAATCAGTCGTGGGAAAATCTGAAGGAAGCATTTTCCAGGCAGATTATACAGCAAGTGTGAAGGCCCTGCTGCAAGAACGAACTTGGCATGTTCTAGGAAATGAGTGTCCATTAGGGCTGTAGCTTACTGAGGGCAGAAGAGCAGACATACAGGTGATAAGTCTGCATGGTGGACAAACACCAGATCACGAAAGGGCTTCTAGACCATGGCAAGGATGTGGATTTTATGTACATGACAGGAAGAAATTAAACAAAATGTTTAGCATAAGGAAAAGATTTTTCATTTTAGCATACATAATTTTCTTAGTGAAGGACAGGTCATGCATGCTATAGGTAGAGCAAAAATGTAAAGTATTAGGGAGTTCCCTGGTGGCCTAGTGGTTAGGATTCTGGGCTTTCACCACTGTGGCCCAGGTTCAATCCCTGGTCGGGGAACTGAGATCCCGCAAGCTGAGCAGCACGGCCAAAAAAAAGTATAGAATTATATTTCTTCTTCAGATTTTAACAACATCTTATTTATTCAGTGTTCCATGAGAAGCAAATAAATAGGAAGGACCCAGAAATGAGTTTACCATATTTCTAACGATGATTATACAATTACTTAGAAGAGAATTAAGACTTCTAAAGTAGAATAAGCTTAGTCTGTCAATGAAGTTTAATATTACAAAAATTTATATCATCAAATTAATATATGAATATTAAATATAATTTAAATAGTTTTGTTAAATTTAATAATACTTGCCTACACATATATTCTCATTTAATTCTTGTAGTTCTTCAACACCTCATATTTTCATATGGAAAAAATTCAAGTTTAGAAAAGTTAAAAGTGATTTTTCCAAGGTCTCATGGATAGCTATGAGGACCTGAACCCAGATCTTTTGACTCCAAAAGTTGTTAAATTTTTTACTAAACTGAAATACCCTGACTCAAAAAAAGGCAAATCATTTCACTAAGAAATGAGAGAAAAAATATATTAATATTAATCATTTAGAGGGGGTTTGATGGAAAAAAATTATGAAAATAGCCACTTTTATATGATCTCCTCCTTCAAGAAATATTCCATTAGATCCTGGATATGTGATTTTCTAGGTACAACATGCTTACTTGCTAAAGAAAGGTTTGACATTTTTTAAAACAAACAATAAAGCTAAAGGAGACGTTTTCTTGTAAATTAGGCAGAAAATAGTTAAGGTATTCCCAAGAAAGGTACTACCTGTAGCCAGGCCATCAATCTGACATGGGCTCAGATTTACTAGAGTTCTTCAACTATAATAAGCACTTCAAGACTGTAGATGTGGCATTACGTGGTCATAAAGCTTGCCAGAAAAATCATAGCTTTTACTTTAAAAACTAGAACAAGATGCTTTCTTCCACAGAACTTTCACTCTCCTCAAGAAGCACTCACAGTATTTCTATTAGCTGGCCATTTTGGTTTGATTTTCAAATAAACTGTTCTGCTCCAACAGGATATATGACACTTTTGATAGTCAAGTAAGATTTTAAAAGCTAATAGTACCTGAATGTCCTGATGCTGAAATGCAAGTAAGGATGAGATTTCTACTGTAGGTAAAATGATGCCTGCCACCCCACCCTAATCTATCGAGAGGCCAAAAGTAGAGCATCTGTAATCCCTAAAAAGAAACACTCAAGCCTTCTGTTAGATAATGACAAGTTCTGTCTTTCTTGCCACAGATAAGATGGCATCACAGCTTCCTTGATATCTTTTATTTTGCTCTGCTTCTCACAAATTACATTATCAGTGAAAACAAAAGCAACAACAACAAAAATCCCATCATAAGTGTGGTAAGACTGGCTTTCACACACTAGAATTAATAAGGACCAGAGGACTGCTGAACAAAAATCAACCAGAGAAACAAAAAAATCACCAGGGAATATGTTAGGAGAAGACATGATCTCTTTAGTTGAGTGTTCTTCTAGGCTGTACAAAGAGTTTGGTAGGGCAGGGGGTAATGACAAACATGAGAGAGGCTGAGAATACAGTTGCCTTTTTATAGGTGCTAAGCAACATATTTCAATCCACTGAATACTTAGTTCACTATGATCACCACTTGCAGGCATATGAAAAAAAGCTAAGGACACTTGGCTCTTCCCATTTGTAAAGTAAAATTATAACCATATAAAGACAGAACACGACAAAGTGATAAAATGAAAATAACTGGGTACAAACATGAATAGGCACAGAGGTTTTCAATAGGGCAGGTATATCCCTTGGGAATTGGAGGAGGAAAATTTGCAGGTGTCAGAATGAATACAGGGAGATGGAGAACAGGAAGCAGCTCGGAGGAGGAAAGTCTCAAATGTCTGCGTTTCTCCCTAGATTAAAAAAAAGGTGATCAAGCATGGGCAGTATGCCCTGGAATTAGGGAAAGGAATACGCACTGAACTGACGCACAAGATCCTGTGAATAGGTGCTGCCAAAAAAGTTTGTTCTTTGGGAACAAGCTAGAGATATAAAAAGATCATTTCAGATTCCTCCTTCTCCCTCACTGCCTCTGAATCAACCAACAAATTCTGTCTCTTATACCTTCCCCCAAATTTATCTAATCTGTATGTTAGGATATATTAACATTCTCAAGTTGAAGATAAGAAAACAGATGAAGAGAGCTTAGGACCTGTCCAGGGTCACACAAAGAGTAAGGAACAGGGCTTCCCTGGTGGCGCAGTGGTTGAGAGTCCACCTGCCGTGCAGGGGACGCGGGTTCGTGCCCCGGTCCGGGAAGATCCCACATCCCGCGGAGCGGCTGGGCCCGTGAGCCATGGCCGCTGACCCTGCGCGTTCGGAGCCTGTGCTCCGCAACGGGAGAGGCCACAGCAGTGAGAGGCCCACGTACCGCAAAAAAAAAAAAAAAAAAAAAAAAAGAGTAAGGAACACAGCTATAATGCAAAACAATTAATTAAAAAAAACCTCCTTGTCAGTGTTCTATCCACTATACCAACAGGAAGAAATCAGAAAAGGAAATGCTGCTGGAGTTTTCCCTGGAGGAAAGTTGTTTCTTCAGGGTGATGCAGCATTGTGCATGAAGGGGAGAGGAAGGGAAAGGCACCTGAACGTGAAACCATTTTTCATCTTTTTCCTCTTACTTTCCCATTATTTTCCATATACTATAATCCCCCCCCAAACATAAACGGTTTGTTAGTTTCTTCTGTACATAAGTAACAGTTTGACATAAGAATAGACATAAATTGTACACTTTTTCAGTGATCATAAAGCAGTGAGAATAAGCAAGAAGAAAAAGCTCAATCTTCTGAGGGAAGTACATGTCTTGAGAGCTCACAACCAGAATTTCTATCATACTGACATTCATATGCAGAAGTTCTAGGGTTTAAACTTATTTTACAAAGGTGCTATAATAATTTTCAGCACAATTATTTACCTCTAATAACCGAGGTATCCAGCCTTTCCGGTACCCGTATGGGGGAGGTTCTCTTCGGGAGGAGACCAGTGAGGTCTGTCGTGATCTCTGCGATCTTGCTTTTTCTTCAGCCTCAAGCTGGTCCTGAGATAGCTGAGTAGGTGCAGGTAAAAAGCTATAAGCAAAGATAATAAAAGTCAGAATTTTAAAAACTCTTATATTTGATTATTGCAATTTGGCCATCAGACACTATTTTCCTGTAATACTTTTTCCTTTGAGCAAAAGAACAAACTTTCCAATGATTTATGGCAGGATTATCAGTCATTTTATTATGCCTGGAAAGAAATAAGTACTAACAGACATACAGTAAAAACATCTGACCAGGATGCAGGCAACTGGTGCCCAGAATAAAAAATTAACAGATATTTCACATAATAAACCATTGAGTTTTTATGCTTCCACCTTTATTTTCTTACAATAAGTAAATTTTCTCAATTACCAAGGGGTCAACTTTTTAGTATATGGTTTTCTTAGTGTCTTTACTAGTCTTTTACTCCTTATTTTTAACTATTTTACTCTTATGCTTCCTACTTTTAACTATTTTAGCATCAATACAAAAAAATAATTAGCACTGAATGTAGCAAAGAGGTGGATAAAAAAAGAAAACACGAGTTGCACATTTAAGTGTGTTTTCCCAAGGTATCTAGTTTAGAATGGAATTTAAAATTTAAGAGGTCAAAGATCCAAAGCAGAAATTCTAAAGATGTAATTTGGTACTCTTGAATCAAAGCAGCCTTTCTACTAAACCATTCTTAACTTTTAAGTATGATAAATGTTATTATAGAGATATCCCAAAGTACCACAAAAGGATTCCAGTATATGAATAATACATTTAATGGAAAAGTTAAGGTTCCTTTGTGATTCTTGACTAGTAAGAATATGTGAATAGGGCTTCCCTGGTGGCGCAGTGGTTGAGAGTCCGCCTGCCAATGCAGGGGACATGGGTTCGTGCCCCCGTCCGGGAAGATCCCACATGCCGCGAAGCAGCTGGGCCCGTGAGCCATGGCCGCTGAGCATGCGCGTCCGGAGCCTGTGCTCCACAACGGGAGAGGCCACAACAGTGAGAGGCCCACGTACCGCAAAAAAAAATAAAAAAGAATATGTGAATAAGCAGTAGAGCTTATTTATTCAAAAATATTTAGTGGTTGCTGGGGTGCAGGCACCCCAGTGTTAGGTAGGCAATGAGATGATGAACAGAAAAAGACAGCTGAGTCTTGCAGGGGAGAGAGACAATCAAAATCACACAAATCCACAGTAATCCACTTACTAAGTGATAAGAAGAAGTACAGAGTGTTATGACAGCGTATGTCAGAGGGCTCTAATCCAGTCTGGCGGGTCAGGTAATGTGATGGCTAAGGACTCAAGAGTTCAAATCCTACCTATGCCACTCACTAACCTGGATTAGTTGTTTACCTCTCTGAACCTCAGTTTTCTCATCTGTAATGACAGACCATAAGATTACCTATCTCACAGAGCTGTAATAAGTATTAAATGACAGTACCCATGACAGTACCCATTTGGCATGGTGTCTAAATACCATTCAATATGTGTTCCATAAATATTTGATTATTTGGAGCTGTTCCCCAATTCCCCCAGTTTGGGTCAGTTGCCCAAACTAACCACCCATGCTCTCACAAGACCCTCTATGTATCATTATTACAATATCTACCTTATTTACTGCTATCATCTATTTATTTACCTTTCTTTCTCTCATTAGACTGTAGGCAACTTGAGGGCAGGAATCACGCCTTTTGTTTCTTTTATTCCTAACTCTCTACGCATTGTCTAGCTAGCTCACAGCAGGGCCTACTTCAATGTTGGCAAAAGAAATATATTCACTCTTCCCTTTGCACTCATTTTTATGTTACTTGTTCCTTTAAACAAGCCATCTCGGGATCTTTACATTTGCTGTCCCACTGCCATAAAGTAGTCTATTTACTTATTAAGAAAACTCTTCCCCAGATTTTTTAGTGCTTGCTTCTTAGTATTCATTGGCCCTGCTCAATTATACCTCCCAACAGCTGTCACATGACCACCTTGTCCAAAATAGCATTCCACCCCACACTTTGAGTCACTCTCTATCCCTTTATTTGTATTTTATTCTTAGTACTTACTACCTGAACTTACATTACTGATTTGTTTACTCCTGCAGTCTGTCTTCCCTAGAATATAAGTTCCGTGAGGATAAGAGGTTTGCCTGACTGATTCAATACTGTAAAACCAACCCTAGCCTGACACATGGTAGACTTTCAACACATGCGATTTACTAACTGGATGAATGGAGTCAAACGTTTTGGGCTTATACCACAGTTGTTTTCAGTAAACCATGTATACCCAATACATAGGAGGGATAAAAAGACAGTAATAAAGAAGCCAAAATATTTACTTATGTTTCATTTCTCTTGTCTTTACCTTCTGTTGGAAGAACCAGTCAGTAAAATGATCAAAAGGCAGAGTTTGGACAAACCAGTAAACACGAAATCTGGCCTGGATTATGATTAGAACACACCCTAGCCTTCCAGAGGGTCTTAATTTTGTTGTTCCCTGTAAAGGATGATATTCCCATGAGGTACACTCCTATGGTGGGGGTGGGCTGCATAAGCCAGCAGAAAGTCTACCTCAGTGTTTCTCAACTGGGAGCAAAATATCTACAATATAGACATTTGACAATGTCTGGAGACATCTTGATTGTTAGAACTTGGGAGGTAGGGGGTAGAAAGGGGTTTGGAGGTTCCACTGGCATCTAGTGGGTAGAGGCCAAAGATGCTGCTAAACATCTTAATATGCGCAGGACAGTCCCAAACAAGAATGAATTATCCAGTCCAAAACATCAGTAGTGCCACTGTGCAGACATCTTAGTCTATCCTTTCCCCTTTACTAAAGAAAGCGTATTAAATGCAAGTGATATTATTAGATACATAACCTTAAACACACGAGTTTAGAAAGTTAAATCAGTATGACTTTAAATCTTTAGTTAGTAACACCAGGACTGTAACACATCAGCATGTCCAGTCCCTGCTGTTAAGAATCCCTGGTAGATTTCAGAGATAACAGTTCACCTGGAAACTTGAGACCATCTCTAGAAACCAAATTAGCTAAAACTCAACAAAATCTGAAAGCTATGTAAGTCAAGCTATTTAAAGACTGCACTCTGCCCCTGCAATTTTAAGGAAAAATAATAATAATTTTTTGGCCACGCCACACAGTTCCCCCAACCAGGGATTGAACCCGCGTCCCCTGCATTGGAAGCGCTGAGTGTTAACCACTGGACCATCAGGGAAGTCCCTGCCACTGCACTTTTAAGCACACAATACCCACAATATCTCTGATATTTTTCCTTTGTGTCCTTTTCCAATTCCATCTTTTCCACAAAGCCTTTCCTCATAACTCGACTAGTCTTTGTCACACTTCTCCCATCTGGAGAGCACTCAATCAAATGTTTGCTGCCTGCAACATTTACTAAAGAACACGCTCCATTTCATTCAGCTCATTCCATCTAATTCTTTTTGCACTTAAGGTTAGTACTACACAATAAGCATTCTGTGTGGTTCTTTGTTTCATATCTGTATGCCTTGTACCCCATCTTCCCTGCAGCCAAAGACTGTCAGATTTCCTTCTGTATACACACAAGCCCTAGGATAGAGCAAGGCATCCAAAAGTAATTCTCAAAAGAATTTTCTGATTCAAATATGTTTAGGATTCATAACTGTCATCAGCCAGGAAAAACGTATGTGAGGAGAATGAAGGGTGTTTAGGGAACTCAAGCGTATGTACTAACGTGATTACTTTCTTTACCCTCTGTGACACTCAACTTTTCCTGTTGCGTTCGTTCGCATGGAAAGTTTTTCTATTTAGATGGGGCAGCAAGGTCGACAACTAATAGGAGTTACGTAACTCCTTGGAATCTCCCCCTTAAGCATCTTTCTCTTAAAGGCGGGGACCACTTTACTTGCGGTTGCCAAGGCAACCGGGACAGCAAAAATCCGAAGTGGTTCCATCTACGGGAAGAAATTCTAAGGCCCAAAGTTAAAGTGCGGAGCAGCGGCGCGAATTAGTAGACAGCGGCCAGTACTATGGCTGATTTTAAATCTCCGTTCAGTGCCGCGCTCCCACCTTTTTTTTCCCGGGAATCCTTGTTTAGGGACAGAGACAGGAGAGAGACTTCGGCAGGCGAACGGCAGTAAGCCAGGCGGTCGCCTCCCACCCGCTTCACTCTGCCAAGACAAATAAGCCACTGCCCTCCACACTCCCATCGCGCCCACCCGAGCCGCGGACCCGAGGGAGCTCTCTCCACACCCCCAAGATGCTTAAGCGAAAACACATGCGACTCCTCGGCATCTTAAGCCAGAGAACTATTCCCCACGCCGCGGCTTTCGGTCCTAGTGAGGGGGCGAACTCAACCCGGGAAGCCGCTCAGGAAAGACCCCAGCTTCGGCTAGGCCTAGTCGCCCCGGCGGCCGGAGAGAGGGCCTAGCCGTGGCCTCGGCCTCTGTCGCTCTGTGACCCGGGCCGGGTTACTGCCCGGAGAATGTGGGAAGAGAAATGAAAAAGGTGGGTACTCCCAGACCCTTCCGTATCGAGGACCCAAATCAACAACTCACCTGGTGAGCGCCATCTTCTTCCGCTTCTTCCAGCGCGAGCGACAGCACCGCGGGGCGGGTCTTTCCCGGTAGAGAGGTGGGGAAAGGAAGGAGCGCGCGGTGCGCAGGCGCCCTTGCCGAATGGCCTTCTGGGATTTGTAGTTCTTGGAACAAGACTACAATTCGGTTCTCTTCTAACTGGAGTTATCACGGGATAAGCGCTTCAGTTAAGAAAAAGCAAATGCATCTCTTCCACTGTGACACGATAGAGCGTTCTCTAGGCAAAATACTAACGAAGTTGAGATGCTTTTTAAGTCTCTTTATTTTATTCTACACTTAATCACATTTTCCATGTTGGGGTCCCAAGTACGAAAGCCTTCCAGGGGCGGCAACGTTAAATAAAAGAGTGGGAAATCGTGAGACTGGCGAATGCAGAATTATTGGACGCTGTGAAAACATTCACACTCAAAAATTTTTACATGCTTTCTTTCTCCACACTCCACCTCCAAAACACTCTCCGGGGGGGAGGTATTGTGTGATCCTTAGTAAGTTACCTTTAGAACACTCCTTATGTGTATTATGTATGTATGTTTTTATATACGTAAGTGTTTTAGATAGATTGTCTTTTACATAGATTATGGATTAAACACAGTCTTTGATGAAGTGATAGGATACATGAAATCTGCTTCAAATATTGGGGAGAGGGAGGTGGGTGGAATATACGGTAGATGAAACAAGAATAGCTATGAGTTTTGATCACTGTTGAGGCTAGATAATGGGGAAATGGATATTTATTATATTATTCTCTCTACTCTTGTATACGTTTGAAATCTTCCATGATGTAGAAACGAACTTTTTTTTTTTTTTTTTTTTTGCGGTACGCTGGCCTGTCACTCTTGTGGCCTCTCCCGTTGCGGAGCACAGGCTCCGGACGCGCAGGCTCAGCAGCCGTGGCTCACGGGCCCAGCCGCTCCGCGGCATGTGGGATCTTCCCGGACCGGGGCATGAACCCGGGTCCCCTGCATCAGCAGGCGGACTCTCAACCACGGCTCCACCAGGGAAGCCCGAAACGAACTTTTAATAGCAGTATAGCACACATACAGAAAGGTGCATGCACTCAGTGTACAGTTCTTTGAATTTTTCCAAACCACACACACTAGTTTGAGCAGCAGCAGAAGCACCCCACATCCAAGATCACTTGATTTCTGGTGTGACAAGATGTTCACGGCTAATTTAGTACTTTTTCTGCCCCAGACCTTGAATCAGTCCTTTATCCAAGAAGGTTTTCTTTAAGTGGAAAGTGATATTTAAAGAAAACAATCTGGATGCTACAAATGCTCATCGTTACTGGACAATTATTGTTTGTAAGCCTTTTCAGTGGACAGAGCTAAAAAATTCACATATACACATAGTTTTTGAGAAAATGCATCATGCATTTATACTAATATTCCAATCCAAGTTTAGGATTATACAGATTTTACTTTGATTTTATATGTGTATCTCTTCTGAAAATCTCAGTACCTAATGGTGTTAACATAATTACTCATTTGCCTTATCCTACTATATATATAATGGTTTCAGAATAACATTTCTAATATGATTACTAAACATATGCCTAATGATAATAGTTTCTGAATTTTTTTTCAAGTCTTTTCTGTCCTCAGGGTATATCTCTCTAGGCATGTACAGTCAAGTTGCATTGTTTTAAAGTGACTTGGAATAATTCCTCCGTGTGTCATTATGCCACTAGCTTGATACCCAGTTAGGTCTGAATATTTCATTTTGCTTTGGATTTTTGGGAGCTGCTTTTTTAAAAAAAAATAGTTTTGTGAAACACTTATATGGTTTCAAACCCAAAATTTACCAAGCAGGTAGTACATTTAGGGAAGTCTAGATTATTCCCTGTCTCTTCCTTCTTTTTCCTTTCCTCACCCTGTAGATAACGTTTAAAAATATTTTTTATAGTTTATCCTTCCACTTAAAAGTATACACAAATAAGTATATATATATTTTTAAATAAATTTATTTATTTAATTAATTTATTTTTTGGCTGCGTTGGGTCTTCGTTGCTGCGTGCGGGTTTCTCTAGTTGCGGCGAAAGGTGGCCAGTCTTAGTTGTGCTGAGCGTGCTTCTCATTGTGGTGGCTTCTCTTGTTGCAGAGCACAGACTCTCGGTGCACAGTCTTCAGTAGTTGTGGCACGCGGGCTCCATAGTTATGGCTTGCGGGCTCTAGAGCGCAGGCTCAGTAGTTGGGCATGGGCTTAGTTGCTCCACGCATATGGGATCTTCCCAGACCAGGGCTTGAACCCATGTCCCATGAATTGGCAGGCGGATTCTTAACCACTGCACCACCAGGGAAGTCCCCATATATATTTTTTTATACTTCTTTTTCTTTCTTAGACAAGTAGCAGATACCATACACACTTTTGTTCATTTTGCTTTTTTCCACTTGTCAATATATCTTGGAGATCACTCCTTTGCAGGATATAGAGATTACATCGGAGGTTCTGAACAGAGGAAAAACTTGATCTGACGTATGTTTCTAAGATGATCATTATGACTACTATGTTAAAAATGGATTCCAAGAAGCAAGGAAGGAAATGGGGAGACCAATGCATAGCTTTTGAGATAATTTGGGGAGAGATGCTGATGGCTTAGGCAGGGAGTTAGTAGTGGATATGGTAAGAAGTTGGAATCTGGATCTATTTTGAAGGTATAAGCAACACATTTTGATGATGGAATTGATGTGAAAGAGAGTAATCAAGGATGATTCCAACCAGGATAGAGTTGCCATTTACTGAGATGGGACAACTGCAAGAGGGTCATGTTTGGGGTGGGGGGGAGGAAGATCAGGAATTTGGTTTTCAACATGTTACATTTGAAATGCCTTGTTAGACAGCCAAGTAAATGTGTCAAGTAGGCAGTTTGTATACAAGTTTGAAGTATGGGGGAAATGATCTAGGTTGGAGACAGATAGTACTTACATTCATGATACCAGATGAGATTACCAATGGAGCGAGTGTGGGTACAGAAGAGAAGTAGTCCAAGGACGGACTTCTGGAGTTTAGAAGTTGGGGACATGGGAGGAACCAGTAAGGAGACTGAGAGAGAATTGCTAGAGGTTTGATCAATGGAATTAGGAGAGAAAGCATAGGCCTTTCTTTTGGATCAGAAGCTATAAGGTTGTAGGTGTGATTTACCAGTATCTATCTTTCCTGGCATAAAGCAAGAGCCTGTGACAGGGAAGAAAGAAGCCACCATGTAAAAAGGAGAGACCAGAGAGTAAAGAGAAGGAGAGTAAGAGATTGATAGAGGTTGAGACCTCTGAACAACATCATGGGAGTTCCTGGATCCAGCAGTGCCTAAAGACCACACCACCTTGAATTTTTTTAACCAAGTGAGCCAATAAATTATTTTGTTGCTTTAAACTAGTTTGAGCTTATTATCATTTACAACAAAAAGGTTATTTTCTGTGCTCCCATAATAATTGTTCTTCCCCCAGTCTTTTTTTTTAATATCTTTATTGGAGTATAATTGCTTTATAACAGTGTGTTAGTTTCTGCTTTATAACAAAGTGAATCAGCTATACATATACATATATCCCCATATCTCCTCCCTCTTGCATCTCCCTCCCACCCTCCCTCTCCCACCCCTCGAGGTGGTCACAAAGCACCGAGGTGATCTCCCTGTGCTATGCGACTGCTTCCCACTAGCTATCTATTTTACATTTGGTAGTATTTATAAGTCCATGCCACTCTCTAACTTCGTCCCAGCTTACCCTTCCCCCTCCCCATGTCCTCAAGTCCATTCTCTACATCTGCGTCTTTATTCCTGTCCTGCCCCTAGGTTATTCAGAACCATTTTTTTTTCAATTCCATACATATGTGTTAGCATACAATATTTGTTTTTCTCTTTCTGACTTACTTCACTCTGTGTGACAGACTCTAGGTCCATCCACCTCACTACAAATAACTCAATTTCGTTTCTTTTTATGGCTGAGTAATATTCCATTGTATATATGTCCCACATCTTCTTTATCCATCCATCTGTCAATGGACACTTAGGTTGCTGCCATGTCCTGGCTATTGTAAATAGTGCTGCAATGAACATTGTGGTACATGACTCGTTTTGAATTATGGTTCTCTCAGTGTATATGCCTAGTAGTGGGATTGCTGGGTTGTATGGTAGTTCTATTTTTAGTTTTTTAAGTAACTCCATGCTGTTTTCCATAGTGGCTGTATCAATTTACATACCCACCAACAGTGCAAGAGGGTTCTCTTTTCGCCACACCCTCTCTAGCATTTATTGTTTGTAGATTTTTTGATGATGGTCATTCTGACTGGTGTGAGGTGATACCTCATCATAGTTTGGATTTGCATTTCTCTAATGATTAGTGATGTTGAGCATTCTTTCATGTGTTTGTTGGCAATCTGTATATCTTCTTTGGAGAAATGTCTATTTAGGTCTTCTGCCCATTTTTGGATTGGGTTGTTTGTTTTTTTGATATGGAGCTGCATGAGATGCTTGTATATTTAGGAGATTAATCCTTTGTCAGTTGCTTCATTTGCAAATATTTTCTTCCATTCTGAGGGTTGTCTTTTCGTCTTGTTTATGGTTTTCTTTGCTGTGCAAAAGCTTTGAAGTTTCATTAGGTCCCATTTGTTTATCTTTGTTTTTATTTCCATTTCTCTAAGAGGTGGGTCAAAAAGGATCTTGCTGTGATTTATGTCATAGAGTGTTCTGCCTATGTTTTCCTCTAAGAGTTTGATAGTGTCTGGCCTTACATTTAGGTCTTTAATCCATTTTGAGTTTATTTTTGTGTATGGTGTTAGGGAGTGTTCTAATTTCATTGTTTTACATGTAGCTTTCCAGTTTTCCCAGCACCACTTATTGAAGAGACTGTCTTTTCTCCATTGTATATTTTTGCCTCATTTATCAAAAATAAGGTGACCATATGTGTGTGGGTTTATCTCTGGGCTTTCTATCCTGTTCCATTGATCTATATTTCTGTTTTTGTGCCAGTACCATACTATCTTGATTACTGTAGCTTTGTAGTATAGTCTGAAATCTGAGAGCCTGATTCCTCCAGCTATGTTTTTCTTTCTCAAGATTGCTTTGGCTATTCAGGGTCTTTTGTGTTTCCAATATTCCACAAATTGTGGAATATTTTGTTCTAGTTCTGTGAAAAATGCCACTGGTATTTTGATAGGGATTGCACTGAATCTGTCGATTGCTTTGGGTAGTATAGTCATTTACACAATGTTGATTCTTCCAATCCAAGAACACGGTATATCTCTCCATCTGTTCGTATCATCTTTAATTTCTTTCATCAGTGTCTTATAGTTTTCTGCATAAAGGTCTTTTGTCTCCTCAGGTAGGTTTATTCCTAGGTATTTTATTCTTTTTGTTCCAATGGTAAATGGGAGTATTTCCTTAATTTCTCTTTCAGAATTTTCATCATTAGTGTATAGGAATGCAAGAGATTTCTGTGCATTAATTTTGTGTCCTGCTACTTTACCAAATTCGTTAATTAACTCTAGTTGTTTTCTGGTAGCATCTTTAGGATTCCCTATGTATAGTATCATGTCATCCGCAAACAGTGAGAGCTTTATTTCTTCTTTTCTGATTTGGATTCCTTTTATTTCTTTTTCTTCTCTGATTGTTGTGGCTAAAACTTCCAAAATTATGTTGAATAATAGTGGTGAGAGTGGACAACCTTGTCTTGTTCTGATCTTAATGGAAATGGTTTCAGTTTTTCACTATTGAGAACGATGTTGGCTGTGGTTTTGTCATATATGGCTTTTATTATGTTGAGGTAAGTTCCCTCTATGCCAACTTTCTGGAGGGTTTTTATCATAAATGGGTGTTGAATTTTGTCGAAAGCTTTTTCTGCATTTATTGAGATGATCATATGGTTTTTCTCCTTCAGTTTGTTAATATGGTGTATCACGTTGATTGATTTGCGTATATTGAAGAATCCTTGCATTCCTGGGATAAACCCCACTTGATCATGGTGTATGATCCCTTTAATGTGCTGTGGGATTCTGTTTGCTAGTATTTTGTTTGAGGACTTTTGCATCTATGTTCATCAATGATATTGGCCTGTAGTTTTCTTTTCTTGTGACATCTTTGTCTGGTTTTGGTATCAGGGTGATGGTGGCCTCATAGAATGAGTTTGGGAGTGTTCCTCCCTCTGCTATATTTTGGAGGAGTTTGAGAAGGATAGGTGTTAGCTCTTCTCTAAATGTTTGATTGAATTTGCCTGTGAAGCCATCTGGTCGTGGGCTTTTGTTTATTGGAAGATTTTTAATCACAGTCTCAATTGCAGTGCTTGTGATTGGTCTGCTTATATTTTCTATTTCTTCCTGGTTCAGTCTCAGAAGGTTTTGCTTTTCTAAGAAGTTGTCCATTTTTGCAGGTTGTCCATTTTATTGGCATAGAGTTGCTTGTAGTAATCTCTCATGATCCTTAGTATTTCTGCAGTGTCAGTTGTTACTTCTTTTTCATTTCTAATTCTATTGATTTGAGTCTTCTCCCTTTTTATCTTGATGAGGCTGGCTAGTGGTTTATCAGTTTTGTTTATCTTCTCAGAGAACCAGCTTTTAGTTTTATTGATCTTTGCTATTGTTTCCCTCATTTCTTTTTCATTTATTTCTGATCTGATTTTTATGATTTCTTTCCTTCTGCTCACTTTGGGGATTTTTTGTTCTTCTTTCTCTAATTGCTTTAGGTGTAAGGTTAGGTTGTTTATTTGAGATGTTTCTTGTGTCTTGAGGTAGGATTGTATTGCTATAAACTTCCCTCTTAGAACTGCTTTTGCTGCATCCCATAGGTTTTGGGTTGTCATGTTTTCATTGTCATTTGTTTCTAGGTATTTTTTGATTTCCTCTGTTATTTCTTCAGTGATCTCTTGGTTATTAAGTAGTGTATTGTTTAGCCTTCGTGTGTTTGTATTTTTTACAGGTTTTTTTCCTGTAATTGATATCTAGTGTCATAGCGTTGTTGTCAGAAAAGATACTTGATACGATTTCAATTTTCTTAAATTTACCAAGGCTTGATTTGTGGTCCAAGATATGATCTATCCTGGAGAATGATCCATGAGCACTTGAGAAGAAAGTGTATTTTGTTGTTTTTGGATGGAATGTCCTATAAATATCAATTAAGTCCGTCTTGTTTAATGTATCATTTAAAGCTTGTGTTTCCTTATTTATTTTCATTTTGGATGATCTGTCCATGGGTGAAAGTGGGGTGTTAAAGTCCCCAACTATAATTGTGTTACTGTCAATTTTCCCTTTTATGGCTGTTAACATTTGCCTTATATATTGAGGTGCTCCTATGTTGGGTGCATAAATATTTACAATTGTTATATCTTCTTCTTGGATTGATCCCTTGATCATTATGTAGTGTCCTTCTTTGTCTCTTGTCATAGTCTTTATTTTAAAGTCTATTTTGTCTGATATGACAATTGCTACTCCAGCTCTCTTTTGATTTCCATTTGCATAGAATATCTTTTTCTATCCCCTCACTTTCAGTCTGTATGTGTCTCTAGGTCCGAAGAGGGTCTCTTGTAGACAGCATATATATGGGTCTTGTCTTTGTATCCATTCCACCAGTCTATGTCTTTTAGTTGGAGCATTTAATCCATTTACATTTAAGGTAGTTATCGATATGTATGTTCCTATTACCATTTTTTAATTGTTTTGGGTTTGTTATTGTAGTGCTTTTCCTTCTCTTGTGTTTCCTGCCTAGAAAAGTTCCTTTAGCATTTGTTGTAAAGCTGGTTTGGTGGTGCTGAATTCTCTTAACTTTTGCTTGTCTGTAAAGGTTTTAATTTCTCTGTTGAACTTCCCCCAGTCTTAACATTTACCACACTTTATAGATTTTGATGGGTTATGTGACTGCAAGGGAGATTGAATCTCTCTCACCATTCACTTGTGGCCATACAATTTTGGGAAGTCCTCAACCCTCACTGGATTTCAGATTCCTCATCTTTTAAAGGACAGCATAGGCTCAGGTAATATCACACATCCCTTCTAGTGTCAACATCCTTTGATTGTTGGTATTTTTCTCTAGTTTTTAAACTTCTGCATAAAGAGGTTTAAAAATATGCCATTTTAGGGACTACTGATACGTACAACAACTTAAATGAATCTCAAAGGCATTATGATGAATGAAATAAGCCATTCTTAAAAGATTACATGTTATGTGATTTTATTTATGACATTCTTGAAAAGATAAAACTATAGTGACAGAGAACAGATCAGTGGTTGCCAGGGATGAGGAGTATGGGAAAGATGTGACCCTCTACAAGGCAATTTTGGGGGGTTATGGAATTGTTCTGTATCCTGACTGTGATGGTGGTTACATGCAACTATACATGTGCTAAAATTCATAGACCTGTACACCCAAAAAGTCAGTTTTACTGTATGACACTTAAAAAAATAAAATTTTTAAAATTCCTGGTCCAGTTCTTACTACCATACTGTTAGAAGGGCCTACTTAGCCTCATTCTGCATCAGCAATGTTTACTCTACACTTGCTGTGGTTCAGAACACATCTTGGGTTCCTAGGCCCATAGAAGTGGTTTCAGAAAACGTGTTTTTGTTTTTTTTAAGAAGAGTAAGGGAATATTTGATGTATTTGTTTACTATTGCTGTATAACAAATTATCACAAACTTAGTGGCTTGAAACAACACCCGTTTATGAACTCACATTTCTGTAGGTCAGAAGGCTGGCACAGCATGAATGGGCTCTCTGCTGAGGGTATCATAAAGCTGAAATCAAATGTTGACTGGACTGAATTCTCATCAGGCTGAGGCTCTGGCGAAAAATCCATTTCCAGGCTCATTCTAGTTGTTGCAGTTGTAGGACTGAGGTCCCTGTTTAGTTGTGGGCTATCGGTGAGGATCACCCTCACCTCCTACACGCCACTCTCAGGTCCTTCCCACATGACCCCTGTGGTTAGTTCACATCATGGCTGTTGGCTTTCTTCCAGGCCAGATGGAGCACATCTCTCTGACTTTCTCCTCTGCTATCAACCAGGGAAAAGTCTTTGCTTTTATAGGACTCATAGATTAGGTCAGGCTCACCCAGATAATCTCCTTATTTTAAAATCAACTTTGCCTTATAAACATAACACAATCAGGGGACTGATATCTCATCATATTCACAGCCCCAGGGCATGTACACAGAGCTGGGTGTGGGGAGAGGATCATGGGAGAAATCTTAGAATTCTGCCTGCCACAGGATATAAGCCAAAAGACAAAAAGTATTTTGGTAAATGCAGGGTTATTGATTGTATTGTATGATGTACCAAGCATGATCTGGGAGTCTGAAGATATAAATTCAAGCTATAGCTTCACTGGTAAGCTGTGTTATCATGGTCAAGACACTTAACTTCTTTGGCCCCCAATTTTTATCAAACTTAAAATGCTGATCTTGTTACCTGCTTTATGTATATATCATAGAGTGATTGTGAGACTTAATTGAGGTAATGGTGAATATGTTTTACTCAAATCTAAAGTACTGTGTAAATATATTAGTTATTTCTGTTAATATTTTGGCTGACAGTGATCTGCTTTAACCTCTGCTCCAGGAATGTATTATTTCTAAAAAGAGAATAAAAAAGGGGCAAATTAGAGAAAGTTCCCAAAGCCAAGATCAAGAAGCTTAGATTTAATTCAGCAGGTGACTTGGAGCTGAAGGAGGACATAAACAAAGGGCCTGGGTCAAAGAAACTGGCAAGGAAGACAATTCTTAAGGCAGAATGGGTTTCTATGGTGATGAGAGACCAAGGAGCCCACAGAGGAAAAGGTTAAAATAATTAACATGGGAGATCAGTAAGATATAGACCAAGATCTGGGATGTAGGATTGAAAGAAAGGGGTGGAGAAGAGCTTTTACAGTCCAGTCTCATTTTTCACAGAGGCATATCCATGTGAAGCATTTCTACCATTTGTGGTCCCTTGCTGTCCACGGGGTGTATAGAGAATAGCAACTGACTTTAATAGCAATGTTAGCAAAACATAATTATGAAGGCAAATCTACTGAAAAAATAACACGATATTATACCTCAAGGCCAAGTACTTTATTCAGTTTTGTGGGGAGGGGCTTGTGTTCAGCTGTGCTGGATCATCCTTGTAGCATTCTTCCCTTATTATCACAGGTAAGTAGCAGCTGCCTGTTCATAATAGACTGCCCAGTGTAGGCTAGAATTGGTGATGCTCCAGATTACGAGGAACAATCAGCTGACTCCACTCTGGGTATTCCAGATAGAGGGAGGAATTCATTCTCAGAGGGCCTAATTTGATTCCTAACTAGCTGTGGCCCCATAGCCACAGTGACATAACTTGTGAGGTAGAAGCGTGGAGCTCTTAAACACACAGATTCTAGAGTCAGCTTTCCTGGGTTCCTGTCCCAGCTCCCTAATTTACTAGGGAATTAGGGCAAGTCACTTAACTTCTGCCTAAATTTCTTGCTGGCCAAAAAAATGGGGAAAGTAATTATAATCTATTCTCATAAAGCTGTTGGGATAAATAAATGAACTCATTAATTAATTTAATCACATAAAGTGCTGGAATAATGTCCAGGATAGAGTAAGTACTCAAAAAATTATTAGTATTTTCTGGACTTAATTTAATTGGCCTTAACAACATTTATTAACCTTCTTGAGCTTCAGGTTTTGCATTTGTAAAGTGAGGCAGTTAAACTCAATTTTATTTCTAGGGTACCTTTGAACTAACATTCTATTCTCCTGTATGATGCATGTTTTTATTTATTGCAATTCCAGTATTTTATGCTCTGATGCCATTATGCTTTAGTTATTGCTGCTTTCTTTATTTATATTCATTCCCTGGTGAAAAGTAGCACTGTCCTACCTTTTTAGAAGTCTTTCATATGCCTTCACAATCTTAAAAAAAATTTTTTTAAATCAAAGTACTGATTTGTACTGAAGCACAGTTTAAAAGGCTAGACTCACAGATTACTTATTAACTGCAAAAGAAAAAATGTACCTTTATAGTGGAGAAATCTGGATCAAGGGACAATTTGATATTAGGTGCTTCTGACAGGATGTTCCTAAATTACCTGATCAAGCTAGACCTAACTTTGACCTCACAAGAAATTCAGGAGATAGAGGAATTGGTTAAATAGCATGAGGAAACAATCAGAAAAATCCAGAATATGAGACATTTTACAGGACAACTGGCCTGGAATCTTCAAAATGTCAATGTCATAAAGTGGCACACATTTCATTCCCAAACCCTTCAGCATGCATCTCCTAATAATAAGGGCATTCTCTTTGTAACCACATTGTCATTAATACTCCTAAGAAAATTAGTAAAAATTCTATCATGTAGTCTACTATCAGCCGATAAACCTGAACAACAAAAGAAAACAATAGACAAATTGGGCTTCATGAAAATTAAAAACTTTTATGCTTCAAAGGACACCATCATGAAAGTAAAAAGACAACCTACAGAATGGGAGAAAATATTTGCAAATCATATATCTGATAAGGAACTTGTAGTCAGAGGAACTCTTACAAGTCAACAACAAAAAGACAAATAACCCAATTAAAAGAATGGGCAAAGGATTTAAGTAGACATTTCTTCAAAGAAAATATGTGAATGGCCAATAATCACATTCTATTTATGAATAGAATCAATTTTTTGACTGTAGATGCCAAAGTTAAGGTCAACTTGTATGTGGTGAGATGGGCTCCTATGTCTTCTTCCTGGGCATGAGCAGTTCTTTGGGTTGAGATGGAGGAAAGCAGCTTTGCTGGCAGCTACTTCCCTCCTCCAGCTCTGAGACTTCCTGATTGAAAGCACTGCGAGACCTGCTGACCCCATTTCTTTCCAGATTTAATTATTCTTTTTGAAAGTTGGCTCTAACCTCAAGGGGATTTGAAACACAAGGCTCCAGTGGGGATGAAGCTTTAGACCCAAGATAACTATTCCTTTTGCTATTGAACAGCCTGGCAGGGGAACAATTTGCCCCTTGCCCTGAGCACTGTCATTTATTTTGATCGTTTTCATTCCTATCAAGTGTGCTTCTGGCTCAGAAGGCAGCCATCTGATACCTGAAGTGACTCCTTACATTACTTCCTTGTCTTTTCTCTTGTCTTGTAACAAGATATCCCACTAAAATGTGCCTGTTTGTGTACTAAGGAGCTGATGTGGGCGTGGACGGCTATGATTTAGTAACCCTAAGGGGGAAAATACAGGGGCAATAAGAATAGTTATTGTGTGTTGATGAGCTCCTCTGTGTCTATTTATTTCATTTAACTCTTACAACAACCCTATGAGTAGTTAACTCTTATTTATCCCCATTTTACAGATTGGGAAATGGAGGCTTAGAGATGTTATGTAAGTTGCCCAAGACAACAAATGTAAAGTGACAAGTCTGCAAAGTGACTTAAACCCCCCAAATATGGTCTTAACCACTGTTCCATACTGGCACCCAAGTGGAAGAGGGTACCTTTCTAAAAATTTGGAGTCAGACAGACCTGAGTTCGAGTCCTGCCTCCCTTGCTTCCTAGTTCTATAACCTTTAGCAAGTCTACCTACCTCATAAAGCTTTGAGGATGCTATGAGATAATACAGTGCGTAAGTGCTTGGTCCAGTGAGCACTAAATGAATATCAGGTGTTTTCCTTCAAAAACCTATCAAGTGCTTTCTCTGTACCAGACCCTGTGCTAATCTGGGGGGACTTGGAGTTAAATACTGCACAGTCTGAGTCCTAAAGACCAGGGGGTTAGTAGATCTGGGGCTTGTGGACTGAATCTGGCCTTCAGAAGTGTTCTGTTGGTCCACACATGCTTCAAAACTTTTGAATTAGTTGCAGACATTTAAAAATTGGGAGATTTTAATAAACATCTGTATTTCCAGCTTTGGAAACCTAGTAGAGATGGCAATACTGGGCCTATATTCTCACATGGCAGCAATCATCTAGGAGGCAGTTTGCCAATGTGGGAATGTGGGCCACAGTCCCCGCCACTCCCTATTGTATCTGAGGGGGTCAGTGGCCATTCACGGTTGCAGTTGTGCACTGTTTTCTTTTCTTTTTTTTTGGCCACGCCGTGTGCATGCAGGATCTTAGTTCGTGTGGCAGGTAGAATTTATATCCCCTTACAAAATAACCACCCTAAATGCTGTTCCTGACAAAAGCAAGTTAAATTCCTCCCAGGGCAGTAAAGAGAAGCCTCCAGAGGTGAGGTGAGAGTATTTCTGGGAGAATCCAGAAAAGTGGAGAGAGGAGGAATCTAGCTCCTTTCAACATGAGAATGGAAACCTGTCTGAATGGTCAGGGACAGGGTCAGGCTCAGCCTCAGCCCATAGGAAAAATACTGTTATTCATAGCGGGTAGACTGAGATTTTTTTTTTTTTTTTTTTGAGGGCATTGGGAGCCCATTCTTAGGAGGGGTCTGAGAGACTTGGCAAAGGCTGGGTGAAAGCTGAGGATGGAAGAGAATATTCAAGGTGAAGTTCAACCTATAGTCAAGAAATTTGCTCCAGGGAGTTCCCTGGTGGCCTAGTGGTTAGGATTGGGGGCTTTCACCACCGTGGCCTGGGTTCAGTCCCTGGTCAGGGAACTGAGAACTGAGACCCTGTAAGCCATGCAGTGTGGTCAAAAAAAAAAGATAAATTTGCTCCAAACCACGATAAGATACCACTCCACACCCACGAGGATGGCTATAATCAAAAAAGGCAGACAACAAGTACCAGAGAGGATGTAGAGAAATTGAAACTCTCATACATTGTTGGTGGGAATGTAAAATGATGCAGTCGCTTTGGAATACAGTCCGGCAGTTCCTCAAAATGCTAAACACAGAGTTACCATATGACCCAGAAATTTCACTCCTAGGTGTATACCCAAGAGAAATGAAAATATATGTTCACATTGAAACTTGTACACAGTGTTCATAGCAACATTATTCATAATAGCCAAAATGTGGAAACAACCCAAATGTCCATCAACTGATGAGTGGGTAAACAAAATGTGTTACATATATTCATACAATAGAATATTCTTCGGCAATAAGAAGGAATGAAGTACCCATAGGTGATACATCATACATGACTCTTGAAAACATTATGCTAAATGAAAGAAGCCAGCCACAAAAGACTGGATATTATATGATTCTACGTATATGAAATGTCCAGAATAGGCCTATCCGTATAGAATGTAGATTAGCGGTTGCCGGGGGCTTAGGGCCAGGGTGGGAGGGGGAGACTGGGAAGGAGAAGTGACTGCTACTGGTACAGGTTTCTTTTTGGAGTCTTAAAAAAGTCCTAACATTAGATAGTGGTGATGGTTGTGCAACTCTGTTAATATAATAAAGACCACTGAATTGTACACTTCTTTTTAAATAGCTATATTAGTCTTACTTTATTTTGCTGGCAGATTTTTTTATTTTTATTTTTTGGCTGCGTCAGGTCTTAGTTGTGGCATGCGGGATGTTTTTTTTATTGTTGCGGCATGTGGGTTCTTTGTTGTGGCGAGGGCTTCTCTGTAGTTTTGGCACGTGGGGTCCAGAGCACCTGGGCTCTGTAGTTTGTGGCAGGTGGGCTCAGTTGCCCCACGCCATGTGGGATCTTAGTTGCCTGACCAAGGATCGAACCTGCGTCCCCTGCATTGGAAGGCAGATTCTTTACCACTGGACCACCAGGGAAGTCACTGAATTGTACACTTTGAGAAGGTGAATTTTATGGCATGTGGAATTATATCTCAGTAAAGCTGATACTAAAACAAATCTCTGCTCCAGGTTTCTTCACACTCCCTCTGAGATAAATAGAAGCCACAAGGGACTTTTGTGTCTCTCCCCTTATCTTGGAAAAAGATTCCTTAGCCTCTCTTTACGCATTAACTCCTTATCTGCTGGCTTTTCTTAAGGTTCTGCTTTAGACCCTTTTCTAGTTATGCTCCATGAAGCAGACTCCCAACTTTACCACTAACGGTTGTGTGATCTTGAGCAAATTAGTTAACTTCTTGACCTCAATTTCGTCACTTGAAAAATGAGGATAATAATTGCATTGTTACTGAATCAGGTCCAGCTGCTCGCCGCTGGAAAAAATCAATACTCGAGAGAGAGAGACAAATGTTGGTAGAAAGGAAAGGTGCTTTTAATCAGAATGCCAGCAATCTGCGGAAATGGTGGACTCAGTGTCCCACGTTAAAACCACCTCCGAAGATTCTGCTCGGCCATGAAAGTTTTTAAAGGGAAAAGGGGAAGTAATCTCAGTTAATCACTGAGATAGGGGACTGGACTCATAGCCATCTCCCACTGTGTGCAGGCTTGTGTGCAGCTTGTCGACTCCTGGTAATCTTTCTTTAGATGCTATCTTGTTCACACAGTGTATTCATTAGATTACTGAAGGGGAAGCTGGGGAAGAGATCTGGTCATCTGTTAATTACTTATTCTTTATTTCTACTTCCTTGATCTACGGAAAGAACCGACAATTTAGGCAAGGTATTGTGTGATTAGAAGATTTGAAAGGTGTGCTAGCGCCAGAGATGAGTAGAGCATGGGGGCGCCTGACTTAAGGTTAGTGACAAGACAAAAGGGTGCCTCCTGCAGAGATCTCTTTCCTGCAGAGAGCTTTTTCCTGCCAATAGCCGCTTACAGGGACTCCTTCATAGGTTAAGTGTGAAGATAAAATAACTAAATATATGAAACCTATTTAGAACAGTACCTGGCACATAGTAAATTCTGTATTAGTATTTTGAATGATTATTTATATATTAAAACCCTAGAACAATATTTAGCACATGGTAAGTGCCCAATGAGATTAGCTGTTATTCAACCATACCTCATAAAAAGATTAGCTATTATTAATTAATTAATTTTTATTAGAGAGGGTAATGGCAAACTTGTCCAAGACTTTGCTCTCCTGTTGATGAACATTTGAGCTGTTTCCAATTTGGTGTAATTAATGAATAGTGCAACTTCGGGTATTTGCCCATCAGTTTCTTTGGGTACACACTTAGGAGTAGATTGCTGAGTCACAGGGTATGTGGATCTTCCTATTTCCAGATAATGCCAAACTCTTTTCCAAAGTTGCTGATTCAGTTTACATTCCCACCTCCAGCACTTGATATACTCATCATGTAAAATTTTACATCTGGTATGTAACGATGGCATTGATTTTAATTTGCATTTCCATGCTTACTGATGAGGGGAGTGTCTTTGATTTACTCTTTTATGAAGAGCCTGCTCAAGTTTCTTGTCCATTTCTAGCTGGTTGATAAGTTTTTTTCTCATCGATTTGTGAGAATTCTTCACGTGGTTTGGAAACTAGTGCTTTGTCTATTGCAAGTATTTTTTAAAAATTTATTTTATTGAAGTATAGTTGATTTACAATGTTGTGTTAATTTTTGCTGTACAGCAAAATGATTCAGTTATACATATATTTACATTCTTTTACATATTCTTTTCCATTATGGTATATAACAGGATACTGAATCTAGTTCCCAGTGCTATACAGTAGGACCTTGCTGTTTGTCCATTCTCTATATAATAGTTTGCATCTGCTGACCCCAAACTCTCAATCCCCTCACCCCTGCCACCTCCTTGGCAACAATAAGTCTGTGCTCTATGTCTGTGATTCTGTTTTGTAGTATTGCAAGTATTTTCTATTACTCTGCTTGTCTTTTTGCTCTAACAATGGTATCTTTTGATGAACAGAAAATTTTAATTCTTAAGTAAGCAAATATATGAATCTTTTCTATAATGGTAGTGCTTTTCGTGTCTTGTTTAAGAAATTCTTCCCTGTCTCAAGGTCTGGTTGTTTTTTTTTTTTGTTTTGTTTTGTTTTTTGCAATACGCGGGCCTCTCACTGTTGTGGCCTCTCCGTTGCAGAGCACAGGCTCTGGACGCGCAGGCTCAGCGGCCGTGGCTCACGGGGCCTAGCCGCTACGCGGCATGTGGGATCCTCCCAGACCGGGGCACGAACCCATGTCCCCTGCATCGGTAGGCGGACTCTCAACCACTGCGCCACCAGGGAAGCCCTCAAGGTCTTTAATATGCTTTCCTGTACTATCTTGTAAAAGCTTTATAGTTTTCCCTTTTACACTTAGGTCAGTTCCACCTGGAATTGCCTATTGTGTATGAGGTGAGATACAAGTGCAATTTCAATATTTTTCTACATGGATACTCAATTTTAACAGCACCATTTATTAAAAAATCTCTTCTTTTCTCACTGCTCTGCAGGCCGCCTCTGTCACGTAGCAAGTAACCATATGTGTAGGTCTGCTTGGGGGCTCCTTATTCTGTTCCTGTTTCAGCAAGTCCTCTCAGCTTGTTCTCCTTATTCAATAGTGCGTTACATCTTGGCCCTCTACCTTGAGAATCTGCTTATCAAGTTACACACACACACACACACACACACACACACACACACAAACTGAAAACTAAATAAAACAAAAACAGTTTTCTCAATCAGTATACATCTCAAGATCTAACTGGAGGGTAGGGGGCAGGGTTTTTTTCTTTTTCCAGCTGGAAGGGAACAAAGAAGCATGTAGATAAAGTTGTGTCTCTTTTATTTGACAGCTGCCTTGTTCTAGCGACATCAGTATGGGGTTGAAAACAACAGTCAGAGATGGGCAGAACCAAGGGAATCATTGAGGACAGTCAGACCACATCTTCTGAATCCTTCGTACCTCTGGGTGCTGCAGCTCTATTGGCTTAACTTGGGCTTTTTTTTTGGATGCAACCAAAGGCATCCTAACTCATCCATAAGCTACCTTAAATACAGACTTGAATGCAGGAACAAGTAAAAAGGCCTCTTCATGAAAAGGAAAACAGCTGTTACAAAAATATGAATTTTATTCTATAGGAAGGTAGTATGTAATAACAATAATAATGATAATGATGATAGTTATAGCTAACATCTGCCAAGCCAGGCATGGTGGCTAGGAATTTACAGATAATATACCATTACATTTATGACCTTATTTAATGGGTATGACCTCCCAGTGCTGTTCTTTTCCCAGGACCACAGATGTTAAGTAACTCTCCCCATGTCACACAGTTAATAGGATTCAAAGGTCTGGCTCCAATACACTTACCAATTGCTCTTTTGACTTAGAATTTTTTATTAAATAGGGAAAATTAAATTCTTCCAGAAGAGTAAGATTTGGGGCAAAGGGGAATTCTACCTCACTATTTGTAGGACATTAAGTGGATAACCTTCCTAGAGAGTAGTTTGGTAGTATGTATTAAATACCTGAAAATGTTTATTGTCTTTTAAACACAAATTCTACTTTTTAAAAATAAGTGCTGCCCCCAAAGAAAGATTTTCAAGGATGTTTATAGCAGAGTAATTTTTAGCAGTAAAAATAGAGCTTTCATTAAATAAATGTTAGGAACTAAAACACTATTGCAGCTATTAAGAATAAGGTTTTAGAGTTTTTAATGGCAAGAAAAAATGCTATCTTAAGTGAAAGAAGCAGATCACAAAACAATATTCACAGCAGGATTTCTATTTTATATATTATTTAAAAGTCAAGAAGAATATACTGTAAAATGATAGTAGTGATTATCTCTGCAGGGGGAGATTATGGATAATATAAGTTTTCTTCTTTTACTTTTCTGAAAGTTTCAAGTTTCAGCTGTGAACTTCCAGAATATATTATTGATGAAAATTTCAAAGATATTAAAAAATAGCACAGAAAAATGAAACTGATGAATACACCACCGACTTTAACAATTTTCAACACAGGGCCAATCTTGCCTATCATACCCTTTCCTATTCCCTCTCCCGGATTATTTGGATGCAAATCTCAAACATTATATTTCATTTGTAAAACTTTCATTATGTTTCTCTAAAAGATAGACCCCTGTTTAAAAACCACAACCACAGTACCATTGTCATGCCTAAATTAAAAAAAATAATTCCTTGATATCATCAAATATCCAGTGTTTGAATTTCCCTGATTGTCTTAAAATTAGGCTTTACATGTTTTTTTTAATGTGTTCTTGGTTTTGCTTTACACACACACACACACACACACACACACACACACACACACACACACAGTTTTGCTTACCTGAATTGAGATCCAAGTAAGTTTTATCCCTTGTGATTGGTTGATATATCTCATGGAACTGAGCAGAATCCTGCAGGGCCGCTCCAAGTACAAAGGCCCCTCCATGTCCCCTGCCTCTTCTTTGTAGAAAAACTGAAGTCTCCCAGGCCTCCCTGTGCCACAAAAGAGCAGGCTCAAGCAGTTAATGATCAGGACAATAGAGTCACAGAATCTTTCAGCATCTGAGTTGTTTTTCAGATACTATAACTGCCACCAGAGGGATGACCAGACTGCAGCCGTGACTTAAGCGGCTCCACCTTGAGCAGTACTGAATCTATGGCTATAGCACAATTCCAAGAACTGGCCTTAAAAGAATGGGATTAACACTGTTGCTCATAATAATCTGTATCTTTGTGGGCATCAAAATCATTGTAGCTTGTTCTGCCCATATATGTAAGTAAGCAGGCAACTAAAATTGTCAGCCAAGAGAGGCTACAGACCACATGTCAACATCTTCCACTCTGAGAATATGGCGCCCTATGTTAGCATGAAGAAGAAAAAGAAGACAGACCTTCACCCATAATCCCATAGAAATGGAATGATGTTCTGACAAGTGGGGATTTACAAGCAGCTTTCGGCAGGAAAGAGCTCTCTGCAGGAGGCCCCTATTGTTTTGTCACTTTAGCAAAGCTATATTGTAACCTTAAACCAGGCACCATCATTCTCTACTCATCTCCAGCCCAAGCACACCTTTCCAATCTTTTGATCACAAAATACCTTCCCTAACCTAACAACTAGGTCTCCATGGCCTCTCACAGACTGGAATTGCAGGTGTCCTAGATTTTCCTAGACTGACCTGGTTTTCTGCCAAAGAAACGGTTTGTCGCACCCCATCATTCAAGAAACAGGATATCTTCTTGAAAACATGATGTAGGAATGTGTGAGGATGTAACCTTCCAGACATTTCATGGTGAGGCAGCTCCCTTCAGCCCATCAATTTTCTGGAGATTGAGGCAGCTGTGAGCTGTTAGCAGCCAACATTCACAGCAGCTGAGTGATGGGCACACTGGCCTGCTCAAGGGGACCTGGGCAGAACACTAACTGTGTGTACCACATCACCTAAAATTATCTACCACCAGGGGCACTTGTACCATAGTTTAGAAAGTCTGGGTATACAGAATGGCACTGTGAATGCAGTGTCTTAGGTGGTGTTTCGTGGAAAGTCTTTGATGGGGAGGAGTCTGGAGGAAGGGGTACTGGACGGAAGTCTGTGGAAGTCTAGTCATGGAATGTGCGGGGAGCTTGACAATGTTTGTGGTGATAGGAATGGGGAGGAAGAGAAAGATGGGAAGGGTTATAGAAGGAAGTGTCAAGAGGCTGAGTTCGTGAAGAGGGGTTGAGAAGAATGAAGGAAAAAGGATGACTTGGGTTAGAACCTGGGGGCTTGGGAGAATAGCAGTGCCTGGGAAGGCATAGAGATTCAGGCTGAG